>NC_139145.1:1464587-2929174 GCF_964270905.1 Leucopleurus acutus | reverse complement strand
CAAAGACTGCAGGATTATAGTTCTTCTTGCTTCTGCTGTCTGCCCTGTGGTGGATCCACTCTATGTCTTTTGATTGGAGCATTTAGTCCATTTACTTAAAGTGATTACGGATAGGTATGTACTTATTGCCATTTTGTTAATTGCTTTCTGGTTGTTTTATAGCTTTTTTTTTTTTTTTGTCCTTTATTCTTGTTTTGCTCTCTTGTGATTTTATGACTATCTTTAGTGTTATGTCTGGATTACTTTCTCTTTTGTGTGTATCTATTATAGATTTTTAGTTTGTGGTTACCATGAGGTTTATACATAGCAACCTTTCTATATACATGATTACCTTAAGTTCTAACAGCCCTGCATTTTTAGTCCTCCCACTTGTGTTTAATTTTCTTAACTTTATTTATTTATTTTTGACTGCATTGGGTCTTCATTGCGGTGCACAGGCTTCTCATTGCGGTGGCTTCTCTTGTTTCAGAGCACAGGCTCTAGGCACGTGGGCTTCAGTAGTTGTCACTCGCAGGCTCTAGAGCACAGGCTCAGTAGTTGTGGTGCACCGGCTTAGTTGCTCTGTAGCATGTGGGATCTTCTGGTATCAGGGCATGAACCCGTGTCCCCTGCATTGGCAGGTGGATTGTTAACCACTGCACCCCCAGGGAAGTCCTTTAATATTTTTTTGTATCATATTTTACATATGTTGTTTTCTGTATTTCTTAACTACTTATCATGGATATAGATAAATTTACTAGTTTTGTCTTTTAACTTTCCTACTAGGTTTGTAAGTGGTTGATCTACTACCTTTACTTTATCTTTGACTTTACCAGTGCAACTTTTCCTTTCTGGTTTTTATATTTCTAGTTGTGGTCTTTTCCACTTAGAGAAGAACATCATGAAAAGGTGATGTTCTAACAGATACTTTTCCTGAGTCTATTGAAGTGATCATATGGTTTTTGTTCTTTGTTAATAAGGTATTTGATACCAATGCTTTGTTTCTTTGAACCAAACTTTTTATTCCTGGGATAAATCCCTCTTGGTGATGGTGTTTAGTACTTTTTATATTTCTCTAGATTTGGATTGTGGATATTTTTGAGGAATTTTTTTGTCTGTATTTATATGGAATACTGCTCTGTAGATTTCTTTACATGTGATGTGTTTTTCTTGTCTTGGTATCAGGGTAATACAAGCCTCATAGAAGGGGTTGGGAAATGTCTCTCCACAATTCAATTTTGTATATGGATCACCAGTTACTCATGCTATTGAGCCTCTTTTAATATGGTTATTGGCCATTTGTATATCTTCTTTGGAGAATTGTCTATTCACATTTATTGCCCCATTATTTAACTGTATTATTTGTCTTTTATATTCTTATCTTTTATTTTTTTTATTGTTGTCATATGAGTTCTTAAAATATATTTCTGATACAAGCCTCTCATCAGGTGTGTGATTAGCAAACCCAGTTGCAACCCTAGTTGAAGTAACCTTGCCTTCTTTGTAGCTGATATTGTGGGGATTTGTTTTTCCTTCAGATTTTGAGACCATATTTTTTGTTTTAAAAAATCTCTAATTTTTATTTTTGTCTCTGTCTG
This sequence comes from Leucopleurus acutus, assembly GCF_964270905.1. Taxonomy (NCBI): domain Eukaryota; kingdom Metazoa; phylum Chordata; class Mammalia; order Artiodactyla; family Delphinidae; genus Leucopleurus; species Leucopleurus acutus. Next base: position 2,927,597 of record NC_139145.1, on the reverse strand, counting down.
TTTATATCATCAGCGCAGTGTGGTCCCATATTTCTTTTTTTAAAAAATTTTATTGATTTTTGGCTGTGTTGGGTCTTCATTGCTGCAGGCAGGCTTTCTCTAGTCATGGTGAGCAGGGACTACTCTTTTTTGAGTTGTGTGGACTTCTTATTGCAGTGGCTTCTCGTTGCAGAGCGTGGGCTCTAGGTGCACAGGCTTAAGTAGTTGTAGCATGTGGACTCAGCATTTGTGGCACGTGGGACCTGGAGCACTCAGGCTTCAGTAGCTGAGGCACGTGGGCTCAGTAGTTGTAGCACACAGGTGCAGTAGTTGTGAGGCATGAGCTTAGTTGCTCCGCGGCATGTGGGATCTTCTGGGACCAGGGCTCAAACCCGTGTGCCCTGCATTGGCAGTTAGATTCTTAACCACTGTGCCACCTGGCAAGTCCCCAATATTTCTCTAAAAATAATAATTAGGTTCTTTTTTCTCCCTGTTAAAGTCAACTTGACTCCATTACCATTAGATCCTTCAACAGCTCTTGTTTGTGGGGCCTGTTCCTTGAATTCCGAGCACTCTGTTATTAATTTGAGAGGCCCCACTGGCTTGACAGATTCCTGAGGAACCAGGCCTTTGCTTACCCAGTGGATGTGCCAGGCCCTGGGCCCTGGACTGCCTGTATACCCCTAGTGTCCATCTCATCTTGGCAGGGGGTCGTATCTCTGCCTCTGTTGGATATGAGGGGGCTAGACCAGACTCCCTGCTGCTTTTGCCTTCAAGTTAAGTGTTATTCAGATCCAGCAGCACTGACGTTCTGTTTCCGGTTCTTGGAGGTGACAAGGTAGTAATAACTTTTGACCAAGCCAGGTATCCATTTCCATGTTATCTGAATGATGATTTCATTTTTCAGTCTTTATCATACCTTAGGATATACTCTTTCAGTAAAAACAATTCTTTCTAATTATGTGTGTGTGAGTATTTATCAAGTATTGCTGTTACACTTTTCTTCAGTTTCCAGCACTTAGCATCACTGAGTAAAATGCATTTGATTGGCTTGTGTGTGTTCATTTCCCACAAGAGTGTAAGCTCAGGAGTCCTAGGAATTGAGTCCAGTTCCCGACTTTCGGCCTCCCCATCCTCCCACACACGGGGGTGAAGAGGGAGCCTTGCTGACATAGAACCTGTGGCTGTTTCAGGACTCGGTGGTCTTTGAGGACGTGGCTGTGAACTTCACCGTGGAGGAGTGGGCTTTGCTGGACCTGGCTCAGAGGAAGCTCTACAGAGACGTGATGCTGGAGACCTTCAAGAACCTGGCCTCCGTGGGTGAGGATGGCTTCCTCCCTGCACTTAGTCTTTAGGGAACAAATATTTCTTACAATTGTCCTTTCTTATTAGGGACAAGAATGAGAACATGTTGGAAAAAAGACAGACACAGTCCCACCTTTCATGAAACCTACCTAGGGTCAGGTAGCTTTTCCATGAAAACAAAGTTTACTGTATTGATTGACTTTTTGTCACTCTTGATTAGAATCCTGAGAGTCCCAAATTTTATAAATGTGAGCATATTCTGCAGTGTCACCTAGAGCAGTGGGAGCAGCGTTATGGTTTTCACCCTGTGAAAGTTACACTGTGATCGGTATACATTTGACATGATAATTTTGCTGCAATTAAACCCACACTTACCCATTGTCAGTGACTTGAGGACCAGAGAATTGGCCCATCTCATGGATGGCTTGTTGTCCTTCATCCTCCCCATGAGGAGCTTTTCTCCATGATCAAGACAGCAGCCACACACCATCTGATCTCCCAGTGGCAGCTGGGTCAGTGGAGATAGGCTTTGTCTAGGGCCTCTGTGCCTGCGATCACCAGGAGGGCACACGTCTCGGGAGGAGAAGGTTCTGGATCAGGGAGTGATATTTGGACATACCTGTTAGAAATATGACTCTGTCTTTGAGAAGGTGATGTTTGTCATTAACCTGGCTTCCCTCTTGGAGTTTTCATCCATCCTTGCCCACTTGGGAAATCTTTCTGTAGCTCCTCTTACAAAGGGAGCACTTGGGAATGTGCATTTTACCCAGTTCCATCCTACTTTACTTTTCTGAAAATACTGATCTCGACATCAGTCTCCATTCTTTTTGAAGTATCTCTTAGTGAACAAGCTGCCACTTTGACTCATTTTTCGTATGATGGCCAAAGTTCCAAATAGCTAGGGTCCTCAGAGTTTTTCTTTGTTCCCATGTCCATTTTTCCTTATAAAATGTGTTTACATTTTTGGGTCAGTATATGGAAAGAAATCTGCATATGGTCTCTTTTCTTTCCTTTATCCCACCATTTCTTTCCTGAGGGTTTAGTTATGTTACCAACTGTTACAGGTTCTTGCCCTCAAGTTAAAACCAGTGGATCAAGTCCTCAGTGGGATATTTTGGAGAATGAACTATGCAGTGAAAAGAAAATAGTAAGATGCACAAGAAATGATTCCTGTTCTGTTTTTGGAGAAAACTGGATATTTCATAACATCCGAGGTCACCAAACTCAGGAGAGGGATTTCAGGTGAGTGGCACAGCTACAGGGGAAGGCAGATCTCTGCAGACTGTTAGACTAACTTGAAACTAAAGAAAAGGTATAAACCTAGCTAAACAATTTTTTACTTAGAAAATTTTCACAAGAGAATACTTTCATAAATGTGAGGTATCTGAAACATAATTCAGTTGGAAACAACGACCAGGAAACCCTGTATGTAAGAAACACAGAACGTTATGGCTCTGTCTTAGCCCTCAGCCAGAGCATTAAGCTTGTTACATGTTGTCACAATGCAGACAGTGCCTACAACATACCCATTCCTTGAAAATGGCAAATACATAGTGAAAATAATAATGAACAACCATCAATAAATCATTAATGAAGAAATCAGTTATAATCATTAATCCCTAATACTGTTCTTCCCATTTTGAACAGAAATGGTTTGGTGGAGCATCTCTGCAAAGGTAATGAAGGTCATCAATGTGGAGAAACCCTGAACCAGATTACACATCTTACTGTGCATAAGGGTTATCCAACTGGAATTCAGCCCTATAAATGCACTAAGTGTGGAAAAGCCTTCAGGGATTGTTCTTTCCAGAAGAATCAGCAAAGATCTCACCCTGGACACAAACCTTATCCATGTGAAGAACGTGGGGAAGCCTGCAGCTGTGTCTCGTGCCTAAATCCTCCTGGGGAAACACACATTGTAGAGAAACCGGAAAAACATCAGGATGCTGGGAGAGCATCTAAGAGATATGTGAAGAGTGGCAGTAGTAAACAGTCTTTAGAGTGTAAGAAGTCTGGAAAAGCTCTCACTTGTCCCTCATCCTTTAAGGGACGTGAGAGAGGTCACCATCGACAGAAAATCCATGTGTGTAAAGTATGTGGGAAATCCTTTATGTATTATTCCTACCTTGCACGGCATGTGAGAACTCACACTGGAGAGAAGCCCTATGAATGTAAGGAATGTGAGAAAACCTTCCGATATCCTGCATCCCTGGGAGGACATGTGACAATGCACACTGGAGAGAAACCTTACGTGTGTAAGGAATGTGGGAAAACCTTCAGTTGTCCCAAATACTTCAGAAGACACGTGAAAACACACAGTGGCATGAAACCCTATGAATGTATGGAATGCGGCAAAGCCTACAGTTGCTCCTCATCCCTTCAAGAACACGCACGAACACACAGCGAAGAGAAACCCTATGAATGTCAGCACTGTGGGAAAGCCTTCAGGCATCAGCGATATTTTAAAAAGCATGTTAGAATGCACAGCGGAGTGAAACCCTATGAATGTATGGAATGCGGGAAAGCCTACAGTTGTTCCACATCCCTCCGGGAGCATGAGAGAACGCACACTGGGGAGAGGCCCTTCGAATGCCAGCACTGCAGGAAAGCCTTCACTCGCCACGCCTCCCTTCGAGGACACATGAGAACGCACAGTGGGGAGAGAGCCTACAGATGTACACAGTGTGGGAAAGCTTTCTGTTGGCCCTCGTCCTTACGAAAGCACGTAAGAATGCACAGTGAGGAGAAGCCCTATGAATGTCAGCAATGTGGCAAAGCCTTCTGGTACCCCGCAAACCTGCGAGGACACATGAGGATACATGCTGGGGAGAAACTCTGAATCCAAGGACCGTGGGAGAGACTTCATTCTCTCTTCAAACTTGTAATGTGAGCAGCACACTGTAGAGAAAAACTTATGAAAGGGAAAACGTGGGAAAACCTTCAGCACTTCACTTACTTTGTACATGAAACTCAGAGCACGATAGAAATCTTTTAACAGAGATAAATATGGTTTTGCCTTGGTAAGTGCCTCATCCTGAATAGGGATCCCAGTGTATTAATTTCTAGCTCATATTGCTGATCTGAATACTGAAGATAATAAATGTCTCTCTATGTCTACTTCATCTGTACTACTTATATTTCGTTATCTCCAACTTTAAATAATCATACAGTCATATAAAGCTTGCCTCATTTCCATTACAGTGTCTTTTTTTTTTTTTTTTTGGTTGCCCTGCTCAGCCTGCGGGATCTTAGTTCCCTGACCAGGGATCAAACGCATGCCCCCTGCAGTAGAAGCACAGAGTCCTAACCACTGGACTGCCAGGGAATTCCCATTATGATGTCTTTTGAACCCAGGGGTGATAAGTGGTTTTCAGTTTTTGTTTTTTTTTTTCATGTGTAACTTGGTATAATTTTTAGGTGAAAAGCTTTTGATTCTTACTTTGCATTATCTTCCTAATATGTGATCATGATATGAGGTCTGTATTGTTGAAATGTCTTTCCTGGTCCACTGTTACAGATACTGGAATTTTCTGACTCAATATTTACCCTCCCCTTGCACCTTCATTACCGAAAGGTGTGTCTTCCAAGTTGTTTGTTGCTAGCAGATACCATATCTTTGTTTCTCACAGAAATTAGTAATTGTGGAAGGTCTTGGAAAATAACATTCTCATCTGATTATGTTTGTAATTTGGCCTCTGTTCATGTCCATGATCTTGGTTGGAAATCGGACATGATAATTGAGTTAAGAAGTGCAACTTGCTGGCATGAAGATGAAAGCTCCTGTCCAGACGGTTCTACTGAATTGTGTTGTCAGCTTGGGTAAGGTGGGAAACTGTATATCCAGAGTCCTTCTGTTAGTGGTTCTGAGTTAAAGTTCTTAAGATGAGGAAGAAGCATGAGGTCTGGAAAGCAGAAGTGTGGAAACCATGATTCTCAGGTCTTCTGTACCATCAGGAGACAGAGATGCATGGCAACCTGGTGAGCCTGAGTTCCAGCACCGTTTTTTGACTTCTGGCTCTGCCCATGTGGAACAGTCCCAATCAGACATGTTTGATGAACCCAACCCTGTGGATTTCTGGCTACAGAATCTGATCCATGATGGGGGTTCATAGAGGTTACGTGTGGAAGCCAGGACCCCTAGAAAATGGAAGAGAAAAAGTTGGCATCTGGTTTGATTACTTACTTGATTGACCTGGCTGGTGATCACGACCTCCTACCCGGTTGCCCCACAAGCCCCTGTGCACTGGTCTGTCTGTATATGGTGGTTCCAAACCCTGGGAGGAATGATTTCTTCACTGGTGCCTTCCAAATCTTATATGAGTTAAGCTGTTGGTGAATTGTAACCTGGAATCGTAAAGGCGGGGATCCTGGGAAACATACCTCCCAGCCTTACCCTCAGTGAAACAACAATTCAGCAGAAACATATCTACCTTTAGATTTCATTGACCTTTCACAGTAGTACCAAGAAATGTAGCACAGTGGGGATGAGAGGGATATGGAGATGGATGTTTCATTCATTCATTTATTCCAGGGAATATTATAGCGGAAGTTTAAACTAACTATTTCAGATAACACTGGAAGTTGAAACCTAAATGGATTATTAAAATGTATACAAATGTGTGGGACTTCCCTGCTGGTCCAGTGGTTAAGACTTCACGCTCCCAATGCAAGGGGCATGGGCTGGATCCCTGGTCAGGGAACTAAGATCCCTTGTGCCACACGGCACAGCCCCCCACATAAAATACATACACATATACTGACTTAAGTAGTGTGTCCTCCCCTGCTCCACCACCGATTTCATGTCCACCTGGAATCACTGACACAACCTGATTTGGAATAAGGTCTTTGCAGATGTAATCAGGATGTGGTCATATTGGATTGGTGTTGGTCCTAATCCAATGATGTGTATCCTTATAAAAAGAGGGAAATTTGGGCACAGAGACCTGCACAGGAGACAGACATGTCTTCACCATGTAAAGACAGAGCAAAGATTGGTGTGATCTCTGTACAAGCCAAGTCATGCGAAGGATTGTTGGCAACCTCCAGAAGCTAGAAGATATGCCTAGAACAGGTTCCTCCTCAGAGTCTCCAGAAGTAGCCAGCCCTGCTGATCACTTCATTTCATTCGGCCAGCCTCCTAAACTGTGAGAAAATAAGTTTCTGTTGTTTAAACCATCATGTCTCCGGTGCTTTGTTAGGGCAGCCCAAGCAGACTAATGTAGTTCCTAAGGAGGGTGTGGGCCTTGGATATTCGAAGGACAGCCAGAGGCCAGTGTTTCTGGAGCAGAGTGAGCTGGTGGCAAGAACAGCAGAGGTGAGAGGAGAGCAATGGCGGTGGGTAGGCACATCATGTCCTGATGCACTGACATGCTGTGGTGCACTGACATTGGCCACGAGTGACAGAGCCTAAAAGTGGCCAGATGAGGCAGCTTTACAAAGTCCCTGTGTTACCTTGAGAATAGACTCTAGGATGTCACTTAAGGTGGTGGATCAGATGGGGTTCGTAGCAGTGGCAATGATGTGCCAGGTTGGAGCCCGGATGTAATTTGAAGTAAGAGCCATCAGAATTTCTTGATGGCTTGAAGGTGGGGTGAGAGGAAGAGTCAAAGTGGCTCTATTATTTTGTGCAGGAAAAACTGGCATGATGGTATTGCCATCAACTGACATGTAGGTCGTGGGCAATGGAGAAGAATATTGCTGGAGTGTAAGGAGTTGAACTTGGAGTGTGCTGAGATGAAGATGAGATCAGGGCATACTAAGGCAGAAGATAAACTTATGACAATTTTATTACAATTTAAAAAATATTTTAAGGACTTCCCTGGCGGTCCAGTGTTTAAGACTCTGAGCTTCTACTGCAAGGGGGTGTGGGTTCGATCCCTGGTCTGGGAACTAAGATCCCACATGCCCCGTGGTGTGGCCAAAAAATAAAAATAAATTAAAAAAATTAAAACATATTGTAAGAGAATGTTATTACAAACATTGGTCCCAATGGCAAAAATGTGGGGGGAAAAAGCTCCTAACAGTTGAATCATTTCATGAAAATGGTATAGTCCTACAAGCATAAAAATAGATTAATAAAAGTGCATAAATTACCAAGCTGTGGACGGCAAAACATTTTTGAACAAAAGACACTTGATAGGGACTTCTCTGGTGATCCAGTAGTTAAGAATCCACCTTCCAATGCAGGGGACATGGGTTCGATCCCTGGTTGGGGAACTAAGATCCCACATGCCAAGGGGCAGCTAAGTCCGAGTGCCACAACTAGAGAAACCCTTGTGCCATAATGAAGACCCAGCACAGCTAAAATTAAAAAATAAATAAAATTTAAAAAGTGGACTGTTAAAGCTGATATTTTAAAAAAAGACACGATATAAAATGATACATACCATTTGACTCTATTTACATGCAATATAAAACAGGAAAAATTATTGATGAAACTAAAAGTAAATGAAAGGAAATGATTTTTAAAAGTTTGGGATATTGGTAACTGTGAGAGGGCAGCGTGGGGCTTCTGATGGGGCATAAACCCAAGTGGGATGTGGGGGGTGTGACAGCAGCCTCCCTGTCTTGTATGGATTATGACATCATGTGTTAAAAAAAAAAGAGACATCGGGCCCAAAATGTAGTCACTTGTGCTGAATCCCATGTCAGCAAGCCAAAACTTACTACCTAGCCAAATTGCACTTTCAGTCTTTCCCAGGAGTGTGACCTTTAACCAGTCGATGTGGGTTTTCCTGCTCAGCACTAGTGAGGTAATCCCCTTGATAGGCCCCCTCCATCCCCCTTAGCAGGGCGGCATTGCCTGAAACCATGCGTTCTTTGCTAATAATTTCCTTTCCACTTTTGAAAACCTTTCCTATTCTGAAGCTCAGTGGTGTGCCTTTCTACTTGCCAGATGGGACACTGCCCAGTTCATCAATTGTTCAATAAAGCCAATTTGATCTTTAAATTTACTCAGTGAATTTTTGCTATTTAACAGATTTGGTGGCAGCAGTGGGATCAAAAGACTTTCCAACGGTATTCAGAGATGACCAGAAACAGAGGCATGGGGGACTTCCCTGGTGGTCCAGTGGTTAAGACTCTGCACTTCTACCGCAGGGGGCACAGGTTCATCCCAGGGAACTGAGATCCCACATGCCGTGTGCCATGCAGCACAGCCAAAAAATAATTAATTAATTTAAAAAAACACACACACAGGCATGGTACCAGCAAACGTTTTTTCGAGTTCACTGTCTTTCTCACCATTTCTGAGGGTTGTGGATAAGTTCCTCTCATTTCTGAGCTCTGCTCTCTGTTGTACTCCCAATCGAATTGACTTTCCAGTCAAGGGTTTAGTGGGTCAGCTTGAGCTGGAAGATGGTTCCATTCAGAACCCTAGTCCCTAGTTCTTAGTTCAGTCTGCAATCTCCTGCTTGTTTGGAATCCCTTTCACAAGTTGCACCCTGCATTTCCCCTTTACTGGGGTTGCTGATACAGTCCTTTCCCCAGTTCCAGTCTATTGACCCCATTTGCTGGAGTCTCCTTATTTAGTCCATGCTGGGATTTTTTTTAAATTTGGGCATGCCCTGAGGCATGCTGGATCCTAGTTCCCGACCAGGGAACTTAGATAAGATCATTTAAGAAGTGCACTTGGGCTTCCCTGGTGGCGCAGTGGTTGAGAGTCCGCCTGCCAATGCAGGGGACACGGGTTCATGCCCCAGTCAGGGAAGATCCCACATGCTGCGGAGCAGCTGGGCCCATGAGCCATGGCTGCTGGGCCTGCGCCTCTGGAGCCTGTGCTCCGCAATGGGAGAGGCCACAACAGTGAGAGGCCGCGTACCGCAAAAAAAAAAAAAAAAAAAAAAAAAGAAGTGCACTTACTAAAAATTTTTAAAGTAATAAAAATTTTTAAGAATTAAAAAGAAAGTGCACTTAAAAGTGAGGGCTTCCATGTGAAACAAACAGAATGGGATTAATTGGCATGTAGGGGCCTCCAAAAGTCAAAAAAATTTTCTTAAAAATTCATTACAAAAGGCTAATAGAAAATTAAAGCTATAAGAGGTACCTAAAACAAAAGAACTCATAAAGACAACACTGAACATAGTGGTTATTTTGACAAAACATGTCCACCTTTTATAGTCTCTTATTATCACGAGCAGACCACTAGAAAAAATATTCATTCTTTTAACAGAACAACCAATTTTTACTTTTGCACTAACTTACTTGTCATATTAAAACTTGTTCACCTAAATTTATTCCAATTTTAGCCAGTCCTGATGACACAAAAAAATCCTTTCTAAAGATTTCTTTTTTTCACAAAACTTTTACAAATTTCTATGTCCATTTTACCTGTCTTTTGTTTTCATTCCCATTTAGAAATAAGTGGCTTTAGGACAAAGTCACTTCGTTTTCCCTTAACAAAATGCATTCCCATTCCTTATACATTTTTCTTTTAATTTTCTTGCATACAAGGATGTATTCCTTATTAATCTTAGTAGTTTTAGAAACCTTAATTTATAATGAAACTAAGAAGTAAGCAATTGTGAACTGTTTGTTATACCAATATTTCTTTTCCAATTCAGTAAAAAGTATCTTATTAATAGATCCAAATATCTTTTGTTTTCTGTAATAAGGCAAAAGTAGGTAAACTTAGACTTGTTTAGTATTGAATAACTAATGTTTCAGTATTTTATCTTACTCAGAAATGACATAGACATTCAATGAATTCCCATCATTCAATTTAACGTAGCAAACTCTAAGGGTGTAAATTACCCCCTCAAAATTGGTAAGCTATTCTAAATAGATCTAGCATAAAACAATTATCACTTAAAACTTCACGTAGGGAAAATGGCGGACTAGGAAGACGCGGAATTCGCGTCTCTGCACAACTAGGGCACCTACCAGGCACCAGTGGGGGACCACAGACACCTAAGGGGATGGGAGGAAGCCCCAGCGACTGGTTGTTTCAATTATATTTTTATTTTACCTAATATATTTTTCATCTTTCTAATTTTATTTTGTTCTTTGATATTGTACTTCTCCCTTTTTTCTTTCTTTTCTTTTTTTTTTTTTTTTTGCCACACCACGCAGCTTGCAGGGACCTTGGTCCCCAGGCCGGAGGTCGGGCCCGAGCTCCTGTGGTGGGAGCTCTGAGTCCAAACCGCTGGACTAACAGAGAACCTCAGACCCCAGGGAATATTAATTGGAGTGAGGCCTCCTGGAGGTCCTCATCTCAGCACCAACACCTGGCTCTATCCAACTGCCTGCAAACTCCAGTGCTGAACGCCTCAGGCCAAACAACCAGTAAGACAGGAATACAGGCACTAGCAACACAAGAAACAAATAGATAAACTGGACCTTATCAAAAGTAAAATCTTATATATATATATATATATTTTAAAAAAGTAAAATCTTTTGTGCATCCAAGGACACTATCAAGAGAGTGAAAAGACACCCCACAGAGTGGGAGAACATATTGGGAATCATACATGCGATAAGGTTTTATTATCCAGAACACATTAAACAGCCTTGCATATCAATAATAAAAATGCAAACAACCCAGTTAAAAAATGGGAAAGAAGTTGAATAGACTTTTGTCCAAGAGTGATAAACAAATGGCCAATAAACAGATGAAAATTTTCTCCACATCGCTAATCATCAGGAAAATGCATGTCAAAACCACATGAGATAACCACTTTGCACCTACTAGGATGGCTAGAATCATGGCCAGAAGTGTTGTCGAGGAGAAAAGCAGCGGCGGCGGCTCTAGCGGCAGTAGCAGTAGCGCCGGGTCCAGAGGGTGGAGGTGCTCCTAGAGCAGCGGCAGTTCTGACTACAGCGCGGGGACGAGTCCGGTTCGTGTTCGTCCGCGGAGATCTCTCTCATCTCGCTCGGCTGCGGGAAATCGGGCTGAAGCGACGGAGTCTGCGATGGAGAGAGAAAAGGAACAAATCCGTAACCTCTTTATTGGTGGCCTGAGCTTTGAAACTACAGAAGAAAGTTTGAAGAACTACTGCGAACAATGGGGGAAAACTTACAGACTGTGTGGTAATGAGGGATCCTGCAAGCAAAAGATCATGAGGATTTGGTTTTGTAACTTTTTCATCCATGGCTGAGATCGATGCTGCCATGGCTGCCAGACCTCGTTCAACTGATGGGAGAGCGGTTGAGCCAAAACATGCTGTTTGCAAGAGAGGAATCTGGAAAGCCAGGGGCTCATGTCACTCTGAAGAAGCTGTTTGTAGGTGGAATTAAAGAAGATGCTGAGGAACATTATCTTAGAGATTATTTTGAGGCATACGGACAAATTGATACCATTGAGATAATTACTGATAGGCAGTCTGGAAAGAAAAGAGGCTTTGGGTTTGTTACTTTTGATGAGCATGATCCTGTGGATAAGACTGTGTTGCAGAAATACCATATCATCAATGGTCATAATGCAGAAGTAAGAAAGGCTTTGTCTAGACAAGAAATGCAGGAAGTCCAAAGTTCTAGAAGTGGAAGAGGAGGCCACTTTGGTTTGGAGATTCTCGTGGTGCTGGTGGCAATTTTGGACCAGGACTAGGACCAGGACCAAGTTTTAATATGACAACTTAAGAGGAGGACCTGATGGATATGGAAGTGGTCCTGGATTTAGAGATGGGTATGCTGGGTATGGAGGAGGGCCTGGAGGTGGCAATTTTGGAGGTGGCCCAGGTTATGGAGGAGGAGGATATGGTAGTAGAGGTTCTGGATCTGGCAACCAGGGTGGGAGCTCCTGGGGTGGGTATGGCATCTATGGAGGAAGAAATCGTGGAAGTGGAAATGGCAATGATTTTGGAAATTATAACCAGCAACCTTCTAACTACGGTCCAATGAAGAGTGGAAATTTTGGTGGTAGCAGGAACATGGGGGGGACCATATGGTGCAGGAAACTATGGTCCAGGAAGCAGTGAAGGAAGTGGGGGTTATGGAGGGAGAAGCCGATATTGATCTTCTTCCTATTTACCATGGGCTTCACTGTATAAATATGAGAGGATGAGAGCCCAGAGGTAACAGAACAGCTTCAGGTTATGGAAATAACAATGTTAAGGAAACTCTTATCTCAGTCATGCATAAATATGCAGTAATATGGCAGAAGACACCAGAGCAGATGCAGAGAGCCACTCTGTGAATGGATTGGATTATTTAATAACATTACTGTGGAGGAAGGATTGTAAAAAAAAAAAAAGTGCCTTTGAGACAGTTTATTAGCTTTTTTTTTTTTGTGGGCCTCTCACTGTTGTGGCCTCTCCTGTTGCGGAGCACAGGCTCTGGACGCGCAGGCTCAGCGGCCATGGCTCACGGGCCCAGCCACTCCGCGGCATGTGAGATCATCCCGGACTGGGGCGCTAACCCGTGTCCCCTGCATCGGCAGGTGGACTCTCAACCACTGCGCCACCAGGGAAACCCTGTTAGCTTTTTATTTGTTGTTTCTTTCTAGCGGTCTTTGTAAGTGTAGAAGCATTCCTCCTTTGATAATGTTAAATTTGTAAGTTTCAGGTGACATGTAAAAGCTTTTTTAAGATTTTTCTCAAAGTTTTGAAAAGCTATTAGCCAGGATCATGGTGTAATAAGACATAACATTTTTCCTTTAAAAAAATTTAAGTGTGTCTTAGAGTTAAGAAGCTGTTGTACATTTATGATTTAATAAAATAATTCTAAAGGAAAAAAAAGAAGTGTTGTCAAGGATATGGAGAAATTAGAACCCTGTACACTGCTGGTGGGAATGTAAAATGGTGCAGGCACTGTGGGTAAGAGCTTGGTGGTTCCTCAAAAAGTTAAACATGAAATTAACCCTGTGAGCCAACATTTCCACTCCTGCCTATACTGAAACAGATGCTCAAATATGTGTACGTGAATGCTGGTTGCAGCACTATTCACAATAGCCAGAAGGTGGAAATGTCCTGAATGTCCATCAGTGGCTGATGGAAATGTCCCGAATGTCCATCAGTGGCTGAATGGATAAACTAAGTGTAACCTGTACATAGGATGAGAATAATAGTCATAAAAAGTAAGGGAAGGTCTTCCCTGGTGGCGCAGTGGTTGAGAGTCCGCCTGCCGATGCAGGGGACACGGGTTCATGCCCCGGTCCGGGAGGATCCCACATGCCATGGAGTGGCTGGGCCCGTGAGCCATGGCCGCTGAAAGAATTTTTTTTTTTCTTTCTTTGTGGTACATGGGCCTGTCACTGTCGTGTCACACACACACAAAAAAAATACTTTCTGTCTGTGAATTCCCTGGCAGTCCAGTGGTTAGGACTCTGCAGTTTCACTGTTGAGGACCTGGGTTCAATCCCTGGTGGGGGAACTAAGATCCCAGAAGCTGCGAGGCATGGCCAAAAAAATTCTTAAAAAAAATTTTTTTTTCTGTATTTGGATTTACCTAGTCTGGACATTTTATATACCTAAATGAAATCATACAATATTGGTCTTTTGTGTCTGGCTTTTTTCCTCAGCATATTTTCAAGGTTTCATTCATGTTGCAGCACGTGTCAGAGCTTCTCTTACTTTCTTTTTCTTTTTTACCGGTACGCGGGCCTCTCACTTTTGTGGCCTCTCCCATTGTGGAGCACAGGCCCCGGACGCGCAGGCCCAGCAGCCATGGCTCACGGGCCCAGCCGCTCCGCGGCATGTGGAATCTTCCCAGACCGGGGCACGAACCCGCGTCCCCTGCATCGGCAGGCGGACTCTCAACCACTGCGCTACCAGGGAAGCCCCCAAAAAAGTATTTTAGTGGTGACCAAGAGGTAGGGTTATCATGGCTATAATGGCCTTATAATTTGTTTTTAAATGAGTATACAGTTCACATACCATAACGTTCACACTTTTAAGTGTAAAACTCAGTGGCTTTTTGTACATTGCACAGCTGTCCAACCATCACTATACAGTGTGAAAAAGGAAATATAACTTCTTACATTTCAAAATTCACAGAGACTGACTAAAAGCTGATCTGACATAAATTTCCCTGCAGTATAAAATGCACACCTGAGAACTGTGACATCTCAGTGTCTGTGCTGAGACCAGTTCTGCAGAGAGACTGGGACCTCAGGGTCTGACTTCCCATGGGGTAAAGTTCCCTGGGCCTTGGGTAGCTGACCTCAAGCCCCAGCGGTGGGAGCTTGGACTAAGGGCAGAGCCTCCTGCTGTTAAAGGTCACACATGGACCAGGCCTGACCCTGCGTTGCACATGGTGGGTGGTGTCACTGAGTTTTTGTTCTTAAAGGGCACGTTTCCACCATGACCTTGCCCTGGGCCATGCCCTGACACTGGAGATCACCAAGCTGATGAAAGAAATTTTCACCTATTGAGGTATGGGGAAGTTATTCGGACTTATAGATGATTTAATTCGAATTTTATACTAACTAAAATGGCCTGTTTGTGGCCTATCAAACACATTGTCTGTCTGCTTTAATTATTAAAGGGCACATTGACCAGAACAAAAGATGTCCGTGTTAAAAATAAAGACTAGATGTCTCCCTTCCTGGGACATCAATGCTGGTCCTCCTTCGGTAGCTACTCGTTGCCTCCTGCTGCAGCCTATGTGCTGATCTGTTTGTTTGTTTGTTTTTTGTTATTGTTGTTTGTTTGTTTTTGCCGTTTTTTAAAAAAATATTTACTTATTTGGCTGCACCGGGTCTTAGTTGCAGCACGCGAGATCTTCGTTGTGGCATGCGGGGTCTTTAGTTGCAGCATGTGGGATCTAGTTCCCTGACCAAGGGTTGAACCCACGTCCCCTGCACTGGGGGCACGAAGTCTTAACCAGTGGACCACTGGGGAAGTCCCTGATCTGTTCGTTTTTGAAACCTTGAAGGAATGTTTCCCTGCATTGTTTGCTGTTAAGAGTTCTTACAAGATAGAAAACGGTGCTAAAAACCATGCTTTTCCTGAGCAGGTCCTCTGAGTTATCTGAGAGGCCGTCTTAAGGGCTCTAGTCTTCAGTTTGGCTCAAAAGATTTTTCTATTCCTATTATAGATCGTTTATTTTTTATTTCCATCAACAAAGCCCTATGACCCTATTTTCTCATCCTCATTCCGGGTATGGAGCGATCCCCGGGGAAACTGAGTCTGGACTTCCAGGTGCAGGAGGAGGACACAGGGGAGCCACCGAGCAGATGCCACAGGGTGTGCCGCGCCCAGAGCCCGTTCTGCACGGAGTCCAATTCCCAGGCCGGCGTATCAGCCACGCGTGTCCCTGTGCCCTGTCATTCGGTGTAGGGGCGGGGTCTGGTTGAACTGCCCAATCAGCGGCGACTGGGCGGGGTCCGGACAACGCAACCAGGATAGAGTGGGACTAGGAGGACTGTCCATCAAGGCAGGGGCGGGGCAAGGATTACTGTCCAATCAGAGCCCGGGCCCCGAAGAGGGCGGGCGGCGTGCGCGTTCCCGGCCCGCGGAAGTTTTTCAGCGCTTGTGCGAACTTGTCCTGCGTGGCTTCAGGTGTCGCGTCCCCGTTGGTCTCACCTGCCCAGGTCGGAGGGTCGCCCCGAGGACGCTTCGCAGAACCCGAAAGGAGGCACAGATGGTGAGTGCACCGCTCAGGGCCCTAACACGGAAAAGGCTGGTTCGAACGGTCCGGAACTTGCCGAAAGCGACGGCCGGGCCAGGGTCTCCCCGCGTTCCACCCACCCCGGAGTCCCGACCCGAGTCTCCCCCTCGGCCTCGGGGTGGGTACCCGGGATCCGGACCCGAGTCTGCCCCTCGGCCGCGGGCTGAGGACCTGCCATGTTGCTCCGTCACTGCTCGGGGTCCGGGGGCGTCCGGACCGAGTCTTTGGCCCCGTGGGGGTCGGAGGGAGGACAGGACTATTCCCGACGCGGGCCGTTAGGCGCTGGGGCGTGGGGGACCCGCCCTGGACCTGACAGATAAAGTCAAGCCCGGACTTGTCAAGAAGACTGTATTGCAAATACTGTTGCGATAGCGCCGAGGCTCGGATCTCAGAGATGTGCCAGCATCTCCAACCACACAGCAAAGGGCTTTTCTGTGTGAGGAGGGCGAGCAGGAGGGAAGTTGGGCGAGTGAGGGCGGTGCGCGGAGTGCGGGGCCAGCGTGGCTGGACTGGATAGGGTTCCCTGGGTCACTTGTTGCCTGGAGAAGCTGACCAGGGGCTTGTTCGGAACCTCAGTGTTGCTCAGACGTGGGGGCGACACCCCGTCCAGGAACCTGTGGGGAGAAATCTGACGATGTGGGGTAAGAAACAGGACACAGAGAACTTGGTCAAGCCCAAATGTGTGGGCAGGAGGGCCGGATCTCCTGGTGTCAAAGATAAAATGTCAAAGTGGGGCTGGCCCCTGAATACATGCAGGGAGCATCACAGAGTGTCTTTGTACTCTGGGAACAGATTCACAGTGACCTTGCTCCCAGGCCGACCCCTGACTCGGGAGGTTCCCCAGGCCCTCCTGTGTCATGTGGAACAGTAATCAGTATTGAGCTTATTTGAGGTCTTAGGAATTGCAACTTGGGGGACCCAGATTTGAGTTGATGTAATACAATTTATGTTTTTGAGGCATAAGAAAGAAAATTTAAGCATAACATTACTCTCTGCCCTTATTGGGCCCTCCCTAATGTACATTGTGCATCTGCATTATGCATTAAACAGACCTTCTCAAAGGTAGGAATGTCTGCTCCACCAGAAAGATCAAATTTTTTTCCTCGTTCTGCCACCAGCAATGTAACTCCAAGATAACATAACTTTCCTAATCCTGTCAGGGGTCATGCTGATCTTCTGCAGATCTAGACTATGTATTTTTGGTGAACCTTATGTGAGATGTCATTGTGTCATTTTGATATATGCTCCTTTGCCTCAAAAATATATATGATGGTCTTAGACTTCTAGTAAGTGGAACAGCCCTCTGAGTTTTATGAGAGACTGTCTCCTGGGTTATAATTCTCTCATAGGCTTAAACAAAATTTTCTATTTTCTCTTTTAGATCGACTATTCATTAATTTTTCATCAACAGCGTAACACTGAAAGTGTTGTAGGGAGGAGGAAGAGTAACAGACTTATTAAAGGAAAAGCCACAGGGTTGTTAAAGTTGCCTGGCATGAATTATGATAGACTGACACAGGGAATGAAGTATTTGTCCTTAAGGAATAGGCTGTCACAAGTTATTTAGGGGAAGGGTCCAATAAGTATCTTGACTTTCTGGGTCATTGGGCAGATGTTCTGGATGCCTGCATTAAGGCAGTAAGTGGTCAATTCCATCTGGGCTGAGACCTGCATAAGCCCTACATCCTCAGTGGCCTCCTGCCTGCATTTTAGAGTGCTCTCTTAGCAATACTGACTCCATTTTGATTTTCCTTTCACACCTGTCCCCTGCTGTCCTGGCTCCCGGACTTAGGGGGGCAGCCCTGGACAGGGGGCACTGAGGGGAACTGAGTGGCACATTTCTGTTCAGGAGAAGGGGACTGCAAGCTGTGGGCTGATGCTGTGTCTGTCTGGCCAGCAGTACATTCGGCTTAGAGTCCACCAGGGCAGCCAGGTCTGGCGCCCCATAGAAAGCCAGGCAGTAAAGGGCTGAAGCCAACCACCCGCACTTCCGCCCTGCTCCGTCACGTGACCTACAGCCTGCCCTTCACTCAGAATCCAGGCCTGCATTCGTTGTCAAAAAGGGCCCAAGAAGGGGGTGTGCCTAGAGACCCGTCCAATTAAGATGCGAAGGCTTGGAGCCTCATCCAATCAGAGACGGGGGCGGGCGCATTCGCTTACGTTGTGACGTCGCTCTTAGCCGCCCGGGCATTCCGTCGCACCTACTTCAGGGGACCTCAGGTGTCCCGTCGCTGTTGCTCTAACCTGCCGGAGCTGTTGGGCTGCAGGGCCGCGGGGAGGACGACCTGAATGCGCGGAGAGGGGCTGAAATGGTGAGTGCGTGGGGCTGGCGCCGAGACCGGCTGGGGCTGGTTCGAATTGGCCGGAAACGGCAGCAGGATAGGACTCCCTGACCCCGGTCCAGACCCTAGTTTCCACCCTCGACCGCGTCGCGCGGTCCCGGGGTCCTGTCCGGTCCTCGCGCGGGGTCTCGTGTCCCAACTCGGGTCTCCGCCCTCGACCGCAACTTGGGATCCCGTGAGTCCCGACCCAGTCCCTGTCCCGGTGGGTGTCTGAGCGAGGACGGGACGAGCCGCCGGAGCGGGCGGTCAGGCGCTGGGGTCCCGCCCTGGACCTGACAGATAATGTCAAGTCCAGGGTTGGTCAGGGAGACTGTTTTGCAATTAATGTTGCGATAGGGCCGAGGCTCGGATCTCAGGGATGTGCCAGCGTCTCCAACCACACAGCAAAGGGCTTTTCTCTTCTGTGAGAGGAGGGTGAGAGGAAGGCGGATTGACAGAACCAGAGGTCCTGTGGTCAGGGCGTCCTCGGACCAGGTGAGAGGGGATTTGTTCTGCAGCTCAGTGATGCTCAGTTTGGGAGGTGTAGCGGGGAGTGACCCAGAGTCAGGGGCATTTGGGAAGAAGCCTGAGTAAAGTTTAGGTAAAAAAATGGATGTTGAGCTTAAAAATAACAGTTATTTACTAGGAAAAATGGATTTATTTGGGAACAGCAAAAAATTGCAATTCGGGACAGACAAGGTATAGCAAAAGCCATAGGCAAGTCCAACAGACTTATTTATTGGAGAAAAAGGAGGGAGTTGGGAGGGGTTGTATTGATGTAAAGTCTGTGGAGAGATGGAGAATTCAGGTTGATGCTGGTTTCTCATTGGCTAGTTGCTGGGGTAGCCAGTTTCTTGAGAAGATGCAATGTATGTACATCTTTTTCTGTTGGGGCCTGTAATTGTTGATTCTTTCGTGTTTTCAATTTTTCTCTTGGGGGCTGTAATTGACACTTCTTCCTGTAATTGATGTCAAGTGGTTCTGGGTGAGGCTCTCCCTTCTGCACCCACCCCCACTTCTTTTTAGTGCGTTTTCTCTTTTTTAATTTTCACAAGGGCCGTTGAGAACACTTGGTCAACCCTGTAGCATTAAAAAAATTACAAACTTTACAACAAGAGACCTTTATTCAAATGAGTTCCTGCAGGGGGAGAAGGGTCTGTTGCACCAGGCACAGGGGGCTCTGCAAGAAGGGGGACATCTGACCCTAAGATCTGCAAGTGTCTCAAGAGTTGGGCAAAGAGAGTTTTTCTCTTATACAGAGGAGTAAACATCACCAGGAGGGACCAGGTGTGATGCTCGGATAGCAGATCCCTGAGGCCAGCCTGTCCTTAGGGGTCTGTCGTCTGGCTGCGGTGAGGCCAGGTCAGGGGGAAGGAGAGGAGCTGAACCAAAGTTTGGCCAACAAACATTTGTTCTACTTGGTCAGTGTGGGGAACAGTTCCGCTAATCACTGATGAGGTGGAGATGGGGCTTTGAGGGGACTGCATCTGGCCTTGCCCTGGATAAACAGGGGGCCTCCGTGTGAGTCTTATCTGAGTCAGGTGGGGCACGGGGGTGGTTTCTTGCAGCCTGCCGTTTTCCAGAAGAGCAAAGGGTGGGGGGTCCTTTCACCTTCCATCGAAGTTTCCAGGAACACAGGGCTCAGGGAGGGTTCAGCATTGTCCCCTGACACCTGTGAGCAGCCTTCTCTGGGTCCAGCTCAGCACTAATAGCTTCCCCTGATCCAGCTTCCGGTTTCAGCAAGTGTAAAATTCTGCATTCTTTTGCCTGGTTTCTTCTCCTTAGTGAGGGTAGTAAGAATCTTAGGTCTTTGCCTTTTCCTGACGACTCGTGTTATTCCAGGCTTTTGGGCCTTAACCAGAGATGCCTCTGGGGAGAAGTGTCTCAGTACAGAAAATGTTTTCTCTTCCATTAGAACTGCAGGAAGTGGGACTTCCCTGGTGGTGCAGTGGTTAAGAATCCGCCTGCCAATGTAGGGGACACGGGTTCAAGCCCTGGTCCGGGAAGATCCCACATGCCGCGGAGCAACTAAGCCTGTGCGCCACAACTGCTCAGCCCGTGAGCCACAACTACTGAAGCCTGCGCGCCGAGAGTCTGTGTTCCGCAACAAGAGGTCACCACAATGAGAAGCCTGCGCACCGCAATGAAGAGTAGCCCCCGCTCGCTGCAACTAGAGAAAAGCCCACGCGCAGCAATGAAGACCCAACACAGCCAAAAATAAATAAATAAATTTATTTTTTATAAAAAGGAAGAAGAATTTCAGGAAATGCAGGCAGTCCCACCCCTTCATGTGAAATGGGTGGAGAGATGGATTTAAAAGATTCAGAGAAATTGTAATGACTCTTCCATGCAAAGTGCAGAGTTCTGACACTGTCTGAATCTGGTCCACTAACTGTTACTACCTGGTCAACAGAGGTTAGTGGAAATTCTGTGGAATGTGACCAGTGCTACTGAGACTTGCTCACTTCTTTTTAGACGAGTTACAGCTCGTCCTCATGAGGATATTAGTGAACTGATGCCTGTCTTCTGAAAGGGATGAGCAGTAACCAGTTGCTCAAACCATAAAAATGCCCTAAAATTTCCCTCTCCTGCATTATCCATGAACACAGGAGGAAGCAGTGATCCTGCAGGTTCTCATTTACACACTGAGACGGGTCTTCGTCTCATGTAAATGACCCACAGGGATCATCATGATGCAGGTGCATCATCTGGGTCGGGGCTAAGCTGAGCCTGTGAGGGAGGTGAAGGAAGGTGTCCTGGGGTCTTGCCCCACCCCGTCTCCCCCATCCCCCCATTGCAGGTGGCCTACAGACCATAGAACCACCACAGAAGGAGCTGTTGATGGCACGAGCATGGGGCAGGGCATCCAGCTCCAGAAGTGCTGGGGGCGGTTTGTCCTCTGAGGTTGTGCTGCCCTCGGCTGTCTCCCGACCTTTGCTTTTGGCCTCATTCAATGAGTTGGTGGATTGAGTGTGATGTGTGCACCCTGAGTGAGTCTGTGAAGGTCAGACGTGGGGAAGGCTCCTTGGTCTCAACTGCTGCTGAGAGGATCGATGAATTAGAGAGTTTCTCTGGGTCAGAACTTCAACTTGAGCATTTCCTCCTGGGTGAGAATTGAGGTCCTCAGGAGGGGGCATTTCCACACTGATCTCAGGCGCTCAGTCCCTCCCCCTGCCCTGGGGGTACCCATCCAGCTCGGATGGCTTTGACCTTCTGACTTGGGGTTTCCTTGTGCACCGTGGGCAGCAGGCTGCTGACCTGAGTGGCTCACACTTGGCTGCTCTTCCCCTTTGTGTCCTCCTCAATACAGTGTTCTGCCCTGTGACTCAGTGTGCAAGCATGTAAGACATTTTTATTCCATTACTTGAAAGTGTAGGGTTGTTTGGTTTTTATAGATTTCACCAATTTTATATGTATTTGTGTGTGTGTGTACCGTTTTATCATGTGTACATGTGTATAGCCATCACCACAATCAAGACACTATTCTATCACTACAAAGATAGTTCCTGCTATCCCTTTATAGTCACACAAACCCCACTTCCTTCTTACCCTCACCCCTAACTTCTGACAGCCACTCATCTGTTCTTCATTTCTATAAGTCTTCTAGTAGTTTTTTAAAATTTTATTTGGTTGCACTGGGTCTTAGTTGCAGCAGGCAGGCTCCTTAGTTGTGGCATGCAAACTCTTAGTTGCGGCATGAATGTGGGATCTAGTTCCCTGTCCAGGGATTGAACCCGGGCCCCCAACATTGGGAGCACGGAGTCCTATCCACTGTGCCACCAGGGAAGTCCCTCTTCTAGTAATTTTCTATTGCATACATTTTTCCACTCTTTCTGAGACTCCAGTAATACTAATGTTTTATCTTTTGTGTTTGTCCCACAGGTCACTAAGGCTCTTTCACTTTTTTTTTGGTCTATTTTTCAGATTGGGTAAATTCTGATGTTCTACCTTCAAGTTGACTGATTCTTTCCTCTGTCATATTCATTCTGTATTGAAACCATCCAGTTTTTTAGTTCAGTTATTGTATTTTTCAGTTCTAAAATATCCATTTGGTTCTTCTTTGTATCTTTTCTTTCTTTGCTGAGACTTTCAATTTTTTATTTGTTTCAGGTGTGTTTGTAATTACTCACTGAAGTATTTTTCAGTGGCTTTAAAATCCTTGTCAGATAATTCCATGTGTGATTTTGATGTTGGTGTCTGTTGATTGTCATTTTTTGTTTGTTTGTTTTATTATTATTTGGCTGCGTCGGGTCATAGTTGTGGCACACGGATCTTCGTTGCGGCATGTGGGCTCTTCCTTGTAGCGCGCAGGCTTATTTGCCGTGCGGCATGTGGGATCTTAGTTCTCCCACCAGGGATCCAACCCTCATCCTCTGCATTGGAAGCCGGATTCTTTACCACTGGACCGCCAGGGAAGTCCCTTGCATTTCAGTTTTTGTTGCACTTTGCAGATACTGTGTTGTTTGCAAATTGAAGGTGTTGTGCAACCCTACATCTCAGCAAGTCTGTGGGTGCCATTTTCAAAAAGTATTTGCTCACTGATGGTCAGCATTTTTTAGCAATAGTGTTTTTTAATGTATGTACAAGGTTTTTTAGACATAAGTCTATTGAACACTTAAAAGACTATGTGAATTTTACCTGTACAGGGAAGCAAAAAAATTTGTGTAATTCACTTTATTGCAATATTTCCTTTATTGTGGTGCTCTGGAATTAAACCCACAGAGTTGCCAAGGCCTGCATGTATTATTTCCTGGTAAAATGACGCCATTAGTTTCCTCTATTAATGATTTTAAAACTCAAGCATGTACTGCAGGTCAGCATTAGAGAGATTTCTATGTCTATTATTACCAAGAGATCAGGGTGAGAAATACATTTGGATATTTGAAAAGACTCTCTGAGCAGAAACAAGACTTGAAATGTGGTTTTATGATACACCATTCAGAAGACCTCAGTCATGCAATACTAAAAACACAGAACAGAAGATAAAGAGACACTAAGCTATTGTCTCCAGCATGTGACACGTGACACATGACATATTACGGCATCTTTTGCTCCCATCCTGGTATGTGCAGCAGAGAGAGAGGCTTTAAATGGAAACCAGCACTTCTGCTCAAATGCATTGGGCAGATTTGTTTTTTGTATTCTCCCATTCCACACACCCTGAAAGCTCTCATGATGAAGCACTTCTTGACCCAGAGCAACCCAGTGGTGTACACAGATGTCTGTTTAGTAAAGAGGAGCAGTTCCCCGTTGAACAGTAGGAAGGAAGGAAAAGAAGATTATGTAAAAAAGTTCCAAGACTGGTATCTCAGTTGCTCTCAAGAAATTTATGCTTCAGTGATAAGGAGATAGACGAGATGAAGACTTAACTAAAGATGAGATTCTATTAATATGGATCCTGCGGGGGAAGGATTGTTCATCGGTATTTTGCTCCATTGGGATGAGAGTTTGAAAAGCACTTCATATGCCTTAAAAAAAATCATGTTTACTAGAATAAGATCATTTAACTTAATACTAACTATTATTTCCCATATTTGTCCATTTTTCAAAGCTCAACAGGCTCCATAAAGTATACTGAAGAGTGACCTGTTCACCTGTTATTAAGGCAGGTGCATGGAAATAGTGTACTAGAACTACATCTTTCATGAACTGTCAGCTTGCAACATTTTCGCCCCAAGAATGGTATCAAAAATTGTGCTTTATGGAAACCTCCCTCCATACTAGGGAAGACTATGAAATATTTTGAGCCCAGTTCCTTTTTGAAAAGACAGTCTTTCCTCATCTCCAAGACTGAGCATCGTTCGTCATCTTTAGGGCCAGTCGTGTTTAAAGGCTTCACATCCACTCAGCCCATCCTCGGGAGCTGCTTCTTGCTGAGCCATGTTATCTGCCAACTCTTCATTCTGGGCTTTTGAAAGTGGTTATTTTTTGTCTTTTTTCTTTCCTGATGGGGCCGTTTTAGGAGTTTCAACTTCTAAATGATCGTGCTTATGGATGGTGCAGGGTATTGGGAGGACTCTTCTCCAGGAGCTCTCCTTGGTGGGTGGAAACAGTCCGTAGGTGACGGCAGTTCCAAGTTGAACATGACTGGCCCACTCTACTTTCAGCTCACACATGGTGGAATGTGCGGCATTACTTCTCTCCAGGAAATCTCTGTTAAGGCAGTTTGGGGAATCACCGTTTTCAGCCTGTAGTCTTGAAAGAAAACCAGACTGAATTTTTGTCTCCTGCAGAAATAGAACATCATGCATCAAGTTCCATCTCTGGGCACTTGTTGCATCCTTGACAATTGGTTTGTGATATCTCCTCAACCTACTGGATCTCTGAAACGTTTGTAACTTTGTTCCTTAAGCAATTCATATTCTTTTATTTGCCCAAGTTCTGGTGTTTTTGAATAAAATTGCCATTAGATTAAGAAGAACATATTTTTAGCTAGTCTGAATCTTTTTTTTTTTTTTTTTTTTGTGGTACGCGGGACTCTCACTGTTGTGGCCTCTCCCGTTGCAGAGCACAGGCTCCGGACGCGCAGGCTCAGCTGCCATGGCTCACGGGCCCAGCCGCTCCGCGGCATGTGGGATCTTCCCAGACCGGGGCACAAACCCGTGTCCCCTGCATCGGCAGGCGGACTCTCAACCACTGTGCCACCAGGGAAGCCCTGAATCTATTTTTTAAACAGTTTTTATTGAGGTATAATTTATGAACCGTAAGGTTTCCTGGTTTAAACTGTAAAATTCAGAAGTGTTAGAATGTTTACTGTATTGTGCAACCGTCCTCAAATTCTAATTTTAGATATTTTTATCACCCAAAACAACTTGTACCTGCTGGCAGTCACCTCTCATTCCAAGCCTCCACCCGCCCTTCATCTAGGCAGTTTATTAATCTAATTTCTGTCTCTATAGCTTTGTTCATTCTGTACATTTCACATAAATGATATGATACTGCCTGTGGGCTTTTGTGAAACCTGTTAATGTTTTTAAAAGTTCATTGATTTTGTGTCGTGGATTAGTACTTCATTCCTCTTGTTGCAAATAATATTCCGTTGTGAGATTACTGTGTTTGCTTATCCAAATCAGTTGATAACCTTTTGAGTTGTTTCCACTTTTTGGCTGTTATGAATCATGCTGCTGTAAACATCTGTGTATTACTTTTGGGGTTTTAAAAAATATTTATTTATATATTTGGCTGCATCAGGTCTTAGTTGTGGCACGTGGGATCTTCTTCGTTACAGTGCACAGACTTAGTTTCCCCGCGGTGTGTAGGATCTTAGTTCCCCGACCAGGGATCGAGGCTGTGTCCCCTGCACTGGAAGGCAGATTCTTAACCACTGGACCACCAGGAAAGTCCCTGTGTATTAGTTTTTGTGTTGGTGTTTGCTTTCGCCTCTCTTGGGTAGATAGATACCTAGGGTGGAATTGCTGTGTTATATGGTGAAACTGTGTTTATCATTTTGAGGATCTGCTGGACTGTCTTCCAAAGTGGCTTCATTTTACCTTCCCACCAGCAATTTGTAAGGTTGCAACTTTCCCACATCCTCGCCAGCATCGGTTTGTCTGTCTTATAGCCTTCTTAGTGGGTAGGAAGAGGTATCTGCTTGTAGTTTTCATTTGCATTTCCCTGATGACTAATGTCCCATATTTTTAGGTGTGTGATTAGCAAACCCCAGTTGCAGGCCCGGGTGAGATAGCCTTGACTTCTTTGTACCTGATGTAGTGGAATATTTTATCATTTCAATTTTTGGAATATATTTTTATTTAAAATTCTAATTGATAAAGATAGTTTGCTTTATATTTCAAGGGTGTAGAGTCATACCATATTGTCCTAAAAACATTAATTCGGTGATTTTTCTCTGTGTTAAAGTCATCTTTGGCTCTAATGCCATCAGATCCTTCTATGACTCTTCTTCGTGGGGCATTATTCTTGATTTCTTGATTATTTATCTGAAAGGCCTTGCTGGCTTGACAGATCCCTCAGGAACCAGGCCTCCTCTTACCCCACAGGTGTCCGAGGCCCTGGGCCCTGGCCTGCATCTGTGCCCTCGGTGTCCACCTCATCCTGGCAGGGGGTTCGTATCTCTACCTCTGTCGGATATGAGGGGACTGGCCAGGCTTTTACATGCTCTTCAGTCCAGGCGAGAGTTGTTCAGATGCAGTGGCCCTGGAAAATCAGTGTTCGCGACCTCCTGACAGTCTGCTCCAGTTCTAGGAGGTTCAAGGAAATAACTTATGAGCAGGCCAAGTGTCCATTTCCATGTCATCTGAATGATGATTTCATTTTCAGTATGTGTCATACCTCACAGTCTGCTCTATCTCAGTAAAAACCGTTTTTTTTCATTATGTGTGCATGAGTGTTTATCAGGTATTGTTGTTACATTTTGTTTCAGTTTCTAGCACTTACCATCACTGAGTAAAATGCATTTGATTGGCTTGTGTGTGTTCATTTCCCACAAGAGTGTAAGCTCAGGAGTCCTAGGAATTGAGTCCAGTTCCCCACTGTTGGCCTCCCCATCCTCCCACACATGAGGGTGAAGAGGGAGCCTTGCTGACACGGAACCTGTGGCTGTTTCAGGACTCGGTGGTCTTTGAGGACGTGGCTGTGAACTTCACCGCAGAGGAGTGGGCTTTGCTGGACCTGGCTCAGAGGAAGCTCTACAGAGACGTGATGCTGGAGACCTTCAGGAACCTGGCCTCCGTGGGTGAGGACGGCTTCTTCCCTGCACTTAGTCTTTAGGGAACAAATATTTCTTACAATGTTTTTTCTTACTGGAATCAAGGAATAAAAATATGTTGAAAAACAGGCAGACGTGGTCCCCACCTTTATAGAACCTACCTAGAGTCAAATAGCTTTTCCATGACTGTAAATATTTCTATATTGAATTGATTTTTATTGCTCTTGATCAGAATCCTGAGGCTCCCTAATTGTATAAATGTGAGCGTGGTCTCCAGTGTTACTTTGGGGCAGTGAGAGCAGCGTTACGGTTTTCACCCTGTGAAAGTTACACTGTGATCAGTACACATTTGACATGATAATCTTGCTGTAGTTAAACTCACACTCACCCATCCTCAATGACTTGAGGACCAGAGAATCGGCCCATCTCATGGAGGGCTTGTTGTCCTCCATCCTCCCCCTGAGAAGCTTTTCTCCACGAGCAGGACAGCAGCCACGCACCATCTGATCTCCTAGTGGCAGCTGGGTCACTGGAGATAGGCTTCCTCTAGGGCCTCTGTGCCTGCGATCACCAGGAAGGCACACCTCTCGGGAGGAGTAGGTTCTGTATCAAGGAGAGATATTTAGACATAACTGTTAGAAACATGACTCTGTCTTTGAGAAGGTGACGTTTGTCACTCTGTCTTTGAGAAGGTGACCTGGCTTCCCTGTTGGACTTTTCATCCATCTTTGCCCACTTCAGAAGTCTTTCTGTAGCTCCTCTTACGAAGGGAGCATTTAGGAGTGTGCATTTTGCCCACTTCCTGCCTGCTTTGCTTCTGTGAAGTATCTCTTCTGAAGTATTTCTTAGTGAACAGTCTGCCATTTGACTCATTTTCCCTATGATGGCTAAAGTTCCAAATAGCTGAGGTCCTCAGAGTTTTTCTTTGTGTGTGTGTTAAGTTTGGTTTGGACCCAATTCCAATGTGTGTGTGGGTGTGTGGGTGTTAATTTTGTTTTGGACCCAATTCTAATGTGTGTTTGTGTGTGTGTGTGCACGCGTGCACATGTGTTAAGGCACCTCACACCAACAAACAATTATTGGACCAGCAGCACATCATAGAATTCAGCTCAATCCTGACACCATCTACCCAGTGATAGCCACAGATTCCACAGCTTAAGGTTTCAGTCCTTCAAGACTTACTCCATATTCTCCCACTTCAGATGCCAATCTCAAGTCCAGGCTTTTACCTGTCTTCCTGACCAACTGGCTATAAATCAGAGGTTCCCATGACTCTCTCCTTGGGTTCAACTAATTTATTAGTGTAGCTCACAGAACTCAGAGAAACATACTACTTACTAGATCACAGGTTCATTTTAAAAGGATATAATTCAGGAACAGCCAGATGTAAGAGATGCATAGGGTAAGATTTTGAAAAGGCGTTTCTGTGCCTCTCCAGGTGCCAGTCTCCCCACATCTCCACGTGTTCATCAACCCAGAAGCTCTCTGAACTTTTTTTTCATGCCTTCATTACATAGGCATGGTTGATGAAATCATTGGCCATTGGCAGTGGATTTGATCTCTAGCCCCTCCCCCATCCCCAGAGGTGTTGGGGTGTCTGGGGGTGTGGGTGGGATTGAAAGTTTCAACCCTTTAATCACATGGTGTCTCCATTGGCAACGAGCCCCCATACTTCTTTCTAACAATTTTTTTTTCATTAACATAAACCCAATTGGGATGGAAAGGGTTTTTATGAATAACAAGACACCTATTTCACCTTTCTGATCCTGAAGCGTTTTCTGGAAATGAGCACAAGAGACCACATATTATTCCATTGCTTTTACTGCTCAGGAAATTCCAAGGGTTTTAGGATCCCTGAGCAGGAAACTGTGGATAAGGACCCAATTTATCTGAGAAATATATGTTGGTCATCTGAATGACCAAATGTATATATATTTCTGATAAATCACAATATCACACATCTTCTTCCTTCCTTTATAAAATTATTTTACATTTTTGAATTAGTCTATGGAAAGAAATCTACATGTGGTCTCTTTTTTTTCCTTTATCCCACCATTTCTTTCCCATGGATTTAATTATGTTACCAATTATTGCAGGTTCTTGCTCTCAAGTTAAAACCAGTAGATCAAGTGCTCATTGGGATATTTTGGAGACTGGACTATGCAGTGAAGAGAAAGTAGTAAGATTCACAAGAAATGATTCCAGGTCTTTTTTGGGAGAAAACTGGGCATTTCATAACATGCAAGATCAGCATCTAACTCAGGAGAGGCGTTTGAGGTGAGTGGCACTCCCACAAGGGGAAGGGGAATCTCAGCAGAGTATTAGACTCACTTAAAATTAAAGAAAAAGTGTAAACTTAGCTAAACAATTGTCTACTCACAGAATTCTTACAAAACTACTTTTATAAATGTGATGTAGATATGGAGCTCCTAAAACTTAATTCAGTAGGAAACACTGGTCAGGAAACCTCGTATGTAAAAAACACTGAAAGTTATGGCTCTGCTTGAGCCCTCAGCTGGAGCATTAAACTTGTTGCACTTTGTCACAATGCACAGAGTGCTGAAAACATGCCCATTCATTGAAAATGGCAAGTGTGTAGTCAAAATAATAATAACCATCAACAAATCACTGATTAAGAAATCACTTATAATCATTAATCCCTAATACTGTGCTTCCTATTTTGAACAGAAATAATTTGGTGGAGAGTCTCTGTGAAGGTAAAGAAGGTCATCAATGTCTAGAAACCCTGAACCAGATTATAGATTTTACTGTGCATAAGAGTTATTGGACTGGAATTCAGCCCCATCAATGCATTAAATGTGGAAAAGCCTTCAGGGATCATTCTTTCCAGAAGAATCAGCAAAGATCTCACCCTGGACACAAACATTATCCATGTGAAGAATGGGGGCAAGCCTGCAGCTGTATCTCGTGCCTAAGCCCTCCCAGGGAAGCAGACATTGTAGAGAAACCCGATAAACATCAGGATGCTGGGAGAGCATCTAAGAGGTGCGTGAAGAGTGACTGTAATGAAGAGTCTTTAGAGTGTAAGAAGTCTGGAAAAGCTCTCACTTGTCCCTCATCTTTTCAGGAACATGAGAGAGGTCATTATGGACAGAAAATCCACATGTGTGAAGTATGTGGAAAATCCTTCAGTTATTATTGCCAACTTGCACGGCATGTGAGAACTCACACTGGAGAGAAACCCTATGAATGTAAAGAATGTGGAAAGGCTTTCACTCGCATCTCACACTTCCGAGAACATGTGAGAATGCACACTGGAGAGAAACCCTATGAATGTAAGCAGTGTGGCAAAGCTTTCAGTTGGTGCACTTACCTTCGAGAACACATGAGAACACACAGTGGAGAAAAACCCTATGAATGTAAACAGTGCGGCAAAGCCTTCCCCTATCTCAAATCCCTGCAAGGACATGTGAGGATCCACACTGGAGAGAAACCTTATGTGTGTAAGGAATGTGGGAAATCCTACAGTTGTCCCAAATACTTTAGAAAACATGTGAAAACACACAGTGGAGTAAAACCCTATGAATGTACAGAATGTGGGAAAGCATTCATTACTTCCTCATCCCTTCGAGAACATATGAAAACACACAGTGAAGAGAAGCCCTATCAGTGTCAGCAGTGTGGAAAAGCCTTCAGGTATCCCAGATCCCTGCAAGGACACATGCTAACCCACAGTGAAGGGAAGCCATATAAATGTCAGCAGTGTGAAAAAGCCTATAGGTGTCTCATATCCCTGCAAAGACACATGAAGACACACACTGGCGAAAAATTCTGAATAGAAAAACTATGGGAAAGCCTTCATTCTCCCTTAAAATCTTATAAATGGAGCAGCCACAGGAGAGAAACATTATGAACGGAAAGAATGTTGGGAAACCTTCAGCACTTCACTTATTTTATACTTGAAAACTCAGGGTAGACAAAATTTTTTAATGGAAAGAAATATGATTTTTCCTTCTAAGTGCCTCATCCTGAGTAGGGATCCCAGTGTATTAATTTCTAGCTCATGTTAACTGATCTGAACACTTAAGATAATAACCATGCCTCTATGTTCCCATCATCTTTGCTACTTATGTTTTGTTATCTTGGACTTTAAATAGTTATACAGTCATATAATACTTGTCTCAATTCCATTACAATGTCTTTTGAACCCAGAGTGAAAGTCTTTTTGGTTTGTGGGTTTTTTCATGTGCAACATGGTATGAGTTTAGATGGAAAAAAATTTTTTTAATGAATTTATTTATTTTATTTATTTTTGGCTGTGTTGGGCCTTCGTTGCTACGTGCAGGCTTTCTCTAGTTGCGGTGAGTGGGGGCTACTGTTCGTTGCAGTGTGTGGGCTTCTCGTTGCAGTGGCTTCTCATCACACAGCATGGGCTCTAGGCACACGGGCTTCCGTAGCTGTGGCTTGTGAGCTCTAGAGTGCAGGCTCAGTAGTTGTGGCGCACAGGCTTAGTTGCTCCACGGCATGTGGGATCTTCCCTGACCAGGGCTCGAACCTGTGTCCCCTGCATTGGCAAGAGAATTCTTAAGCACTACACCACCAGGGAAGCCCCTAGATGAAAATATTTTTGATTCTTACTTTGTCTTATGTTCCTAATATATGATCATGATGTGAGACCTGTGTTGTTGAAATGTCTTTTCTGGTTCCTGAACGATACTGGAATTTTCTGACTCAGTATTTATGCTCCCCTTAGTTTATATTACTAAAAGGTGTGTCTTCCATGTTTGTTGCTAGTGGATACCATATTTGTGTTCCTCACAGAAATTAGTAATTGTGGAAGGTCTTGGAAGACCTTCTGTCTCATCTGATTATGTTTATTAATTTGGCCTCTCTTCATTGTCCATGATCTTGGGTGGAAATTGCACACGAAACATTGAGTTAAGAAGAGCGACTTGTTGGTGTGAAGTTGAAAGCTACTATCCAGGTGGTTCTACTGAATTTTGTTGTCAGCTTGGGCAAGGTGGGAAGCTATGTATCCCAGAGTCCTTTTGTTAGTGGTTCTGAGTTAAAGTGTAGGGAAGAAAAAGATGCGTGAGGTCCAGGGCTTCCCTAGTGGTGCAGTGGTTAAGAATCCACCTGCCAATGCAGGGAACACGGGTTCAAGCCCTGGTCCAGGAAGATCCCACATGCCGCGGAGCAACTAAGCCCGTGCACCACAACTACTGGGCCTGCGCTCTAGAGCCCGTGAGCCACAACTACTGAGCCCGTGAGCCACAGCTACTGAAGCCCGCACACCTACAGCCCGTGCTCTGCAACAAGAGAAGCCACTGCAATGAGAAGCCCCCCCACCACAATGAAGAGTAGCCCCCGCTCGCTGCAACTAGAGAAAGCCTGCGTGCAGCAATGAAGACCCAATGCAAACAAAAATAAATTAATTAATTTAAAAAAAAAAAAAGATGTGTGAGGTCCAGAAAGCAGAAGTGAGGAATCCATGATTCTCGGATCTTCTGTACCATTAGGAGACGGAGATGCACAGCAACCTGGTAGGCCTGAGTTCCAGCACCATTTTCTGACTTCTGGCTCTGCCCATGTGGAACAGCCCCCAACCAGACACATGTTTGGCATTTGCGGACAATGAGAAACACAGGTATGGTATGAGGGAAACCCTTTTGAGTTCACTGTCTTTCTCATTGTCTCTGAGGACCATGGGTAAGTTCCTCTTGGTTCAGATCTCCAGTCTCTTCACATTGAGCTTCCCACTGTACTTGGCTTCTCAGTTTGTAATTTTCAGGTGTTTGGAAAATCCCAACCTTTTTTCTGTCCCAAGATCCACATGGGAACTGTTAGTGGCAGCTTGCAGTTCCCCAACCATGTGGAGCCCTGAGTCCACAGTCCCCATTTGTTGAGGTCTGCTGGGTCAGCACTTCCCCTAGTCCAAGTTTCCACAGAAATTGCTGGTGGTGCACACGGGGCCTTTTCTTGGGAAGTCTGCAGTAATTTCTAAGCCCCAGCCCTTGGTTCTGTTCCCAGTTTCCTTACTGGGATCTGCTGGTGGTTTAGTGTATAGTTCCCTATGTATTAGAATTTTCCCCCACAGTCCACATTGGGAAATGCTGATGGCAAGTGCAGTTCTCCATTTGTTAGGAATGAGTCCACAGTGCCCATCTGTGAGGCCTGCTGGTTTAATCCTTTCCCTGTCTCTAGTTCTTTGGTGGCTACTGGTGTCCACAGCTCCATTTCCTTGGTTACCATTGGATGCTGTTAATGTGCACATGAGGTAAAGGCTATTTGCTACATGGGAATTTCAGAAGCCATAGCCACAAAAGTTGGGCAAGGGATGCAAAGTTCAATGCTGTTAAAGCACTTGCCACCTAACTCAGACACCCATGTTAGGTTAAGTTGGTTACGAAATGGGTTAGATTGATACTGGGTCACCCTCAAACCTCAAGATTAATTGTCATGTAGTGAGGTACAGCGTAATACATCACACATCTTCCAACCCAGCATCATGTCCCTTTTAGTTATCAGATTGTCTCGAGAGACCCAAAAGCTTAGCTAAAAATACAAAACGAGTAATACAATGGGATCCTTAAAATCTAAAGAGTCAAGTGTATCCCCTTCTGGCACACTTGCTTTTTTTTAATATCTAAGAACGGTGGTCCCAGAAGCTGTAGATATTTGTAGTAATGGCAAAATCTTGCTAAGCTTGTTTTGTTTCCTGAGAACTTGGCTTGGTAACTGTCATGTTGGGGGCCTCAAAACATGGCCAGACTGAAATGTGGATTGCACCTAACCTAACAGACTAGCGTCCTACATAACTGCTGTCAGCCCCCAGGGGAATTGCAATGCCCATTAGAAGAACCTCTCTAATTGGATAAGATCATTTCAGAGGTGCACTCAGGAGTTCCCAAATGAAACAAACAGAATGGGATACTTACTTTAATTGGCACCCAGAAGCTCCCCAAAGGCTTCAGAATTCCAAAAATACCTTCATTAAAAGCTTCCTTGCAAAAAGCTAATGAAAAATTAATGATATAAAAGGCAACATAAATCCAACAAGTTAACAGCCTCATATACACCCTCATACCTACCTTGAAAGGAGGATCCCTCCCAGAGTTGATGAGACTCAGAGATTTTCTGATAAACTGCTGCATTATTCTCTTTAACAGCCTAGGGGAAACTAAAATTAAAATTAATTTAAAACCCTAGCCAAATTCTAGTAAAAATCAGAGCTATGCTCTCCACTTTCTACCTCACTCAGAACCTGCAGATGTGATCCTGGAAAAACTGGCAAAATCAGCTAAGGGTGAAAATTCTTATCATAGCACTCCCAAATCTCTGTCTGTACTGCCCAGTCAAGAGAGGGAAATAACATTTCACAGCTGTTCCTTTCCAAAATCCATACCAACTGGTTATTGGTCCTTTCTCTCCCAGGGATAGATTTGGTTCCTTGCATGTCTTATTTTATGTCGTAGGAACTTGGCTGGGGGACTTCCCTTGGTGGCACAAGTGGTTAAGAATCCGCCTGCCAGTGAAGGGGACACGGTTCGAGCCCTGGTACGGGAAGACCCCACATGCCGCAGAGCAACTAAACCCGTGCGCCACAACTGCTGAGCCTGCGCTCTAGAGCCCACGAGCCACAGCTACTGAAGCGCACGTGCTTAGGGCCCATGCTCCACAACAAGAGAAGCCACCATAATGAGAAACCCACGCACTGCAACGAAGAGTGGCCCCTGCTCACCACAACTAGAGAAAGCCCACGCACAGCAATGAAAACCCAATGCAGCCAAAAGTAAATAAATAAATAAATAGGAAAAAGAAAAAACTTGGCTGAGCTTTCTGCTTTCCTGGGACATACAAGTTGATGGCGCTTTCTTTGGCTCTTTTGTGAGTGACTCTAGATATCGTGAAGATAATATATTTTGTACGTCTTTGGGGACACTTCTTGAATCCAAGACGTTGTTCATATTGCCAAAAACATTCACTGCTCCTGGCTGAAACCTGACACGACATTTGAAAGGACTTAATAACTTTAAACCAGAAATTTGGCCAGATTAGAAGCTGATATGCAGAGCCTGAAAGAAAAAAATTTTGTTAGGCCTTTTACCTTAAGTTAAATGTACCCATAGGGAAAGAAGAACATTCCAGCAAAGGTGGAGAGGTGGAGCAACGCATGATATCATTTACACTACAACCCAATTCTTTGAGGAACTGAGAGCAACTGTACTTACCTTAACAAATAAAAAAAAACAGCTGTAGAGGCAATCCAATATCTATTTCTTTTTACCAATCCTAAAACCTTCCCTATTTATCTCAAAAAGCTTTTAAGTTATTGGTCTTAGGAAGACAGAGTCCTTCTTAGAGGAATTTATATCATTTCCCTGTGCCTTTGAGATAAAAAAACGTTAACTCCTAATCTAGGCCGTATGTTTAAAGTACAAACTTCAGGGATGTATTTGTAATGAGAAGTAAAAGGAAAGGGGAAAAGTTATTTTCAACCTAGAAAAACAAGAAACCCTTAAAGTGTCTTCTAAGGTCTCTGTTTGGATCTATGTGTTTGTGTATGTCTATGAATGTACATTAAAGATACGGTGTTTTTTTTTACCTCTGGATGGTATTGACAAAATTAATTTATATTGTAAAAGGAGCTCTATTTAATTGCCTTAAAGAAAATAAGCACTTATATGAATTAAATTCCCAGAACTGTAGTGGAAACTAACCAAAATGCTTTTCAGGTTCACGTCATCTGGGAGAATATTCACTAGTGAAGCTAATTTACCTTTGTTGGTTTAATTAAAATAGGCTTGTCTTTAGAGTTATCAGCATTAAATATAAAAATTTTACTTAGAGGGGAGATATGGGAACATATGTATACGTATAACTGATTCACTTTGTTATAAAGCAGAAACTAACACACCATTGTAAAGCAACTATACTCCAATAAAGATGTAAAAAAAAAATTTTAGACGCAAGAGGGAGGGGATATATGTATACATAAGCTGATTGACTTTGTTATACAGCAGCAACTAACACAACAACGTAATGCAATTATACTCCAATAAAGATGTTAAAGTTTTTTTTTACTTAAGTTTACCTAAAGTCAAGTAACTTCAGTTTATCTCTTACAAAATTTGTCAGGAAAAAATATAACGATTTAATTAAATTTTCAAAACTAATCGAAACATAATAGTTGAAAACAAACAAATAGATTGCAAGATAAAAAGGTTTTAGGTGAATTTTCCAAAAGACTCCCCAAGTCTTTTGGTAACCTAGAATCTTAAGGTTTTCCTAAGTTAAATGATGATTTAAGTTAAATACATGGAATATCCAGATCATTTCCAAATAAGAAAAAATACTGAAACATTAGTTACTGAGCATAGGTTTATCCACTTTTTGCTTCCTTTTATGGAGGAATTAAAGATATTCCATTGGTAAAAATGAGAAATTTTCTATGAAACAGCACGTTTCTAGAAAGTATAAACAGTTCTTGTAAGTCTGACAATTCTCCAAATGTTAATGTAAAGACAGTTGCTTACTTCTTAGTTCTAATTGTTAAGAATTCTAATTAATACATGTAATTAAAACTACTAAAAATAATTAGGGAAATAATTCTATTTTTGAGGAAAGTAAGATATGTTTTTTGTTTAGAAACAGTATGAGGTCCAGTGGTTAAGACTCCCTGCTTCCACTGCAGGGGGCATGAGTTCCATCTGTGGTGGGGGAACTAAGATCCTGCATGCCGTGTGGCACGGCCAAAAAAAAAGAGAAAAACAATTAAAAAAAAGAGAGAAAGTGATTTTGTCCTAAAGTAAAGCTGGTTATTTCCAAGAGAAAGAGAACAAGGGATAAACTAAAATGGACATAGAAAATTACAGAAAATTTATAAGAATGGAATCGGGGAAAATTTTTGTGTGTGATCAATAAATAAATATAAGAATTTTTAAAATTAGCTTTAATATCAATAGTGTACTTATGTAAAACTGGGACTTCATTTAAATAACTAAGTTTGCTGAGAACTGTAATAGAGCGCTGCAGTGTGCGGCCCTTAGCGCTAGGCCGTTGCTACGAGAAGTTACCCCTCACCCCCCACCACCCCCACCCTGTTACCAGGCAACTGTTACCGGGAGACCATTAACGCGGGAAGGTTAGAGCCACGTTAGAGCTCATGCTCAGCCATTGGTCGGCACAGTGGGCCCCGCCCCAAGCTAGCAACTGTCAATGGACGATCGTTAAAGGGCCCATTCAGCCATTGGTCGGTGCTGCAGTGGGCCCCGCCCCAAGCGAGCAGCTGTCAATGAGCAACCAGTGGAGGGGCATCGAGCCAAGGGTCGCCGGAGTGGTGGTCGTCAGGTGGAGAGTAGGGTAAGAGGCAGATCCTGGCCTTCTCCCCGGGGCCCTCCAGCTCACCCGGCCTCGGGTTGGCGGGTGAGCTGGGGGGCCCAGGGAACAGGCTGGGGGTGTGTCCTGCAGGGTTCCAGAGCCCTCACCAGGACCACCCACTGGCCGCGCCCAGGTCCTGAGGGGGTGGTGAACCTCCCCCCCATCCCCGCCTCTGCGACCTCATGGCAATGGTAGTCTGCGTGGGACACAGTCTGTGGGACCTGGCCCCCGCTGTTTGGGTGGCCTGAGGAGCCTGAGGGCCATTGGGTCATGGGTGCCTGGCTCCCTCAGCGATGGCAGCTGGGCAGGGTCTGGGGACCTGGCCCTGAGGGAGCCACCAACCGAGATCTGCCTCCTCTTAGCCAGCACCTGGACCTCAGAGAGTGAAAGTTGTGTCTTGGGACCTTGCCTTTTCTTGTCAGAACAGAGAGTAACATTTGTTTGGTGGAGGTTTACAGGAATATCGTGACCTGACCGTGACCTGACCTCAAGAGCAAAGGCTCCGACACCAAGAAGTTGGCAACAACTAACTACGCCCCTCCCTCACTTTTCCTATAAAAGGGCTTTGCTGAAAGCTTTCGGGGAGTTTGGGGTTTTTCAGGCATGAGCCACCCATCTCCTTGCATGACCCTGCAATAAACCTTTCTTTGTTCCAAACTCCAATGTTTTGGAATTGTTTAGCCTCACTGTGCGTTGGGCACACAGACTTGCGTTTCGGTAACAGTTCTCCTTGGGCCTATGAATGCTTGAATGGCTACCGCATAGCGGGCAATGCCTCTCACATTATCTAGCTGGGCTGCCACCTGTTTACAAACTTACTGAGACACCTTATTGCTCAACTCCCCTAAATTTACATTGTTAATTTAGAAAGGATTTTCCAGGAGGCGTCGATGACTCAGGATTTGCTTCCTTTGGCAGGACCCTACTTCCTGGTGAGGAATAAAGGTGAATGACACTTGATCAGGAACTGCCCCATAACTTCTGAAAGTATGACAGAATCCACAGCTGCCCAGCAAAGAACCTTAGACACTCTCGCCAGAGTTTTTCCTGATAATAGGATAGGCCTCGGTTATCTAACAGCTGAGCAAGGAGATGTGACTGCTGTGGCCAGCACCCCCTGCTATCTGGATTAACACCTGGGAAATTTGAAACTCAGTTACATGAGCTCACTGAGCAAACCCCTTGGCTGAAAGAGATGACTCTTTCGGTGGGGTCTTTCTTTGACTTACTTGATTTTCGATGGTTTGGATCTTGGGGAACATGGCTCTGAAGTGCACTCCGAACATTGGGCATTTTCCTGCTTATAATAATAACAATCATCGTCGTCGTCGTCATCATCTTTCTGGTGCACTGTATTCATTCAAGAGCTTTATTTTGTTTTATTTTTTAAATTTTAATTAATTAATTTATTTATTTCTAGTTGTCTGCAGTGAACATGGATTACTTGTAAAATTAGAAAGAAAACAATAAATGCCATTAAAAACAAAAAACCTGGGCATTAACTATCCCGCTGTGTCCCCTTCATCCGTACTGCATATATTTTGTTATCTAGGTCTTTAACTAATTGTAGTTATATAAAACTCGTCTCATTTCCATTACAATGTCTTTTGGCCCCAGGGATGATAAATCGGTTTTGATTTGGGGTTTTTTTCTTTTGCAATTTGGTATAGACTGACGTCCTTTTAGTGCACGTCGCTTTTTTTCTTTTTCCCCTCCCACCCCTGCGCCCAAAATGCACATCGCTTTAAGCCCATTGCAGATACTGGGGTTTTTTTTAATTTTTTTTTTTTTTACAAATTGGTTTGTTAACACCAAAATAGTGGCTGGCAGTTGAATCAATACACAAAAATGGTATAGTCCTAGAAGGATAATAATAGATTAATAAAGTGAATGAAGGGCTAAGCGCAGGAAGATTGTAAATATCTTTGAACAAGAGATATTTGATATAAAATGATACATACTCTTTGATTCTATTTACATGCAATATAAAACAGGGAAAATTATTGTATACTTAGGTGATGAAACTAGAGGGAGAAAGGAAATGACCTTTTATAAGTTTAGGATATTGGTGACTGAGCGGGCAGGTGGCTCTCCTGACAGGTCATCATAACCACTGGGATGTGAGGTGTAGCCGCAGCCTCTCTTTCTTGTCTAGTTTGTGATGTCATGATGTTTATTTTGTCATATTTCTGTCGAGTGTACATTTTATGCATTTTTCTGCATTGCGTTTTCAAATATAAAATGCTGTGATATCATCAATATAACTCACCATAGTACCACATTTATAAAAAGCTATCTCAAATAATCTCAATGCATGGATAAAAAGTGTTTCATACTATTTAACATCCATGACAAATTTCTTACTAATTTAAGAATAGATGAGAACTTTCATAATCTTTTGAAAGGCATCTTCAAAATTTTTTTTCATGATAGAAAGTATATATAAGTAGTCAAAGGTCACTTATTCAATAAAATTGCATACCCATCACCCCTTTAGCAGTCTCCTAGATAACCTAGCTGGTGCCAGGAGAAATAGGTATTTGAATTATAAAGGAAGAAAAAAAGTATCTTGTTGCTGAAACAGTTGTGCATATAGAACCTCAAAACCACATGGGGGTAACCATAAAAACGAAAGTGATTAACAGGTTTTCAGAATGCAAACCATATAAAAATAAACATCAATACCTTTCTAATCGTTACCAAAAAGAAGTTGAGTGTATAACTTAAAAGTTAACATGTCCAAAGGTAAAAATGAAATTATTCAATTATCAAAATAAGTCTAATTAATGAAACATATAGAGAGAACCGTATGCAAAACATTTTTAATTATATTGAATGACATCAAAGCAGACTAAAATAAACGGAATGATGGAAAGGGTTCTAGGAAAGGAGAGAGCCATGTCACCACGATGTCAATATTTCACAAAGAGCTGTATGGTTTTTTTTTTATATGTATACATTTATTTTATTTATTTATTTTTGGCTGCGTTGGGTCTTTTTTTAATATATAAATTTATTTATTTATTTTTGGCTGAGTTGGGTCTTTGTTGCTGTGCGCGGGCTTTCTCTAGTTGCAGTGAGCGTGGACTACTCTTCGTTGCGGTGCGCAAGCTTCTCATTGTGGTGGCTTCTCTTGTTACGGAGCACGGGCTCTAGGCGCGTGGGCTTCAGTAGTTGTGGCGCACGGGCTTCAGTAGTTGTGGCTCGCGGGCTTAGTTGCTCCGCGGCATGTGGGATCTTCCCGCATCAGGGCTTAAACCCGTGTCCCCTGCATTGGCAGACGGATTCTTATCCACTGCGCCACCAGGGAAGTCCGGGGATAAGGTTTTATTGTCCAGAATACATTAAAAACCTCACACATCAGTAACAAAAATGCAAACAACCCAGTTAAAAAAAACAACAAAGGACTTGACCTGCTGGAAGTCAAAGGCACAGTAATATATTTTCAATTTCATGCATCAAAATGACATACTGATATTTTACATGAAGTTCACCAAAGATACACC
This sequence comes from Leucopleurus acutus, assembly GCF_964270905.1. NCBI lineage: Eukaryota > Metazoa > Chordata > Mammalia > Artiodactyla > Delphinidae > Leucopleurus > Leucopleurus acutus. The sequence goes on along the minus strand of NC_139145.1, from coordinate 2,886,936 downwards.
GTCCAGGTAAGCATGTACAAAGCAACCCCGTAAGTAACCATGACCCCTTACAAAGTTGGGAAAGAATGCTAATCTTCTAAGAAGCTACGTTGTTAGGGTCAGAAGAAAGGAAAAAAAAAAAAGGATCTTTATGGTTGAGCAGGCATCCCATCTTTGAGGAGGTCTGGTTAATATATAAGGCAGATACTCACTGCCCACTAAAGGGGAGGGAGGGAGGAGGCCAAAAAAGACAGAGAGAAATTTACATTTAAATTTTATTGTCCTGCCTCAAAATATACATTGTATTTCATAAAATGGATAAATGAAATATAGTCTGTACATAGGATGGAGCAGTATTTAACCATAAAATGGAAGAAAGCTCTGATATGCTGCAATGTGAATGAACCTTGAAATTATTATGCTGAGGAAAAAAGCCAGACACAAATGGCCAATATTGTATTATTCCATTTAGATATATAAAATGTCCAGAATAGGTAAATCCAGTGAGACAGAAAGTATTTTAGTGGTGATCAGGAGGTAGTGTTATCATGGATATAAAATAGCCTTATAATTTGTTTTTTTAAATGAAGATATATTTCACATACTCTCACATACGTTCACACTTTTAAGTGTAAAACTCAGTGGCTTTTTGTACATCGCACAGCTGTGCAACCATCGCTATACAATCTGAATAAGGAAATATAGACTTCTACGTTTCAAAATTCACTTGGACTGACTAAAGCCTGATCGGACACAAATTTCTTTGCAGTGTAAAATGCACACCTGAGAACGGTGACATTTCACACCTGTGTATGTGCTGAGGCTGCAGGGAGGCTGGGGCCTCGGGGTCCGACTTCCCAGGGGGAAAGGTCCCTGGCTTTTGGGTTGCTGATCTCAAGCCCCAGAGGCAGGAAGCGGGGACGAAAAGTGGGACCTCCCCGTGTCAAGGGTCACACTTCAAAACCTAGCCTGACCCTGCCTTGCACGTGTTGATGTCACTGAGAGTTTGGTTCTTAACGGGCACATTCCCCCGGTGACTTCTCCCCGGTCAGTGTCCTGACTCTGGAGTTCACGAAGCCCTGTGTCTCGTTCTTTCTCATCCTCACTCCCGATATGGAGCGATCCGCGGGGAAACTGAATCTGGACTTCCAGGTGCAGGAGGAGGACACAGGGGAGCCGCCCAGCTGCGAGCAGATGCCACACGGACCTCCTGGCTGGGAGCGGGTTCTTGCACGGAGGCCAAGTCCCGGGCTGGGGAATCAGCGACGCGTGTCCCAGTGGCCTGTCACTCGGAGCAGGGGCGGGGCCTGGTTGAACTGTCCAGTCAGCGGAGACTGGGCGGGGTCTCGACAACCAGCCAATCAGGGTAGGAAGGGACCAGGAGGACTGCCCATCGGGGCGGGGGCGGGGCAAGGGTTACCGCCCAATCAGGGCTCGGGCCCCGGAGCGCCGTCCAATGAAGGCGGGCGACGGGCGCGTTCCGAGCCTCCGGAAGTTTCTCTCAGCGGCCCGCACGCTGGTGCGAACTTGTCTCGCGCGGCCTTAGGTGTCGCGTCCCCGTCGGTCTTACCTGCCCAGGTCGGAGGGTCGCCTGGAGGACTCTTCAGAGAACCCGGAAGGAGGCGGAGATGGTGAGCTCGCGGCCCGGGGCCCGAACAACGAAAAAGCTGCTTCGAACTGGCCGGACTTGCCGGAAGAAGCAGTCTGGCCAGGGTCTCCCTGCGTCCCACCCACTCCCGTGTCCAGACCCAATTCTCCCCCTCGGCCGCGGGGAGGGGACCCGGCTTCCAGTCCCGGGATCCCAACTTGACTCTCCCCCTTGGCGGCGGATTGGGGTCCGGGCATCCGGACTGAGCCCTTGGCGGAGTGGGCTTGCGAGGGAGGAAAGGACGGTCAGAAGCTGGGGGCGAGGGAGGTCTTCCCTGGATCTGACAGATAAAGTCGAGCCCGGACTTGGCAAGGAGACTGAATTGCAAATACTGTTGCGATAGCGCCGAGGCTCGGATCTCAGAGATATGTAAGCCTCTCCAACCGCGCAGAAAAAGGCTTTTTCTCTTCTGTGTGAGGAGGGAAGTTGGGCGAGTGAGGGCGGTGCGCGGACTGCGGGTCAGTGTGGCTGGACTGAACAGGGTCCCCTGGGTCTCCTATTCTCTGGAGAAGCTGACCAGGGGCTTGTTCGGAACCTCAGTGCTGCTCAGGTGTGGGGCCGACCCAGCGTTCCCTCCTCCTGTGGGGAGGGAGCCTGATGATGTGCGTAAGAAATGGGACGGGGAAAAGTTGGTGGAGCCCAGATGTGTGAGTAGGTCAGGAGGACCGGACCTCCTAATGTCAAAGGTCAAAGTCAAACTGGCTCCTGCTTTGTTATAAAGCAGAAACTAACACACCGTTGTAAAGCAACTATACTCTAATAAAGGTGTTAAAAAAAAAACCCACCAAAAAACTGGCTCCTGCAATGCCTGCAGTGGTGTCACAGAGTGTCTTTGTTCTTAAAGGAAGGGCACAGATCCACAGTGACATTGCCCTCCATCCGTCCCCTGACCCAGGAGTTCCCCAGGTCCTCCTCTATCATGTTCAATAATAATCAGTATTGAGGCTGCAAAGAACAAAGCGGTTTATTTGGGGGTCTTAAGAATTTCAATTTGGGGTACACAGGTTCTGGCAAAACCAGAGTGTTCTGGGGAAGAGAAAGAGTCAGGAGTTTATAAAGCACAAGCCACAAGGTTGTTAAAGTTGTCTGGCAGAAATTATGATTGACTCTGACAGACGCGGAGGAAAATTCAAGTAACCATTAAATTAAGAAGAAAGGGAATTTTATTCGAGCCAAACTAAGGATTATAACCCAGGAGACAGTCTCTCAGAAGCTCTGAGAACTGTTCCACCAGTTAGAAGTCGAAAACACAGTCATGTAGATTTTTGAGATGAAAGATCGTACATCAAAATGACATACTGACATTTCACATAAAGTTCACCAAAGATACATAGTCCAGGTAAGCACGTACAAAAGGAGTAAGACAGAAGTTACATTGCTAGCCTCAAAAGAAAGGGAAAATTTTGATCTTTACGTTTGAGAAGGCGTTCCCATCTTTGAAGAGGTGTGGTTACCGTGTAGTGCATATGCTTAAACACTAAGTGGGGAGGGAGGAGCTCCAAACAGACGGAGAGAGAGCGTTTTATGTTAAAATTTACTTGTGCTTTCTCACAGTATAAATTTTATTTCATCACACAGGGAAGGAAATATTTGTCCTTGAGGGATAGGCTGTCACGAGTTATTTAGGGGAAGGGTCCAATAAGTATCTTGACTTTCTGGGTCATTGGGCAGATGTTCTGGATGCCTGCGTTAAGTCAGTAAGTGGTCAAAAGTTCAGATTCCATCTGGGCCGAGACCTGCATAAGCCCCACTTCCTCAGTGGCCTCCTGGCTCCATTTTAGAGCGCTCTCTTAGCAATACTGACTCCATTTTGATTTTCCTTTCACACCTGTCCCCTCGTGCCCCAGCCCTCGGACTAAAGGGCAGGGGCAGCCCTGGACAGGTGGGGATACTAGGAGGGGAGACTGAGTCAGCACTTTTCTGTTTAGGAGAAAAGGGTCTGCAAGCTTTGGGCTGATGCTGTGTGGCCAGGAGCAGATTCTGCGCATAGCCCAGGATCCTGGCGGCCAGGTGTGGCGTCCCATAGAAAGCCAGGCGGTAAAGGGCTGAAGGCAACAAACGGCACTTCCGCCCTGCTCCGCCACGTGACCTACAGCTGGCCCTTCTCTCAGAATCAAGCGTGCAACGTTGTCAATCAGGGCCTGAAGGGGGTCCATCCAATCAGGGCGCGAGGGATCGAGCCTCATCCAATCAGAGCCGGGGGCGGGCGCATCCCCCCTGCGGGGACGTCGCTCTCCGCCTCCTGGGAGTCCAGCGCGCCACATGGGGTCCTGGTGTCCACTCGCTGTCCCTCTCACCTGCGCGGGCGGTCGGGCCGCAGGGCCGCGGAGAGGACGCCGTGAGAACCGAGAGCAGGGCTGAGATGGTGAGTGCGCGGGCCATGCGCTGAGACCCGCCGGGGCTCGTTCCAACTGGCCGGAACGGGCCGCGGGCCCCGTCTCCCTGTCCGCAGTCCGCACTCAACTCTTTACCCTCACCCACGACGTGGGTCAGGAGTCCTGTCCCACCCACGCACAGGGTCTGAGCGCCCTGATCTGTTCCTGGGCCGGGAGGGCAGGGGGTGGGGTCCGAGGGAGCACCAGCGGAGCAGACACTCAGGCGCTGGTGGGGAGGGGACCCGCCCTGGACCTGACAGATGAAGTCCAGCCCAGACTTGTCAAGCAAGGAGCCTGTATTGCGAATGCTGTTGCGATAGCGCCGAGGCTGGGATCTCAGAGAGGTGCCAGCGTCTCCAACCACACAGCAAAGGGCTTTTCTCTTCTCTGTGAGGCGGGTGAGAGCAAGGCTGTTTTTCAGGATCGGGGCTCCCTGTGGTCAGCGCATTCTCGGCCCAGGTCTGCAAGGGCTTGTTCTGCAGCTCATTGTCGCTTGGGGTGGGGCTGCGGGTGAGGGTGGGGTTGAGGTGGGGGAGAAACCTAAAATCAGGGGCCTGTGGGTGAGAAGCCTGATCAAAGGTGGGCTAAGAAATAGTCGTTGACCTTAAAAATAAAAATCAGCTGTTTACCAGCAAAAATGGGTTTATTTGGGAACAACAAAGAATTGCAGTTTGGGACAGACAACGAATAGTAAAAGCCATATGCAAGTCCAAGGAACTTATTTACTGGAGAGAAAGGATGGAGTTGGGAGAGGTTATAGTACTGAAGCAACTTCCACTGGAGAAAATGGAGAGTTCAGGGTGATGCTGGTTTCTCACTGGCTAGCTGCTGGGGTAGCCAGTTTCTTGAGAAGATGCCATGCATGCACATCTTTTCCTGTTGTGGCCTTCAATTGATGATTCTTTCTTGTTTCCATTTGTTCTGTTGGGGTCTCTAATTGACACTTGTTCCTGTAACTGACATCACGTGGTACTGGCCGAGGCTCCCTCTTCTCCCCACCAACATCTTTTTTAGTGAGTTTTCTCTTAATTTTCACATGGCCACTGAGAATACTTGGTCAAGCCTGTAGCATAAAATAATCTAAACTTCAAAACAAGAGACCTTTATCCAAATGAGTTCCTGCAGGGGAGAAGGGTCTGCTGCACCAGGCACAGGGGGCTCTGCAGGAAAGGGGACATCTGACCCTAAGATCTGCAAGCGTCTCAGGAGTTGGGCAAAGAGAGTTTTTCTCTTATACAGAGGAGTAAACATCACCAGGAGGGACCAGGTGTGATGCTCGGATAGCAGATCCCTGAGGCCAGCCTGTCCTTAGGGGTCTGTCGTCTGGCTGCGGTGAGGCCAGGTCAGGGGGAAGGAGAGGAGCTGAACCAAAGTTTGGCCAACAAGCGTTTGTTCTGCTTGGTCAGTGGGGGGAACAGTTCCACTAATCACTGATGAGGTGGAGATGGGGCTTTGAGGGGACTGCGTCTGGCCTTGTCCTGGATAAACAGGGGGCCTCCGTGTGAGTCTTATCTGAGTCAGGTGGGGCACGGGGGTGGTTTCTTGCAGCCTGCCGTTTTCCAGAAGACCAAAGGGTGGGGGATCCTTTCACCTCCCATCGAAGTTTCCAGGAGCACAGGGCTCAGGGAGGGTTCAGCATTGTCCCCTGACACCTGTGAGCAGCCTCCTCTGGGTCCAGCTCAGCACTAATAGCTTCCCCTGATCCAGCTTCCGGTTTCAGCAAGTGTAAAATTCTGCATTCTTTTGCCTGGTTTCTTCTCCTTAGTGAGGGTAGTAAGCGTCTCAGGTCTTTGCCCTTTCCTGCTGACTTGTATTATTCTGGGCCTTTGGGCCTTAACCAGAGATGCCTCTGGGGAGAAGTGTCTCAGTACAGAAAATGTTTTCTCTTCCATTAGAATTTCAGGAAATGCAGGCAGTCCCACCCCTTCATGTGAAATGGGTGGAGAGATGGATTTAAAAGATTCAGAGAAATTGTAATGACTCTTCCATGCAAAGTGCAGAGTTCTGACACTGTCTGAATCTGGTCCACTAACTGTTACTACCTGGTCAACAGAGGTTAGTGGAAATTCTGTGGAATGTGACCAGTGCTACTGAGACTTGCTCACTTCTTTTTAGACGAGTTACAGCTCGTCCTCATGAGGATATTAGTGAACTGATGCCTGTCTTCTGAAAGGGATGAGCAGTATCCTGTTCCTCAAATCATAAAAGTGCCCCAGAATTTCCCTAGGTGAAGGAAGGTGGCCTTGGGTACTGCTGTCCACCCTACCCCACTCCTACGCCGGTGGCCTCCAGGCCATAGCACCACCACAGAAGGATCTGTTTGTGGCATGAGCGTAGGGGAGGGGATCCACCTGCAGGAATGCTAGGGGTGGTTTGTCCTCTGAGGTTCTGCTGCCCTCAGCTGTTCCCTGACCTTTGCTTTTGGCTTCATCCAAGAGAGTTGATGCTCTGAGTGTGATGTGTGCACCCTGAGTGAGTCTGTGAAGGTCAGGCGTGGAGAAGGCTCCTTGAGCTCAACTGCTATTGCGAGGGTTGATGAATTGGAGAGTTTCTCTGGGTCAGAACTTCAACTTGAGCGTTTCCTCCTGGGTGAGAATTGAGACCCAGAAGGAGGGGGCATTTCCACACTGAGAGAGGCAGCACAGGCGTGTGGAGCTCTGGAGCTCGGTCCCTCCTCCTGCCCTGGGGGTGCCCAGCCAGGCTGTTTGTCAGTAGGGGGATCCCAGCCCCCCAGCTCGGATGGCTTTGGCCTTCTGACTTGGGGTTTCCTTGTGCACCGTGGGCAGCAGGCCGCTGATCTGAGCAGCTCACACTTGGCTGCTCTTCCCTTTTGTTTCTTGGATGGAATCTTGTGCCCTGTGACTCAGTGTGAGTACTGAAGACTTTTGTTCCGTTACTTGAAGGTGTAGATATTTATTCCCTTGGTTGGCTGGTAGCACTTCCCAGTGAGCGGCCCCCAGGGTGCCCATCATCCTGGTCTTATTTATTTATTTATTTATTTATTTATTTCCGAACGCGGGCCTCTCACTGTTGTGGCCTCTCCCGTTGCGGAGCACAGGCTCCGGACGCGCAGGCTCAGCAGCCATGGCTCACGGGCCCAGCCGCTCCGCGGCATATGGGATCTTCCCGGACCGGGGCACGAACCCGTGTCCCCTGCATCGGCAGGTGGACTCTCAACCACTGCGCCACCAGGGAAGCCCCCTGGTCTTTTTGTTATTCTTTGCAGCTTTACATCTGTCCTTCATCACCAAGCATCATTTTGTTTGATTTTGCTTCTGCTGAATTTGTAATAAGTGACTAGTAGTGCCACACAGAAGGCTTCTCTGTGGTTCTCAGCCCCTGTCTGTTTCACACGTGTTGGTTTCAGAGGTCACCTGGTTAAATCCTCCATCCAGTCGTGTGAGGCTTGAGTTGTCTCATGTTTAATTTTGATTCGTCAGCAGCGCCGTTAAACTTGATTGTGTCTCCAAGTGCCAGTGCAATATAAATTTTGTACATGTGGAAGGAAAATTGTAGGATTGTAGATTATGGATATTTTCAAAATACTAGGAAGTGTGGATGGAGGGCTGGAGACGAGTGTTTATTCCACGTCATTTCCAGCAGATGGAGATTTGGAAATTCCAGCTTAATTTTGTTCATCTCAAGTGTGTAAAATGGATCTGCTTGTGATTGTGTATTGGTCTTTACTGATAATCATTGAGTCTGAGCATTTCTTATAAGTGGTGGCTCATCTTCTGTGAGATAGTTTTCAGTTGTATTCTCACCTTTAATTCATTTGTATATTTATTGATTTTTTATGTGTTATTTACATACACTGGACATTCATCTCTTTTCATTTCTAGGTATGGCAAAGATGTTCTCCCAAACTGTGGGTTATCATTTCTTTTTTTCTTTTTTTTAATGTTTATTTATTTATTTGGTTGCACCTGGTCTTAGTTGTGGCAGGCGGGCTCCTTAGTTGTGGCATGCGAACTGTTAGTTGCAGTGTGCATGTGGGAACTAGTTCCCTGACCAGGGATCGAACCCAGACCCCCTGCATTGGGAGTGCAGAGTCTTAACCAGTGCACCACCAGGGAAGTCCCTATCATTTCTTTTTATTCTACACTTCATGGACAATTCTTAACTTTAATAGACTTGAACTGAATTGATCCACCTCTTCCGTTGTAGCTCTCTTTTCTTTTCGTGTATAGGAAAATTTCCCCTACTCTCAAGTCATGAGTGAGTTTGCCTGTAACTTCTCAATGTGTTCTACTTTCTTCTTTCACAGTTAAGTTCACAGTGAATTGGTTATTGCATGTGCAGTTACTAAGGAAAAAGATTTCTTATTCCCCTGTAAATACCCAGTAATCACTGCCCCCCAGGTCAAAGTGTCATCATCTGGCCCCTGCCCAGCAGCTTATGCTCTGGCGTTGATCCACTTGACAAAAATAGGTGGGCCTGTTTCAGTGCGCTGTTTTTCCATTGGTGTATTTGTCCATCCCTCTGTTAACACCATCCTGTCCTAATCACTGCAGTTTAAAACGCTTCAATGTCTGTTACGGAATATCCCACCACCTTGTTCCATAGAAAATTTTGGCTATTATTAGAAATCTGTTTTCCATTTTTAGAAGTAGTTTTTCTCTAAGTTCAAACAAAACAGAATCAAACCATCCCCAAAACAAGCCAATTTTAGATTTAATGGAATTTTCTTAAAACTCTTAACCTGTTCAGGAGAAGCTGACATCCTGGTCTCTTTTCTGTGGATATGCGCCATCCCTTCATTCATTTCCTTCTAGGATGGTGTTAGTCAATAATGTTTTGAAATTTTTCCATTAAATTGTTTTATATTTTTTATTAAACATATTTTAGAAAGAAAGTTAATTTTAATGACAATTAGTTTTAATTATTTATTTATTTATTTTTGACTGCGCTACGTGTCATCTTAGTTCCCCAACCAGGGATCGAACCCATGCCCTCTGCAGTGGAAGCTCCAAGTCTTAACCACTGGACAGCCCGAGAAGTCCCCTAATGACAATTAGTTTTAAAAGTCTATGTTAAGAAAAGTCTGTTTAAACTTTTACATTTCTACTGCTTGTTTCCTTTTTTAAAATTATTTTTTTAAATTGAAGTATACTTGATTTACAGTGTTGTGTTAATTACTGCTGTATGGCAAAGTGATTCAGTTATTTCTTTTTTAAAATATTCTTTTCCATTATGGTATGTCATAGGATATTGAATATAGTTATCTGTACTGTACAGTAGGACCCTGTTGTTTATCCATTCTGTATATAAAAGCTTACATCTGCTCACCCCAACCTCCCACCCCATTCTACCCCCAATTCCCTCCCCCTTGGCAACCACCAGTCTGTTCTCTGTGTCCGTGATTCTGTTTCTGTTTCAGAGGCAGGTTCATTTGTGTCATATTTTAGATTCCACGTATAAGTGATATCATATGGTATTTGTCTTTCTCTATCTGACTTACTTCACTTAGTATGATAATCTCTAGTTGCATCCATTTTGCTGCAAATGGCATTATTTCATTCTTTTTTAGGGCTGAGTAATATTCCATTGTGTACACATACCACATCTTCTTTATCCATTCCTCTGTTCATGGACACTTAGGTTGTTTCCATGTCTTGGCTATTGTGAACAGTGCTACTATGAACATAGGGGTGCATGTATCTTTTTGAATTATAGTTTTGTCTGGATATATATCTCAGAGTGGGATTGCTGGATCATATGGCAATTCTATTTTTAGTTTTATGAGGAATCTTAATACTGTTTTCCACAGTGGCTGTACCAATTTACATTCCCACCAACAGTGTAGGAGGGTTCCCTTTCCTTTTCTCCGCACCTACTCTCCAGCGTTTGTTATTTGTAGACTTTAATGATGGCCATTGTGACTGGCATGAGGTGTAGTTTTTATTTCATTTCTCTAATAATTAGTGATGTTGAGCATCTTTTCATGTGCCTATTGGCCATCTGTATTTCTTCTTTGGAGAAATGCCTATTTAGGTCTTCTGCCCATTTTGGATTGGGTTGTTTTTGTTGTTGTTGTTGAGTTGTATGAGCTGTTTATATATTTTGGGTTTTTTTGGTTTTTTTTTTTTTTGGCGGTACGCGGGCCTCTCACCACTGTGGCCTCTCCCGTTGCAGAGCACAGGCTCCAGAGGCGCAGGCTCAGCGGCCATGGCTCACAGGTCCAGCCGCTCTGCGGCATGTGGGATCCTCCCAGACCGGGGCATGAACCCGTGTCCCCTGCATTGGCAGGCAGACTCCCAACCATTGTGCCACCAGGGAAGCCCTGTTTATATATTTTGGAATTAAGCCCTTGTTGGTCACATCGTTTGCAAATATTTTCTCCTATTGTGTAGGTTGTCTTCACTCTCCTCTATTAATGATTTTAAAAATCAAGCATGTATGGCAGATCAGTATTAGAGAGATTTCTGTGTCTGTTATTACCAAGAGCTCAGAGTGAGAAATATGTTTGAATACTTGAAAAGACTCTGAGCAGAAACAAGACTTGAAGTGTGGTTTTATGATAAACCACTCAGAAAACCTCAGTCATCCAATACTAAAAACACAGAAGATAAACAGGCATTTACTAAACTCATTGTCTCCAGCACATGACACATGACATATTAAGGCATCTTTTGCTCCCATCCTGGTATATGTAGCAAAACAACACGTTTTAAATAGAAACCAGCACTTCTGCTCAAATACATTGGGCAGATTTTTTTTTTTTTTTTTTTTTTTTTTCAGTACGCGGGCCTCTCACTGTTGTGGCCTCTCCCGCTGCGGAGCACAGGCTCCGGACCCGCAGGCTCAGCGGCCATGGCTCACAGACCTAGCCACTCAGTGGCATGTGGGATCTTCCCGGACTGGGGCACGAACCCGTGTCCTCTGCATCGGCAGGCGGACTCTCAACCACTGCGCCACCAGGGAAGCCCAGCAGATTTTTAAAAATATATTTCCCAATTCTACATACCCTGAAAGCTCTCATGGTCAATCACATCTTGACCCAAGGCAGCCCAGCAGTGTACACAGATATCTGTTTACTAAAGAGGAGCAGTTCCCCATTGAACAATAGGAAGGAACTACAAAGCAGATAACGTTTAAAGTTCCAAGACTGGTATTTCAATTGCTTTCAAGCAATTTATGCCTTAGTGATGAGGAGATAGATGAGATGATTGAAGGTGAGGGTCCATTAATATGGATCCTGCAGGGGAATAATTGTTCATTGGTATTTTGCTCCATTGGGATTAGAGTTTGAAAAGCACTTCATATTTCTTTCTTTCTTTCTTTCTTTCTTTCTTTCTTTCTTTCTTTCTTTCTTTTTTAATTTATATTTTTGGCTGCGTTGGGCCTTCGTTGCTGCACGCACGCTTTCTCTAGTTGTGGCGAGCTGGGGCTACTCTTCGTTGTGGTGTGTGGGCTTCTCATTGTGGTGGCTTCTCATTGTGGAGTACGGGCTCTAGGCACATGGGCTTCAGTAGTTGTGAAACACGGGCTCAGTAGTTGTGGCACGCAGGCTCGGTAGTTGTGGCTCATGGGCTGTAGAGCACAGGCTCAGTAGTTGTAGCACGCAGGCTTAGTTGCTCCGTGGCATGTGGGATCTTCCCGGACCAGGGCTCGAACCCGTGTCCCCTGCATTGGCAGGAGGATTCTCAACCACTGCACCACCAGTGAAATCCTGAATCTATTTTTTAAACAGCTTTAGTTGACATATAATTTATGTACCATAAGGTTTCCCTGTTCAAAGTGTAAAATTCCAGGGTGTTAGTATATTTACCATTGTGCAAGCATCCTCATATTCTGATTTTAAATCATTTTTATCACCCCAAAAGAAAACTTGTATCTGCTGGCAGTCACCCCTCATTCCAGGACTTCACCCGCCCTTGGTCTAGGCAGTTTATTAATCTACTTTCTTTTTCTTTTTTTAAGGGGAACTTTATTTTTATTTATTTATTTTTGGCTGTCTTGAGTCTTCGTTGCTGCGCAGGCTTTTCTCTAGTTGTGGCGAGCAGGGGCTACTCTTCGTTGCCGTGCGCAGGCTTCTCATTGCAGTGGATTATCTTGTTGTGGAGCATGGGCTTTAGGTGTGCGGTCTTCAGTAGTTGTGGCACGTGGGCTCAGTAGTTGCAGCACACAGACTTAGTTGCTCCGCAACATGTGGGATCTTCCCGGACCAGGGCTCGAACCCATGTCCCCCTGAATTGGCAGGCAGATTCTTAACCCCTGCACCACGAGGGAAGCCCTATTAATCTACTTTCTATCTCTATAGATTTGCTCATTCTGTGCCTTTCGTATAAGTGTTATGTGGAGTCTTAATGTTCTTAAAGTTTATTGGTTTTGTGCCACCGATCAGTACAACATTCCTCTTCTGGCAAATAATATTCCGTTGTGAGATTATATTGTGTTTGCTTATCCAAGTCACTTGATGATCTTTTGATTTGTTTCCACTTTTTGGCTGTCATAAGTCATGCTGCTGTGAATATCTGCGTATTAGTTTTTGTGTTGGTGTTCACTTTCACCTCCTCTCTTGGGTAGATAGATACCTAGGGTGGAATTGCTGTGTTATGTGGTGACACTGTGTTTATCATTTTGAGGATCTGCTGGACTGTCTTCCAAAGTGGCTTCACCATTTTACCTTCCCATCAACAGTGTGTGAGGTTCCAACTTCCCCACATCCTTGCCTGCCCCGCCTTGCCTTTTTTGTCCATCTTATATCCATCCTGGTGGGTGTGAAGTATCTGCCTGTAGCTTTGGCATTTCCCTGATGAGTGTCGTCCAGCATCTTTTCATGGGCTTATTGGCCACTTGTATTTATTCTTTGGAGAAATGTCTGCTCACATTATTTGTCCATTATTTATGCATTATTTGTTTTTCTCTTGTTGCCCTTTATTTTTTATTGTTGTCCTATTAGTTTTTTAAAATGTATTTAAAATACAGGTTTCTTATCAGGTGTGTGATTAGCAAACCCCAGTCGCAGACTCAGGCGAGGCAGCCTTGCCTTCTTTGTAGCTGATGTATTTGGAAATTTTTATAATTTAGATTGTCAGACTATATTTTGGATTAAAATTCTAATTTATAAAAATAATTGCTTGCTTTGTATTTCAGGGGTCTGGTGTCATCCATATTGTCCTAAAGATAATAACTAGGTGTTTTTTTCTCTCTGTTTAAGTCTCCTTTGGCCCTATTGCCGTCAGATCCTTCGACTCTTCTTCATGGAGAATTTTCCTCCATTTCTGGGCACATGATTATCTGAGAGGCCCTGCTGGCTTGACAGATCCCTCAGGAAACAGGCCGTCTCTTACCCCACAGCTGTCCCAGGCCGTGGGCCCTGGCCTGCGTCTGTGCCCTCGGTGTCCACCTCATCCTGGCAGGGGGTCGTGTCTGCCTCTGTTGGATATGAGGGGACTGGCCCAGGCTTTTACATGCTGTTCAGTCCAGGCGAGAGTTGTTCAGATGCAGCGGCCCTGGAAAATCAGTGTTCACGACTTCCTGACAGTCTGCTCCTGCTTGGAGTTTCAAGGAAATAACTTTTGACCAAACCAAGTATTCATTTCCTTCTTATCTGAATGATGATTTTATTTTCAGTCTTTACCACCTCAGGTTCTGCTCTCTCACTAAAAACAATTTTTTTAAAAAATTGAAGTACAGTTGATTTACAGTATTGTGTTAGGGGACTTTCCTGGTGGTCCAATGGTTAAGACTCCGAGCTTCCACTTCAGGGGGCGCAGGTTCAATCCCTGGTCAGGGAACTAAGATCCCATGTCCTGGGTGGTGCAGCCAAAAAGTTAAAAAAAAATAAATTGTGTGTTAGTTTCAGGTGCACAGCAAAGTGATTCCCTTATACACACACACACACACACACACACACACACACACATATGTCTGTATATATCTATAGTCTTTTTTCCAATTATTTTCCATTATAGGTTATTACAGTATATTGAATATAGTTCCCTGTGTAAATCCTTATTGGTTATCTATTTTATATTTGGTAAAAAACAGTTCTTTTTAGTCATGTGTCTATAAGTCTACATCTGTTGTTGCTGTTACACGTTGCTTCAGTTTCCAGCACTTAGCATCACTGAGTAAAATGCATTTGATTGACTTGTGTGTGTTCATTTCCCACAAGAGTGTAAGCTCAGGAGTCCTAGGAATTGAGTCCGGTTCCCCACTGTTGGCCTCCCCATCCTCCCACACATGGGGGTGAAGAGGGAGCCTTGCTGACACGGAACCTGTGGCTGTTTCAGGACTCGGTGGTCTTTGAGGACGTGGCTGTGAATTTCACTGCAGAGGAGTGGGCTTTGCTGGACCTGGCTCAGAGGAAGCTCTACAGAGACGTGATGCTGGAGACCTTCAGGAACCTGGCCTCCGTGGGTGAGGACGGCTTCCTCCCTGCACTTAGTCTTTAGGGAACAAATATTTCTTACAATGTTCTTTCTTACTGGAACCAAGGAATAAAAATATGTTGAAAAACAGGCAGACGTGGTCCCCATCTTTATAGAACCTACCTAGAGTCAAATAGCTTTTCCATGACCATAAATATTTCTATATTGAATTGATTTTTATTGCTCTTGATCAGAATCCTGAGGCTCCCTAATTGTGTAAATGTGAGCGTGGTCTCCAGTGTTACTTTGGGGCAGTGAGAGCAGCGTTACGGTTTTCACCCTGTGAAAGTTACACTGTGATCAATACACATTTGACCTGATAATCTTGCTGCAGTTAAACCCAAACTCACCCATCCTCAATGACATGAGGACCAGAGAATCGGCCCATCTCATGGAGGGCTTGTTGTCCTCCATCCTCCCCCTGAGAAGATTTTCTCCTCGAGCAGGACAGCAGCCACGCACCATCTGATCTCCTAGTGGCAGCTGGGTCACTGGAGATAGGCTTCGTCTAGGGCCTCTGTGCCTGCGATCACCAGGAGGGCACACCTCTCGGGAGGAGCAGGTTCTGTATCAGGGAGAGATATTTGGACATAACTGTTAGAAACATGACTCTGTCTTTGAGAAGTGACGTTTGTCGTTAACCTGGCTTCCCTGTTGGACTTTTCATCCATCGTTGCCCGCTTGAGAAGTCTTTCTGTAGCTCCTTTTATAAAGGGAGCATTTGGGAATGTGCATTTTGCCCAGTTTCTTGCTACTTTGCTTCTCTGGTAATATTGATCTCGACATCAGTCTCCATTCTTTTTGAGGTATTTCTTAGTGGACAGGCTGCCATTTTGACTCATTTTCTCTACCATTGCCAAAGTTCTAAATAGATGAGGTCTTCAGAGTTTTTCTTTGCTTGAGTGATAAATTAGGTTCTGGACCCAATTGCATCATGTGTGTATCTGTGTGTTTGTGTGTTTAGGCTCCTCACAACTGGTCAACTCAATTCTGACAGCATCTACCCATGGTAGCCTCAAATTCCACAGCTTAAGGGTTCAGTCCTACAAGACTCACCCCTGGTCTTCACCCGCCCTCATCTGATGCCAGTTTCAAGCTCAGGTTGTACCAGTACTTGTGACCAACTGACTATAAATGAGAGAGGTTCCCGTGACCCCCCTCCTCAGGTTCAATTAATTTGCTAGTACACTCACAGGACTCAGAGAAACGTTTCATGTACTTCATCACCAGTTTATTATAAAAGGATATAACTCAGGAACAGTCACATGGAAGAGATGCATAGGGCCGTATATGTCAGAAGGGTTTGGAGCTTCCATGCTGTCTCCAGGTGCCAGTCTTCCCATTATCTCCATGTTTTCACCAACATAGATGCTCTCTGAACTTCTTTTTGCTGGGGTGGGGGAGGTTATGGAGGCTTTATTACATATGCATGATTGATTAAATCATTGGCCATTGGCAAGTGATTGAAACTCTGGCTCCTCTCCGCTCCCCAGAGGTGCTGGGGTGTCTGGGGGTGTGAGTGGGACTGAAAGTTCCACGCTTTAGTCACATGGTGTCTCCATTGGCAACCAGCCCCCATCCTGCGCTGCTTTTCAACAGTCACCTTCACGAATATAAACCCAATTGTGATGGAAAGGGCTTGTTATGAATAACAACACTTATTTCACCCTTCTGACCCTGAAGCATTTTCAAGAACTGAGAACAGGAGATCAAATATTATTCCATTGCTTTTATCACTCAGGAAATTCCAAAGGTTTTGGGAGCTGTGAGCAGGGAACTGTGGATGAGTACCTGATTTATGTGAGAAGTGTATGTTGGTCATCTGAGTGACCAAATATATATGTATATATTTCTTATAAATCACAATATCACACATATATCCTTCCTTCCTTTATAAAACTATTTTACATTTTTGAATCAGTGTATGGAAAAAAAGTACAAATGGCCTCTTTCCTTTATCCCACCATTTCTTTCCCAAGGATTTAGTTATGTTACCAATTGTTGCAGGTTCTTGCCCTCAAGTTAAAACCAGTAGATCAAGTGCTCATTGGGATATTTTGGAGACTGGACTATGCAGTGAAGAGAAAATAGTAAGATTCACAAGAAATGATTCCTGCTCTTTTTTGGGAGAAAACTGGGCATTTCATAACATGAGAGATCAGCATGTAACCCAGGAGAGGCATTTGAGGTGAGTGGCACTCCCACAAGGAGAAGGGGGATCTCGGCAGAGTGTTAGACTCACTTGAAATTAAATAAAAGATATAAACCTAGGTAAACAATTGTGTACTCACAGAGTTTTTACAACACAATACTTTTATAAATGTGATGTAGACATTGAGCATCTGAAACTTAATTCAGTAGGAAATTTCAATGATCAGGAAACCCAATATGTAAAAAACACTGAAAGTTATGGCTCTGTTTGAGCCCTCAGCTGGAGCATTAAACTTGTTGAACTTTGTCACAATGCAGAGAGTGCCAAAAACATGCCAATTCAGTGCACATGGCAAATACGTAGTCAAAATAATCATTAACATCCATCAATAAATTATTAATAAAGAAATCATTATTTATTTTTATTTTTTTGCGGTACACAGGCCTCTCACTGTCGTGGCCTCTCCCATTGCGGAGCACAGGCTCCGGACGCACAGGCTCAGTGGCCATGGCTCACGGGCCCAGCCGCTCCACGGCATGTGGGATCTTCCCAGACCAGGGCACGAACCCGTGTCCCTTGCATCGGCAGGCGGACGCTCAACCACTGCGCCACCAGGGAAGCCCAAGAAATCATTATTAATCCCTAATACTGTGCTTCCTACTTTGAACAGAAATCATTTGGTGGAGAGCCTCTGTGAAGGTAAAGAAGGCCATCAATGTCTAGAAACCCGGAACCAGCTTACACACCTTACTGTGCATAAGGGTTATCTGACTGCAATTCAGCCCTGTAAATGCACTAAGTGTGGAAAAACCTTCAGGGATTGTTCTTTCCAGAGGAATCAGCAAAGATCTCACACCAGACACAAACCTCATCCATGTGAAGAATGTGGGCAAACCTGCACCTGTGTCTCATGCCTAAATCCTCCTGGTGGAACAGACATTGTAGAGAAAACTGACAAACTTCAGGATGATGGGAGAGCATCTAAGAGATATGTGAAAAGTTACAGTAGCAAACAGTCTTTACAGTGTAAGAAATCTAAAAAATCATTCACTTGCCTGTCATCTGTCCAGCGACATGTGAGAGGTCATTATGGACAGAAAATCCACGTTTGTGAAGTATGTGGGAAATCCTTCAGTTATTATTCCCAGATTGCACAGCATGTGAGAACTCACACTGGAGAGAAACCCTATGAATGTAAAGAATGTGGGAAAGCTTTCACTCGCATCTCACACTTCCGAGAACATGTGAGAATGCACACTGGAGAGAAACCCTATGAATGTAAGCAGTGTGGCAAAGCTTTCAGTTGGTGCACTTACCTTCGAGAACACATGAGAACACACAGTGGAGAAAAACCCTATGAATGTAAGCAGTGCGGCAAAGCCTTCCCCTATCTCAAATCCCTGCAAGGACATGTGAGGATCCACACTGGAGAGAAACCTTATGTGTGTAAGGAATGTGGGAAATCCTACAGTTGTCCCAAATACTTTAGAAAACGTGTGAAAACACACAGTGGAATAAAACCCTATGAATGTACAGAATGTGGGAAAACGTTTATTACTTCCTCATCCCTTCGACAACATATAAAAACACACAGTGAAGAGAAACCCTATCAGTGTCAGCAGTGTGGGAAAGCCTTCAGGTATCTGATATCCCTACAAAGACACATGAAGATACACACTGGTGAAAATTCTGAATACAAAACTGTGGAGAAGCCTTCCTTCTCCCTTAAAACCTCATTGTAAATGGAAGCAATCACATGGAGTGAAATCTTATGAATGGAAAGAATGTGGAAAAACCTTCAGCACTTCACTTATTTTGTAAATGAAAACTCAGGGCACAACAGAAATCTTTTGTTATAAACATGGCTTTTCCTTTGTAAGTGCCTCATCCTGAATAGGGATCCCAGTGTATTAATTTCTAGTTCGTGTTGCTGATCTGAACACTTAAGATAATTAATTATCCCTCCATGTCCCCTTCATCTGTACCTCATATAAAACTTGCCTCGTTTCCATTACACTGTCTTTTGAACCCAGGGATGTTAAGCGGTTTTTGGTTTTGGGGGGTTTTTGGTTTTTGGTTTGGGGGGGTGCAACTTGGTATAATTTTAGATGAAAAAAGTTTTGATTCTTACGTCCCATTGTTTTTCTCATATGTGATCATGAGACCTGTATTGTTGAAATGTCTTTCCTGGTCTACTGTTACAGATACTGGAATTTTCTGACTCAGTGTTTACACTCCCCTGGAGTATTAAACTGAAATGTATGTCTTTTCCATGTTTCCTTTTTGCATATATGTCCTCACAGAAATTAGTAATTGTGCAAGGTCTTGGACGACCTTCTGTCTCATCTGATTATGTTCATAAATTTGACCTCTGTTCATGTCCATGATCTTGGTTGGAAATTGGACATGATCCATGGAGTTAAGAAGAGTGACTTGCTGGCATGAAGATGAAAGCTCCTGTCCAGACGGTTCTACTGAATTGTGTTGTCAGCTTGGGTGAGGTGGGGAATTGTATATCCAGAGTCCTTCTGTTAGTGGTTCTGAGTTAAAGTTCATGGGAAGAAGAAGATGCATGAGGTCTGGAAAGCAGAAGCGGGGAAGCCATGATTCTCGGGTCTTCTGTACCATCAGGAGACAGAGATGCATGGCAACCTGGTGAGCCTGAGTTCCAGCACCGTTTTCTGACTTCTGGCTCTGCCCATGTGGAACAGCCCCCAACCAGACATGTGTTTGATGTTAGTTCCCTGGTGGGCAGCAGATTCCACACTTGTCCACAAGTTCTCTCATGGATCTTCCTTGGTTTTCAAGTGCACACAGATCCTTGCATGTTCCTATGGCTCTTTGGTGTCCATCAGCCTACTTCTTCAGGCTTCAGAAGATCACCTAGTGATTTACTCATATCCTGTGACCCCCCCCCCTTCATGTCCAATGATTCTCATAATTATGTGATTTCTGTAAGAAGCATCTTGTTCCTTTAGTAGAGAGGCTGTTTCCTTCCCAACCAAATGCAGGAAACTTACTTCCCTGGTTGCACTGTTGAGGCTGCACTGACCCTACATTTGTTGTTTCTGGATACTTCTGTGATTGCAATAAGCACTTTTGAATGTATTTGGCCTATTGTGAGCGTTCTCTCTCTCTCTCTCTCTCTCTCTCTCTGTCTCTCTCTTTCTGACTGTGTTGGGTCTTCGTTGCTGTGCATGGGTTTTCTCTAGTTGAGGCAAGTGGGGGCTACTCTTCATTGCAGTGTGCAGGCTTCTCATTGTCACGGCTTCTCTTGTTGCAGAGCATGGGCTCTAGCAGGCTCAGTAGTTGTGGCACTTTGGCTTAGTTGCTCCGTGGCATGTGGGATCTTCCCAGACCAGGGATCGAACCCGTGTCCCCTGCATTGGCAGGTGGATTCTTAATCACTGCACCACCAAGGAAGCCCATGTTTTCTCTTATAGCTGACTGCTCTCTAAGCCATAAACCTACTATATTTACTTACCTTGCATTTATAGATGTGATTACCCAGTGTTTAATTATTTCATTTTTTAAATGTTTTGTTTGTATTCATACTTGATATACCAGAGTTGTCAATAATTATACAATAATCAGAAAAACAAGCTGCAAGTTGGTGTCCAACTATCCCCTATGCATTGGTCCGTCTATCTGCATGATGGCTTATAGTACTGAGAGAAATAGCTTCTTCACCTGTACCTTCCAAATCTCTTGCAATTTAGGCTATTGGTGAATTATAACCCGAAATTATAAAGACGATTCTGGGAAGTATACATCCCAGCCTTACCCACAATGAAATAACGCAATGCAATAGAAGCATATCTACCTTTCATTGACCTTTCATAATTAGCACAGTAGGGGCTAGAGGATATGAAGATGGAGATTATATATATATGAAGTATATATATATATATATATATATATAAAATATAAAATATTTCTGGTTCCAGAAAATAGTATAAGCAGAACAGTAAAATAACTATTTCAGATAACACTGGAAGTTGATACTTAAATGGATTATAAAATATATAAAAGTATACATATACCGAGTTCAGTAGTGTCCCCCCAAATTTTATGTCCATCTGGAACCTCAGAATATGATCTTTTTTGGAAATAAAATCTGATTTTATTTTTAAAAATCTGGGAGACAGTAGGTCCAAAATGGAGTCACTTGTGTTAGGCAGCCAACCAAGACTTAATAACGAACCAAATTGCAGCGTCAACTTTTCCCAGGAATGTGGCCTTTAACCAGTGAACCTGGTATTTCCTGGTCTACAGTAGGAGGTATTCCACTGGTAGACTGCCTACACTTCTGTTCCCCTCAGAAGGGTGACCTTGCCTGAAACAATGCACTCTTTGCTAATAACTTTCCTTTTTCTGTCCCTTCTCTGTCTTTAAAAAAACGATTATTTCTGCATGTCTTTGGACCTCCTTTCTGCTTGCTAGATGAAATGCTGCCTTATTCATGAGTCATTTAATAAAGCCTATTAGATGTTTAAAAGTTACTCAGTTGAATTTTTGTTATTTAGCAGATTTGGTGGCAGTGATAGGATCTGAGGTGAACTTCTGATGGCATTTGGGAACAATGAGGAACACAGATGTGGTACGAGGGAACCCTTTGAGTTCACTGTCTTTCTCATTATCTCTGAGGGTTATGGGTAAGTTCCTCTTGGTTTTGATCTCTACTCTCTTTCCCTTGAGCTCTCACTCTTTTTAGTTTGCAATTTCCAGGTGTTTGAGTGGAAAACTCCAACCCTTTTTTTCTGTCCCAAGATCCACATGGGGACAGTTAGTAGCAGCTTGCAGTTCCCCAACCATGTGGAGCTCCTATTCCACAGTCCCCATTTATTGAGGTCTGCTGGATCAACCCTTTCCCTACTCCACAATTCCACAGAAATTGCTGGTGGTGCACACAGAGCTTCCTCTTGGGAAATCTGCAATAATTAGGTTTGTGCTGTGACCAACACAACCTGCTGCACCTGGATCAACATTTCTGGGAAAGTTGAAACTCAGTTACGTGAGCTCACTGAGTAAGCCCCTTGGCTGAAAGAGGTGACTCTTTTGGTGGGATCTTTCTTTGACTTATTTGATTTTGATTGTTTTGGGCCATGGAGAACGTGGCTGTAAAGTGCACTCTGAACATTGGGCATTATCTTCTTTCCACTAATAATAATAATATGCTTTCTGGTGCACTGTATCCCCTCAAGAGTCTTTAATGTGTGTTCATAGCTGCGAACCACCAAGCAAATGACCTAAGACTGGAATGTCAGAAAAGAAACAAGAGAATGACCAAATTTAAAATGGAAACCTGGGCTTCCCTGGTGGTGCAGTGGTTGAAAGTCCACCTGCCGACGCAGGGGACACAGGTTCGTGCCCCGGTCCGGGAAGATCCCACATGCCGCGGAGCGGCTGGGCCCGTGAGCCATGGCCGCTGAGCCTGCGCGTCTGGAACCTGTGCTCCGCAACGGGAGAGGCCACAACAGTGAGAGGCCTGCGTACCGAAAAAAAAAAAAAAAAAGGAAACCTAAAGCTGTGACCTGTGAATATCACAAGGATTAAGCAAAAAGTGTCATGACATATGGATACCACACAAAGGATCGACAAAATTCACAAAGCTGTGAGAACTACAGGGTAACAGCTGAGTGGTGCTAATGCCTTAAATTTTGAACACATTTCTCAGCAAAGCTGAGACTGATCGAAAGAGGGAAATGTTTAAAAAAGGAAACTACAGGCCTCAAATGGAGTCACTTGTGTTAGGCCCCAGCCCCACTGCAGCAAACTAAGTCTTAATACCTAACTGAATAGCAGTGTCAACTTTTCCCAGGAATGGGAGATCTCTTCCCAGGAAGAGATGCCAACCTGGCATCTCTTGGCCAACTGTAAGAGGTACTCCACTGGTAGACCCCTTCGGTTTCCCTTAGGAAGGTGACTTTGCCTGAAACAATGCATTCTTTGACGATAATTTCTTTTTTTCCACCTCATTCTTTCATTTTCTGTAGCTCTTTGGAGCTCCTTTCTACTTGCTAGATGAGATGTTGTCCAATTCATGACTCATTTAATAAAGACAATTAAATCTTTTAAATATGATCAGTTGAATTTTTGTTTAACAGGTCTTTTCAGATATACTCAACACGAGTTCATAACAGATTAGAGTAGGTCTGGTCCAACGATGGACGTCCTTTTAGAAAGAGGGAACTTTGGACACAGACCTGCACAGAAGATAGATATGTCCTCACCACATGAGGTAAAAAGGAGCAAATTGGCATGATCTGTCCACAAGCCAAGGAATGCAAAGGGTTTTTGGCAACCACCAGAAGCTAGAAGAGAGGCCTGGAACATTCTCCCTCACAGCATCCAGAAGGAGCCAGTGCTGCCAACAGCTTGATTTCGGAATGTCAGACACCATTGCTTTGTTAGGGGACCTGAGTAGACTAATATAGTTCCTAAGGCAGCAGTAGGCCTTAGGTAATTTTAGGATAGCCAGAGGCCGGTGCACCTGGAGCGGAGTGAAATGATAGAACAACAGCAGAGGTCAGAGGACAGTGTGAGGGTGGTAGGTACATCATGTATTGATGCACTGGCCTGCCATGGTGCACTGGCATTGGCTGTGAGTGACATGGAGCCTAAAATTGACCAGATGAGGCAGCTTCACAAGATCCTTCTGTTTCCTTGAGAACAGGCACTAGGATGATGCTGTCAATCAAGGTAGTAGATCAGACTGGGTTGGTAGCAGTGGCAGTGTTGTATGGGGTTAGAGCCCAGACATAATTTGAAACTCAAGCTATTAGAATTTCTTGATGGCTGAAAGCTTGGGCGAGAGGAAGAATCAATGGTTCCTCCATTATTTTGCACAGAAAAAACAAAACCCAGCATGATTGAGTTGCTATAACTGAGATGCAGGTTGTCAGCCATGGAGAATAGTGCTGGAGTGTGATGAGTCCAACTCTAAGTGTGTCGGGATGGAGATGAGATCAAGACAAGCTGAAACAGAACATAAACCAATAAGACTTATTAGGTTTACTACAATTTAATTTTTTTTCAAAAATGTTACTAGGAACATTGGTCCAAAGAGTGAAAGTAACTGCTAGCAGTTGAATCAATACGTGAAAATGGTATTGTCCTACAAGGATATGGATGACTAACCATTTTCAAAAGAGAGATATTTGATATAAAATGGTATATACCATTTATGTTTTCAAAGAACCAGCTGTGAATTTCATATATCTGTTCTACTTTTTTTTTAGTCTCTATTTCTTCTCCAATCTTTGATTTCTTTCGTTCTGCTAACTTTGGGTTTTGTTTGTTCTCCTTTTTCTAGTTCCTTTAGGTGTAAGGTTAGATTGTTTACTTGAGATTTGTTTTGTTTCCTGAGGTAGGCTTGCATCACTGTGAACTTCCCTTTTAGAACTGCTTTTGTTACATCCCATAGATTTTGGAATGTTGTGTTTCCATTTTCATTTGTCTCCAGTTATTTTTTTATTTGCTCTTTGCTTTCTTCAGTCACTCATTTGTTATTTAGTAGCATATTATTTTAGCCATCACGTATTTTTGGGTTTTGCCATTTTTTTTTTCTTGTAGTTGATTTCTAGTCTCCTACTGTTGAGTTCAGGAACGATACTTAATATGATCTCAATCTTCTTAAATGTATTGAGACTTATTTTGTTACCTAGCATGTGGTCTATCCTGGAGAATGTTCCATGTGCACTTGAAAAGAATGTGTATTCTGCATTTGGGGGTGGAATGTTTATATATATATATATATATATATATATAAAATGTGATCTAATGTGTCACTTAAGGGCAGTGTTTCCTTATTGATTTTCTATCTGGATGATCTGCCCATTGATGCAAGTGGGGTGTTAAAGTTCCCTACTATTATTGAGTTACTGTCATTTCCTGTCTTTTTGTTTGCTAATACGTATTTTATGTATTTAGGTGCTCCTATATTGGGTGCTCCAATATTTACAACTAGTATTGCTTCTTTTTTGTTTGATCCCTTGATCATTATGTTACGTCCTACTTTGTCTCCTGTTAGAGTCTTTGTTAAAGTCGTTTTGTTTGATATAAGTATTCCTACCCCAGCTTTCTTTTAATTTCCATTTGCATGGAATACCTTTTTTTTTTTTTTTTTTGCAGTACGTGGGCCTCTCACTGTTGTGGCCTCTCCCATTGCAGAGCACAAGCTCCGGACGTGCAGGCTCAGCGGCCATGGCTCACAGGCCCAGCCGCTCTGCAGCATGTGGGATCTTCCCAGACCGGGACACAAACCCGTGTCCCCTGCATTGGCAGGTGGACTCTCAACCACTGCGCCACCAGGGAAGCCTGGAATACCTTTTTTTATCCCCTCACTTTCAGTCTGTGTGTGTTTTTAGATCTGAATTGAGTCACCTGTAGGCAGCATATATATGGGTCTTGGTGTTTTTGATCCATTCAGGCCCTCTTTTGATTGGGACATTTAGTCCATTTACATTGAAAGTAAGTATTGATTGGTGTGTATTTATTGTCATTTTGTTTATTGTTTTCTGGTTGTTTTGTAGTTCTTTTTTTGTTCCTTTCTTTTTCTTTCTTCCCTTGTGATTTGATGACTATCTTCAGTGTTATGTTTGGATTCCTTTCTCATTTCTATGTGTATATCTGTTATAGATTATGGTTTATGCTACCATGAGATTTTGTGGAACACCCTATATATATGTGATTATTTTAAGTTCATATCTTAAGTTCAGATGCTTTCTAGGAACCCTGGATCTTTACCACCACTACCCTCCCCTCAACATTTAATGTTTTTTCTTTCTTTCTCTCTCTCTCTTTTTTTTTTTTTTTTTTTGCTGTGCCACACGGCGTATGGGATCTTAGTTCCCCAACCAGGGATCAAACCCATGCTCCCTGCAGTGGAAGCGCCATGTCCTAACCACTGAACCACCAGGGAAGTCCCACATGTAATGTTTTGACATCATATTTTGCATCTTTTATTTTGTGTGTATACTTAAACTACTTATTGTGGATGTAGATGATTTTTACTACTTTTGTCTTTTAAACTTCCTACTAGGTTTATAAGTGGTTGATCTACTACCTTTACTGTATGTTGCCTTTACCAAAGAAATATTTCCTTTCCTAATTTTCACATTTCTAGTTGTGATAGTTTCTTTTCCACTTAGAGAAGTCCCTTTAATATTTCTGGTAAAGCTGGTTTAGAGGTGCTGAACTCTTTTAGCTTTTGCATGTCTCAAAAACTCTATCTCTCCTTCAAATCTGAATAATAGTTTGCTGGGTGGAGTATTCTTGTCTATGTGCTTTTCCCTTTCATAAGTTTTTATTTATTTATTTTTTAAATTTTTGGCTGTGAGTCTGTTTCATAGACAGGTTCATTTGTGTCATATTTTAGATTCTACATATAAGTAATATCATACGGCATTTGTCTTTGTCTGACTTACTTCACTTAGTATGATAATCTGTACTTGCATCCATGTTGCTGCAAATGCCATTATTTCATTCTTTTTTATGGCTGAGTAGTATTCCATTGTATACGTGTACCACATCTTCTTTATCCATTCATCTGTCAATGGACATTTAGGTGGTTTCCATGTCTTGGTTATCGTGAATAGTGCTGCTATGAACATAAGAGGTGCATGTATTGTTTTGAATTACAGTTTTGTCCAGGTACATGCCCAGGAGTGGGATTGCTGGATCATATGGTAATTCTGTTTTTAGTTTTCTGAGGAACCTCCATACTGTTCTCCATAGTGGCTGTACCAATTTACATTCCCACCAACAGTGTAGGAGGGTTCCCTTTTCTCCACACCCTCTCCAGCATTTGTTATTTCCTACTAGTGTATTTTTTATATAAATTTATTTAATTTTATTTTTTTTGGCTGCCTTGGGTCTTCGTTGCTGCGTGCGGGCTTTCTCTAGTTGAGGCAAGTTGGGGCTACTCTTTGTTGCAGTGCGCGGGCTTCTCATTGCGTGGCTTCTCTTGTTGCAGAGCATGGGTTCTAGAGCGCAGGCTCAGTAGTTGTGGTGCAGGGGCTCAGTAGTTGTGGCTCACAGGCTCTAGAACGCAGGCTCAGTAGTTGTGGCTCACGGGCTTAGTTGCTCCACGGCATGTGGGGTCCTCCCAGACCAAGGCTCGAACCCGTGTCTCCTGCATTGGCAGGCAGATTCTTAACCGTGCGCCACCACGGAAGCTCCCTACTGGTGTATTTTAAATTTCATTTATTGTATTCTTCAGCTCTGATTGGTTCTTCTTTATATTTTCTAACTCTTCATAAAAATCCTTGCTGTGTTCATTGTTCTTCTTCCAAGTTTGTTGAGCATCTTATGATCATTACCTTGAATTCTTTATTCATTTGATTGCTTATCTCCACTTCACTTAGTTCTTTTTCTGGGGTTTTGTCTTGTTCCTTCATTTGGAACATATTCCTTCTTCTCCTCATTTTGTCTAATTCTCTGTGTCTATTTCTATGTATTAGGTAGGTCAGTTTCATTTCCCAATCTTGTAGATGTGACCTTAATGTAAGAGACAACCTATGGTGCCCAGACACAAACTCCCTTCTGGACACCTGTGCTATATGCTCTGGGGGTGCTCCCTAGGGGGGCTTATGGGTCCTTCTGTTGTGGTGAATCTGACCACTGTGGGTGCACTCATAGGTGGGACTGTTCCCTGGCCTGTTTGGCTCTCAGGCTTTGCTGACTTACTGGTGGTCAGGGGCCGGGTCCTGGAGTGACTGGTTGCTCATCCCATGGGGGACCCAGGACAGATGCCAGCCTGCTGGTGGGCTAGCAAGCCCCCAGAGCTTATAGGCTAGATGGAGGACCCCAAAATGGTGCTTTTCAACAATGATGTCTTTGTGGTAAAACAAACTCCCCAAAATGGCTGTTGCCAGCCAAGATCGGTGTCCCTAAAGGGGATCCCAGATGCCTCCTACCTCTCTGAGATGTCCTACAAGATCAGCAAGTGGGACTGAACCAGTCCTGCAGGGAGGCTAGGGCCTCATGGTCCGGGTTCCCATGGTGGAGCCTTGGGTTGCTAACCTCAAGCCCCAGATGTGAGGGCGGGGATGAAGGGCGAGGTCACCCCATGTCAAAGGTCACACGTCTGACAGAGTCTGACCCTGCCTTGAACGCGGTGACGTCACTGTCTTTGTTCTTAAACAAAGGGCATAGACCCAAGGCGATCTTAAATTGGGCAGACCACTGGCCCAGGACGTCACCAGATCCCCATCCCATCCTGTCCAGTCCTGGCTCCCCGGGGAAACTGAATCAAGACACACACATTGTTAAAAAAAAAAAAAAAAAAAGACACACATTTGGCTCCAGGAGGGTATGCCCATTCGGGACCAGGTTCAGCTCAGAGCCCAGGTGGGGGGTGGGCTGGTCAGCCACAGGTGTCCTGTTGACCTGTCACTGAAGAGGTGGGAGCAGGTCTTGGGAAATTGTCCAATCAGAGCCCTCCGTGAGAGGGTGAGCCCAGAGCACCCTCCAATCAGAGCTGGGGGCAGGCCCGCTGGCACCCTGCGTGGACCTCGCTCTCGCCCAGCTGCTGTGCTCACCTGCCACATGAGGTCCCAGGTGTACCGTCCGCATCGCTCTCACCTGCCTGGGCCGCGGAGCCGCAAGGAGAATGCCCCTGAGAGTCAGGAGGGCTGGAAGCAGCCATGGACCCAGTCCTACCCGATGGCTCACAATCCAAGTCTCCACCCTGCGCTGCGGGGTCAGGTACCGGCGTCCTGTCCGGACCTTACGCAGGGATTCCGCCCCAGTCCTTTGCTGGGCAGTGGTCGGAGGGAGGATGGGACGGCCACTGGTTGCAGGGTGGATGTGGGGTGCAGTTCGTGTGGCTGCAGGGGACCCACCCTGGACCTGACGGTTCTGCGTTCACTCTGACCACAGGTTTCAGCAAAGGTAAAATAACGGATATTTTCCCAATTTCCTCCACTTAGTGAAAACAAGTGTTTCATTTCTGTTCTTTGCCTCCTGGTGGGGACGCTGTTGTTTTGACTTGTGCTGTTCTGGGGCTTAGTCTGGGAATGCGGCTGGGGAAGGAGTCACATCCGGCACAGGCAGAAAGTCCTGCCAGCACCCAGGAGAAAGGGGCCAGGTAGCAGGAGGACAGCAGGGTGGAGGCCGTGCTCAGCCTGGGCAAGGCGCCCCGAGCTGGGAGCTCCCCCTCCCCACCCCCAGTGTGAGTCAGGCCCTTGAGTACCTCATACACACGGAGATCACATCGGGCCGTGCCTGGCACCTAACAGCCCCTTCCTAGCACAGGCAACTAACCTGCAACGTGCTGACAGGGCCCTGGCCTCCTCCAGGCACCCGGGGACAGGAGGGAAGAGGCTCGGGACCAGAGATGCACTCCTGAGATGTGGGGGGGGCCCTCTGATACCCTGGGGATTCCACTTCAGGCCCCACCCCCTCTGCCCCCAGCCCTCCAGGACTCCCACCTCCCTGAGGTGGGGGGAAAGCCTAAGTCCTCCCCCGTGGCCGGCTAGGCCCTGCATGACCTGTGCTGTCCCCTCCCTGCCCTCACCCCCTCCCTCTCTCCCCCTTGTTCACACTGCTGCAGACACACGGGCCTCCTCACTATTCCTCCAACACACCAGGCCCGGTCCTGCCCCAGGACTTTTGCACATGCTGTGCCCTCTTCCTGAAACAGCCTTCCCTGTTCTCTCTAGGGTGGCAGGAAATCCTTATCTTCCATGTCTCACTGTGAACGTCACTTCCTCTGAGAAGCCCTTCCTGATTACTTTAGCTCAAAATCTTGACTCACCCGTTCACCTTCTATTTTCTTTTAGGCGCTTACATTTTGTGAATCTTGTTTCTCTATTTATTTATTTGTCTCTCTTCTTCCCTTAGAGCTGCCAGGTCCTGTGAGGTAACCACTAGTCAAATGTGGCTCTTTAACCTTCGATCAGTTAAAATTCAGCTCCTTACAGGAGCTCAGTAGCCACATGTGGCTGGCGGGTGCCATATTGGACCCTGTTGATAGAAAACATCCCTATCATTGAGTCAGATCCTGTCCCTCCCCTGCTCAAACACCTCCCAGGGCTCTCAGTCTCCCAGAGTCAAAGCCGAAGTCCTCAGGTGGGTTTTGAAGGCCCCATGGGGTCTTTAGCACCCCTCTGACTTCACTCCCTTTATTCCAGCCACACAGGCCTCCCTGCTAGTCCTTGAACACTACCTCAGGGCCTTTGCTCGGGCTGATTCTTGCCAGAAACAATCTTTGCTGGGACACTTGCAAAATGATCGTTTGAGCCCTGGAGAACTCCCTCAGCCTTGCCCTTGAGGCCTTGGCTTTCGTCTCCTTAATTCTTTTAATGGCCCCATTGTCCCAGATTTGGCCAGTAGGAGCCCCTTCCAACTGGCTCCTGGGCTGTAGTGACAAGCCCGCATCATCTTCTGAGCACTGCCTGGCTTTCAGGAGTAACTAGATGCTCCAGGATTACTGTCCCAGTCCCGGGATCATCTTTGTTGACATGCAGATTTCTGAGCTCAAGCCTAGTGCTTCTAGTTAGGGGATTCCTAGGAGAATGAGTAACTTTTTAAATTAAAAAAAAAAAAACCTTCCTGGTGGGTTAGGGTGGCAGGAAAACTAGGAGGGAGGTGGGTGTGATTATAAGGGCAACACAGGAGACCCTTGTGGTGATGAACATACTCTGTATCTTGACTGTGGATAAATGAACCCACCCAGGTGTTATAATTGTATAGAACTTAATACACACACACACACACACACACACAAACATACAAACACACACACACACCTCTGAATAAAATAGATTGTATCAATGTTAAGATCCTGGTTGTGACATTGTACTATAGTTTTGAAAAATGTTACTACTGGGGAAAACTTGGAAAAATGTAGAAGAGATCTCTCTGAATTATTTCTTACAACTGCATGTGAATCTACAGTTCTCTCAATAAAAATTTTCAATTAAAAAAGAGACATACTGGGAATTTCCTGGCGGTCCGGTGGCTAGGACTCTGCCCAGTCACTGCTGAGGGCGCAGGTTCAATCTCTGGTTGGGGAACTAAGATTTCCAGAAGCCATGCAGCGTGGTAAAAAAAAAAGAGAGAGAGAGAGACATACTAACAGAAACGTAAGAAAATGGTTTCATGATGGGAATGCCAATAACGTGAGAGGCCATGAAAAAAAAAAATAAAAGAGTACATGTGCTGCAGCTTCCAAGCAATGATCGTGTAGAGCTACATGAATGAATTTCCCCTGTCACTGTCCAATCTGCTTTTCAGACATAAACATGAGATTAAAATTCAGGATGAAAAAGAAAAAGGGTGAAACAGAGAAGCAGCTTCATTTGGGACCCATTGTTTTCAACCACAAATAAGCTATTATAAAATTCCTTAAAGGGATGATCTTACCAGTTATATTCGTGGAAAACACGGCAATAAAACCAGAGATACAGTAAAACAAATGAAACCAAATGGTCACAGACAATTAAAATTGATCACTGATGTTATTTGATCACTGGTTGGCTATCTATATGCTTTCTAGTACAAATTAGGAAACTATTTGCGGGGGGAGCTTTTTATTTTGATATAATTTCAAGCTTACAGAAAAGTTGCAAGATCAGTACAAAGATCTCCTGAATATTCCCTTCACCCAGTTTTCCCAACATTAATAGCTGGTCCCTTTTGCTTTTTCATTTTCTTTGTGTGTATATATACATATGTATATATAAATGATGCATATTTTCCCCCTTAACTGTGGGAGGAAATTGCATTCTGTGCCCCTGTAACCAAGCAGGACCCTATGGGGCCTTTGCAGGACAAACCCACCCACCATGTCCTCCATCTTCCTCTTGTCTGTAAAAAAACCTTTAGCCTCCTAGGCCTTCCTCGAGTTCCAAAGAATAAATTCAATCAGAGAAGGGAGAAAATGCAGAAAGAAAGTAAAACAGCCAGGCAAGACGAAATAGCAATGATTTAGCCATTAAAGTCAAGGGCCTTCCGTACCTCCTCAAGGGCTATAGATCATATCCTGAGCCGTGTCCTTTGAGCTGTTTTGGAGATACTGAAAAAACCACTAGGTGGATGAAGTAAACTGCATGATGCCCACAAGCACGTAGACCCCAGACCAATTGGAACCAGGTTTATGATGTTGACGCCTGATTACCTCACCACCAACCAATCAGAAGAACGTCCACCAGCTGATCACGCACACACACCACCGCTCCCTCACCCCGTCTTTAAAACCCTTTCCCTGAAAACTATTGGGGAGTGAGTCTGGGGCTTTTGAGCACTAGCTGCCTGGACTCCTGGCTTTGCGCCTGCGATAAACACTGCCCTTTCCTTCACCACAAGCCGGGTCAGTAAACTGGCTTTACTGCCCGCAGGTGAGCAGACCCAGTTTGGTTCGGTAACATCTCCTTTATCCTGAAATACTTCAGTGGCTGTTTCGAAGCAGCCAACTAGGAGGTTTTGCTAGTGAAAGGGCGCCCTCTTGTGGTCACTACTTTTCTCCACTGAACGCTTTCTTTGTATATTGTGGATACAATTACTTTGTCAGTGTCTGTTTCACAAATATCTTCTTGCTGTGGCTTGCCTCCTTGCTTTCTTCATAGCGCCTTTCAATGAGCAAATGTTTAAAAATTGAATGACCTACTTTATCTTTCCTTTGTGTGTATTTGCCACATTTTGTATCCTAGCTGAGAATTCTTTGCCTAACCCAAGGTCACAAAGATTTTTTTTTAATATTTATTTATTTAGTTAGTTGCACTGGGTCTTAGTTGCGGCAGGTGGGCTCCTTAGTTGTGGCATGTGAACTCTTAGTTGTGGCATGCATGTGGGATCTAGTACCCTGACCAGGGATGGAACCCGGACCCCCTGCATTGGGAGCATGGAGTCCCAACCACTGCACCACGAGGGAAGTCCCAAGATTTTTCTCCTGTGTTTCTTCCAGATGCTTTAGAGTTTTATTTCTTACGTTCAGTTCCATGATTCACTCTGAATTGACTTGTGTACACTATATTATGATGAAGTTATTATTTCTGAATCGACAGACATGCCCTTAAAAAGAAGACCTATAAGAATTTTCAATTCTCCCAAAATTGAACCTGTTAATTTAATGCAAATAAACCAGCTGCAGCCCATCCTGGACACCATCCACTGCACATCTGAACTTCTCCAAGTGCCTGAGATGACAGTTCACAGCCAGGAACTGCTCGCAGAGCCCCCAGGCCTGTCCCAGCCTCACCTCAGTCACCCTGGCAGCCCTCCCTGTACCAGAAGCATCCTGCCTAGAACCTGGAAAAAGGCTGGGGATGGGTCCCCAAAGGGGGAGAGGGGGAGGTTAGGGCAGGGTAGAGGCTTCTCTGTGTGTGAGTGGAATAAAACAGCTGTGCAGGGCCCTGGGGAGGCAGCAGAAACAGCAGGTGCTCAGAGCCACTCCCCTGTCCACATTGGGATACATTATATTTATTATATATGCTCTTTATATAGTTAATTTTTGTCCCTCCCCACTGGAATCTAAGAAGGATGAGGGCAAGGATTTTTGTGTTCGTTTACTGCTGTCTTCCCCCGTGCAGACAATAGAGTCTGGAATACAGCGATGCTTAAAGAGCATTTTTTTTGAGGAATCCCCATGCATTTTTCCCGGGTACACCCAATACAAATACATATATAGGTACAAAAGTGAAAACATGAGCTAGGTCGCCATCCAGTGGCGACCATAGGATATCACAAGGCATATATTAGTAACAAAAGCAACACGTAAAGAAATGAATAGAATATGACCCCATTTCCCCAAGAAATAAAAGACTTTCAGGGCAGAAACATTCCAACAATGGGAATGTCTTTTTATACGGGTGTGTTAGCATGAGGAACATGTTCGGAGAAATAAGCATTTATTGCTTATGCGAGCGGCCGTTGCTTATCAGAGTAGCCTGGGCGTTCAGGGATTAGCGGGAGGCCACGCCCCCAGCAGCATCCCTGGGCCTCATTAGGCGATAACCGTGCCCACGAAGGCGGATCCCTCCTCAACCGCGCCCACAACTTAATTTCGGTTTCAGGAATAACCTAGAGGGGAGAGGCCGGACATTGGGCCCAATCGCTTCCCGCGGGGGGGCGGGGAAAAAAAAAATCGCCCTTCTCTGCTCGGCGATTGGAGGATGCTGTTGGCCCGCCCATCCTCGGGGCTCCACCAGTCCCAAGCCGAAGGCTTGGCCCCTTTTCCGCTCCCAGAAGCCCTGGAGCCGGAAGCAGAAGCGGTGGTCGTGGATCGGGCGCCGGGGGCTGCGGTTGCCTTTGCGCGCCATCCTGCTTCTCCAGAGGGAGGTTTTTCCTGTGTCCACCGCAGGTCCTGGCCCCGCGTCTGCTCGTCGGCCGAGGCTGGAGGAGTGGCGGGTGGCGGTGGGAATGAGTCAGAGGGCGGGGCACAGTTCGAAGAGTAGGGGGCGGGGTCATTAAAAGCTCGAATTCCCGGGTCCCGCCCGGGTGGAGGTCGGTGGGACTGGACTGAGCCCCGGAGGTTTTGGTTAGCGCGGGACCTTCTCACCCCCTGGGCCTTAGGACCCGGGTAGGACTCACTGTAGGATTTTGGGGAAGGGTGGGTTGTAGGTGAGATGTAAATGCAGCCTGGTTTCCGTTGGCTCAGAGCAAAACTGAGCTCCGTGCAGAGGGGTCAGAGTTGGGTCTGGACGGCGACGTGGACCCAGGCCCTGTTTCCTTGGGAACCAAGAAGATAAGATGCCTGTGGATTGTATGTCCGGAAACCCCTTATCTGAGCCCTGCACCTGGGTGGAGATGGAGACGGATTCTTGGTATCTAAGAGAATCAGGCCTGACAGGCAGGAGAGGGACGTTGTCTTCCTTCTGATAGGACTTCGGTCAGAAGCTGTGCTTTTAATGGACAGAGTATTCAGCGAGGTAGATGGGAATGGCTCAAAAGGGAGTTGTTTTGGCACTTTACAGCTGTAGCGTGTTCTTGGAGGATACGTTTCCCGATAATTTTGCATCTGGCTTTATCCGTCCTCCCAGCATGATGAATGACAGGGCAGGTACTTTCTCAGCTGATTTTTACTATCTCACTCGTGTCCCGTCAGACCTTCTGCTCAGCTGGGCGCCAGTCGTGGCCCCAAGCCTTAATCAGCTCTCTGGTGGTAGTAGACAAGTTGCTAAGCCTCAGAGCCTATTTCCAGCCTGTAAATCGAACGTACATAACGGTTCGTGCATTTAGCAAGTAATGTGTGCGATGTAAAGTGTGGACTATTATTTGAATTCCCTGGCGGTCCAGTGGTTAGGACTATGAGCTTTCACCGACGAGGACCCGGGTTCAGTACCTGGTCGGGGAACTAAGATCCCGCGTGCTAAGCGGTTTGGCCTAAAAAAAAAAGAAAAAGGTGTTGATTATTTTTAGTGTCAGCTCATCATTGTGGTCATCCTCCTCATATTAAAGTCTTAGACCCCTGAAACGCAGGCGGCAGAATGACAGCACTTACGACCTTGGACTTGGGAGAAAAGACTCTAGTATCAAATGAACGGTCTAGAGCAGTGATTTTTCAACCCTGGGACAGTTTTACCCCCAGGGACACGTGACAATATCTGGAGAAATTTTTGTACCACCTGGGGGGTGGAGGTGGGGTGCTACTGGCATCTAGTGGGTGGAAGCCAGGGATGCTTCTCAACACCCTGCCCTGAATGGGGCCACACTTACAACTAAAATTATTTAATAGTGCAGATATGGAGAAACCCTGTTTAGAGTGAGTGATGCATGATGTGGAGTAGACATTCATTAGATACCATGATATCGTTATTATTCTATTATTGGTAAATTTTCAGAGAAATGATTTTCTTCCAGATCCAAAGTAATTCCTTAATCTTAACAAAACACCATTTCCATATTTGCTTTTTAATGAAATAATTCAAAGAAGTGTACAGAGATTTTATATACAGAAGCAATATACAGATTTTAACACTTAGCCATATTTGCTGCACACATTTGTAAAACAGTATGGATATTTCTCCCCCTCCCTCCCCAGAGGTCGCCATTTCTAATTTGACATGTAGTCTTGTAGTTTATGTGTATATAGGCTTTTTTAAAACATGTGTGCCCTTAAGCAACACATGGTAATTTTTTGTGTGTTTTTAAAAACTGCCATAACAGCATCCTACTGTTAGGATTCATCGCCAGCTTTTTTTCTTTTCCTTCAACGTTATTTTTGAGATTTAGTTTTTATACACCAGGGTTTCTGAAATTCAGCACCGCTGACGTTCAGGACCAGATCATTCCTTTTTGAGGGTCCTTTCTGTGCACTGTAGGGTGTGGACCAACATCCCTGGTCTCCTTGCACCAGATCCCAGTAGCAGCCCCTCCGCAGTCAGGCGTGAGGTTCAAAACTGTCTCCAGACACTGCCGGGGGTCCCCCCAGGGAGCAAAATTGCCCTTAGTGGAGAACCAGTTTATACAAAAAGATGTAATTAGTTCCCTACATCTGCCTTGTATATACCATGGCTTATTTAACCATTTTCTTGTTGACGGTGTTTTGCTTTATTTTCTCAGTGTTTCACTTTTGTTACCCACTCAGGTCCTCGGAGTCTGTAATCAATAGAAATTGATAAGAGGCCACAGGAGAAATTCAGGAAAGGTCTCTTTGGGACTCGCTGTGAGGGAGTGAAAACAAGCAACAGGTGCCCTTGCTCGCCCTCCGAGGGGGTTGGATGGTTCCGTAAATGGGGTGGGGGGGGGGCAGACCTGGGTCGGGCCGGAGGCGTGGCTTAGATGGTCTGCCCCCGCTGCCGGTGGTGCCGTGTGCCGGGATCATGCACAGGACCCTGCTTTTCCTCGGCACCTCAGAAATGGCAGTTGTGTTTTGGCCTTTTCCTATCTTATGTTCTTAATTGTCCCTGCTGGGCATGTTTGCAGTTACTTTTAGTCCCTTAGAGTTTCTTTGTATCCTGTTGCCGGAGAAGACGTTTGTCCAAGGGCAAGTGCAAGCACTGCAGTACAGGGTCCCAGCCTATCTCACTTTCACACACACCACCCATCCTTGCCCTTGAATCCTGTATGCAGCTGTGACAGTGGTCCAGAGAGGCGGTGCACAATCACAGGATCATTAACAGTTTGGTGACACAATTTTTATGGAGCCCCATGTTTAAATATCACGATTTACGTGGAACACTTATGTGATTTGTGTCGCTAATTGAACAAATTCTCTGTGTGAAAAATTGGGCAAAGTATGGTACCAAACGGTATACTGTGAAAAGAGGTCCCATGCCAGTCCCCATGTCACTTGGTTGGGCCCATTGAAAGCCATCAGAATTTCCAGGTGCTTGTGGGGTTTTCAGATCTCTGCGTGTATCGACGTGTGATCTGTAAGCCCGAATGACCACTGACATGTACGTTTTAAATTGTAATAGAAACTGCCAGATTGTCGTTGGAATGGCTCCAGGGTCTGAGAAGGGCTGTTCTCCCCCATTCTGGGCAATAGCTCTGAAGTTCATGGTCACATGGAAGGGTTGAGTCAGCCCTCAGTTGTGTTAGCTGGGTTCACCTTACTCACTGAAGCTAGCTTTGCATCTTTTTGAAGTTTCCTTCTATGGCAAGATTCCCTGGCCAGGTTTTGCAGAACTAGAAGATTTGATTCTTCTATTAATTTTAGTCCACAGTTCTTTTTTTCCTACCATGTCTGACTTCTCAGAGTGAATTCTGGAAATTTTCAGTGTCCTACACGCTGTGGTTTTTCTGTTGTTTTTCTTTCACGGAGGCATGTGCTCTCCAATATGATAGCCAGTAGCCACATATCTTGTTTTTATTTAAAGAGTTTAGTGTGTATTTTTTAAAAAACAACTTCATTGAACTATAACTCACATACCATACAATTCACCATTTAAAGTGTACGCTTTAGTGGCTTTTCGTATTCACAGAGTTGTACAACCGTCATCACAGACATCTTTAGAATATCTTCACTACCTCAGAAAGAAACCCTATACCTTTTACCTGTCACCCCCTATCTCCCCAACCCCTACCCCAGCCCTAAGCAACCACTAATCTGCCTTCTTTCTCTATAGATTTCCTTCTTTGGGGTATTTCATATGAATAGAATCATATAGAATGTGGTCTTTTACGATTGGCTTCTTTCATAATGTTTTCATGGTTCATCCATGTTGTAGCCTGTGTCAGAATTTCCTTCCTTTTTAAGGCTGAATAATATTCCTGTGTAAGGATGGACCCCATGTTTATCCATTCATCTGCTGATGGACACTTGGGTGGCTAACACCTTTTGGCAGTTGTGAACATTTGTGTACAAGTATGTATTTGAAGCTGTTCTTAACTCTTTTGCTAGATCCCTAGGAGTGGAATTGCTGGGTCATGTGGTAACTGTATGTTTACTCATTTGAGGAACTGCCAGACCTTTTTCCACAGCAGCTACACCATTTTACATTCCCACTAGCAGTGAATGAGGATTCTGATTTCTCCACATGTCACCAAGACTCGTTGTTATTTGACTTTTTGACTCCAACTGCCCTAGTGGGTGTGATACCTCGTCGTGGTTTGGGTTTGCACTTCCCTGGTGGCTTATGGTGTTGAGCATCTTTTCATGTGTTTATTGGCTCCCTGTGTACCTTTCTTGGAGAAATGTCTCTTTAGCTCCTTTGCCCACTTTTATTGGATAACTTATCTTTTTATTCTTGAGTTGTAGGAGTGTTTAAAAATCCATTCTAGATACAATTCCCTTATCGCATATGATTTTCAATTATTTCCTCCTATTCTGTGGATTGGCTTTTCACTTTCTAGATCACGTAAACACATCCCCAGTCTTGCCCCAACCCCTGTTCAGTCACCTTGGGTGAGCCCTCCAGCACCAGAAGCATTCCTTCTAGAACCTGGAAAAGGTTGGGGCTGGCTCTCTGGGGAGGTGGGGTGTGGGTGAGGTGGGGGTCAGGGCAGAGCGGAGGCTTCCCTGTGTGTGATGGGAATCAAACAGCTGTGCTGGGCCTGGGAGAGGCAGCAGAGGACAGCTGCTCACAGACACTCCCCTGTTCCTTACCTGTGTACTGTGCCCTTAACATGTGCCCCCATACTGGGATATATTATATTTATTATATATGCTATTTGTTAATACGGTTATTTCCTGTCCCTCCTCACTGCAATCTAAGAAGGGTAAAGGATTTTTGCGATCATTTACTACCATACTGTCCAGTTCGGAGAACAGTCTGGGACATAGGAGACACTTAACAAGTATTTATTAGAGGAATATGCTGCATTTTTCTTTGTGCGCACACAAAAAGTCTTTGTAAGGTTATACAGAATTCTGGTGATGGTGTTTGTCTTGAGGGAGAGCTCTGGGGGATGCGGTATTTGGATTGAGAGGATCTTTTTATTGACAATGAATTGCCAAAAAAGTCCTTAACCTTCAAAGAGTTAGACCCTGTGCTTTGGTTGGGGCCAATTATCATATTTATTATTTAGTAAAAGAAAAAGATATAGTTGCACAGAAGTGTGTATGAAATGATCCCACTTTTGGAAAAAATTAGAAACATCATAAGAAAACCCTAAATATGGGTGTATCATTTGACAGCCTTATAAGCATGAAGAAAAATAAACAGGATTTCCCTGTTCTGGACGTTTCGCATAAATGGAGTCACACACTATGTGTCCTTTTGTGTCTGGCTTCTCTCACTGAGCATCTTGTTTTCAAGTTCTGTCCACATACCATGTGTCAGTGCTTCATTCCTTTTCAAGACAGAATAATATTCTGCTGTGTTGATGGCTCACATTGGGTTTATCCACCCATCTGTTGATGGACACTTGAGCTGTTTCCACCTTTCAGTTGTGAATAATACTGCAGTGAACATTGATACACAAGTATCTGTTTGAGTACTTGTTTTCAATTCCTTTGGATATATTGTTGACCTAAAACTATAAAACAGCAAAATGGGTTTATTTGGCAACAGCAAAATTGCAGTCCCGGACTTGTAATTTATGGTGAGCCACAGGCAAGTCTGGAGGACCAAAGAGAACCGGATTCTTCTATAGAGGAGAAGGGGGAGTTGGGAGGGGCTGTTATAAACAGAGTCCATTGGAGGAAACTGGGGGTTCAGACTGTAGTGGTTTTTCATTGGCTGAGTGCTGATGCTCTCTCATTGGCTGGGCTGTTGCCAGGCAAGGAGAAATTCTTCCTCCTCCTGCTGAGTAGTAAAGTAGTAACCTTCCTACTAGAGATGCAAAGATATGTCTCTTCCTATTGAGTTAGAAAGGCTTAAGAGCTCCCCCTTCTGGCCTCCCGAAATTTTAAGTGAGGATTTTGTTTATTTTCACAATACCTAGGAGTGGAATTAATGGATCATATGCTAATTCTCTGTTTAACTTTTTGAGGAACCACCAAACATTTCCATAGCACCTGCCCCATCTTACACTCCCACCAGAAGTGTACAGGGGTTCCAGTTTCTCCACCTCCTCACCAATGCATTACTCAAGGCTTTTTAAAATTTTCTGTGTCCTGATGCTCTGACAGCCGGGACCTCAGTGACCCTAGAGGGATCTGCCCCTCCCAGGGGTGGCCAATCCCTAGACAGTAAACAACTCACCCATGAGTTCACCTTTCACACACAAACCAGCCAGTGCAGAGCTGCATCCCAGCCCCTCCTCTACGGGGCTCCCACACTCAGGGCCACTGTCCCCCTGTCCTAGTCACCCCAGCAGCCCCTCCTCCCCAGAGCCCTGGAATCATGCAAACTAGCCGATCCTGAACCTGCTCATCCTGCCTGCCGGCTCCTTCCCCAGGGAACCGCAATAAAGCTTCTCGCCCACATTCTCCCTTCATCCCCCTGCCTCCTGAGCATGCCTGGTGCTTCCCCGTGTGGCCCTGTGTGTCCCCTCCCCTTGGGGGGGGGTCTGTGAGAACACATTATCTTTTCAGTGGCACTCACCTCCTAAACTGCTGGCCTCGCCATAGCTGAATAATAATCCCTGCATCTCAAAACAGCCAAGACTTGTTATGTTCCATTTTTTTAATTATAGCTTAATGAAATCTATTTTATCTTTTTTTTCTTCTTTTGTAGCTCATGCTTCCTGGGTTCTATCTAATAATTCTTTGTTCCTAGAACTCAAGGATAGACCCTAATATTTCCTTCTCAAAGGTTTGCATTTTACAGATGGGCCAACAGGCACATGAAAAGATGCTCAACATCACTAATTATTAGAGAAATTCAAATCAAAACTGCAGTGAGGTATCATCCCACATCAGTCAGAATGGCCATCATCTAAAAATCTACAAACGATAAATGCTGGAGAGGGTGTGGAGAAAAGGGAACCCTCCTACACTGTTGGTGGGAATGTAAATTAGTACAGCCACTATGGAGGACAGTATGGAGGGTCCTTTATTATTTTTTTTTTAAATATTTATTTGTTTGTTTTTATTTCGCTGCACCGGGTCTTAGTTTTAGCACAAGGGATCTTCGTTGCAGCTGTGGGATCTTTAGTTGTGGCATGTGGACTCTTAGTTGCGGCATGCATTTGGGATCTAGTTCCCCGACTGGGGATGGAACCCGGGCCCCCTGTATTGGGAGCACGGAGTCTTAACCGCTGGACCACCAGGGAAGTCCCTGGAGGTTCCTTTAAAAACAAAAAATAGAGTTACCATATGATCCAGCAATCCCACTCCTGGGCATATAACCGAAAAAGACAAAAAAACTCTAATCTGAAAAGATACATGCACCCCATTCTTCACAGGAGCATTATTTACAATAGCTAAGACATGGAAGCAACCACAGTGTCCACTGGCAGATGAATGGATAAAGAAGATGTGAGATATATATATATATATATATACACATACATATACACATACAAACACACACACACACACACACATATACATATACACCTACACAGTGGAATACTCCTCAGCCATAAAAAAAGAATGAGATAATGCCATTTGCAGCAACATGGATGGACTTAGAGATTATCACACTAAGTGAAGTAAGCCAGACAGAAAGATAAATACCATATGATATCACTTATATGTTGAATCTTAAAAAATTATATGAATGAACTTATTTACAAAACAAAAATAGCCTCACAGACATAGAAAACAAACTTATGGTTACAAAGAGGAAAGGTGGTATAAATTAGGAGTTTGGGATTAACAGATACTACTATATGTGAAATAGATAAACAACAAGGTCCTGCTCTATAGCACAGGGAATTTTATACTCAATAAATTTGTAATAACCTATAAGGGAAAAGAATCTGAAAAAGAATATAGATAGATATGTATAATTGAATCACTTTGTTGTACACCAGAAACAAACTATTTACAACTATAGTTGTAAATCAACGGTACTTCAATAAATAAAAAGCTTTGTATTTTAGCTTGTACATTTAGATCTATAATCCATCTCAAAATAATTTTTGTTTATAGTGTGAAATTGGGATTAGAGTTTATTTTTATATGGATTTCCAGGTGTTCCAGAACCATTTCTACCTTGAATTGCCTTTTGGCAAAAGTAACTGAGCATATATGTAGGGTCTACCACTGGATATTTAAATTCCATTCATTGATTGAGTCAACTGTCCTTATGGCAATACAACACTGTCTTGATTACTACATGTATTAATTTGCTGGGGCTGCCATAGCAAAATACCACAGACTGGGTGGCTTAAACAACAGAAGTTTATTTTTCTTCCAATTCAGACTTCCAAGATCCAGGTGTCAGCAGTGTTGGTTCTTTCTGAGGCCTCACCTTGGCTTGTAGTTGGCTGTATTCTCCCCTTCTCCCCGTGTCCTCACGTGGTTGTCCGTGTGAGTGTGTGTGTGTGTGTGTGTGTGTGTGTCCTAATCTCTTCTTATGAGGACAGCAGTAAGATTGGATTAGTGTTGGAGTAAAATGACGATTAGGGGAATTCCCAGGTGGTCCAGTGGTTAGGACTAAGCAGTTTCACTGCCTGGGTGCCGAGTTCAATACCCAGTCTGGGAACTAAGACCCCGAATGCCTCGGGGCGTGGCCAGAAAAAAAAAAAAAAAGGTTGGGAAAAAAATAAAATGAGGATTAGGATCTCATTTTAGCCTCATCACCTTTTTAAAGATCCCCGTCTCCAAATATAGTCACATTCTGAGATGTTGGGGGTCAGGGCTTTAACAAATGAATTGGGGGGCGCACAATTCAGCTCTGTTGACACTAAACACTATCCTTATACTAAAATTTATAGAACTGCACACTGAAAGAATTAAATCAATTTTACTGTTTAATACTCTAAAAATAAAAAAAAGAAGATGCAACAAATGGTTTGTGTTGGATCTTGGTTAGGACAACCAGCTATAGAGAACACTTGGGGATAATTAAAGGAAATGAAGATACAGGCTATTGTCAACTAAAAAAAATGCACAACTTAAAAGTTGAGAATTATGTTTTATTCGGTGGACATTCGTAGGACTTCAGGCCCGGGAGACAGCATCTCACATAACACTGAGAGACTGCTCTGAAGAGGAAGGGGGGAAGCCAGGATATATAGGAGTTTTTGCAACAAAAGCAGCTAGAACAGAAAATGAAACAGAAAATGATTTTTTCTAGTTATAAGTAAAATGGTCAACTGTATAGAAGTTTATAGTTTTTTACTCCATCTCAAGTTGAAGGGTATTGTTTTTTAAATTTCTGTGAATTTTATTGACCCTCGCATGATACAGACCCTGTGCTTAAGAACACACCTTGCAGCACTCCCCAGTTATTGCTGTATTTTATAGCAGAAATACACAAGCCACGTTTAAGGAAGAAAATATAAAAATGTTTATAAATAGACCTATGTTTTGCCAAAAGAAAGGTACAAAATGCCACATTCAAACTAAATGCTTCAAATGACCAATTGAAGGGGCTTCCCTGGGTGGCGCAGTGGTTAAGAATCCGCCTGCCAA
The DNA here is from genome assembly GCF_964270905.1 of Leucopleurus acutus. Lineage (NCBI taxonomy): Eukaryota > Metazoa > Chordata > Mammalia > Artiodactyla > Delphinidae > Leucopleurus > Leucopleurus acutus. Next base: position 2,843,546 of record NC_139145.1, on the reverse strand, counting down.
TGCAGAGGACACGGATTCAATCCCTGGTCTGGGAAGATCCCACATGCCGCGGAGCAACTAAGTCCATGCACCACAACTACTGAGCCTGTGCTCTAGAGCCCGTGAGCCACAGCTACTGAACCCACATGCCGCAACTAATAAGCCCATGTGCCTAGAGCCCGTGCTCCACAACAAGAGAAGCCACTGCAATGAGAAGCCCTCACACCACAGCGAAGGGTAGTCCCTGCTGACTGCAACTAGAGAAAGCCTCCGCGCAGCAAAGACCCAACGCAGCCAAAGATAATAAATAAATAAATAAATAAATATTTATTTATTTTAAAAAAAGACCAATTGGGGCTTCCCTGGTGGCGCAGTGGTTGGGAGTCCGCCTGCCGATGCAGGGGACACAGGTTCGTGCCCCGGTCCAGGAAGATCCCACATGCCGTGGAGCAGCTAGGCCCGTGAGCCATGGCCGCTGAGCCTGCGTGTCCAGAGCCTGTGCTCCGCAGTGTGGCATTTGGTTACAGTGAGACAATCACAAGACTGTGACCGTGCCGAGGCCCCCAGACTAAATGGGTGCAGCCAGTGCAGAAAAGACAACTTCAAAAAGGTGTCGACAACCAGCCAGACACAGCCAGCCCACTGCCCCCACCTCCAAAAGGCCGTCTGTGCTTCTGGGTGAAGTCACCCAGCCATCAGCAGTGTGAGCAGATAAGCCACTGACTGCTGGGGTTCAGTGTCCAGAGGCTTCCGAGTGGCAGTCAATCTACCTTGAGTGCTGAGCTCATGGGTCTGGCTAAATACCACCAGGGGTTCATAGGCCCAAGGCAGCTCTTGTTGTAGCTCTGGTACCTGGTGTGTCTTTTAATAAAAGACTTGAAGTGGACAAACGCTAGCTTCAGCCAGATGCCCTTAAAAACATATCAGCTGGGATATTCCTGGTGGCGCGGTGGTTAAGAATCTGCCTGCCAATGCAAGGGACACGAGTTCTACCCTTGGTCCAGGAAGATCCCACATGCCGCGGAGCAACTAAGCCCGTGTGCCACAACTATTGACCCTGCGCTCTAGAACCCGCCAGTCACAACTACTGAGCCCATGTGCTGCAACTACTCAAGCCCGCGGGGCTAGAGCCCGTGCTCCGCAACTAGAGAAGCCACCACAATGAGAAGCCCGCGCACCACAACGAAGAGTAACCCCCGCTCGCCGCAACTAGAGAAAGCCCGTGGGCAGCAACAAAGACCCAACGCAGCCAAAAATAAATAAATAATTTTTTTAAAAAAATCAACTGATTTTCTTGGTCTACAGAAAGTAACAAACAAGGAGAGTATAGGGGAAGGTGACCCACATTCAAAAGCCTGTCAAAGCACATCTTCCCCTAGAAGCTTCATCAACAGAAGACTTTCCCAATAAACTCAAGAGTAATTTGCCGCTTTACCTGGCAGATGGCGCGGTGTTGTTACCGTCCAGTGACTGCACGGCATCTACTAACTATTCACATCACCTCACTTAGCTGGGATCCCGTCTACCAGTCAGTGTAACCATCACTCATATTAGACTCTGACGTCAGCGTCAAGTCTTGAAACCACTGTCCGTTTGCAAATCTGAAGAACTCTAGATCAGAAAGCTGCTGTCTGCGCTGGCACTCTCAAGATCAGACAAGCAGCACGCTTTGGGGAACACTGCTCCATTTCTTTGATTCTTTCTCCAGCAATGGACAAAACTGATCTTTGGCTCATGCCTCACGTAGGGAAACAAACAGCTCCCTCATACAGAATACTCTCCGAAACACAAAATGAAATATGCTCAATTTTTATTGTTCAAGTTAAACTTGCACACTAGCAATTCGGTTCTATTTCCCTAACCAAAATGTACCTCTTATAGAAATTAATAACAACCCAAATCTACTTTTCATTCAAAAAATCACGACAATTTTAAGAGTTTAAAAACTAGCTCCATTCCATTAACAAACCAAAACAATAACCACCCCTCAGACGTCTCTAGCTCAGGCCTCTGTCCTCTCCCTGTAACTCCCAGGCCAGTAGGCCAGCAGATAACTGCCCTTCCATCCTCAAGTTTACCCAGTAACTTCCCTGCTTCCAAAAAGCCTTTGTATTCCACCTCAAGAACTGCTACTCCAACAAGAGATGACAACGATTCAACGTATCAACAAATAAAAAAATGTCACACGTACTCAAGTCAGTCAAGAATCGCTGCAAGAACTATTTCCCATTCCAGAGACCCAGAGGTTATTAACCCCCTTGGCAAGCAAGACCCTGCCACAAGACAAGAAGAATCCAGACACCTGGCTGACAAACTGGCGGACACCAGCTCCTTTAAGAAAACCAAACAACCTTCCCTCGAGGTCCCAGGGAAGACAACAGTTTTACAAATCAGCAATATTCATGAAGGGTACTTTCTGAAATGAGCAGTCATATGAAATGCTATTAAGTGTTTTCGCCTAATTTAATCAGAATATTAAGAGTTTTCAGATCCAATGGAAACTTATTTAAGCTTTTCTTGCTTTTTCTTATGTCAGTTAAAATAGTTCAGTTGCTTTAGGGATATCCCAGCCTTTTTGTATTTCACAGTTTTCTAGCGACACAATAAAAAACGGAACTAAAAAACATTTCCTTGCAGGTTAAAATGCACAGCTCAGAACTGTGGCATCTCACAACTGTGGATATGCTGACACGAGTTCTGCACGCCCGCTGGGGCCTCGGGGTCCGACTTCCCACGGGGGAAAGGTCCCTGGCCCTTGGGTTGCTGATCTCAAGCCCCAGAGGCGGGGGAGGGGACGAAGGGAGGGGCTTTCCCGTGTCAAAGGTGAACCTGCTTTGCACGTGGTGATGTTAACTGCGAGTCTTTGTTTTTAAAGGGAACATTTCCACAGTGACCTCGGCCCTTGCAATGTCCCGCCTTTTCTCATCCTTACTCCGGATATGTAGCGAACAGCGGGGAAACTGAGTGTGGACTACCAGGTGCAGGAGGAGGGCACAAGGGAGCCGCCTAGCTGTGCGTAGTTGCCACAGGGTCGGCCAAGCAGGGAGCCCAACTTCCAGGCGATCGGATAAGCTACGCGTGTCCCTGTGGCCTATCACTCAGGAGTAGGGGCGGGGTCTTGTTAAAATGTCCAATCAGCGGCGACTAGGCGGGGTCCGGACAACATGCAATCAGAGTAGGATGGGGTGAGGAGAATTGAGCGTGGGGGCGGGGCAAGGATTACTGTCCAATCAAGGTCGGGGGTGGACGCAATTTCTGTCCCAGGGAGAGGCTGTCTCCCCTCTGCTGCGCTCGTGCGCACGCCGAGCTCGTGGGCTCCTGCCCCGCGCAGCCTCAGGTTTACGTTCCCCATCGCTCTCACCTGCCCAAGTCTCGGGGCCGCTGACATGACGCCGGAGAGAGCTCAGAGCGAGGTGGAGATGGTGAGTGCCCGAGCCGGGGTAGGAGACCAGGAGGGGCTGGTTCGAACCGGCAAAGAACCCGCTGGAAGCTGACGGGGTCCCGCGTCTCCCTCCCCGCTCCCCCTGCTAGTCTCCACCCCAATAAGCTCTCCGCCCCGGGGTGGGGTCTTGGCGTCCTTTCCCGTCCCCACGCGGGGGTCCCTCCCCGAGTCCTTTGCTGGGTGGGGTCGGAGGGAGGACAGGACTTGGGGAGGGCGGTTGGGTGGCTGCAGGGGACCCACCCTGGATTTGACGGTTCTGCTTTCACTCTGGCCTCAGTTTTCAGTAAAGGTAAAATAACGGATCCTTTCCCCCTCTGTTTCCACTTAGAGTAGTAAGTTCCTCAGGTCTGTTCTTGGTCTCCTGGCGCGGAGCGTGTTGTTTCGACTCGTGTTGTTCTGGGAAGGGTCTCAGGAATGTCCTGTCTTCCACTGCAGTTGTGGGGAAAATGCAGAAAGTTCTGTGGAATTAATTGAAGAAAGCTCAGCTAAAGTTGGAGTGGAAATGGGTCTATAGGGAGAGCTCTCTGCGTCCCCCTCCCTCTCCCCAAGCTTCATCAATTACTCCAAACAGAGACCACCCTCTACATCTCCAACGGGAAGGCGCATCTTACTACCCAGCAGAAAGAAGAAAACCTCTCTGGGCCAGGACAGCCCAGGCACTGAGAAGCCTCCATATTTTGGACGCCCAGCTCCTCCAATGGACTCCTCAGTTATTACAGCCCCTCCAAACTGCTCCTTTTCCCTATAATAGTAAGCGCCCCTTCATTATTCTCTGGGTTTGCCGGTGGTCCGTCATAGATTGCGGTTACTCCCTCTATTGCTGAACTCACTTTTGCTGGTAAGATAAGTGGCTATTACACTGATAAACTTGACAGTACACTGAAATAAGGTCAACAAAGAGGTGGATTCATGTCTTTATAAAAATAATAGCGAGTCTTCCATACAAGTTACAGAGTTCCTGACGCTGTGGTCCTGTTCATTTCCTGTTAACACGTGGCATTCAGATTAATGAAAATTCTGTAAAATGTGACCTGTAAAAGCAACTAGTGTTCAATTCTGATTAATTTACAAACACTGTGTTACCATGAGGGTATTAGCTGATAACTGTTACCTGGGTTCTTGGAGCCCTTAATCAGTAGAAATTGATCAGGTCAGGTGAAGAGTTCAGGCAAGGCTTTATTGAGGTTCCTGCTACAGCACGAGGGAGCGAGAACAAGTAACTGGTGCCTTTGCTGGATGCAGGAGGAGGGGCGGGCTGGTCCCTTAAAGGGGGTGAGGGTGGGGGTAGGTGGGTGCGTCGGGCCGGAGGGGCGGCTTAGATGGTCTAGGCCACCCCCTTGGTGGTGCAGTGTGCGGGGATCATGCACAGGACTCTGCCTTTGCTCCCGTACCTCGGAAGTGGCAATTGGGTTTTGGCCTTTTTGTATCTTGTTGTTCTTAATTTGCCCCCACGGCGCATGCGTGCAGTTATTTTTAGTCCCTTAGCGTTTCTTTGCATCTGTTGCTGGAGGAGATGGCTGTCCAGGTGCAAGCACTGCAGCAAAGGGTCCCAGGTCCCAGCCTGCCTCAGTACCTGTCTTCTGAAAGGAATAAGCAGGATCCAGTTAATAAAACCGTAAAAGTGCCCTAGAATTTCCCTCTACGTTATCCGTGAATACAGGTGGAAGCAGGGATCCTGCAGGCTCCCATTCACACTCTGGGAGGAGGGGCTTTGTCTCCTGTAAATAGCCCACGGAGCTTGAAGCAGGGGCATCACCTGGGGTGGGGGACAAGCTGAGCGCAAAGCTGAGCCTGCGAGGGCGGTGAATGGAGGTGCCCTGGGGTCTTGCTGCCCCCCTCACCCCATGCAGGTGGCCTCCAGACCATGGAACTACCACAGGAGGAGCTGTCGATGCCATGATCATGAGGGGAGGGGACCCACTTCCAGTAGTGCTGGGGGTAGTGTGTCCTCTCTGAGGTGTGCTGTGCTTGCCGTGGGGCTGCTCTTAAATCGTGTGACTTTTGCATTAAGTTAATGATGCCAAAATAATCTTGGCTCTCTGTGCACCGATGCGGAACAGAAATATGGAGAGAGAGTTCTGAGGAAAAGAAAGAATAGCTGGATTCTTTGCCAGGCAAAGGGGGGAACACAGTAGGCTAGCGCCTCAAGAGCTGTGCCCCCTCGAGAGGGTAGAGAGAAGTTTTTCATACTCAGGACTCTCGGTCTGGGGTGGGTGATAAGGATCAAAGTTGTGAAGGTCTTGCATTTTTTTCTTGCATTATTTCAAAGTGGTCACAGCTGGCGTTAGGCAGCCTGGCAACCGGGTCTGGTATCCCTGAAGTTATAGGCCTGTGAAATAAAGAGCGCTACAAGGGAGTGTAGGGGGAGAAGAGTGCCAGGTGCAGAGTGTTAATTCATGTGGATTCCTAGAGTAATCAGCTTTGGGAAGGACAAGTCTAGCTACAGGTGTTTGTTAGCAGTAACAGCTACAGAATAACCAAGGTTGCTTATCTCTTTCAGACCCGTTTGGCTGGTCTGTGCCTAAGCCCGTTTGCTTGTTTCTGTTTTGCTGCAACATTAATAATAACAATATAAACACGTGTGGACTCAGCCCCCAGGTGTACAGGTAGGCCCTGGTACCTGTTGGCGTCTCCGCATCTCCTGTGCTTCTCCCACATCTTCTCTCCCTCCTGTTGCCAAGGTGACCTCTGTCCTGATTCTTTGTTATTGTTCATACCTTTACTATCTCTTATCACCAAGCAGTGTGTCGTCTGATTTTGCCCCTTCAGTTTCCAATAAGTGAACGTTAGTTCGTAAATCACCAATAATGTCACACAGAAGTTTCTCTGGGGTTTCTCAGCCCCAGTCTGTTTCACACGTGCTGGTGTCTGAGGCTCAGCTCTCCCCTTGACTCATGTGTTCCAGTACCTTTGCTGCCTGGGTTCTTCCAAGTGTTTTTTTCTTTTTTTGGCTGCACCATGGCTTGTGGCGTCTTAGTTCCCGGGCCCCCTGCAGTAGAAGCGCAGAGCCCTAAATCTGGATTTCCAGGGAATTCCCCAAGTGCATTTTTTGATTAGTTAGCAATGCTGCGACAGTCATTCTTCTTTTTATCTCCAAGTGCGAGATGCGACTTGAGTTTCTGCACTTCAGAAAAAAAAGCGTGGCTTCGTAGCTTATGGATAAGTTTAAATTTACTCAGAAGATGCTGGTCGTGTCTGGAGTGTATTCTTGCCCGCCTGTTTATTTCTTCCTTGTGGTCCCCATCGCTGAGTGACCTCGATAAATGTTTGTCCACCTCGAGTGGGAGCCGAGTGGGAGCCGGGGTCTCTTTGTGGTTACGTAGGGTTCTTACCGGATGAGGGTGTGGTGGTTCATCTTCTGTGTGATGTGTGTATTTGTATGTTTATTGAGTTCTTCAGTTTTCTTTAGATGCTCTGGGCATGAATCCTCTTTCGTTTGCAGGCACTGCCAATATTTTCTCCCCATGTGTGGTTTATCTTTTCATCCCCTTTATTCTATGGTGAGTGAACTCAAGGTTAACAGGTCAATCTCCTCCTTTGTAGCTTCTTTTTTATTTTCCTTATATAAGAAAAATCTGTATACAGAAGTCGTCACTTGCCTTTAACTTCTTAAAGTACTTCCCTGGTGGTCCAGTGGTAAAGACTCTGTGCTTCCATTGCAGGGGGTGCAGGTTCGATCCCTGGTCAGGAAACTAGGATCCCTAATGCCTCGGGCCTCGGCCAAAGAAAACCCCCCAAAATCTGCATTAAATGGATTATTATACACACATTGACAGTGTTACCCACCCTCCTACCCCACCGCCCGTAGACAGCCATTTGTCATCGCCCTGTGAGCCAATGCCTGCGCTGGAGGAGATTACTGCCCCATGTCCATTGTTTCCCCAGGTCTGTGAGTCCCTCCTCCTGCTAATGCTGTGTGGCCCCAACTACTGTCCGGACTTAAATGCTTTGATGTGTTTTAGGGAAAGGTCTTCCACCTTGTTCTGTAGGAAACTTGGCTATTCTTAGACATTTGGCTCTCATTTCAGGTTTTAGAAGTAGTTTTTCATAAAAAAAGGAAAAAACTCAACCTGGTTTTGGATGTAATGGAATTTTGTTAACACTCTGCATCTGTTTGGGAGAGTTGCTTTCATGATGGCATTGCGTCTCTTTTCCGAGAACACGTACTGTCTCTTCCTTTCTACGTTGATGTCGTTCGGTAACACTTTATAATTTTCCCTTTATAATCGTTTCAGGGACTTCCCTGGCGGTCCAGCGGTTAAGACTCCGAGCTTCCATTGCAGGGGGCCCGGGTTTGATCTCTCGTCGGGGAACTAAGATCCCGCAAGCCAAGTGGTGCAGATGAAAAGAAAAAAAACATCATTTTATGTCCTTCATTAGAGATTGCCTTGGAAGAAACTACAGCTGTCCGCACTGTGTTTGTCTGTTTTACTTTCGCACAGAACATTTCACTTCTGATACTTCTGCTCACCAGAGCTATAGGGGTTTCCCAGACCCAGCAATTCTGTGACACCAACCAGGTGTCCTACAACCCAACTCAGTTCTGATACCGTCCACCTGGAGACAGTGTCAGACCCCACAGGTTAAGGGCTCAGTCCCTAAGGACCGTCCCCCCACCTTAGATGCTAATCGAAGGTAGTTGGTCCCTACGTTGCCCACAACTTCTGTCTGACTTGGCTACAGATCAGAGTTTCCCATAACCCCCTTCTCAGGTTCAGTTAATTTGCTAGAGTGGCTCTCAGACCTCAGGGAAACATTTGCTTATGTTTACCAGTTTAGTGAAGCATATGATAAAAGATACACACGGACGTCCAGATGAAGAGATACACAGGGCGAGGTCTGGGAGCGTCCCGAGTGCAGGAGCTTCTGTGCCCCTGGACCTGGGGTGTGTCACCCTCCTGGTGTGGATGTGTTCACCTTGAAGCTCTCAGAACCCCCTGCTACTGGGATTTTAAGGAGGCTTCTTCACACAGGCGTGATCACTTATTCACTGTTTCCAGCCCCTCTCCCTTCTCTGGAGGTTGGGGGGTGGGGCTAAAAAGCCCAAGCTTCCAGTCATGGCGCAGCCTTTCTGCTGACCAGCCCCATCCCGGAGCCCACCCAGTTGCCTCCACAGAACGAAAGATGCTCCTGGTGCACTTATCGCTTAGGAATTTACAAGGGTTTTAAGAGCTCTGTGCCAGGAACTGGGGTAGGGATCACTATATAAATTTGGTATTATTTCCCAGACATAGTTTAGGACTTAAAATTTCTAACAAATTGAAAAGGTGCCATTAAAGTTAGTTTTAATGGTCTAGGTTATCCTCTAAAAATGTCTTTTAGCTGCTATTAATAGTGATTCACAATGCACCAAGATCTGTTTTTGTTGCATTTCTGGAAACTTACCAAAACCCCTATACTCTGGTTATAAGCTTATTCTCTGGTTCAACTTCTTTGTGGCTCTTCCATATGTAGTACTTAGAGTTATTTCATGTTGGACTGTATTTGATTTACAATGTGATAGTTTCAGATGTACAGCAAAGTGATTCAGTTACACATATACATATATCCTTTTTCTATTTCTTTTCCCATTTAGGTAGTTATGGAATATATATTTTTAAATTTTATTTATTTATTTTTGGCTGCGTTGGGTCTTCGTTGCTCCACGGCATGTGGGATCTTCCCAGAGGGGGGCTCGAATCCGTATCCCCTGTATTGGCAAGCGGATTCTTAACCACTGCACCACCAGGGAAGCCCTATTATGGAATATTGAGTAGAGTTCCCGGTGGTTTTGTTGGTTATTTTATATATAGTAGTGTGTGTATTTTTAAAAATTAATTTTTATCGGACTATAGTTGCTTTACATTGTTGTGTTAGAGTACTGTGTGTATGTTAATCCCAAGCTCCTAATTTATCCCACCCCCCAGGTTTACCCTTTGGTAACCATAAGTTCGTTTTTGAAATCTGTGAGTTTGTTTCTGTTTTGTAAATAAGTTCATTTGTATCTTTTTTTTCAAATAAGATCCAACATATGAGTGTTATCATATATTTGTCTTTCTCTGTCTGACTTACTTCACTTAGTATGACAATCTCTAGGTCCATCCATGTTGCTGCAAATGGCATTATTTCATTCTTGTTAATGGCTGAAAAATTACATTGTATATAGGTACCACATCTTTGTCCATTCATCTGTTGATGGACATTTAGGTTGCTTGCATGTCTTGGCTATTGTAAACAGTACTTCAATGAACACTGTGGTGACGTATTCTTTCAAAGCATGGTTTTCTCCAGATATATGCCCAAGAGTAGGATTGCTGGATCATATGCTAGCTCTATTTTAAGTTTTTTAAGGAGCCTCCATGCTGTTCTCCATAGTGGCTGTACAGATTTACATTAATACCAACAGGGTAGGAGGGTTCCCTTTTTTCCACACCCTCTCCAGCATTTATTATTTGTAGACTTTTTTTTTTTTTTTTTTGGCAGTACACGGGCCTCTCACTGTTGTGGCCTCTCCTTTTGCGGAGCACAGGCTCCGGTCGCGCAGGCTCAGCAGCCATGGCTCACAGGCCTAGCAGCTCTGCGGCATGTGGGATCTTCCCGGACCGGGGCACGAACCTGTGTCCCCTGCATCGGCAGGCGGACTCTCAACCACTGCGCCACCAGGGAAGCCCTATTTGTAGACTTTGATGATGGCTATTCTGACTGGTGTGAGTGGTATCTCGTAGTTTTGATTTGTATTTCTCTAATAATTAGCAATGTTGAGCATCTTTTCATGTGCCTCTTGGCCATCTGTATGCCTTCTTTGGAGAAATGTCTATTTAGGTCTGCCAATTTTTTTAAAGATTTTTTTTTTTTTGATGTGAACCATTTGTAAAGTCTTTATTGAATTTGTTACAATATTGCTTCTGTTTTATGCCTTGGTTTTTTTGGCCACGAGGCATGTGGGATCTTAGCTTCCCGACCAGGGATCGAATCCACCCCATACATTGGAAGGCGAGGTCTTAACCAGTGGACTGCCAGGGAAGTCCCTTTCTGCCTATGTTTTGATTGGGTGTTTGTTTTTTTGATATTGAGCTGTATGAGCTGTTTGTAAATATTGGCGATTAATCCCTTGTTGGTTGCATCGTTTCTAAATATATTCTCCCATTCTGTGGGTTGTCTTTTTGTTTATGGTTTCCTTTGCTGTGGAAAATCTTTTGAGTTTAATGAGGTCCCATATTTTTTTTTGTCTTTATTTTCATTACTGTAGGAGATGGATCAAAAAAGATGCGGCTGCGATTTATGTCGAAGAGTGTTCTGCCTATGCTTTCCTCTAAGAATTTTATAGTGTCCGGACTTACATTTAGGTCTTTAATCCATTTTGAGTTTATTTTTGTGTATGTTGTTCGAGATTGTTCTAATTTCATTCTTTTACATGCAGCTGTCCAGTTTTCCCAGCACCACTTACTGAAGAGACTGTTTTCTCCATTGTATATTCTTGCCTCCTTTATTGTACGTTACTTGACCATAGGTGCGTGGGTTTATCTCTGGGCTTTCTATCCTATTCCATTGATCTATATTTCTGTTTTTGCGTCAGTAACACACTGTCTTGATCACAGTAGCTCCGTAGTATAGTCTGAAGTTAGGGAGCCTGATTCCTCCAGCTCTGTTCTTTGTTGACCCAAAGATTGCTTTGGCTCTTTGGGGGTCTTCTGTGTTTCCATACAAATTAAAAAATTTTTTGTTCTAGTTCTGTGAAAAATGCCATTGGTCATTTGATAGGGCTTGCATTGAATCTGTAGATAGCCTTGGGTAGTATAGTCGTTTGGACAATATTGATTCTGTCAATCCAAGAAAATGGTATGTTTTTCCATCTGTTTGTGTCATGTTCAGTTTCTTTCATCAGCATATCATAGTTTTCAGAATACAGGTCTTTGCCTCCTTAGGTAGGTTTATTCCTAGGTATTTTATTCTTTTTGATGTGATGGTAAATGGAACTGTTTCCTTAATTTCTCTTTCTGATCTTTTGTTGTTAGTGTATAGGAATGCAACAGGTTTCTGTGTATTAATTTTGTATCCTGCAACTTTACGGAATTCCTTGATGAGCTCTAGTAGTTTTCTGCAGCATCGTTATGGTTTTCTGTGTATAGAATCATGTCATCTGCAAAGAGTGACAGTTTTACTTTTTCTTTTCCTTCTATTTCTTTTTCTTCTCTGATTGCCATGGCCAGAACTTGCAAAACTATGCTGAGTAAAAGTGGCGAGAGTGGACATCCTTGTCTTGTTCCTGATCTTAGAGGAAATGCTTTCAGCTTTTCACCATTGAGTGTGATGTTAGTTGTGGATTTGTCATATATGGACTTCATTATGTTGAGGTATGTTCCCTCTGCCCACTCTCTGGAGAGTTTTTATCATAAATTGGTTTTGAATTTTGTCAAAAACCTTTTCTCTATCTATTGAGATGATCAGATGGTTAAAGTGGTGTATCACAGTGATCGATCTGCAGATATTGAAGCATCCTTATATCCCTGGGGTAAATCCCACTTGATCATGATCCTTTTCATGTATTGTTGGATTTAGTTTGCTAGTATTTTTTTTTTTTTTTTTTTGGCCACGCTGCGTGGCTTATGGGGTTTTAGTTCCCTGACCAGAGATCGAACCCAGACCCTCAGTAGTGAGAGCATGGAGTCCTAACCCCTGGACCGCCAGGGAATTCCCACGGTTTGCTAGTATTTTTTTGAGGATTTTTGCGTGTGTGTTCACCAGTGATATTGGACTACAATTTTCTTTTTGTTGTGGTATCTTTGTCTGGTTTTGGTATCAGAGTGATGGTGGCCTCATAAAATGAGTTTGGGAGTGTTCCTTCCTTTGCAGTGTTTTGGAATCGTTTCAGAAGCATAGGCATTAACTCTTCTCTAAATGTTTGATAGAGTTCACCTGTGAAACAGTCTTGTCCTGGACTTTTGTTTGTTGGGAGTTTTTAAATCACAGTTTCAATTTCAGTACTTGTGATTTTTCTCTTCATATTTTCTATTTCTTCCTAGTTCAGTCTTGGGAGATTGTACTTTCCTAAGAATTTGTCATTTCTTCTAGGTTATCCATTTTATTGGCATATAGTTGCTTGTAGTAGTCTCTTATGATCCTTTGTATTTCTGTGGTGTCTGTTTTAACTTCTCCATTTGCATGTCTAATTTTTTTGATTTGAGCCCTCTCCATTTTTTTCTGGATGAGTCTGGCTAAAGGTTTATCAGTTTTGTTCTTTATCTTTTGAAAGAACCGGCTTTTAGTCTTATTGATCTTTTCTATTACTTTGTCTCTAATTTCATTCATTTCTGCTCTGATCTTGATGATTTCTTTCCTTCTACTAAGTTTGGGTTTTGTTTGTTTTTCTTTCTCTAGTTGCTTTAGGTGTAAGGTTAGGTTGTTTATTTGATATTTTTCTTGTTTCCTGAGGCACAACTGTATTGCTATAAACTTCCTTCTTAGAACTCTTTTTGCTGCGTCCTGGAGGTTTTGAATCGTGTTTTCATTTGTCTCTAGGTATTTTCAATTTCTGCTTTGACGTCTTCAGTGATCCTTTGGTTGTTTAGTAGCATATTGTTTAGCCTGTATGTATTTGTGTCTTTTACAGATTTTTCTTGTTGAATTATAATCTCATAGCATTGTGATCAGAAAAGATGCTTGATATGATTTCAGTTTCATAAATTTACCGAGGCTTGCTTTGTGGCTCAGCATGTGTTCTATTTTGGAGAATGTTCCATGCACACTTGAGAAGAATCTGTATTCTGCTGCTTCTGGTTGGAATGCTCTATAAATATCAATTAAGTCCATCAGATCTAGGGACTTCCCTGGTGGCGCAGTGGTTAGGAATCCGCCTGCCAATGCAGGGGACATGGGTTTGAGCCCTGGTCTGGGAAGATCCCACATGCTGCAGAGCAACTAAGCCCATGCGCCACAACTACTGAGCCTGTGCTCTAGAGCCTGTGAGCCACAACTACTGAGCCTGCGTGCCATAACTACTGAAGCCCCCGTGCCTAGAGCCTGTGCTCCACAACAAGAGAAGCCACTGCAATGAGAAGCCTGTGCACCACAATCGAGAGTAACCCCCGCTCGCTGCAACTAAAGAAAGTCCACATGCAGCAATGAAGAACCATCGCAGCCAAAAATAAATAAATAAATAAGCATTAAAAAGACTCAATGTATAAATAAATAAATAAACAATAAATAAGTCCATCTGGTCTAACATGTCATTTAAGGCCTATGTTTCCTTATTGGTTTTCTGTCTGGATGATCTGTCCATTGATGAAAGTGGGGTGTTAAGTTTCCCCAGTATTATTGAGTTACTGTGAATTTCTCCTTCGATGGCTGTTAGCATTTGCCGTATATATTGAGGTGCTCCTCTGTTGTATGCGTATATATTTACGATTGTTATATCTTCTTCTTGGATTGATCCCTTGATCATTATGTAGTGTCTTTCTTTGTCTCTTGTAACAGCTTTTATTTTCATGTGTGTTCCGTCTGATATGAGTATTGCTACTGAGCTTTCATTTGATTTCCATTTGTGTGGAATACCTTTTTACATCCCTTCACTTTCAGTCTGTATGTGTCCCTAGATATGAAGTGGGTCTTTTTTAGACAGCATAGGTACAGGTCTTGTTTCTGTATCCATTCAGCCAGTCTGTGTCTTTTGGTTAGAGTATTTAATCCATTTATGTTTAAGGTAATTATTGATTTGTATGTTCTTATTGCCATTTTGTTAATTGTTTTGGATTTGGTTTTGTAGGATTTTTTTCGCTTGTGATTTGATGACTGACTTTAGTGTTGTATTTGGATTCTTTTGTGTGTGTGTATCTATTGTAGATTTTCGGTTTGAGGTTATCATGGAATTTTGATATAGCAGTCTATATACATACAAGATTGTTTTCAGTTGCTGGTCTTTTAATTTCGAATGCATTGCCAGTATCCTGTATTTGTACTTTCCTCTTCTCACGATTGCTGGTTTTGATATTATATTTGTATGTGGATGATTTCCTACCTCTGCTGTATGTTTGCCTTTAGTGGTGAGCTTTCCCATTTGTAATTTTCTTGTTTGTAGTTTTGGCCTTTTCTTTTCCACCTAGAGAAGTTCCTTTAGCATTTGTTGTCAAGCTAGTTTGGTGGTGCTGAATTCTCTTAGCTTTTGCTTCTTTGCAAAGCTTCTATTTCTCCGTTGAATCTGAATGAGAGCCTTGCTGAGTAGGGTATTCTTGGTTGTAGGTTTTTCCCTTTCATAACTTTAAATATATTGTGCCACTTTCTTTGGGCCTGTAGCGTTTCTGTTGGAAAATCACCCTATCACCTTATGGGGATTCCCTTTTATGTTATTTGTTGCTTTTCCCTTGTTGCTTTTAGTATTTTTTTTCTGTCTTTAATTTTTGTAAGTTAATAAAATCTTTATTTATGTATTTGGCTATGCTGGGTCTTACTTGTGGCACGCAGGATCTTCAGTCTTTGTCGTGGCATGTGGGATTTTGAGTTGCAGCATGCAGCATCTTTTATTGTGGCATGCAAACTCTTAGTTGTGGCATGCAAACCCTTAGTGCGGCATGTGAACTCTCAGTTGTGGCATGTAGGATCTAGTTCCCCGACGAGGGATTGAACCTGGGCCCCCTGCATTGGGAGCGTGCAGTCTTCTCCACTGGACCACCAGGGAAGTCCCAGTTTTTGTAAATTTGATTAATATGTGCCTTGGCTTGTTCCTCCTTGGGTTTATCCTGCCTGGACTCTCTGTGCTTCCTTTCTTGTGATAAGGAAGTTTTCAGCTATTATTTCTTCGAATATTTCCTCGGGTCCTTTCTTATCCTTCTGGGAACCCTATAATGTGAACAAATTTTGGTGTGTTTAATGTTGTTCTAGAGGGTTTCTTAGACTGTCATTATTTCTTTTCATTGTTTTTTCTTTATTCCGTTCCAGGGTAGTGATTTCCATTATTCTGTCTTCCAGCTCACTTATCTGTTTTCCTGCCTCACTTATTCTGCTATTGTTTCCTTCTAGTGTATTTTTCATTTCAGTTATTGTTCATTTCTGGTTGTTGTTTAGATCCTCTAGGTCTTTGTTAACCATTTCTTGTATTTTCTTGGTCTGTGCCTCCATTCTTTTTCCGAGATCTTGGATCATCTTTACTGTCATTACTCTGAATTCTTTTTTGGGTATATTGCTTATCTCCACTTTACTTAGTTGTTCTTCTGGGCTTTTATCTTGTTCCTTCATCTGGGACATATTCCTCTGCTGTCTAATTTTGTCTAACTTTCTGTGATTGTGGTTTCCATTCCACAGGCTTCAGGATTGTAGTTCTATTTTAAATTAATTAATTAATTTTATTTTTGGCTGCATTGAGTCTTCATTGCTGCACATGGGCTTTCTCTAGTTGTGGCGAGCAGGGGCTACTCTTCGTTGTGCGCGGGCTTCTCATTGCGGTGGCTCGTCTTGTTTCGGAGCATGGGCTCTAGGTGCGTGAGCTTCAGTAGTTGTGGCACTCGGTCTCAGTAGGTGTGCAGGCTCTAGAGCACAGGCTCATATTTGTGGCGCACTGGCTTAGTTGCTCCGCGGCATGTGGGATCTTCCTGGATCAGGGCTCGAACCTGTGTCCCCTGCACTTGCAGGCGGATTCTCAACCACTGCGCCACCAGGGAAGCCCAGGATTGTAGTTCTTGATTCAGGTGTCTGCGCCCTGGTGGGTGAGGCTGGCGAAGGGCTCATGCTGGCTTCCTGGTAGGAGGGACTGGTTTCTGCGCACTGGTGGGTATAGCTGGGTCTTGTCCCTCTGGTTGGCAGGGCTGTGTCAAGGGGTGTGTTTAGTGGGAAGCTGTAGGATCAGGAAGACATTAGGCAGCCTGTCTTCCGATGGGCAGGGCTGTGTTCCCGCCCTGTTGGTTTTTTGGCGGGAGGCATCCCAGCCCTGGAGCCTGCAGGCTGTTGGATGGGGCTGGGTCTTGGTGAGAAGACCTCTGCCTCCAGGCGGTTCACGCCAATGAGCACTTCCCAGAACTTACACTGCCAGTGTCTCTGTCCCCACAGTGAGCCACAGCCGCCCCCCGCCCCCCGCCCACCTCCACGGGACATCCTCCAACATCAGCAGGTAGGTCTGGCCCAGGCCCTTATGAGGTCACTGCTTTTCCTCCCAGGTCCTGGTGTGCTTGAGACCTTGTGTGCCTCCTGCAAGAGTAGAGCTTCTGTTTCCCCCAGTCGTGTGGAATTTGCTGATCAAACCCCAGTGGCCTTCAAGCCCAGCTGGTTTGGGCACTCACCCTCCCGATGCCAGACTCCCTGGCTGGGGAGACGGATGTGGGGCTCAGAACTTTAACTCCTGTGTGCGAACCTTTCCAGTGTAAATATTTTCTAGTTTGTGGGTTGCCCAGCCGGTGGGTATGGAATTTTTGGTAGCTTCCGGTGGTTTTTGGTCAGTGGTTGTTGAGCAGTTAGTTGTGATTTTGGTATTTTCATGAGGGGGACGAGCTCACGTCCTTCTCTGCCATCTTGTCTCCAAGCTCCCACTTCATAGAATTTAACTGTAAAATATAGTGTCTGTAGAAAATGCATAAGCCGTTGCAGGACCCACGTAAACTTACTAAGGTGGACATCGATGGAGGGACGGCAAGGCCAAGACCTGGATGAATCCCTCACACCAGCCCCCGCTCAACATGACTCCCAGACAGGCCTCCTCTGTCGGGTGAGTGACAAGTGTGTGCCTCCCTGGGTCACTGTGTTTTAATTCTGTGTGCTTTCTTTGGAGTGCAAATGGCATTCTGTCAGTTTTCCGTTACTCAGTGCTGTTAGCTGCCCATGGGATGGCAGTCTGGTCACTCTTGCTAGCCTGTAGGGCCCTGTGATGGGGCTGCACCCTGTTCACTTCTTGATTCTACTGCTAGTAGCCACTTGGGTGGCCTCGAGGGTTTTCTGCTATGACATGTGCTTCTGAAAACTTTGGAAATCGTATACACTTGGATGTCTTGGCCTCATCTTCTCCAAATTGCCCATACTAGACCCCTGTTTCTCAGCCCCCAAACATCTTCTCTTCTGTTCTATGGTTGCCCTTTAGGAGGGGGATCAACCCTGCCCCTCACCCAAGATGGGCTTGGCTGTCAAGATGATGCCATTTGCACCAAGAGGATCAGAAGATAGTTGGTAATGTGGGGAGATGGACGCAGGTGTACGCTCTTGCAGGTGACCAGCGGAAGAGCTGGTGGGGCCTCCGTCGTGGCTGGGCGTTTATGAGGTTTGATCTTCCCACCCACAGGACACATGGCACTCGTGGGCCTCCTTATCCATTCGCAGAGACCGGGCCAGGCAGGGAAGAGGGTGGGGCTCTGGAAGTTCTTCCTAGTCAGACCACAGATCCCATCACGAATGGATCCAGCCTCTTTACTGTAATTCACCTCCGATGTTTGGTTGAAGACTGACACACCTCATCTCATCCAGTCGAATATGAACTTGTCTGAGTGTGAAGCTTAGAAGCCTAGTGCCCAAGCAGTGTAATGTAGTTAAGACAGCAGACGTCGGAAGAGCGTTGGAATCCGCTTAATCCCAGGGCATTGGAGAGGGGCGGGAGACACCCTGGGGGCTTCCGGGCTCTGTCCAGCTATTCCTGCTGTGCTTTTGTGCAGCCTCGCCAGGGCTGTCTACCCACATGCAATGAAAGGCCCCTTCAGGGAAACTGCCCCTGCCCTGGCTGGTCAACGAATAGTCCTCAGCCAGGCGGTCAGCAGCTCCATGGAAAGCATCTAAACACAAGGCCTCTGCTGCACGTGGCTCGAGTATTTGGGTATTTCCTGAGTGCCACCTGGGTTGTGGGCCCACAAGACCATCGTCACGTGGGAGGTGCCGGGGCACTGGTTCACCTCTGTCCTGCCAGCACCAGTGCAGGAAGGAGGCCTCTGCAGGGGTGAGCCTGTGTGGTGCTGCACAACCCAAGGCATCAGGGCAGCTGGGCGCCAGCAGCCCGGTCTCAGGGCCCGGGAGGGCCTCGGCTCCAGCAGGGCCCAGCGAGTGGCCGTCGTGGTGCGCCACTGCTCTGTAGCGCTAGGAGGGCTACCAGACGCCCGTGGGCAGTTAACGGCGCATGGTAAATTAGGCCTGCCGGCCTACAGAACCCTGGACGTGTGAGATGGTGTGTTTGTTCCTGTGGATGAACCTACACTGACATGTCGTCATCACCCACTGTCCACAGTTGACTTTGCATGTATGTTCTGTGGGTCTAGATGAAGATGCGTCCACCTTTATAGTGTCCTGCGAAACACGTTCGCTGCCCTAAAAAATGCCCTGTGCGCCTCCTAGTCACCCCTCCCCCAACCCCGATCCCCGGCAACCACTGGTCCTTTTACTGCCATCTCCATAGTCTTGCCTTTTCAAATAGATTTAGAAAAATCTTTTGATATGCTGTGATTTTTCTTCTTTAGACCGTTGAAGTGATGTTTAAAAATTATTTTTATGATTTTTTGCTGTGTTGGGTCTTAGTTGCTGCACGTGGGATCTTCATTGTGGCATGTGGAATCGTTCGTTGCAGCGCATGGGCTTGTCTCTAGTTGCAGCCCACGGGCTCTCTGGTTGTGGTGCACGGGCTCCAGAGCGCATGGGCTCTGTAGTTTGCAGCATGCTGGCTCTCTGGTTGAGGCACGCGGGCTCAGTAGTTGTGGTGCCTGGGCTTAGTTGCCCTGTGGCATGTGGGATCTTAGTTCCCTCACCAGGGATCAAACCCACGTCCCCTGCATTGGAAGGTGGATTCTTAGCCACTGGTCCATCCAGGAAGTCCCCTGAAGTGATTCTTGAATGTTGAGCCAACCTTGCATACCTGGGATAAATACCACTTGCTTATGGTGTATAATTCTTCTATATTACTGGCTTCAGTTTGTTGTTATTATTATTTTTTTTCCCGGTACGCGGGCCTCTCACTGTTGTGGCCTCTCCCGTTGCGGAGCACAGGCTCCGGACGCGCAGGCTCAGCAGCCATAGCTCACGGGCCCAGCCGCTCCGTGGCATGTGGGATCTTCCTGGACTGGGGCACAAACCCGTGTCCCCTGCATCGGCAGGCAGACTCTCAACCACTGCGCCACCAGGGAAGCCCAAATTTGTTAACATTTTAAAAAAATATTTATTTATTTATTTTGACTGCACTGGGTCTTAGCTGTGGCTTGTGGGATCTTCAATGAGGCATGCGGTCTTCTTAGTTGCGGCGGGCAAACTCTTAGTTGCGGCATGTGGGATCTAGTTCCTCGACCAGGGATCAAACCTGGGCCCCCTGTGGAGTCTTACCCACTGGACTACCAGGGAAATCCCCAGTTTGTTAATACATTGTTTGTGATTTTTACATCACTGTTTATGGGAGAGACTGATCTGTAGTTTCCTTGTCATGTCCCTGTCTGGTTTTGTTATTATGGAAATGCTTACCTCATATAATGAGTTAGTACACATTCCCTCTGCTTCTGTCCTCTGAAACTAATTGTAGAGAATTAATTTCTTCCTTAAATGTTTGGTAGAATTCACCAGTGAACCCATCTGGATCTGGTGTTTTCTGTTTTGGAAGGTTAGTAATTATATTATTTTTTACTTTACTTTTTTACTGAAGTATAGTTGATTTACAATAGTGTGTTTCAGGTGTACAGCACAGCGATTCAGTTTTATACACGTGTACATACATATCTTTTTCAGACTCTTTACTCTTACAGGTTGTTACAAAATATTGAGTATAGTTCCCTGTGCTATACCGTAGGTCCTTGTTGGTTATCTATTTTATATATAGTAGTGTGTATATGTTAATCCCAACTTCCTAATATATCCCTCTGTCCACGCCCCTTTCTCCTTTGGTAACCATAAGTTTGTTTCCTATGTCTGTGAGTCTCTTTCTGTTTTGGAAATAAGTTCATTGGTATATTTTATTTTCTTTTACTTATTTACTGTTTTAGATTCTACATATAAGTGATATATGGTATTTGTCTTTCTCTGTCTGGTTTACTTCACTTAGTATGACTATCTCTAGGTCCATCCATGTTGCTACAAATGGCATTATTTCATTCTTTTTTATGGCTGAGTAATATTCCATTGTATGTGTACCACATCTTCTTTATCCAGTCATCTGTTGATAGAAATTTAGGTTGCTTCCATGTCTTGGCTATTGTAAATAGTGCTGCTGTGAACATAGGGATGTATGTATCTTTTTGAATTACAGTTTTGTCCAGATATATGCCCAGTAGTGGGATTGCTGGATCATATGGTAATTCTGTTTTCAGTTTTTTAAGGACCCTCCATACTGTTTTCCATAGTGGCTTCACCAATTTACATTGCCACCAACAGTGTAGCAAGGTTCCTGGAAGGTTACTGATTGATCATTCAGTTTCTCTCATAGACATAGAGCTATTCAGATTATCTATTTCTTCTTGTGTGAGTTCTTGCAGGCTGTGTCTTTCAAGAAATAGGGCCATTCCATCAAGGTTATTAAATTTGTGGGTATAGTTATTCATAGTATTCCATTATTACCCTTTCAACATCCATAAGACATGGAATGATATCACCTAGTTCTTTGCTGATAGTAATAATTTCTGTCTTCTCTATTTTTTTCCTAGTTAGTGTATGATTTTATTGGTCTTTTCAGAGAGCCAGCTTTTGGTTTAGTTGATGTTCTCTACCAATTTCCTGTTTTAAATTTTATTGATTTCTGCTCCAAATTTTAGTATTTTTTCTTCTGATTATTTTAGATTTAATTTGCCCTTTTTCTAGTTTCTTAAGGTAGAGGTTTAGATTATTGATTTAAAAAAAAATTTTTTTTATTATTATTTTTTGTGGTATGCAGGCATCTCACTGTTGTGGCCTCTCCCATTGCGGAGCACAGGCTCCGGATGCGCAGGCTCAGCGGCCATGGCTCACGGGCCCAGCCGCTCCGCGGCATGTGGGATATTCCCAGACCAGGGCACGAACCCGTGTCCCCTGCATCGGCAGGCGGACTCTCAACCACTGTGCCACCAGGGAAGCCCTGCATCCCTCAAATTTTGATAAGTGTTATTTTCGTTTCCATTAAGTTCAAAATATTTTTTATTTCTCTGGAGATTTCTTTGATCCATTTGTTACTTGGAAGTTTGTTGTTTACAAGCACTTGGAGGACTTTCCAGCTACCTTTATGTTATTTCCAGTTTAATTCCACTGTGGCCTAAGAGCATACACTGTGATTTCTATTCTTTTAAATTCATTAAGGTTTGTTTATGGCCCAAGATATGGTGTTTGTTGGCGATGGTCCCATGTGCACTTGAGAGGAATCTGTGTGCTGCTGTCTGTGGATGACGTCGTCCATAGTTGTCAATTATATCCAGTTGTGGATGGTACTGTTGAGTTCATTTATCTTCTTACTCACTTTTTGCCTCCAGCATCTGTCATTTCTGATAGAGGTATATTGAAGTCTCTAACTTAAATAGTGGATTCATCCATTTTTCGATGCAGTCGTATCAGTTTTTGTCTCTAGCATGTGGACTCTGTTGTTAGGCGCACATGCACTAAGGGTTGTTATGTCTTCTTGGAGAATCGATGCCTTTATCATCATGTCATGGCTCTCTTTATCTCTGAGAATTTTCCTTCCTCTGAAATCTGCTCTGTGTGAAATACAGCTACTCAGGATTTGTATTTTTTTTTGTTTTTCGTTTTTTTCTTCTTTTCTTTTTTTTTTTTTTGGCTGCGTTGGGTCCTCGTTGCTGTGTGTGGGCTTTCTCTAGTTGGCAGCAAGTGGGGGCGGCTTTTTGTTGTGGTGCACGGGCTTCTTATTGAGGTGGCTTCTCTTGTTGTGGAACATGGGCTCTAGGCGGGCGCGCTTCAGTAGTTGTGGCTCGCGGGCTCTAGAGCACAGGGTCCGTAGTTGTGGTGCACAGGCTTAGCTGCTCCACGGCATGTGGGATCTTCCAGGACCAGGGCGCGAACCCATGGTCCCTGCATTGGCAGGAGGATTCTTAGCCACTGCGCCACCAGGGAAGTCCCTCCAGTTTTCTTTTTTTTTTTTTTTTTTTTCCTGTACGTGGGCCTCTCACTGTTGTGGCCTGTCCTGCTGCGGAGCACAGGCTCCGGACGCGCAGGCTCAGCGGCCCTGGCTCACGGGCCCAGCCGCTCCGCGGCATGTGGGATCTTCCCGGACCGGGGCACGAACCCGTGTCCCCTGCATTGGCAGGCGGACTCTCAACCACTGCGCCACCAGGGAAGCCCTCCAGTTTTCTTTTGATTGGTGTTAGCATGGTATGTCTCCATCCATTTTCTGTTATTTGCATCTTTATCTTAAAGTGAGTTTCTTGTAGACAACCTATGGTTGCGTCTTGTTTCCTTGATCCACTCTGACAATCTCTGTGGTTAGCTCCACAGGGGTCTTATGTAAGGGGTGCACAGGGGGAAGCAGGGGAGACCGTTGATCACAAGGGCCGCTGGTGAAGTCCTATGAGGAACTTATGTTTGTTCATGACTCTGGGGGCTGCCGTCTAGGGCATGCACTCACGCAAGGGGCTAGTGTCAATTCCAGGACCCTGAAGGCTGCTTGGCCCAACAGAACGGATGCCAGAGCAATGGTACCATGGAGCAGCTTAGCCAAACCCTCGATGATCCATCCTGTGATGCCTCGGCATCAGGAATAGCAATCCTGAGTAGCAGGTACGTCCAAGGACATAGGTACTGAGGCCGCTGGAGCACACATTTAACCAGGGCAACGATGATGAGGCCTGTGATGAAGACTCCATAGAGTTTGAAACCCTTTCCTCAGCCACTGCTCCTCCCGTGGATGGTAAGACCCAGGAGAACAAATCAGGGACCTCAGGGAGTGTGGAGTTGAAATATTTTAGTTCTATTCTGCGTGACCTGTATATCTGAAGACGTCTTCTGGAGGTTGGCCTGTGCTGCCTTGAGTTGTTAAGGTTCCTACAGCAAGAGGTGCCCTGCAAGGAACAGACTCACCTGGTTAGTCGTCACTGTTTATGCTAGTGAGTCACGCTGCTGCTGCGTCAGACTCTGAGCCTGGCGGGGCGTCTGCCTGTGGTTGCTTAGGGTGGTTGGTCATTGCTGGGTGGCTTTGTTTCCTTCTAACTAATTTATTTTTGGCTGTGTTGGGGGCTTGTTGCTGCGTGCAGGCTCTTCCTAGTTGCAGTGAGAGGGGCCTATGTTGCGGTGCGCGGGCTTCTCATTGCGGTGGCTTCACTAGTTGCGGAGCACGGGCTCTAGGCGCGTGGGCTTCAGTAGTTGTGGCTTGCAGGCTCACTAGTTGTGGCGCATGGGCTTAGTTGCTCCGTGGCTCGTGGGATCTTCCTGTAGCAGGGCTTGAACCCATGTCCCCTGCATGGCCAGGCAGATTCTTAACCACTGGGCAGGCGGTTCTTAACCACTGAGCCACCAGGGAAGCCCTGCATCCCTCAGATTTTGATAAGTCTTATTTTCGTTTTCATTAAGTTCAAAATATTTTTTATTTCTCTGGAGATTTCTTCTTTGATCCGTTTGTTATTTGGAAGTTTGTTGTTTACAAGTACTTGGGGGACTTCCCAGCTACCTTTATGTTATTTCCAATTTAATTCCACTGTGGCCTAAGAGCATCCACTGTGATTTCTATTCTTTTAAATTCATTAAGGTTTGTTTCATGGCCCAAGACATGGTGTTTGTTGGTGATGGTCCCATGTGCACTTGAGAGGAATCTGTGTGCTGCTGTCTTTGGATGACGTCGTCCGTAGTTGTCAATTATATCCAGTTGTGGATGGTACTGTTGAGTTCATTTATCTTCTTACTCACTTTTTGCCTCCAGGATCTGTCATTTCTGATAGAGATATATTGAAGTCTCTAACTTAAATAGTGGATTCATCCATTTCTCGATGCAGTCATATCAGTTTTTGTCTCTCGCATGTGGACTCTGTTGTTAGGCGCACACGCACTAAGGGTTGTTATGTCTTCTTGGAGAATCGATGCCTTTATCATCATGTCATGCCTCTCTTTATCTCTGAGAATTTTCCTTCCTCTGAAATCTGCTCTGTGTGAAATACAGCTACTCAAGTTATGTGTTTTTTTCGTTTTTCGTTTTTTTTTTTTTTACCGGCTGTGTTGGGTCTCCGTTGCTGTGTGCAGGCTTTCTCTAGTTGAGGTGAGCGGGGGCTGCTCTTCGTTGCAGTGCACGGGCTTCTTACTGCGGTGGCTTCTCTTGTAGTGGAGCGTGGGCTCCAGGCATGTGGGCTTCAGTAGTTGTGGCACGCGGGCTCTAGAGCACAGGCTCAGTAGTTGTGGTGTACGGGCTTAGCTGCTCCACAGCATGTGGCATCTTCCAGGACCAGGGTGCAAACCCATGGCCCCTGCATTGGCAGGGGGATTCTTAACCACTGCACCACCAGGGAAGCCCCTGCCCTCTCCTGTTGATCACCAAAGGGTGTTTGGTGTAATTTTGCTTCTTTCGAACTTTTAATCAATGGGTATTCCCAGTAATACACTACTGATATCATATTGAAAATGTTTTCTGTCTTTGCCCAGTCTGTTTCATGCAAGCTGGTATCTGAACCTGTGAGTCATCTGATTAACTCATCCATTTGCTCTTGGGGCCTCTGTTGTTTCAAGAGTGTGTGTGTGTGTGTGTGTGTGTGTGTGTGTGTGTGTGTGTGTGTGTGTGTGTGTGTGTGTGTGTGTGTGTGTGTGTGTTCAGCAGTGCAATTGCAGTCTTGTTTTTATACTTTTTTTTTTTTTTTTGGCTGTGCTGCGCAGCTTGTGGGATCTTACTTCCCCGATCAGGGATCAAACCTGGGCCCCCTGCAGTGGAAGCGTGAAGTCTTAACCACTGGACCGCCGGGGAAGTCCCAATTATTTTTATCCTTAACTGCAAATACATCAGAAATTTTCTTCACGTTGGGGAGAAATCGGTGCATTGTAGATTATGCATCTACAGGTCCCTCAAGGATTTCACACTGTGGCAGTGCCACCTGGGGAGTCGACACCCGAATTGAGCTTGACCTTCATGGCAGAGATGTGGTGCTCCTACCTGTCGGCCTTGAGATTGGGGCCAGAAGCCTGGGGTCAAAGGACTGACCCTCACCCGGGTTGACATTCTCCAAGATGAGGGGCCACTTACCCTGGCTTCACAGCAAATGAACAGCAGTAGAGAAAACGAGGAAAAAGGCTATTACCAGTTCTAACTTTAAAAGGAAGTAAGCCACCGGGAAAGGAAGTGAAAAACCCTAACGCTACAGAAAAGACATCATTTCCACTCTCTTGGTCTTCCTGCAACTGTCGTCATGTGTTTTACTCCTAGATATATACTAGCCCTCCAATATATCGGCGTTTTATTGAAATAATCAAGTATTTCTCAGACTGAAATGACAAAAAAATGAAAAACTATCTAATTTTTTTTTTTTTTTTTGGCTGTGTTGGGTCTTCATTGGCGCATGTGGGCCTTCTTTAGTTGTGGCGAGTGGGGGCTACTCTTTGTTGCGGTGAGCAGGCTTCTCACTGGTGGCGTCTCGTTGCGGAGCACGGGCTCTAGGCGCACAGGCTTCAGTAGTTGTGGGTCGCGGGCTCTAGAGCTCAGTCTCAGTAGTTGTGGTGCATGGGCTTAGTTGCCCTGCGGCATCCGGGATCCTAGTTCCCTGACCAGGGATCAAACCTGTGTCCCCTGCATTGGAAGGAAGATTCTTAACTACTGCACCACCAGGGAAGTCCTCCATCTTATATCTATGTCCATGTATCTACACATCCAGAACCTTCCAAGCTTTTGTACAGATCTCCCATTCTAGCTGACGCCCTGTCTCTTCTGCCTGAAAGACTTCCTTTCGCTTTTCTGGCAGTGCCAGTTTGCTGGGAATGGATTCTTCCAGCATTTGTGTGTCTGACTCAGTTGCCGTAGTGTAGAAAGGTGTTTCCTCTTAGTATAGACACTTTCTGTGACATACAGTTCTGCTCTGAGCATTTTAAGTATGTTGCAGCAATGTATGTGCGCTGGCATTATTTCCAGCGAGAACTCGTGTCAGCCTCATGTTTGCCCATCTGCGTGTTGTGTGTTGCTTTCCTCTGGGTGCTTTGAAGGTATTCTCTTCACCTCTGGTTTTTGTTTTGTTTTGCCTCACTGCATGGCTTGTGGGATCTCAGTTCCCTGGCCAGGGTTGGAACCCAGGCCCTGGGCAGTGACAGCATGGAGTCCTAACCACCGTACAGCTGGGGCATTCCCTCGCCTCTGGTGTTGAGAAATACAGTTATGACAAGCCTTGGTGGAGATTTCTTTGTTTCCTGTGCTTGGTGATTGTCAGCCTTCTTAGATATGGGCTTTATATTTTTCATTCAGTTTGAAAACTTCTCAGCAATAATTTTGATTATGATAGCTAGAAGGTTTTCTTCTAGCTTCCTTCTCTCATTTGGGAATCTAGTTACATGTGTAGTTGGTTGTTAGGGGTCCTCGCACAGCTCACAGATGCTCTCTACCTTTTTTGATACTTTACTGCAGAGTTCACATCTTTGCAGTAAAGACCCATCCTTTTATGTTCACATCTCTTTTTTCTGCAGTATTTTATCTGCTTTTAATGCCATGCAGTGTGTGTGTGTGTGTGTGTTAATTTAGTTAGTTAGTTATTTTAGGCTGCGTTATTTTAGGCTGCATTGGGTCTTTGTTGCTCCATGCGGGCTTTCTCTAGTTGTGGCGAGCGGGGGCTACTCTTCGTTGCGGTGCACGGGCTTCTCATTGCGGTGGCTTCTCTTGTTGCAGAGCACAGGCTCTAGGCGTGCGGGCTCAGTAGTTGTGGCTCGTGGGCTCTAGAGTGCAGGCTCAGTAGTTGTGGCACACAGGCTTAGCTACTCCGCGGCACGTGGGATCTTCCCGGACCAGGGCTCGAACCCGGTCCCCTGCATTGGCAGGCGGATTCTTAACCACTGCACCACCAGGCAAGTCCCCCCATTCAGTATATTTTTCATCGAAGATGTTGTAGTTTCCGTGTCCTGATGTTTGATTTGGGTCTTTTAAAATAGTATCTCCATTTCTCTATATAAGGTTTTTGTCATATAGAACAGGAGTCCCCAACCCGCAGGCCTGTTAGGAACCAGGCCGCACAGCAGGAGGTGAGTGGTGGGCAAGCAAGCGAAGCATCATCTGCTGGTCCCCATCGCTCACATTACCGCCTGAACCCTCCCCCCTCCCCCCATCCGTGGAAAAATTGTCTTCCACAAAACCGGTCCCTGGTGCCAGAAAGGCTGGGGATCACTGATATAGAAGACAATTATAAACGTTCCTTCTCTAATTTTAACATGGTGTCCATGCTGGGGTGTCTCATCATCATGAGTCTTGCATTTCAACCTTTTAAAAATTTTTATTTCTTTTTTGGCCACACCTCGAGGCACGTGAGATCTTAGTTCCCCGACCAGGGATGGAAACCATGCCCCCTGCAGTAGAAGCGTGGAGTCTTAACCACTGGACCGCCAGGCAAGTCCCTACATTTCAGCTTTTTCGAATGCCTTATATTTTGATCAGATGCCAGACATTATGACCTTTACCTTGACGGCTGTTTGGTATTTTCATATTCCTATCAATATCTGATGGATCTGAATTCAGAGAATCCTGTTGTTTACTTCTTTTGGGCCTTGGGTTCAGTGTCAAGAGCTTTGCGCTTCTCCCTCACAGTTAATTTGCACAAAACTTCACACTTACGTCCAAACTAAAAATTCTCCAAAATAACATTCCGATTGGGAAAATAGGCCTGTGTTCTTTTTTATTTTTTAATTTATTATTTTTTATTGTATTGATTTTTGGCTGCGTTGAGTCTTTGTTGCTGTGCGCGGGCTTTCTCTAGTTGCGGGGAGCGGGGGCTACTCTTTGTCGCGGTGCAGGGTAGGCCTGTGTTCTCTTAATGGCCTAGTGTTCTTCCAGAAAGATGGCCAGTCAAGACTGGTGGTGGCCGTTCTAATTTCCCTCTGGGTTTCTCACAGTTTGGAAGGTGCATTAAAAAGAATACCAGCTCCCCAGTCCTTCAGTGTTTTCCCATTGTTAACCACCTCTGTAGATCTGATGCTTGTCTCATGTGCCGATAGCTATGTTGGGCAAGGAAAAGGGAGATAAAATAGTTGTTGTCATTTGAAATGGGTGATCTTGATGCAGACATGGTTCATTTCTAGAGCATTTCTGGCATTTCTTCATAGTGCACATGGGGACAAAAGAAACCAGGAATGGTCACAATGTAACTGCTGGGGAAATAAGTTCAGGATGTCAGAGGTGCTTGGGGAATTCCCTGGCAGTCCAGTGCTTAAGACTCCATGCTTCCACTTGAGGGGGCGTGGGTTCAATCTGTGGTCGGGGAACTAGGATCTTGCATGCTGCCGTGCCTTGGCAAAAAAAGAAAAAAAAAAAAAAAAGCTGTCACAGGTGCTGTTAGATCTATGGGATGTGATGAGATCAGTGAACGAGAGGACTCTGGATAGAGTGGAGAGGTCTGACTCCTAAGGCTTAGATTTGAAGCTGGAGGACAACAGAGCTTTGGGTGAACGTAGCCTGACTGAGTCCAGTTCCCCTGGGCTGTGAGCTGCACCAGCCTTCCTGCTTGTGCTGGAGGACGTGGGTTTGCTGCTCTAACACATGTGTTCTGTTTCAGGACTCAGTGGTCTCTGAGGATGTGGCTGCGGACTTCACCTGGGCAGAGTGGGCTTTGCTACGTCCTGTTCAGAGGAACTCTACAGAGATGTGAGGCTTCGAACCTTCAGGAACTTGGCCTCAGCAGGTAGGGGTGGCATCATTCCTTCACTTGTCCTTTTAGAGAACAACCTATCTTACTCTGTTGACCTTGTTCCAAGATTTGGGCTGCGAAACGGGCACACGTTAGCAAACACACAGACGTGGTCAGAGGCCTCATGGAGTCCTGAGACTAATGAACAGCTTTACTGTGAAAACAAAGATCTGCTTAAACATCTTTTAAGATGTTGGAAGCTGACTTTTAAAAAAAGTATTTATTTGGCTGCACTGGGTCTTAGTTGCGGCACACGGGATCTTCGTTGCCACGTGCGAGATCTTCCTTGCAGCCTGCGGTTATCTAGTTCCCCCACCAGGGATCGAACCCGGGCCCCCCCTGCATTGGGAGCGTGGAGCCTTAACCACTGGACCACCAGGAAGTCCCTAAGCTGACTTTTTATTTCTCTCTTGAGGCTCCTGAAACTGATAAGCGAGCATAGTTTTCAAATGGTGGGTTGGGGCACCCTTATCCGAGGAATACTATGCTTAAAACACACTGCAGCATCAAAAACATAAACAGTCACAAATATTGGGAAATGTGTCATTATAATAATCGTGAAAAACTATCAGTCCTTACATCATTAATGATTATCAATTTTTAAAAATATTTATTTTTTTATTTATTTTTGGCTGCGTTGGATCTTCGTTGCGGTGCGCGGGCTTCTCATTGCGGTGGCTTCTCTTGCTGCAGAGCATGGGCTCTAGGCATGCGGGCTTCAGTAGTTGTGGCTCGCGGGCTCAGTAGTTGTGGCTCATGGGCTCTAGAGCGCAGGCTCTGTAGTTGTGGCGCATGGGCTCTAGAGCGCAGGCTCAGTAGTTGTGGCACGTGGTCTCAGTTGCTCCGCGGCATGTGGGATCTTCCCAGACCAGGGCTGGAATCCGTGTCCCCTGCATTGGCAGGCGGATGCTTAAACCCTGCGCCACCAGGGAAGCCCGATTATGAATTGTTAATGTACTTCGTCCATATGTGGGACAACAGTGCTGTAGATGATCAGTGGGGAGAAACCAAAGCGAGACTACAGTCTTACCGTGAAACAAAGACACCCTGCTGGAGTCGAATCCTACAAATGTACCGAGTGCTGGGGGGCTTCAGTGGATACCCAAGCCTAGACCCCCGCCTTCAGTGTGAGGCTGGGCAGACGGGTCTCGTATCTAAGCGCTGATGTGAGATCTCACGCTGTAGACAAAACCTATCCGTGTCATGAATGTGGGACGGCCTTTCCTTTTCTCTCCTCTTCAGAAACATGTCTCCCTGGTAAATGCCACGTGAGGAATGTGGCAGAACTCTACCGTCACTCATCCTTTCAGACATGGGAGTGGTCACAAGTGAGCAGAAAACCTATGAAGGGAAAGAACATGGCAAGGTTCTTACTTATTGTTGTGCCCTTAGAAGACCCGTGACTACTCATAATGGAATAAAGTCTTGGGAATATAAGGAGTGTGGGAAAGGCTCTCGTCGTCATTACCCGATATATAAAAGCACTCACCGTGTAAGTGTGAGACGTGGGAGAACCTTTATTCCTTCCTCACACCCAGCAGCACAGTTACGGTGGAATAGCGTCCGCTTACTGACTGCAGTGAGTCCACGAGGAGCCGTGTGTTCGCTCAGGAGGACGGTGTGAGAGACCTGATCAGGGGATCTCGCCCCGTGTTCGCCAGGTGTGTGGAAGGAGCAAGGAAGCAGGATTTGTGGACTGGACGTACTCATGGGGTAGTGTATGGGAAGGACTTTAGGAATTCTTACCTACAGAGCTGGACAAATGGAGTGGAGCTAACTTGTAATTGGGGAAAGTGGAGAAAGTTCCTCCAAATATTGATACAATAGGTTTGAGAGCTGGTCTTATTTTTGGTTTGGGCAATACTTTTTGTGTTTTTAGACATGACTGTGCAGTGGCCTTATGGGTGTTCTCCATCCCCATCAGAGCGGTAGTGTGGTTTTATGCCCCACGGATTGTTTAACAGAACCCGCCGACCATTCTGTGAGCACCGGCAGTATGTGCCGGGTCAACTGTTGGGCTGTCAGGCAGCCCGTTCTTTCGTCCACAAGCAGATGAAGTCCAGCTTCAAGACCCTACTGTGTGGTACCCAGAACTTTATGAATGTCTGTACTTGGAATAGGATTAGTCTCGCCTGCCTTTTTTTTTGATGCAAAATGATCAGAGGAATCCTTTGATGCGACAATGGCTGTGCAGTTGCATTTATTTATTTATTTATTTTGCGGTACGCGGGCCTCTCACTGTTGTGGCCTCTCCCGTTGCGGAGCACAGGCTCCGGATGCGCAGGCTCAGCGGCCATGGCTCATGGGCCCAGCTGCTCCGCGGCATGTGGGATCTTCCCGGACCGGGGCACGAATCCGTGTCCCCTGCATCGGTAGGCGGACTCTCAACCACTGCGCCACCAGGGAAGCCCTGCATTTATTTTTTTTAAATATTTGGCTGCACTGGGTCTTAGTTGCGGCACACGGGATCTTTAGTTGTGACATGTGGGCTCTTAGTTGTCACATGCGGGATCTAGTTCCCTGACCAGGGATCGAACTCGGGCCCCCTGCATTGGGAACGTGGAGTCGTAACCACTGGACCACCAGGGAAGTCCCTGCAGTGGCATTTAAACCTCTAAACAGAGTAGGGCAACTGTAACACAGAAACTTCCTAGAAATAAAAATGTTTTTTCCCCGAAGACAGGGTCCTAGGTTACCAAACACAGTCAATGGAAATATCCCCAAATCTAGATGGTCTTTTGCAAAGATCTGCACGGCTTTGTAAAAAAAAATCGAGATGAAATTCACAAACCTACAGCTAACCGTTTAATAATATACAATTTGGTCCGTTCACCGTGTTGTGCAACCACCATCTCTAATGTGAAAGCCTCTTCCTCACGCCAGGACACCCTGTGCCCTTTAAGCAGTGGCTCCCTATTTCCCCTGCAGCCTTCCCGGCAAGCGCTCATCTACTCTCTGCCTGTATGGATTTGCCCGTTCTGGTGATTTTTTTATAAAAGCAGTCACATGGGGACTTCCCTGGTGGTCCAGTGGTTAAGACTCTCCCTGCAGGGGGTGCAGGCTGGACCCCTGGTTGGGGAACCAAGTTCCCACATGCCATGCTGCGTGGCCACCCCCCCCCACAAAAAAATCCCAGTCACACAATATGTGATCATTTGGGTCTAGTGTTTACTCAGCGTAATGTTTTTGTGGCTCATGCATGTTCCAGCCTGTGTCAGCACCTCTTTCCTTTTTATGGCAGAGTGTGATTCCACTGTGTCTGTGTGCACCACAGTTTGCCTCTCCATTCGTACGTTGATAGATATTGGGGTTGTTCCACCTTTTGGTTGTGGCTCTGAGCATCCGTGTACAAGTTTCCATGTGCACCCAAGTATTCATCTCTGTGAGGCGGGTACCTGTGAGTGGAGTTGCTGGGTCCTGTGGTGATTCTTTGACTTTCTGAGGTACAGCCAAACTGTTTTCCACAGTGGCTGCACCTGCACCATTTACATTCCCATCAGCAGTGTACAAGGTTTCCTATTTCTCCACATTTTTTGGGAAAACCTGTGTTTTATTTTTTTTAAATTATAATCCCCATAGTGGGTATGCCGTGATAGCCTAAGTGACCAATGATGTTGAACTTCTACTCGTGTATTTGCTGACTGTGTATCTTCATTAGACAAATGTCTGTTCAAGTCTATTGCCCATTTTTGAAAACTAGGTTGCCTTGCTGAAAGCGTTCTTTATATTCCGGGTACTAAACCCTTCTCAGATCAAGGACATTTGGACAAAATGAAATGTATGGATCTTGTTATATCCCTGTAGTGATCATTAGGGAAGCTGACTGCTGCTCGTGGTTATTTGAATATGGTAAACGCAGGATGTTTATTTTTAGGTGTGATAATGGACTTTGGATTATGTTTTTAAAAAAACATATATTCCCAAATATTCATGGATTAAATGGTATATCTGAGAGTTTCTTCAAAATTATGTGGAGAAATGAGTGGAGTAGAAACAAAAATTGAAAAGTGTTTTAGGAAAGTAATGGATATATACAGTTTTATTGTGTCTTTTCACATCCTTCTAAAAACGATTTTTTAAAATCATAGATACACATAAAATTTACCATCTTAACCATTTTAGGTGGTATTAAATACATTCACATTGTTGTGCAACCATCATAATCCAAGCCCATAACTCTTCATCTTGTAAAACTGAAACAGTAACTCATACTCCCTCCCCCCAGCCCCTGCAACCACCATTCTACTCTGTCTTTGAGATGTGACTCCATACCTCCTATAAGTAGAATCATACAGTATTTGTCACTCGTGATTAGCTGATTCCAATGAACATAATGCCCTCAAGGTTCATGCATGTTGTAGCGTAGTAAAGAATTTCCTTCCTTTTATTCCAGTGTATGGATGGACCACACTTTGTGTATCCATTCACTCTTTGAACACTTACATTGCTTTACATATTTTAACGATTGTGAATCATGCTGCCATGAACATGGGTAAACAAGCATCTCTTGGAGACCCTACTTTCAGTACTTTAAGGGTAAATACCCAGAAGTGGAATTGCGGGAGAATATGGTAATTTTTTCAGTTTTCTGAGGAACTACCATACTGTTTCCACAACTGCTTTACATCTTACATCCCTACCAGCAGTGCACAAGGATTCCAGTTTTTCCACATCCTTGTCCATACTTGCTTTCTGGGTTTTTTTTTTTTTTTTGATAATAGCCATCCTAATGTGTGTGAGGTGATACCTTATTGTAGTTTTGGTTTGCATTTCCCTAATGATTAGTGATTCTGAGCATCTTTTCATGTGCTTATTGGCCACTCGTATGTTTCTTTTTTTTTCTTTTTTTTATTCAATATGAATTTTTATTAACACACATTTTTCAAAGTCTGTACAAATCAAAACATTCCTGTGTTTTAAAAGGTCCATTATTACAAACATACAAATAAACAAAAGGTGTTACCAAAAGTTAGCTACTCAATTTCATGGTAAAACAGTGTCATGATTTTTAAAAACCAAAATTTCAAGACCGAGGTTTCTGCCTTCCATTTTTAGAACTTGTGGAAAGTTAGAAAATGTGTGGATTTGCTTTATATTAAATGCCAAGACCTTAAAAAAAGATTTAGTATAAAACTAAATGTGGTTTTACATTGTCACTTCATGTAACAGAATTTCTCAAGTCTTTAAAATTAAAAAAAAAAATGACTTTTTTCAGTCTTTTCCCCATAGTCAATGTAAATGCATCTGAAAAATATTATCTGACAGTTTTTTACCTAAACGTTTCTCATTCAAAAGTTACAAAACTATTTAGCACTGCCATTTCCCTTGCTTAGAAGGGAAAATTACATCCTCTACTAGAGTGATAGATAAGTAACATGGCTCTGTCCAATTATGTGCATAAAACATTGTTTTATTTTAAACTAAGTATCATATTTATCTCATTCTAGGCCTTTTTGGGTTCATTCATAGGCTAGGCTAGCTGCTAGTAGGGAGATTAGGAATAGGGCCATAAGGAGTATTGTTGTTAAGTTATTTGTTTGGATTGCTCAAGGTAAGGGGAGCAGGAGGGCAATTTCTAGGTCGAAGAGGAGGAAAGTAATTGCTACTAGGAAAAATTTTATGGAAAAAGGTAGGCAAGCAGATCCTATTGGGTCAAAGCCACATTCGTAAGGGCTGGTTTTTTCTGCATAGACGTTTAGTTGGGTGAGTCAAAAAGCGATAAGTATGAGCAGTAAGGCTAGGGTTGTGTTCGTTAGTAGCGTTAAGAGAAGGTTTATTGTTCTTTTTCGGGGTGTACCGAAACTAACTGATTGGAAGTCAGTTGTACTTGTTAATACTAAAAGGACTACGAACCTCATCAATAGATTGATACATAGAGGAATAATCATACGACGTCTACGAAATGTCAGTATCAAGCAGCGGCTTCGAAGCCAAAGTGGTGGTTTGATGTAAAGTGGAACATTAATTGGCGTGTAAAGCAGACGATAAGGAAAGTGGATCCGATGATGACGTGTAGTCCGTGGAAGCCTGTGGCTACGAAGAAGGTAGAGCCATAGACTCCGTCTGAGATTGTAAATGGGGCTTCATAGTATTCTGATGCTTGAAGTAGGGTGAAATAGAGGCCGAGTATGATTGTGATGAGAAGAGCTTGGAGTATGTGTTTGCGGTCGCCTTCCATGAGACTAGGATGGGCTCAAGTGATAGCTACACCGGAAGCTAATAGCACGGAGGTATTGAGGAGTGGGACTTCTAGTGGATTTAGGGGGTGAATACCTTTTGGTGGTCAGGAGCCTCCTAATTCAGGAGTAGGGGCGAGACTTGAATGGTAGAAGGCTCAGAAGAAGCCTGTAAAGAATAGGACTTCTGATAAGATAAATAAGATTATACCATATCGAAGCCCTTTTTCAACGGTTGGTGTGTGGTGGCCTTGGAAAGTGCTTTCTCGGACGATATCTCGTCATCATTGGTATATTGTTAGGGTATTTGTCAAAAAGCTTAAAGTCAGTAAGATTATTGAGTTGAAGTGGAATCATATGATTAGGCCTGATGTTATAAGAAATGCTGAGAGAGCTCCTGTAAGTGGTCAAGGACTGGGGTTTACTATATGATATGAGTGGGTTTGGTGGGTCATTATGTATTGTCCTGCAAGTATAGGCTTACTAGTAAGGTGAATACGTAGGCTTGGATTAGGGCTACGGTGAATTCGAGGATGATTAATAAGGTGAGGATGGTGAATGTGATGAGGGCTGTGAATAGACTAATATCTATTAATGCAAGAGTTGCACTTCCGATTAGGTGTAGTAATAGGTGACCTGCTGTGATGTTCGCTGTTAGCTGTACTGCTAGAGCTAAAGGCTGAATAAATAGGCTGATAGTTTCGATTATTACTAATATAGGGATCAGGAAAGTGGGTGTGCCTAGTGGTAGAAGGTGGGCTAGGGATATTTTTGTCTTGTTACGGAAACCGATAATGACAGTGCCAGCTCATAATGGAATAGCTATGCCTAAATTTATAGAGAGTTGAGTAGTGGGTGTGAATGAGTGGGGTAGTATTCCAAGAAGATTTGTGGAAGCGATGAATAGGAAAAGTGAGATAAGTATTAGAGATCAGGTTTGTCCTTTGTGGTTATGTGTAACTATCAGTTGCTTTGATGTAAGTTTGGTTAGTCATTGTTGGATAGCGATTATACGGTTATTGATTAATCGATTTGGTGTTGGGAATAGTATGGTGGGAAATATAATAATTAGAGTAGTGACAGGAATACCTAGTATAATCGGGATTATGAAAGGGGCAAATAGATTTTCGTTCATGTGTAATTTCAAGGGGTTTGTTGTTTTTGTAATTTAGTGCACATTGGTTTGGGGGAAGGAGAATAAAAATGCTTTGAGATTTTTAGTGGAAGTAATGTGAAGAGGGTAAAGGTCATAGAGAGGATGGTAAGGAGCCATGTTGATGTATCTAGTTGTGGCATGTCACTAAGGGGAGTTTATAACTCTCAATCTTTAACTTAAAAGGTTAACGCTAGTTTAGCTTCTTAATGAAGTTATAATATGGATGCAGATCATTTTTCAAAGTTCTCTAAGGGTACTAATTCGAGAACGATTGGCATAAAGCTGTGATTTGAGCCGCAGATTTCTGAACATTGTCCATAGAACAGGCCAGGTCGTGTTGATATTGGGGTTGTTTGGTTTAGGCGTCCAGGAATTGCATCTGTTTTTAGACCCAGGGAAGGAACAGCTCATGAGTGTAATACATCTTCTGAGGAAACTAGTATTCGGATTGTTATTTGTATGGGTAGGACCATTCGATTATCTACTTCTAGCAATCATAGTTCTCCTGGTTTTAGGTCCGAGGTTGGAATCATGTAGGAGTCAAAATTTAGGTCTTCGTAGTCAGTATATTCATAGCTTCAATATCATTGATGTCCTATTGTTTTTACGGTAAGGGAGGGATTGTTAATTTCGTCTATTATGTAGAGAATTCGTAGAGAAGGTAGGGCGATTATAATTAAGATAACGGCAGGGAGGACAGTTCAAATAGTTTCTACTTCTTGAGCGTCTATTGTACTAGTGTGTGTTAATTTGGTTGTAAGTATTAGGGTAATAATATAGAGGACTAGGGAGCTAATTAGGAAAACAATCATTAATGCGTGGTCATGAAACTGTCGGAGTTCTTCTATAACAGGTGATGCTGCGTCTTGTAAGCCTAGTTGGAAAGGGTATGCCATGGAGATATACAGGGTTTTCACTTGTGATTTAACTTTGACAAAGTTACGTAAGACTTTACTAATACCTCGCTCATAAAGAAAGACATAATGGTTATGATGTTGGCTTGAAACCGATTAGAGGGGGTTCGATTCCTTCCTTTCTTGAATATTTTAGGTTAACATATACCGGTTCCTCAAATGTGTGATATGGTGGAGGACATCCGTTTAGTCATTCAAGGTTTGTGGAGGTGAGGTCTACTGCTAATACTTCCCGTTTAGATGCGAATGCTTCTCAGATAATGAAGATTATCAGTATGACTGCTGTCAGTGAGATAAAGGAGCCTATTGATGAGATGGTATTTCATGTTGTATAGGCATCTGGATAGTCGGAGTATCGACGAGGTATTCCAGATAGGCCTAGGAAGTGCTGTGGAAAGAATGTCATATTTACACCTACGAATATAATTATGAATTGGATTTTTGTTCATGTTGGGTTAAGTGTATAGCCTGAAAATAGTGGAAATCAGTGGACGAAACCTCCTATGATGGCGAAGACAGCTCCTGTTGAAAGCACATAGTGAAAATGGGCAACTACATAATAGGTGTCGTGGAGAATAATGTCTAGGGATGAATTAGCCAGGATAATACCAGTTAGACCTCCTACTGTGAATAAGAAAATAAAGCCTAAAGCTCATATTAGGGCGGGAGATCATTTAATACTTCCTCCGTGAAGTGTTGCCAGTCAGCTGAAGACTTTTACTCCTGTAGGAATAGCAATAATTATAGTGGCTGATGTAAAGTATGCTCGTGTATCTACGTCTATTCCAACTGTAAACATATGATGAGCTCATACAATAAAACCCAGGAAACCAATAGAAACTATAGCTCATACTATTCCCATATACCCGAAAGGTTCTTTTTTCCCCGAATAATAGGTAACGATATGTGAAATTATTCCGAAGCCGGGCAGAATTAGAATATATACTTCGGGATGACCAAAAAATCAGAACAGGTGTTGATACAGGATTGGGTCGCCTCCTCCTGCTGGGTCGAAAAAGGTTGTGTTTAGGTTTCGATCAGTTAATAGTATGGTAATTCCGGCTGCTAAGACGGGTAGTGATAGTAAGAGTAAAACTGCTGTGACCAAGACTGATCACACGAAGAGAGGTGTTTGGTATTGGGTTATAGCGGGTGGTTTTATATTAATAATAGTTGTAATGAAGTTAATAGCCCCAAGGATTGAAGATATACTGGCTAAATGTAGAGAGAAAATAGTGAGGTCTACTGAGGCTCCTGCGTGTGCTAGGTTTCCGGCTAGAGGAGGATATGCAGTTCAGCCTGTGCCTGCGCCGGCTTCAGTTATTGAAGATGCTGTCAGTAGAAGAAAGGAAGGGGGAAGTAGTCAGAAGCTGATGTTGTTTAGACGAGGGAATGCTATGTCAGGGGCTCCAATTATCAAGGGAACTAGTCAGTTTCCAAATCCCCCAATTATGATAGGTATAACCATAAAGAAAATGATTACGAAGGCGTGGGCTGTTACTAGAACATTATAAAGTTGGTCGTCTCCGATAAGTGTGCCAGGCTGACCTAATTCAGCACGAATCAACAAGCTTAGACCAGTACCCACTATTCCTGCCCAGGTGCCAAATAGTAAATACAGGGTACCAATGTCTTTGTGATTGGTAGAGAATAGTCATCGGTTTATGAACATAGGTAAAATGGCCGAGTAGGCATTAGACTGTAAATCTAAAGACAGGGGTAAAGTCCTCTTTTTGCCAAGTCCTGTGGTGAGTAATCATTTTGAATTGCAAATTCAAAGAAGCAGCTTCAATCCTGCCGGAGATCGCGGCGGGAGAAGTAGATTGAAGCCAGTTTATTAGGGTATTTAGCTGTTAACTAAAAGTTCGTGGGAGATGTATCCCTCCAATCTAGTGAGGATTTAGCTTAATTAAAGTGTTTGATTTGCATTCAATTGATGTGAGATATGGTCTTGCAATCCTTATTGGGCAGGGGTTAAGTAGAATTATACTTGCTTAGGGCTTTGAAGGCTCTTGGTCTTATTTAACCTAAACCCCTATAGTAGGACAAAGAGTGCTGGTGTAAGAGGTAGGAGTATTGTGGATAGTACGATTGCTGTTGGTAAAAGGGTTATTTGTTTTGTGGAGTGGAATTGTCATTTTATTTTTATGTTGTTGGTAGAGGGGAATAGGGTTAATGCTGTGGAGTAGGTAAGGCGTATATAGAAATATAGGTTAAGTAGAGCTGTGATGGCTATGAGGGTGGGTAGGATGAGGGTATCATTTTTTGTTAGTTCTTGAATAATTATTCATTTGGGTATAAAGCCTGTGAGTGGAGGAAGTCCTCCTATGGAGAGTAGGGTGAGCATAGTAAAGGTTGTTATAACAGGTATTGTATTTCATGTTTGGGATAGTAGTAGTGTGGTGGTAGTGGAGTTTTGGATAAGTAGCATAAATATGGTGAAGGTTATTACAATGTAAACTAATAGATTTAGTAGGGTGAGGGCTGGGTTGTATAATAAAATAGCGGTTATTCATCCTATGTGAGCAATTGATGAATAGGCTATGATTTTTCGGAGTTGCGTTTGGTTTAGTCCACCTCAGCCTCCGATTAGAATCGATAGAAAGGATATAGTGATTATTAGGTGTAGATTGATTGATGGTGAGAGTTGATAAAGGATTGAGATGGGTGCGAGTTTTTGTCACGTAAGTAGAATCAGTCCTGTGCTTAGGGGAACACCTTGTGTAACTTCTGGTACTCAAAAGTGAAAAGGGGATAATCCTAGTTTAATGGCTGAAGCTATTGTTATTAGAACGGATGCTGTTGGGTCGAATAATTTTATGATGGTTCATTGGCTGGAGTGTATTAGGTTAATAATAATTGCTAGTATGAGTAATGAGGATGCTGTGGCTTGTGTTAGAAAGTATCTGGCTGAGGCTTCTGTGGCTCGAGGATTAGGTTTTTTTTATTATGATAGGAATGATGGCTATCATGTTTATTTCTAGTCCAATTCAGGCGAACAGTCAATGGGAGCTAATGGTTACAATCATTGTGCTTAGGACGAGGGTTGTTAATAGGGTGATGGAGACGAATGGGTTAATTAGTATGGGAAGGATATGAACCAACATTTCCAGGGTATGGGCCCGGTAGCTTATTTAGCTGACCTTACTATAGATTACGGTGTAGTGTGGTAGCACGGAGAATTCTGAATTCTTAAGGGTAGGTTCCATTCCTATTATTCTAGAAATAAGAGGACTCAACCTCTATTATTTACTCTATCAAAGTAATTCTTTTGTCAGACATATTTCTTATTTTATGTTTGGGGTGGGATGCCCGCTGTTATAATGGGTAGTGAGATGTGTCATATGCAGAGAGCTAGTGTCAGTGGGAGGAAGTTTTTTCAGAGGAGGTGTATTAGTTGGTCATATCGGAATCGGGGGTAGGATGCTCGGATTCATAGGAAGGATATTGTTAATAGTAGTGATTTAATGATTAGGTTTGTTGTGCATAGTTCTGGTGTGTAGGGGTCATGGAATGCTCCTAGAAATAAGATAGTTGTGAATAATGTTTATTATGATAATGTTAGCATATTCTGCTAGGAAGAACAGGGCGAAAGGGCCTGCTGCATATTCCACATTAAAGCCAGATACGAGTTCTGATTCTCCTTCTGTGAGGTCGAAAGGGGCTCGGTTAGTTTCTGCTAAGGTGGAGGTAAATCATATTATGGCTGATGGTCATGAGGGGAAGAGCAGTCATGGTTCTTCTTGTGTAGTGTTTAGTGTGGATAGAGTGAAGGAGCCGTTTATTAGAAGTACAGATAGAAGAATAATAGCTAGTGTTACTTCATGTGAGATTGTTTGTGCTACTGCTCGTCGAGCTCCGATCAAGGCGTGTTTTGAATTAGAAGCTCATCCGGATCATAGAATAGAGTAGACGGCTAGGCTTGATATTGCTAATATGAAGAGTACTCCTAGGTTTATGTTGATGAGGGGGTGTGGTATGGGTAGGGGAGCTCATATTGTGAGAGCCAGGGTTAGTGCGAGTACGGGTGCGATGATGAATATGGCGGTGGAGGATGTGGCTGGTCGTAAGGGTTCTTTGGTGAATAGTTTGATTGCATCGGCGAAGGGTTGTAATAAGCCATATGGACCTACGATGTTGGGTCCTTTTCGGAGTTGTATATAGCCTAGGATTTTGCGTTCTACTAATGTTAGAAATGCTACAGCTAAAAGAATGGGAAGGATGAGTGTTAAAATGTTCATTATAAACATTTGTTGAAGAGAGGATTTGAACCTCTGGGTATAAAAGCTTAAGTTTTATGCAATTGCCGTACTCTGCCACTTCAACAAAGCCCTGGTCTTGGGCAGAGTATGTTTGCGCTAGTTTATTAGGTTGAGACTGGGTCACTAATTGTTTGAAGGTGCTTTTTTAAAGTTGGCCTTATTTCTCTTGTCCTTTCGTACTGGGAGAAATGCGTAATAGATAGAAACCGACCTGGATTACTCCGGTCTGAACTCAGATCACGTAGGACTTGAATCGTTGAACAAACGAACCCTTAATAGCTGCTGCACCATTAGGATGTCCTGATCCAACATCGAGGTCGTAAACCCTATTGTCGATATGGACTCTAGAATAGGATTGCGCTGTTATCCCTAGGGTAACTTGTTCCGTTGATCAAAATTTTGGATCAATAAGTGATATTATACTTTGGCTAGTAGGCCTAGGTTTTAATCACTCGGAGGGTTTTTTATACTCCGAGGTCACCCCAACCGAAATTGTCAACTCATATAAAGCTTTGTTATCCCTTGGTGGTATTATTTTGTGCTTTTTGGGTTGATTAATTAAAGCTCCATAGGGTCTTCTCGTCTTATTGTGTTATCCCCGCCTCTTCACGGGGAGGTCAATTTCACTGATTAAAAGTAAGAGACAGTAAAACCCTCGTGTGGCCATTCATACAAGTCCTTATTTAGAGAACAAGTGATTATGTTACCTTTGCACGGTCAAGATACCGCGGCCGTTTAACGATTGTCACTGGGCAGGCAGTGCCTCTAATACTGGTTATGCTAGAGGTGATGTTTTTGGTAAACAGGCGGGGTTTGTGTTTGCCGAGTTCCTTTTACTCTTTTTAATCTTTCCTTGGTGCACGCCTGTGTTGGGTTAACAGTATGTTTAATAAATAGTTTAGTGTTAGGTTATATTTATTGGCTGTTAACTATCAGTATATTATCAGTCACTGATATAAGCTTGTGCGAGGAGAAAATTTTTCTTGTTACTCATGTTAACAGTATTTCTTCTATAGTTAAATAGATTAGTCCAATAGTCAGGCTAGGAGTTATTTTATTTATTGTTGGAATTAAAACTTATTTTTATTGTTGAGCTTGAACGCTTTCTTAATTGGTGGCTGCTTTTAGGCCAACTATGGTGTAAGTTTTATATTACTCTCTAGTAAAGGTTGTATCCATTTCTAAAAAGCTGTACCTTTTTAGACTAACAATTAAACATACGTTGAAACTTGCTGTGGTTTTTAGTATTGTTTAATGTTGAACTGAAACTCCTGTCTTGGACGACCAGCTATCGCCAGGCTCGTTAGGCTTGTCACCTCTATCTACAAGTCTTCTCACTATTTTGCCACGTAGATGAGTTTGTTCTAGTTACTGCTCATAAGTAGCTCGTCTGGTTTCGGGTAATTTAACTTAAGATCTCTTTGCTAAATTATTACTAGTTAAGTCATTATGCAAAAGGTACAAGGGGTAAGCTTTGCTTTTTTCTACTTTTAATAATTCTTTCATCTTTCCCTTACGGTACTTTCTCTATAGCGCCACTGATATTTAAATTTCTATCTCCTATACTTTAAATGTATGGTAAATGTTTTATTTGATTAACTTATAGTAGTAGTGATGGGGAGGGGTATGGATTAGATATAGTTCAAGATGTGCACAAGTTGTGAAATCTTCTAGGTGTAAACTAGATGCTTTATTTAAGCTACATCTTGTTTATCCAAGCACACCTTCCGGTATGCTTACCTTGTTACGACTTGTCTCCTCTTGTACGCTTGCTTAGCATGGGTTAGCGATCTGGGGCTTTGCTATGGTACTTGAGGAGGGTGACGGGCGGTGTGTGCGTGCTTCATGGCCTTATTCAATTAAGCATTCTATTCTTAATTTACTGCTAAATCCTCCTTTAGTTTTTAGGTTTCATAAAAACTTTCGTGTGGGTTATAAGGGGTGTTCTTATTATAGAAAATGTAGCCCATTTCTTCCCAATCCATAGGTTACACCCTGACCTAACGTTTTTATGTGCGATAGTTGTGCTTACTTTCGTTCCTTTTTTAGGGTTTGCTGAAGATGGCGGTACACAGAATGAAGCAGCAAGGATTGGTGAGGTTAATCGTGGTTTATCGTTTACAGAACAGGCTCCTCTATAAGGATAAGAAGCACCGCCAAGTCCTTGAGTTTTGGGCTGTTGCCGATAGCACTCTGGCGAATAGTCTTG
The DNA here is from genome assembly GCF_964270905.1 of Leucopleurus acutus. Classification (NCBI taxonomy): domain Eukaryota; kingdom Metazoa; phylum Chordata; class Mammalia; order Artiodactyla; family Delphinidae; genus Leucopleurus; species Leucopleurus acutus. The sequence goes on along the minus strand of NC_139145.1, from coordinate 2,799,735 downwards.
TTTTAGGACTATTTAAGTTTACGACTAAGCATAGTGGGGTATCTAATCCCAGTTTGGGTCTTAGTTGTCGTGTACTCAGTTTATGATAAAGTTACTTTCGTAGTTTAACTTAATTTTAATTATGGCTTTTTACAGCTTAATTAAGGCTTGACTTTATTTTTGTATTGTTCCTTGACACTCTTTACGCCGGGTGTCTATTAATTTGGGTCAATCGTATGACCGCGGTGGCTGGCACGAAATTTACCAACCCTAGTTAGCATGGCTAGGTCAAACTTCCGTTCATAGCCTAATTCTTGTCACTGCTGTATCCCGTGGGGGTGTGGCTAAGCAAGGCGTCATGAGCTACTAGCGTAGTGTGCTTGATACCCGCTCCTTTTAGTCTTTATTGAAGGGCGTTCTCACTGGGACGCGGATGCTTGCATGTGTAAGTCTGCTAAGAACTAATAGAAAGGCCAGGACCAAACCTTTGTGTTGATGGGGCAGTAATGCCCATCTAGACATTTTCAGTGTCTTGCTTTATAAAAATTTAAGCTACGTTAACCCGTGGAGTAGAAAATTATTTGTATAATTTCATTATGGGGCTTGTGTCAGATTTAGTATTGATTTATTAAAAAAAAGTGTACGTAGATCTAGGGACGAAGCAGTGTAGGGGGGTGGTGAATATTAAAGCAGACGATCAGTTTTGTAAGGGGTAAGGGGGGTTTAAACCCCTATGAGAGAGTTTTTTGAGCCCGGGGGGAATAATGGAGTACTATGTCCTGTAACCATTAACACCTGTTGGTTGTGCTAGTCCAATCAAAAATACACACAGGCCCAGCTACAATTTATCTGACTGTGACAGGGCCTTTCTAAGGCCATAGCTGAGCCTTGTGAGAATGCTCACCAATTAGAAGCATTTGCTCCTCGGAAATGCCTAGCAAGTTAAACTTACTGCTACACTTTTGGTAGACTGAGGTACAAATGTCGTCTGCCCTTATGATTACCTCTAACTCTAGTTCCGCCCCCTGCATTAATGATTCCAAGGTAGCTGGTTTTCCTGTTTCATGGCACACTACACCTCTCTAGCTCCTTTCACAAACATCATATAGAGGACCTGAGACAATGGCTAGAAATGCCAATCTATCCTCTCACCTGGAAAAGGCCTGAAGGGAAAACAGGACAAAATTCAGGCTGGGGCCAAGCTGCTTTTGATAGAGAAGCACCTGTTTTCAACACATTTCCATTAAAAGCAGGGCTGGGTAGGGAGGAGTGGGGAAGAGGTAGAGTGATATCACTGCCCCAGTCAGACTTATGGTCCCTACTAGAGCAGCTCATACTAACCTCCAAAATGCTCTGTAGTCCAAATATTATCCCATTTTGAATCAGGTAAAAAAAAAAAAAAAGTTACCTGAAAATGGCCCAGTATGACAATGGATATAAGGGTATTTTTTAAAAAACAGGTGGCAGTGTGAGAATTTAAAATCAGTCTAAAACAATCAAGAAAGGGGTAGGGGAGCGAAGTGTCCAGTACAACCTGGACAACCTTTCTTTTTCTTTCTGCCCTTAAGTGCCTTTTGGAGGATTTCTTGGAAGAGCATGTAAGAAGATACTTAACTCCATACTTACATATTGAATTGTTTCACCTTAGCAATCAGTTTTTAAGACTCCAAGGTAACAAGAAAGAAAAGATCTGATTCTTTTACTAAACGCTAGAGAGTAGGACTTTTTTTTAAGAGGCATCACTTTTACAAGAAGAATGAGCTAGGCTATCATTATTCCTTTATCAAGAAAAAGTTTCTTTTTTTAAAAAGTAAATTAAAACTCTGGCTATACGTAATATAAAGTTCATACATAATACACCTGGAAAAAACCCAAAGAGTATACCCTGAAGCAAAAGGTTTATTGGAGAGAAAAAGTCTCTTCCACGGTACCAAGTCTTAAGGTGGCAGTTTTCAAAGTTCAGAGGGTGGCAGTGATGTAATTAATGCCAAACTGTTTGCTCATGGGTGTGGCAGGATGCAATGATGGACCAAAAACAAAAAACCATTCTGCAGTGACCAGCACACACACGCACAAGTAACGAGAGAGACAGTAGTACTGAGAGAAGGGTTTGGGACAGAGAGAGGGGAGTGAGGGAGAGTATGAGAGAGCGTGAGCCTGAAACCCCAAATCATTCAAGCATGCAGTCATAATACAGCACAAAGCAGGTGTTTCCATTCAGCCCACTGCAATCGCACAAAGAAGGGTAACTATAGTATTTCTTAAGAAAGCTTGCAATTCCCAGAGAACAGCCAGGTTGCCACCCTAACCCAGGAATCCGTTGCTATTGCCAGGAGCGTCCTTGTGGTCTCTCATGGAGAGGTTACAGCTGCTGACTTCTCCGACTTCTTGTTCTTGGACAAGGCAGCTGCTTGGCTTCAGGAGCTCTCGGTTTTTGGCCTGCAATTGTTCTGTAACTTCTTTGTGGGTTTTCTCCATCTGGTTCATTTTGGCTCTCATCTGAGATGCTTGGTATTGAGAATCAGCCTTCAACTTTGGGCAAAGATGACAGAGTGGTCAGTGCCTGGTGAGTCCAGAGCCAGGTCTGAGGAAAGCTATCGCCATTGGTTGTGATCAACTCAAACCTGGATTTTTCCTTTGGGATTTCATTTTGAATTGAAGATGTAGGAAGTGTTTTCTTGCTACTTCTCCTGGTGGCTGGCACGGGAAGAAGTGCTCAGGTGCTTCCTCTGCTCTTTGGTCTTCTGAAGGACCCGTTTGTATGAAAGTGTGCACAGCCAGCGTAACAATTTCCCGTCTACCTTTTTTCTGCCATCTTTCCTGTCAAATGCACCCTGCCGCTTGCCCTGTTCACAGGAATGTGGCCCATACTTCTCTGAATGTGTGCAGCACTGGCTTTGGTGCCAGTGAATGCTGCAGTTACACTGCAGTGCTGCCGAGGTTTGGGCATTCCACACAACTTCGCATACTGTATTGGTTTTACTCTCCTGCCGGTACTCAGTCCTACAGTAGGTGCACTTCACAACAGGGGGTACAATCCGACATTCCTTGCACAGCTGCTGCCCCTGAGACAGCGCCTCGAAGGGGAAGTGCTGCTGGCCTTTGGTGCGGGCGTTGCTCACCGCCCTACCGGCCCCGCCCGCCGCTTTCTCTCTTGTGTGTCTCTTTGGAGAAATGTCTATTCACGCTCATTGCCCATTTTGGATTTGGTTGTTTGGTTTTTTGTTGTTGAGTTTTAGGAGTTCTTTATATATTCTGGATATTAATCCCTTATCAGATACATGATTTGCAAATGTTTTCTCACATTCTATATGTTGCCTTTTTACTCTGATGAGAATCACAACTTTAATCTCAAGCAGCCCAATTTGTCCTTACTGTTTTGTTCTGTTACCTGGGCTTTTGGTGTCATATCCAGGAAATTATTGCCAAATCCATTGTTGTAAAACTTTTGTCCTGTTTTCTTCCAAGAGTTTTATTGTTGTAGGTCTTACATTTCAGCGCTCAAGCAAGTGCATTAACCGGGGACTGCGGACTTTCTGACACATTTGTTCAACTGTAAACAAACACCTGAATGCAACAGGAGAGCTGCCATTGATAGGAAGGAACCCTGAGAGTTTTCTGCAAACCCTAATTAACCGTTTTGTAAAATGTGGATTTGCGGGGGGGTTGCCCAAAAGGGACGCAGCCATTATAGGGCATATTATACTAAGGATGCAGGGACGCAGCCATTATAGGGCATATTATACTGAGGCTGCAGGGACGCAGCCATTATAGGGCATATTATACTGAGGCTGCAGGGACGCAGCCATTATAGGGCATATTATACTGAGGCTGCAGGGACGCAGCCATTATAGGGCATATTATACTGAGGCTGCAGGGACGCAGCCATTATAGGGCATATTATACTGAGGCTGCAGTGTTAAAAAATCTAGGGCACAGGTCCTGGGGACAGAGGACCCTCAGCTCTCTGACAGTGAGGTTTTGGTTAGGAAGCCTGTGCAACCACACACCTGAGGCTTGGTCCAAGGAGCTTTCCTCCACGTTCTCATCTCTCCTCCCAACAGGCTTTTTTACCCTGACTTGTAAGGTCACAGGCAGGCATAGCTGAGACCTGAGGCCAGAAGCCAAGTCTCCCTCTGCCTTCTCCAGCAGATCCCTGCTGCCCCACTGTGACCCAGACCCCGACCCCATACCACTAGCCTTTCCAGGGCCCAGCATTCCCTTGATGCTCCCAGGACTCGTCCTGTCCTCTGGCCGTCAGAGCAGCAGCCAGGAGGAGGAAAGGCTTAGCTTCCTGGCCACCTGTTCCACATTCCCCTCCCACCCACTCTAGCGTCCATCCCCAGCTCAGCATAGAGGAGGGGCCGACAGTCCCCATCTCCGTGACCCACCCTTCCCCGCAGCCCCCATTCCCTACAGAAACCCTGCATAAAGCAAGGTTAAGAAGTTAAGGCTGAGCAGAACCTCCTGAGAGCTGGTTGAGGTCCTGACTCTAGATGAGATCAGGTCACCTTAGAAACCTGTCCCCAAAGTGCCCCGAGCATTCCCCCCACACACGAATGACACAAAGCACCAACTCAGGGTGAGACTGGGTCAGGGTCTGAGCAGCAGAGGGACCCTCACAGAATGAGCTGAGCTGGATGAGGCTGGGGCTGACGGGGTGGCAGTCACTCAGACAGGTGAGACTGAGCAGGGCCTCAGAGAGCTGGGTGACGTCCCGGCAGGGCCTCAGAGAGCTGGGTGACGTCCCGGCAGTACGGCTCCCGCCGCAGGATGAAGTCCAAAACACCTCCAGCAGCTGGTGCCGGAGCCGCTCTGGCTCCCGTGTCTTCCGAATGCCACCACTGCCTTTTTCCTCTTCTTTTCTCCCCCGCTGCTGCTGACTGTTCTGTGAAGCCCCTGGCAGAATGCTGCGCCTTAGAAGACCCCTGTGCCCTGACTGGCTTCTTCAGGAACTCATCCAGTGTAGGGCCATTTCGCCCCAGTGGGTCATCAGGCACCATGGTTTCCCACGAAGGTGAAGGGCAGCAGATTGCCATCCACTTCTCAGACTCCTCTGCCAGGTCCCGATGATCCCATCGGTCTCTTCAGCCAGCTTCACCACGAACCTGTCGTCATGGGCAGCAGATTGCCATCCACTTCTCAGACTCCTCTGCCAGGTCCCGATGATCCCATCGGTCTCTTCAGCCAGCTTCACCACGAACCTGTCGTCATAGGAAGAGATCCTCTTGCCATCCAAGACCCGGGAGGGAGTGAGGGAGAGCAGGCTGAGGGAATACAGCTTGTGCAGGAAGTGACCCTCTCTGACACCTTGGAGTCCCTACTGAAATGCCACTGAGGCACAAAGACAGTTATGTCGCGGTGGCCACGGTCCCAGAAGTACTGCACAGCAATGGCAATGCCCTGGCTGGAGGCCATGCACCATGGCCACGTTGCTGCCATCGATGACAATATGGCGGAGGTCTGGCTTGCGTGGCACATTGGCAAGGCACAGGGTGAAAGGGTCCTGGAGGGCCTCCTGGAAACGCTGCGTGCCAGTCACCAAATTACCCCCCCAGGTGCCTCGTTTCCACAGAGACCCCTGACCTTGAGCCACGACCTGCTGCTTGTCTGCCCAGTCTCCTGTGTCCCCTCCATCTCCGCAGTGCCAAGGGGGTTCAGGCGCTGGTGGGGGGCTGCGCACTCTTGGAGGTGAGGCTTCCCCATTTATGGAGCTGCTGCAGGAGAGAGGCTCCCCGGGGTTGGGCTGCCTTCTGAAGGGGCCCTGGGTGCCAGGGCCCTGGACCCAGAACCTTCCTCTCTCCTGAGGCACCCCCTCCTTCCCCAGAGCCTTCCCTTTCAGAGGCACTGTCTGCCCTGCCTCTCCTCCTCCTGTGGCCTGAAGGCCACTTGTCTTTCCTAGTCCTCTTCCCCGGGCCACTCCTTCCATCCCAAATCCATCTCCCTGGGACCACCGTGCTTTGTCCCCTCCTTCCCCATAGCACGTCTCTCTCCCCTTGACTCCTGCCACCCTGCAGGTCCTGTGTCCAGAGACTCCCTGCTATCACTCAGGGGACTCCTGACTCCCTGGTGCTGAGCACCCAGCAGACCTGGGCTCCCCCACTCCCAGGACGGGAATGCTTGGGGCCCCTGCCCCCCTGGATGCCTCTTGAACCAGGCTCAGCAGTTCTTCCTGGACAGCAAGGGGCAGCTGCAGCAGGGCCTCTGTGTGGGCATCCCCCCGGGACTGCAGCAGAGAAGAGAATTCTCTCAGCACTCCAGCGCACTGAGAGGCTCCAGGAGATGGCCCCAGCCGAAAGTCCCAGCTCAGGCGCTCCACCAGCTCCTCCACTCGGCTCTGGACCATGACAAAGGCCTCGGTCAGGCCGCTGACAATCAGCGAGCCAGGCGCCCCCGGCACCAGGTGGGCTGATGTGCTCCAAGTCAGACAAGGAAGAAGCCCTGGGCTCCCAGAAAGATGCAGTGCAGTTTGGGTGAGTAGTGAATTACATTCTGTAGCTCTGGGCTGCAGAGACCCTTCAGGTACTCCTTGGCTCTGCTAGCGTTCTCCTTGGGGCCCTCCAGCTGCAGCCAGATATGAGGGTTCTCAGGACAGTCCTTCGGGAGGACGCTCATCCCCACCCTGAAGATGCGCTCAAAACGGTTATGGGACGGGGAGCCAGCCCCCCAGGTAGGCATGCCCCAACGGGGACCTCTCTTCCCCACATCACGAACAGTTTTTTGAGTCATTTCCTGGTCAGGGGCGGAGTAAGCTGGGCCCCTCCCGGGGCTGGGCCTGCACTGAGCCCCAGCGTGCGCCTGCCCCTGCCAGCTGCAGGCTGCTCCCCGCCTGCGGCCGGAGCCTTGGCCCAGGCCCAAGCCCCCCGGAGTTAATTTTTGTATATCATGTTAGGTAAGGAAGGGTCCAACTTCATTCTTTTCCATGTGGATATCACATTTCCCAGCATTGTCTGTTGAAAATGCTGTCCTCTCCCCCATTGGATGGTCTTTTCACTCTATTCCCTTGGTCTATACATCTGTCTTTATACCAGTACCACACTGTTTTGAGTACTGTAGCTTTGAAATCAGGATATAGGAGTTGTCCAGTTTTATTCTTCTTTATCAATATTTGTTTCAGCTTTTCAAGACCCCTTGAGATTCTAATTTGAATTTTATGATGGGTTTCTCCTTCTGCAAAAAATATTGGGGTATATATAGTTGGTTAACAATATTGTGTTACTTTCAGGTGTACTTATACATGTATCTATTATTTTTCAAATTATTTTCCCATTTAGGTTATTACAGAATATTGAGCAGAGTGTCCTGTGCTATATAGTAGTACAGTAGGTCCTATTTTAAATATAGTAGTGTGTATATGTCAATCCCAAACTCCCAATATATCCCTCCCCCTACATCTTTCCCCTTTGGTAACCATACGTTTGTTTTCTAAGTCTGTGTATTTGTTTTGTAAATAAGTTCACTTGTATCATTTTTTTGTTTAAAGATTCCTCATGTAAGTGATATCATATGATATGTCTTTCTCTGACTTACTTCACTTAGTATCACTTAGTATGATAATCTCCAGGTCCATCCATGTTGCTGCAAATGGCATTATTTCTTTTTAATGGCCGAGTAATACTCCATTGTGTATATGCACCACATCTTCTTTATCCATTCCTCTGTTGACAGACATTTAGGTTGCCTTTCATGTCTTGGCTATTGTAAACAGTGCTGCAGTGAACATTGGGGTGCATGTATCCTTTCAAACCATGGTTTTCTCCAGATATATACCCAGGAGTGGGATTGCTGGATCGTATGGTAGCTCTATTTTAAGTTTTTTAAGGAACCTCCATACTGTTCTCCATAGTGGCTGTACAAATTTACATTGACACCAACAGTGTAGGAGGGTTCCCTTTTCTCCACACCCTCTCCAGCATTACGTGTAGACTTTTTGATGATGGCCATTCTGACTGGTGTAAGGTGGTATCTCTTTGCAGTTTTGATTTGCATTTCTCTAATAATTGGTGATGTTGAGCATCTTTTCATATGCCTGTTGGCCATTTGTGTCTTCTTTGGAGAAATGTCTTTTTAGGTCTTCTGCCCATTTTTTGATTGGGTGTTTGGTTTTTTTTTGATATTTAGTTGCATGGGCTATTTGTAGATTTTGGAGATTAATCCCTTGTCTCTAGCTAGCATCGTTTGCAAATATTTTCTCCCCTTCTGTGGGTTGTCTTTCTTTATGGTTTCCTTTGCTGTGCAAAAGCTTTTGAGTTTAATTAAGGTTCCATTTGTTTATTTTTATTTCCATTACTCTAGGAGACAGATCAAAAAAGATATTGCTGCAATTTATGTGAAAGAGTGTTCTTCCTATGTTTAGGTCTTTAATCCATTTTGAATATGGTGTTATGTGTAGAAGTCCAGTTTTCCCAGCACCACTTGTTGAAGAGACTGTCTTTTCTCCATTGTATATTCTTGTGTCCTTTTCTTAGATTACTTGGCCATAGTGCATGGGTTTACTTCTGGGCTTTCTTTCCTGTTCCATTGATCTATATTTCTGTTCTTTTGTGCCAGTTCCTTGTAGTGTAGTCTGAAGTCAGGGAGCCCGATTCCTCCAGCTCTGATATTCCTTCTCAAGATTGCTTTGTCTATTTGGGGTCTTTTGTGTCTCCATCCGAATTTAAAATTTTTTTTCTAGTTCTGTGAATGACATTGGTGATTTGATAGGGATTGCACTGAATCTATATTGCCTTGGGTAGTTATAGTCATTTTGAAAATATTGATTCTTTCAACCCAAAAACATGGTATACCTTTCTGTTTGTGTCATCTTTGACTTCTTATAGTTTTCGGAGTACGGGTCTTTTGCCTCCTTAGGTAAGTTTATTCCTAGGTATTTTATTCTTTTTGATGCAGTAGTAAAGATTCCTTAATTTCTCTTTCTGATCTTTCATTGTTTACCAGATTCATTGATGAGCTCTAGTAGTTTTCTGGTAGCATCTTTATAATTTTCTACATATAGTATCATCTCATCTGCAGTGAGTTTTTACTTCTTCTTTTCCAAGTTGGATTCCTATTATTTCTTTTTATTCTCTGATTGCCATCGCTAGGACTTCCAAAACTGTGTTGAATAAAAGTGGTGAGAATAAAAGTGGTGAGAGTAGGTGACTTCTCTGTTGGCACAGTGGTTAAGAATCCGCCTGCCAATGCAGGTGACATGGGTTCAAGCCCTGGTCCAGGAACATCCCACATGCTTTGAAGCAACTAAGCCTGAGCACCACAACTACTGAAGCTTGCGTGCCTAGAGCCTGTGCTCTGCAACGAGAAGCCACTGTGATGAGACGCCTGTGCACCACAACAAAGAGTAGCTCCTGCTCACCGCAACTAGAGAAAGCCTGTGAACAGCAACAAAGATCCAACACAGCCAAAAATAGTAAAAACAAAAAGGAAAACAAAACAACCCAGGCTCGCAACTCCAAGGTTAGGGTGAGCTCTCCTGTTAGTAGTAATATTTCATACCTGTTGTCGCAAATTAAGCTCTGCCCGTGCAACTCCACTGAGGATAACAAACTCTGAGCCTAGTTTCTCCTGGACTCTGCCCTAAGTACTAATTTAAATACATGTCCTTTCCCTGTAATATAAACTGTGTATAACTGCTTTTCTGAAACAGGTCCTCCTGTGAGCTCTGTAGTGAATCCCCAGACCTGGGGCTGGAAGTAATTCACTAGAGGAGCTTCACAGTCAATTGAAACTGGCAGAGGAAAGAATTAGTGAATTTGAACACTGACTGATGGTACAATCTGAAGAACAGAGAGAATAATACGAATGAAGGTGGAAGAGCCTCAGAGAATGTGCGGCAGCGTTTAGTGCACCAATACCGGGTGATGGCAGCAGGGGAGAAAGAAGAGGACAAATACAGGACAAATACTCAGAGAAGTACTGGCTGAAAACGTGCTAAATTTATGGAAAATCATCAAACTACATATGCAGATGTCCAATGGACAAACTACATATGCAGATGTCCAATGGACTCTGAAGAATAAACTGCAAAGTGTTCCGCACACAGATACGTCACAGTGAACATGGTGAAAGTCAAAGACAAGGAGAAAAGCTTGAAAGCAGCAAGAAAAACACCCTGTCCCCTAAAAGCGAACCACTGTAAGACCATGAGCTGGCTTTTCAGCTGAAACCAGGGAGGTTACAGGTAATGGGATAACACATTCAAAGTTATGAATATGAAGAGAAGCCACCGCAATGGGAAGCCCGCGCACCGCAAGGAAGAGTGGCCCCCGCTCGCGCAACTAGAGAAAGCCCACGCACAGCAACGCAGACGAAATAAATTAATTTTAAAAAATTAAGTAAATAAACAACAAAGAAAAAAACTGGCATCACAAACAGGATGGACCTCAGGGAATAGGAACTGGGAACCAGGCCAAGCACCACCTGCAGTGCCACCAGCAACATCAATTGGTACCTGTATCACCTGGAGTGATGTGCAGGGGGCCTTCAGCCCATCAGAGAGGGGTCATCCTGTGACAGCCCGCTCTGCCAGTGCTGTTGAAACAGACGCACAGCTCCTGCCACAAAGGTTCCCATCCCCAGTATTACAGACATGATACTGACATCTCAAGGCTCCTATTTAGCTGTCCAGGATCCGGCCAACAGGTTTTACTTGGCCCCAATAATTGAAGACTCACAACCTCAACTTGCTTCCACTTTTTTTTTTTAATTTTATTTTTTTTATTGTCTGAGGATAGATCCTTGTGATGTGTAGCGGTCCCACAGGGGATCCCACTGCAACCATTAGGTCAGTTCTGCTCACCGCGGGGGCTGATCCCCCGATGCCCCACGGCAGTTTTAGGCTGTCGGAAGGAGAAACCGAAGCACTTAACAGAGTCAAACCGACCCAAGGGCTACTCCCTGACGAGCTAGACTCAGAAGCCGCACACATCTGATCCATCGCACTGCCCTTAGAAAACTGTTCAGATCATGTCTCATATCTGAATCAGGCTAGCAAAACTAACAGTGGGAAACCGTGCCTTGAAGGCTGAATAGCTCCTGGACAGACAGCCACCTATGGTAACACCAGCTGAGTTTATGTATGATGCCCATGGAACTGATACTTGCAAGTATTTAACCAAATGGGAAAACCTGACCAAAGATAACTTGTCCCTGAAATGGCCAAATGGGGTACTTTTGATTTACCTACATTGGTTTATTTGCACGTTTAATTAGAAAAAGCATACATCTTTATTGGAGTATATAATTGCTTCACGATGCTGTGTTAGTTTCTGTTGTACACCAAAGCAAATCCACCATATGCATGCACATGTCCCCATATCCCCTCCCTCTTGCGTCTCCCTCCCACCCTCCCTACCCCACCCCACCCCTCTAGGTGGTCACAAAGCACCGGCCAGATCTCCCTGGGCTATGCGGCTGCTTCCCCCTAGCTGTCTATTTTACATTCGGTAGTGTATATAGGGAGGCATATTCTAATTGGGACCTGGAAGCCTCACAAGTGAGGAAATAATAAAATGGCTTCATTGTAAGAAACAAACCAAAAATGATTAGAAACGGTGGTGGCTGAATTAGAGAAAGCCTCAACCTCCGCTTCTTTATGTTCTCTTCTTTCTGAGTTGCCCTGCTTTGCCCTGCCCTTCCTGTTCTCCCTCCTCCAACACCAAAAGAAAAATATATTGAATGCGAGATAGAAAATGAAAGCAACACCAAGTTTAAGGAGAAGCCCATGAGCAGAGGGGAACCTGCTCTATCTACAGCCCCTGGACTAGGACAAAACTTAGGAACTTGACTAAGGATTTTCCAGATCCCTTACAAAGACCCTTTAGCTTTTGCTAAGGAATTTGATCTTACAGTAAAGGAATTTGATCTTACAGTAAGAACTTACGAGCCTGGATATTCAGACTTGTAGCAGCTCGTACATTGACTAGTCTCTGAAAGTAAAGCAAAAGAATAGCTCTAAGACATAAATTGGAAAGCACCTATGGAGGCTTTTCAGAAGTGTGAGGCTACAGATCGCCAGAAAGGTAGAGAAGTTGCCCACAATTTATCAGGCTATTCCAAAATCTTCCCACAGAAAACAGATTGAGCATGGGACTTCCCTGGTGGTCCAGTGGCTAAGACTCTACGCTCCCAATGCAGGGGGCCCAGGTTTGACTCCTGGTCAGGGAACTAGATCCCACGTGCAGCAACTGAAAGATCCTGCATGCCACAACGAAGACCCAACACAGCCAAATAAACAAATAAAACACGTATTTTTAAAAAAGAAAACAGATTGGGCCAAGATCCATCAGTGTAAATAGAGGCCAGGAGAAACTATTTGATTATTTTGAAAGGTTTGAAAAAACATTCAAACAACACTCTGGCATGGATCCAGAGAGTTTTGTAAACCATCAGAATGATTCAGTATTACATTCTATTTTTCTAGAAGGTATTTTTCTAGAAGGATTAGATGAAGAATTGGTACGCCTGGTTAAAAGACATGAACTTGATTGGGCCACTATGCATACTAATGCCCTTGTCACCGCTGCTGCTAAGCTTTCTAAAACCTTATGGAAAGGAGAGAAGGAAAAAGCCAAGATTATGACTGTGCAGCTCCAGCAGTTTGGCGGCCCTCCAAAACTCACCTGCCCAGATTCCAGCCAGGCTTGGAAATTGCAAAAAACATGTACATTTTAAAAGGGATGGGATTGCCACAAATTCAAGCGAGAAGGAAGAGAGGTGCTCTGAGGATTACGAGAGGGCATTTCCCCCTCCTCCTCACAAATACCTTAGGGGAGACTGAAATAACTATCAGAGGGGAAACTTCTAAGGCCCTGTGGACACGGGGGCTCCTCCACTGTCTGTCCTTAACCCGACCCTTATTCACTGCCCTCTCGCTCGGGGTAAACAATCGATTCTCATGGTAGGGGTTTCAAACTTTCCTGTGCAGGTTTTTAAATCAGAACCAATCATTGTTCAGCTAGGAACTGTCACAGGAGGACATGTATTCCTTTTGGTGAATGTGCTCCAATTCATCTGATTGGATGAGACCTTTTAGAGGCATGTAATGCCCATATTGCCTTTTCACCTGTAGGTGAAATGATTTTAGACTTAGAAGCTGTAGATGCTGAGAACATAATTACTGAAAAGTGAATGGTTATGAAAATCAAAATTCAGACAAAAAAAGAGGAAATTAATGATTTGCTGTTACAGGACAGCTGCATGTAAATCAATGGAGTTAGAACACACCCTCACACCATGCACAAAAATAACCTCACGATGGCTTAAAGACTTAAACATAAGACATGACACCATGAAACTCCTAGAAGAGAGCATAGGCAAAACATTCTGACATAAACTGTACCAATGTTCCCTTAAGTCAGTCTCCCAAGGCAATAGAAACGAAAACTTACAAGCTTTTGCACAGCAAAGGAAACCATAAACAAAAGAAAACCTAAAAGACAACCTACGGAATAGGAGAAAGTATCTGCAAATGATGTGACTGACAAGGGCTTAATCTCCAAAATATACTGGGTGGGCCAGAGTTTGGGTTCTTCCATAATATCTTATTGGCCAACCCAATACAAACAGCTCATACAACTCAACAACAACAACAAAAAAACCCAATCGAAAAATGGGCAGAAGACCTTAATAGACGTTTCTCCAAAGAAGACACAAATGGCCAATAGGCATGAGAAAAGATGGTCAACATCACTAGTTATTAGAAAAGTGCAAATCAAAACTGCAGTGAGCTACCACCTCACACAGGTCAGAATGGCCATCATTAAAGTCTACAGACAACAAATGCTGGAGAGGGTGTGGACAAAAGGGAACCCTCCTACACTGTTGGTGGGGATGTAAGTTGGTGCAGCCAGTATGGAGAACAGTATGGAGATTCCTCAAAAAACTAGGGTTACCATATGATCCAGCAATCCCAGTCCTGGGCATATATCCAGACAAAATTATAATTCAAAAAGATACGTGTACCCTAACGTTCACAGCAGCACTATTCACAACAGCCAAGACATGGAAACAACCTAAATGTCCACAGAGGAATGGATAAAGAAGATGGGGTACATTTATACAATGGAACATTAGCCATAAAAAAATGAAATAATGCCATTTGCAGCAACATGGATGCAACTAGAGATTATCATGCTAAGTGGAGTAAGTCAGAGAGAGAAAGCCAAATACCCTATCACTTAAGTGTGGAAATTAAATATGGCAAAAATGAACGTATCTACAAAACAGAAACACACTCACAGACATAGAGAACAGACTTGTGGTTGCCAAGGGTGGGGGGAGAAGGGAGAGGGACGGGAGTTCAGGGTTGGTAGGTGCAAACTTACATTTAGAATGGATAAACGACAAGGTTCTACTGTAGAGCTCAGGGAACCATATCCAATTGGGATAAACCAGAATGGAAAAGAATATCTCAAGAAGAATGTACGTGTAAAACTGAGTCACTTTGCTGTGCAGCAGAGACTGGCGCAACACTGTAAATCAACTATGCTTCAGTAAAAAACAATGATTTGCTATTACAAGTGCCTAAGGAATTATGGTCCTCTTCTTCCTCAGATATTGGGAAAGTTTAAATGGCTACTCCTATTAAGGTAATTATGGATAATTCCAAGCCTCTATCTAATATCCGACAATAGCCACGCAGACCGGAGGCATTAAAAGTATTCAGGAATTCCTTAAGAAAAGACTTACAATTCCTTGCACCAGTCCCTGCGATACTCCCATTTTACCAGTAAGAAACCAAATGGAAAAGCCTGGAGGCTGGTTCAGGACCAGAGCTCTAAGTACTCTTGTGATTCCCTGCCACCCTGTCGTCCCTAATCCTCCCACACTGCTCTCAGCCATCCCATCAGACACCTGTTATTTCCCAGTAGTTGACCTACGGAGCGCATTCTTGAGTATTCCAGTAGAAAAGAAAGTCAATACCTACCTCTTCACCTTTACATGGGAAGATGGCCAACCTACTTGGACAGTTATGCCACAAGGCTATACTGAAAGCCCTACTTTTTCTCAAATACTTCAGGCCGATTTGGCTGATGTACACTTTCCTAATGACTCTGCTCTGATTCAGTACGTATACTTTCGTGTTCTAGAACTGGACAGGATTGCCAAGAGACACTATCCACTTGCTGCAACAATTAGTGTCAAGAGGCATAAAGTGACTACAATTCTGCTCACCAACTGTGCGATAATTAGGTCATTTAATATCTAAGGAAGGATTGTTGATTGATTCTGAAAGGATTAAGGGAATCCTAGCTTTCTCACTCCCCCAGAGAAAGAAACAGTGGAGAGGATTTCTAGGTCTAACTGGGTATTGCAGGAATTGGGTACCGAGTTTCTCCCTCGTGGCCTAATAACCTCTATGCGTTACTCAAGTCTCATCAGCCAGAGGGACTTCCCTGGCCGTCCGGTGCTTAAGACTCCACGCTTCCACTGCAGGGGGCACGGGTTTGATCCCTAGTCAGGGAACTAAGATCCCACATGCTGCGGGGCATGGCCAAAACAATTAATTTTAAAAATACTTAAAAAAAAAAAAAAAAAAACCTGATCAGCCAGACCCAGTTGAATGGATGAACAGAAGGAGAGAAAGCTATAAATGCCCTGGAACCTACACTAGCCCGGGCTCCAGCTCTGGCCCATCCTAACTATAAACTACCATTTTCCCTCTTTGCGCCTGAAGACAGAGGACACGCCCTGGGTGTATTCACTCAGAGGCACTGTGACCACAGGATGTTATAGTCGCCAAGAGCTCCCACCCTGTATGAGAGCTCTTTCGGCGACTGCCCTCTTTATGCAAAGCTACTGAAGAACTTCTCATGGGGTCTCCTCTGGCTGTGTTTCTCACTCAGTTGAATCTCTCTTAAGTTCCCATCATACTCAACACTATTCTGTGAGTCGCTTGGCCTCTTACGAAGGTTTATGACCTATGTTCTATCTGTCCTAACTGTAATCCTGGTAAACCCCTTCATGGCTCGCAAGGCCACTTCCCCCTCCCTGAGGAGCCCTTGTAGGTTTGGCAGCTGGACTCCATCCACGTGCCTTCCTCTGAAGGCTATAAATGCATCCTTTTCACACTGGGTGGAGGCATTTCCTTGCAGAAGGCCGGTAGCCTTCACAGTAGGCAAATTACTGTTAGGAAAAAAATAATTCCACTTTGGGGCATTCCTTCTGAGTTGCATAGCCACCAGGGAACCCATTTTACTGGACAGATTATTAACTCCACTGGTAAGATTCGGCCGCTAATGCAGCATTTTCACTGCACCTGTCACCTCAATCCTCAGTGGTAGTAGGAGGGACCCAAGAGCACTACTGAAACACAACTGGCTAAATTTTCAGAGGCTCTTCATCTTCCACGGCCAAAAGCTCTTCCCTTGGTAACTCCTCAACCTTAGCTCTACCCGCTTTGGTAAACATCAGTTGTCTCTCTGAAATAATTACTGGGCAGCGACCTGTGCCTTTAGATGAAGGTACGTATGAACCAGCGCTGCTTCAAGGTCACATTCTACATTACTGTCAGGGACTCATCAAAGTGCTTAAAGAAAATGAAAAATTAGTAACTGATTCCTTCCACAGTGAGCTCCTGGGAGACGAAGACCTTATTAAGGGTCACGGGTTACAGCCTGGAGATATTGGAAAAGACGTCAAAAAAGGGACTCTCTACAACCACGTTGGAAAGGACCATACCAGCTACTCTTAACAAATCCCTGGGGGGGCAAAACTTAAAGGACTAATCTCTTGGAGTCACGTCTCTCACCTCAGAAGGGCCTCCCCTCCTGAATGGACTGCAACCCCTATTTGTGACACCCCACTTGCACTAAGAGAGGCTCCATCAGACCAGGATGAGAGGAACACGACAGCAGTGGTAGACAGCCACCCCAAGAGTCCAGACCAGACCTGTAAGAAACCGCCTCTCTCCATCAAAATGGAAAGTTACGGGACTTCCCTGGCAGCCCAGTGGTTAAGACACCCCGCTTTCCCTGCAGGGGGCACGGGTTCCATCCCTGATCAGGGAACTAAGATCCCGCATGCCGCGCGGCACAGCCAAAAAATAGAAAAAGAAATGGAAAGTTACTGTTCTGTTTCTAGCTGTGTCCTTAGGCCAATGTTTAGGGTGGAAGGAAAACTCTTTAGTAAAACTATCACAAAGTATAGGTACTGGGGGAGGTTAACTGATTGCTGTCATCACATTAATCTGTCAGTACAAGGCCGATTAAACCCCTTGTAATTCCTGCCACTGACTTTTCAGATGTTTCTAATGGTACCACTTACTCAGACACACCTCCCTCTGGCCTAACTTCTCAGGTTCAAATTCTCCAAAACACTAATATGTCCGTCCCTTGACTGACACTATCTTCGGTTCTTAGAGATGGCACACAACTCACCCTAGGCCCCCCTCACTCTGTCCCTTACTTTTTTTTGGCCGTGCCGCGCAGCTTGCGGGATCTTAGTTCCCCCCGACCAGGGATCAGACCCGAGCCCCCTGCAGTGGAAGCACGGAGTCGTAGCCACTGGACCGCCGGGGAAGTCCCCGTGTCCCGTACTTAATTAACAGAGGTCTTAAAGAGAAAGATACAAGTCACGTATGCCAGCAACTCCCCCACCTCCAGTATCATACGGATAGCTTTTGGAAAGTCTGCAAAAGAAATGGCCCACGGTTTAATACTGTGTTACGAGAACTTCCAGTTAACGAAGCCATCAACAAAAGCCCTCTGGGAGGAGTCACTTGTGCTCCCCCAGGTTTTGTCTTCATATATGGTATTGGAACGGACCCACCTTCCCAAGGGTATTCACATAAATGTGTGAAGAGCTGGCAAGTAGAAGGCGGGACGTTATGTTACCCCATTGTCTATCCAAAAAGAGAGATGGACCTCCTTTTTCTCCCCATTACAGAGTCAGGAGATCCATGAGAGGAGGATACCAAAGAAACCTGGTGGCAAAGTCTTTTCGGAATCTTGGTTCCTAGCGCAGGAGTACATGTGAACAGGGATACGCTTAGAAACCTATCAGCCACCATTGGTCAGATGGGTGAAGAAACTGCAAGAAGCACTGCAGCACAGCAGAAATCCTTAGATTCCTTAGCCCAAGTTGTGTGAGATAACGGAATTGCCCTAGATCTCCTACTGCCCAAACAGGGAGGTGCTTGTGCTATTGGCCACACGTGTTGCACTTAGGTTAACACCTCCAGAGGTTGAGACATGCCTGGGTAAAATTTTCCGAAGAGCAAAATGGTTACAAGATGTAAGAAAGAGTGATCCTTTAAGTCAGCGGTCCCCAGTCTTTTTGGCACCAGGGACCGGTTTCATGGAAGACAGTTTTTCCATGGACCGGGGCGGGGGCAGGGAGGTATGGTTCAGGCAGTGATGCAAGTAATGGGGGGTGGCAGGTGCCACTCACCTCCTGCTGTGCGGCCCGGTTCCTAACAGGCCGAGGACTGGTAGTGGTCCGCGTCCCAAGGGTTGGGGACCCCTGCTTTAAGTGACCTTTCTAGTCAGCTACCCTCAGGACTAGGCAACATTTTCCTCTTGCTTTACAGACAATTGTTATTCTATGCACTGCCATTCTTTTCCTGGCTATCAAATTACTCACGACATGTATCCCTGCTTGTTCTAAGTCTACGGCCAAAAGCACACCTACAATGATTGTACAACAAACTGAGATGACTGATCAAATGTATAATCTATAAAACTTGCCTTCATCAGTGTATTTCTATGATTACTGCATTAAATTACTATGATAAAATATATAATGATGCTTAAACAAATTGAAACTGCTGATCATTTCTATAATTCTGTGTAAGGTAATGGACATACACAGTGCACATAAAGTACAACTGGCTTAAGTCCTATTGGACACCCTAGAATTGGCTACCAGTCCTTGCCAAGCATCCTATTAGCGCATCCCCCTCCCCCCAAAAGAAAAAAAAAGGACCGGGCTCTCGAGACCCAGCATGGAGGGACATGATGAATCGGAGGCAGGTAAGCAACCACCTCGGCACCAAAGGACCAAATAGTTGATCATCTAATGCTTTCTATCAAAAGATTTATGATCTAAAGGGGGAAGATGATGAGGGAAATCATAAATATTTTATGGCAGGACAATCAAACTAAGAAAGAAAACAAATGACATGCTCCCTTTGTGACAAGCTTTTCCCAGTGTTCAATGTGCATATCTATACGATACATTAACCGGCTCTCCTCAGAGCAGCAGGATGAAATCAACCTTTGAGAAAAACATGACCCTTTCTTTAGACGCCAGCATTTCAATATTGTAATTCTACGACTAATATATCTCTTTTTCATCTCATACAAGGGTACAGGGGGTCACACTGACCAAAGGCTTGTCTGTACATGCAATATTAAGGGGAAAAAACCCCCAACTTGTGGATTGAGCTATGTACACAGTGCTAACCTGTCAATATGAGACATAATTTGTCTCAAAAATGTATAAAACTGCATCTCTGACTCCTGATCAATGGAGCCGTTTTCAGACTTTCTGAGAATGTTTCCTGGGTTATAATCCTCAGTTTGACTCGAGTAAAATTCTCTTTTCTTTTTTCTTAACTTGACTGTTATTTGATTTTCCGTCAGCAGGCCTCACTGCTGAAATGGAAATTACACCTTAAGGAAAGGGCTATACCTGATGTCAAGGGCCTTTCCCGAATACAGGAGGATGTGGCTTCCCCCATGCTCAGCCCCTTGCCCTCTGACATGAAGATAGTGTCGGCCTAACAGTTGCGAAGCCCCTTGGGACCAACTGTCTGACACGGAAAGGGAGCTGGTGTTCTTCACTGACAGAAGCACCACCCCTGTACACAAGGCCGCCTGCTGGACAGCTGTGCCGTGCTTTCCTGCTGGTGGCATATCCCCCATCTAGGAGGGCTTGCCTGGCAGAGTTGATGGTGGTGTGCCTGGCTCTACCACTGGCCATCAAAACGAGACCCCAAGGACACAGATTTTCACTGACTCCCGAGCAGTAGCCAGTGGGCTCACAGTCTGGTCTGGACAGTGGCCTCCTTGGGGCACCTCCACTTGGAAAGAGATGGCAACACACACACTGATGATGGATACTCGTGGCTCTGCGTACACATGCCAACGCCAGAAGGAGACCTGTTCCAGAGCCCGACGTGAGCTATGACACAGGTCCAGACACAGCTATTCCTCCAGAGATGCACGCCTGCTAACACAGTGGGTCCACGGGGAAGCCTAAGTGGTGGTAGATAGTTGCCCCCTCTGCTCTCAAACAAAATTCTGGAAGCCTCCCAGGTAGGCACATGCATACACCCCGGGTGACAGACCCTACTTCTGGTGAGAAATAGATTTTATCAGGCTGCTGCCACCCTCTGCTAGAGGTAGTGGGTATTCAACCACTGTCACTGATTCCTCCCCTGGACTTCTGCTGGCCACTCCCTCCAGAAATGCTGTAATCTCCTTCTTGACCAGGTATGTGCCCATCCCTTTTCGGCCCACCAGGCATCATGGATTCAGATCAAGGTACCCATTTCACCGCCCAGTCTGTTCGGTCATGGACTCTTGTAAAATATCCAACTAACTAAGCAGCCCCAAGTGGCTAAACTTAGAGATATACCATGGTCTACTCAAAGGCAGGCCCCCGCCCCCAAAGCCTTTAAACAAAGGTGGTCCCCAAAATGGACAAAAAAACATGACCACAAGCTCTAACACTGCCTAACCCCCGGCCCTCAGATCTCCACACCCCACCATGCACACACCAGCTGCCAGTCTTCTCCACGGACTCCTCTGTGAGCACGTAAAGGGAACCCTCAGTCCTCTGACGTCAGGCATCATTCACATCTGCTCAGCAGAGGAATGCTCCCCTTGCCCACCATCTCACCGTCTTCCACGCACCTAATCAGGTCGATCAAGGGCTGGTTGTGCAACGTGATACAGACAGAGAGCCCCCAAGGGGACAAGCCCCTACCCAACTGCTTAGAGATGATGATTATACAGATTTTATTGGCCCACATGATGGCCCAGGACCAGCCGCAAATCTTAAGGCCACTGGCTTCGCCTCACTTTTTGAACAGCTGGTTTATTAAACCATATTCATCAAAAGTTTTGCAGGAGATTGAAGTTACAGCTCCAGGACCCACTAGCGCAACTTGCGTGGATCTCAGAGAAAAGACAAGAGGCTCCCCACCTAGTGGATGCTGGTGTTGTTAGGAAATGAAATCCACAGGGGAAGCCCGGAGTCCAGTGTCACTATCAGCAGACACGGGCCAGGTCCCTACCCGACTTTAGACAAAGAGACAAACAGCCTCTTGCCCCAAAGCAGCTACACACAGTATCCACGCTTCTCAACTCGAAGGAGGCCCCAGCAAGCCAAGTGCACATCTGACTCCTTGGTTGTGGCTCTTAACGTGTACAGCCCGGAGAGCAGGGTTGCTAGTGGACCCCTGGAGCCTAGTGCTGTCCCAGGAGCTGTGCGGGAACACGTCAGCCAAGTGCATGACTGCATCACGGGATGGCTGAGTGCCAGTGCAGGCAGGCCCTGTGAGAAGAGCTTCGGCTGGCACGTGACTGGGCGTAGATTCTAACCAGAGCTCACCTCTCTCCACATTAAATGGTGCCAGTAGAAACGATGCTGAAACAAGTTGCTCCCTCCTTTTACAAAACCTCAAGTTATACATCCCAGGCAAAAACGGCCTTCCCAGTGTTAACCGAATCAGACCCAGATGGCTGGCAGTTTTGGGCTGTCAGGATCCTACCATGGTTTCATAGGGTGAACTCCGGATTCTGAAGCTGTAGGCTGCAACGTGTGCCTACAATCAGCCCATCAATGTGTCCGGAATCTGTGTGCATCATGGATAGGGTCCCCACAAGGCTCGGTCTTGGACACGGCCGTGCCCTTCCCAAGATGCACCCCTGCTGCTCCGATGGAGCTGATCCGCTCAACCACCGGCAGAGCCTGTGCTTGTAGCTGTGCCCTGCACAGGCCTCCAGCAGATCTGCTCGGAACTTAACACCTCTTAGCCACTCTGCCCTTCACGGGTCTCCACCTGGGAAGGCCACCCCAAGCACACCAACGTCTCAGTGGGTGACGTCTCAACCCAAGAGAATTACGAGGGAAATCATGCTCCCCAAGCTCGTGGGACGGTGGGACCTTCCCCTCCCAGACCGCCTTCACATCAGCAGGGAGGAGACTGGTGACGGCCAACCTCAAGGTCGAGCTGCCCCAGTACCTCCAGGTGATGGACGCTGGGGGCCCTCGAGAAGACTGTTTTTGTGAAATGGCTAATTCCTTGCCGCTATCACAATACTTACTAGGCACTACCATATATAAAATAGGGAACTGATAAGAACCTGCTGTATAGCACGGGGAACTCCACTTTGCTGTACAGTAGAAACTAACAGCACTGTAAAACAACTACCCCAATAAAAAAAAAAAGCAAAAAACAAACAAACAGTAGTTCCCCTGCCAACTGCACGGCACCAGTAACGTCATTTGGCCTTCATGACAAGTCAAGCCGTGTGTTCTAACCCTCATTGGCCACGGGGGCACCTCCTCACAACGGTCCTACCTTGACCTACCTAGAGCCTATGATCAGGGACCTCTTGCCGCCGTGTGTGCCGGCTGATGCGCTGATGACAGCGTTTGCTCCCCACCCGATGCAGCCACAACAGATCCGACTCCCTCGTTATTCCCACCACCACCTTCCGTACTCAAAGCTGCTACCCTCCTTTGTACCCACATCATAGGCACAAGCCGCTCCCCGCTATACGCCAGAATCCCCTCCAACACCACGACCAAGTAGGCCACACCTGCCAGGACACATGTATTTGTGCAAACCTCTGACAGCAGCCTCGGCCCTACAAGCAAAACAACGCTGTGTGTGTCTCTACGCAGGGCCAGACCTACATCCCCAGGGCACTAACCTGCAGTTCCTCGCAGTGATCAGCTGTGTGCGAATTCCCTCCAAAATACCTTGAGCCTCACTCAGGCTAAACAAACCCTAATCAGGACCCCGTACGGGGCACCCTGAGGGTAAGCATCAGCATAACCAGAATAACCCCCCCCATCGTGGTGGTACTTTCTAAAGGCTACTAACTGTATGCAAGCGCAAAGACTGCTCCTCACCCTGTACACTCACGGCCCCCAAATGGTAATTAACGCCTCATTCAGATTCTGCTTTGGACCTGCCTCGAGCAGTCAGGAGCAAGCCCACTGGACCCTGCCCAGTCTGCAGCATATCCAGAGATAACCCCTATGGTTACAATACTGTTCCTTTTAGGATCCCAGCACCCTTCACTCTTCTGGCACTTTTCCACTAGAGCTGTCCTGCTCACAGAAAGGGCCATCCTGTCCCTGTCCTGTTGGGACTGGCCATCACCAGTGGACTGGAGGGCATAGGAACATCAAATATTAAAAGCCACCCAGCAGGGAATACCCAGGTGGCGCAGTGGTTGGGAATCTACCTGCCAATGCAGGGAACATGGGTTCGAGCCTGGTCCCAGAAGATCCCACATGCCACGGAGCAACTAAACCCGTGGGCCACAACTACCGAGCCTGCACTCTAGAGCCTGTGTGCCACAACTATTGAGCCTGCGTGCCACAACTACTGAAGCCCACACGCCTAGAGCCCGTGCTCCGCAACAAAGAGCAGCCCCCGCTCACCGCAACTAGAGAAAGCCCGCACACAGCAACGAAGACCCAACGCAGCCCCCCCCAAAAAAAACCCCCGAAAAACAAAAAAACCACAAAACTTGAGTAGCTGTATTTCACACAGAGCAGATTTCAGAGGAAGGAAAATTCTCAGAGATAAAGAGAGGCATGACATGATGATAAAGGCATCGATTCTCCAAGAAGACATAACAACCCTTAGTGCGTGTGCGCCTAACAACAGAGTCCACATGCGAGAGACAAAAACTGATATGACTGCATCGAGAAATGGATGAATCCACTATTTAAGTTAGAGACTTCAATATACCTCTATCAGAAATGACAGATGCTGGAGGCAAAAAGTGAGTAAGAAGATAAATGAACTCAACAGTACCATCCACAACTGGATATAATTGACAACTACGGACGACGTCATCCAAAGACAGCAGCACACAGATCCTCTCAAGTGCACATGGGACCATCGCCAACAAACACCATATCTTGGGCCATAAACAAACCTTAATGAATTTAAAAGAATAGAAATCACAGTGGATGCTCTTAGGCCACAGTGGAATTAAATTGGAAATAACATAAAGGTAGCTGGGAAGTCCCCCAAGTACTTGTAAACAACAAACTTCCAAATAACAAACAGATCAAAGAAGAAATCTCCAGAGAAATAAAAAATATTTTGAACTTAATGAAAATGAAAATAACACTTATCAAAATTTGAGGGATGCAGGGCTTCCCTGGTGGCACAGTGGTTAAGAACTGCCTGCCCAGTGGTTAAGAATCTGCCGGGCGGGCTTCCCTGGTGGTACAGTGGTTAAGAACCACCTGGCAATGCAGGGGACACGGGTTCAAGCCCTGGTACAGGAAGATGCCATGGAGCAACTAAGCCCATGTGCCACAACTAATGAGCCTGTGAGCCACAACTACTGAAGCATGTGTGCCTAGAGCCCATGCTCTGCAGCAAGAGAAGCCACTGCAATGAGAAGCCCGTGCACTGCAACGAAGAGTAGCCCCTGCTCGCCACAACTAGAGAAAAGCCCGCACGAAGCAACGAATACCCAATGCAGCCAAAAACAAAATAATTTTTTTTTAAATGCGAGGGATGCAGTGAAAGCAATGCTTAGAGAAAGCACTGAAAGGATATATTAAAAAAGAAGCAAGATCAAAAATCAATAATCTAAACCTCTACCTTAAGAAACTAGAAAAAGGGCAAATTAAATCTAAAGTAGAAAAAAATACTAAATCAGAAGAAAAAAATACTAAAATTTGGAGCAGAAATCAATAAAATTTAAAACAGGAAATTGGTAGAGAACATCAACTAAACCAAAGCTGGCTCTCTGAAAAGATCAATAAAATCATATGCTAACTAGGAAAAAAATAGAGAAGACAGAAATTATTATTATCAGCAAAGAACTAGGGGATATCACTACACGTCTTATGGACGTTGAAAGGGTAATAATGGAATACTATGAATAACTATACCCCAAAATTTAATAACCTCGATGGAATGGCCCTATTCCTTGAAAGACACAGCCTGCAAGAACTCACACAAGAAGAAATAGATAATCTGAATAGTCCTATATCTATGAAAGAAACTGAATGAACAATCAGTAACCTTCCAGGAACCTTGCTACACTGTTGGTGGCAATGTAAATTGGTGCAGCCACTATGGAAAACAGTATGGAGGGTCCTTAAAAAACTAAAAACAGAATTACCATATGATTCAGCAATCCCACTACTGGGCATATATCTGGACAAAACTTTAACTCAAAAAGATACATCCATCCCAATGTTCACAGCAGCACTATTTACAATAGCCAAGACATGGAAGCAACCTAAATTTCTATCAACAGATGACTGGATAAAGAAGATGTGGTACACATACAATGGAATATTACTCAGCCATAAAAAAAGAATGAAATAATGCCATTTGCAGCAACATGGATGGACCTAGAGATAGTCATACTAAGTGAAGTAAACCAGAGAAAGACAAATATCATATATCGCTTATATGTAGAACCTAAAACAATAAATAAGTAAAAGAAAATAAAACATACAAATGAACTTATTTCCAAAATAGAAAGAGACTCACAGACATAGGAAACAAACTTATGGTTACCAAAGGAGAAAGGGGCATGGACAGAGGGATATATTAGGAAGTTGGGATTAACATATACACACTACTATATATAAAATAGATAACCAACAAGGACCTACTGTATAGCACAGGGAACTATACTCAATATTTTGTAACAACCTGTAAGAGTAAAGAATCTGAAAAAGATATGTATGTGTGCGTGTTTGTGTATAAAACTGAATCGCTGTGCTGTACACCTGAAACTAACACACTATTGTAAATCAACTATACTTCAGTAAAAAAGTAAAGTAAAAAATAATATAATTACTAACCTTCCAAAACAGAAAACACCAGATCCAGATGGGTTCACTGGTGAATTCTACCAAACATTTAAGGAAGAAATTAATTCTCTACAATTAGTTTCAGAGGACAGAAGCAGAGGGAATGTGCACTAACTCATTCTATGAGGTAAGCATTTCCCTAATAACAAAACCAGACACAGACATGACAAGGAAACTATAGATCAGTCTCTCTCATAAACAGTGATGTAAAAATCCCAAACAAAATATTAACAAACTGGGGATTTCCCTGGTAGTCCATTGGGTAAGACTCCATGGGGGGCCCAGGTTTGATCCCTGGTCCGGGAACTAGATCCCACATGCCACAACTAAGAGTTTGCATGCCGCAACTAAGAAGACCGCATGCCTCAAGGAAGATCCCGCAAGCCACAACTAAGACCCAGTGCAGTCAAAATAAATATTTTTTAAAAATATTAACAAACTGAATCAAATAATATAGAAGAATTATACACCATAACCAAGTGGTATTTATCCCAGATATGCAAGGCTGGCTCAACATTCAAAATTCACTTCAGGGGACTTCCTTGGTGGTCCAGTGGTCAAGAATTCACCTTCCAATGCAGGGGACGTGGGTTTGATCCCTGGTGAGGGAACTAAGATCCCACATGCCACAGGGCAACTAAGCCCACGCGCCACAAATACTGAGCCTGCGCGCCTCAACTAGGGAGCCAGCATGCTGCAAACTACAGAGCCCATGCGCTCTGGAGCCCGTGCACCCAACTAGAAAGCCCGCGGGCCACAACTAGAGAGAAGCCCATGCGCTGCAACGAAAGATCCCACATGCCACAACGAAGATCCCACGTACGGCAACTAAGACCCAACACAGCCAAAAATAATAAAAATAAATAAAATAATTTAAAAAAATCACTTCAACAGTCTAAACAAAAATCACAGCATATCAAAAGATTTTTCTAAATCTATTTGAAAAGGCAAGACTATGGAGATGGCAGTAAAAGGACCAGTGGTTGCCGGGGATCGGGGTTGGGGGAGGGGTGACTAGGAGGCGCACAGGGCATTTTTTAGGGCAGCGAACGTGTTTCGCAGGACACTATAAAGGTGGACGCATCTTCATCTAGACCCACAGAACATACATGCAAAGTCAACTGTGGACAGTGGGTGATGACGACATGTCAGTGTAGGTTCATCCACAGGAACAAACACACCATCTCACACGTCCAGGGTTCTGTAGGCCGGCAGGCCTAATTTACCATGCGCCGTTAACTGCCCACGGGCGTCTGGTAGCCCTCCTAGCGCTACAGAGCAGTGGCGCACCACGACGGCCACTCGCTGGGCCCTGCTGGAGCCGAGGCCCTCCCGGGCCCTGAGACCGGGCTGCTGGCGCCCAGCTGCCCTGATGCCTTGGGTTGTGCCTGCAGCACCACACAGGCTCACCCCTGCAGAGGCCTCCTTCCTGCACTGGTGCTGGCAGGACAGAGGTGAACCAGTGCCCCGGCACCTCCCACGTGACGATGGTCTCGTGGGCCCACAGCCCAGGTGGCACTCAGGAAATACCCAAATACTCGAGCCACGTGCAGCAGAGGCCTTGTGTTTAGATGCTTTCCATGGAGCTGCTGACCGCCTGGCTGAGGACTATTCGTTGACCAGCCAGGGCAGGGGCAGTTTCCCTGAAGGGGCCTTTCATTGCACGTGGGTAGACAGCCCTGGCGAGGCTGCACAAAAGCATGGCAGGAATAGCTGGACAGAGCCCGGAAGCCCCCAGGGTGTCTCCCGCCCCTCTCCAATGCCCTGGGATTAAGCGGATTCCAACGCTCTTCCGACGTCTGCTGTCTTAACTACATTACACTGCTTGGGCACTAGGCTTCTAAGCTTCACACTCAGACAAGTTCATATTCGACTGGATGAGATGAGGTGTGTCAGTCTTCAACCAAACATCGGAGGTGAATTACAGTAAAGAGGCTGGATCCATTCGTGATGGGATCTGTGGTCTGACTAGGAAGAACTTCCAGAGCCCCACCCTCTTCCCTGCCTGGCCCGGTCTCTGCGAATGGATAAGGAGTGCCATGTGTCCTGTGGGTGGGAAGATCAAACCTCATAAACGCCCAGCCACGACGGAGGCCCCACCAGCTCTTCCTCTGGCCACCTGCAAGAGCGTACACCTGCGTCCATCTCCCCACATTACCAACTATCTTCTGATCCTCTTGGTGCAAATGGCATCATCTTGACAACCAAGCCCATCTTGGGTGAGGGGCAGGGTTGATCCCCCTCCTAAAGGGAACCATAGAACAGAAGAGAAGATGTTTGGGGCTGAGAAACAGGGGTCTAGTATGGGCAATTTGGAGAAGATGAGGCCGAGACATCCAAGTGTATACGATTTCCAAAGTTTTCAGAAGCACATGTCATAGCAGAAAACCCTCGAGGCCACCCAAGTGGCTACTAGCAGTAGAATCAAGAAGTGAACAGGATGCAGCCCCATCACAGGGCCCTACAGGCTAGCAAGAGTGACCAGACTGCCATCCCATGGGCAGCTAACAGCACTGAGTAACGGAAAACTGACAGAATGCCATTTGCACTCCAAAGAAAGCACACAGAATTAAAACACAGTGACCCAGGGAGGCACACACTTGTCACTCACCCGACAGAGGAGGCCTGTCTGGGAGTCATGTTGAGCGGGGGCTGGTGTGAGGGATTCATCCAGGTCTTGGCCTTGCCGTCCCTCCATCGATGTCCACCTTAGTAAGTTTACGTGGGTCCTGCAATGGCTTATGCATTTTCTACAGACACTATATTTTACAGTTAAATTCTATGAAGTGGGAGCTTGGAGACAAGATGGCAGAGAAGGACGTGAGCTCGTCCCCCTCATGAAAATACCAAAATCACAACTAACTGCTCAACAACCACTGACCAAAAACCACCGGAAGCTACCAAAAAAGTTACCCTACATCTAAAGACAAAGAAGAAGCCACAAAGAGACAGTAGGAGGGGCACAATCACGATGAAATCAAATTCCATCCCCACCGGCTGGGCAACCCACAAACTAGAAAATATTTACACTGGAAAGGTTCGCACACAGGAGTTAAAGTTCTGAGCCCCACATCCGTCTCCCCAGCCAGGGAGTCTGGCATCGGGAGGGTGAGTGCCTAAACCAGCTGGGCTTGAAAGCCACTGGGGTTTGATCAGCAAATTCCACACGACTGGGGGAAACAGAAGCTCTACTCTTGCAGGAGGCACACAAGGTCTCAAGCACACCAGGACCCGGGAGGAAAAGCAGTGACCTCATAAGGGCCTGGGCCAGACCTACCTGCTGATGTTGGAGGATGTCCCGTGGAGGTGGGCGGGGGGCGGGGGGCGGCTGTGGCTCACTGTGGGGACAGAGACACTGGCAGTGTAAGTTCTGGGAAGTGCTCATTGGCGTGAACCGCCTGGAGGCAGAGGTCTTCTCACCAAGACCCAGCCCCATCCAACAGCCTGCAGGCTCCAGGGCTGGGATGCCTCCCGCCAAAAAACCAACAGAGCGGGAACACAGCCCTGCCCATCGGAAGACAGGCTGCCTAATGTCTTCCTGATGCTACAGCTTCCCACTAAACACACACCTTGACACGGCCCTGCCAACCAGAGGGACAAGACCCAGCTATACCCACCAGTGCGCAGAAACCAGTCCCTCCTACCAGGAAGCCAGCACAAGCCCTTCGCCAGCCTCAACCACCAGGGGGCAGACACCTGAATCAAGAACTACAATCCCGGGCTTCCCTGGTGGCGCAGTGGTTGAGAATCCGCCTGCAAGTGCAGGGGACACAGGTTCGAGCCCTGATTCAGGAAGATCCACATGCCGCGGAGCAACTAAGCCAGTGCGCCACAAATATGAGCCTGTGCTCTAGAGCCTGCACACCTACTGAGACCGAGTGCCACAACTACTGAAGCTCACGCACCTAGAGCCCATGCTCTGAAACAAGACGAGCCACCACAATGAGAAGCCCACGCACAACGAAGAGTAGCCCCTCCTCGCCACAACTAGAGAAAGCCCATGTGCAGCAATGAAGACTCAATGCAGCCAAAAATAAAATTAATTAATTTAAAATAGAACTACAATCCTGCAGCCTGTGGAATGGAAACCACAATCACAGAAAGTTAGACAAAATTAGACAGCAGAGGAATATGTCCCAGATGAAGGACAAGATAAAAGCCCAGAAGAACAACTAAGTAAAGTGGACATAAGCAATTTACCCAAAAAAGAATTCAGAGTAATGACAGTAAAGATGATCCAAGATCTCAGAAAAAGAATGGAGGCACAGACCAAGAAAATACAAGAAATGGTTAACAAAGACCTAGAGGATCTAAACAACAACCAGAAATGAACAATAACTGAAATGAAAAATACACTAGAAGGAAACAATAGCAGAATAAGTGAGGCAGAAAAACAGATAAGTGAGCTGGAAGACAGAATAATGGAAATCACTACCCTGGAACGGAATAAAGAAAAAACAATGAAAAGAAATAATGACAGTCTAAGAAACCCTCTAGAACAACATTAAACACACCAAAATTCGTTCACATTATAGGGGTCCCAGAAGGGTAAGAAAGGACCCGAGGAAATATTCGAAGAAATAATAGCTGAAAACTTCCTTATCACAAGAAAGGAAGCACAGAGAGTCCAGGCAGGATAAACCCAAGGAGGAACAAGCCAAGGCACATATTAATCAAATTTACAAAAACTGGGACTTCCCTGGTGGTCCAGTGGAGAAGACTGCACGCTCCCAATGCAGGGGCCCAGGTTCGATCCCTCGTCGGGGAACTAGATCCTACATGCCACAACTGAGAGTTCACATGCCGCACTAAGGGTTTGCATGCCACAACTAAGAGTTTGCATGCCACAATAAAAGATGCTGCATGCTGCAACTCAAAATCCCACATGCCACGACAAAGACTGAAGATCCTGCGTGCCACAAGTAAGACCCAGCATAGCCAAATACATAAATAAAGATTTTATTAACTTACAAAAATTAAAGACAGAAAAAAAATACTAAAAGCAACAAGGGAAAAGCAACAAATAACATAAAAGGGAATCCCCATAAGGTGATAGGGTGATTTTCCAACAGAAACGCTACAGGCCCAAAGAAAGTGGCACAATATATTTAAAGTTATGAAAGGGAAAAACCTACAACCAAGAATACCCTACTCAGCAAGGCTCTCATTCAGATTCAACGGAGAAATAGAAGCTTTGCAAAGAAGCAAAAGCTAAGAGAATTCAGCACCACCAAACTAGCTTGACAACAAATGCTAAAGGAACTTCTCTAGGTGGAAAAGAAAAGGCCAAAACTACAAACAAGAAAATTACAAATGGGAAAGCTCACCACTAAAGGCAAACATACAGCAGAGGTAGGAAATCATCCACATACAAATATAATATCAAAACCAGCAATCGTGAGAAGAGGAAAGTACAAATACAGGATACTGGCAATGCATTCGAAATTAAAAGACCAGCAACTGAAAACAATCTTGTATGTATATAGACTGCTATATCAAAATTCCATGATAACCTCAAACCGAAAATCTACAATAGATACACACACACAAAAGAATCCAAATACAACACTAAAGTCAGTCATCAAATCACAAGCGAAAAAAATCCTACAAAACCAAATCCAAAACAATTAACAAAATGGCAATAAGAACATACAAATCAATAATTACCTTAAACATAAATGGATTAAATACTCTAACCAAAAGACACAGACTGGCTGAATGGATACAGAAACAAGACCTGTACCTATGCTGTCTAAAAAAGACCCACTTCATATCTAGGGACACATACAGACTGAAAGTGAAGGGATGTAAAAAGGTATTCCACACAAATGGAAATCAAATGAAAGCTCAGTAGCAATACTCATATCAGACGGAACACACATGAAAATAAAAGCTGTTACAAGAGACAAAGAAAGACACTACATAATGATCAAGGGATCAATCCAAGAAGAAGATATAACAATCGTAAATATATACGCATACAACAGAGGAGCACCTCAATATATAAGGCAAATGCTAACAGCCATCGAAGGAGAAATTCACAGTAACTCAATAATACTGGGGAAACTTAACACCCCACTTTCATCAATGGACAGATCATCCAGACAGAAAACCAATAAGGAAACATAGGCCTTAAATGACATGTTAGACCAGATGGACTTATTTATTTTTTATTTATTTATACATTGAGTCTTTTTAATGCTTATTTATTTATTTATTTTTGGCTGCGATGGTTCTTCATTGCTGCACGTGGACTTTCTTTAGTTGCAGTGAGCGGGGCTTACTCTTGATTGTGGTGCACAGGCTTCTCATTGCAGTGGCTTCCCTTGTTGTGGAGCACAGGCTCTAGGTGCTGGGGCTTCAGTAGTTGTGGCACGCAGGCTCAGCAGTTTTGGCTCACAGGCTCTAGAGCACAGGCTCAGTAGTTGTGGCGCATGGGCTTAGTTGCTCTGCAGCATGTGGGATCTTCCCAGACCAGGGCTCAAACCCATGTCCCCTGCATTGGCAGGCAGATTCCTAACCACTGCGCCACCAGGGAAGTCCCTAGATCTGATGGACTTAATTGGTATTTATAGAGCATTCCAACCAGAAGCAGCAGAATACAGATTCTTCTCAAGTGTACATGGAACATTCTCCAAAATAGAACACATGCTGAGCCACAAAGCAAGCCTCGGTAAATTTATGAAACTGAAATCATATCAAGAATCTTTTCTGATCACAATGCTATGAGATTATAATTCAACAAGAAAAATCTGTAAAAGACACAAACACATACAGGCTAAACAATATGCTACTAAACAACCAATGGATCACTGAAGACGTCAAAGCAGAAATCGAAAATACCTAGAGACAAATGAAAACGAAAACACGATTCAAAACCTCCAGGACGCAGCAAAAAGAGTTCTAAGAAGGAAGTTTATAGCAATACAGTCGTGCCTCAGGAAACAAGAAAAATATCAAATAAACAACCTAACCTTACACCTAAAGCAACTAGAGAAAGAAAAACAAACAAAACCCAAACTTAGTAGAAGGAAAGAAATCATCAAGATCAGAGCAGAAATGAATGAAATTAGAGACAAGGTAATAGAAAAGATCAATGAGACTAAAAGCCGGTTCTTTCAAAAGATAAACAACAAAACTGATAAAACTTTAGCCAGACTCATCCAGAAAAAAATAGAGAGGGCTCAAATCAAAAAAATTAGACATGCAAATGGAGAAGTTAAAACAGACACCACAGAAATACAAAGGATCATAAGAGACTACTACAAGCAACTATATGCCAATAAAATGGATAACCTAGAAGAAATGGACAAATTCTTAGGAAAGTACAATCTCCCAAGACTGAACTAGGTAGAAATAGAAAATATGAAGAGAAAAATCACAAGTACTGAAATTGAAACTGTGATTTAAAAACTCCCAACAAACGAAAGTCCAGGACAAGACTGTTTCACAGGTGAATTCTATCAAACATTTAGAGAAGCGTTAATGCGTATGCTTCTGAAACGATTCCAAAACACTGCGAAGGAAGGAACACTCCCAAACTCATTTTATGAGGCCACCATCACTCTGATAACAAAAACAGACAAAGATACCACAACAAAAAGAAAATTGTAGTCCAATATCACTGGTGAACACACACACAAAAATCCTCAACAAAATACTAGCAAACCGTGGGAATTCCCTGGTGGTCCAGGGGTTAGGACACCATGCTCTCACTACTGAGGGTCTGGGTTCGATCTCTGGTCAGGGAACTAAAACCCCATAAGCCACGCAGCATGGCCAAAAAAAAAAAAAAAAAAATACTAGCAAACCAAATCCAACAATACATTAAAAGGATCATACACCATGATCAAGTGGGATTTACCCCAGGGATGTAAGGATGCTTCAATATCTGCAGATCGATCACTGTGATACACCACTTTAACCATCTGATCATCTCAATAGATACAGAAAAGGTTTTTGACAAAATTCAAAACCAATTTATGATAAAAACTCTCCAGAGAGTGGGCAGAGGGAACATACCTCAACATAATGAAGTCCATATATGACAAATCCACAACTAACATCACACTCAATGGTGAAAAGCTGAAAGCATTTCCTCTAAGATCAGGAACAAGACAAGGATGTCCACTCTCGCCACTTTTACTCAGCATAGTTTTGCAAGTTCTGGCCATGGCAATCAGAGAAGAAAAAGAAATAGAAGGAAAAGAAAAAGTAAAACTGTCACTCTTTGCAGATGACATGATTCTATACATAGAAAACCATAAAGATGCTGCAGAAAACTACTAGAGCTCATCAAGGAATTCAGTAAAGTTGCAGGATACAAAATTAATACACAGAAACCTGTTGCATTCCTATACACTAACAACAAAAGATCAGAAAGAGAAATTAAGGAAACAGTTCCATTTACCATCACATCAAAAAGAATAAGATACCTAGGAATAAACCTACCTAAGGAGGCAAAGACCTGTATTCTGAAAACTATGATATGCTGATGAAAGAAACTGAACATGACACAAACAGATGGAAAAACATACCATTTTCTTGGATTGACAGAATCAATATTGTCCAAACGACTATACTACCCAAGGCTATCTACAGATTCAATGCAAGCCCTGTCAAATGACCAATGGCATTTTTCACAGAACTAGAACAAAAAATTTTTTAATTTGTATGGAAACACAGAAGACCCCCAAATAGCCAAAGCAATCTTTGGGTCAACAAAGAACGGAGCTGGAGGAATCAGGCTCCCTAACTTCAGACTATACTACGGAGCTACTGTGATCAAGACAGTGTGTTACTGACGCAAAAACAGAAATATAGATCAATGGAACAGGATAGAAAGCCCAGAGGTAAACCCACGCACCTATGGTCAATTAACGAACAATAAAGGAGGCAAGAATATACAATGGAGGAAACAGTCTCTTCAGTAAGTGATGCTGGGAAAACTGGACAGCTGCATGTAAAAGAATGAAATTAGAACAATCTCTAACAACATACACAAAAATAAACTCAAAATGGATTAAAGACCTAAATGTAAGTCCGGACACTATAGAATTCTTAGAGGAAAGCACAGGCAGAACACTCTTTGACATAAATCGCAGCCGTATTTTTGATCCATCTCCTACAGTAATGAAAATAAACACAAAAATAAACATATGGGACCTCATTAAACTCAAAAGCTTTTCCACAGCAAAGGAAACCATAAACAAAAAGACAACCCACAGGGCTTCCCTGGTGGCGCAGTGGTTGAGAGTCCGCCTGCCGATTCAGGGGACACAGGTTTGTGCTCCGGTCTGGGAAGATCCCACATGCCGCAGAGCTGCTAGGCCCGTAAGCCATGGCTGCTGAGCCTGCGCGACCGGAGCCTGTGCTCCGCAAAAGGAGAGGCCACAACAGTGAGAGGCCCGTGTACTGCCAAAAAAAAAAAAAAAAAAAAGTCTACAAATAATAAATGCTGGAGAGGGTGTGGAAAAAAGGGAACCCTCCTACCCTGTTGGTATTAATGTAAGTCTGTACAGCCACTATAGAGAACAGCATGGAGGTTCCTTAAAAAACTTAAAATAGAGCTAGCATATGATCCAGCAATCCTACTCTTGGGCATATATCTGGAGAAAACCATGCTTTGAAAGAATACGTCACCACAGTGTTCACTGAAGTATTGTTTACAATAGCCAAGACATGCAAGCAACCGAAATGTCCGTCAACAGATGAATGGACAAAGATGTGGTACCTATATACAATGTAATTTTTCAGCCATTAACAAGAATGAAATAATGCCATTTGCAGCAACATGGATGGACCTAGAGATTGTCATACTAAGTGAAGTAAGTCAGACAGAGAAAGACAAATATATGATAACACTCATATGTTGGATCTTATTTGAAAAAAATGATACAAATGAACTTATTTACAAAACAGAAACAAACTCACAAATTTCAAAAACGAACTTATGGTTACCAAAGGGTAAACCTGGGGGGTGGGATAAATTAGGAGCTTGGGATTAACATACACACAGTACTCTAACACAACAATGTAATTACACAACTATAGTCCAATAAAAATTAATTTTTAATAATACACACACTACTATATATAAAATAGATAACCAACAAGACCACCGGGAACTCTACTCAATATTCCATAATAGGGCTTCCCTGGTGGTGCAGTGGTTAAGAATCCACTTGCCAATGCAGGGGATATGGATTCGAGCCCTCCTCTGGGAAGATCCCACATGCCATGGAGCAACGAAGACCCAACGCAGCCACAGATAAATAAAATTTAAAAATATATATTCCATAATTACCTAAATGGGAAAAGAAATCGAAAAAGGATATATGTATATATATAACTGAATCACTTTGCTGTACATCTGAAACTATCACACTGTAAATCAAATACAGTCCAACATGAAATAACTCTAAGTATTACATGTGGAAGATCCACAAAGAAGTTGAAGCAGAGAATAAGCTTATAATCAGAGTATAGGGGTTTTGGTAAGTTTCCAGAAATGCAATACAAAAACAGATCTTGGTACATTGTGAATCACTAGTAACAGCAGCTAAAAGACATTTTTAGAGGATAACCTAGACCATTAAAACTAACTTTAATGGCACCTTTTCAATTTGTTAGAAATTTTAAGTCCTAAACTATGTCTGGGAAATAATACCAAATTTATATAGTGATCCCTACCCCAGTTCCTGGCACAGAGCTCTTAAAACCCTTGTAAATTCCTAAGCGATAAGTGCACCAGGAGCATCTTTTGTTCCGTGGAGGCAACTGGGTGGGCTCCGGGATGGGGCTGGTCAGCAGAAAGGCTGCGCCATGACTGGAAGCTTGGGCTTTTTAGCCCCACCCCCCAACCTCCAGAGAAGGGAGAGGGGCTGGAAACAGTGAATAAGTGATCACGCCTGTGTGAAGAAGCCTCCTTAAAATCCCAGTAGCAGGGGGTTCTGAGAGCTTCAAGGTGAACACATCCACACCAGGAGGGTGACACACCCCAGGTCCAGGGGCACAGAAGCTCCTGCACTCGGGATGCTCCCAGACCTCGCCCTGTGTATCTCTTCATCTGGACGTCCGTGTGTATCTTTTATCATATGCTTCACTAAACTAGTAAACATAAGCAAATGTTTCCCTGAGGTCTGAGAGCCACTCTAGCAAATTAACTGAACCTGAGAAGGGGCTTATGGGAAACTCTGATCTGTAGCCAAGTCAGACAGAAGTTGTGGGCAACGTAGGGACCAACTACCTTTGATTAGCATCTAAGGTGGGGGGACGGTCCTTAGGGACTGAGCCCTTAACCTGTGGGGTCTGACGCTGTCTCCAGGTGGACGGTGTCAGAACTGAGTTGGGTTGTAGGACACCTGGTTGGTGTCACAGAATTGCTGGGTCTGGGAAACCCCTATAGCTCTGGTGAGCAGAAGTATCAGAAGTGAAATGTTCTGTGTGAAAGTAAAACAGACAAACAGTGCGGACAGCTGTAGTTTCTTCCAAGGCAATCTCTAATGAAGGACATAAAATGATGTTTTTTTTCTGTTCATCCGCACCACTTGGCTTGCGGGATCTTAGTTCCCCGACGAGAGATCAAACCCGGGCCCCCTGCAATGGAAGCTCGGAGTCTTAACCGCTGGACCGCCAGGGAAGTCCCTGAAACGATTATAAAGGGAAAATTATAAAGTGTTACCGAACGACATCAACGTAGAAAGAAAGAGAGAGTACGTGTTCTCGGAAAAGAGACGCAATGCCATCATGATAGCAACTCTCCCAAACAGATGCAGAGTGTTAACAAAATTCCATTACATCCAAAACTAGGTCGGGTTTTTTGCTTTGTTTATGAAAAACTACTTCTATAAACTGAAATGAGAGCCAAATGTCTAAGAATAGCCAAGTTTCCTACAGAACAAGGTGGAAGAACTTTCCCTAAAACACATCAAAGCATTTAAGTCTGGACAGTAGTTGGGGCCACACAACATTAGCAGGAGGAGGGACTCACAGACCTGGGGAAACAATGGACATGGGGCAGGAATCTCCTCCAGCGCAGGACAAATGGCTGTCTATGGGAGGTGGGGTAGGAGGATAGGTAACACTGTGAATGTCATGTATAATAATCCATTTAATGCAGATTTTGGGGGGGTTTTGGCCGAAGCCCGAGGCATTAGGGATCCTAGTTTCCTGACCAGGGATCGAACCCGCACCCCTGCAGTGGAAGCACAGAGTCTTTACCACTGTACCGCCAGGGAAGTACTTTCAGAAGTTAAAGGCAAGTGTCTCACGACTTCTGTATACAGATTTTTCTTATATAAGGAAAATAAAAAAGAAGCTACAAAGGAGGAGATTGACCAATTTATTTCTGTTAACCCTGAGTCCATTCACCAGCACAGAATAAAGGGGATGAAAAGATAAACCACACGTGGGGAGAAAATATTGGCAGTGCCTGCAAACGAAAGAGGATTCATGCCCAGAGCATCTAAAGAAAACTGAAGAAATCAATAAACATACAAATACACACATCACACAGAAGATGAACCACCACACCCTCATCCGGTAAGAACCCTACGTAACCACAAAGAGACCCCGGCTCCCACTCGAGGTGGACAAACATTTATCGAGGTCACTCAGCGATGGGGACCGCAAGGAAGAAATAAACATGCGGGCAAGAATATACTCCAGACACGACCAGCATTTTCTGAGTAAACTTAAAGTTATCCATAAGCTACGAAGCCACGCTTTTTTCTCTGAAGTGCAGAAACTCAAGTCGCATCTCCCACTTGAAGATAAAAAGAAGAATGACTGTCGCAGCATTGCTAGCTAATCAAAAAATGCACTTGGGAAATTCCCTGGACATCCAGAGGTTAGGGCTCTGCGCTTCTACTGCAGGGGGCCCGGGAATTAAGACGCCACAGCCATGGTGCAGCCAAAAAAAAGAAAAAAAACACTTGGAAGAACCCAGGCAGCAAAGGCACTGGAACACATGAGTCAAGGGGAGAGCTGAGCCTCAGACACCAGCACGTGTGAAACAGACTGGGGCTGAGAAACCCCAGAGAAACTTCTGTGTGACATTATTGGTGATTTACGAACTAACATTCACTTACTGGAAACTGAAGGGGCAAAATCAGACGACACACTGCTTGGTGATAAGAGATAGTAAAGGTATGAATAATAACAAAGAATCAGGACAGAGGTCACCTTGGCAACAGGAGGGAGAGAAGATGTGGGAGAAGCACAGGAGATGCGGAGACGCCAACAGGTACCAGGGCCTACCTGTACACCTGGGGGCTAAGTCCACACGTGTTTATATTGTTATTATTAATGTTGCAGCAAAACAGAAACAAGCAAACGGGCTTAGGCACAGACCAGCCAAACGGGCCTGAAAGAGATAAGCAAGCTCGGTTATTCTGTAGCTGTTACTGCTAACAAACACCTGTAGCTAGACTTGTCCTTCCCAAAGCTGATTGCTCTAGGAATCCACATGAATTAACACTCTGCACCTGGCACTCTTCTCTCCCTACACTCCCTTGTAGCGCTCTTTATTTCACAGGCCTATAACTTCAGGGATACCAGACCCGGTTGCCAGGCTGCCTAACGCCAGCTGTGACCACTTTGAAATAATGCAAGAAAAAAATGCAAGACCTTCACAACTTTGATCCTTATCACCCACCCCAGACCGAGAGTCCTGAGTATGAAAAACTTCTCTCTACCCTCTCGAGGGGGCACAGCTCTTG
This sequence comes from Leucopleurus acutus, assembly GCF_964270905.1. NCBI lineage: Eukaryota > Metazoa > Chordata > Mammalia > Artiodactyla > Delphinidae > Leucopleurus > Leucopleurus acutus. Next base: position 2,760,001 of record NC_139145.1, on the reverse strand, counting down.
AGGCGCTAGCCTACTGTGTTCCCCCCTTTGCCTGGCAAAGAATCCAGCTATTCTTTCTTTTCCTCAGAACTCTCTCTCCATATTTCTGTTCCGCATCGGTGCACAGAGCCAAGATTATTTTGGCATCATTAACTTAATGCAAAAGTCACACGATTTAAGAGCAGCCCCACGGCAAGCACAGCACACCTCAGAGAGGACACACTACCCCCAGCACTACTGGAAGTGGGTCCCCTCCCCTCATGATCATGGCATCAACAGCTCCTCCTGTAGTAGTTCCATGGTCTGGAGGCCACCTGCATGGGGTGAGGGGGCAGCAAGACCCCAGGGCACCTCCCTTCACCTCCCTCGCAGGCTCAGCTTTGCGCTCAGCTTGTCCCCCACCCCAGGTGATGCCCCTGCTTCAAGCTCCGTGGGCTATTTACAGGAGACAAAGCCCCTCCTCCCAGAGTGTGAATGGGAGCCTGCAGGATCCCTGCTTCCACCTGTGTTCACGGATAACGTAGAGGGAAATTCTAGGGCACTTTTACAGTTTTAATAACTGGATCCTGCTTATTCCTTTCAGAAGACAGGCATTGAGACAGGCTGGGACCTGGGACCCTTTGCTGCAGTGCTTGCACCTGGACAGCCATCTCCTCCAGCAACAGATGCAAAGAAACGCTAAGGGACTAAAAATAACTGCACGCATGCGCAGTGGGAGCAAATTAAGAACAACAAGATACAAAAAGGCCAAAACCCAATTGCCACTTCCGAGGTACGGGAGCAAAGGCAGAGTCCTGTGCATGATCCCCGCACACTGCACCACCAAGGGGGTGGCCTAGACCATCTAAGCCGCCCCTCCGGCCCGACGCACCCACCTACCCCCACCCTCACCCCCTTTAAGGGACCAGCCCGCCCCTCCTCCTGCATCCAGCAAAGGCACCAGTTACTTGTTCTCGCTCCCTCGTGCTGTAGCAGGAACCTCAATAAAGCCTTGCCTGAACTCTTCACCTGGCCTGATCAATTTCTACTGATTAAGGGCTCCAAGAACCCAGGTAACAGTTATCAGCTAATACCCTCATGGTAACACAGTGTTTGTAAATTAATCAGAATTGAACACTAGTTGCTTTTACAGGTCACATTTTACAGCATTTTCATTAATCTGAATGCCACGTGTTAACAGGAAATGGAACAGGACCACAGCGTCAGGAACTCTGTAACTTGTATGGAAGAGTCGCTATTATTTTTATAAAGACACGAATCCACCTCTTTGTTGACCTTATTTCAGTGTACTGTCAAGTCTATCAGTGTAATAGCCACTTATCTTACCAGCAAAAGTGAGTTCAGCAATAGAGAGAGTAATTGCAATCTATGACGGACCACCGGCAAACCCAGGTAATAATGAAGGGGCGCTTACCATTATAAGGAAAAGGAGTAGTTTGGAGGGGCTGTAATAACCGAGGAGTCCATTGGAGGAGCTGGGCGTCCAAAATATGGAGGCTTCTCAGTGCCTGGGCTGTCCTGGCCCAGAGAGATTTTCTTCTTTCTGCTGGGTAGTGAGATGCGCCTTCCCGTTGGAGATGTAGAGGGTGGTCTCTACCTGTTTGGAGTAATTGATGAAGCTTGGGGAGAGGGAGGGGGACGCAGAGAGCTCTCCCTGTAGGCCCATTTCCACTCCAACTTTAGCTGAGCTTTCTTCAATTAATTCCACAGAACTTTCTGCATTTTCCCCACAACTGCAGTGGAAGACAGGACATTCCTGAGACCCTTCCCAGAACAACACGAGTCGAAACAACACGCTCCGCGCCAGGAGACCAAGAACGGACCTGAGGAACTTACTACTCTAAGTGGAAAGAGAGGGAGAAAGGATCCGTTATTTTACCTTTACTGAAAACTGAGGCCAGAGTGAAAGCAGAACAGTCAGGGCCAGGGTGTGTCCCCTGCAGACACCCCGACCGCCCTCCCCAAGTCCTGTCCTCCCTCCGACCCCACCCAGCCAAGGACTCGGGGAGGGACCCCCGCGTGGGGACGGGACAGGACGCCAAGACCCCACCCCGGGGCGGAGGACTTATTGGGGTAGAGACTAGCAGGGGGAGCAGGGAGGGAGACGCGGGACCCCGTCAGCTTCCAGCGGGTTCTTTGCCGGTTCGAACCAGCCCCTCCTGGTCTCCGGCCCCAGCTCGGGCACTCACCATATCCTCCTCGCTCTGAGTTCTCCCCGGCGTCATGCCAGCGGCCCCGAGACTTGGGCAGGTGAGAGCGATGGGGAACGTACACCTAGGATACCGTGGGCCGGGCGCGCAAGAACTCGGCGTGCTCACGAGCTCAGCATGCGCACCAGCGCTGCTTAAGTACAAGAGCCACGACAACACGGGCCGAAATTGCGCCCGCCCCCGACCCTAATTGGACGGAGTTCGGGACTCCACGCTCTGATTGGCGAGTTTTCAAATTCTTCCCTGACACTTGATTGGGCAGTTCTCCAGCCCCTACTTACAGGTGAGAGGTTAGTCCTCCAGGCCCCGCCCCCGCCGTTCCTAATTGGACAGCATCACGGACTCCCTGGGAACCCGAGCAAAAGGCCGGCTGAGGTCACGTGTTGTCTACCTCAGACGGTACCTACGTGACCTCCTTCCCGGGACGGGTCTCCGAGCGGAAACCCCTCCCTGCAAGGCGGAATTGCCGCCCGCCCCTTCTCCGGAGCGGGGACTGGAAGGACGAGAATGGGACAGGGCAGGGGGTCCTGTTGTGGTGACCTTCAGGGTCAGGGGTCGGCCCGATGCGAGGTCATCCTAGGCCTGTGCCCTTTAAGAACAAAGACTCAGTGACGTCACCGCGTGCAACGAAGGGTCAGGTTCCGTCCCACAGGTGACCTTTGACACGGGAAGGGCCCGCCTTCCATCCCCTTCCCCATCTCTTGGGCTAGAGGTCAGCAGCCCTCAGCCAGGGACCTTTGCCCCGTGGGAATTCGGACCCCCAGTCCCCAGACTACGTGCAGGACTGGTCTTAGCACAGCCACAGGTGTGAGAGGCCACAGACCTCAGGTGTGCATTTTACACTACAAGGAAATTTATGTCAGATCAGGCTTTACTCAGTCCATGTGAAATTTGAAACGTTAAAAGCTATTATTTCCTTTTTCAGATTATAGAGTGATGGTTGCACAGGTGAGCGACATACAAAAAACAGTGAGTTTTACACTTTAAAGAGTGAACGGGGCTTCCCTGGTGGCGCAGTCGTTGAGAGTACGCCTGCCAATGCAGGGGACTCGGGTTCGTGCCCTGGTCTGGGAGGATCCGACATGCTGCAGAGCGGCTGGGCCCGTGAGCCATGGCCGCTGAGCCTGCGCGTCCGGAGCCTGTGCTCCGCAACGGGAGAGGCCACAACAGTGAGAGGCCCGCGTACCGCAAAAAAAAAAAAAAAAAGAGTGAACGTTACGGTATGTGAGTTATATCGCCTTTGAAAAAGAATTAAAAGCAGTAATAGCCATGATAACTCTACCTCCTACCTCCATTTAGTCACCACTAAGATGTTTTCTGACTCTAGATTTGCCTATTCTGGATCTTATATGTATATATAAATCATACAATATTGGCCTTTTCTGCCTGTTTTTTTCCTCAGCATGTTTTCAAGGTTCATCCACGTTGCAGCATGTGTCAGAGCTTCCTTCCTTTTTGTGACTATTATTCTCATCTTATGTACAGGTTACACTTTATCCATTCATCCACTGATGGACATTTGGAATGTTTCACCTTTTAGCTATTTTAAATAGTACTGCAACCAGTATTCATGTACACGTATTTGAGCATCTCTTTCAGTAAAGACAGGAGTGGAATAGTTGGGTCATAGGCTAATTCTATGTTTAACTTTCTGAGGAACTACCAACATCTTACCTGTAGTGGCTGCGCCATTTTACATTCCCCCCAGCAGTGTACAGGGTTCTAATTTCTCCATATCCTTGACATTTCTTTTCTGATTTTTCGACTCTACCCGTCCTGGTGGTTGCAAAGTGGTTATCTCATTGTGGTTTTGACTTGCATTTCCCTGATGATTAGTGATGAATATTTTCATGTCTTTATTGGCTATTAGTATGTTATCCTTGGATAAATGTCTGTTTACCTCCTTGGCCCTTTTTTTGTGTTTTTTTTTTTTTTTTTTTTTTTGTGGTACGCGGGCCTCTCACTCTGGTGGCCTCTCCCGTTGCAGAGCACAGTCTCCGGATGCGCAGGCTCAGCGGCCATGGCTCACGGGCTCAGCCGCTCCGCGGCATGTGGGATCTTCCCGGACCGGGGCACGAACCCGTGTCCCCTGCATCGGCAGGCAGACTCTCAACCACTGCGCCACCAGGGAAGCCCTTGGCCCGTTTTTTAATTGAGTTGTTTGCATTTTTGTGATTGACATGTTAGGCTTTTTAATGTTCTCTGGACAATAAAACCTTATCACATTTATGATTTGCAAATATGTTCTTCTATTCTGTAGGGATGTCTTTCCAGTATCCTTTGATGCACAAGAGATTTTAATTTTGATGATGTCCACTTTATTTTTTCTTGTGTTGCTTGTGCCTTTGGTGTCATATTAAGAAATCATTATGAAATCCAAGTTCATAGATTTATCCCTGTGTTTCCTTCATTCACTGGGTTACTCAGGATAGCCCGTGGGGTGGGGATGGGATTCTCAGCAGACACTTTCAACTCCTGGAACTGGAAAGAAGCTCCTGGTAAAGCAGGTGTCCCTAGGTAAATTTTAATGTGAAAGCCAGTGAAGTTTAAGGTATATCACTCTTTTTTTTTTTTTACATCTTTATTGGTGTATAATTGCTTTACAATGGTGTGTTAGTTTCTGCTTTATAACAAAGTGAATCAGTTATACATATACATATGTTCCCATATCTCTTCCCCCTTGCGTCTCCCTCCCTCCCACCCTCCCTATCCCACCCCTCTAGGTGGTCACAAAGCACCGAGCTGTTCTCCCTGTGTTATGCGGCTGCTTCCCACTAGCTATCTATTTTACGTTTGGTAGTGTATATATGTCCATGCCACTCTCTCACTTTGTCACAGCTTACCCTTCTCCCTCCCCATATCCTCAAGTCTATTCTCTGGTAGGTCTGTGTCTTTATTCCTGTCTTACCCCTAGGTTCTTCATGACATTTTTTTTTCTTAGATTCCATATATATGTGTTAGCATACGGTATTTGTCTTTCTGACTTACTTCACTCTGTATGACGGACTCTAGGTCCATCCACCTCACTAGAAATAACTCAATTTCGTTTCTTTTTATGGCTGAGTAATATTCCATTGTATATATGTGCCACATCTTCTTTATCCATTCATCCATTCATCCGATGATGGACACTTAGGTTGTTTCCATCGCCTAGCTATTGTAAATACAGCTGCAATGAACATTTTGGTACATGACTTTTTGAATTGTAGTTTTCTCAGGGTATATGCCCAATAGTGGGATTGCTGGGTCATATGGTAGTTCTATTTGTAGTTTTTTAAGGAACCTCCATACTGTTCTCCATAGTGGCTGTATCAATTCACATTCCCACCAGCAGGGCAAGAGGGTTCCCTTTTCTCCACACCCTCTCCAGCACTTATTGTTTCTAGATTTTTTGATGATGGCCATTCTGACCAGTGTGAGATGATATCTCATTGTAGTTTTGATTTGCATTTATCTAATGATTAATAATGTTGAGCATTCTTTCATGTGTTTGTTGGCAGTCTGTATATCTTTCTTTGGAGAAATGTCTATTTAGGTCTTCTGCCCATTTTCACTCTTTTAAATGGTAATTATCCATTCCTATGGGAACATACTTTACTTTCATATTTTCATCATTAAGCTACCAATGTAAGTTTTTAATCCTTGATCATTTTAAGCTAACCACCCCCCAACGTTGTTTAGAAAAACACTGCTACTACTAAACATTTGTTCTTATTTGTAAAGCTTAGAAGTGAGATTTGTGAAGTTCTAAGAAACACTGATTGTAGAAAAAAGGGATTTTATGAAGACACTATAGGTATTTGTGAAGAATTGACATCACGGTGATACTGCTCTCTCCTTTCTTAGAACATGCTTTACCTTTCCATTTATTTGGTTTGATGTCATTCAACATAATCCTACATTTTTTACATTAGGTTCAATCTTTCATTAGACTTATTTTGACATGACTGTCATTTCTACTTTTGGACACATTATCTTTTTTTTTTTTTTTTTTTGCGGTACGCGGGCCTCTCACTGTTGTGGCCTCTCCCGTTGCGGAGTACAGGCTCCGGACGCGCAGGCTCAGCGGCCATGGCTCACGGGTGCAGCCGCTCCGAGGCATGTGGGATCTTCCCGGACCGGGGCACGAACCCGTGTCCCCTGCATCAGCAGGCGTACTCTCAACCACTGCACCCAATGAAGCCCGACACATTATCTTTTAAATTAAATCCTCAACCTCTTTTCCATAGTGATTAGAAATGTAATGACTTTTTTTTTTTTGTCTGTGTTGGGTCTTTGTTGCTGCACAGGCTTTCTCTAGTTGCGGTGAGCGGGGGCTACTCTTCGTTGTGGTGCACGGGCTTCTCATTGCGGTAGCTTCTCTTGTTGTAGAGCACGGGCTCTAGGCATGTGAGCTCAGTAGTTGTGGCTCACGTGCTCTAGAGCTCAGGCTCAGTAATTGTGGTACAAGGGCTTAGTTGCTCCACGGCATGTGGTATCTTCCTGGGCCAGGGCTCGAACCCGTGTCTCCTGCATTGGCAGGCAGATTCTTAACCACTGCGCCACCAAGGAAGTCCCAGATGGGGCCCTGTTGATAATTTAAAATTCTCTGGATCACCTGTCTTACTAGTTTACTATGATCCAGGAAATGTTTTCCCCTGTTGCTTTTTCCCATACCTAGAATTACACTATTACAATTGTTCTGTCTAGAGTTATAAACGAGATCTATTTCCTCAAGATGTTTAGCCATCATCAATTTTGTTGGAGGCCTGGTTACATACTGGGTAATGTAAGAGACAACAATCTTATAAAATAGACAGGATATAAGTAATATACCTAGTAACATTAATGAAGTCACAAGTAGGGATTTAAGCCATGAGCTTCCAGAGCAAAACCAGCTTCCCAAAAGTTCACCAAGGCTAGGAAGTAGGTCCTCTAAGGCAGCAATCTGATTTTTCAGGTAGCTTATTAAATGTACTATATTGGAGTATTCATCTGGTATGAAAACACAGGATTCAGTTTGAATTATGGCACAGGTGCCTCCCTGAGATGTTGTAAGGATATCAAGGACCATATGATTTTGTAACACAGCTTTCCTCATCATAGAGACTGTAAGGTCGGATCTTAACAAACGGCACCGTGAAACAAAGGAAAGCTTCAAGTGAGCTTTATTAGGGAGCGCTCCCGGGCGAGGTTCACTGGTCCGAGAGAAAGGGGCCAGAGAAGTCGCATCCAGTACTGGATGAGGGGGATTTTTATTGGGGTAAAAGCAGAAGGCGGCTTGCAAGGGGAGGGGGTGGTTTGCTATACAGGGTAATTCCTTATTTGGTGAGGATACAGCAGGGCCAGGTGTTGGTCGGTCTGTTGTGGGGCGTAAGCCCATTTTCCCTTCCCGTCAGCCCCATTGATTTCTGGGCAGGAAGTTAGAGTCTCTTGTTGATTCCCAGAACAGGTGAGGTCGTTAAGTCCCAATGCCTCTCCTACCTCATACTGGTCGATGTTTTCTCTTACCCCCCTGGCCTCCTTTCACCCGGGCCAACAGACCTTACAGAGACCTCAGAATTCAGTAGGCTAATAGCCTGGTTACTATCATTTAAGGCCTTATGGTGAATTCTGTTAAGACTTCACTGTGGGAAATTACATCTTCCAGTCCTACTGAAGGCACAAAATAGCTGTTAAGTGATCCTACCAGTGAGACGCAGATCTTTTGGTTCATCGGGCTCATATTGATGGTAAATTGGCTGGGGTTGCATCTAAGGGAATCCCAAAGTACATCTTCCTATCCATCATGGCAGAAGTCAGGGCCATAGGTTGAACCCACAAAGCCATCGAGTCCCATTAGGTGCGACCCATTATATTCCTGGTCATCTGACCCAAAATGCTCCATACGAATCACTATCTTTTTTTTTTTTTGGCCACAGCAAATGGCTTGTGGGATCTTAGTTCCCCAACCAGGGATCGAACCCCACTCTCCCAATGCAGGGGGCCCGGGTTTGATCCCTGTTCAGGGAACTAGATCCTGCATGCATGCCACAACCAAGAGTCCGCATACCGCAACTAAAGATCCCACGTGCCTCAACTAAAGATCCCACTTGCCACAACTGAAGATCCTGAATGCTGCAACTAAGATCCGGCGCAACCAAAATAAATAAATAAAAATAACAAATAAATAAATATTAAAATCAATTTCCCTACTGATTGTGCTGTGGCACATCTACATGGGAATGCCTCAACCCAGTGTGAAAACGTACAAATCATAACAAGAACATATTGATGACCATGGGAAGGAGGCATTTGTATAAAACCAACCTGGTATACTTCAAAAGGACTCACAGGTAATGGAAAATGTCCTTGAGAACAATGGATTGGCTTCCATGGGTTATATTTGGGACAAGGACTGTATCCTGAACAGATCTTTGGAGCTATAGTAAAAGAAGGCTTCCAAAAATATTGTTTACCCCATAACACCATCTTATCTGGGTTCCAATGGGTTAACTCATGAGTATATTGTAAAATAGGATATTGAGCTCCAAACAGAAGGATAGGCTTCCCTTTTGGGCCTATCCACAGCTCTGTATTGGAGTTGAATCTTCCTGCATTCTGTGTCCAGGTGTCTTTTTCTTTGTCTGGTACCATTCTCTGAAACTTGAACAATATGTCAGTAAGGTTACTGGGAGTCTGAAAGGGAAAGGCAGTGGTTAGTTGGTCCTTGTTGGTTTGTAAAGCTTCTGCTTGGGAGTGTTATCCACTAGAGAATTTCCTTTTGCTTCTGCAGTGTCACCCTTAGAATGATCTGATGCCTTAACAATGGCAAGTACCCTTGGTAGCAGAATTGCATCTAGGGACTTCCCTGGTGGTGCAGTGGTTAAGAATCCGCCTGCCAATGCAGGGGACACAGGTTCGAGCCCTGGTCCGGGAAGATCCCACATGCCGTGGAGCAACTAAGCCAGTCCGCCACTACTGAGCCTGCGCTCTAGAGCCCACAAGCCACAACTACTGAGCCCACGTGCCACAACTACTGAAGCCCACGCACCTAGAGCCTGTGCTCCGCAACAAGAGAAGCCACCGTAATGAGAAGCCTACCCACCGCGACGAAGAGTAGCCCCCGCTCGCCGCAACTAGAGAAAGCCCAAGGGCTGTAACAAAGACTCAACACAGCCAGAATAAATAAATTTTTTAAAAAAAGAATTGCATCTATTAACTCCACTACTTATTTCCTATTTTTTTAAATTTAAGTATAGTTGATTTTCAATGTTGTATTACTTTCTACTGTCCAGCAAAGTGATTCAGTTATGCATATATATATATATACATTCTTTTTTATACATATATTCTTTTCCAATATGGTTTATCACAGGATATTGAATATGGTTCCCTGTGCTATATAGTAGGACCTTGTTGTCTATCCATTCTATATATAATAGTTTGCATCTGCTAACCCCAAACTCCCAACCCATCCCTCCTCCACCACCCCCACTGCCTTGGCATCCACAAGTCTATTCTCTCTCTTTTTTTTTCTTTTTTTTTAAATAAATTTATTTATTTATTTTTTGCTGTGTTGGGTCTTTGTTGCTGCACGCCGGCTTTCTCTAGTTGTGGCGAGCGGGGGCCACTCTTCGTTGCAGTTCGCAGCTTCTCATTGCTGTGGCTTCTCTTGCTGCGGAGCACAGGCTCTAGGCGCTCGGGCTTCAGTAGTTGTGGCACACGGGCTCAGTAGTTGTAGCACTCAGGCTCAGTAGTTGTGGCTCGAGGGCTCTAGAGCTCAGGCTCAGTAGTTGTGGCACATGGGCTTAGTTGCTCCACGGCATGTGGGATGTTCCCAGACCAGGGCTCTGGGTACCTTCCTGAGGTCCTTGTAGACATGAACCATCAGTGAGTAATATAAAATCAGAATTATCCATTGGGCTTTCTCGAAGGTCAATCCTAGGAGATAAAAGATTGTCAGTTAATAAAAATAGAGTTGCCAGGTAAGCCAGCAATCCCACTCGTGGGCATATATCTAGACAAAACTATAATTCAAAAAGATACACGCACCCCTATGTTCATAGCAGCACTATTTACAATAGCCAAGGCATGGAAACAACCTAAATGTCTATCGACAGATGACTAGATAAAGAAGATATGGTATATACATACAATGGAATATTACTCAGCCATAAAAAAGAATGAAATAATGCCATTTGCAGCAACATGGATGGCCCCAGAGATTATCATACTAAGTGAAGTAAGCCAGAAAGAGAAAGACAAATACCATACGATATCACTTATATGTGGAATCTAAAATATGACACGGGGAATTCCCTGGAGCTCCAGTGGTTAGGATTCCATGCTCTCACTGCTGAGGGCCCGGGTTCAATCCCTGGTCAGGGAACTAAGATCCCACAAGCCTCATGGTGCAGCCAAAAATTAAAAAATAAAGTAAAATACAACACAAATGAACTTATCTACGAAACAGAAACAGACTCACAGACATAGAGAACAGACTTGTGGTTGCCAAGGCAAGGAGGTGGAGGTGGGAAGGTGTGGGAGTTTGGGGTTAGCAGATGCAAACTATTATATATAGGATGCATAAACAAGGTCCTACTGTCTAGCACAGGGAACTGTATTCAATATCCTGTGATAAACCATAATGGAAGAGAATATGAAGAAGAGTGTATATATACTTATAACCGAATCACTTTGCTGTACAGCAGAAATTAACAACTCTACTTCAATAAAAATCATAATAATAATAAAATAGAGTAGCCAATTCACCATCTATGCCTTCTAAAAAGGCAGAGTTAAGTAGAGGATCATTTTGGTGGTTACAGAATGAGTCAGGTGTCACGCCTGAATATTGTTTCGAAGTTTTCTCGAAGCCCTCATAGTAATCCGCGATTGATTCCTCTGGTCTTTGTCTACATTGCTGAATCTTTGCCCAGTCTAAGGCTTTGGGGAACGCCCTGGGATAAGTCTGAGTAGTTTACCAGCCAACTGCCTGCGTTCAGCTCCAGTCTGCGGGCTACGTAGATGGAAATTCTCTAAGGGCGTCTTTCAGCTTGCTTTCTCTATCCACTCCTGTGCTTTACTTTCGGAAACTAACAGCTATATTAATGGATATAGATCTGCAAAGCTGGGCTGATAGGTTCGGATGGTTAACTCAAACTCCTTAGCAAATCCCGGTGGATCTTGACTAGGTTTGGGAAATTCCTTAGCTAAAGCTCTAAGTTCTGCTCTGGTCCAAGGGTGTGCACCTAAGCACCAAGGACAGTTCATCTCTCCCTGTAACAGTTTTCTCCATAAAGGGAGCTGTGATTGCTTCTGATTTTCTGTCTTCCTTTGCTGGGAAAGGGGAAGCAGCAGGAGGCGAGGTTGATGGGGGAGAGAGAGACAGAGAGAGAGAGAGAGAGAGAGAGAGAGCGCCTTGGGATCACGCAATTCAGATAAAAGAGGAAGAGACAGAGTTAAGGCTAGTGGCTTTTTAAATTCCAAGATACACCTCAGCTATCTGGGGCCAGTATCCTGGGCTTTCTCATCCTGAGTGTCCTCAGGGTGCATCATTGGAGGGTGGGGGGGTGGCTGCAGAGGCTGACAGCTTGCTGGGGGACATCCTGTCTCCACCTTGAGTTCCCTCGGGGCTCCCCTTCAGGGGTGGCTGTCATGTGATGGCTGCAACTTCCTTTGTTTACTGATAGGGAAGGCAGCATTTTAATTTTTTTTATTTATTTTTTGGCTGCCCCGCAGGTCTTTGGGATCTTAGTTCCCCGAACAGGGATTGAACCCGGGCCCCCCAGCAGTGAAATCACCGAGTCCTAACCACTGGACCACCAGGGAATTCCCGGCAAGTAGCATTTTTAATTCACAAGGAGTTCAAAACAAGACCTCCTGCCAACCCAGAAAACCTCTCACAAGTGTAGAAAAGAAAGAAAACAGATATAGAGTCATAGGTGTAGAAAACAAACTTATGGTTACCAGCGGGGAAAAGGGGGGAGGGATAAACTGGGAGATTGGGATTGACATACACACACTATTATATATAAAACAGATAACTAATAAGGACCTACTGTATAGCACAGGGAACTCTGCTCAGTATTCTGTAATGATCTATATGGAAAAAGAATCTAAAAAAGAGTGGATAAATGTATAACTTACTCACTTTGCTGTACAGCAGAAACTAACACAGCATTGTGAATCAACTATACTCCAATAAGAATTTAAAAAAAAACTTTTATTATTGATAGCACTAAGCCAAAATGTGAGGCACATCGCAGGCAATCCGCTAAGAGGTTGCAAAAACAGAAAAACATTTCGTCCCCTTTTGGAGCTAAATGGATGCAACTCATGAATACCTGTTCTCAAGATAAGCCATAACCAGTCCTCAGGTGAGAGACCCCGAGAGCATCGGTCACGCTTAGTTCAAATTCACTCCTCCTGGTAATTGGGTGACCGTCTGTGTTAGTTAACTGACTTTATTCAAAGGCAAAACCCACTTTTACCTTTAGGACAGGAGGGAGTTTTGCACAGAGGGGCACGGGCTCCCCTGACAACTGCATTTCAGGGAGAAGGCTCTCAGGTCCCCCCGAAAGACTCCCGGGTGGAAAAGCTGGCAAGAGCCTTATTTAGTTTTTAAAAAGGTTTATTTACATTTCAAAGGACAGAGAAAGAATTTACCCCACCACACGTTCTCTAAAGAAAATGCTCTACCAAAAGGAGAAGGGATAAATCTCTTTCCTTATTTTCAACAGGGAGAGTTAGGGCTCTTGTTCTCAATTTGATTTGCCCTGACATCTGTAAAAAACAAAAACAAAACAATGGTTAAGTTTCAAGGGACCGGAATGAAAGATTTTAGAAGCTCTTCCAAACCAAGATTGGAATCAAAACTGGGAGGGACGGAGCCTGTGCTCCGCAACGGGAGAGGCCACAACCTCTCACGCGAGTGAGAGGCCCGCGTACCGCAAAAAAAAAAAAACTGGGAGGGGGTGACCTAATATGGTGAAGAAAATATTGGAAAACTGGATATTGTCTCATGCTTAAAATCGCCTTTGAAATATTATGGAGAAGTACAATACGTGGCACTCAGAAAAGAATGCACTAAATGTTGTACGCTACATTTAATCATTTTAAGTTAAAAAAATCGTGTTCAGATTGTGAATGAAAAATGTTGCCTGCCATATCAGCAGACAAAGGGTGCTGTGGCCATAAAGCCATCAGCCACTACCAGCCCTACCCCGCCGCCCCCAAGCCCCAACAATGAGCCAGGAGGGAACTCAGGATGGAGACAAAGGGGCTGCTGCCCGCCAAGTCCTTGGCCACTGCAGCCACCCCCCAAAACGGTGCACCCTGGGGGCGGGGGGGTGGGGACTCAGGATTAGAAAGAACAAGATACTGGTCCTAGACAGTCAAGGTGCACACCAAAGGAATGATTTCAATGAGCCCAGACTCCTGCATCTTCACATACCCAGAAAAGTGCTAAATTCATTAACTTGAGATGTCTGGATTTCTTTCTTTTTTTTTTTTTTTCCTTTTAATTTGTTTTTTTGTATTTTGCCCACACCGAGTGGCATGCGGGATGCTTCCCGGACCAGGGATCGAACCCAGGCCTTTGCAGTGAAAAGTCCAAATCCTAACCACTAGGCCGCCAGGGAACTCCCTGGTTTTCTTTAATTAACAGTAATCTTTTTGCTGTTCCAACTACTTGGGTTTTGTTGCAAAACTTCTCTGTACCCTGGTTCCTCCCTTACCTCTTTGGAGCGGTCCCTCAGAGTGATCTCAGAAGCTGTCTTCTGGGCTTGAGTCCTCAGAACATCTGCCAAATAAAACATAATTCTCAACATTTAGGTTGTGCTTTTTTTTTCACTCGCTAAGCTTAAGGAATAAATAAGAAACGGGCACCATAGACTGGGCACCCAACTTATGAACAGACTGAGGCAACTCCTGGTCTTTTGAGGGTGCCCCACTCTGACTGCTACTCCCCCAGCCCCCAGCGGTCACCACCACCCTGAATTTTGTGGAAATTCTTCATAACTTGTATCATCTATTATTTATTACTAAGCAGGGTTGGGTGTAATTCTGCCGCCTTTGAAATTTCAGAAACTATTCCTGGAATTACCCTGAAAAGCCTTTCCTGTGGTGTGTATGTGTCTATGTGTTCTTACCAGTCTCTGTTCAACCGAGTGTGTGCAGTTTCTTTTCTTTTTTTAAAAATTAATTAATTAATTTTATTTTTGGCTGCGTTGGGTCTTCATAGCTGCGCCCGGGCTTTCTCTAGTTGCGGCAAGCGGGGGGCTACTCTTCCTTGTGGTGCACAGGCTTCTCATTGCGGTGGCTTCTCTTGTTGCGGAGCACAGGCTGTAGACGCACGGGCTTCAGTAGTTGTGGCACACGGGCTCAGTAGTTGTGGCACGCGGGCTTCAGTAGTTGTGGCGCCCGGGCTTAGCTGCTCCGCGGCATGTGGGATCTTCCCGGACCAGGGCTCGAACCCGTGTCCCCTGCATTGGCAGGCAGAGTCTCAACCACCGCGCCACCAGGGAAGTCCCTGTGTACAGTTTCTTAAGCTCACCTAGTGTTTCCCTCGGAGAAAACTGCACCCAAACAAATGTGAAGTTCATGTTATGCTCAATTCACTCCCTTATATGGAAGTCATCTTGTAACCCATCTGTGCTCAAAACGCAGGTGTTCAGGCAGCCCTGACAGTGCCTGTCCTGGACTAAGAATGTTGCCTGCCCCATCAAAAACAAAGAACGTTGAGCTTGGCCAACCAGCAGCCCCTGCAGCCGCCCTCAGCGGTGCACCCTGGGGCGATTCAGGATGGAGAAAAGCAGGATACTGGCCCTAGATGGTTAAGGTGCATAGGAAAGGAATTATTTCAATCAGCCCAGACTAAAACAGAATAGAGGGACTTGCCTGGTGGTCCAGTGGGTAAGACTCCCCACTCCCAAGGCAGGGGGCCCCGGTTCGATCCCTGGTCGGGGAACTAGATCCCGCGTGCCACAACTAAGAGTTCGCATGCCGCAGCGAAGACCCAGCACAGCCAAAACTAAAACATGCACACACACACATGCACACGCACACACACACACACACACAAAACAAGTACAATATTGCAAAACTAGCATAGCGTCTTAAAAGAAAAAAAAAAAA
The DNA here is from genome assembly GCF_964270905.1 of Leucopleurus acutus. NCBI lineage: Eukaryota > Metazoa > Chordata > Mammalia > Artiodactyla > Delphinidae > Leucopleurus > Leucopleurus acutus. The sequence continues at coordinate 2,744,714 of NC_139145.1, read as the reverse complement.
AAACAGGGACCTACTCTATAGCACAGGAACTATGCTAAATATCTTGTAATAACCTGTAATGGAAAAGAATCTGAAAAAGAATATAGATATAGATATATATGTATAACTGTATCACTTTGCTGTACACCTGAAACTAACACAACACTGTAAATCAGCTATACTTAAATTAATAAAGTTCAAAAAATAAAAATAAGCCCAGACTCCGCATCTTCCCTTACCTAGAAAAGTGCTAAATTCACTAACTTAAAAGATGTCTGGTTTCCTTTAATTAGCTGTTCTGACTACCTGGGGATTTTTTTTTTTTTTTTTTTTTTTGCGGTACGCGGGCCTCTCACTGTTGTGGCCTCTCCCGCTGCGGAGCACAGGCTCCGGACGCGCAGACTCAGCGGCCATGGCTCACGGGCCCAGCCGCTCTGCGGCATGTGGGATCCTCCCGGACCGGGGCACGAACCCGTGTCCCCTGCATCAGCAGGCGGACTCTCAACCACTGCGCCACCAGGGAAGCCCCTGGGGATTTTTTTGTTTTGCAAAAACTCATATGCGACTTCCCTGGTGGTCCAGTGGTTAAGACTCCGCCCTCCCAATGCAGGGGGCCAGGGTTCCATCCCTGGTTGGGGAACTAGATCCCACATGCATGCCACAATTAAGAGTCTGCCTGCCACAACTAAGGAGCCCGTCTGCTGCAACTAAGACCCAGCGCAACCGGATAAATAAACTACATACAATTAAAAAAAAAACCAAAACTCATATATATTCTGGCCCCTCCCTTATCTCTTTGGAGCAGTCCCTTAGACCTATCTGAAAGGTGTAATTCTCAACTTTTAGGTTGTGCATTCCTTCTCAATTGACAGTGCATATTTACTATTTATATCTAAGTCAAAATTGAAGGCAATGTTCACATCCCTAAATACTTCCAATTAGTTTTCCCCAACAAACTAATACATCTAGTAATCAAGACAGTGTTGTATTGCCATAAAGACAGTTGAATTGGGCTTCCCTGGTGGCGCAGTGGTTGGGAAGCCGCCTGCCAATGCAGGGGACATGGGTTCGAGCCCTGGTCCGGGAAGATCCCACATGCGTGGAACAACTAAGCCCACGCGCCACAACTACTGAGCCTGTGCTCTAGAGCCTGCAAGCCACAACTACTGAGCCCGCGTCCCACAACTACTGAAGCCCGCGCATCTAGAGCCCATGCTCTGCAACAAGAGAAGCCACCGAAATGGGAAGACCACACACCGCAACAAGGAGTAGCCCCCGCTCGCCGCAACTAGAGAAAGCCCAAGCACAGCAACGAAGACCCAATGCAGCCAAAAATAAATAAATTTATTTAAAAAAATTTTTTAAAAGATAGTTGAATTGATGGATGAAATGGAATTTAAAAATCTAGTGGTAGACCCTACATATATGTTCAATTAATTTTGCCAAAAGGCAATACAAGGTAGAAATTGTTCTGCAACACCTGGAAATCCATATATAAATAAATTCTAATCCCAATTTCACACTATAAACAAAAATTATTTTGAGATGAATTATAAATCCAAATGTAAGTGCTAAAGTACAAAGCTTTTTATTTATTGAAGTATAGTTGGTTTACAATGTTGTGATAGTTTCTGGTGCACAGCAAAGTGATTCAGTTATACATGTATCTGTCTATCTATCTATACATGTATATATTCTTTTTCAGATTCTTTTCCATTATAGAGTATTACAAGATATTAAATATAGTTCCCTGTGCTATACAGTAGGACTTTGTTTTTTATTTATTTTATATATAGTAGTATCTGTTAATCCCAAACTCCTAATTAATCTCTCCCCACCTTCCCCTCTGATAACCATGTTTGTTTTCTATGTCTGTGAGTCTGTTTCTGTTTTGTAAATAAGTTCATTTCTGGCTTACTTAGTATGATCATCTCTAGGTCCATCCATGTTGCTGCAAATGGCATTATTTCATTTTTTTTTATGGCTGAGTAGTATTCCAGTGTGTGTGTGTGTACCACATCTTCTTTATCCATTCATCTGTTGATGGACACGTAGGTTGCTTCCATGTCTTGGCTACTGTAAATAGTGCTGCTATACTGTAAATAGTGCTGCTATGAACATAGGGGTACATGTATCTTTTTATTTTAATACATCTTTACTGGAGTATAATTGCTTCACGATACTGTGTTAGTTTCTGTTGCACAACAAAGCAAATCAGCCATATGCATACACATGTCCCCATATCTCCTCCCTCTTGAGCCTCCCTGCCATCCTCCCTATCCCACCCCTCTAGATCATCGCAAAGCACAGAGCCGATCTCCCTGTGCTATGCTGCTGCTTCCCACTAGCTATTTTACATTCAGTAGTGTACATATGTCGATGCTACTCTCACTTCGCCCCAGCTTTGCCCTCCCACCCCATGTCCTCAAGTCCATTCTCTATGTCTACCTCTTTATTCCTGCCGTGCCACTGGGTACATCAGTACCAATTTTTTTCCCCTAGATTCCATATATATGCGTTAGCATATGGTATTTGTTTTTCTCTTTCTGACTTACTTCACTCTGTATGACAGACTCTAGGTCCATCCACCTCACTACAAATGACTAAATTTCTTTTCTTTTCATGGCTAAGTAATATTCCATTGTATATATGTGCCACATCTTCTTTATCCATGCATCTGTTGATGGACGTTTAGGTTGGTTCCATGTCCTGGCTATTGTAAATAGTGCTGCAATGAACATTGTGGTACATGTCTCTTTCTGAATTATGGTTTTCTCAGGGTATATGCCCAGTAGTGGGATTGCTGGGTCACATGGTAGTTCTATTTTTAGTTTTTTAAGGAACCTCCATACTGTTCTCCATAGTGGCTGTATCAATTTACATTCCCATCAACAGTGCAAGAGGGTTCCCTTCTCACCACATCCTTTCCAGCATTTACTATTTCAAGATTTTTGGATAATGGTCATTCTGACCAGTGTGAGGTGATAACTCCTCGTAGTTTTGATTTGCATTTCTCTAGTAATAAGTGATGTTGAGCACCTTTTCATGTGCCTCTTGGCCATTTGTACATCTTCCTTGGTGAAATGTCTATTTAAGTCTTCCGTCTTTTTTTTTTTTTTGCGGTACGTGGGCCTCTCACTGTCGTGGCCTCTCCCGTTGCGGAGCACAGGCTCCGGACGCACAGGCTCAGCGGCCATGGCTCACGGGCCCAGCCGTTCTGCGACATGTGGGATCCTCCCGGGCCGGGGAACGAACCCGTGTCCCCCGCATCGGCAGGCGGACTCTCAACCACTGCGCCACCAGGGAAGCCCCCACCCATTTTTTAACTGGATTATTTGTTTTTTTTGATATTGAGCTCCATGAGCTGTTTGTATATTTTGGAAACTAATCCTTTGTCTGTTGTTTCATTTGCAAATATTTTCTCCCATTCTGAGGGTTGTCTTTTTGTCTTGTTTATGGTTTCCTTTGCTGTGCAAAAGGTTTTAAGTCCCATTTGTTTATTTTTGTTTTTATTTCCATTACTTTAGGAGGTGGGTCAAAAAAGATCTTGCTGTGGTTTATGTCAAAGAGTGTTTTTCCAATATTTTCCTCTAAGAGTTTTATAGTGTCTGGTCTTACATTTAAGTCTTCAATCCATTTGGAGTTTATTTTTGTGTATGGTGTTAGGTAGTGTTCTAATTTCATTCTTTTACATGTAGCTGTCCAGTTTCCCCAGCACCACTTATTGAAGAGGCTGTCTTTTCTCCATTGTATGTTCTTGACTCCTTTGTCATAAATTAGGTGCCCATATGTGCGTGGGTTTATCTCTGGCATTCTATCCTGTACCATTGATCTATATTTCTGTTTTTGTGCCAGTACCATAGTGTCTTAATTACTGTAGCCTTGTGGTATAGTTTGAAGTCAGGGAGCCTGATTCCTCCAACTCCATTTTTCTTTCTCAAGATTGCTTTGGCTATTCAGGGTCTTTTGTGTTTCCATACGAATTGTAAGATTTTTGTTCTAATTGTGTGAAGACTGCCATTGGTAGTTTGATAGGGATTGCATTGAATCTGTAGATTGCTTTGGGTACTATAGTCATTTTCACAATATTGATTCTTCCAATCCAAGAACATGGTATATTTCCCCATTTGTTTATGTCATCTTTGATTTCCTTCATCAGTGTATTATAGTTTTCTGAGTATGAGTCTTTCACCTCCTTAGGCAGGTTTATTCCTAGGTATTTTATTCTTTCTCTTGCGATGGTAAATGGGAGTGTTTCCTTAATTTCTCTTCCTGATTTTTCATTGTTGGTGTATAGGAATGCCAGAGATTTCTGTGCATTAATTTTGTATCCTGCAACCTTACCAAATTCATTGATTAGTTCTAGTAGTTTTCTGGTGGCATCTTTATGATTTTCTATGTACACTATCATGTCATCAGCAAACAGTGACAGTTTTACTTCTTCTTTTCCAATTTGTATTCCTTTTATTTCTTTTTCTTCTCTGATTGCTGTGGCTAGGACTTCCAAAACTATGTTGAATAAGAGTGGCAAGAGTGGATATCCTTGTCTTGTTCCTGATCTTAGTGGAAATGCTTTCAGTTTCTCATCATTGAGTATGATGCTTGCTGTGGGTTTATCATATATGGCCTTTATTATGTTGAGGTAGGTTCCCTCTATGCCCATTTTCTGGAGAGTTTTTATCATAAATGGTGTTGAATTTTGTCAAAAGGTTTTTCTGCATCTATTGAAATGATCATATGGTTTTTATTCCTTAATTTGTTAATGTAATGTATCACATTGATTGATTTCCATATATTGAAAAATCCTTGCATGCCTGGGATAAACCCCGGTTGATCATGGTGTATGATCCTTTTGATGTGCTGTTGGATTCTGTTTGCTAGTATTTTGTTCAGCATTTTTGCATCATGTTCATCAGTGATACTGGTCTATAATTTTCTTTTTTTGTGATATCTTTTTTTGGTTTTGGTATCAGGGTGATGGTGGCTTCGTAGAATGAATTTGAGAGTGTTTCTCCCTCTCCAAGTTTTTGGAAGAGTTTGAGAAGGATTGGCCTTAGCTCCTCTCTAAATGTTTGATAGAATTTGCCTGTGAAGCCATCTGGCCCTGGACTTTTGTTTGTTGGAAGATTTGTAATTACGGTTTCAATTTCATTACTTGTGATAGGTCTGTTTATATTTTCTAATTCTTCCTGGTTCAGTCTTGGAAAATTGTACATTTCCAAGAATTTGTCCATTTCTCCATGGTTGTCCATTTTATTGGCATATAGTTGTTTGTAATAGTCTTATAATCCCTTGTATTTCTGCAGTGTCAGTTGTGATTTCTCCTTTTCATTTCTGATTTTATTGATTTGCGTCCTCTCCCTTTTTTTCTTGATGAGTCTAGCTAAGGTTTATCAATTTTGTTTTTCTCAAAGAACCAGCTTTTAGTTTTATTGATCTTTGCTATTGTTTTCTTCGTTTCTATTTCATTTATTTCTGCTCTGATCTTTATGACTGCTTTCCTTCTACTGACTCTGGGTTTTCTTTGTTCTTCTTTCTCTAGTTGTTTTAAGTGTAGGGTTAGATTGTTTATTTGAGATTTTTCTTCTTTCTTGAGGTGAGATTGAATTGCTATAAACTTCCATCTTAGAACTGCTTTTGCTGCATTCCTGTAATTGATTTCCAATCTCATAGTGTTGTGGTCAGAAAAGATCTTGACATGATTTCAATTTTCTTAAATTTTCCGAGGCTTGATTTGTGACCCAAGATGTGATCTATCCTGGAGAATATTCTGTGTGCCCTTGAGGAGAAAGTGTATTCTGCCACTTTTGGGTGGAATGTTCTATAAATATCAATTAGACCTATCTGGTCTATTGTGTCATTTAAAGCTTGTGATTCCTTGTTTATTTTCCGTTTGGATGATCTGTCCATTTGTGTAAGTGGGGTGTTAAAGTCCCCTACTATTAATGTGTTACTGTCGATTTCTCCTTTCATGGTTGTTAGAATTTGCCTTATGTATTGAGGGGCTCCTATATTGGGTGCATAAACATTTATAGTTCTTATATCTTCTTCTTAGATTGATCCTTTGATAATTATGTAGTGTCCCTCCTTATCTCTTGTAACAGTCTTTATTTCAAAGTCTACTTTATCTGATATGAGTATTGCTACTCTAGCTTTCTTTTGATTTCCATTTGCATGGAATATCTTTTTCCATCCCTTCACTTTCAGTCTGTATGTGTCCCTAGGTCTGAAGTGGGTCTCTTGTAGACAGCATATATATATATATATATATGGGTCTTGTTTTGTATCCATTCAGCCAGTCTGTATTTTTTGTTTGGGGCATTTAATCCATTTACATTCAAGGTTATTATCAATATTTACGTTTCTATTACCAGTTTCTTAATTCTTTTGGGTTTGTTTGTTTAATTAATTTATTTATGTATCTTTGGCTGCACTGGGTCTTCTTTGCTGTGTGCGGGCTTTCTCTAGTTGCAGCAACTTCTTCATCATGGTACATGGGCTTCTCATTGTGGTGGCTTCTCTTGTTGCAGAGCACGGGCTCTAGGCATGCAGACTTCAGTTGTTGTGCACAGGCTCAGTAGTTATGGCACACAGGCTTAGTTGCTCCACGGCATGTGGGATCTTCCCGGACCAGGGCTCAAACCTGTGTCCCCAACATTGGCAGGCAGATTCTTAACCACTGCACCACCAAGGAAGTCCATTTGGGTGTGTTTTTGTGGGTCTTTTTCTTCTCTTGTGTTTCCTGCTTAGAGAAGTTTCTTTAGCATTTGTTGTAAAGCTGGTTTGGTGGTGCTGAATTCTCTTAGCTTTTGCTTGTCTGAAAAGCTTTTGATTTCCCCATGGAATCTGAATGAGTTCCTTGCTGGGTAGAGTAATCTTGGTTGTTTTTCTCTTTCATCACTTTAAGTATATCCTGCCACTCCCTTCTGGCCTGCAGAGTTTCTGCTGAAAAATCAGCTGATAACTTTATGGGGATTCCATTGTATGTTATTTTTTGTTTTTCCCTCGCTGCTTTTAATACTTTTCCTTTGAATTTAATTTTTGTTAGTTTGATTAATATGTGCCTTGGTGTGTTTTTCCTAGGGTTTATCCTGTATGGGACTCTGTGCTTCCTGGACTTGGGTGACTATTTCCTTTCCCATGTTAAGGAGTGTATACATACATTCTTTTTCCTACTCTTTTCTATTATGGTTTATCACAGGACATTGTTACTGCTGTACATTGAATATAGTTCCCTGTGCTGTATAGTAAGACCTGTTGTTTATCCATTCTACGTATTATAGTCTGCACCTGCTAATCCCAAACTCCCAGTCCAGCCCTTCCCCATCCCCTCTCCCCCTTGGCAACCACAGGTCTGTTCTCTATGTCTGCGAGTCTGTTTCTGGTTTGTAGGTAAGTACATCTGTGTCCTGTTTTAGATTCAACATATGAGTGACATCATTGGGTATTTGTCTTTCTCTTTCAGACTTACTTCACTCAGTATGAGAATCTCTCGGTCCATCCATGTTGCTGCAAATGGCATTATTTCATTCTTTTTTAGTATTCTATTGTATATGTGTGCCACATCTTTATCTGCTCATCTGTCAATGGAAGATGCAGTAATAGTACAGAGACCTCTCGTGTGCTTTTTCCCCAGCTTCCCCCGGCGGTAACATCTTATGTAACTGCAGTGTGGTATTAAAACCAGGAGACTGGCTTTGGTACAATACAAAGGCCTTATTCAGATTTCACCATTTTCTCATGCACACATTTGTGTGTGTGTGTGTATGTGTGTGTGTATTTACATGTGTGTGGAGTCCTGTGCCATTTTACCATGTGAGTAGGTTCTTGGCACCTGCCAACAAAATCAGGTCACACTGCTGTTTTTTGTTTGTTTTTAATTTTTATTTATTTGGTTGCATTGGGTCTTCATTGCTGCGTGTAGGCTTCTCTAGTTGCGGTGAGTGGGGGCTCCTCTTTGTTGTGGTTCGTGGGCTTTTCATTGCATTGGTTTCTCTTCTTGCGGAGCTTGGGCTTTAGGCATGCGGGCTTCAGTAGTTGTGGCTCGTGGGCTCTAGAGTGCAGGCTCAGTAGTTGTAGTGCATGGGCTTAGTTGCTCCGTGGCATGTGGGATCTTCCCAGACCAGGGCTCGAACCCATGTCCCCTGCATTGGCAGGTGGATTCTTTTATTTTTTTTTGGCGGTACGCGGGCCTCTCACCACTGTGGCCTTTCCCGTTGTGGAGCACAGGCTCCGGATGCACAGGCTCAGCGGCCATGGCTCATGGGCCCAGCCACTCCACGGCACGTGGGATCTTCCTGGACCGGGGCACGAACCCATGTCCCCTGCATCAGCAGGCAGACTCTCAACCACTGCGCCACCAGGGAAGCCCCAGCAGGTGGATTCTTAACCACTGTGCCACCAGGGGAGTCCCCACACTGCTGTTTGTCACTACATAGATCCCTCTTTTAAAAAAAAAAAAAATTTATTTATCTATTTCGGCTTATCTATTTCAGGTCTTCATTGAGGCACGTGGGATCTTCGCTGCAGCATGTGTACTCTTAGTTGTGGCATGTGGACTTCTTCACCGTGGCATGTGAACTCTTAGTTGCAGCATGCATGCAGGATCTAGTTCTCCGACCAGGGATCAAACCCAGGCCCCCTTCATTGGGAGCCTGATGTCTTACCCACTGGACCACCAGGGAAGTCCCTATAGATACGTTTTTTTTTTTTGGAGATATTGGGGGTAGGAGTTAATTAATTAATTTATTTATTTTTGCTGTGTTGCGTCTTCGTTTCTGTGCGAGGGCTTTCTCTAGTTGTGGCAAGCGGGGGCCACTCTTCATCGCGGTGCGCGGGCTTCTCACTATGGCGGCCTCTCGTTGCGGAGCACAGGCTCCAGACGCACAGGCTCAGTAGTTGTGGCTCACGGGCCTAGTTGCTCCGCGGCATGTGGTATCCTCCCAGACCAGGGCTCAAACCCGTGTCCCCTGCATTAACAGGCAGATTCTCAACCACTGCGCCACCAGGGAAGCTCTATAGATCCCTCTTGAAGCCACTGTTTTAAGGATGCTTGCAATCCCTGATGCGTCCAATATGTTGTTACTTTAACGTTAACTCTCCATGTGGGTTTGTTACGATTGTGTATTTTCTAATTGTTGGTTTAGTAGTTTTATGTAAGTTCATTAGATCAAGCTATGAGAAAACCTGAAAAACAACTGTGTAAACTAATTTTTAACTGCTGGAACTTCCTCTTACTCAGAGAGTTGTGCCTAAATCTCCCTTTTTTTTTTTGCGGTACGCGGGCCTCTCACTGTTGTGGCCTCTCCCGTTGCAGAGCACAGGCTCCAGATGCACATGCTCAGCGGCCATGGCTCACGGGCCCAGCCGCTCCACAGCATGTGGGATCTTCCCAGACCAGGGCACGAACCCATGTCCCCTGCATTGTCAGGCAGACTCTCAACCACTGTGCCACGAGGGAAGCCCTAAATCTCCCATTTTGACTGTGAATTTTGCAGTTTCTCCTTTAATTTAATTTAATTTAATTCCTTTAATTCTTTTTTTTCTTACAGTATTTTGAGGCCAAGTTATTAGGTGCATACAGGTTTAGAAATTTTACAGAGCTCCCCAGACCCTTATCTGCAATTCCAAAATCCACAAGTCTTTGAATGTGTAATTTTGGCAACTCAGTTTGCAGTAATGTAAGATCATTTCTGCATTAATTTTGGGGAAAATCTGACCTCAACTTTTGTACAGCACTTTGTAGTATTATTTATCCCACTTAGGATGACTCTTTCTACATTTCACTGTAGAACTATTAATATGTTTTGTGTGGGCTGAAGGCTCTGAGCACTGGGCATCCTTGCAGGGCCTCCCCCTGGTGAGTTCTCACGTGCTTCCGGAAGGATGACGGACTTCCCAAGTTTCCTGCCGGTGCTTGTGCCACATCTGGGCTCCTCCTGGAGGCTCTTCCGCCCCATAGGGCCTTCCCCAGCACGAGCCCGGCTGTGATCACAGACGCAGAGTCTCTGGTTCTGGGCGAGTGTGAGCAAGTGTGAGAGGTGCCTGGGTCCTGAGTAAGTGTGTGTGAAGCGAGGAGGGTGAATGCATTGCCAGAGACTCCATCACATTTGTGGCTTTCCTGAGGCAGATTACAGGAAGTCAGTTTTGGATCCCTGTTTAATTCTGAATTCTCCTTCAAACACTCACTCCAACTGAGGAACGTCTGTGGAAATGTTTACTTCTGGGAATGTTCCAGAAAAAAAACTTTTGAGTTAGGTTTAGGGTGGGGCCGGCAAACTCTGGCCTGCCGGCCAAATCCAACCCCATGTAAATAAAGGGTTACTGGGAGGGAAAAAGGGGGTTATTGGAACACGGACACGTTCCTTCCTTTATTGCCTGAGGTGCTGTCATAGAAAACCCACGGACCTCAAAACCAAAAACATTTGCCAACTGGCTTTAGGAAGAAAAAGTTTGCATTAGTTTTCTCCTGATTCATACTTTTCAAAGACTTTCCCCAGAGATACAATTTTGTCTTGAATAAAAGTCATTTGCCTCACATTTCTCTCCTGATCCCAACTGACTTTACTGAGAGCAAAGGACCAGGATCTATCCCTTCTGAATCTTACCATTTTTATGCCCTCAAATGTCTTTTCTCCAAAAATATCCTGTTTAGAAGTTGACTCCTTGGTTGTAAGCTGAGTCCTCCAGTCTACAATAAAATGGACAAAAAAATTACTAAAGTCTTAGAAAAAGAGAGTGACACTGAACAATAAAAAGAAAAAAAAACAATTAAAAATGGACAAAGGGGCTTCCCTGGTGGCGCAGTGGTTGAGAGTCTGCCTGCCGATGCAGGGGACATGGGTTCGTGCCCTGGTCCAGGAAGATCCCACATGCCGTGGAGCGGCTAGGTCCCTGAGCTATGGCTGCTGAGCCTGCGCATCCGGAGCCTGTGCTCCGCAACGGGAGAGGCCACAACGGTGAAAGGCCCATGTACCGCAAAAAAAAAAAAAATGGACAAAGGATTTTAATACACATTTCTCCAAATAAGACATATAAATGGCCAATAAGCAGATGAAAAGATGTTCACCATCACTACTCAATAGGGAAATGTAAATCAAAACGACAATGAGATACCACTTCACACATAGTAGGATCAAGAAGACTCATACAGGGACTTTCCTGGTGGCTCAGTGGTTAAGAATCTGCCTGCCAATGCAGGGGACACAGGTTTGATCCCTGGTCCAGGAAGATCCCACATGCCGCGGAGCAACTAAGCCTGTGTGCCAAAACTACTGAGCCTATGCTCTAGAGCCCACGAGCCGCAATTACTGAAGCCCATGTGCCTAGAGCCTGTGCTCAGCAACAACAGAAGCCACCTCAATAAGAAGCCCGAACACCGCAACGAAGAGTAGCCCCCGCTCGCTGCAACCAGAGAAAGCCCACATGCAGCAACAAAGACCCAATGCAGCCAAAACTAAATAAATAAATTAATTTATTAAAAAAAAAAAAAAGAAGACTCATACAGGGGACTTCCCTGGTGATCCAGTGGTTAAGACTCCATGCTTCCACTGCAGGGGGCGCGGATTTGATTCCATGCTGCACAGCATGGCCGAAAACAAAAACTCATACAAAAGAGTGTTGGCGAAGATGTGGAGAAAGTGGACCTCATGCACTGCTGGTGGGAATGTTAAACTGTGCAGCCACTGTGGAAAAGTTTGGCAGTTCCCCAAGAAGTTAAACATGGAGTTACAAGAGAAATGAAAACAGATGTCCACACAAAAAATTGTACCCAAATGTTCACAGCAGCATGATTCACAACAGCCAAAACACAGAAACAACCCAAATGTCCATCAATTGGTGAACAGATAAACACTATGTGTGCATCCATACAATGGAATATTACTCAGCCATGAAAAGGAGAGAAGCACTGACACTCACTACAACATGGATGGACCTTGAGAACACGATGCTTGGTGAGAGAAGCCAGACACAAAAGGACACACGGAGTGTGATTCCACTGATGCAAAACATCCAGAACAGACTTCCCTAGTGGCGCAGGGGTTAAGATTCTGCCTGCCAACGCAGGGGACACGGGTTCAATCCCTGGTCCGGGAAGATCCCACATGCTACGGAGCAACTAAGCCCATGCGCCACAACTACTGAGCCCACATGCCACAACTACTGAGGCTGCATGCTGCAACTACCGAAGCATGTGCGCCTAGAGCCTGTGCACCACAACAAAAGAATCCACTGCAATGAGCAGCCCGTGCACCACAATGAAGAGTAGCCCCTGCTCGCCACAGCTAGGGAAGCCCATGCACAGCAACGAAGACCCAATGCAACCAAAAATAATAATAATAAAATAAAATAAAAATAATTTTAAAAAATTAAAAAAAAAAACCCCATCCAGAACAGGCAAATCTATAGAGAGTGCACCTGTGGTTGTCAGGGGCTGGGGAAGGAGGGTGGGGACTGACTACTAATGGGCAGGGGGTCTTGTTTTGGGAGTGATGAAAATGTTCTGGAACTAGATAGTGGTGATGGCTGCACAACCCTGTGAATATACTATAAACAAGTGAATTGGACAGTTTAAAATGGTGACTTTTATGGTATGTGAATTATATCTCAATTATAAAATGCTAGAAAGAAAGAAAGAAACGGCTGGACAAAGGTGAGTAAAACCAGGCAAACCCCATAGAGATATCTTAAAACATGGGCCCCAAAATGTGAAGGGAAATGTGGGGAAGCAGCATCCACCACTGGGTAGAGAACAGGGCTGGTGTTGACCTCCGAGGGGTCTGCTGATGTTGGCAACAAAGGGTAGAAATAACAAATACTTTTTTTTTTTTTTTTAGTTTTTTTAATTTAGTTTTTTCTCCAGGTGCCCTGGACAATTTTTCCATCCAGAGTCCCTGACTCTTCTTGGTCCCACTGGGAAATCCTGGGAGGTCTGTGGGGCTTCCTGATCGCACAGGAAGATGCGGGATGGATGGTGTAGGAGGACGCAGCCCCGAACTACAAATCCTTCTCTCAGACTGGAGCCGATACTGCCGTCTCCAGGGCTCCAAGGATTGGCAAATCTGACCCTAGACCTGCCAACGGGGACCCAGACTTCTGTGGACACAGGTGATGGTTTTCACGGGACCAAATCCCCCAGCCGCCCTCACCCTGCACGCCAAAGGGGATCAGGAAACAGGAGGTCGAGTCACTGCTGGGGAAACGTGGCCGCCTGGGGAGGGCTCTTCACTGAGGGTGGGTCCCGGTGCTGTTGCCACGGCTCCCGAATCCGGGGAACACTCCAGCAAGAGCAGAAGCCAAATAAACACACCTTGCCTTAAGGTGTGAACCTGCCTGTTCTCACCCAGGTGAGCTTGTCCCTGGACACACGCACATGTCTGGCGACCTCTGGGATTGTTACCACTGGGGGGCTCCCGGCATCGAGGGGGCGGGGCCAGGGATGCCACTCCAAACCCCACAGCGCCCAGGACGGCCCCCATGTCAGCAGTGCCGGGGAGCCCTGGCCCAGGGAACGTGGAGGAGTGGACAATGTTCCCAAGCAAGGCCAGGTCTCCAGCATCATTTCTCTGTGGACATTCCTTTGGGAAGGATTCGAAGACACCCACCCCTCGGGGTGAAGTCCACGGCCACATCCTCAAACACTCCTGAGTCCTACGCCACCCCACACGCCTACAGGGATGGCTGAGGAGGGGAACCAGCACACGCAGCGCTGTTCTGAGCCCGCCCTCCAACCTGGCCGGCACTGTGGGCGCCTGGCGGTGATCACCTACCAGCTAGAGGTTCCAGAATCTCTCTGATGCAGGTCTGGAGGCCGAATGTGGCTCTCTGCTGTCAGACGGGCTCGTCCCACCTCACCCAGACCTGTCCCGGGTCCACACAGGCCCAGGCCCACTGAGGGCACGGAGGGAACATCCAGTGAACAAGTCAACATCTCCCCACGGGGACCGCGAGTTCTTGGGACGTTGGGGCCTCACAGCTCCTTCTGTGTCCCCACAGGACCTCAGGACATGCAGCAACTAGTCGGCTAAAAAGAGGTGTGAGAGAGACCCGTGTGCCAGGGCAGCCCCTCCAGCCCCTAAGGGGCCTAGGGACTTGAGGGAAACCGGAGCCCGGCCTTGGCTGGCTGCTGACTCCAGGCTGGGAAGGAGAGGTGTCCACCCTTGAGAAAATGGAAAGTCCTGGGACTTCCCTGGAGGTCCAGTAGTTAAGACTGCGCCTTCCAGTGCAGGGGGTGTGGGTTCGATACCTGGTTGGGGAGCTAAGATCCCACATGCCTCGCAGCCAAAAGGCCAAAACATAAAAACAGAAGCAATAGTGTAACAAGTTCAATAAAGACTTTAAAAGTGGTCCACGTGAAAAGAATCTTAAAAAAAAAAAAGAAAAGGGAAAGTCCTTCTGAAGGAGGAGGGATTTTTCCATTCATTCACTTACAACCAAATCATCAGAAGCCCAGCAAACGTCCCATCTTCTACTGAGTCCCCCTCATGGAGAGGACAAGATCCTGAGCAGGCAGGGCTGGAGGGAGTTGGGGAGACAGAGGCCAGGTGACCCCACGCATCCCCAAGTCCTCCAGGCCACCACACTCCTACCCCCAGAGACCTGTGGCCGCATCACACCCAGGGCCCACCCGCACAGCCCACGGAAGGGGTGACAATATCCCCGGTGTGCACGGGAGGAGACCAGCTCAGAGAGATTGGCTGTTTAAGGGGGCAAATGAACTTTTGAGTGGAGTTCTGGAGTTGCACCCTCAGAAAATGCCCTGCCCAACTCAGACATCAGCCAGCTGGGCGCCTGGGCCTCCATCTGGCCAGCCTCTGGCAGGACCATGCAGCATCCCCACCGAGGGAAGGTGCCCACACCAAGACCAGGGATTCACCTCACTCGGGGTGCTAGTCAGCAGCTGCCGTCTGGTGAGAACATCCGTACCACTGTTGCTGGGCTCAGCAGCAGCAATGCCAGAATGTTCCCCTTCATGGCCCTGTGGCCTCTCAGGGAATGGTTTCTGGGTCCTGTCTGAGCCATCAGTCACTAATGCCAGCCCCGAACAGGTCCCCATCCCAGGGGAAGAGGCTTAACATGAAAACCACCCCAAGTTTAAGATAGGGAACAGTCTTATTAATAATAAAAGACGCCACCCCTGAGCAATGATGACACACCAGATGGGCTGGGAACTCGGCACAGGTGAGTTCAGTAAATTTCATAATAATTCAGTGCCTGCTCAGGCTGCCATAACAGAATCCACAGACTGGGCACTAATCCCATCATGGGGCCCCACCCTCATGACTAATGACCTCCCAAAGGCCCCATCTCCCAACACCATCCCACGGAAGGGAGAGAGTAGGAGTCAGCATGAACTTGGGGGGACACATTCAGTCTACAGCAGATACTAAGCGTGGATATAAAAGGATGATAAGAGCAACAGAGTTCAAAGTGACCAAATACCGCACTGAAGCGTCAGAGAGTAGAATGAACTTTATCAGGACCATGCAAGGGAACTATGCAGTGGTGCAAACAGGTGAGACTCCATATGGACATGGAAATTTGGCCATGTGGGAGAACAAAGGGAAGAGAGGGGGTGAACGTTCCCAGAACTGAAAGAACTCTGGACAGAGTGCTCCCTTGGGCCCCCCTCCTGGCTGCCACTGCACAGCCTCTTCTGTCTTAGGTCCTAAGTCTCTCTCTGCAATCAGGACAATGACTGGTACTGCTGGTGAGCAGGACAGTTTGTCCATTCCCAAAGGCTCTTCCGCCTATTTCTGCTACCCACACTCCCCCAAGTCATCCTCTCCCCATTGCCATCACCAACTTCCTCTCCGGTCTCTGTCACATCCCCCTCCCCTGTTCACTCCCCTTCTCCCTCTGGTGCTACCTAGCACCCTCGGATCTGCATCATTCAGGGTCCCAAAGTCCCCAACAAGGACACTCCCAGTGCTCTGTCCTCCACACCCTGGACTCCTCACTGCCTAACCCGCCCCCCAACTCCCATGGCCTCTGCTCCTGCCTTGTCATCACCCGCCAGGGTCCCCCCTCTGCTGCAGGTCAAGGCGTGTCCTCCAAAAAGGTATGTTCAAAGCCCAACCCCTGGCACCTGAGAAGTGGGCTTTAATTGGAAACAAGTCATGGCAGATTTCATTAGTTGAGATGAAGTCATACTGGAGTAGGGTGGGCCTTTATCTAATGACCGGTGACATTATAAGAGGGAAACCCGACACAGACACACAAGGAAACGGCCATATGAAGGGACTTCCCAGGTGGTCCAATGGATAAGACTCTGCGCTCCCCATGCAGGGGGCCCGGCTTTGATCCCTGGTCAGGAACTAGATCCCACATGCCACAACTAAGACCTGGTGCAGCCTAAATAAAAAAATAAATATTAAAAAAAAAAGGCCACATGAAGATGCTGGCAGAGACTGGCGCGATGGTCTACAAGCCAAGGAGCACCAAGGGATTGCCGGCCACCAGAAGCTGGAGGAGACAGGAAGCATCCTCTTTCAGAGCCTTCAGACACCTGCCAACACCTTAATAAGCTCCCCCTGTTTGATGCCATCTGAGTTGGTGGTCCTTTGTTACGGCAGCACCAGCCCAGGGGCCCTTCCCCTCAGCGCTCACCCACGCTCAGATCATTTTGATCTCAAACCAAAACTTTCAGGTGACTCCCTCTTTCCTCCTGCTATGTCTCTCTTCCGGCACCCACAGGCCACATGAAAGGCCCTGGCGCCAGCCAAGCTCTCCCAGATGTGATCTGTACCCACCCGTGCAACTGAGACACAGCACTTCCACCTGCAACCTCAACACCCCCACGATCCATGAAAGAAAGGATTGATAGGGACTTCTCTGGTGGCGTGGTGGTTAAGACTCCACGCTCCCAATGCAGGGGTTCAATCCCTGGTCAGGGAACTAGATCCCACATGCATGTCGCAACTAAGAGCTCACATGCCACAACTAAGGAGCTGGCAAGCCACAACTAAGGAGCCCACGTGCCACAACTAAGACCCAGTGCAACAAAGTAAATACATAAACATTTTTTTAAAAAAAGTTTGACAAGCTGGACTTCCTGCCCTGTGACAGGTGCTGCTAAGAGAATGAGAAGACAAGCCACAGACTGGGAGAAAGAAAATCTGCAAAACACACATCTGATACAGGACTTGTGTTGAAAATATACAAAGCATGCTTCAAATTCAACAATAAGGAAACAAATGACCCAATCTAAAAATGGGCAGAAGACCTAAACAGACACCTCAGCAAAGAAGATACCAATGAGCATATGAAAAGATGCTCTACATCCTGTGTCATCAGGGAAATGCAAATTAAAATGAGAAACCACTACACATCTATGAGCATGGCCAAAATCCAGAACACTGACACCACCAAGTGCTGACAAGGATGTGGAGCTACAGGAACTCTCATCCATTGCTGGTGGGAATGCAAAGTGGTCCAGCCACTCTGGAAGGTTGGCGATTTCACAGGTTGGTGATTTCTTACAAAACTAAACATACTCTCACCATATGATCCAGCAATAGCACTCCCTGGTATTTATCCAAAGGAGGTGAAAACTTATATCCACACAAAAATTTGCACATGGATGTTTACAGCAGCCTTATTTGTAACTGACCAAAACTGGGAGCAACCAAGATATCCTTCAGTAGATAAATGGATAAAGTGTGGTACATTCAGACAGTGGAATGCTATTCAGTGATAAAGAAATGAGCCATCAAGCCACAAAAAGACACAGAGAAACCACAAATACATATTACTAAGTTAAAGAAGCCAATCTCAAAAGGCTACACACTATGATTCCAACTCTAGGACATTCTGAAAAAGGCAAAACTATGGAGACAATAAAAAGATAAGTGGCTGGACTTCCCTGGTGGCGCAGTGGTTAAGAATCCACCTGCCAGTGCAGGGGACATGCGCCACAACTACGGAGCCTTGCTCTAGAACCTGTGAGCCACAACTACTGAGCCCACGTGCCACAACTACTGAAGCCCGCATGACTAGAGCCCGTGCTCAGCAACAAGAGAAGCCACCTCAATGAGAAGCCTGCACACGGCAATGAAGAGTAGCCCCCGCTCGCCACAACTAGAGAAAGCCCATGCGCAGCATCGAAGACCCAATGCAGCCAAAAATTAAAAAAAAAAAACTTAAAAAAGAAAATCAGTGGTTGCCAGGGGTTGGGGGAGGGAGGGATGAAGAGGTGGAGCACGGGGGATTTTTAGGGCAGTGACCCTATTCTGTATAATACAATAATGATGGACACATGCCATTATACATGTGTCGAAAACCACTGAACTGTACAAAGCCAAGGGTGAAACCTAATGTCAGCTAAGAACTTTAGTTAATAATAATGTATCTGGATAAACAACAAGGTCCTACTGTATAGCACAGGCAACTATATTCAATATCCTGTGATAAAACATAATGGAAAAGAATATTAAAAGAAAGAATGTCTATACGTGTATAACTGAGCCACTTTACTGTACAGCAGAGACTGGCACAACATTGTAAATCAACTATACTTCAATAAAAAAATGTTAAAAATAATAATGAATCAATATCAGCTCATCAATTGTAACAAATGTACTACATGAATGCAAGGCAGGGAAACTCTGTGTGTGTGTGTGTGTGTGTGTGTGTGTGTGTGTGTGTGTGGTGGGCAAAGGGTAGGTGGGAACTTTCTGTATCCTCTGCTCAAATTTTCTACAAACCTAAAACTGCTCTAAAAGATAAGGTTTATTAATTAAAAAAAATTTAACCAATTAAGATTATATATATATATATATATATATGTATCACAAAAAAAGAAAACTACAGGCCAGTATCATTGATGAAAAATAGATGTAAGAATCCTCAACAAAATACTAGCAAACCAACTCCAACAATACATCAAAAGGATCATACAGCATGATCAAGTAGGATTTATCCCAGGGATGCAAAGATTCTTCAATATCCACAAATCAATCAATGTGATATACCACATTAACAAACTGAAGAATAAAAACCATATGATCACCTCAAGAGGTGCAGAAAAAGCTCTTCATAAAATTCAACATCCATTCATGATAAAAACTCTCAAAAAAGTGGGCATAGAGGGACTATATCTCAATATAATCAAGGCCATATATGACAAACCCATAGCTAACATCATACTCAATGGTGAAAAGCTGAAAGCATTTCCTCTAAATCAGGAACAAGACAAGGATGCCCACTCTCACCACTTTTATTCGACATAGTTTTGGAATTCCTAGCCACAGCAATCAGAGAAGACAAAGTAGTAAAAGTAGTGCAAATTAGAAAAGAAGAAGTAGAAGTAAAACTGTCACTGTTTTGCAGACGACATGATACTATATGTACAGAATCCTAAAGATGCCAGAGAATTACTAGAACTCATTAATGAATTAGGTAAAGTTGTGGGATACAAAATTGATATACAGAAATTGCATTTCTATACACTAACAATGAAATAGCAGAAAGAGAAATTAAGGAAACAACCCCATTTACCACTGCATCGAAAAGAATAAAATACCTAGGAATAAACCTACCTAAGGAAGCAAAAGACTTGTACTCTGAAAACTATAAGATACTGATGAAAGAAATCAAAGAGGACAGAAACAGATGGAGAGATGTACCATGTTCTTGGATTGGAAGAATCAATATTGTTAAAATGACCATACTACCCAAGGCAATCTATAGATTCAATGCAATCCCTATCAAATTACCAATGGCATTTTTCACAGAACTAGAACAAAAATTTAAAAATTTGTGTGGAAACACAAAAGATCCCAAAAAGCCAAAGCAATCTTGAGAAAGAAAAACAGAGCTGGAGGAATCAGGTTCCCTGACTTCAGACCATACTACAAAGCTACAGTCATCAAAACAGTATGGTAGGGCTTCCCTGGTGGCGCAGTGGTTGAGAGTCCGCCTGCCGATGCAGGGGACACGGGTTTGTGCCCTGGTCTGGGTAGATCCCACATGCTGCGGCACGGCTGGGCCCGTGAGCCATGGCTGCTGAGCCTGTGCGTCCAGAGCCTGTGCTCCGCAACAGGAGAGGCCACAACAGTGAGAGGCCTGCGTACTGCAAAAAACAAACAAACAAAAAACAAACAAAAAAACAGTATGGTAAGGGCACAAAGACAGAAACATTAAATCAATGGAACAGGATAGAAAGCCCAGAAATAAACCCATGCACTTATGGTCAATTAATCTACGACAAAGGAGGCAAGAATATACCATGGAGAAAAGACAGTCCCTTCAACAAGTGGTGCTGGGAAAACTGGACATCTACACATAAAAGAATCGAATTAGAACATTCTCTAACACCATGTACAAAATAAACTCAAAATGGATTAAAGACCTAAATGTAAGACCGGATACTATAAAACTCCTAGAGGACAACAGGCAGAACACTCTTTGACATAAATCGCAACAATATTTTTTTGGATCTCTGTCCTAGAGTGATAGAAATAAAAATAAACAATGGGACCTAATTAAACTCAAAAGCTTTTGCTCAGCAAAGGAAATCATGAACAAAATGAAAAGACAACCTACAGAATAGGAGAAAATATTTGCAAATGATGTGACCCAGAAGGGATTAATTTCCAAAATATCCAAATGGCTCATACAGCTCTATATATAAAAAAAATAAATAAATAAAACAATGGGCAGAATAGACGTTTCTCCAAAGAAGATGTACAGACGGCCAAAAAGCGCATGAAAATATGCTCAGCATCACTAATTGTTAGAGAAATGCAAATCAAAACTACAATGAGATATCACTTCACACCAGTCAGAATGGCCATCATCAAAAAGTCTACCAATAATAAGTGCTAGAGAGGGTGTGGAGAAAAGGGAACCCTCCTACGTTGTTGGTAGGAATATAAATTGGTGCAGCCACTATGTAAAACAGTATGAAGGGTCCTTTAAAAAGTAAAAATAGAGTTACCATATGATCCAGTAATCCTGCTCCTGGGTATATATCCAGACAAAACCATAATTTGAAAAGATACACATACCCCAATGTTCATAGCAGCACTATTTACAATAGCCAAGACATGGAAGCAACCTAAGTGTCCCTCTACACATGAATGGATAAAGAAGATGCAGTACATATATGCAATGGAATACTACTCAGCCATAAAATGAATGAAATATTGGCATTTGCAGCAACATGGATGGACCTAGAGATTATCATGCTAAGTGAAGGAAGTCAGACAGAGAAGGACAAATATCATATGATATTGCTTATATGTGGAATCTAAAAAAAAAAAAGAGATACAAATGAACTTACTTACAAAACAGAAACAGACTCACAGACATAGAAAACAAACTTATGGTTACCAAAGGGGAAAGTGGGGAGGGATAAATTAGGAGTTTGTGATTAAAATATATATACTACTGTATATAAAATAGATAACCAATAAGGTCCTACTGTAGAGCACAGGGAACTATACTCAATATCTTCTAATAATCTATAATGGAAAATAATCTTAAAAAGAATAGATATATATGTATATGTATAACTGAGTCACTTTGCCGTATACCTCAAACTACACATTGTAAATCAACTATATTTCAACAAAAATTTTAAAAAATTATACATACTGCTTTGTAACATTTTCATTTAATAATATATATTGAACACTTTCCTCTATCATCAGATAATTTAAATACAATTTCAATGACTGTTTCATAGTCTTTCAAAGATAGCTATGTGGGGCTTCCCTGGTGGCGCAGTGGTTGAGAGTCCGCCTGCCGATGCAGGGGACACAGGTTCGTGTCCCGGTCTGGAAAGATCCCACATGCTGCGAAGAGGCTAGGCCCATGAGCCATGGACGCTGAGCCTGTGCGTCCGGAGCCTGTTGCTCTGCAACGGGAGAGGCCACAACAGTGAGAGGCCCGCGTACCGCAAAAAAAAAAAAAAAAAAAAGATAGCTATGTGAAATACAATAAATACCATTTACATTTATGTAAACTTTCCAAAGCCAGAGAAGAATTCCACACACTGCTCAAGGATGCTCACTCAGGTAGTAAAAGTGTAACAACATAAACAGAAAGACTCACAGACGCTAAACCCTGCTTACCTCTGGGGAGAGTGGAAGGGGCTTCAAAGGGAGCTTCAAATACATGTTTTATATTTTTATGCAGCCAAAATGCCACACTGTTCAATTTTATTAAACCTGGGTGGCAAATATGCGAGGGATTTGTTTTATTGGTCTCTGAACTTTCCTTTGTTTGAACTATTTCACACTCAACAAGAAATAAAATGCAGATGGAAGGAAATGGTTTAAATGCCCGAACACAAGATTCAAGAATTGGCTTTTGAAAGTAATTTGCGATGAAATTGAATAGTAATGAGGATGTCCCGTTTGTCAGAAATTGGTCTGCACCCTTTTGCACGTGCGATGGATGATGATAAAAATCTCAGCTGCACTGATACAATACTTGCCAGGTGCCGACACTGCTGGAAATGCTTCTGTGTTAGCCCATCAGGGCCTCCCCAGGCAAAGACCACCAGGCACATGCCTGTGGTTGAACAGAGTGGGTTTATCACTCCCTGCAGCCAGGAAGAACACATAGCATAAGGAATCATGGGGTTGCTCTAAGAGGGTGCTAGAAAAGACTTACAGTGATTTGGCTTAGGTGCGATGATACTGAGGGAATTCCCTGGCGCCCAGTGGTTAGGACTTGGTGCTTTCACTGCTGGGGGCACAGGTTCCATCCCTGGTTGGGGAACTAAGATCCCACAAGCGGAGGTGGGGACAAAAAAAAAAAGAAAGAAAGAAGGAAACTAGGTTTGGTGATATTGAGGAAGGCTTAAAGAGAGCCAGGCTTGGGCTTCCCTGGTGGCACGGTAGTTAAGAATCCGCCTGCCAATGCAGGGCACACGAGTTCGAGCCCTGGTCCGAGAAGATCCCACATACCATGGAGCAACTAAGCCCGTGCGCCACAACTACTGAGCCTGCGTTCTAGAGCCCGCGAGCCACAACTACTGAGCCTGCATGCCACAACTACTGAAGCCCACGCGCCTAGAGCCCGTGTCCAGCAACAAAGAGAAGCCACGGCAATGAGAAGCCCGCGCACCACAATGAAGAGTAGCCCACGCTCACCGCAACTAGAGAAAGCCCGCGTGCAACAATGAAAACCCAACGCAGCCAAAACTCAAATAAATAGAGAATCTGAGGCAGTGGGAGGGGGCGCAACTCGCCCACCATGGCAGTGGGACCCCAGACCGGCGCCGGCAGAGGAGTCTGGCGGCGGGGCCATCGGGGGTCCCGGACTCCCGGGTTGAAAACGTCGGGAGCCCCTACCTAGGTCCCCGAGGTCCACCGGCCTTCGGAGCTACCTCCATGGGGCAGGAGACGTGTCAAAACGACCCTACCCGCTGCCCGTAGAGCTCCGCCCTGGCCTGTGACCACCCCACCCCTCGCTGAGCCCCGCTGGCCTCGGAGAACTGGGGCCGCAGCCAGCGGTGGCGGAAGCTACCACCACCACTCCGAGGCCGGAAGAGATGGGACGTTCCGGGAATTGGCGGAACCTCTGGGGTGGGAGGGGCGAGCATCATCCGCTGATCATGGGCGGAAGCACTGGAGTTCCCGCCCACTGCAACGCGATTGGGCTCTAAGACAGAATCCGTGCATCTAGGGCCCGTTTTGCGGCTGAGACCGCCCCATGGGCGTAGCTGTATCTGTCCCCGCCCTTCTCGGGGCGTACCTAACAGATGCCGCTTGCTCGGGGGTGTGGTTTCTATTTGTCTCCACCTCTGCGTCGCAGTTTTTGTCCCCCGCTCCGTCCCCCACCTCCACCCCGTGCTCGAGGACGATATGCCCATATTCAGGATTTTCTCTTAATTTTTTTAGAAAAATGGGATCGTTTCATACACATTTCTATGCAACCAGTTTAAAAAAAAAAACAACTAAATAATACAATGATAATCTGCCCAAACCAAAGCATAGGGTCTCTTTGAAGGATAAGGATTTTTTGTGGCAATCCATTATCAATCAAAAGATCCTCTCAGTCCCAACACCCTGACCCCCAGCGCTCTCCCTAAAGACACTGTCACCAGCGTAATGTTTCAAAGACTTTCTGTGTGTGCACAAACAAAAATGCGGCTCATTCCTCTAATAAATACTCATTAAACATCTCCTATGTCCCGGACCGGTCTCTGCACTGGACAATATGGTGGTAAATGACCGCAAAAATCCCTTACCCTTCTTAGATTCCAGTGAGGAGGGACAAGAAATAACCATATTGGGAATTCCCTGGCCGTCCAGTGGTTAGGACTCCATGCTTCCACTGCCAGGGGACCGGGTTCAATCTTTGGTGGGGGAACTAAGATCGCACAAGCCTCTGGGCAAGGCCAAAAAAATAAACAATGGATGCAACTAGAGATTATCATACTAAGTGAAGTAAGTTAGAAAGAGAAAGACAAATACCAAATAATATCACTTATATGTGGAATCTAAAATATGGCATAAGTGAACCCATCTACAAAACAGAAACAGACTCACAGACATAGAGATCAGACTTGTGGTTACCAAGGGGGAGGGAGCTGGGGGGAGAGATGGACTGGGATTTTGGGGTTGACAGATGCAAACTATTACATTTAGAATGGATAAGCAACAAGGTCCTAATGTATAGCACAGGGAACTATATTCAATATCCTGATAAACCATAATGGAAAAGAATTATAAAAAAATAATGTACATATATGTGTACGTATTTGTATAACTGAGTCACTCTGCTATACAGCAGAGACTGGCACAATATTGTAAATCAACTATACTTCAATTTAAAATAAAGAAATAACCGTGCTTCCCTGGTGGCGCAGTTGTTGAGAGTCCGCCTGCCGATGCAGGGGACACGGGTTCGTGCCCCGGTCCGGGAAGATCCCACATGCCGCAGAGCTGCTAGGCCCGTGAGCCATGGCTGCTGAGCCTGCGCGTCCGGAGCCTGTGCTCCACAACGGGAGAGGCCACAACAGCGAGAGGCCCGCGTACCGCAAAAAAAAGAAAAAAAGGAAAGAATTAACCATATTAAGAGCATATATAATAAATATAATATATCCCAGTATGGGGGCACATGTTAAGGGCACAGTACACAGGTAAGGAACAGGGGAGTGTCTGTGAGCACCTGTCCCTCTGCTGCCTCTCTCAGGCCCAGCACAGCTGTTTGATTCCCATCACACACAGGGAAGCCTCTGCTCTGCCGACCCCCACCTCACCCACACCCTACCTCCCCAGAGAGCCAGCCCCAACCTTTTCCAGGTTCTAGAAGGAATGCTTCTGGTGCTGGAGGGCTCACCCAGGGTGACTGAACAGGGGTTGGGACAAGGCTGGGGATGTGTTTACGTGATCTAGAAAGTGAAAAGCCAATCCACAGAATAGGAGGAAATAATTGGAAATCATATATGTGATAAGGGAATTGTATCTAGAATGGATTTTTAAACACTCCTACAACTCAAGAATAAAAAGATGTTATCCAATAAAAGTGGGCAAAGGAGCTAAAGAGACATTTCTCCAAGAAAGGTACACAGGGAGCCAATAAACACATGAAAAGATGCTCAACACCATGAGCCACCAGGGAAGTGCAAACCCAAACCACGACGAGGTATCACACCCACTAGGGCAGTTGGAACCAAAAAGTCAAATAACAACGAGTCTTGGTGACATGTGGAGAAATCAGAATCCTCATTCACTGCTAGTGGGAATGTAAAATGGTGTAGCTGCTGTGGAAAAAGGTCTGGCAGTTCCTCAAATGAGTAAACATACAGTTACCACATGACCCAGCAATTCCACTCCTAGGGATCCAGCAAAAGAGTTAAGAACAGCTTCAAATACATACTTGTACACAAATGTTCACAACAGCCAAAAGGTGTTAGCCACCCAAGTGTCCATCAGCAGATGAATGGATAAACACGGGGTCCATCCTTACACAAGAATATTATTCAGCCTTAAAAAGGAAATTCTGACATATGCTACAACATGGATTAACCATGAAAACATTATAAATGAAGCCAATCACAAAAGACCACATATTGTATGATTCTATTTACATGAAATATCCCAAAGAGGGAAATCTAATAAGACAGAAGTAGATTGGTGGTTGCTTAGGGCTGGAGTAGGGGTTGGGGAGATAGGCGGCGACGGGTAAAGGGTACAGGGTTTCTTTTTGAGGTAGTGAAGATATTCTTAAAATGACTGCGACGGGAGTTCCCTGGTGGTGCAGTGGTTAAAAATCCGCCTACCAATGCAGGGGACACGGGTTCGATCCCTGGTCCGGGAAGATCCCACATGCCACGGAGCAACTAAGCCAGTGCGCCACAACTACTGAGCCTGTGCTCTAGAGCCCGCGAGCCACAACTACTGAGCCCACGTGCCACAACTACTGAGCCCGTGCACCTAGAGCTCGTGTTCTGCAACGATAAGCCACCATAATGAGAAGCCCAAGCTCGCCACAACTAGAGAAGGCCCACACCCAGCAACGAAGACCCAATGCAGCTAAAAATAAATTTATTTTAAAAAATGACTGTGATGATAGCTGTACAACTCTGTGAATACTAAAAGCCATTGAAGTGTACACTTCAAATGGTGAATGGTATGGTACGTGAGTTATATTTCAATGAAGCTTTTTGAAAAAAAAATACATACTAAGCTGTTTAAATAAAAACAAGATTTGTGGCTACTGGCTATCATACTGGTCAGCACATGCCTCCGTGAAAGAAAAACACCAGAAAAATCAGAGCTTGCAGGACACTGAAAACTGCAAGTATTCACTCTGAGAAATCAGACATGGTAGAAAAAAAAAAAACTGTGGACTAAAATTGACAGAAGAATCAAATCTTCTTAGCAAAAGTGAGCTCTGCAAAACCTGGCCAGGGAATCTTGCCATAGAAGGAAATTTCAAAAAGATGCAAAGCTAGCTTAGGTGAGTAAGGTGAACCAAGCCACACAAGTGAGAGCTGACTCAACCCTTCCACCTCACCATGAACTTGAGAGCTGTGTGCTTTCAAGTACTGGCCAGAATTCGGGGGGGGGGTGGGGGGAAGCTCGTTTCACACCCCGGGGAGCCACTCTGAGGACAATGTGGCATTTTCTATTACAATCGAAAATGTATCCATCAGTTGTCTTCTTGGGCTTAAAGAACACACGTTGGTACATGCAGAGATCTAAAAACTCACAAAAGCAACTGGAAATTTTGATGGCTTTCAAGGAGCTCAACCAAGTGACATGAGGACTGGCATGGGAGACCTCTTTTTCACAGTATACCATTTGGTGCCATACGTTGCCCAGTTTTTAACAAGGAGAATTTGTTCACTTAACTACACAAATTGAGGTAGGCTGGGACCTGGGACCCTTTGCTGCAGTGCTTGCACCTGGACAAACATCTCCTGGAGCACCAGAATCTCCGCAACAGAATACAAAGAAACTATAAGGGACTAAAAATAACTGCATCCAAGCATAGTTGTGGCGAATTCTGAACAAGATACAAAATGACCAAAAACCCAGTTGCTACTTCTGAGGTGCTGGGGGAAAAGCAGGGTACTGTGCATGATACCTGCACACAGCACCACCAAGGGCGTGAGGCCACCTACGCCACCCCTCTGGGGGGACCCATGGACCTGCCCCCCCATCCCATTTAAAGGACCAGCTCCCCCGCCTCAGGGAGCGAGCAAGGGCCCCCGATCCTTGTTTCCTCTCCCTCACAGCACGAGTCCCAATAAAGCCCTGCGTGAATTCCTCATCTGGCTTCCTATCAATTTCTATTGATTAAAGAGTCCAAGGAGCCAAGTGGGTAACAAAAGTAAAACACTGAGAAAAAAAATACCACATACAAAGGAGATGTCTGGAACTAATTACATCTTAACATATATACTGGTTCTCTACCAGGGGCAATCTTGCCCCCTGGTGGGACCTTGGCAGTGTCTGGAGACAGTTTTGAACGTCACGACTGATTGGGGAGGGGCTGTCACTGGCATCTGGTGAGTGGAGGCCAGGGATGCTGCTCAACACCCTACAGTGCACAGAACGGCCCCCCAAAAAAGAACTATCTGGTACTGAATGTCAACAGTGCTAAGTTTGAGAAACCCTGGGGTATAAAAACTAAATCCCAAAAATAATGTTGGAGGGGGGCAAAAAAAAAAACGCAGGCGATGACTACACACAGTAGTATTCCGTTACGGCAGTTTTTAAACACACACACACACACACACACACACACACACACCCCCAACCAATCAAACAGGGCTTCCCTGGTGGCGCAGTGGTTGAAAATCTGCCTGCTAATGCAGGGGACACGGGTTCGAGCCCTGGTCTGGGAGGATACCACATGCCGCGGAGCAACTAAGCCCGTGAGCCACAAAACTACTGAGCCTGTGCGTCTGGAGCCTGTGCTCCGCAACAAGAGAGGCCGCGATAGTGAGAGGCCCGCGCACCGCGATGAAGAGTGGCCCCCGCTCACCGCAACTAGAGAAAGCCCTCGCACAGAAACGAAGAACCAACACAGGAAAAGTAAATAAACTGCTACCCCCAACATCTTCTAAAAAACAAACAAACAAACAAAAAGCCTACATACACAGACTAGAAAGTGATATGTCAAATTACAGATGGCGACCTCTGGGGAGGGAGGGGGACAAATACCTGTATTGTTTTACCAGTGTGCGCAGCAAATATGGCTAAATGTTAAAATTGGTATATTACTTCTGTACATTTCTTTGAATTATTTCATTAAAAAGCAAATATGGAACTGGTGTTTCGTTGAGATTAAGGAATTACTTTGGATCTGGAAGAAAATCATTTCTCTGTGAAAACTCACCAATAATAGAATAATAACGATATCATGGTAGTTAATGAATGTCTACTCCACATCATGCATCACTCACTCTAGACAGGGTATCTCCGTATCCGCATTATTAAGCACTGGGGGATAATTCTTAGTTGTAAGTGCGGCCCCATTCAGGGCAGGGTGTTGAGAAGCATCCCTGGCTTCCACCCACTAGATGCCAGTAGTACCCCACCTCCACCCCCCAAGTGGTACAAAAATGTCTCCAGATATTGTCAAGTGTCCCTGGGGGTAAAATTATCCCAGGGTTGAAAAATCACTGCTCTAGACCGTTCATTTGATACTAGAGTCTTTTCTCCCAAGTCCAAGGTCGTAAGTGCTGTCATTCTGCCGCCTGCATTTCAGGGGTCTAAGACTTTTAATATGAGGAGGACGACCACAATGATGAGCTGACACTAAAAATAATCAACACCTTTTTTTTTAAATTTTTTTTTTAAGGCCAAACCGCTTAGCATGCGGGATCTTAGTTCCCCGACCAGGTACTGAACTCGGGTCCTCGTCGGTGAAAGCTCAGAGTCCTAACCACTGGACCGCCAGGGAATTCAAATAATAGTCCACACTTTACATCGCACACATTACTTGCTAAATGCACGTACCGTTATGTACGTTCGGTTTACAGGCTGGAAATAGGCTCTGAGGCTTAGCAACTTGTCTACTACCACCAGAGAGCTGATTAAGGCTTGGGGCTACGACTGGCGCCCAGCTGAGCAGAAGGTCTGACGGGACACGAGTGAGATAGTAAAAATCAGCTGAGAAAGTACCTGCCCTGTCATTCATCATGCTGGGAGGACGGATAAAGCCAGATGCAAAATTATCGGGAAACGTATCCTCCAAGAACACGCTACAGCTGTAAAGTGCCAAAACAACTCCCTTTTGAGCCATTCCCATCTACCTCGCTGAATACTCTGTCCATTAAAAGCACAGCTTCTGACCTAAGTCCAATCAGAAGGAAGACAACGTCCCTCTCCTGCCTGTCAGGCCTGATTCTCTTAGATACCAAGAATCCGTCTCCATCTCCACCCAGGTGCAGGGCTCAGATAAGAGGTTTCCGGACATACAATCCACAGGCATCTTATCTTCGCGGTTCCCAAGGAAACAGGGCCTGGGTCCACTCGCCGTCCAGACCCAACGCTGACCCCTCTGCACGGAGCTCAGTTTTGCTCTGAGCCAATGGAAACCAGGCTGCATTTACATCTCACCTACACCCACCCTTCCCCAAAATCCTACAGTGAGTCCGACCCAGGTCCTAAGGCCTAGGGGGTCAGAAGGTCCCACGCTAACCAAAACCCCCGGGGCTCAGTCCAGTCCCACCGACCTTCACCCGGGAGGGACCCGGGAATTCGAGCTTTTAAAGACCCCGCCCCCTACTCTCGGAACTGCGCCCCGGCCTCTGACTCATTCCCACCGCCGCCCGCCACTCCTCCAGCCTCGGCCGACAAGCAGACGCGGGGCCAGGACCTGCGGTGGACACAGGAAAAACCTCCGCCTGGAGAAGCAGGCTGGCCCGTGAAAGCAACCGCAGAGGCCGGCGCCCACTCCCCGACCGCCGCTTCCGCTTCCGGCTCCAGGGCTGCTGGGAGCGGAAAAGGGGGCAAGCCTTCGGCTTGGGACTGGTGGAGCCCCGAGGATGGGAGGGCCAACGGCATCTTCCAATCACCGAGCAGAGAAAGGCGATTTCCCCCGCCCCCCCGCGGGACGCGGTTGGGCCCAATGTCCGGCCTCTCCCCTCTAGGTCATTCCTGAAACCAAAATTAAGTTGTGGGCGCGGTTAAGGAGGGATCCGCCTAGTGGGCGTGGTTATCGCCTAACGAGGCCCAGGGATACTGCTGGGGGCGTGGCCTCCCACTAATCCCTGAGCGCCCAGGTTACTCTGATAAGCAATGGCCGCTCGAATAAGCAATAAATGCTTATTTCTCCGAACATGTTCCTCATGCTAACACACCCGTATAAAAAGACATTCCCATTGTTGGAATGTTTCTCCCCTGAAAGTCTTTTATTTCTTGGGGAAATGGGGTCATATTGTATTCATTTCTCTACGTGTTGCTTTTGTTACTAATATATGCCTTGTGATATCCTATAGTGGCCACTGGATGGCGACCTAGCTCGTGTTTTCACTTTTGTACCTATATATGTATTGGTATTGGGTGATGGAAAAATGCATGGGGACTCCTAAAAAAAAATGCTCTTTAAGCATCTCTGTATTCCAGACTCTATTGTCTGCACGGGGGAAGACAGCAGTAAACGAACACAAAAATCGTTGCCCTCCTTCTTAGATTCCAGTGGGGAGGGACAAAAATTAACCATATAAAGAGCATATATAATATAATGTATCCCAATATGGACAGGAGAGTGGCTCTGAACACCTGCTGCTTCTGCTGCCTCCCCAGGGCCCTGCACAGATGTTTGTTCCAATCGCACACAGAGAAGCCTCTACTCTGCCCTAACCGCCCCCTCTCCCCTTCTAGGGACCCATCCCCAGCCTTTTTCCAGGTTCTAGGCAGGATGCTTCTCGCTCGTACAGGGAGGGCTGCCAGGGTGACTGAGGTGAGGCTGGGACAGGCCTGGGGACTCTGCGAGCAGTTCCTGGCTGTGAACTGTCATCTCAGGAGTTTGGAGAAGTTCAGATGTGCAGTGGATGGTGTCCAGGATGGGCTGCAGCTGGTTTATTTGCATTAAATTAACAGGCTCAATTTGGGGAGAATTGAAAATTCGTATAGGTATCCTTTTTTAAGGGCATGTCTGTCGATTCAGAAACGATAACTTTATCATAATATAGTGTACACAAGTCAGTTCAGAGTGAATTATGGAACTGAATGTAAGAGATAAAACACTAAAACATCTGGAAGAAACACAGGAGAAAAATCTTGGGACTTCCATGGTGGCTCAGTGGTTGGGACTCCACGCTCCCAATGCAGGGGCCCAGGTTCCATCCCTGGCCAGGGAACTAGATCCCACATGCATGCCACAACTAAGAGTTCACATGCTACAACTAAGGAGCCCACCTGCCGCAACTAAGGAGCCCATCCGCAACGAAGACCCAGCGCAACCAAATAAATATTTTAAAAAAAAATCTTTGTGACCTTGGGTTAGGCAAAGAATTCTCAGCTAGGATACAAAATGTGGCAAATACACACAATGAAAAGATCAAGTTGGTCATTAAACTTTTAAACATTTGCTCATTGAAAGTCACTATGAAGAAAGCAAGCAGGCAAGCCACAACAAGGAGAAGATATTTGTGAAATAGACACTGACAAAGTAATTGTATCCACAATATACAAAGAAAACGTTCGGTGGAGAAAAATAGTGACCACAAGAGGGCGCCCTTTCACTAGCAAAACCTCCTAGTTGGCTGCTTCGAAACAGCCACTGAAGTATTTCAGGATAAAGGAGATGTTACCGAACCAAACTGGGTCTGCTCACCTGCGGGCAGTAAAGCCAGTTTACTGACCCGGCTTGTGGTGAAGGAAAGGGCAGTGTTTATCGCAGGCGCAAAGCCAGGAGTCCAGGCAGCTAGTGCTCAAAAGCCCCAGACTCACTCCCCAATAGTTTTCAGGGAAAGGGTTTTGAAGACGGGGTGAGGGAGGGGGTGGTGTGTGTGCGTGATCAGCTGGTGGACGTTCTTCTGATTGGTTGGTGGTGAGGTAATCAGGCGTCAACATCATAAACCTGGTTCCAATTGGTCTGGGGTCTACGTGCTTGTGGGCATCATGCAGTTTACTTCATCCACCTAGTGGTTTTTTCAGTATCTCCAAAACAGCTCAAAGGACACGGCTCAGAATATGATCTATAGCCCTTGAGGAGATACGGAAGGTCCTTGACTTTAATGGCTAAATCATTGCTATTTCGTCTTGCTTGGCTGTTTTACTTTCTTTCTGCATTTTCTCCCTTCTCTGATTGAATTTATTCTTCGGAACTCGAGGAAGGCCTAGGAGGCTAAACGTTTTTTTACAGACAAGAGGCAGGTGGAGGACATGGTGGGTGGGTTTGTCCTGCAAAGGCCCCATAGGGTCCTGCTTGGTTACAGGGGCACAGAATGCAATTTACAGAGTTAAGGGGGGAAATATGAATAATTTACATATACGTATGTATATATACACAGAGAGAAGATGAAAAAGAAAAAGGGACAAGATATTAACATTGGGGAAAGTGGATGAATGGTATATTCTTGGTCTGATGGTATATTCTTGGTATATTCTTGGTCTGGAGTTCTTGGTCTGATCTTGCAACTTTTCTGTAAGCTTGAAATTATATCAAAATAAAAAGTTATCCCCAAGTAATGTCCTAGTTTGTACTAGAAAGCATATAGATAGCCAACCAGTGATAAAAGAACATGAGTAATCTATTTTAATTGTCCGCGACCATTTGCTTTCATTCTTTTTCCTGGTTTTATTGCTGTGTTTTCCAAGAATATAACTGGTAAGATCATCCCTTTAAGGAATTTTATAATAGCTTATTTGTGGTTGAAAACAGTGGGTCCCAAATGAAGCTACTTCCCTCAGTCACGTGGAAGCTTTTTCTTTTTGGTTTTTCATGCCGAATTTTATTCTCACATGTATTTCCTTAAATAATAAACTAGACACACAGATTGGGACAGTAACAGGAGAAATTCTCCATCATCACGTGGAATCATCATGTCCAGCACTGCAAATCCAGGGAGAGCACAGGTTCTCACACTGGGATGGCCAGACCAACTGCATCAGCTACCCACTCCCCCCACCCCCGGCCTGGCTAGAAATGCAAATTCTCAAGCTCCCCCCGCCCACCAGTAGGGGTTCTTATTCACACACAAGTTTAAGAACCATTGACTCAAAAATATGAAGGTAAATAACCTAAGAAAAGTAACAAACAGCAGACTCCAAGGAACCCCACTGAGGACACGGCAGGGGATGCTCATTTGTCATTTGAGATCTTTGGGTTCCATTTGCTTCACTTTATTTTGTGTTTATATTTTTTAAATTGAAATCTAGTTACTTTACAATATATTAGCGTCAGGTGTACAGCATTGTGATTCAGTATTATTACAGATTACACTCTTAAAAGTTATTACCGGGGCTTCCCTGGTGGCGCAGTGGTTGGGAGTCCGCCTGCCGATGCAGGGGACGCGGGTTCGTGCCCCGGTCCGGGAGGATCCCACATGCCGCGGAGCGGCTGGTCCCGTGGGCCATGGCCGCTGAGCCTGCGCGTCCGGAGCCTGTGCTCCGCAGCGGGAGAGGCCACAGCAGTGAGAGCCCCGTGTGCCGCAAAAAAAAAAAAAAAAAAAAAGTTATTACCAAAGAATGGATTTATTTCATGTTTAGAAGCAACGTGTCAGTGTACTTCTTTGGTGGAACGTTATTTTAAAGTATCCTAGATGCTAGATAATAGAAAGATGGATAAACAGAGGAACTGAAGGGTCAGGGCTCCACCCACCGCAACGACCCAGATCCATCTGACTCTGTGATTCTGGCGTCCCATCTCAGAGGATGGGCAGAAATGAGCCTCTAAATCAGGACTGGAGGTGGACAGCCTAGAGGCTGATGAGGGAAAGCTGGCATCTGGCTACCAGGAGATCCCTTCTGAGAAGGAAGAAGTTCCTACCACCGTGAATCCCCTAATGTGAACGTTTTCCCACTGGGAGGATGTGAAGGGACTGGGCCCTCAGGCACTGCTGGGAAGGAGGGATCCACTCAAAACGGACAAAAGGGACATTTCTGAGGTGATGGAAAGTTGCTCAAATTGGATTGTGGTGATGGTTGTACAATTGGACAAATTTACTAAAAATCAAGGAACCCTGTGCTTAAACACAGGTCAACTCACAGTTTGTACACGTCAATGAAGCTGTAATAAAAAGTTTCTCCAGAAGAGGGCGCCAGAGACCACAAATTCAACTCAGAACATGCCTTGGGTATGAGATCTACGGCCACCTTCCTCTCTTTCCATCTCATAAAGCGAGTGAGCTGGACCCCCAGGAAGGTGTTCTGCAGCCTCTCCACACCGTGGGGGTCTCGCTGGGCTAAAGCCACCACCTTCCTTTAGATGATGCCATTGGAGTGAACAACTGGCCAACTGGGAGTTTGCCCGTAAGCCCTCAGCAGCCTAAAATGCCTGGTTTAACCAACCTTAGTCCCGCTGAGCCCTAAATGTACACCAGGGGGCTGGATGGACAAGTCAGTTAAGCACGTGACACGGAGGGGTGATGTTGGGACATCACCTGGGTCACATCCCTTCACCAAGTCACAGCGGAGGGGTCTTTACAGGGCAAAGTATGAATTGGGATGAATTGACAATATGGGATGTAACAAGGAGGCCAGGGCTTGGCCATCAAAAGACAACCTCAGGGGACTTCCCTGGTGGTCCAGTGGTTAAGACTCTGCGCTCCCAGTGCAGGGGGCCTGCGTTCGATCCCTGATCAGGGAACTAGATCCCTCATGCCGCAAGTAAGACCCAGTGCAGCCAAATAAAAAAGAAAGAAAGACAAAAAAGACAACCTCAGTACCACCACCCTGCCCAGCCCCGGTGGGGAAGAGTCAGAGGACGCAGAGCTTCCTGTGGGGGGCCATCTTGGACCCCCACCTGCGACCCAGCCATCTGGGAGAAATAAGCCCCCGAAAAATGCACTTGGAGGAACACGAGAGTCATCCACCCAGCCACCCTTTCAGCCACGCATGGACAGCACGGACAAGAAAGAATTAAATAGGGACTTCCCTGGTGGTCCAGTGGTTAAGAATCCGCCTTCCAATGCAGGGGACGCGGGTTCGATCCCTGGTCAGGGAACTAAGATCCCACGTGCCGTGAGGCAACTAAGCCCTCACGCTGTGACTACTGAGCCTACACACCACAACTAAAGAGAAGCCTGTGTGCCACGACAAAGAGCCTGCGAACGGCAACAAAAGATCCCAAGTGCCACAACTAAGACCCGACACAGCCAAAAATAAAATAAATTGCAAAATAAGAATTAAATAAAACCAAAAAAATCACGGGGTGATGAGCAGGATTAGGGGAGCAAGAGAGAGAAGGTGACGGAGCCTTACTGAGAAGAGATTTTAAATTGAGTTCTGGATGGCAGAAGATGATCCCTGTAAAACAGGAAACAAGAAAGGCTGAAACATGGATAAATGTTCACCAGTGACCCAGCATTGAACCAGTGAAGCCACCTCCAGATTCCTGACCACTAGAACCCATGTGAGGTGATGTTTCTTATTTCAAGGCACTAAGCTAGGGGTCACTTTGTTATGCAGCAGTAGCTAACTAATACATCTGGATTTCTTCGGAAGTTCCAGGTGCCAGAGACCAAAAATCCACTTCTGGGATGGAAACACCTTCCTCTAAGCTTAGGTCCATGGGATGACCCAACCTATCACTACATGGACAGTTCAAATGTGGGGCTTCCATGGGCTTCCCTGGTGGCGCGGTGGTTGAGAGTCTGCCTGCCGATGCAGGGGACACGGGTTCGTGCCCCGGTCTGGGAAGATCCCATATGCTGCGGAGCGGCTAGGCCCACGAGCCATGGCCGCTGAACCTGCGCATCCGGAGCCTGTGCTCCATAACGGGAGAGGCCACAACAGTGAGAGGCCCGTGTACCTCAAAAAAAAAAAAATGTGGGGCTTCCAGCAATCCCACTCCTGGGCATATAACCTGAGAAAACCATAATTAGAAAAAATACATATGCCCCAATGTTCATTGCAGCACTATTTACAATAGCCAAAACATGGAAGCAACCTAAACGTCTGTCAACAGAGGAATGGATAAAGAAGTTGTGGTACATATATTCAGTGGAATATTACTCAACCATAAAAAAGAATGAAATAGTGCCATTTGCAGCAACATGGGTGGACCAAGAGATTGTCATACTAAGTGAAGTAAGTCAGACAGAGAAAGACAAATATCATATGATATCACTTATATTTGGAATCTAATTTTAAAAAATGATACAAATGAACTTATTTACAAAACAGAAACAGTCTTACGGATATCGGAAAAAAACAAAAAACTTAATGGCTACCAAAGGGGAAACGTGGTGAGGGTGAGGGATAAATCAGGAGCTTGGGAATAACATATACACAATACTATATATGAGATAGATAACCAACAAGGACCTACTGTATAGCACAGGAAACTCTACTCAATATTCTGTGATAACCCATATAAGAATCTGAAAAAATGAATATATGTATATGTATAACTGAATCACTTTGCTGTACACCTGAAACTAACACAGTATTGTAAATCAACTCTACTCCAATAAAAAAAATTTTTTTGTTTTTGGCTACACCACGTGGCTTGTGGAATCTTAGTTCCCCAACCAGGGATCAAACCCAAGCCCTCAGCAGTGAGAGCGTGGACCCCTAACCACTGGACTTCCAGGGCAATCCCAACTATACTCCAATAAAATTTTTTAAAAAAATGAACCATTTCAGCAAGTCCTGAAATAAAGGAAAATTAATTTCATTTCGCAAAAAAAAAAAAACCGTGGGAGCTTAATTTAGATCTGGGCATTAGGGCATAAGGGTTATGCATGTACGTCATGGGTTCAAATCCCAGCTTAGCCACTTAGTAACGGCACGACCCGGGGCAGGTCAGTTAACCTCTCTGAGCTTCATTTTCCTCCTCTGTAAAAGGGGGATGTCAGGATTCATGGAGGATAGAGTGGGTTGCCATAGCTACTTAATTTTTCTTTTGAACCTTGTAGAGCGTAGAATTGTATCCCCTAAAAACATACATTTAAATCCTAACCCGCGTTAGCTGGGAACGGGACCTTGTTTGGAAAGAGGGTCTTTGCAGATGTAATTAGTTAAGATGAGGTCATACTGGAGTGGGGTGGCCCCAAACCCAGCGACTGGTGTCCTTGTAAGAAAAGGGACGTTTGGATACAGGCATACACACGCACACAGACACCATGTGAAGACACAGGCAGAGCTTAGGGTGACGCTTCTGCCAACCAAGGATGCCAAGGATGGTCAGCAAGTCCAGAAGCTGGAAGAGGTGGGAAGGATCGTCGCCTGGAGCCTTCAGAGGGAGCAGGGCCCTGCCTGCCAAAGCCTTGATTTTGGACTTCCCGTCTCCGTCTCCAGAATGTGAGAGAAGAAATTTCTGTTGTTTTAAGCCACCCAGTTTGTGGTTATCTGTGACAGCGGTGCCAGGAAAGGAACACAAACCTCTTTCCACCAGGTGGCAGAAAGCAAACCTCAATCAATTCTGAGTAATTTGATAAATTCACTTTTCCTGGGGCCAGGCTAAGTTCAAGGAGATTCACGTGGTGGCTGAGTGGGGACAGCTGGGGGCACTGGGCCCTTGGGCAGCTCCCAGCCCGGCCAGTGTCTCTGGAGGGTCCCTGTCCTGCTGCTTCTTGGTCATTCGTCTGTTGCCTGGACACGAGGGCTGTTTACCTACAGGCTTCTGCAGCTTCCCCCTCATTCCTGTCACTTGGCTATGGTCTGTGGCCCACGAGGCCCACTGGGAGGTTCTGGGGATGGGGGAGAGAATTTGGGGGGTTGAAACCTGTCACTACCTCCCAGCTGTCACCTCCCTGAGGTCACTCCACAGGACCCTCTCCACCCTGGGCTCTCTCTTGAGCCCTCTGCCTGGTCTACACCCAACCCAGGTGACCCTGTGGCCTCTAGGCATCCAGGTCTGAGGTCTCTGGGGGTGAGCCCAGGGAATTCCAAAGCTTTGGAAATGCAAACTGTTTTCCTCTCAAACTTTCATCCAGACCTTGGATTTCCAAAGTAAACCACAGCGACTTGAGAGCCAAGAAGGAAATCTTTGCTTCCTTCTCTCCTAGCTGCTGTGTCATCCATCCCCTTCCTGAGGGCTCAGGGAGGATGCTTCTCTGCCCGCCAGGCTGGAGCAAGCGGGGGACAGTTAAAGGAAGAAGCAGGGGTGAGCCCACACCAGCCAAAGGGCCAGTTATCACCCCAGCCCCAGGTGCGGGGGGCTTTCCACGAGTGAGGATGAAATGGCTGCTATAAAACGGCTCCCATTTCTACAAGGACCTAGGAATTTCTTTTTTTTAAGAACCTCAGATCTATGAAACTAATACAACATTGTATATCAATTATACTCCAATATAAAATAAAAATTAAAAGAAAAAAAAGAGACTCTCAGATCTGCACTGACCAGCAGAACTTTCTAAGGTGATGGGAATGTTCTAGATCTGCAGTGCGGACAGTCAGGTGTGGATACTAAACAATTGAAATTCATTTGGTCAGTGGCCCCCAGGAACTGAGGTTTAAATTTTATTTAATTGTAATTCATTTTAATTTAAATAACCACAGGTACCCAGTGGATACAGTAGAAGACAAGATAGCCTCGGATAAACTGGTATGTCCAGCTGACTGTCTACAAACAGGGAGAGGGGCAATTAGCAGTCTGGACCATAAATAAAATACACTTCCATTAAGGGCCAGTGGAGGGATTGTGGGTGAAAACCTTTATTTGTGGCTCGTACATGGCAGCCCTCACTTTGTCCTCCATAGACAAGCCACAAAACCCAATTTGTGTGTTTACATCATAACCTCTGGGGGCTACGCATCCAAAGATCTGAACCCTCAGTCACCCGTTTCCTTCCATCCTCCCCCCATGGCAAAGCACAGACTTGGGTGGGGGGAAAGAGAGAGTGCTCTGGTTGTGTGGATCCCGAGCCAGCATACCCACCCAAGTGCCTGTGACCAGGTGCCAGCAAGTGGGAGAATCCCGTCAGCATTCGGTGAATTTTGAACACAGCAGGGTATAGGGCCATGGAGATTACGAGATTAGCTCCAACAGAAGCCAGATTTGGAGAAAAATAAGAAAGGGGGGGTGGAGGCCTCCCTGAGGTGCTAACCTCTGTACCAGAGCCTAAGGTGAGGGATCCAGCCAGTGGCAGTCAGGGGACAGACTCTCCCTGGCCCAGGAAGGAACAGCCAGTGCCAATGTTCTGGGGTTGACCTCTCACCCCCAGACTCTGATCTGACCACTTGCCATCTCAAGCAGGCATTTCACACCAAAATAGGACTCCTGAATCCCTCCACATACACCCCACCACTTATCTCTGAGGTACCCTAAGCCTAGAGTAGGCACTACGCTTCCCTCCTTGGCCTTGAACCTGGAAAAACTGTACCAGCCTCAAGGCCTTTGCAGTTCCAGCTTTTTATTCTCAGATTTCTCAGAGTCTCAGTCCCCGGGCTTGAAGGGCAGCTGGGAAAATTCGCTGATAAGATGCACAGCCCCGGGCTTGGCTCCTAGGAAGCCTGGATAAAAGGGAGCCATTGAGTTTTCCCCAAGAAAGGGGACTGAAGCTTCGTTTGCATTGCACGTTATTTAATATTGAGGAAAAGGTTCTTAGTCCAGATCTAAGGATTGGAGTGAGAGTGCAGAAGACTCTCCCCATCCCCACCCCCAGCCCCGAGCCACTCCTGGGCAAGACGAAAAATTGACAGGGCTTCTCACCAAACAAGGCAAATACACACCGCCCAGTCCCTCCTCAAGTTGCACCCTCTGACTCCAAGCCCCTTGCCCTTCTAAATATCCTCATCCCTGCCTGGATCCCAACCTGCCTGCAACTCTGCACGCTGCCCTTCCCCGCAGCGGGACCGCAAGGGTTAAGCGGCGGCGCCCCGCGCGCTGATTGACAGCCCGGCCAGAGGCTGGGGAGAGCCGACCAATCACCGACGGCGACCGTGGCCCACGTGGGCAAGCGGCCTCGCGATTGGTCGGCACTACCAGCGGCCGCCCGCGGAGCCCAAGCCCACGTGCAGCTGCTGCTCATTCACTGACCAGCTTCGCTTTGCAGGTGGCGGCGGGGCGGGGCCGGGGCGGGGCGGGGCGGGGCCCGATGGGTCAATTGGCCCCCGGGGATGGGGGGACGTGCTTCCTGTCAGCCTGAACTTGGCTGATCCCGCGGCTTCCTCCTCGTTCCTCCTGGGCCACCATCCTAAGGGAGGCGGGTAGGCCTGCCAATCTCCCGGAGGGCGCCATGGTCCCTGGGCTGGGGAGGAGCCTAGAGGGGAGCTGAGGGGCAGAAGCGAAGTAAAGAAGGGGCTTGGTGCCGCAGGAATGATTGGGGGTAGAGAGATGTCTCTTTCCTCCTGTCTGAGAAATTTCTCCGAATTCACCTGGCCAACTCTTACTCATCCTTCAAAACCCCTTTCCAAATGATGTTCTCCCATGCTTTAGGAAATTGTCTCAAAACTAAGGTTGAGCTTTGATATCTTTCTCTGGGGTACCTCCAGCCCTGACTGCTCCTGTCAGGGAGTATGTTTGGCACCGTACGGCGCCCCCCACCTCATAGGGTGAGGCCCCAGGGGGTCCCCACCACTAATCAGCACAGCTGGAAGCACCAGAGTGATGAATGAAAGAACAGAGGATGTAGGGAAGGCAGTGGGGTGCTGGCAGTCAGGGAGGGGTTTGGGGGCCCGGGACTGAGTCCTGGAGGAGAGAAGACCAAGGTGGGTGGTGCTGGAGGCCGAGGGCGGGATGGGGCTAGTTCTGTCCTCTGCTACTGCCCAGCCTTCTGCGCTCAGGATCTAACATCCCCTCTTTACTTTTACAGTCCCTGGCTAAAGTCCTTGTGACTCCAGCCTGAAGATTGACTTCCTGGGGCCATCTCAGCCCCCACGGGCACCCTCAAAGGATGGTGAGGCATTATTCCCTGGGGGAGGAGGCAAGAGGCTCAAATCTTGTTCTCCTGCTCCTGAGGGACGGACGTGGGCCGGCT
Organism: Leucopleurus acutus; assembly: GCF_964270905.1. NCBI lineage: Eukaryota > Metazoa > Chordata > Mammalia > Artiodactyla > Delphinidae > Leucopleurus > Leucopleurus acutus. The sequence continues at coordinate 2,703,229 of NC_139145.1, read as the reverse complement.
GGCCAGGCCTTCAGCTGGGGACAGTAACCCATCAGACTTTAAGGCCTTTCTCTTTAAACTTATTATTACCCAGGTGATAAAACATAGGGCTACATCACCTACTCAGTTACTATTTTATAAGCAAAAGTCCCTCTCTGCGCCTCCCCACCCGCCATTACTTCCCAGGGAAAACCATTTCTATCAGTTTAGGCCAGGGGCAGGCAAGCTTCTGTAAAGGGCCAGAGAGTAAATATTTTCATCTTTAGGCCAAAAATCAAGATGGAAGATACCCTGTGGGTACTTAAGTAATAAGAGAGAAAGCAAACTACCCTCAGGCCTCAGGAGGCCCCACCTCACCCTCTTTGGGGCTGATGACCTGACGGCAGGGATACGGGGAGGCTGTGGGTTTTCTTCATCCCTCCTTCGACCTCTCCAGGCTCATCCTGAGGCCGGCTACTATCAGAACGCCCTGGATCAGCTCAAGCAGCACTTCCCCAGGTGAGGGCGATTCTCGGGGGCTGGAGGCCCCGCTGGGGCCCTAAGTCCCACCGAGGGAAAGAATCCCATCCTTGTCTCCATGGCCCAAAAGACAGGACCAGTGCTGGTGGGGGGCGGGGAGGGGGGGAGGAGCCATACTGAAGGCTGAAGCAAAAGGAAAGGAAAGCCAGTAATACCGATCCTGGCTTTCATTTAAATTTTTGATTTTGTTGTTGTTCAGTGTGAATTTGCTTGCATTCAATTACGTTTTTTTAAAAATACCGCATTAAAATCATATTCGTCTTGGCGCCTTCTTCAATGTGGCACCTGGAAGGGACTAGCTCACTTGCCAGAACTGCCCTGATGGGAGGCTGGGGGCAGGGCTCATTCTGGGGAAGGGTCTTGAGGCCTCCTCTTGCAGCGGGTTTGTCTTCCCTGGCAGGTTCCCCACTCACTTGACGACACAGATGGACAGCGCTTACTACTTGGTGAGCCCCGGCCCGGGAAGCCCCGCCCTCTCCGGGAAGCCCCGCCCCTACTCTCCCCACCACCACCACCACCACCACCACCAGGTAGCCCCTCAGGAGCCTCCTGGAAAGGCTGTTGAGTTTGGCCTCAGGATCCGGGTTTGGGGGCACCCTCTCCTCTACTTACTTTGCTTATTTTAGGCAAGTGAGTTAACCCAGTGAGTAACAACTTCATGTGAGTTTTTCTTAATTAATAAAAACCTTGCTGTGAAAACAAGTAATTCTGTATTTAAATTAAGGAGAAGTTTCTTCAGCCCACGGTTGATGAGTTAGGGGTACAGCACGTGATGGGAGTCCCTGCCCTTCAGGAATGTATATTCTAGTGTGTGCTGTCTTCTGGAACTTTCCACAAAGATAAGAATGTTCTCTATCAACAGAGTCCAATATGGTACCCGCCAGCCACATGTGGCTACTGAGCTCCTGTAAGGAGCTGAATTTTAATTGACTGAAAGTTAAAGAGCCACGTGTGACTAGTGGCTACCCCATAGGACCCGGCAGCTCTAAGGGAAGGAGAGAGGCAAATAAGCAAATAGAGAAACAAGATTCACAAAATGTAAGTGCTTAAAAGAAAATAGAAGGTGAAGCGGTGAAAGTGAGTCAAGATTTTGAGCTAAGGTAGTCAGGAAGGGCTTCTTGAACATGAGACACAGTGACACCATGTCTCACTGTGTCTCACGTTCACAGTGAGACATGGAAGATAAGGAGTTCCTGCCACCCTAGAGAGAACAGGGAAGGCTGTTTCAGGCAGAGGGCACAGCCCGTGCAAAGGCCCTGGGGCAGGATCGGGCCTGATGTATTGGAGGAACAGCCAGGAGGCCTGTGTGTCTGGAGCAGAGTGAGCGAGGGGGAGAGAGGGAGGAGGGGAGGGCAGGGAGGGAGCAAGGGCAGGTTGTGCCCCTCTTTGACCTCCACTTCATACCTAGAATGAAAACCAGGGGTCTCCCTAATTACTTCCTACTCTGAGTATGGTAGGCAGTAGCCCATTTGATGAGAGCAGGGACCAGAGAGGTAGCATGACTTGCCCAGGGTCATACAGCTGGGGAGAAACATGCACAGCATTCAGTTCTGCACTCTTGTCCACTTCCATTGACCACCTCCCAGTGTGACCGCTGTCGTTCCTTTGCAGTTCCAGGAGATCCGGCAGGGGCTCCAGGAACATCACAAGCAGGTGAATGGGCCTTGTGGGCCGCGGAGGTGGACTTGAGCTTTTCCCCCTGAGGGAGGTGGGAGCCCTGGAGGGCTGGGGAAGAGGGGGCGGGGCCCAAAGTGGAATCCCCCGGGTATCAGTGGATCCCCCGCGTCTCAGGAGTGCATCTCTGGTCCTGAGCCTCTTCCCTCCTGTCCTGCTCGCTGGTCCCCGTGTGCCTGGAGGAGGCCAGGGGCCTGTCAGCACATCGCAGGTTAGTTGCCTGTGCTAGGAAGGGGCTTTTATGTGCCAGGCATGGCCGGATGTGGTCTCCATGTGTCTGAGGTTCCCAAGGGCCTGGCTCACACTCGGGGGTGGGGGGAGGGACAGGCCTGCACTGGGGGCCCAGCTCCCAGCACGGGGAACCTTGCCCAGGCTGAGCATGGCGTCCACCCCGCCTGTCCTCCTGCCACCTGGCCCCCTTCTCCTGGGTGCTGGCAGGACTTTCTGCCTGTGCCAGATGTGACTGGCAGAGGGCCAGGGCTGTGTCTGCGACTTAGTGGGGCCTGGGGTGGGTAGCTCAGGGAACAGGGAAAGACAGATCCAGAGGCGGGGGTGGGGTGGGGCAGGAAGCAACCAGAACACGGTTATTCATTCAACAGATATTTATCCATCACCTCCTTGCCAAGTGCAGTTGTAGGCGCCAGGGAAATAGCAAAGGAGAACACGGACAAACCGCTGCCCTTGGGGTGAGAGGAGCTTGGTAAACAGAAGTGTCAGATAGTGAGGGCTGGGCAAGGCGGGGGTGGAATTGAGCAGCCCCAAGGCCACGTGGGGGGAACCAAGGTGGGAATGGGTTACAATTCAGGGTGGTCAGGGAAGGCTGGCTGAGAAGGTGACATTTGGGCAAACTCTTGAAGGAGATCAGAGAGGGAGTGTAGATGTCTGGAAGGAGTAGACCAGGCAGCGGGCACAGCCTGTGCAAAGGCCCTGGGGCAGGACCAGGCCTGGTTCATTGGAGGAACAGCGAGGAGGCCCGTGTGTCTGGAGCAGAGTGAGCGAGGGGGAGAGAGGGAGGAGGGGAGGGCGGGGAGGGGTCCTGGCAGGTTGTGCAGGGCCTTGTGGGCCGCAGGGAGGACTCTGGCTTTTACCCCCAGGGAGGTGGGACTCTGGAGGGCTGTGGGCAGAGGAGGGGCGGGTCCTGACTCAGGTGCTCACTTGCGCCCTCTGGTGGCTGCTTTGGGGAGGATGGATATTTGGGGGCCAGGATGGGAGTTGGGGTCCAGTTGGACCATCCAGGTGCGGGAGGTGATAGTCACCGAGCCAGTTTGGTGGTGAGAAGCAGTCAGAGTGTGGATGTGTCAGGAAACTGACAGCATGTGCTGAGTATCAAGACATAAGGGGAGGAATTCCTTGGTGGTGCAGTGGTTAGGACTCCGTACTTCCACTGCAGGGGACACAGGTTCGATGATCCCTGGTCGGGGCAGTTCTGCATGCCATGGGGTGCTGCCAAAAAAAATAAATAAGAGATAAGGGGATGAGGAGGACCCAGGAGGGTCGCCCCTAAGCACCCTCCTCCCCCAACAGAAGGCCCCAGGTGGTGATCCCTAGCTGACTTGTGGTTTCACAGGGACCGCCTCCCCCTCCCCTGTTTCCTGTTCCTCGTCTCCCAGCCTCCTTGCTGTGTATTTAAAATCCTGAGCAGCAGCAGCGGCAACGCCCCCGGCTCCGCAGCCCGCCTGCACACAGCTCTCCCCAGGGAGGACCCGCATGCAGGCAGGGGGCAGCAGCACTTTTCATGCTGAGTGCATTAAAGTGCCAGTAAATTGCGCATTAACGAGCCAGGGAGGATTGGGGAAGGCTCCCCTGGGCCTCGTGCTGCTGGGAGGCCCAGCTGGGGAATCCATCGCCTGCTACCCTAGGAGGCAGCCACCTGGAGCGCCCAGAGCTCAGGGAGGGGGTCCTCCATTCCAGCCTCTCCCTCCACCATCCTGCTCGCCCCCCACCCCAACCAGCGAGGGGCAGGGGGTGGGACCAGGCTGCCAGTGGAGGCAGGGAAACACTGCTGGGCCCCAGGTGTCCTGACTTTAGGAAATTGACTTTGATGCTCTGAGCCTCAGTTTTCTCATCTGCAGAATGGAAACGCCAGTGGTGCCCGTTCAACAGAACTGACAGCCACAGGCCTTATGCCACGTTCCTTAGCAATTATTTCTTCCTGTGAATCACAATATTTCCCCAGGATTTTGGAATTCGCTCTGGGCCAGACAGCTTCTTGGCATCCACCGTGGAGGTGCATGTGCATTCGGAAGGCCCACGGCACTGCCTCCAAAGCCAAAGGCCCAAGACTAAATCCGTGTCACCCTCTGCAGTAGCCACGGGACACATGTGGCTATTTACACTTTAATTGGCAATCAGGTGGCACCGTCCACGTTTCAAGTATTCAACCTTAGCTGGCAGGTCTAGAACATTCCTCATATCACTGTATTTAGTCCATCTGGACTAAATATAGCTGCACATTCCCGTAGAGCCCCTTATCGGGCCGAGAAGGTGGGTCTCCTCGCAGCGAATTCCTGGCAGTACTGGCAGGTCGTGTCTTGCGTGGTCTGTGTCCTCAGCTGGCTGCCAGGCACATTCTAGGTTCGTGCCTCGCCATATCCTCTGGCAGCCCCCAGCCCCACGTGGCTATCGAACCCTTGAAATGTGGCCCGTGGGACAGGAGGGATCGCATTTTTAATTAAACTTAACTTTATATTTAAATAGTGACCTGCAGCCAGTAGCCGCTGTGCAGGGAGGTTCAGTCTTGAGGAAGGAGAGGTTAAACACAGATCTGGTACCCGGGCCAGATAAATGCTCTTGAGAAAAGCAGTAGGACGTGTCATAGGAGGGAGCCTGTCCTAAAGGAACAGATGGGCAGCCTGCTGGGAGGGAGAAAAAGAAAATTTAGGGTGCCTTCCATGACCACAGAGACTGTTCACTTAAATCTGGAATCGGTAGCAGCCACGTGGCTTGATTTTAAATATAAAATAAGTGACCCTCCCACCAGGGCCCCTAACTTCCCCATCGCCAGCCCTGCTCCCCAGGAGGTAACCATTGGTTTCTTAGGATCTTTGCAATGTTTCAGCAGCTTCAAATGTCATCCCCATGAGGGGGACATGTGTACACACGGCTTTGCTTCTTGAAGCCATTTTAAGCAAGGGGGTGGCATTCAGGCTTTTGTTTCCAAACACCCCAAGAAAAGCAGCTGGGATGCGAACCCAGAGCTGACTTAACTTGCGACCACGTTATACTGGTGACGGGTCATTAGGGCTCAATTTTGTCACCCGCCGCCAAGGGTGGCCTCTGGGTACCGAGAGCTTGCTTTTTGCTAGGTGATCATGAATCCACCCAAAAACGTTCAAGGGAGGTGGTGTAGCCTCACTTTGTGAACAGGGAAACTGGCTTGTAAGAAGAAGGTATTCGCACCCAGGGCTGTCCTTTAATGAAGCTTTAGCCGGGATGACGTTCCCCTTCCAGGTAGAAAACTTCCTACAGATAGTGGAGACCTGCAGCCAATCCCTGGGCTTCCAGCTGGGGGAGGTAGGTTCCTGGGTCCTTGAGTAGGGTGGAGATAGGCTTGGGGCAAAGGGTGCATCCTCATGCCCCTCACGACCCTGTGCTTATAGCACCAGGGAAACCAAGAGTTCCCCAGTGAGCAGCCCAACCGGGACCCCCAGCGCCCAGAGGCCAAGACCCCACAGCCCTCCAGTCTCCAGGGGCCAGACTTCGAAGACACCATGGCCACGAGGTCATCCGACTGGCTCCAGCAGACCCCCGGAGTGGACACAGTCCACCAGCTAGACACGTGGCCATCCTGGGACTCGGAGCCCCGGTTTTGGCAGGATGTTCTGACAGAGCAGCTCTGGCAGATTTTTACTGGGACCCAGGAGCGCCCAAGACGCAGGAGTGAGTCTCCCTGAGGGTGAGGGGAAGTGGGGAATCAGGCCGCCTGGAGGGACAGCACCGGTTGAACTGGCTTCTCCCCCTCATCCCCTTCTGTTGTCATAGCGACAGAGCAGGCGCCAGGCCAAGTAAGTAACTGGAATCCTTGGTACCTGGAAGGGTGGGCTTTGCCCTGGCTGGGCCCCCTGGCTTTGACCTCTAGATGCCTGTGGGATTGGCATGACTACCCCACCCTCAGCCCTTGGATACCCTCAGAGGACCTGAGCCTGTCTGCAGCTCTGCCTGGATGGGAGGATGGGACTTCAGGCAGTTGGAGCATCCTGTCCACACTGCCTGGGCCCGCCTGCCATGTTCCAGTTCTCAGACCAACCCTGGTCAGGTCCTTTGGTCTGAACTGATCTCCCCAATTCCCACGGGCAGGAAAGCCAGGAGCCAGCAGCACGATACTTGGGAGTGAAACTGCTCCCCAAGGACACTTTGGGTAATCCTGGTGGGAGGAGGGCAGTCCGCCCTGGGGGAGGGGAGCCACACCTGCCACTGATCCACTCTTGTCTCTGCCCAGTTCTCAGCCCACCTACGCCCTCCCCCAGCTCCTCTGAGGGCTCCCAAAAGGGAAGCACAGGACTGGGCACTGTAGGAGAGGGGGTGTTCTCCCACATGGCCCAGGTGAGATCCCCGCACCCCACACAAAGGCTGGGGGGGCTGGGGCGGGAGGAGAATGTGGCTCAGCTGTGACCTCATCCACCCGCAGGAGCTTCCTGTAAAAACCTATCAATTTCTGAAGCCCATGTAAGTATGTCCCAACCTTGTGGTCTGAGGCTAAGGGAGCCCAGATGTGGGGGTGAGAAGGCTTCCTGGAGGAAGGGACATAATGGTTAGGACCTTGAAGGATGAGTAGGAGTTTGCTGGGATAGGGCAAAACATGTCAGGCAGAAGGGAGCAGTGTTTGGTCATGGGAGAAGGAGAATACTTGGAGGGGTGTGGGTAGAACCTGGGGGGATATAGAGTGCCGTGGAGAAATGAGGCCTGAGAGAACCCAAAATCTGACAAAGAACGAAGCCCCTCTGGGGCTTGATAGGTGCCCTGCTCTGGGCAGAGAGGCTCACAGGCGGGCTGGTGACCCTGAGGCCTCCTCTCCCAAGATGCTGGGACCCTGAGGACTTTGAAAACACGTGGAATAGGCCTGATGCTTTGCCCTGGCAGTCCAAGAAGCTGGCCGTGCCACACAGAGTGGAGAAGATACGGAGGCTAGAACATGGGGAGCCCGTGCTGGCCACAGCGGTCAGCAGCTTCACGCGGCACGCCTTCACCTGTGGCAGGGGCGGCGTCAAGGTGTGGAGCTTGGTCGGCCAGGTGGTGGAGGCCAGGTTTCCGGAGAGCTACCTGCGTGTACAGGTGAGGGTAGGGCTGGCTCTGGGGCGGAGCTTGTGGGAGCAGGGAGAGCCCCCCACCCTGCAGGGGAGGAAGCTCACCCCAGGCTCTGCCCACCCCAGACCCAGGGGGCCTACCTGCGCACCTGCTTGCTGTTCTCAAACAGCACGGCCCTGCTGACGGGCGGCCACAACCTGACCAGCGTGAGCCTGTGGGACCTGACGGCACCTTCCCTGTACGTGAGAGCAGAGCTGCCCTGTGCGGGCCTCACCTGCCAGGCCCTGGCCGCCAGCCCTGAGGACAACCTGGCCTTTGCCGGTTTCACCGATGGCAGCATCAGGATCTGGGACCTGCGGAACCAGAGCGTGGTCAGGTGTGGCCCAGGGGTGGGCGGGGCCACCCTTAGGGCCGCTTCCCACCTGGATCCCTGAGTAGGGACCCAGCAGTCTCAAGGCCAAAGCCCCTTTCCCTAAAGAACTCTTGCATTTGAGAGTTGAAGACCCAGGTTCAAACCATGGCTGGGTCCTTGAAGCCCAGTTGTGGTACTTCTTGCCTGCCTCAGTTTCCCCATCTGTCACCCGGGTGTGATTGGAGGGGGGGTGTCCTCGGGGGCCCAAAGCTTAGAGTTTCAGCCCTGACCTCCCTTCCAATGCCTCTCCTGGCCAGGGACCTGCCGGGTCACCTGAACGGTGCCAAGAGCATCGCTGTCAAAGACCAGCACATCTGGACAGGGGGTCTGGACGCCTGCCTGTGGTGCTGGGACCTGAGGACCACTGGGGAGCCCCAGGAATACCAGTTCGAGTCTCAGGTGTGCAGCTGGGATGGGGCCTGCTTGGCCAGGTAGCAGCTGGGCTGTGGACTGAAGGAGGTGGAGGCTGGCGGGAAGGGCAGGGGTTAGTGGTACCTCAAGTCTCAGTGATGCTCTGAAGAGAGGGGTCCTTAGCTACATCCTCCCCAGTTGCCCAGATAACATTGGATGCTTTCGTACTCTGTGTCAGGGGTTCCTATTCTCATTGAGTCTCTGTGATAATCCCACAAAGTAGAGAGGACCACACCCATTTTGCAGATGAGCCAGCCAAGGCCGGATATGTGAAGTTGCTTTCTGGGGGTTTCACAACCAGGAAGTGGGCAGGCAGTCAGCCCCCCGGGATGGGTCCCTGTGCTCCTGCCACCTCTCGGGCCCCGCTGGGACCTGGACAATGTTTCCATTCTGCCTTCTCCCCAGATAATGAGCCTGTCCCCCAGCCCCTGGGAGGACTGGGTGCTGGTGGGCACAGCCAACGGCCAGCAGTGGCTGCAGCCCAGCCTTGGGGGCCAGAAGCACATGGTGGGGTGTAAGGACGGCACCATCCTCGGTCTCAAGTTCTCCCCGCTGGGTGAGTGGCCAGGATCGCGGCGGGGAGTCTGCCGTGGTCCCCAGCCTCCCACGGGGCCCTGCCTCACTAAGACTGACTCCACCCAGCCCTTTCTGACCCTTCCTGACCCCCGCAAGCCCTTCATCAGCAGGAACCGCCCTGAGTGATGCTCTCCGCAGGGGTGTGAGGGAGAGGGGGAGCTCCCTGTTTCCCAGATCCCCAGGGGTCCAGCCCTCAGCTGCCAGCTTTCCCTATGACCGGGCCCCCCTCTGCCTTCTCCCAGGCCAGTGGTGGGTGAGCGTGGGGACGGACAACCTGGTCAGCGTCTTCAGCATGCCCATGGGGACCACAGTGGTCCAGGTACGGGGGTGGGGCAGGTGGGCGGCGTTCATTGGGCTGAGCCCGGGGTTCCAAATGCAGAGACCCCCCCCCACCCAGGGACCACGTTTGAATCTATGGGCAGATGTTAAGGGCAAGGATGGGTGAACCCCGTCGCTCTGTTCCCCGACTCTTCCAGGTACCCGAGACATCCTCCATCATGTGCTGCGACGTGTCCCCCAGCAACCACCTGATCGTCACGGGATCCAGGGACCACGCCTCAGTGTACCAGATCACATACTGAGGGCTCGCCAGGGCGGGTGGGGTGAGCACAACTGGACCTATGATCACGTGTAATAAAGCATTTGGAAAAAGCACGGATGCAGTGCTGCATCCTGTCCCCTGGTCGTCTTGTGGAGATTGGGAAGGACTTTTCCAGCCTGGGTCTCTGAGCCTTTTGAGTCCACATTCCCTGAGAATCGGATCAGAGCCACTGACCCTTGCCGTCGGGGGAACTGGACGTAGAGCCCTTCTTTTTTTTTTTTCCTTTGTTTTTGACCACGCCACGCAGCATGTGGGATCTTAGTTCCCCAACCTGGGATGGAACCCGGGCCACGGCAGTGAAAGCATGAAGTCCTAACCACTGGACCGCCAGGGAGTTGCCTGGAGCCCTTCTTTCTGCTCCACTGAGCTCATCTGATGTCATGGAGAGATGTTTCCCAGCCCTGCCTGCACAGTCCCAGGGATGGGGTCCTCGGTCCTTCCCAAGTTACCTGTGTCCCGTTAGATCAGTGCTTCTCACCTGGCGGTGAGTCTAACCCCCAGGGGACACCGGGCCGTGTCTGAGGACACGTGGTTTGTCACGACTGGGAGGGCTCCTGGCCTTGAGCGGTCGGGGGCCAGGGATGCTGCTTAACACCCCACAGTGCCTGGGACGGCCCCACAACCAAGAACCATGCAGCCAGTGTCAGCTGTGCCGCTCTGAAATCACCATTTGCTCACCCCATCCTTCTGGGATGAGCAGCGTCCCAGGTGGCGTCAACGGGTCTGGTCTCCCTAACTGGAGAATTATCCTATCTCCAGCCCATGCCTTCAGAAACCCCCTGGGCATGACTGTTTCCAGCAGCGACCCTGCCACCTCCCTCCAGAAGTTTCCCAGCAGCAGCCCTACTTTGCCCCCCAGCCCCCTCTAACCCATGGTCCTCGTGGCAGCCCCTGTGAACTTCCAGAAGTTTACCACCCCCACCGGCCTCTCCCGAAATCTGGCTCACATTTCCGTGGGCTTTCTCTGCTTAAGCCTGATCTGAAGCTGAGGAGGAAACCCCACGCCCCTGCTCTCCTGACTTCCACAACGGCCAAGCTCTTTCCCTCTGAGCCTTCGCACATGCTGTTCCCTCTGTTCCCAGCGCATCCTTCCATCACTCTTCCAAATGGCTGTTTCTCCTCCTTTAGCTCTTCTCTTTGCTGTCACCTCCTCTGGGACTGTGACCCCCGCTCAGCACCTGACCGTGGGCTGGGCACTGTGTGCCAGGCTCTTAGGAATTATCACTGAGTCTCAAAGGAAACATGACTGCACCCCAAATACCTTCGTGCTCTACCCTATTCCCTAACGCTCTGTACGTGGGCAGGGTCTTGGGGTGAGTCTGTCCCACGGGCTGGCAGTAGAGCAGATCGGTGAAGCTTTGGGGCCAAGGATGTGAAAGCAGCCCCCCTGCTACGTTGGCCTCAAAAGCTACACACCGAGGTGGCAAAGCCTCCACCTGGAGCCCCGAGTGTCTGCTTGGAGTCGAGCCCCACCCGCCACATGGGCATGGGTGAGAAATAAACATCTATCGTTTCAACCAACTGAGATCTGGGGGCTGTTTGTTACACGGCACAATGGAAGCCACACGGACCATGACAACACCCATTTCCTGTGGTCGACCCCTCAGCATTTCATGTGGAATGAATTCTTTCAATGTCCAGGTGAGGAAAAAGAGGCTGACACAGCTAGCAAGTGGCCTTCCCTCCGGAACAGTGCCCAGAAAGAGCAAAGGTTCCCGGCTCCTCAGCCCAAGACAGAAAGGCGGTTGTGATAAATACATTTATTTCCCCAAAGTCCCCCTGCACATCTGGTCCCACATCCAGCAGGGGAGGACGTAAGGGGGTCAGCCGGAGAGCAGATGAGATTTAGTGTTCAGAGTAGGACTGGAGAGGCGGTCCTGGATGCCTCTCCCTCGGGAGTTGGGCCAGGGGTGCAAGAAGAGTGGCGTCTCAGTAGACCACCTCATACACGGTGGCCTTCTTGTCCCCAGAGCCTGTCACGATGTATTTGTTATTCCCGGAGATGTCACAGCTCAGCACGGAGGATGACTCCTTGGACTGTCGACAGGGAGGGGAAGGGGGAGAGAGAAGGGAGAGTGAGGCACGGCCAAGGCCAGCACGGCCAAGGCCAGCACGGTCTGGTTCGTGCTCCCGACCACCAGCAAATTCAGAGCAAAGAGGCAAGGAGACTGCCCACAAGGGTGAATCTGTGGTCCAGGCTGGGCCCAAGATAGGACTCAGGGGAGCCCAGTGTGGGGAGCCTAGCAGGGGGGAGGGAAGGAGGGTGACACATTTTCCAGAGAAAGGTCCTTTGGAGCTGAGCCTCTGGACAGGTGACAATGTTCCTGGGAAGAGCGAGACCTCGGTTCTCTGGAACAGGAGAACTGCCCTTTCCTGGGAAGCTCAGAGAGGGTGTACACCAAGCATGAGGCCACACAGCACAGCAGAGGGCTGAGCTCACAGCAGGATGACCTACACCGGCGCTCTGCAAACTTTTTCTGTAAAGGGGCCAATAGTAAATATTTAGGCTTTGACCTGAAAGCTCATTTAAGTCCAAATGCGCTCTGGCCATGCGTCCAGAGACCAAATCAGTCTGTGTTACATCATCTCCTTTTTCTTTGACAACCCTTTAAAAAATGTAAAAACCACTCCACATCCAGCAGGATGGCTATAAGAAAGACAACAGAACAAGTGTTGTTGAGGAGGGGGAGAAATCAGAACTCTCACGCTCTGCTAGTGGGAACAGAAAATTTGGAAAACGGTCTGGCAGTTTCTCCAAAGATTAAACAATTATCAGCAATTCCACTCCAAGATATCTGCCCAGGAGAAATGAAAACATGCATGCACACAAGAACTTGTACATGGATATTCACAGCAGCCAAAAAGTGGAAACAACCCTAGTGTCCATCGACGGGTGATGGATAATAAACACCATGTGGTCCATCCCTACAGTGGAATATTAGCCTTAAAAGGGAAGGAGATTCTGACACCTGCTACAACGTTCATGGACCTTGGGAACATGATGCTCAGCGAGAGAAGCCAGACACAGAAGGATAAATCTTGTGTGATCCCACTCATATGAGTCATCAAATCCATAGAGACAGGAAGTAGACGGTGGGGGCCAGGGGCTGGGGGAGGGGACGGAGAGTCAGTGTTTCATGGGGACGGAGTTTCAGTTTGGGCAGATGAGAAAGTTCTGGGGATGGATGGTGGGGATGGCTGCGCGACAGTGTGAATGTGCTTTATGCCGCTGAGCTGTGCGCTTACAAATGGTTAACATGGCAACTTTTATATACATTTTATCACAATTAAAAACAAAAACAGGCTGTGCACAGATGTGGCCCTCGGGCTGACCGCTCTGCTTTAGTAGCTCGTGGCTGGTGGGGACACTTCCCTGTTCAATCCCCACAGGGTCCCCAGGCACCTGGTGTCCTGCGGGGTTGGGGACCTCAGACACGAAGTACCTGGAAGATGCTGGCTCCGTACGGCGTCCTCCAGGCATTGAGCAGGTTGTCTTTGCCGGTGCTCACGAACCACCGCCCTGGAGGAAGCAGGGCAGGGAGTTCAGGAGGGGGGCAGACTGGAGGAAGCCAGGGCTGGGGGCTGCGGGCAGAGTCGGGGCAGCCTGGTCTGGCCTCTCTTCTCGCTCCCTTTCTCACACCTCTGCCCGTCTCTGGGGGACAGGAGGCCCCTTAGCTGATGCTCGAGCTTCCCCGCCACATTCCAGATACTGAAGCCAAGGGCTCAAAGGGCTCCAACTGGCCTTCAAGAAGGGGGAGCCCCAGGAGAACATTGCCAGATAAAAACAGGGTGCCCAGTTACATCTGAATCCGAGATCAACCACACATCATTTTTAGTACCGGTGGGTCCCATATAGTACATTATCTGTTTGTTCGGGGGTTTTTTTAAGTATATGTAAGTTCCATGAAATACTTGGGACATATCTATACTAAAAAAAAAAAAAAAAAATTTAGTGTAAGTATATCCCATGCAATATTTGAGATATATCTGCACTAACACATTAGTTGCTTTTTAGTATAAGTATGTCCCACGTATTTGAGGGACATACTTATGCTAATAAATTATGTGTTGTTTAGTGTAAGTATGTCCCACAAAATACTTGGGATCTACTTACTTATGCTAACTAATTCTTTGTCCTTTAGAGTATGTCCCATGTAATACTTAGAATGGGACAAGTAAGGAATGACTGCTGTTTACTTAAGATTCAAATTAAACCAGGGATCCTCTTTTTCTGTCATGGGTTTTTTTTTGTTGTGGTTGTGTTTTGGCAACCCTGCCCCAGCACCCCGGAGTCCCCACCCCAGACCGGCAGACACACACCACAGGAGGCAAATTTGAGGGAGAGCACACAGCTCTCGTGAAGATGCAGCTGGTATTTCTCGGGCTTTCGGACGTGCAGGATCTCCACGTTGCTGCTCTCCATGCCAACCGCCAGCCAGTCCTGGTTGGGGCAGTGGCCCAGGGAAAAAATCTGGGGGTGAAGAGGGAAGACAGGAGATGAAAAACCCCTTGGGATGTGGGGGGGATGCCCAGAGCTGGGGGGCCAGGGCAGGGAGGGGAGATGTCCAACACTCTCCCGCTGCAGCTCCCGCGTGGAGAAGCAGCTGGCCCTGGGCCTGGAGCACAGCAGGCGACTGCGTGTTGAATCATTAATATTAATCAGAATTACACGGAACCCTGGGGCCTCATATCCATTATCTGCTCTGAACGCATAACAGCTCTGGGAGGGAGGGAGGGAGGGAGGGGGCGAAGCCAGCAAGGACAGTAGCTCCCCTTTAGCAGATGGTGGAAGGGAAGCTGAGGCCACATCCAGCTCAAGGTCATATAGCAAGTCCATCAAAGACCAGGCCTTCTGACTCCCAACTTGGAACTTTCCCCACTTGCCAACACCAATTTTTACTTTGATTTGAAAGTATGTGGTGGCTACATAAGTCTGTGCCCCATGCCCAGCGCCGCACAGAGAGGCATAAGACCCTGACCCATCCTAAGCCTCTCAAAGTCTTACTGACAAATGAGACGTGTGGAAAGAACCATAAATTCACAGCAAAGCCTGGAAGGTTTCACGGGTTCCTGGACATATAGAAGTGTTCCAGTATAAAGAAGGGCCCGGTGGGATGGGAGATATTCACCATGGGATCACCAGATACATATGCCACCCATCTAAATTTTGGGGACACGGGATGGACAACTATACCCACCTGCACCCCTGATTTCCCTATCAAAGGAAGCTTCAAGTTAAAGAAAAGGTAAAAAAAGAAAGAGTTTGGGGGCTAGTGCCCACCAGATTTCAAGGAGGGGGCAAACTGGAGATGGGTTTTGAAGGATGTGTAGGAGTTTACCAATGGGAGAAAGGAAAGGAAAGGCATCTCAGCCAGAGAGAACTGTAAGTGGGGAGGTCCAGAGGTATCACATGGCATGGTGTGTGTGAGACTAGAGCACAGAGATCTTAAAGAACAGGCCAAGGAGCTCACAACCTGCCCCTAAGGCAATGGGAGACAGGATCTGGGTCCAGGGTATCTGGAGACCTGTCCTTGACTCTTTGCTCAGCCCTGGGGAGCCCCATGATTCTGTCCAACCCCTTCACCACATCCTTCAATCTGGCCTTCCACAGCACCCCCAATAGAGACCTCTCTGTGTCCGGCTCCTATCTGTCCCCTGGGGTCAGCAGCTCCCCCACGATGAGTCCTGGTGGGGGGAGGTGGTCAAGAGCTCTCAGTAGGGTCAAGGGGTTGAAGGCTGGCAGGAGAAACCAGCTACACAAGAGACAAAGGAACAGAGGAACGGCTTGGCAAGAACATCTGGGAAGATGATCTGAGGGTCTTAGTAGCCCCACAGCTTGATACAAATCAGCTCCTTTGTGCTTCCCTGTGCTGTCTTTGAAGAATTAAAGAGGAAGGTCTGTGAATTTGTCTCAAGGACAAGAAAGATGGGCACAGAGAGCAGGTAGTTGGTCCTGCCCGGCATCTGGAAGTGGGTGCCTCAGGGGGAGAGGAAGGGAGGCCGGATTCCTGGAACTTGTGTCCCCCTTCTGCCAGATCCCGTGCGGCACCTGGGAGCTGAAGTCATGCTGCTGCAGCTGGCGGCCCTCCCGCAGGTCCCAGCAGCGCACGGTGTTGTCCAGGCCCCCTGTCCAGAGCCGAGTGCCGTAATCAGAAATGTCGATGCAGCTGGCCCCATCCGTGTGGCCCTGGAATTGCCTGGAGGAAGGAGGGCCCAGGTGTCCATCCTGGAGGAGGTGCTGTTCCAGCATCCTCCCAGGCTGCTCCCACAGCACAAAGGGGAGACGGCAGGGGCTTGCCCGAGGTCACAGGGCACCGGCCACCCACCTGACCATGGTCTGGTTCTGCAGGTCCCAGACCACAATGTTGCCGTCGCTGCAGCAGGAAAAGCAGACCTTGGCGTCGGGGCTGACGGCCAGGGCGTAGCAGGCGGGCGCCGAGGAGGTCAGCTCCGCCTTGATGCGAGGGGTGGGGGCCGCCAGGTCCCAGATGGACAAGGTGCTGGCCTCACCACCCACTATCAGACTCCGGCCGTCCGGCAGCAGTTTGCAGGAACGAATGTAGTTGTCCCGGTTCTGGGAGGGGAGAGAAGCAAGGGCGTGGGGTAGCACCCTTAGCCATGCCTGCCAGAGCCCAGCTGAAAAAACCACCCCAGTAGGCCTGTAAGCTCTGCCCCTGGTTGGCCTATAAGCGCCACCCTACTGGCGTTAATCTCCAATCCTGTTGGACTGTAAGTTCCACCCTCATTGGCCTATAAATCCTGCCCCTGGTTGGCCTATAAGCTCCACCCCACTGGCCCATAAGCCCCAACCCTGCTGGGCTATAATCTCCACCTGTGGGTGCCCTAAGAGCTCTGCCCCAAACTGGCCAACAAGCCCCACCCTGGTTGGCCTATAAACTCCACCCATTGGCCTATAGCCCCACCCCTAGGTGGCCTGTAAGGTCCGCCCGGGTCGGCCTATAAGCCCCGCCCCGCTGGCCTGCAAGCTCCGCCCCGCCCTCACCAGGCAGTCCAGCTGAGCCACTGGCGTCTTGGCGCCCGGCTGGCCCACGTCCCACACCTTCACACAGCCCTTGCCGCCCGTGTACACATGCTGCGTGGTGCCGCTGATGGTGACCGCGCAGACCACCTCGCCGTGCGCCAGCGTGTGCAGCTGCCGCGCGTGCCGCGGGATGCCGGCGCCCACCAGCGCGTCAGAAGGGAAGGGCACCGGCTGCATCTGCCCGTCCGCAGACACATGGAAGGAGTACGCCCTGGACGGGAGGTGGGGCATGACGCACGGGGAGCCGGGACCCTCCCCACCCTCACCCCCCTGCCTGTGCCCCCATGCGTTTAGGGACGGGGCCCCAGGATCAAAGGTCAGCATGATACTGAAGAGGAAGGGGTCCGGCCGTGGCCTGGTGCATGGTAAGCAAGCACTTAGTGAATCTCCATGGAACAGAGGATCCAGGAAGATGCCCTGTGAGCTCCAGAGAACGCAGTCCAATGGCAGCCACCAGCCACAGGGCCAGTTAAATGGAAAGAAATTTAAAATTTCAGTTCCTCAGTCGCAGTGACCACATTTCAAGTGCTCAAAAGCCACAGATAGCTGATGGCAATCAGATTGGACAGCTGTAAGTGTAGAACATTCCCGTCACGACAGAAAGTTTTACTGATCTTGGGGCCGAGTCATTCTCTGGGATGGGGCAGTCCTGTGCATTGTAGTGTGTTGAGTATTATCCCTGGCCCCCCACCCACTAGAGGCTAGAAGCACTTGGGTGTGACAACCAAAAATATCACCAGACATCACTAAATGTCCTGAGGTTGGTAGGGGAGGGCAGTAAGGAAGCACAAAATCCACCCCCTGCTGAGAACCACTAGTGTAGGCTTTGCTTGTTACATAACCCTCTCTCCAGGGAGCAACTCCGGGAGCCCCGGTTATCTTACAGAAGAGGCTTTCTGGAAAGGCAGCAGGGAAGCCCAACACCCACCCCACAATGTAAGCACCTGAGAGGAGGCAGGGAGCCCCACCCTGGTACTCACGGCTTTCCCCCGGGGATGGTGGGCAGGGAGGAAGAGATGGACGACCCTCGGAGATGTGGATGAGACTCAAATGCCATCTGCCAAAACGCCAACGGGGGTGTCATGGGCGGATGACTCAAACCCACAACTGCCCTCTCCCGTGCTCACTTGCCATATTCCTCTCTGTTTATCAGAGAACACACCCCCCAATTTATCAGCCCCTCCCCAAGAAAGGGGAGATGCCCTTTCCTTTACCCATCCTACAGATGGGAAAGTGGAGGCTTTCACATGAGGGAGCCCCAAGGTCTCTGGCTGGGGAATCCTACGGCCCCAGACGTGGAAGGATCCTGATGAATCTTCTGTCCAATGCACAGAACAGGGGTCAGCAAACTCCAGCCTCCTGCTTGTTTTCATAAATAAAGTTTTATTGGCACACAGCCATTCCTGTATACGTTGTCTATGGTGGCTTTTGAGCTATGAAGGCAGAGTTGAGTAGTTGTGATAGGGATCAACTGGTCTGCAAGGCCAAAAATACTTACCATCTGGCCCTTTACAGAAAACACTGCTGACCTCTGTTCTACAACACCCCTTGCAAGTGCCCCCCCAGCCTCAGGCCTTGAATAACTCCAATGACAGGCATTTTATTCCCTCTGGAGGCATCTACACCCACTGCAGGATGGCTCACTCTAGCAAGCATCTGTCCCAGTACTGCCCTCTGGGGCCCACGCACCAGCTCAGGAGTCTCATGCCTCTCCTTCAACTCTTTCCCATGGTACATCACTTCCAGTCCTCTCCCTGGGGTAGTCCTTCCTCTACAATCTACCAGAATCACCAACGTCCCTTAAAAATCAGGGCAAACAACTGTACACCAGGCTGAAGCACACCCTCACATCCCATGGCTGAGGTTCTCTGGTTCTCTTAACGCAACATAATCACAGTTGTTTCTTCCACAGTCACAGGTGCTTATCTGTATTAAGCTTGTGGGGCTACTGAGACCCTCAGATCATCTTCCCACATGCACTTGCCAGGCCAGGACTTTCCTCCCTTTCCCAATTCCCTGGTCTTTGGGTGTGGACCTGGTTTCTCCTCCCAGCCCCCAGCCCCTGGGCCCTGCTCACACCTCCTGGCATCTCCCACCCTGACGACTCACCATGGGGGAGCGTCCATACATCACAGAGCCGCTGACCTGGGGGGACAGGTGGAGGCTGACGTAGGAGCTGGGCACAGAGAGGTCCCCATTAAGGGCGCTGTGG
This sequence comes from Leucopleurus acutus, assembly GCF_964270905.1. Taxonomy (NCBI): domain Eukaryota; kingdom Metazoa; phylum Chordata; class Mammalia; order Artiodactyla; family Delphinidae; genus Leucopleurus; species Leucopleurus acutus. Next base: position 2,684,559 of record NC_139145.1, on the reverse strand, counting down.
GAGCCCAGGCTGAAGGATGTGGTGAAGGGACTGGACAGGGTCAGGGGACTCCTCAGGGCTGAGAGAGAAGAGACAAAGACAGATCTTCAGACACGTTGGATCCAGATCCTGCCTTCCACTGCCTTGGGGGAGCTCCAGGGCTCTCATGCTCTGGCCCAGCATCCACCATACCCTGTCCTATCTCCAGACATTTACAGCTGCTGTCCCCTCTGGCCAACAAGCCTTTCCTTTTCCTTTTTCAGTTATCGAATTCTTACTCATCCTTCAAAACCCAGACTCAATGTCCAGCAACGTCTCAGGAACATCCTTGAGCCTCCCCACTCCACCCCTTGCCTCCAACCTGGCCCATCTTGGGTCCCTTCCTCCACCCCAGCCCTGATCACACAGAGCTGGGAATTTTGGGGTCTGGGTCTCCTCCCCCACCACCTGGGAGCTCCCTGAAGGCAAGTTCCAGGGCTAGTTTCTTTCTGGGACTCCAGAACCAGCCAGAGCCCGGCCATAAGACAGAAAAGAGGAACACTGTCATCCCCATATTAATGATGGGGAAAGTGAGGCTCAGAGAGGTTGATCACTTGCCTGAGGTCACACAGCTGGTGAGTGTCCAAAGCTGGCCTGAAACCCAAGCCTGTCTAACTCCAAAGCTCGTCTCTCCAGCACTGGGCTGAAGCCCCAGAGCAAGTCACTTCCCCTCTCTGGGCCTCAGTTTCCCTTGTCTGGGCCAAGACAATGAAGAAACGGAGGCCCAGAGTGAGGCAGTGTCTATTCTGAGTCATGGAAAGGGCAAGGCAATGCCCCAGCTGGAATCCACACGTCCTGCCTCTCCCACCCCCCACCCTTGTTTCGAACTCCCCGGAAAGGAGGCCTGTCCTGGCAGGCACCAGCAGGTGCTCACCAATACTGTCCGTGGAAGGTGCTGGCTTGGCCGCGAGCTGGCGGAGGTGACTGGCGGAGCTGGGCCCAGGGGTGGACGCGTCCTGGGGCGGGGAGGAGTCTGAGGACTTGGAGGCAGGGGTGCCGGCAGGAAGATCGTTCTGGGGGAGAGAGGGCAGCACTGAACACCCCCAGGCACCTGGTGCCTTGCAGCCCAAGGATCTGGGCAGAAGGTGAGTTGGAGGAGGGAGTACACCTGGAGCAGGCCAGGGCTCACGCAGGGACACACACACCAGGAGAGCGGGCCCCACAGCCGACCTCCTGAGCATGGGGCCCGCTCCCCTGGGGTGTGTCCCTGCACGCATCGGAACACCAGGCGGGCGCCTGAGCATCCACCCCACGGGATGCACACACGTGCGTGCCCACGGGAACCCGGGCAATCTTGGGAGAACTGCACATGCGGGTGATAAGGTACACAGGGCAACCACAGGGTAAGGGATGCGGTGAACATTCCTACATCTGGGGCATGGTGGGCGCACAGGGATCACGAGAGAAGGCGACGCACAAAGTTAGAGGCTGGCGCATCCTTCAGGGCCAAGGAACAAACTCTAGGATGGGCTCTCGAAGTAGGAGACCACAGTATGCTCCCAGATGCAAGACCCTCACCCGGTACTGCTGGGCACCCCCCTTGCTCCCCACGAGGAGCTCCCCCACTGCTGTCCGTCCCCGTGGGGACCCTGGAGGAGAGGGGAAGCCGGACCTCCTTCACGGAGGAACAAGCTCTGTCTCGGCTTCCTGCCATCGCTTCCTTTGCCTTTCAAGAAACTTCATATCCTCGTCTTGTGTGGGCTGCACCCTATCCTTCCTTTACAAGGTCACACATTTTGTGACAGCCACACTCACACACCCACGACAGGGAGTGGATGGTGCCAACGTGGGGACCAGGGGGGCCTTCTCCATTAGAACAGCGCTGCCCCTCCCCCTCTTTGTCTCCTTGGAGTGGGAGGAGGGCACAAGAGATGCCATGGGAGCCCCAACCTTGGCGGTTGCCATAGCAACCTGCTGGGAGGGGAGGCCTAGAAACCGACACAGTCTCCCTGGTAAGGGCAGGGCAGGGGTCTGGGGAAGATTTGGGGGCAGGGACAAAAGGAGTTGAATTGAGAATGCCTGGGGGAGTGCTTTCAGGTGGTCCATACGGCTGGCCTTAAACATCAGGAGGCCCAAGGAGAGAGCTGTTCTGATATGGGTCATCTTTTCTTGCAGGGACCACATCTCAGGTTGGGGCTGGTGTGTTCCCAAGGCCTTAACACTCCCAGGGCTGGAATCAGCCTGGCCAAGCCAGCAATTCTATAGTTTCACTGTGTTTATTTTCACCAGATTTCCTATTTATTGCAAGAGATACTTGGTTTCCACATACGATGGTGAGCTGCCTTTTAATATTATTTACAAAGTTGCCTTTTCAGATTTACTGAGGTTCCACAGAGTGAGTCCACTTAGGAAAAATTACTGGACTAATGTAGAGGTGCTTTTTAGGAAGGCAGCAAAATAATCACTAAGGAAATCCTGGACCACAACAGCCTGTTTCATTTCTCATCACTCCACATCTAATGTGGTAGAATCTGTTTCCAGGTCCCCAGGATGAATAAAATGAGTTTCAAGGCTTCCCCTACTCCTTACCAAGACGAGCTCCTTGGTTCTGGGGAGCGGTGAGCCAAGGCTGGAGGCCAAGGAGGCTGGACTGTCCACCAGGTCCCGACGGGCAGGGATGCAGATGGGTGCCTTTCCACATGGGGTGGTTGCTGGGCTGGGGGGCTCGGAGGGTTGGTCCTGGGTTGGAGGAGGTGATGATGAGTGGAGGGGGCGGGGTAAAGTGGCGGGGGAAGGAGAGGCCCTCTCTATACCCTGCTCGTGTCCTACCCCAACCTCTAGACTGGGCACCTAGGACCCACCTTGGGAGGATTATGAAACCTCCCTGAGCCTCAGTGGACTCATCCGTAAAATGGGTTAAATGACATAAGCACGCGTAGCAAGGACTATATATGGGCTTGGTTTTGTTTTCCCCCATTGAACAGATGGGGAAAAGTGAGGCCGGGGAAGGGGGTGTCACTCTCCCAAAGTGACACGGTGAGCCAGGGCTTGAAGCCGCTTCCGTTGCCCACATCCAGGGTTCTCTGGGTCTCAGTTTCCCCACCTGTGCTATGGAGAGGAGGTCAGCCTGGGGTGCCCCAGTTTCTCCTACTTCCCCTGGACCCATGCCCTCCCCATCCCAGCCATCCCATAGAGAGGGGAACACCAGGACACCCACTCCCTCTGGGCCCCCCAAATCCCCGGATAACCCACTGCCTGCTCTGTGCCCAGACCTCCTAGTCCTGAGGTCAGAGTGGGAGGAGGCTGGACCCCGACTCACCTCGTCCACCACCAGGTTGTAATCGCTCTTGTCCTCATCACTCTCCTGGGGGGACAGGGGGGAGAGAGCTCACCCTGGCCATGCTCCTGCCTCCACGCCCCCTTACATCTCTTCAGGAGGGTTTGACTGGGATTCTGTGGTTTGGTTCATTTGCTCAAGTACAAGGGAGGCCGGGGGGAGGGGGGAATCCTTCAATGGAGGAGATGGAGCTGAGTGCCCAGGAGGTGCTGTGTGGCCTCACTTTACTCCTCTGTGCAGTAGGGGAAGAGCCAGAGACCAGGAGGCATCCTTACCTCCTTCCCAGCTCTCGACCCACAGGGGCAATCAATCTCTCAGGCTGGTCCACCTCCCACACTATCCGCCCACTCCAGTCCATGTGTGCCCCCCACTCACATAAGGTCCCGACAGATCCTTCTCCTCCGCTCTCTGCTTCCCATTGCCACCCGGGCCGCTGGGTCGCTCCTCTTCCGCCACACTCTCTGGGGGTGAGGGGGATGCACTCTGCAGAGACACAGGGCCCCAGACTGCGTCCTGGTCCAGCCAAAACCAAGGATCCCCATCACTGTTATTAGGATCTGTGCCTCAAGCTTCCCATCTGGGAAAAGGGACCTTCCGAGGGCAGACTCAGTGGGGTCATGACAACCACAAATGTCCCCAGACATCGCCCAGGGTCCCCTGGGGGGGGCACTAATGTGAACTGAGATGAGCTCTAAGTGCAAATGCATTCGGATCTTGGGTGCGTAATACAAAAAAAAGAACGGAAAAGATCCCATTAAAACTGTTTTATGTTGGGAGTTTGGGTTTTGTGGGGGGCATGAGCCAACCTTGCAGGTCTCCTTGCATGACCCTGCAATAAACCTTTCTCTGCTCCAAAAAAAAACCCAAAAAACAAAAAAACAGACTGTTTTATGTTGATTACAGGTTGAAATATTTTAGATGCATTGTGTTAAATAAAATTTACTACTGAAATTCATTTCACCTCATTTTTTTTTTTTTTTTGCGCGGTACGAGGGCCTCTCACTGTTGTGGCCTCTCCCGTTGCAGAGCACAGGCTCCGGACGTGCAGGCTCAGCGGCCATGGCTCACGGGCCCAGCCGCTCCGCGGCATGTGGGATCTTCGTGGACCGGGGCACGAACCCATGTCCCCTGCATCGGCAGGTGGACTCTCAACCACTGCGCCACCAGGGAAGCCCAAACTTTTTTAATGTGCCTACTAGAAAATTTACAGTGATGTTTACACAAAGCTAAACGTGTGACTGAAACTGCATAAACACACACACACACACACACACACACACGAGTGCATGTAAAACCGTGAAGTGGGAATAAGCCCTGTGGGTTGCACCCATGTCTGTTTCCTGGCTTTGATATGGTATTTTAGTTTTGCAAGATGTTATCATTGGGTGAGGGGTGCATGGGACCTCCTTGTACATTTCTTTGCAACCTCCTGGGCATCTGTAATGATTTCAAAATTAAACAAGTTTAGGGCTTCCCTGGTGGCGCAGTGGTTGAGAGTCCGCCGCCGATGCAGGGGACACAGGTTCATGACCCGGTCTGGGAAGATCCCACATGCCACGGAGCGGCTGGGCCCGTGAGCCATGGCCGCTGGGCCTGCGCGTCCGGAGCCTGTGCTCTGCAACGGGAGAGGCCACAGCAGTGAGAGGCCCACGTACCGCAAAAAAAAAAAAAAAAAAAAATTAAACAAGTTTAAAAAAATTACCTACAGGGCTCACATGATATTTCTATTGGTCAGCACTCTTGTAAATGATAAAATGGAGTGGATGAGGGATAAATTAATGATGGAGGGATGGATGGAATGCTACCCGAGCGTGCATTCATTTATTCAATTGTAAAAACTCGCTAGAGATGGAAAATTTAAAATAAATAAAACTCTCGTCTTATGGGCATCCCCCCCACCAAAAAAAATGGCTACAGTGTGAAAGCAGGATGCGGTCTCCTTCTGAGGCCCCTATCAGCTCAGAACAAGCAGCTTCAGCCACATGTGAAGACAAAGCAAATGTTAGATAAGAGGGCAAATCCCCCATGCCCCTCAACTTACCCTGCTCAGGGCTCTCTCCACTGACAGGCGGGGGCGTGGTGAAGAGAGAGAAGGAAAAAGAATGAGGTGTCTGTGCCACTGTGCCAGAGCGCAGAGCCCTCCACAGTGTATAAAGCCCCCTTCCCAGGTCAGAACCCCCCTTCTCCTTCCAACACCCTTGCAAGGGGTGGACAATCCCTTCCCTGCACCGTTCAGATAGACGCTCAGAGAGGGATAGAACTTGCCCAAGGACACACAGCCCACTGGGAACAGAGCTGAACCCGCGACCCTGCAGCCCCTTTGGTGAGTTTGATGGTCCTGCTATCCTCTCCTTGGGCCCCTGCGGGCCCCCAGCCCGCAGCATCTGGTGATGTCCACTCACCTCTGGACCCCTCGGCCTCCACGCCTGTCCGGTCCTCCTTGGCAACCGCGGCCAGCTGAGCCTGGGCGGCCAGGGCTCCCGACAGGGCCAGCAGCCCCGTGGCACTGCCGCCCACCAGCCCAGCCGGGCGAGGGGTGAGGGGCACAGGGGGGGCGTGGTGCGACAGTGGCTGGAGCTGCTGCTGCTGGAGAGGAGGGGGGTGGGCCAGGGGCGGGCGGGGGCGGGGCCCCGGCCGTGCCCTACCACCCCCCACAAGAGGCTATGGAGAGAGAGCCAGGACAGGCAGGGTCCAGGCAGAAGGGGCACCCTTGAGGTCTCCAGGGCGGCCAGAACCCAGGCCAGCTGCCCACCCGGCACCCCCAGCTTCACCACCCACGGCGGGGCGGGGGCCGGAAGACTCACGCCGATGAGGCTGTTCAGCTCCCCCACGGTCACCTGCTTGGCCCGCTCCACGGCCTGCAGGACCTGCTGTTGGTGCTGGGGGTGGGTGGGGGGAGGGCGCTCAGGAGAGCCCCCCATCTGCTCGGCAACCCCATCTCCCAGGCCATGCCCTCCGGGGCCCCTCTTCTTCTCTCACTTTTTTTTTTTTTGGCGTCGGGATCTTAGTTCCCTGACCAGGGATCGAACCCGTGCCCCCTGCCATGGGAGCGTGGAGTCCTAACCACTGGACCGCCAGGGAAGTCCCTTTTCTCGCTTGCTCTTTGTAGTTTCTTTCTCTCCCTCTCTCCCTTTCCTTTCAAAATCATGAAACAGACAGACAAAGAAACAAAGCATTTAAGTGCAGTTCAAACTAATAATTAGAAATCGGGGTTTATATATCAGGGTCCCTCCCTCGGCACTGCTCACATGGGGGCCGGGTCACCCTCTGTGGGCGTTCGTCCCAGGCACTGTGGGGTGTGGAGCAGCATCCTTGGCCCCCCCCACTCACTCGATGCCAGGAGCACCCCCAGGGGTGATGATCACAAATGTCCCCAACATCACCCAGTGTCCCCTGGGGGCAGAGTCACCCCCAGTAAAGAACCACTGTACAAATCAGTACCCGAGTACCAACCACCCAGGTCACAAAATACAAACTGGCAGCCTCTAGAGTCCCCATACACCCCACCCTCATCCCACCCTCCTTCCTTCCTCTCCCCACCTTCCTGCAGTGATAAAATGTCCTCAGTCTGCACTGTTGGATACGGAAGCCACATGTGGCCATGGGCACTTGATATGTGGCTGGTGCAACTGGGAATGGGATGCCTCCTTTAATTTAATTTAATAGAAATTTACATGTAAATTTAATGTAATACATTTTAAAAGAAATATAAATTAATACAAATGTAAACGGCCACACATGGCTGGTTGCTCCTGTGTGTGATCTAAGGCCACTTGTGCACCTGCAACTACGCAGGATGGGGATTTGGGCTGTGTGACACCGCTAAGGAGGTGTCAGGATGCTAACCAGGCGCTCCTGTACAGGTCATGCCTGTGAGAGTGTGTCCAGGCCACGGATTAGTACATTTTGACTGTAAAGGGCCAGAGAGCCAATATTTTCAGTTTTGCAGGCCAGAGGGTCTCTATGGAAACTCCACAACTCTGCCATTTTATGGGGAAAGCTGCCATAGACAATAAGGCCATGAGTGGGCATGGCTGTGTGCCAATAAAACTTTATTTACAAAACAAGTGAAGGGCCGGTAACTTGGCCCTCGGGCTGTACTTTACTGACTCCTAGTCTAGAAGCATGGAATTTGCTGGGGCACCCATGTGTCTTAATTCACTCCTTCCTAAAGTCTTTTTACCCTGTTTCCTGTGGTTTTGGCCTTTCTCACTCCGGGCCACCTTGTCCCCATCCTGGGCTTTCAGACACCATCTCTAAGTCTGAGACCAGATAGAATCTCACTCCATCCCAAGAGCCCAGAAACCTCAGATTCAATGAGGTCCAAACCAAGAGGAGAACCTTCCCCTTTTTTGGTCCCCAACACAGTGAGGGCCCCCCTGTATCCACCCTGTGTCAGAATCCGTCCTCTTGTCTCTCTGGAGACAGGATACTCCAGATGGAAGCAGGAACAGGGGATGCAAAGGTCCTGAATAACTTGGGGCATTTGCACAAGGGCTAACTTTATTTTTTTAAGTTTCAATGAAGTGCTCATACTCTATAGTTTTATCTGCCCTGTTCCACCTTTTTGTACTATTGTGGTTACAAATACGTAAGAGTTACCCTTTTAACCGTCTTTAAGTGCACAGCTCAGTGGCATTAAGTACATTCACACTGTCCTGCGACCAGCCCCACCATCCATCTCCAGAACTTTCTCATCTTCCCAAAAGGAAACTCTGTCCCCAGGAAACATTGACTCCCAACCCCCCTCCCCCAGCCCCTGGCCCCCACCATCTACTTCCTGTCTCTGTGGATGTGATGACTCTAGGCACCTCCTACGAGTGGAATCAGACAGTATTTGTCCTTTTGTGACTGGCTGATTTCACTCAACATAATGTAAGGACAAAGTGCTAAGGACTAATTTTTATTGGATGTTTACTAAGCACCCAGCATCATCTTCACCACCTTGTATGTATCAACTGCTCTAAATTTCATGACAGAGGCACAGAGAGGGCAAGCCACTAGCCCAAGGCCACACAGCCAGGACTTGGACCGAGGCAGCCTGGCTGTAGGCTTGAGCCCCCCTCCTCCCCCTCAGCCAACACCCCCCCCTCCATCCCTAAGGCCCCAGCCCAGCCAGTGCCCAGGGCCCCAGGCCACCCAGCAGAACCAGTGCCTGTGGCATCCAGCCAGACCCCCTCCCCCACCCTTCTTCCAGCTCCGCTTCCCATCCCCCCACCAAGCCCACTCACCTCCTGCGTCAGGAAGGGGATAATCTGAGCACAGATACCACTGAGGCGCTTCACAATCTCAGCCTGGCAGGAAGCAATGGGGAGGAGGCTTGGAGGGGAGGCTGTCAATCCAGAACCTCCACTCCAGGGCATAACAAGCCTTTGCAAAGCTTGGGGTGAGGGGCTTGTCACCCGCAGCTGCAAGTGTAGGGCACGGGCTCCGGGACAGACTGAGAGCCTGGCGAGGACACCGTCCACCTGATGTCCAGGGCGGCCTTGAGCCGGAAGACAGGACAGACAGATCCACCACCCGCCAGACCCACTCAACAGAGATTTCCAGAAAGCAGCTGCGCAGCCACCCAGAGCAGACTGGGACCCCGAGAAGCTTTGAGTTTGAGCCCTGGCTGGTCCCAGGTCTCTCTCGGGCATGGCCCCTCTCTGGGTCGTGCCTGCACCCAGGGGCTGTAGTCAGGGGCGATCCCAGAGCACCACACTCAGGGGTGTGATGCTGTGATATAAGAAATATACATTTGGGGGAAAAGAATTTGAAAAAGAATAGATACATGCATATTGTATAACTGAATCACTTTGTTGTACACCTGAAATGAACACAACATTGTTAATCAACTATAGTCCAATATAAAATAAAAAGTTAAAAAAAAAAGAAAGAAATATACATTTGGTCTTTGCCTCAGTTCCTGGCACAGAGCTCCTAAACCCCTAGAGATTTCTGAGTATTAGAGGCAAGAGGAGCATCTTCTGTTATTCACAATAAGCCCGTTTCACCTGCACGTGAGTTTATTAAGAGGGATGGAACTTTCAATCCCACCCCCAACTCCGACCTCCGGGGAGTCAAGAGGAGCTGGAGATTGAGTCAATCACCAGTGGCCAGTGGTGAAATCAATCGTGCCTAGGTAATGAAGCCTCCCTAAAAACCCCTAACTGAAGTGGTTTCCAGAGCTTCTGGTGGGTGGACACATGGAGGTGCAGGGAGGGGGCGCCCGGAGCGGGCACAGAAGCTCCATGCCCTTCTCCATACCTTGCCCTGTGTATCTCTTCCATCTGGCTGTTCCTGAGTTATATCCTTTATCATGAAAGGGTGATAGTAAGAGCTTTCCCAAGTTCTGTGAGCCATTATAGCAAATTATCAGACCAAGGAGTGGGTCGCGGGAACCTTGATGTATAGCTGGTGGGTCAGAAGCCCAGGAGGTCTGGACTCGCGATAGGCATCTGAAGTGGGGGCAGTCCTGGGGTCTGATCCCCGAACCTGTGGGGTCTACACTGACTCTGGGTAGTGTGTTAGGATTGAGCAGAAGTGTAGGACACCTAGCTGGTGTCAGAGCTGCAGAACTCGGTGTGGCAAAAGCGAAATAGTTGGTGTCAGAGGATAGAGATAGGACACAAAGAGTGTGGGTTTACTTGTAGGTTTCACCTGGGACCCGGGCTGGGCCGGGGACGCCCATAGAGGCTGAACAGAGGGGAAGCATGTGGGTGGGTAAGGGGGTGTTTTGTCAGCCTGTGCTTTGCCTCTGCCTCAGTTACAGGAGTGCTGGGTGCTGTGTGTATCTGGGTGAGGTTTGTGTCTTCCATCTGCTACCAGGAGGGTGGAACGAAGGCTCCTAGGGCCGGTACCCTATCCCTTACCCTCCATCCTATAAGGGGATCTATCTCATGCATCCATGGGACCACACCACGCTCCAGGCATACAAGCCCCCCGCCACCCCAGACGCAACAGAGCCCCCAGAGACCCAGAAAAGCACGCCAAGGCAGGTGCCCCCAGGCACTCCCAGTGTACCCCGACTTCTTCCCACCCACCAGAAAGATCCTAGGTTCTGCCCATTTATTCTAATATTTGGATGGACAAAATCCAAGATTCCTTCAATCTCAGAATCTTGGGGTCCCTTTCATCCCCTTAGAAAACATCAGGGTGCATGGGTGGTAGAATCCTCGCCTGCCCTTAGAAACCATCAGAAAATCTTGAGCTCAGGATCTGGGGGTTAATCTTGAGCAACTGAAGTCAATTGCAGAACCTTCAGGTCTAACTCAGAACCTTGAGATCACACTCGGAAGCTGAGGACAATCTCAGAACCTCAGATCATTAGGGTTAATCTCAGAACATTCAAAACAGCGACAGAACCTTGGGGTCCATCTCAGACTCTCAGGATCCATCTCCAAATGTCAGACATGCTGATCTGAAAGGGACCTCTAAGACTGTCCGTTTGTCCCCCTCCTGGGACAGAAGGCCCTCCCCAGCCTGGCTGACCTGGCTGCTGGCTTCTGCTATGAGCCTTCCTTGACAGGGATGCCTGGCCCCTGTCCACTGCCCGACTCTCTTGTAGACAAGGTCTCCAGAAGTTCATTTTCCTTTCATGAGGCTGAAATCTGGCCCCCTGATCCCAGAGATTTCAGGATAAGACCTCTGTTCCCTGGAGCAGAGGGAGCGACGGGTCCCTCTCACAATTTCCATCCCCACCCCCCCGCCACTGGACACCCTTACCCCCAACACACAGTTACCTGCTTATGCATTTCAATGTTGAGCCCGTAGGACATTTCATAGTACTGCAAAGGAAAAGCTGTCTGGCAATGTCCACCGTGCCCATGGATGTCCAGCTGCTCTGGGTGACGCTGGGTCTTCCAACAGCCCCCAGACTGGGGGGGATCACAGCAGGACCCAGAGCCTCCCAGCTCCTTGGGGACCCAGAGGGGGAGCCCAGAGAAGAAAGCAGGAACCCCCTTCATTCTCCCCACGGGAGTGGGGGAGGGGGGCAGTACCCAGAAACCCTAGCCCCTCAGAGATGCTCATGAGGAAAGTGGGCATCCTTGCCTTATTGCTCTTAAGAGCTGGGAGGGCCCCGGGAGACAGCCTGGAATCCCAAGCTGCCCACTTTACAGATGAGGGAAAATGAGGCCCAGAGCAGGCCGGGGACTTGCCCCAGAGTGGTACTAGAGTCGGGGTTCACACCCCACGTGTTTTCACTCACAGCCAAGCTCTCTTCCCCACTCTCCCCCACCCCCCCGCCCCGTTTTGACAACCCGCCTTACCATGACATAATGTCGCTGCATTTCTGTCTTCTCACTGGCCAACTTCTCACACTCCAGCTTGAGGCTGGGAAGGAGACGGGGCATCGGGATCCCACTCTCCCTGCCCCCGCAGCAGGGACACCCACGGACCCCTTCTGGGCCAGTTTCCAAAGCGATGGGATTGGCTCTCCCCCGCCCCACTTCCTCACACACACACCCCACCTCCCGCCCCCAGGCCCACCCCATCCCTTCCCAGGCTCAAAATGTCCCAGCACTGGACCATCCGTCCTCCTCACCTACGATTCTACCTGGAAGCCCTCCCTCCCCACGCCCCCGGGCCCCTCCCTCCTCCCTGCACGCTGGAGGCCCCGCCCCTTCGCCCCAGCGGGCCCCGCCCTTCGCCCCCAGGGGAGCCCCCGGGTGAGATCCCGGGGCCCCTGGGGCGGGACGCCCCCGCCCCCCCTCACCTGTGGTACTGAGCCTGAAGAAACTGGAATTCTTCTTTGATGCGGTCGCAGATCTCCAAGATTGAGAACTTGAAGGGCTGGCCGGACTGAAGCGGGGTCTGGGGGTGGGAAGCCGGGGTCTGAGTTCCCGGACGCGCGACCCTCCCTACCCCCCGCAGCCCGGCCCCCCACTCACCGGGTGCCTTCCCTGGGGGTACATCCTGTCGATTCGAGAGGCCCCCCTCCCACGCCGCCTGAGCTTGACGATATGGGGACGGGGGCGGAGAGGCGGCGGCGGCGGGATGGGGGAGAGGCTGGGGTGGTGGGCTGCCCGAGAAAGAAGGGGGCAGCGGCGTGGGGCAGGGGACCCCGGAGTCCCCCGCCCCCCAAGCGAGCGCGCGGGGTCGCGGGGACCGAGGGGCGCCGAGGCCCCTGCCGGGCTGGGGGCGCGAGGCCGGCGCAGAAGGTCGGGCGAGCAGCGGCCGGTTTCAGAGGCGCGGGCGACGGGCCCCGCGCAGAGCCGCCTCCCTCCGGCGGGGCTCGGCCGGGAGCCGCGGGCAGAGCCGCCTTAAGGTGGCGCCGCCGCCCCCCGGCCCACCCACCCCGTGCACCCCCGCGACCGCGGCCGCGGCCTTGGGACCAACCCCTCCCTTCCACCAGGGACGAGCGGGGAAACTGAGGCTCGCGTCCAGCCCCGCAAACGTGGCCCCCTCGCCCTCCCTGAGGGCCCATGAGAGAAAAGCGCAATAAATACCTAGTGGCCCACTGTGGGAGTAGCTTGGTGGGGAGGGGGGCAGTTGGGGGCCAGAAATGGCCTTTCTGAGGAAGTGGGCTAAGACAAGTGTCGGGAGGAAGCAGCCTGCCGAGTGCTGGCTGGGAAACCTGCCTGCACAGAAAGGGACCAGGTGAGGGATGGGGCTGGGGGGCAGAGGTAGGCCCTCGCCTTTTCCTGGCCTCAGTATTCGCATCTGTAAAATGGCAGAGGCAGGAGCTATTTTTAAAGGACACGGTACATGAACAGCCCTCAGCCTGGCCTGGCACAGAGTAGACTCCCAGAGCTGGGAGTTGGGTTCCGGTGGCCACCACCAGCAGACTGGGCTGTCTCCCCTTTCAGACAATGGGCTCCTAGAAAGCAGAGGTCCCAAGGAGGATGAAAACGAATCTCTGCCATCAGACTGAGGTCTCGCTGAGGACAGGGGCTCCATCTCCCATCGCAGACCACAGATATCCTGTGAGGTAGGAGGTGGGACATTCTTATTCCCATCATGCTTCTGAGAAACTTCAGGGTTGTTTGTAAAGTCAATCAACAAACACGTGTTGACAGCCTACTGTGGACCAGACACTGTTCTAGGCACTGGAGCTCAGCAGGGAAGCAGACAGAGAAAATCCCTGGCCTCCTGTTAATAGCTGCCCCTGTGTCATTAGGTGAGTAAGCAGAAGCATACAAAAGCCCTAACAAATTCATTGGGCATCTATGGCATGCCAGGCATCCTTCCAGGCACCAGGGTGGATGGAGAACAGATTCCTGCCTTCTCTGAGTTCAGGGGATAAGGCAAGATCACAGCTTGGAAATTATGGAACTCTGTGTGCATACAAAGAGGAGTTTAGGGGGCAGTTATAGAGGTAGCGGAGGGAATCTGCTTATCTGGGGTGTCTGGGAGAGACCTCTTGGAAGAGGTAATGTTGGAGATGAGACCTGGAGGATAAAGATGGGCAGCCATGGGAAGGGAGGAGAAGAGAGATCCGGAGGATAAAGATATGAGTGTGTATGTGTGTTAGAGAGAGTGAGTATTTGACGGCTCCCTATTGCCATCAAGATAAAATCCAAACTCCTCCCTCTTCCCACAAGGCCCTGCACAAACCCCCTCCCCACCCTCCCTTCCCTGATCCCAACTTCCTTCACTTTCACCCTCATTCACTCTGCTCCTGCTACACAGGCTTCTCCTGCTCACCTGGTACAGTCCTGCCCCAGGGCCTTTGCACTTCCTGCTCCCTTTACCTGGAATGCTGTTCCCTTGCTTCTCGTCAGTCATTCAGGTCTCAGCTCAGATGTCATCTCCTCAGAAAGGCCCTTCCCGGCCACCCATCTAAGCAGTGCTCACCCACTCCACCCTGTAATTCTCAAACACTGCCTCCTATTCTCTCTCTTTCTAGGTCCTATCAGAGTTTGTTTCATTTGTGTTTTGTTTTGACATGATTGTGTTTCTTCTTGGGTTGTTGTATTCATTATTTGGTTCCCTCGCTAGGTTGTGTAGGGACAGAGCCCATCTTGGTGCCTGCAGAGACTGGCATACAATAAGTGCTCAGTAAATGAACAGGCACTGGCGTGAGAAGAAGAAACAGCAGATTCAGCTAAAACCAGAAATCACTGGCCACACTCCTGCTGGAGAATTCTAAGAAACAGGGGGTTCCACAATTCCATGATGCCGAAGGTTCATCATTCCAAGTTTGGGGGCATCTGTGAAGTCCTAATTCCAAAACCTTTCCAGGAGGTGCCTTACCTCCCCTGGGAAGACAACAGGTCCCCTCTCTGGGACACTAGTCCAAGCAGTGGTACCCCTTCCTCATCCTCTTCTCCTTTAGAGCCTCTGTCTTCTTCTGGGCCTTCTCTTGACAGAAGCCCTCCTTCTGGGGCTTCCCTGGTGGCACGGCGGTTAAGAATCCTCCTGCCAATGCAGGGGACACGGGTTAGAGCCCTGGTCTGGGAAGATCCCACACGCTGGGATCATCCCACAAGCCCGTGCGCCACAACTACTGAGCCCACACGCCACAACTACTGAAGCCTGCGCGCCTACAGCCCATGCCCTGCAAAAAGAGAAGCCACCGCAATGAGAAGCCCATGCACTGTAACGAGAGTAGCCCCTGATCACCACAACTAGAGAAAGCCCGCGTGCAGCAACAAAGACCCAATGCAGGGCTTCCCTGGTGGCGCAGTGGTTGAGAGTCTGCCTGCCGATGCAGGGGACGCGCGTTCTTGCCCTGGTTCGGGAAGATCCCACATGCCGCGGAGCGGCTGGGCCCGTGAGCCATGGCCGCTGAGCCTGCGCGTCCGGAGCCTGTGCTCCGCAACGGGAGAGGCCACAACAGTGAGAGGCCCGCGTACCGCAAAAAAAAACAAAAAAAAAAGACCCAATGCAGCCAAAAAAAAAAAAAAAAAGCCTTCCATCTCTTCAAGTTCAACAGCTCCTTCTTGACCCTCATCTCGCAGCTCTGCCCAGAGCAGCCTTTCCTCTCCCTGCCCCCATGCCCTCCTGATCTGTTGGCCCTCCTTCCTCTCTGAGGGCTGGTCCTCCTAGCCTAGCCACCTGAATGTCACCTTTGCCCACACCTCTGGTTGCCCAGGCTCTGAGCCACCACGTTCTCTTGGAGGCTTCAGGCATCACCTTCATGGAGATGGTTCCAAGCTCTGGCTCCACTCCTGGTCCTACCCTGAGACCCAGCCCTGTGAGTAGAGCCACCAACTAATGGATGTCCCCTTGGATGTTCCCCAGGCCACTAGATGCAGCACCTTCGCCCAGACCTGTCCCTCACCCTGTCAGGCCCCAGTCCACCCTGAACCCCCAGGACAGAGCATCAGCCTAGCCTCTTTTCTCCGCTTCTCCTGCCATGCAACCCTGCTCCCCATTCACACAGCCCCCTACCTACACCAGCCCTTCATCCTCTCCCAACTGGACCTCAAGCCACCTTCTCACTCTGAGCAGCTTTCACTATTGTCACCTTCTGTTTGAGTCTGGCCCTCCCTCACTTAAAACCCTCCCATGGCTTCCTAAGGTCCTTGGGACAAAGTTCCAGATCTTTAGGCATCAGATGCCCTGCACCACCTGGCGCAGCCCAGCTTCACTTCCCTCCACCGGTTCAAACACTCTCTGCTCTGGCCACATCAGCCAGATTACCTAATCTGTGTTCCTCTCCACCTCTGGGTCTTTGTTTATGTTGTTATCTCTTTTGAGAATTCCCTCCCTCTCCTTTTCTGCCTGGAGAAAATCCATTCTGTCAAAGCCCAACCCAAAAGGCGCCTCCTCCAGGAAGCTTCTCCGAAAGGCATCTCCCCCTCCACACACAGACTGTTTAAAGTTGGCAGGTACACGGGTATTTATTCTATAAACACCTCTTCATGGGGAAGATGATGGGGCCCTGGCGAGGACCAGCCCCAGGCCTAGCCTGGGAGGTCCCCAAGGTGGGTGGGACAGAGCTGAGGACACACCGTAGGCCCACCTAATCAGTGCCAGGAAAACTGTGCCCAGGGCCTAAAGGACCCAGAGAACGAACAGGAGCTCTGCCTGGTGAGTTCAGAGGCGGCTTCCTGGAAGAGGGGACTTTTACCCATCAGTGTTTAGATCCCTCAGCCAGGCACACTCCACAGGAGAGGGTAAATACAGATTTGTGGATTGCCTGAGAAGCCACAAAACCACACACACACACACACACACACACACACACACCTCTTAGTGTGTGTAATCTGCCAGGAAGGAGGAGATGATTTGCTCTGAGCAGCAGCAACCCGTTTGGGGAGCAGCTTTGAGAATTTGGGGAGGCTCAGCAGTCTGTGAGATGGGGATGAAACAGGAGGGGAGGGGGCAGGGCACAACCTTGAATGACATAGCCTGAGGACATGACATAAACTGATTACAACCAAATGGGTCCAAGATGGCAGATAAGTCGGACAAGTCAACTTCCAGTAGACCTTGAGCCTCAGTGTATGCTCACTGTAACACATCAACAAGCTGAATGACACACCCACAGGCGCCATGACAAATCCAAGACCAACCATAAGGATCAAAAAGTGGGCAGTGGCCCAATTCCTGGAAATCCCCACCCCTTCACGAAATAGCTGGAATACTCCTCCCCCTCATTAGCCTATGAAATTACCCACTCCTATAAAAACTGACAACCCCATAGCCTGGTGCATTTCTCACCTTCTGAGATGGCCCACACTCTGTGGAGTGTGTTTCTCTCTAAATAAATCCACTTCTTACCTATCACTTGTCTCTCACTGAATTCTTTCTGCGTTGAGACATCAAGAACCTGAGCTTCGGGGCTTCCCTGGTTGCACAGTGGTTAGGAATCTGCCTGCCAGTGCAGGGGACACGGGTTCGAGCCCTGGTCCGGGAAGATCCCACATGCCGGGAGCAACTAAGCCCGTGCGCCACAGCTACTGAGCCTGCACTCTAGAGCCCGCGAGCCGCAACTACTGAGACCGTGAGCCACAGCTACTGAAGCCCGCGTGCCTAGAGCCCGTGTTCCACAACAAGAGAAGCCACTGCAGTGAGAAGCCCGCACACCACAATAAAGAGTAGCCCCCTCTCGCTGCAACTGGAGAAAGCCCGCGGGCAGCAACGAAGACCCAATGCAGCCAAAAATAATAAACAAATAAAATAAATAAATAAATAAAATAAAAATAAAACTTAAAAAAAAAAAGAACCTGAGCTTCATTAAGTCCTGAAACCAGGTGTGTGATCTCAGTTGGAAGAGTGTGGGTTTTGGCCGGGTTTGAGTCCCAGCCACGTGGGTTCAAGTCCCAATCTGAGGTGCACAGTTTCAGGGGGACCCCTAGGCAGCACTTACTTGATAACTTACTGAAATGCCACATCCGGCCAGAGCAGGAGGCAGGGAAAGGACTGCCAGGCATGAGTTACAGCCTGGGCAGTCTAGCACAACCTTCTCATTTCTCCGGGAAGGCTTTCTCCAGCTAACTCATTTGCCATACAGGGCTTCAAAGCCGCACTCCTCTGGGGTCTCAGTTTCCCCATCTGCAAAACCCAGGGGGAAGGTGCAAAACTGGGGAAAGGGGTTTAGCTTTTGATCTCTCCCCTCCCACTGTACAGAAAGACGCAGCCCCGGTTCCTGGCTGGGTTTTTATGATGTGGATGTTTTTGCTTTTTTTTTTTTTAAAAGTAAAAAGCTGAGAAGCAGCCCTGGGACACGGGATTGCTCAGACCACCTTAAATCAGCCTCACCGCCCCAGCTACTGTGGAAATTCCTTTCTCCGCGGTGGTTGGCTGGGCGCACCAGCCAATCAGCCCGCGGAGCTCCCACATGGGTCCGTGACGTCACAATGAGCGCTAGCCAATGGGGATCAAGGAACCGGCAACCAATGGCAGAAGGCGCTAGGATCGGCTGGGCCAATCGGAAGGCGGCGAGGCAGTCCCAGCGGGGTATGGGGAGTGTGGCTCCCCCTCCCTAAGAGAACTGAGACCCTCGTGGACGCCTGATCCTGGCGGGTTTGGGGCGGGGTGGGGTGGGGGGGTCTCCGGCTCGGTTAGTATCCAAAAAATAGGGAGAAGCGATCCACCACCTAAGCCTGGCGGGTCTTCCCTTAAAAACAAGAGTCCCTCGTCCAACATACTACCTTGCAAAAGCCAGGCCAGCAGGCTGGACCGACTAGCGTCTTTCGCCCTCTTTCGCAGATAGGTAAACTGAGGTAGAGACGTTAAGTCACTGCGGACGCTCGGGGAAGAACTGAGACTCTCACTCGAGCCCGGAGGCTCCCAGCATGGTTCAGTTTCTGTCTTCAGGTCGGATGGGGAGGAATGGGCCCAGGGGTAGGCGAGGAGAGGGGGTTGCTGGTCCCCACGCCTCAGTTTCCCCGGGCGCGAGCGGGAGAGTAGACTGGAACAGGGGTTCTACGAAAGACTACGAGCCCCAGAAGCTCCTGCGCGGCGCTCGCCCGGGTTGTCAATCAAAGTAACGTGGGTCCCTCTCCGACCCGCGCTCCCCCGCCCGCCGCCTCTCTCCTGCCAGCGCCCGCTCCCTCCCCGTCGGCTCCGGGCCCGGCGCGGTATAATTACAGCCCATTGATCCGACCCGGGCCGGGAAAGCGGCTCCCTCGGGGAGGCCAAGCCTTTGGCTTCCGACTTCGCCAACCTCTGCCTACCGCCCCCCTAGCCGAGCTGCTGGGCCACCAGCCAGGCCTGTCCCCTCCTGCTGGCCAGGGCTCGTAGGTGACCTCTGAGCCTCGGTTACCTTGGCGGTGAGCCCCCCTCAGAAAAATTACACACAGGTTTCCTTCCACCCAAGAACTTGGGACGCCCTCCTGCCCTGTTCTAGCGCCCCCGACCTCCTCATGTGACCTAGAGACTCTTGAGGGCCTCTCCCTGGGCCACAGTTTTCCCACCTGTACAGTGAGATGGTTGCACAAGACTTATTCATGAAACCAATGCTTTCTTCTGGCGCCAAGCGAGCAGCCAGGGCTAGGCCATGCAGGAGGGGTTCCTGAGTTTGGGGAAGTAGGGGGAAAACAAGCACATAGCTCTCAGACCCCTGAGAGTGGTCAGGGCTGGGGAAAAGGGAGGCACTGGGGTGGAGGTGGGGGTGGGGGCAGAGCCAGGAGTGAGGTATCTGCTTGGGAAGATGGAAGGGCTTCCTAGATGTCAGGTGGGGGTGTTTAAGCTAGGGTTCTGCAGAATGCATAGGAGTTGCCTCATTTGAGCTGTGCCTTTATATAACCCTAGACCAACATGGAAGAGGAATGATGGGGCAACTTTAAACCCTGCCCTGGAATTGAGGAGCCTTGAGCTCTGACCCCTTGCCTTGCTGAGTGGACCTCTGAACATTCCCTGGCTGTGAAGTGGGGAGTGGACACACCCATGGGTGTAATACCCCTCTGCCTACTTTCACAAGGGTCCATAAAGTCCCAGCAGGCTCTGACCAGTGGGAGATCAGAAACTGCAGCCAATGGCTAGAGGCACTAGCATTGGCTGCGGGCTCCAAACTCCAGCCTTCCCCTGGGCAAGAACTGGACAGCTCAGGGGGAAAAAAGAAAGGGCTTTTGGAAGTCCAGGGTGGACCTGGGCTCAGTGGGTAACCTTATCTGGAATACGAGGTTGATAATAGAATCTTCAAATAAGTTCATGTCTATAAAGTACTTAAAATAATTCATAGTAAATGCTCAGAACGGGGTAGCCATTTGCACTCCCTTTATGCTCCAAAGGGCCCTTCTCTCCCAGCCTTACTTCACACCCCACAGCTGGGCTATGCACTCACTCTCCACTCCTCCCATATTTTTTTTTTTTTTTTTTTTTTGCAGTACGCGGGCCTCTCACTGTTGTGGCCTCTCCCGTTGCGGAGCACAGGCTCTGGACGCGCAGGCTCAGCGGCCATGGCTCACGGGCCCAGCCGCTCCGCGGCATGTGGGATCTTCCCGGACCGGGGCACGAACCCGCGTCCCCTGCATCGGCAGGCGGACTCTCAACCACTGCGCCACCAGGGAAGCCCCCTCCCATATTTTTGATCACCCAAATGTGAATCAGATCTCATTCTTCCCTCTGCTCAAGAATCTTCCATAGCTCCCCATCACCCTCAGAGTAAAATCCAAACTCCCCACCTCTGTCTACATGATCTGACCCCCATCAATTTCCTACTCTCACCCCTCCCTCTCTCCTCCTCACTCACTCCCTTGCAGCCACACCGGCCTCCTTGCTGTTCCTCCAACACACCAGACACGGTCCTGCCTCAGGGCCTTTGCACAAGCTGTTTCCTTTGCCTAGACCACAGCTGGTTCAAAACATCAGCACCTGGGGAGGCCTGGCCTGGCCAGCCTGGCTGCAATAGCCCCCAACCTCCCTACCTGGTCAGCCTCTATCATTTCACTTCCTTCAGAAGCCTCATCACTCTCTGAACACTTACAGTTTATTTGCTTATGTGTTTATGGTCTGTCCAGGCCCAACACAATGCCTGCTCCACGTATTTGTTGAGAAAATAAAGGGATGAGCTTAGAGAGGGTCAGAGCCTCTCCCAGGTCACCCAACATGTGGGGCAGGGCCCCAGAGCCCCTGACAACCTGCCCAGTGCTAACCCAACCTGCGGGGGTCTGCTGCAACCTGAAGGCCTGGGTTCAAATCCTACCTTAGCTGTTGTGTTGCTGTGATTCTGTCAAATGGGGGTAATGACAGAAATTTCTTCATCCTGTGTTATAGGACTCCCGGCACGGCATGCAGAACTTCCCAGACCAGGGATCGAACCCCCGTCCCTGCAGTGGAAGCGCGGAGTCTTAACCACTGGATTGCCAGGGAAGTCCGAGGCATCTCCTATTTTTAAACTCCTGGGGTCTCCTAGTCAATGTAGCCATCCCAGACCCTCACCCTCTGGACCCTTCCGTCTGGCATCTCTGTGAGCTGTGCCTCCATCTCTCCCCTGGGGCCGGGGGGTGGGGAGGTGCTCCCTGCTGGACCGCAGACTCACCCAGCCCCCAGGCACTGCACAGGTGTGGGTGGAGCCCTGTGGCCTCATATGAATCTTACTCCCCAACTTCTGGTTTGCAGGGAGACATTTTATCCTCTCTGGGCCTCAGTTTACTCATCCGGAAAAGGGGGCTGCCCTTGATAATGGTACCCGTGGCGGTTATTACTCTGGGCTAGCTGCTTTATTCAGTTGACCTTGTGTCTGACGCTCACAACTGCACTGCGAAGTAGGGGATGAGAACCTGCGGTGGACCAGGCAGAACTGCCTCCAGGCTTCTGCCCTGGGCTCCCTCTGCCTGGAACACCTCCCCGCCCCTAGCCATCTCCCTGAGGCAGGCTCCTTCTGTGATCCAGGTCTCGGCTCAAATGTCACCTCCTCAGAGAGGCCTCCTCCCATCTCCTGGCTCGAGTAGCCCCCTGTCATTCTCTGTCTCCTGCCCCTGGTGGAGTTTTCTTCCTAGCACTTGACTGTTCTTGGAAATTATCTTATTCGTTGGTTTATTTGCTGTCTGTCTTCCCTACACGCTGTGGGTTCCACTAAGGGCAAGATGGGCCCTGTCCTGGGTCCAGGGCAGCCACCACAGAGCCTGGCACACATCAGGCGCCCAATAAATTCCGGTTGCCGGTCAGTCTGGCTTGGGAGTGGGGGGAGGGGAGGCGGCCAGGGCCAGAGACGCCTAGGGATCTATCCAGGGTCACAGAGAGCCGCGCTCCGGGTGGGCGCTCGGTGGCTGGCGTCCTGGGGTCCCGGGGCCACCCCCCCGCAGTTCAGGCCGAGGGGGCCGCGTGCCAGGTGGTCGTCCCCTCGTTCCCCGCGCCGCCGCGGCTGGGGAACACACCGGTAACCACGTGGGCCGGGCCAGCGCGTCACCCCAACTGGCCGGGACAGGCCCAGCGGGGCACGGGGAGCGCGGGCACCGCCCCTTCCCCGCCCGGGATCCGGGAGGCCGAGGAGGGGGAGGAGGAAACGGAGGGGACAAAGCGGGTGGAGGAGAGGAGGAAGGGGTTGAGGGGCGGGGAGGGGGAGGAGGACGCCAGGGGGCGGAGGGTCAAGGGCGGGGAGAAGCGGGCTTCCTGGCCTGGCCGGCGCGCAGCAACCCGGTCCGGGGGGCCTGGGTGGGTGGGAGAGGTTTGCGGGGGAGGGTGTGGGGAGAGTACTGGCGAGGTCGGCTGAGAGGCGAGGATGGCGGGGAGGGAGCATAGTAGGAGGGAGAGATCAAGGGGGAGGAGAGAGAGATAGAGAAGGACCTTGAAGGAGAGAAACAAAGCTGGAGAGACAGAGACCCAGAGGTTCCCGGAAGCAGTGGGGGTGAAGAGAGAGAGAGGGGCAGATCCCGGGAGAGGCCCTCAGAGCAGGATGCTTGGCTGTGGGACGGGGGCTTGGGGTGCATGCAGCTCCCTCTTGCAGCTCCTAAAGTCAGAAAACATCTAAATACTGCGCGGGCTTCCTCCTGCGGCCCTGCCTCTGTCTCCCCTCCAGCTGGGCCCCTCTGCGACCCCAGATCTTGCTCATGGTGCACCTGGCTGTGCCCCTCCTCCGCTCAAACACCTTCCATGCTCCCTGCAGCTGTCTCTCCCACTGAGCAGGCACCTTCTTGCAGGGCTGGCCCAGGCCCACCCATCTCGCGGGCTCCTTTGCCATTTTCTCACTTTCTCCCTAGATCTTCCATGAACACCTATTGTGTGCCAGGCAGGAGTCTAAGCCCTGGAGATTCAGCAGTGACCAAAACAGACCCAATTCCTATTGTCCTGAAACTCATCTCAGAGTGGGGAAAAGCAGAGGACAGGGAATATTTGTTGACCTAAGTTGTTCACAGCGATCAATGCTGTGAAGATAAAGCGAGCAGGAGAGAGGGGGTGGTGATGGCCGGGAGTGCGCTGACTGTGGGGACAGTGTGTTCCACGCAGAGGGTCAGGCCCAGAGGTGGCACCGTGCTTGGTCACCCTCAGACACGGAAAAGAGGCCAATTAGAATGAAGGCCCTGAGCAAGGGGAGCGGCCATAGCTCTACCCACCTGCACAGGATCCAGGCTAAGGTCTGGACCCGGCAGCTTGCATCTTCCCACATCAGAATCCTGGTTCCGTGGCTGTGTGCCAGGGGCGAGTCACTTTATATCTCAAGCCTCAGTTTCTTTATCTGTAAAATGGTCCTTCCTTCACCAGGCATTTTCAAGAACTGATTGCCAGCTGTAGCTGGAGCCCTGAGCCGAAGCCAGAGCATGGTAGATGTTCAGATTGCAGCCATCTATGATTTCTGTTATCCTTAGGATTTGTGTTGCTTTCCTGATTATTTTTTAAATACGTATTTATTTATTTATTTGGTTGCACCGAGTCTTAGTTGCAGCAGGTGGGCTCCTTAGTTGTGGTATGTGAACTCTTAGTTGTGGCATGCATGGGGAATCTAGTCCCCTGACCAGGGATGGAACCCGAGCCCCCTGCATTGGGAGCGCGGAGTCTTAACCACTGGACCACCAGGGAAGTCCCCTGATTATTTCTATTTGTGCCTAGCGGGGCTGAGAGCTCCGCTAGCCAGCAGAGGGCAGGAGACTGGCTGTGGCCCTGCCTTGTTTTGCGACTTTGACAGCTTCCTCCCCTTCCTCCGGCCTCAGTTTTCCTGTCTGCACAATGGGGAGAGCATGTGGTCGGTCCAAGATCTCTGATTCCACGTCACTGCAGCTTCTTTTTGTTTCTCCTCCAAGTCCAAGTCCAAGGCGCAAACACACAGACTTTGGAAGGAGGAAGGCCACGTAAATATTTCAGGCAGTAGACGTACCTGGCCCGCCTGGACTGTGAATGTTTAACGCGTCACATCCTAGTTTTCGCTGGCCTTCACAGGATGTTCTTCTCCCCGGCTGGGGAATCTGTTAGTCCTTGACCCCTCCTGAGCCCTGGAGGCCAAACCAGGAGGAGGTGGGCCTGGCTCTGGGGGGGGGGGCTGGGGTGCAGGAGGGGTGTGTGGGGACGGGGCTGGGTCAGTCTCATGCCACTCTGGGGCCTGTGGGACTCTCCAGCGCTGTGGACATCATTGTGTGCACGGCGAAGTCAAGGCTCAGAGAGAGTCAGGGAGCCTCACACCCCGGTGTACACAGATCCCTCCCTGGAAAGACCCCTATAAAGGGGGAGGGGGCCGGAAGAGGGGACTCCCAGAAGGGCCTGGGGTCTAGGTGGGGGGCGTGGAGTCAGAAGGGATGGGTTCACCCAGTCCTGTGCCCCAGGAGCTGGAAGCGTAGCTCTGGCTCCTCCTCCTCCTTTCTGCCCCTCCCCCTCGCCTCCCTCCCCCCCATTGCTCCTTCATTCTCTCTCATCCCTCCTCCCCATCGCCCTCCGTCCCCCTCTCTTTGCTTCTCTCCCTCCTCCCTCCTTTCCCTAACCCCCCTCCTCCCTCCGGCCCTCCCTCCCTTCCTCTCTCCCTCCTCTCCCCCTCCCCCTCCCTTATCTCCATCCTCCCTCTTCCCCTCCTCCTCCCACCCGCCTTCCCCCTCCTCCCCTTCCTCCCGCCTCATTAGGCGTGCCCGCGGCGCGGGGCCCATTAGCGGATCAATTAGCCGAGGTTGCCGGCAGCCCGGTCGTTAAGCGGCGGGAGGCCGCACCTCCGCCCGCCCCGGCTTCCCGGCCGCGATCGCGTACCTCCAGGACCCTCTGGTCTCGCTCCCCACTGCGGACTCCTGGGCCCGCCCTATACCCTCCCCAGCCCCACGGGCGGGATGAGGGGCTTCGAAGCCCTCAGAGAGACCCCAGGTCACAGATGTCTCCGTGGCTAGGCAGGACCCCCCTTCTGCTTCGAAGACCCCTGAGGGGGACTGTCGGGTTTGCCCCCCTCCCCAACGCCCTTCATCTGCCAGCAACATCAGTAATAATAATATCAGCTGACGGCCGGTGAGCCCTTGCAGGCTTTCTGCTAATCCTCGGAACCCTCTTCCCAGAAACAGATCAGACAAGTGACTTCACTCGCCTCACTCGCCATAGCGCCTCTGCTTGCTGACACCTGCTGACACATTTTGTATTTTCCTACCGCCGGCCACAGGGCGGGGACTTAAGTGTCCTGTTTCCTGCTGTGTCCCCAGGGCTCAGAGTAGGGGTGCAATCAATGAATGAATGAAAAAGATGAATGAATGAATGGGTGAGGGTCTGCTAAAGCACTTTTCACGGAGTCAGTAATAGGATCTTCATGACAACCGTGGGTTCTGTGATTATACCCATTTTACAGATAGGGAGGGAAAACCAAAAACCAGAGTGGTGAAGCCACTTGCTTGGATCACCCTGCTGTGAGAGGAAGAGCCAGGATTTAAACCCACGCTGGAGACCCCATGCCCAGAAGCAGTATGTGACAAATTAATAACCACTGTTCCCCTCCAGGGGTGGGGGTGTCCCAGAGCCTTGCTTTGGGGGGAGGGTCAGGGGTGGCCTTCAGAAAAGTGACTTCTGGGAGTCCTGGGGGATTAGAACGGGGGGGAGGGGAAAAAAAGAACACTGTTCCAAGCAGAAGGAACAGCATGTGCAAAGGCCGCTAGGCAAGGAACAGCCAGTTGTTTCAATCTGGCTGCAGCCTGCTGGGAAGGAATGATTACAGGGCTGGGTAGCAGGCCCTTGCGGTCTCCTGGGCCTAGAATTTATTCCAAGGACCATGGAGGCCAAAGATTATCTATTCTTTAAATCCTTTTTAAAAACTGTGAAATAGAACACACAGAAGAGTGCCCTGATTGTAAGCAAACAATTCGATGAATTATCACAAAGTGAATACACTTGTGTAATCAACTCCCAAATTACCATCACCCTTAGAAGTCTCCTTTGGTAACTCCATGACATCTGGTGCTATAGGTCCCTTGGGCCTGTCTTTGTTCCTTATATAAGTGGAGTCACACAGCATTGACTTTTCCATACCTGGCTTCTTCAGTGTTCTGTGTGCCAGATGTATGGTGTCAAGTGCGGTGAGGTCTGGTTCTTTTTCTGGCTGCGTAGTATTCCACGGGCAGCTAATGTCACAACTTACCCTTCTGCCCTTTGATGGACAGCTGGTGGTTTCCAGTTTGGGGCAATGAGGACTAATTACAGCTGCTGTAAACATTCTTGTGGCACGTGTGTTGGGTGGATCCAGCATTCAAATCCGGGGGTATCACCGGGTGCTAAGCAGCCTTCTGAGGCAGATGTAACAATTTACACTCCCCAAGCGAGGGGCAGAGATGAGTTCTGGTTTTCAGCACAAGGATATACATTAAGCAGGGAGTGATCCCATCTCACTGGCATTTTTGGAGGTGATTTGGCTGCAGTGGGGGAGGGGAGGGGCCCAGCAGGAGGGTCCCCCTGTCCCCTCTCTGCCTCCTCTTTCTCTCCTTAGGGACAGGAGACATTTACCCTGAGGTTGGCTGTCCATCATTACCCCTCTGTCTCTCCCTCCTTCCCTTCCTGTGCCCTTGGCCCCCATGCAAACCCACTGGATTGGGCAGACAGCTGAGAATTCCTTGCATCCCTCGTGCTCCCAGCTCCTTGAGGGTGGGATTTCTGTGGCATGAAGCCCTTGTGAAGATCTTACCAAGTCCAGATGACTGTCCCCACTCTCCACCCACCTCCCCGCCACCAGGCCCATATCCTGGGTGGGGAGCCTGAACTTCTCTTAGTTTTTATTATTAAATGTTTTGGCCACAGCACGGGGTATGTGGGATCTTAGTTCCCCAACCAGGGATCGAACCCACACCCCCTGCATCGGGAGCGCAGAGTCTTAACCACTGGACGGACCACCAGGGAAGTCCCTTAAGTTCTCTTGACTGAAATGCCAAGTGTGCTGGGAATCACCTTTCCTGCTGGCTCCCCCTCCTGGGCTGGTCCAGCTTGGATGCAGGGGGGCGAGGGTGGGCTCCAAGTGGTCCTTGGAGAGTTGAGGTCCAGCTGGGGGTCTGTGTTCTCTGATCTGGAAAAAAGCGTTTTGTGTGTGCAGTGTGACTGTGCAGTCTCAGCAGCTGTCTCTAAGGGTAAAGACTATCATTTAGGAACCCTCTGGCCTGGGACTCAGAAACTAGTGACCCCTTAGCTTTTCTGAGTCCCTTTGCCTACCTGTCAAAACGGCTGGCTAGACCTCAAGCACCTAGGCTGTGCTGTGTGACCTAGAGCCTCCCGCTGGCCCTCTCTGGGCTAGGCGCCAAGTTCAGGAGCTAGACTACATTTACAAGCCGGACTCAGCTAGGACTCTCAATATCCAGTCCTGTAACAGACGAGGGGATCTCAGACTTGAAGGAAGCCCTCTCCTCCTCCGGGAAGGGGGGCACCGCGGGCAACTCGCAACACAGAGGCAGGAACACGGCAACCAACCTTCTCACATCTTTATTTGAAAGGCACAGCTAAGCCCACCCTCGATACAGCATTTTCACTTCTCTCCGTAGAGATCAAACGACTGAACACAACAAAGGCTGACAGTCTAAAAGGCTATATACAGACACAGGTGTGGGTGTTGCTTTTTTTTTTTAACATTTTTCTGTCTTTTTCTTTTTTTTAATATCCCTTTTCTTAAAAGACAAGCTAGTATACTGGAAAAAGGAAAAATAAAAAATAAAAACCAAGACAACTCGAGTACCCTCATCTTTATTTGGGAAAAGGGAGAAAGGGAATTCTGGGTCGCCCACCCCACCCTGTTCCCCGGGCAAAGCTTGCTGTCCATGGCCCCTCTTTCTTTCATGGGTGAGGGGACAGGACTAGGTGTGGGCGGCGGGAACTAGCAGAGGGTGAGTGAGTGGGAAGGGGAGACGCGGGGCGCCCAGGGCGGGGAGGGGCAGCTAGCATTGTGTTTGCATGCAGTGCCAGGGTGTGAGGCCAGGGTGTGCCCCGGGGGGGGCGGGGGGGGGCAGCGGGCTGTCAGTTACAGGTGTGCGAATTGGGGAAGTGCAGGGGGTACTGGACCTCTTGAGGTCTTGCTCCCTTCGGACCTGGCCTCCCACTTGTGCCTCCAGGCCTCAGCTTGCCTCATCTGTGATATGGGCGGGTAATGACCCATTCAGGCTGCAGGGGAGGAGGAGGGAGGCTGGGAGTCAGGGGTAGGAGCCAAGTCAAGGGGTGGCACACAAGCAGGGCGAGGGCCCCAGCAGGCGGCTACCATAAATACTACCAGAGTTGAGCCAATCCCGAGCTATACTGTGTCTTATGCTGAATCTTTCTCTCTCTCCGTGTCTGTCTCCCCTTTGTCCCCCCGCCCCCATCCCAGCCGCCCACTAATCCGATTTCTCGCCATCATCCTCCTGGTGGGTGTCACCGTCATGCCCATTCTTGTCTTCCTTGGAGAGGTGGGCCTGGGAGCCCAGCGCCGACAGCGAGAGGAGGCCGGTGCCTGCACTGACCGCCGGCAGCGAAGGGGGCTGCAGCCCCACAGGCAGTGGGGTCAGAGGCAGGGCCAGAGCCTGCAGCTGGGACAGCTGGTGGGCTTGGAGCTGCTGCTGCAGGGCAGAGGAAGGGGAGCGTTAGCCCCCTTGGGCCCACCTGTCCTTCTCCCACCCGCTGCTTCCCCCGAAGACCCCAAACATACTCGGATGATGGAGTTCAGCTCAGGAGCAGTGACCTGCTTAGCCCTCTCGATGGCTCCCAAGACTTGCTGCTGGTGCTGGATGTGGAGAGAAATCAACTGATTAGCCCCGATCTTGTTAGGGCTTGTGGCTCAGAGCCCAGAAGCCCCGCTCCCATCTGGGCTATTAGAGCCCTCCCTCTCCACAGCTTCCCACGCCTCCCGAAACCCCCCTCTCTCCAGCTGATTCCCTTCATCCAGCCTCAGTCTCTTCATCTGGGAAATGGGATACACGGAGATGCAGAGAAGACCCAAAGGGCTTGGTACCAAAATCTTAGGAAAAAGCTTTTGGGTGAGTCTGAGAAAGCCTGAACCACAACCAATGCCATGTGCAAAGCAGCAGAAGTGCGGTGCACAACCTGGTCAACAGTACAGGGAAGTCCTGGTTCTAAGAGCTCAGACCAGGACTGCTGGTCCAAGAGATCGGAGATCTGCTAACCCAAGCTCCTCTTCCTCCAGAGCCTGGGAAGGCCCAGTGAATTCTGGCAGGGCTGGGGCACGAGTCTCGGTTCAGGGCAATCCCCCACCCTGTACCCCAGCCCTCCCTGAACGTCTGTCTCTCTGGCCATCAGATGCTAGAATCTGCCAAGCTCCTTCTTTGCCTTGGCTACCGGGGAGCCCCTGTTGTGAACGGAAACCACAAGGCTAGGTCTTCAGGGTCCTAAGAGTCCCCTTCTTTAGGGCTTTCATGGTGTCCTCCTGGAATTGTTCCTGGGCATCACCTGAGGGACCCCAAGATATGGGTGGGGGCTAAAGAGAAAATGATGAATTATCAAGAGTAAATCTGGCAGAGAGCAGATGGGCCTTACATGACCCAGACACGTGTGTGTGTGTGTGTGTGTGTGTGTGTGTGTGTGTGTGTACAGAGTGGGCCTCACACCAAGAGTCTTAGAACCCCAGGAAACAAAAGAGGAAGAGTTGGGTACCTGGTTCCTCCATGTGTCTGTGTGCGTCTGTGTGTGTCCGTGTGCCGTGTGTTTAAGTGTCACATCTGCGCATATCTGTGGCTGTTTGTATGTCTGCCTATGTGTGCTGGGAGCCCCCCTGTCCACACAGCGGCCAGCAGGGCCCCGCGGATGAATCTCAGGGGGTGAAAGACGGAAGCAAAACAGGGAAACAGAATTCTTGGTGCAGTCTTCAGCGTAGCTGACATTTTTACAGTGCAATGACTCACTCAGGCTGGGAATTCCACAGCAGGGTGAGGCCCCTCCCTCCACTGCCCTGCACCCCTGGGGTTTCTCCAACCTGGGGATTCTTCTGCACAGACTGACTGGTGGCTGGGAGGTCCAGAGAGGGAAGGCGTGTGCCCTGGGGTACCCAGCACGCTGCTGCCCCAGATGGCTGCAGGACGGAGGGCCTGGGGAAAGTTCACGGTCCATCTACCGCCTCCTCCCCGCAGCCCTGAGAGGCCTGGGGGCTCCACTCACCTCTTGGGAAAGGTAGGGCAGGACCTGGGCACAGATCCCATTCAGCCTCTTGACGATTTCAGCCTGAAACACACAGACGCTTCAGCCCTGGGCAGCAGCTGGGGCAGGCGCAGACCAGCCCCGGGAGGCCTGGGGGTTCTGTCTAATCTAAGAAGAGGCCAGCTCGGCCCAGGGTCAGGTCAACTCATCGGGCCCACGGACACCCAATCAGCAGCAAAGGTGGAATCTGAGGCTGGCTCTCTGCCCTGTAGGCTAAGAGCACAGGACAAACCCACGCCCAGCCGCTTGGGGTCCCGGTGGCCCTGGGAAGATGATGCCCAGTGTCCGATAGGTAGTGAGTGCTCCGTGGGGGAAAGGGGAAAAGGGGTGGGGGCAGCTGGCATCAGTGTTCTACAACATACCCGAGGGTAGCCTCATCAGGGCACAGGTGGCAAGAGCAAGGCTGCAGGGCAAGGGGCAATCTGGGGGTTCCAGGGCGGGTTGGCACATCAGCCCTCCCCTGCTGTTTGCAAAGGGGAGACAGTGGGGTGGGGGGTGGCAGGTCCCCGGAAAGTCTCTGCCCCTCCCCCTCAGGGAGGCCTAAGAAAGAAGGGGGGTGGGTTGGGAGGTAACAGGATAGCAGGGCAGACTTGGTGCTCAGGCAAGGGGTGGGCAAGCTCCTACCTGCCTGGGGGAGTGCCGAAGTAAGCGTGGGACGGAGGAGGGGGGAAGAGGGCGTACCTGCTTGTGCATCTCGATGTTCAAGCCGTAGGACATCTCGTAGTACTGCATGGGGGCGGAGAGGAGACAGAGAGAAATGGCGGCGGGTGAAGAATGGGGGGCTCCAGAGACAAAGAGATGGGGGGAGTGACAGAGAGAGAGACAAAGAGGGGGAGAGGAGAAGAAGGGGAGAAATGGAGAGATGGGGAGGGGAGGGCAGGCGAAAGAGATGGAGATGGAAGTGGGGAGACACCCACACCAGGCGCTGGGGCCCAGGTGCCTGGTGGGGCTGCTGTGGAAGCTGGGGGAGCTTCAGGGCCCCAGCAGCGGTGTGGGTGCCCTGGTTTCTGGAATAATGATCACACCCCAACCTCTAACACACACACAGACACACACACAGACACACATAGACACACACATACACATTCTCTCTCTCTCTCTCTCCAAGGCTCCTAATCTTTTATCTTTATGTGTCTTGTCTGCGGGTGGCCCTGGACTCCAGGGAAGTTTGCCTTCCTGGGTATAAATAATCGAGGATAAACAAATCCTGCTGGGTCTGGCTCTGGGGCCAGCAGCGCCCCCCCTCACGCCCCAGATCTGACCCTGCCCCTTCCCTTGCTCTAAACAGTCCCATGGCGCCCCTCTGTCACCCCAGGGAGGGTGGGGGGGAAGCCAAGTTTGTTCCCAGGCCTTTGTGTGGTCTCCCCTTCTCTGCCCAGCAAGCTCCTACTCATTCTTCAAGACCCCAGCTGCAATGCCCCATCCTCCAGGCAGTCTTTCTCAAACCGGGAGCACCCCCTTCTGGAGTCCCCCAGTCCCGGGTCCCTCTCTCTGGCCCATTCCTCCCTCTGAGGCCAGAGGTTCAGTGTCTGGCTCTGCTTCCCCCACAGCATGGGAGAAGTGGGCTCTGGGCTGGACGGAGGTGGCGCAGTAGGGCGCGGGGGTGGGGTGGGGTTGATGCAGAAATCGCCACCTGGTGGGTAGGAAACCTAGCAAGTGATTCTGGCAGTGTGCACGCGGGCAGGGTCTCAAATGTCAGGCCCAAGAACGCAGTGACACCCCTTCCCTCCCACCCACGTCCGAGTCCTCCTCCCAGGCTTGGGCAAGGAGGGGTTAAGCCTGGGATGCCTGGACCATGGGGGTGGGGAGGGATCTGGCTGCTTCCTCAGTCAGATCCTGGCTTTCCCAGCCATTGGCTCCTTTCCTGCCAAGGACAGCCGGGGGACCTGGCAGGCCCAGGCTGCAACCCGGTGGTTTGGCACCTCGGCCACTGCCTGGGCCGGCAGCCAGGCCAGCAAGACGGACTCAGCCCGGCCCAGGGGCAGGCTGAATGGAGAGCTGACCCTGACTCCTCATACATCCCAGAGGTGGCGGCCAGGGTTCAGGCAACAGCTGCTGGTGCTGGAGGGGGATCTGGGGTCCCCCATCCCTGCCCACTGGACCCCAGGGCTGGCTTACCATCACGTAATGACGCTGCATCTCTGACTTCTCACTGGCCAGCTTGTCACATTCGAGTTTCAGACTGAAAAAGAACATGGGGGGGGGGCGGGGGCTGGGCTGAGGTCCCCCCCCATTGTGCAGGGGAGCCCCTAACTTTGGTGGGGGACAGGCAGAAAATGGGGCAGGGGGAGCCTCAGGTGCCCTAGCTAGAAAATGTGGATTATGAAACCAACTTTGCAGATCTGGGGGCAGAGAAAGCAATGAAAATAATAAAAGTAACAAAAGTCAGAGCAAATGCCCTGACTGTAGCTGAGACAGGGATTCCAAGAAACTTCTACCTCTCCTGAAACCCAAAGAGGTCAGGGCTGTTAACATCACTCTGTTTTTACAGATGATGCAATGGACGCCCAGAGAGGTTGAGTGAACGGGCTCAGGGTCACACAGCCAGGAAGCTGGCTTCAGAGGCCATACTCTCAAGCACTGAGGAAAACTCTCCAGCAAAGGAGGAACAAACAGACACGGTGGAGAGGCTGCTGCGAGAGCCGAGTTGGCTGGTAGGGCTCTGGATTGGATTTACCAAGGAATCTTCAAAGGCACCCAAGGCCCTCTTGTGGGTCCTGATTTCCCTAGCAGTGGGGCATAAATTTCCACCATTGGGTAACAGAGATGGTGACCGCCCCCGCCTCTCTCAAGCTCCCCCAGCAAGGATAAGCTTTGGGTATTTCTCAAAGGCCCCTCACGAGGGTGTCAGGGTGACAGGTAAAAAGCTGAGAGCACAAACTCAAGCCAGATAGACTGCGTCCAAAGTTCAACCCTGCTATTTTGATGCTGTGTGACTCTGGGCAAACCCCACTACCTCTCTGGGTCTTGGTCTCCAAGTCTGTTGAGTTCCAACCTCCGAGGGCGAGGTGGTGAGGATGAAATGAATTAAGACCCGAAACACTCTTAATGCTGGTATTCAGCAAGTACCCAATAAAAACTTAGTTGCTCTTGTAGTCACCCCAGGAGACTGGAGCTTCACTTCGCCAGACTGACCACGACTTGTATACCCCAGTTGGGAGGACAGCCACAGTTGGTTTCTCCAACTTTCTTTAAAAATACGCATTTGTGGCCACCGTTAAAAACAAAATCAGGCAATTTCATTCCAAACTCTGCATTTCTGGCCCTTCCTGAAGGACTGGTGGATCCTGTGTGAGCCCCCAACACGGTAGGACCCCTCAGTGTAAAGCAGGAAGCCCAGGCCCAGCGGATGGAGACTCCAAAGCTCAGAGAGGGGGTGTGGCCTACCCGAGGTCACACAGCACTGTGGCAGCAATCGTCAGATTGCTCGGTCTCTGGAATTGGATCAGCCCCAGTGCTCACTGTGACATGGGCATGGGCCAGGCCGGGGTGGGGCGGGGGGGAAGAGGCTCAGAAAGGCCAGGCCTGCCAGGCAAAGCCCCTAAACCCTCCACATCACAGGACCAGAACGAAGTTCCTAGGCCTGCCCCTCAACCATCTGTGCCTCAGTTTCCTCATCTTTGAAATGAACACAACAATAGGGCAGCAATAAAGATGAAACAAAAGAATGTATGTTCCATCTTCAGCAAATGGGGAGAATGGGAAGTACCTCCAAAAGAACAAATATATCACTGTTCCCAATTTCTTCTTGGAGACAACTCGGGATCCTTCAAAGAATACTTTTGTGTGGGTAAACTAAGGTCCAGAGAGGGCCTAAGACTCCACAGGTATTCGTGGCCATGGACCCCCTTTTGATTCCTAGTTCAAAGCCCCCCTCCGTAGCAAAACCTTGAGAATCTGCATTCTTCAACCCAGAGACTGGGTACAAATCTCAGTTCTGCCACTTCTTTGCTGTGCAACCCCAGGAAATTCCTATCCTCTCTGGGCTTAAGTTTCTCTAAGTGTAAAATGAAGACAATAATAGTTCCTTTCTCTTTAGATTTGGCACATTGGCAAACCCTTTAGAAACGTTAGATTCAGTTCTGGAAAGAGAATCGCCTTTCTGCGGCCTGGCAGGAACCCTTTCTCCAAAACTAGGCAGAGAGAGATAACATGCTACAGATTTTGGTGGGGGGGTGGGGAGGTGGAGGGCCCATCCCCAACTCCAGCTGTTGGGAGGTCTTTTATCCAATGCAGATTGAGGTGGGGGTGGGGAGAAGGGCTCTGACACCAGACAGCTGAGGCTTTGGGCAAATTATTGAAATTTTTGTGCCTCAGTTTTCTCATCTACAAAATGGGACTGTCTTAAAGACTAAATGAATTTCATATCGGCAAAGTGCTAAAGACAGTGCCTGCCACCTAAGACATTCAACGCCTCTACTTTTTCGGAGCCTAGATATATAGCAGGGGCCACAACCTCCGCTGCAGGCTTCAGTCTTGCCATCTGAGCAGGGGTCTCCAGCTTCTCCCGGGGCGGGTACCACCAGCCCCAGCTCACCTGTGGTACTGAGCCTGCAGCAGCTGAAACTCATCTTTGATGCGGTCGCAGGAGTCCGAGGTGGTGAATTTCAGTTGCTGGGGGAGGTGCGACGAGCCCTGTGGGGAGGGGCGGCCCGGGTCAGGATCCGGTGGAGCCGCCACCCACCTCTCTCCCCCGCTGCCCCGAGGCAGCGGCCGGCGCAGCTGCAGCGTCCCCCCCGCCCCCCCCGCCCTACTTCCCGGGCCCGTGTTTACAGCCCCCGGAGCGGCCCCCGCCCGCACTTCCTGCCCCCGCCTCTCCGCCCGAAGCCGAGGGGGGTGGGCGCGCCCGGAGGCTCTCGTCCCCCGCCCCCCGCAGGCTGTGGAGGTGCGTTTGAAGGCCCGCCCTTGGTGGGGGGCAGGGTGCGCCCTCTACCGCGCCTCCAAAGCGCCGAGAGGGGGTGCACATCTGAGCGCCCCAACTGCCTCTGGGAGGGGGGGAGAACGCGTCCTAGAGGGTCCCCCTCCCCAAGCTGGCGGTGTGGGAAGGGAGAATGAGGCTTCCTTGCAAACTCCCCTTGGGGGAGGGGCCTCTCTAAGCACCCGAAATCTTCCGGGGGGGCCCACCCCAGATTCCTAGCACCCTTCCTCCGGGCCGCGCTCTTCCGGGAGGGGTGCGCCTCCGGTCTCCCCCCACTCCCAAGCCCCGAAAGCAGCCCCGGCGTTAGAGGTGCCTGGTGGGGCTCCCGGGGCGCCCCAGGCCCGAGGCAAAGGCCGCCGAGGCCCTGGCTGGCTTGATGGGGGGGGGGCACAGGGCCCAGGAGCTGGGGCCGGGGCTGGGGGGATCTGAGTTGGGATCTGGAGGAGACCTGGCTTGGGAGGTAGGGGGGGTGCTCTGGGCCCGGAAGCTGGGAGGGGGACAGGGAGCTACCGGGGATGGGAGGGAGCCCCGGAGCTGGGGGTGGGGAGTAGCGCTGGGCCCAGAGCTGGAGGGGACTGGGCCTAGGAGGTGGGGGGGGGAAACGCCGAGCTGGGGGTGGGGAGGTCCGGCTGGGATCTGGAGCGGGGGGCGCAGGGCCCGAACCTGGGGGAGGGAAGGGTCCGGCTGGGAACTGGGGGGACCGGGTCAGGACCTGGGCGGACGCAGGGCCCAGAGCTGGGGGGATGGCCCGGCCGGGAACTGAGGGGTGCCGGGCCCGGATGGGGGGGCGCCGGGCCGGCGGGCCCCGCTTACCGAATGCCTGCTTTGTGGAAACATCATGTCAGTCGCGGCGGGGGGCGCGGGCTGCGCCCCGGCTGTGCGCCCCGGCTCGGGCTGCTCGGGGCGCCGGGCGGCCGCGCCTTTGTCCCGGCGCCGATCGGCAGCTCCCGGGGCCGCCGCCGCCGCCGCCTCCCGCGCCCGGCCTCGCCCGCTTCCTGCGCCCCCTCCCCGCGCGCCCGGCCCCGGCGCGCCCCGGGCCCCGCTTCCTGCGCGCCCGGCGCCCCTCCTCGCCCCTCCCCGCCGCCCGCCTCCCCGCACGCCCGGCCGCCGCTCCTATTGTCTAATGGCGGCGACGCCGGCAGTGGCCGCGGCCTCGGCTAAGCGGAGGCTCCGGCTCCACCTGCTGCTGCCGCCGCCGCCGCTGCTGCTGCTTCCCGGGCCCCGTGCGCGCCGCCGAGGGGGGGGCGCGCGCCCGGGGAGGCCCGCGGATCCCCACCCATCCGCCTCCCCCGGGCCGGCCGGCGCAGTGACCTTGGGCCCGGCGCGCCGCCGCCTCGCTGCGGCCCCTCCCGGCCGGGTGGCCCAGGCAGCCGCCAGGGCCTCGGTTTCCCCATGTGTCAGAGCCGGGGGGCCCGGCTGCCCCCATCGAAACCGCCGGCGCAGTCATGGCGCGACCCGGACGCGTGCCAGGGACATGCTCTGTAATCTTGGCTCACGGGCTGTTCTCTGAGCCTCGGTTTCCTTTTCTGTAGAAAGGA
This sequence comes from Leucopleurus acutus, assembly GCF_964270905.1. NCBI lineage: Eukaryota > Metazoa > Chordata > Mammalia > Artiodactyla > Delphinidae > Leucopleurus > Leucopleurus acutus. The sequence goes on along the minus strand of NC_139145.1, from coordinate 2,647,943 downwards.
GGTGGTGATACCGACTTCCTGGGAGCCATGCCTTCAACACACATTTATGGAGCGCCTACTGTGTTCCAGGCCCCGCTCCAGGACGTGGGGGTGGGAAGGGGTACAAAGTCCCGACCCTAGTGGAGATGACATGAGACGGCAAACACGTGAACCAAATCCCTGGCAGGTCAGAAGGTGGTAACAGCTATGGAGAAAACAAAGCAGGAGGGAGGGCTGGGAAGGTGCGATTTTTCGCAGAGGGAGGTCAGAGGGGGCCTGCTTGGCCTCTAAGAGGGCCCGAAGCTGAGAGAGCGAGCCAGTAGGCTGTGGGGGTGGTGGCTTATTCAAGTAGGGAGAAACGCCAGTGCAAAGGCCCCGAGGCAGCACTGTGGCTGGCACGGAGTGGGGTGCTTGGGAGGAGATGGGGGCAGGGAGGCAGCAGCTTCCTGCATTCACACATGGGCGCTGCTCCCAGAAGGGCCTGCGCTTGGGTTAATGATCTGCCGTTTTGGTCTGGAAATTCCTAATAATTTTTGAACAAGGGGCCTCGTAGTTTTGTTTTGCAATTATTTATTTATTTATTTTAATTTTTTTTTTTTGCGGTACGCGGGCCTCTCACTGTTGTGGCCACTCCCGTTGTGGAGCACAGGCTCCGGACGCGCAGGCTCAGCGGCCATGGCTCACGGGCCTAGCCGCTCCGCGGCATGTGGGATCTTCCCAGACCGGGGCACGAACCCACGTCCCCTGCATCGGCAGCCGGACTCTCAACCACTGCGCCACCAGGGAATACCTTGTTTTGCAATTTTTGAACAAGGGCCCTGCAAATTCAGTAGCTGGTGATGGGACGGGACAGATGGTGCAGGGCCTCGGGGTCTGTGGGAAAGACTTAGGCTTTTACTCAGTGAGGTCGGAGCCCTGGAGGGCTGTGGGCAGAGGAGGGACAGGACTGACTCAGGCCTCGAAGAAGCTGTTGAAATAATACACGTGAACCCCCAGCAAGTGCTAAATAGACAAACTCTTCATTATCACCATCGCCATCAACTATGCACCTTGCCTCCTGGATGGGCCTTGGGTTTTCCCATCTGGAGTTAGGACTCTGGTCACCTTTCCTGGGCAGAGGAAGGGTTAGGACTAGGTTGACATGAGTAAGCAAAATTGAAGCCCCTTCCACCCGAAAAGCCCTTCAAGATAAAACAGTACTTTAACACCGTATTTTTTTTTTTTTTCCTGTGGCCACCCAGTGCGGCTTGCGGGATCTCAGTTCCCTGACCAGGGATTGAACCCAGGCCATGGTAGTGAAAGCCTGGAACACGATATTTTTTAAAATAAAAATTAATGCCAGAAATTCATCACGAGCAAGGTAACACATGAAATAAGACAGCATGTTGGACTTCCCTGGCGGTCCAGTGGTTAATATGCCAGGCTTCCATTGTAGGGGGCCGGGTTCAATCCCTGCTCGGGGAACTAAGATCCCACAAGCTGTGTGGTGCGGCCAAAAAAAAAAAAAAGTTATAGAAAGTTTACTATTCCGAATGGTTCGGGAATATGCAGACCTCACAAATCGTATTCGGGTCCCTGAGTGGAACAGGCTACAGAATTTTCAAGGCCCAGGGCCAAATGAAAACGCAGGGCCTCAGGTTCAAAAAGGATCAGGAATTTTAGGACGGTAACAACAGAGCATTAAACTAAGAGCAGGGCCCTTCCTTCAAGTACAGGGTCCTGTAAGACTGCATGAGTCACAGGCCCAACAAACCAGCCCTGCTCGCAGATCTCCCCATTCCCACACAGGGACCAGACACCGTTTCTCCTGGGAGGCCCTCTGCATCTAGGCAGGCAGCTCCAAGTATTAGGGCTCTTGGTGACCATTTTAGCAGACCGTAGCCTTGGGTGGGCAGAGATGGACACAGATCTCCAGTACAGTGGGGTCAGGGCAGGCCTTTCACCATGTAGTAGAGAAGCCTGGAAGTGTGACCCAGACTATGAATAAACCGACCCACCTGTTTAATTAATTTATTCATTTATATTTGGCTGCGTTGGGTCTTCCTTGCTGCGCGCCAGCTTTCTCTAGTTGTGGTGAGCGGGGGCTACTGTTCGTTGCGTTGTGCAGGCTTCTCACTGTGGTGGCTTCTCTTGTTGCGGAGCGCGAGCTCTATAGGCGCGTGCGCTTCAGTAGTTGTGGTGCACGGGCTTAGTTGCTCTGCGGCATGTACGATCGTCCTGGACCAGGGCTCGAACCCGTGTCCCCCGCATTGGCGGGCGTATTCTTAACCACTGTGCCACCAGGGAAGTCCCTGTTTAAGTTTTTAGGTGTACAGCAAAGTGAATCAGTTATATACATACATATATCCACTCTTTTTTTAGATTCTTTTCCCATATAGGCCATTACAGAGTATAGAGTTCACTGTGCTATATAGTAGGTCCTTATTAGTTATCAATTTTTATATAGTAGTGTGTATATGTCAATCCCAATCTCCCAATTTATCCCTCCCCCCCCTTACCCCCTGGTAACCGTAAGTTTGTTTTTTACATCTGTGACTCTACTTGTGTTTTGTAAATAAGTTCATTTGTACCCTTTTTTTAGATTCCACATCTAAGCGATATCATACGATATTTGTCTTTTTCTGTCTGATTTACCTCACTCAGTATAACAATCTCTAGGTCCATCCATGTTGCTGCAAATGGCATTATTTTGTTCTTTTTTATGGCTGAGTAGTATTCTATTGTATATATGTACCACATCTTCTTTATTCATTCCTCTGTCGATGGACATTTAAGTTGTTTCCATGTCTTGGCTACTGTAAATAGTGCTGCTATGAACACTGGGGTGCATGTATCTTTTCAAATTATGGTTTTCTCCGGGTATATGCCCAGGAGTGGGATTGCTGGGGCATATGCTAGCTCTATTTTTAGTTTTTTAAGGAACCTTCATACTGTTCATACCAGTTTACATCCCCACCACCAGTGTGAGAGGGTTCCATTTTCTCTACACCCTCCTACCTGTTTGAGTTTTTACCATGAACCAGTCACTGCTTTAGCATTTTAGCCTTGGGTACTACCATTATGCCCATTTGAAATATGGGGAAATTAAGGCACCGAGAGCTTAAGAGACTTGGCCAAAATCACATAGCTGGTGGGTGGCAGCACCATGATGTCAACCCAGGTCCTTGGGCCTTTGATCGCTATGCAGTCCTGCCCCTCCAGGCGGGGCGTGAAGGCAAGTCACGGTGGGAACACTGGCTGGAGAGGGCCAGGACCCCAGATGATGCAGGACCCTGCATTCTGCACTGAGGAGTTGGGCTTGTACCTGGAGAGCACTAGGGAGCCATGGAAGAGTTTAGAGCAGGGTTTGTCAGTCTGTACTCTCGACATTCTGGCCCGAATCATTCTCTGGTGTGGGGGGGGGGGCGCGTCCTGGGCACTGTGGGGTATTGAGAAGCATCCCTGGCCCCCACTCACTAGATCCCAGGAGTACCCCCAGTCCCAAGTGTCTCTCAGGGCAGAATTGCCCCCAGCTGAGAAGCCCTGGCTTAGAGCAGCAGAGAGAGACCACCAGGGCGAGTGGTAGAAAATGCTTACTGGTAGTGGGAATGGATGCAGATGAGGTGGGAGGTCAGGAGACCAGGGGGGATCCCCAAACTAAGGCTCAGGGGAGGTGCAGGCTGAGCCGGGCCCGCTGTGTGGAGGAGCTTTTGCGGGTAGAAAGAGCAGAATGCCAGCAAGTCGGGGAAAGGCAGGGCAGAAGGCTGCAGCCCAGGAGGGAATAGTCTTCATCGTATAATTAATTTGGGGGAAACTGGGGCTTTTGAAGACCTTCCTGTCTGGGAAGCTGCCATCCCACACCCCCCAGCTCCTACCCATCACCTACTCCTTGGGTCCATATCCTGATCTTTCCTCTTCCTGGGGTTCTTAGGGCCACATCTGGGGCCTAGTTGGGGCCGGGATCTGTCTCATGTATCCAACAGCCTGAGACCAGCCTCGCAGCCCGCTTACAAATGAGCGCTGGGCCCCGCGCCTCCAGGGCAGAGCCAGGCGCTGGCTGGCGCATGATGGATGGGGCTGCAGGGTCATTAATCAGAGGCGGGGGAGGAAACAGGTGGCTGCCGTGCGCACAGGGACCTCCCTGTGATAGGCCTGGTGGAGCTGGGGCCTCAGCTGTCCAGGCCTGGGTTTGTGCCCCTGGCTGCCATAACCTGGCTAAGTGACCCCAGGGCAGTATGAGTTTCCTGGCCTGTACCCTAGTGCCCCCCTCCCCAAAGGGAGCTGTTATTCGTTCATTATCTCAGTAAACATTTATTGCACCTACTGTGTGCCAAGCATGGCTCTAGGTGGAGGTTTATAGCAGTGATTAAGGAGGACAAAAATCCTTCCCCTTGCAGAGCAGACAGGCTTTAAATACTTGACTCAGGTCCTGCCCCTCCTCTGCCCGCAGCCTGGCAGGGTCCCACCGCCCTCGGGGTAAAAGCCCAAGTCCTCCCTAAGGCCCTGCAAGACCTGCCCCGTCCCCTCCCTGCCCTCCCCTCCTCCCTCTCTCCCCCTCGCTCACGCTGCTCCAGACACACGGGCCTCCTGGCTGTTCCTCCAACACACCAGGCCCGGTCCTGCCCCAGGGCCTTTGCACTGACTGTTCCCTCTGCCTGGAGAGCTCATCCCCACAACCCAGTTTGGCTAATTCCTTTGTCTCCTTCCAGTCTTGACTCAAATGTCACCTTCTCCATGAAGCTGTACTGTGACTTTCCTATTTAATTCTGGCAGGGCTGGGACTAGGATGAGTGTACTTTCTAGGAAGGCACTTTCTTCAGGCGTAAAATTTAAGACCAAAATCTCAGTCAACAAGATAAATACTATTTTAGCGCAATCGATTTTTGAATTGTGGTAAAATACACATACAATTTACTATGAGAGACATTTACTACATTCACAATGGCGTGCAACCATCATGTCTATCCAGTTCCAAAGCATTCCATCGGGAATCCCCTGGCGGTCCAGTGGTTAGGACTCCGAGATTCCACTGCTGGGGGCCCGGGTTCGATCCCTGGTTGGGGAACTAAAATCCCACAGACTGTGCGGTGCAGCCAATAAATAAATTAATAAAATTTATAAGGAAAAGAAACCATTCCATCACCCCCATAAGAAGCCCCATCCCCATTAGCATCCCCCGACCCCGCCTCTGGAAACGACTAGTACACGTTCTGTTTCTGTGGATTTGCCTGTTCTAGACATTTCATATAAATGAATCGTATACTATGTGACCTTTCGTGTCTGGCTTGTCTCACTGAGTATCATGTTTTCAAGGCCCATGCACATTGTATCGTATGTCAGGGCTTCATTCCTTTTTGTGGCTAATGTTCCATTGTAAGGATGGACCACATTTTGTGTATCCATTCATTCGTCTGTTGATGGACACTTGGGTTGTTTCCACTTTTTGACCATTGTGAATAATGCTGCTGTGACCATTCATATATAAGTTTTTATGTGAATGTATTATTTTATTTCCCTTCGGTGTAGACCCAGAAATGGAATTGCTGGGTCATAGGGTAAATCCTATGTTTAATTTTCGAGGAATCACCAAACTATAGTCCACAGCAGCTGTACCATTTTACATTCCCAATCGCAGTGCACAAGGGTTCCAATTTCTCCACATCCTTGCCAATAATTGAAATTGTCCTTTAAAAAAAAAAAAATATATATATATATATAATACACATTCTAGCGGGTGTGAAGTTGTATCTCAATGTGGTTTTGATTTGCATAAGGCAATATTTGAACAAATCAAAAGTAATGAAAAAATTTCCATGATGAACAAAATTTCAAAATTTTAAATAAAAACAGGATCCAGCCCTTCACTTGCATCACCAGCTTTACTTGACTCCCTCCTCCCAGCCCTGTGGCAACTGTTCCTCGTCCCCCACCCTTCCTAAGCCAGTAATGAGGTCAATGAGGGATTTTAGTTCCCCGACCAGGGTTTGAACCCACACACCCTGCAGTGGAAGCGCCGAGTCCTAACCACTACACTGCCAGGGAAGTGAATGGGGGAGGAGGGGGATGAACCAGAGGGGAAGATGCAGACTGGGGTTCAGATCCTTTGCTGTGCAACTTCTGTGCAACCTCCAAGACTTGATTTTCCTTCTCCATAACGTGGAAACCCTCTCTAAAAAATGGGGACCGTGGCAGGAGAGTGACCCTGCAATTCCACTCCTAGGTATATACCCAAAAGAATTTAAAAAGCAAGGATTTGGGGACTTCCCTGGTGGCACAGTGGTTAAGAATCTGCCTGCCAGTGCAGGGGACACGCGTTCGAGCCCTGGTCCGGGAAGATCCCACATGCTGCGGAGCAACTACTGAGCCTGCATGCCACAACTACTGAAGCCCGCGCACCTAGAGCCCGTGCTCCACAACAAGAGAAGCCACCGCAATGAGAAGCTGGTGCACTGCAACGAAGAGTAGCCCCCGCTCGCCGCAACTAGCAAAAGCCCACGCGCAGCAGCAAAGACTCAATGCAGCCAAAAATAAAATAAAATAAAAATAAAAAGCAAGTATTCAAATAGATATTTGTACACCAATGTCCATAGCACCATTATTCACAATAGCCAAGAGTGGAAACGAATCTCCATCAACAGAGGAATGGATAAACAAAATTAACCATCTTACCCGTTTTTAAGTGCACAGCTCAGTGGCACTAAGCACGTTCACAGTCATGCAGCCATCGCCACCATCCATCTCCAGAACTTTCTCATCTTCACAAACTGAAACTCTGTCCCCATGAAACACTCCCCATCCCCTCCCCCAGCCCCGGGCCCCCGCCAACTATTTTCTGTCTCTATGGTTTTGACTCCTCTAGGACCTCCTATGAGTGGGATCAGACAGTATTTGTCCTTCCGTATCTGTCTTATTTCATTCAACATCCCTTAAAGAAGCCCCGTCCCCATGAGCAATCACCCCCTCCCCCTCCCCCAGCCCCTGACAACCAGGAATCCATTCTGTCTCTGGGGATCTGCCTGTTCTGGATGTCTCCCATCAATGGAATCACACCCTGGGTGTCCTTCTGTGTCTGGCTTCTCTCCCTGAGCATCGTGTTCTCAAGGTTCATCCACGTTGTAGCGAGTGTCGGGGCTTCACCCCTTTTCATGGCCGAGTGATGTTCCTGTGTGTGGAGGGACCACCTTTTGTTCATCTATTCATCTGTTGATGGACGTTTGGGGTGTTTCTACTTTGGGACTATCGTGAGTAGTGCTGCTGTGAATATTCATGTACAGATTTTCATGTGGACACGTATGTTCATTTCTCTTAGGTAGGTACCAAGGAGTGGAATTGCTGCGTCAGATGGAAACTCCAGGTTTAACTTTTAGAGAGACCACCAAATGGATTTCCACCGTGGCTGCCCCATTTTCCATTCCCAGCAGCTCTGGAGGAGGGCTCAGATCTCCCTACATCTTTGCCAGGACTTATTATTGCCCTTACCTTTTTTTTTTTTTTTTTTTGGCCCTGCACATGCGCGGGATCTTAGTTCTCCCAACCACGGATTGAACCTGGCCACAGCAACAAACAATAGTAATGATACTGCGGATGGCACAGACTTCCCGCATGCTAGGAACCAGTGTAAGTCTTCTTTACGCATTTATTTACTAGTAACCCATTTTGCAAATGGGGACAAGAGAGGCTCAGAGAGAGTGTGGCCCATCTGGAGGTCACCAGCCTGGCAGGGGCTGGGAACCCAGGCCTCTAGGCCTTGTCACTGCCCCCCAGGGCTGAGCTTGACAATAAGTGTGTTTTGTTTTTGTGCTTATCCTTCTCCCCGGAGCTTCTGCCTGCACCCTTGGGAGCCTGGCGTTGGCAGGGCCGGGAGCCACTGTTGGGGTGTTTAAAGGCCTTTAAAAGGTGTTCCCAGGGGACTTCCCTGGTGGCGCAGTGGTTAAGAATCCGTCTGCCAATGCAGGGGACACGGATGGGTTCGAGCCCTGGTCCGGGAAGATCCCACATGCCATGGAGCAACTGAGCCTATGAGCCACAACAACCGAGCCTGTGCTCTAGAGCCCGCGAGCCACAACTACTGAAGCCTGCGTGCCTAGAGCCTGTGCTCCGCAACAAGAGAAGCCACCCAATGAGAAGAGTAGCCCCCACTCGCCGCAACTAGAGAAAGCCCGCAGCAATGAAGACCCAACGCAGCCATAAATAAAAAAAAAAAAAAAAAAAAAAAGTGTTCCCAGCCTTTCCCTGGGGCTGCGTGGTAATTAGGTGCTGTAATTAGGAGGCGTGATTAGGAGACCACCCCCAGGAGGCGTGTCTCTGGGGACATCTGGGGACTGTGGGGAGCAGGGAGGCGTGGCTGCCCACCTGGCCTGCCCTTCAGAGGCCCCCACTGCCTCCTCTGAGATACCTAAGGGCCAAGTGCTAGCTGCAGCTTTGCAGCTGGTGGGCTGAGTGGCTCTGGACAACTCTCTGTCCCTCTCTGGGCCTCTGCTTTCCCATCTATGTAGTAGGGGAGGGCATAGTGCAGACCCCACAGGACCTGCACCGCTCCCCTCGCTCTCTGGTGCCTAGATCCCTCCACCTATCCCCCACCCCAACAAAATAAATACCCTCTTCGCTGTAAGAGGCCAGAGTCTACTAAGTTCTTTCATATCCCCAGCACTGCTCCGAGCCCTTGAGGTGGGCATAATGATCACTCCCATTTTACAGCTGAGGAAACTGAGGCCCAGGGAATTTGAGAAATGGACTCAGGAACACACAGCCTATGAAAGGAAGAGCCAGGATTTAAATCTCAATCGCCATCCTAAGACCACCAGCAAATACATGCTACTGAATGGGGGCAACACTTTTAGTGTTTTGCATGAGTGCTATGGAATAAATGGTGTCTTCCCTACAACAAACTTGTGCTGAAGCCCTGATCCTCTGTGGGCTGGTATTTGGAGGTGGGGCCTTCGGCAGGAGGTTAGGGTTAGATGAGGTCATGAGGGTGGGGCCCTCATGGTGGGATTAGTGTCCTTATAAGAAGAGGAAGAGGCCAGAACTATCTCTCTGCTATGTGAGGACACAGCAAGAGGTGGCTCTCTGCCACCTAAGGAGAGAGCTCTCACCAGACACTGACTCTGCTGGTGCCTTGGTCTTAGACTTCCAGTCTCCAGAATGGTGAGAAAATAAATTTCAGTTGTTTAAGTCAATCAATCTATGGTGTTATGTTACGGCAGCCCAAGTAGACTAAGGCAATGAGTTATGTGATTTAATCCCCAGAATAATCCCAGGAGGAAGTAGCTATAGCTGAGGAGACCCAGAGGCTCAGAGAGGGCAAGACACACCCCTAAGTTCACACAGACTGGAATGACAGAGATGAGATTCCAACTCCAGTCTGGCTAGTTTTGAGTCCCGCCTGTGCCTGTATGTCCCTAAACTTCCCCATCCCCACCCCCACCCCAAGCCAGTCCTGGGAGGCAGTGTAGCCTTCTGGTTAATAGACAGAGGTGAGTTCAAATCCTCACTCTGGCCTTCTACTTGCTGAGTGACTGGGACCAAGGCATGTCCTCTGTCTGCACCTCCATCTCCTCATCGCAAACAGGAGTCCTAACAGTTCCAGAAAGTTGTGAGGATGGAATGAAATGAGATGTGAGGGTCCCTTAGCTGGGCATTAGCACAAAGTAAGAGCACTTGGTAAAAAAATTTATTATTTTTCTTTTCCTTTCTTTCTTTCTTCCTTCCTTCCTTCCTTCCTTTCTTTCTTTCTTTCTTTCTTTCTTTCTTTCTTTCTTTCTTTCTTTCTTTCTTTCTTTCTTTCTCTCTCTCTCTCTCTCTCTCTCTCTCTCTCTCCCTCCCTCCCTCCCTCCCTCCCTCTCCCTCCCTCCCTCCCTCCCTCCCTTCCTTCCTTCCGTTCCTTCCTTGCCACACCATGCAGCATGTGGGATCATAGTTCCCTGACCAGGGATTGAAGCCGTGTCCCCTGCAGTGGAAGCGTGGAGTCCTAACCACTAGACTGCCAGGGAGTTCCCTAAAAAATTTTTTTAATTAAAAATTTTTTAAAAATTTAAAAAGAGCACATGGGCAGCTGTCTTCTCTGCACCTCAGTTTCTTCTTCTATACAATGAGCATAATGTCAGTACTTACCTTTGTAAAGTGCTTGAGTCAATGACAGTAAAGTGCTCAGAACAGGGTCTAGTGCCAATGAATGCTTGATATACAATAATTTTTTTAAAAGTTCATAAATTCAAATACATCCACCAACGTGGAGACACCCAATGCCCACGGACACACACACACACACGCTGGGACCCCTCCTGCCCAGGGATGAGTGGATGAGTGGCTGCCTTCTCTACCAGTTGGGTTGTCCACCCTGGTTACTGCAGAGCTCCCCTTCCTATGTGCATTAAACGTAAATTAACTGAATGAAATGAAATTTAAAAATTGAGTTCCTAGGCTGCACAGGCCACATCTCAGGGGCTCATTAGTCACTGGGGCTGGTGACCATCACACTGGACAGTGAAGGTGCCCGTTATCGCTCACCACAGCAGGGTATTCTATGGAGAGCATGGTCTTGAACGTTCTAGAGCAGTGGTTTTCAGCCAGGGGTGATTCTGCCACCAGGGGACACCAGGTGATGTCTGGGGGCATCTGTGGTTGTCCCGAATGGGGGGATCCTGGCATTGAGTGGGTGGGGGCCAGGGAGGCTGCTCCACACCCACAGAGCCCAAGATGGACCCCCAGAGAATGATCTGGCCCCAAACGTAATAGAGGGGGGAGACCCCGTATTAATTATTTTGGGAAAATTTGAGTCTGATCCCTGCTCACATAACATACCAGGATAAACCCCCGATGGTCAGGCAGTGTAAACCATGGGGGTCCCCAGTGTCTGAGTCACCTCCCCTCCCTCCCTCTCCGGTGTGTATTTAAATGTGTGCAGCATCCCAGGACCTCAGAGGTCACGTGGTCATGGAACCCAGTCTCCTGGGGGTCCGTGGAATCCCTAACCCCGGGGGTCTCAACTTGGGTGACCGTGCCCCCAGGGGACACTGGGAGATGTCGGGATATTTGTGGTTCTCATACTGGGGGGGCTCCTGGCATCAAGCCGGCCCCATGTCAGCAGTGCTGGGGCGACCCTGGGGTAGGGCAATGGATCTCAAACCTGTCCCCAGACCGGCTTCCTCTGGGAGCTTGGAGGAATGCAAAGCCTCTGGCCCTGCCCCAGCCAGGACTGCTGTTCACATTTCACAATGCACAGCTCGGCCCCAATGTCCACAGTGCGGGGGGGTGGGCAGAGGAGGGTACCCTGGACTAGAGCTATGGGAGCCATTTACCCTGCACCGTTATATTATTACACTGAAATTGATGGAACTGAGATGAAATGAAAGACGCATGTCCGCAGTTGCCCTGGCAACCTCTCAGGGGCTCAGTGGACACAGGCGGCGAGGATGTTGGGCAGCACCGAGTTAGAATACTGCCATCCTGGCGGAAAGTGCAGGTGGGCAGCGCCCCGTCGAGACCCTCCCCGGGGTCAGGCCAGGCTGGCAGCGCTGGCTCCACTCCCCGCACAGGGGAGCGGAGGCCGCGGTTCCACGACCGTCCACATGGGGGCAGCGTGTCCCAGGACCTGCGCCCCGGGAGGGAGGCTGAGCAAGGAGCCCTCATCCCCTCCGCTCCGCGCATCCTTGGGGAGCGCCCACCGTGGGCCAGGCTCTGGGCTGCACACGGAGCTGCACACCAGACAGTCTAGTCCAGTTAACCCCCTCTGCGCTTGGAAACTGGTGCGGGTCATCCTCTGTGTGGGGCCGGCCTGGGCACTGTGGGGTGTTGAGCAGCCCCTATCCAGTTGACGCCGAAAGCCCCCCACAGTGTGACAACCACAGAAGTCCCCTGACATCTCCCGGTGTCCCCTGGGGGCAGAATCACCCCCCCCCCGTCATGACAAGCAGAAATGTCACCAACATTGCTGACCGTCTCTTGGTGGGGCAACATTACCCCCAGTTGGGAATCACCATTCCAGTGAATCAACTCATCACACACATCAATATTTAAATTATGAAATAAGATGCAGTCTAAGGAGTTCCCCGTGGCATAGTGGTTAGGATTCTGGGCTTTCACTGCCGTGGCCCAGGTTCAATCCCTGGTGCGGGAACATCCTGCAAGCCGTGTGGTGTGACCAAAAAAAAAAAGTAAGAAAAGGACATTAAAAAAAAAAAAGACTCAGTCTATAAGGGGGGAGGGGGGTTTCAAACTTTTTTCACCATGACATCTTCACCCAGTAAAACTAAATTAATTAATTAATTAAAAAATTTATACACACATGCTCAGGACACACATTTAAATACAGACATCACCCCAATAAAAGGTGCCCAAGATAACAGTTACTGTTGCCCAGCATGAAGCATTGTATTTCCTCTACTGTATCACTGAAAATAAAAATGTGGGTCATGACCCACTAAATTGATTTCTCGACCTGCAGATGGCCAAAAGCAATGACTCAGAGTCCAGGCTGGGAAGGACCCAAACCAGAAACCCTAACCCTGAAGCCTGTTGACCTCAAGCAAGATAGATTTATGCTGGGGTCACAGCATGGAAAATGGTCAATGGCTACTGTCACGACCTTGACACGTCTTGCAGACACAACGTGGATGGAGGCTAGGCATGGAGAGCTAGTGGCCCGGCTGCACATATATGAAATTCAAGAGCAGATCAAACTAATCCAATGAAGACATGGGCAAAGGGCTAGAGTAGACTTTTCTACAAAGAAGTTACACAAATGGCCAAGAAGCGCTTGAAAAGATGTTTGACATCATTTGTCATCAGGGAAATGCCAATCAAAACCACAGGGAGATGGGCTTCCCTGGTGGCGCAGGGGTTGAGAGTCCGCCTGCCGATGCAGGGGACACGGGTTTGTGCCCCGGTCCGGGAAGATCCCACATGCCGCGGAGAGGGTGGGCCCGTGAGCCATGGCCGCTGAGCCTGCGTGTCCGAAGCCTGTGCTCTGCAACAGGAGAGGCCACAACAGTGAGAGGCCCGCGTACCACAAAAACAAAAAACAAAAAACAAAAAAAACCACACAGGTAGATACCACTTCACACTGATTAGGACATCTATGAAAAAAAACAAACAAAAAACCTAGAAAGTAACCAGTGTTGGCGAGGATGGGGAGAAATCAGAACCATCAAGCTCTGCTGGTGGGAATGGAAAATGGTGCAGCCCCTGTGGAAAACAGTCTGGCACTTCCTCAAAAGGTCAAACATAGAATCACCACATGACCCAGCAATTCCACTCCTAGGTGCATGCCCAGGATAATTGAAAGCAGGGACTCAAACAGATATTTGTACACTTGTGTTCATAGCAGCATGATTCACGATAACCAAAACGTGGAAACAACCCAAGTTTCCATTGACAGATGATGGATAAACACAACGTGGTCCATCCACACACTGGAATATTATGCAGACTTAGAAAGGAAGGAAATTCTGACACTCGCTACAACATGGATGAACCTTGAGCACATGATGCTCAGTGAGAGAATCCAGACCCAGAAGGACAAATACTCTCTGATTCCACTCACAGGAGATCCCCAGAGGAGTCACATCCACAGAGACAGGAAGTACATGGTGGGGGCCAGGGGCTGGGGGAGGGGCTGGGGAGTCAGTGTTTCACGGGGACAGAGTTTCAGTTTGGGAAGATGAGAAAGTTCTGGAGTTGATGGTGGGGATGGTTGCCCAACAATGTGAATACGCTTAATGCCAGCAAGCTGTGCACTTAAAAATGATTGAGGGTGAGTTTTACATTATGTTTATTTTACCACAACTGAGAAAAATTAAGTAAAAAATGTAAAACAAAACAAAACAAAACCCAAGGCTGGTTGGGTGTGGAAAACAGAGCTGGACACAGACAGTACCATCCCAGGTAGTCAGGGCTGGGATTGCCGGGGATGCAAGAGGAGCAAAGACATTGCCTGAGCTTAGGGTTCCCAGAAACTGCTGGATTCCCAGTTCAATGTGCATAGGACCTTCTTATAGTAGAACCTTAATTGTTGCTTATCTGAAATTGCCACTTGTCTGCACATCCTGTGTTTTTATTTGCTAAACCTGGTTGGGAATTCCCTGGTGGTCCAGTGGTTAGGACTCAGAGCTTTCACTGCTGAGGGCTTGGGTTCGATCCCTGGTCGGGAAACTAAGATCCCACAAGTCGTGGCTCACCCAAAAAACAAAACCAAACAAAACAAACCTGGTTAGTCCAGACCTGGTTTGCTCTATGCCCACTGGCTGTGCCCACCGTCCTGGGATCGTTTCTAGCCTTTACCCTAAGAGGGAAAATCAGAGAATCATACCCCCTTCCTGCATAAACGTGGTCAGACACATAACTGTTGAGAATGGATCCTGGCAGGAAGATAACACTCAGAAATTGTTAGCTATTCCTCTCTCCTGGGGGTAAAAGGCAGGCTGTCGGCTCACACTGCCCATGTGTCCACTGTTATCTGCTCTCGGCCCTGCCTACCCGGGAGCCTTGAAGACTTTTATTGCTGGTCACAGATAAGGGGCAATAAGGGAACCGAGATGAGAAGATTTTCAAATAAAACTCAGAATCGAAAGCCTTTGCAGCCACACAGGTCAGAGGTTTCTTGTGCCAACAGGCTGGCTGGGGCGGGACTCTGACCCAGCTCTGCCCCCCTGAGCCTCAGTTTCCCTCTAAGAAGTGAGGGGCGGGGACATTTCCTACAGGCATGCCTTGTGGCACCGATTGCTTGGCGATGAGCAATGCCTATTCCAAAGGGCAGTTTTGATTTTACTGTATATGGTGGGGGAAGCGTATTGAACAACTGTTTTGGGTTGTGATCTAGAGTGAGGCACGGTGGATGTAGAGTCCCCCTTTTTTTTTTTTAGAGTCCCTTTTTGTTATTCACAAAAGTTCTGTGTTATAAAGTTGCTGCAAACACTGAATTACTAAACACTGCACTGCTGCTCCTGGGGACACGCAGCGTCAGTCTCCTGCGAGCTCTGGTCACGGCACTTTTGTCAACACATAAACTTGTGTGATGTGTGTTTCTGCTTGAAGACACCTTATTTAATAAAGGTCGTTCATTCGTTAACACTGAGCTCACAGCCCGCAAGGCTGTAACTCACGTCTGAACGAAGTTCATCTTACACAAGTAGTTTCTCCGTGAGCACGTCACAGCCCTCCTGCGCTTAGGACACTAGACAGCACTTCAGCTCTACCTCCATCCGGGTCCATCCCTCATCATCGCTTACCCGCGGCCAACACAGTCACGAGCATCTTGAACCCCAGACTCCCATCCTCGACCCCTACAGTCTGTCCTCCCCGAAGCAGCCACCAGAGGGCGCGCGTGAGCACCGGAGTCAGGCCCCACCCCGCCCCTGCCCGCTGCTCTCCTGGGCTCCCACCTCCCTGGGGTAAAAGCCCAAGTCCTCCCTGCGGCCCTCGAGGTCCTGCACGACTTGCCCCGTCCCCTCCCTGCCCTCTCCTCCTCCCTCCCCCTCCCTCTCTTCCCTTCGCTCAATCTGTTCCAGCCACACGGGCCTACTCGCTATCCCTCCAAAATGCCAGGCACAGGTCCTGCCCCAGGTCCTTTGCATTCATTGTCCCTGCTGCCGGTAGATATATGGGTGCCTCGCTCACTCTTGCAGAGGGTCCTTCCCTAATCCTGGTACTTAAAATTCCACTCCCTTCCCAAACCCCCTACTGTGCTTTTTTTCCCTTCTCTTAAGCATTTACTCCCAAGACCCAGTATATTTTATTTATTTATATTTATTATCTGTCTACCCTTACCTAGAACATTGGCTCCATGAGGGCAGGAATCTTTGTCTGCGTTTTCATTGCTGTATCCCCGCACCCCGAACCATGACACACAGTAGGTGCTCAATAAATGTTGATTACAAAACTGGCTCTATTGTGTCCATTGAGCCTATTATAATGATAATCCTGAATGTTTATTGAATACCTTCTGTGTGCCAGGCCATGTGGGAATTGTTATTGTTTTTTTATCATTGACACATTTTTTGAGATATAGTTCACAAATCATAAATTTACCATTTTAAGTTGTACAATTCCATGGTTTTTAGTATATTGTTCTGCCACCACCATCTAATTCCAGAGCATTCCATCACCCCCAAAAGAAACTCCGTCCCCATGAGCAGTCACCCCCACCCCCTCCCCAGCCCCTGGTAACCATGAATCCATTCTCTGTGTCTGTGGATTTGCCTGTTCTCTGTTTCCCATCAATGGAATCACACACTGTGTGTCCTTCTGTGTCTGGCTTCTCTCCCTGAGCATTGTGTTCTCAAGGTTCATCCACGTTGTGGTGAGTGTCGGTGCTTCACCCCTTTTCATGGCCAAATAATATTTCATGGACTACATTTTGTGTATCTCTTCATCTGTTGATGAACTTTTGGGTTGTTTGCATTTTGGGGGGCAATTGTGAATAATATTGCTGTGAATATTCAGGTACAAGATTTTGTTTAAGGGACTTCCCTGGTGGCGCAGTGGTTAAGAATCTGCCTGCCAACGCAGGGGACACGGGTTTGAGCCCAGATCCAGGAAGATCCCACATGCCTTGGAGCAGCTAAGCCCGGGTGCCACAACTACTGAAGCCCTCATGCCTAGAGCCCGTGCTCCACAAGAAGAGAAGCCACCGCAATGAGAAGCCCTCACACCACAATGAAGAGTAGCCCCCGCTTGCCGCAACTAGAGAAAGCCCACACGCAGCAACGAAGACCCAACGCAGCCAAAAATAAATAAATTTATTTATTTATTTAAAAAAAAGATTTTGTTTGAACACCTGTTTTCAATTCTTTTGGATAGGTCCCTAGGAATGGAATTGCTAGTGAAATGGTAACTCTGTGTTTACCTTTTTGAGGAACTGCTAAATTGTTTTCCACTGCGGCTACACCATTTTACATTCCTACCAGCCATGCATGAGGGTTCCAGTTTCTCCACATCCTAGCCCACAGTTGTTATTACGTCTTTTTTTATGATAGCCATCATGGTGGATGTAAAATAGTATCTCACTGTGGGTTTTGATTTGCATTTTCCTGATGACTAATGATATTGAACATCTTTTTTTTTTTTAATTCACACAAACCAACTGTTGGGTGTCTATTATGTGCAGAGCATATTTTCATGTGCTTAGTGGTGCCTGGAAATTCTCATATCACCCCCATTTTAACAGATGAAGAAACGGAAGCTCAGAGAGGGATGGCCACTTGCTGAAAGTCACACAGCCTGCAGGGCAGTATGTATGGGATGAGGCCCAGACAGTCTGATTCTGACCTACTAGCTTAAAATGAGACTGCTGTGAGCATCCGTGTGCAAATCTTTGTATGGACGTATGTTTTCATTTCTGTTGAGTAAATACTTAGGAATGGAATGGCTAGATCCCGTGGCAGGTGTATGATTTTAAGAACTCTTTGAGAACCCGCCACACTATTTTCCACAGAGGCTGCCCATTTTGCATTCCCACCAGCTGTCGTGGATGAGGGTCCCAGTTGCCCTGCTTCTCACCAGCACTTAGTATTGTCTTAGCCATTCTGGTGGGCGGCACCTCACTGAGGTTTTCCTGGGCTTTTTCCTAATGTGCTTATTTTATTGGCCACCTGTATGTCTTTTTTGGTAAAGAGTAAAAGCTAAAATTTATGGAGTTGTGCAGTAAACATTCATTGTGTGTCTTCAGGTCTACAAAACTGTCATCCAGACAGACCCAGACCCCTCACCCTGATCACTGTCTTTGAAATTTTTTTTAAAAAAATATTTATTTGTCTGTGTCAGGTCTTAGTTGCGGCATGTGGGATCTACTTCCCTAGAGAAGGGATCGAACCCAGGCCCCCTGCATTGGGAGGCATTGGGAGAGCAGAGTCTTAGCCACAGGACCACCAGGGAAGTCCCTGTCTTTGAAAAAAATTTAAAAGAGGGATTTCTCTGGCTGTCCAGTGGTTAAGACTCTGCGCTTCCACTGCAGGGGGCTCAGGTTCAATCCCTGGGTGGGGAACTAAGATCTCCCATGCAGCACAGTGCAGCGAAATAAGAAAAATTTAAAAGAGAAGAAAACAAATAAATACCCTCTGGGATTGCAGGCTGGGGCATTAAGTCGGGTTAAGGATGTGACCCCTTTCTGGTTCCTCCGACATTGAGTGTCCACGTGACATGGGTGATGATCGCCCTATTTTCAGCTCTGACGCCCAGAGAAGGACAGGGACTTGAACACAGTGGAATCTGCCCCCGATTCCGGGGCTGGTGCTCTGGCCTCAGGTGCCCCTCCACCTTGCGTGCCCCCAGCCTGGGCCCCACTCACTTTTGCTCACGTTCTCAGCTCTGCGCCAGGAAATGGCCTTGTTCCCTGGCCCCCGGACCTGCTCATAAAATAGAATCCTTCAGGGCATGGGAGGCCAATATCCGAGGACGGAGGAGGGGAGGAGGCCATGGGGACAGGAGGACGGGGCCTCCCAACCATCAAGGAGTGCAGCCGTGGGCTTTGTCTCTCTGGGCCTCTGGGTGGAGAAGCCACGGTCAGTAATTAGCCACCAGCTGGGCCCTGGGACCAGTTCACCATCTCTCCGTGGGCCTCCGTTCCCCATCTTACCCACCTGGTCCCCACCCACCTCCGGCACAAGGAGAGCACTTAGTGAACGGCTGAGAAGGCCAAGCTACCCCCTGTGGATTCTGCTCCGTTTCAGTGTCCTCTGAAACGTTTAAGAACTTATTAAGCACCTACTATGTCCTTTACAAGTGCCACCTCCTTGGACACTTCTTATTTTGACAGCTTTATGAAGGTGTAATTGACATGCCACGAACTGCACGTGTTTAAAATGTACATTTTGATGAGTTTTGTCATATGTCTACCCCAATCACGGGCACAATCAAGATAGAGAACAAGATCCCGCAAGCCGCGTGGCACGGCCAAACGTTTCCATCACCCCAGAAAGTTTCCTTGGGCCCCTACCCGCCCCGACCCTCCAGCCCCAGGCAACCAGCAATCTATTTTCAGTCACTATAGATTTCCATAGTGGGTGTTTTCCAGAATTTTATATAAACGGAATCATACAGTACATCCTCTTTTGTGTCTGGTGTCTTTCACTCAGCATAAGACATTTAAGATTCATTCATGTTGTGTGTTTTTCCTTTTTTATGGCTGAATCATATTCCAGAGAATGGATGGACCCCATTTTGTTTATCCACTCAGTTTGTTGGTGGGCATTTGGGTTGTTTCCAGTTTGGAGATGTTATCAATAAAGCTGCTACACCGTGTGTGTACAGGTCTTTTTTGCTGGTTGGTTGGTTTGTTTGTGTTGGCCGCACCACGCGGCACGTGGGATCTTAGTTCCCTGACCAGGGATCGAACCGGAGCCCCCGGCAGTGGAAGCGCGGAGTTCTAACCACTGGACCACCAGGGAAGTCCCGTGTGTACGGGTCTTATGTACACCTGTGCTTTTGTTTCTCTTGGGTACATGTGTCGTTATTAATTTCTACGTAACGAAACACCCCCAAACTTGCTGCCTTAAAACAATAAACATTCGTGGTCTCACACAATTTGGGAGGGTCAGAAATTTGAGAGTGGTGTAGCTGCATGGTTCTGACTCGGGGTCTCTCATGAGCTTGCAATCAAGCTATGCAGTGGGGCTGGAGGAGCCGCTTCCAAACCGGTTCCCTCCTGCGGCTGTTGGCAGGAGGCCTCAGTTCTCCTGCACATGTGCTTCTCGAGCAGAATAGGATGGTCTAGACGTCGGTAAAGAGCTTGCTGTAAGAGCGAGTGAGGGAGAGCCCACGATGGAAGCAAAAGGCATTTTGTAACCAAATGTCTGAAGTCTATTCCTCCGTATTCTGTTAGAAGTGAATCACTAAATTCAACACACACCCTAGGCAAGGCAGAGAATTACACAAGACCATGAATACCAGGAAGCGGGGCTCACTGGGGGGCCATCCTACAGTTCCCTAGTATTTGAATATTTCAGCAAACATTAAGCTTCTACTGTGTACGTGACAAGAACCTTCCCCTTGGCTACTGACAACAAGCTCTCTGAAAAACAACAAATAGTCTGCCCACTTTGCAGACAGGAAAACTGGCCCAGAGAAGTTAAGTCACCCGCCGACAGTCTACACCAGAGTAAGCAGCAAAAGGAAGGTTCCATCCTGAGGTTTAAGTCCCGAGTGAGGAGGAGGCCAGCGGTGGCAAGGAATAGGTGCAAAGAAGGGAAGAAAGCGCAATTATTGTTTTTCCTCCAGAGCAAGAGAAGATGCACCCAGGAGAGCTGTGTTCCTTCATTGGTTTCACAAACATGTATCATGCACCTACTGTATGTCAGGGGCCATTTTAGGCTGTGGGGACACTGCAGAGAACAAGATGGACAATCCTGGAGCACGTGGCACTCACACATGTGGGTGGGCGATTCCACTCATCACTACCCAGGCCGGCACTGGTGCACCATTTTGCTGGAGGAGGGAAGAGGCCTGAAGCTCTGTGCTGGACGTTGTGGACCCCAGGGTGACCGAGACACACGCAGTCACTGCCCTTCTGAAGTTCACAGTCTGTTGGGTGAGATGGAAAACAAACAACAAAGAGCTCCTCCATTCTTCCCTTCAATACTTATTTGTTACTGACCAGCGTCCTTGGCTTCCTTACTGAATAGAAATTGATGAGGCCAGACAAGAAATGCAGGGCCCCTGCTGCAGCAGGTGGGAGTGAGAACATGCAACAGGTTCCCTTGCTTGTTCACTCCCTTGGTGGGACAGGGGGGAACGAGCTGGTTCCCTATATGAGGTGAGGGTAGGGGTGTGTCCAGCGGTTGGGCCAGAGAGGTGACTTAGGTGGTCTGCCCACCCCTTTGGTGGTGTAGTGTGCAGTGGGCCTGCACAGTATCCTGCTTTTGCTCCTGACACCCTGCTTTTGCTTCCGGGTCTTCAGAAGTGACAGTTGGGACTTCCCTGGTGGTCCAGTGGTTAAGAACCCACCTGCCAACGCAGGGGACACAGGTTCGAGCCCTGGTCCGGGAAGATCCCACATGCCACAGAGCAACTAAGCCCGTGCGCCCAAACTACCGAGCCTGCTCTCTAGAGCCCGCAAGCCACAACTACCGAGCCCATGCACCGCAACTACTGAAGCCCAAGCGCTTAGAGCCCGCGCTCCGCAACAAGAGAAGCCACCGCAATGGGAAGCCCGTGCACCGCAATGAAGACGCAACACAGCCAAAAAAAAAAAAAAAAAAAAGAAGTGACAGTTGGGTTTTTTGGTCTTTTTGTATTTTGTTGTCCATAATTTGCCCCAACTGAGCATGCACACAGTTATTTTTAGTTCCCTTATGGTTTCTTTGTATTTTGTTGCCCGAGGAGACGTTTTTCCAAGTGCAAGCACTGCAGCAAAGGGTCCCAGGTCCCAGGTGCCAGTGTGTCTGAGCACTTACTGTGTACCAGGCTGGGGTCTAGATGCAGCAGTGATCAGGACATAGATACCCTACAATATGGTGGGGAGGGAACAGGACAGTAAGGGAAGAAAGCAGGTGATTTCAGCCCATGAAAAGGGCCTGGGGAAGTCCAGCAGGGTGGTGCCGGGGTGGGGTGTGGGTGTCATCAGAAGGGGTGCTCAGGGAACACCTGGCCTGACCACCTCCCCTGGAGGAGGGGACATTGGAGCCAAGACCAATGTTTTTGTTCAGGTTCCCTGGTTGTGGGTTCTTTGTTCAAGTGGAACTTTCCTCTATTGGTTGGGGGACCCCAGCGGCCCCTGCTCCGGCTGCGTGTCCAGTTGGGGTGGGGATGGAAGCCCCCAAGATGAGTGTCTCAAGAAACCAAACTTTCCTCAGTCCCAATCAACTGATAAATGGAGACTTTGACCCTCCCTTCTCCCCTTATCTCAAGACAGGTGAGCACAGAGTGTCAAGGTGCAGCTTGGAAGGTTTGTGATGGGATCTGGGCAGGGCCAGGTGGAGAGCGGGTGGGTGTTGTGGCCAGGTCATGGCTGGGAGGAGTGCCATCGTCAGGGAACTGTGCATAAGGGCACCTCAGTTTCTTCATCTGTGAAATGGGTCTCCATTTCAGGCTTTTTTTCTTTTTCCGTCATTCAAAGCATATGGCGCTTCCTGTGTTTAGGCCTCCTTCTAGGTCTCCTTTTGGAAGAGGCCAGATGGTAAATATTTTAGGGCTGTTGCAACTATGCAGGTCTGCCGGTGCAGGGTGAAAGTAGCCAAGCTCCTTAAATGAATGGGTGTAGCTATGCTCCCATATCAACCGGGCAGTACTTGGTTTATAGTAGGTGCTTCATTAATGCTTGTTCCCTGCCTGGAATTATACCAGGCACTGCACTAATGCCTGGTCGAGGCCTGGTATATAGCAAGTGTTGCATTAATGCCTGGTCCATGCCCAGTTTACAGTAGGCATTCCACTAATGTTTGTTTCCTGCCCAGTATACACCAAGTACTGCGTTAATGCTTGGTTACACAGTAGGCACTACATTAAAAGCTGGTCCATACCCGGTATACTGCACGCACTACATTAATGGCTGGTCCATGCCTGATATACAGCAGGTACTCCATTAATGCTCGTCCCATACGTGGCATATAGCAGGCTCTGTATTAATGCTAAGCCCAGGCCTGGTATAGAGAAGGCGTTCCATTAATATTTGTTCCAAGAACGGAGGAGAGGAAGGTTCGTTTCCGGTCAGGTAATGCCAGATCGCCCCAGGAGGCCGTGAGGGCTGGTACCCCAGTGCCTCGCGTTGGGCCTGGGTCGCTCAGCCTCGCGACCGCAGCTGCGGGTCCGAACTTCTCGCTCCGAGGCCCAGACAGCCGCCGGGCCGAGCGGGGCCGAGCGGGGCCGAGCGGGGCCGAGCGGGGCCGAGCGGAGCCGAGCGGAGCCGAGCCAGCCTGACGAGTCCTCCACATTCCCACAATCCCGGGCGGCCCCGCCCGGCTCCCGGTTGCGCGTCCCCCTTCCCACGTCGGCGCAACCAAACCCGCGGGCGCGCCCGCCTCGCCCCTCCCCGCCCCGCCCGCGCGACGCCCCGCCCATCCCGACGGCTAGTCCCGCCCCCGCGGCGGGCGCGCAGGCCGCCGCCCACTCCCATTGGCCGCGCCGCCTGCCCGTCGGCGCTGTCCGCGCGCTGGTTAGGTTGTGAGGCGCTGTCGCTCGGTCGCGGCGGCTGCGGTTGGCGGCGGCGGCGGCGGCGGCGGCGCCAGCGGTTGTGGCGGCGCGGGTGGAGGGTGGCCGGGAGGGACCAGCGGCTGAACGGGACCGGTGCCCTCAGGCGGCCGAGGCGGACCGCCGGCCCAGGGGCCGAGCGCCGAGGGCCGGGCGGGCGCGGCCGGGGCGGCTCGGGGCCAGGGCCGGGCCGGCCGGGGGGCGGTGGCGGGGGCGGCCGGCGGGCGGCCGGGGCCGGGGCCGGGACGATGACTCTGGAGTCCATGATGGCGTGTTGCCTGAGCGATGAGGTGAAGGAGTCCAAGCGGATCAACGCCGAGATCGAGAAACAGCTGCGGCGGGACAAGCGCGACGCCCGGCGCGAGCTCAAGCTACTGCTGCTCGGTGAGTGGGGCCGGGCCTGCGGGGTTCGGGCCGGCGGTGCGCGTGGCGGGCGGGCGGGGCGGCCCTGCGTACTGGCCACGGCCCTGCGTGCTGTCCAGAGCGGGCTCGACCCCCGCAGGGTCAGCCCTTGCCTACCTGTGCTGTCCACCTCTGGGCCACCCGATCTCTGCAGCCTGTGTTGTCTAGGTTGAGTCCCTGACATCAGAGGGGCCAGGCCCTGCCTCTGTTGTCCACATCAGCGCCCTAGACCCTCGGGATCTGCTCGCGCCTATGCTGTCCGTGGCAGGTCACCAGTCCCTGCAGGGTCAGCGCCTGCTTCAACTGTCCAGATCAAGCCCCAGTTTCCTTCAGGATCAGCCTCTGTCTCTGCTGTCCAGGCGGGGTCCCCAGGACCCTTTGGGATCAGTCCGTGCCTCTGCTGCCCAGCCGCTGATCCCTGCAGGGCCAGCTTCTGCTTCTGCTGTCCCGTTCGGGCCCCCAAAACCCTCGAGGGTCTGCCTTCTGCCCCTTCTCAGGAGACAAGCCTCCTCCCTGCACAGGACTGGCCCTCCATCCCTGCCCCCAACAGGTGTGCCCCCTCGCTGCCCCCAGCATCTATTCAGGGCCAGACCTTTGGGCTGTAATCCACAAGACGCACCCCTTGCCTCCTGGCATCCCTTCTCTACTTTTCCCACCAGGTGGAGCCCTGTTCCCTGCAGGCTGGGCCTGTTCCCCTCCAGCCCCCGTTCCCTGAGGCCAGTCGGAAAACCCATGTCCCTCCCCAGTGGAGAGCAGTCTGTGGGAGAGAAGACAGCCTTTTCTCTCTTCTTGGGGCCGGGGCGGGTGGAGCCCTGACGGAGCAACCGTCTCCGTCCGGCCCCTCTCCTTACGTCCTAGTGGGAGCCGGGTCTCCTGGGTCCTCTTCCCCCTCCTGGAGAGGATTCCTTGTCCAAGTCTCCGTCTCCCCCACTGCGCACCTGTTGCACGGAACCAGTCGGCCCAGCAGTCGGCAAGCTGTTGTCACCCCAAATAAGGGTTGTTGGAGGACTTACCTCCGCAGTCAAAGGCAAGAAGGTCGTTTACACAAGCGAAGCCCTCGCCCTGCCTTCTCCAGAGCTCTGCTGCATTCCTGCACTGTGGGGAAGGTTGGAAATGCTGTTGTGGTGGGCCCCTGGTGGAGGAGGGGTCTGCCACCGAGGGGTCCACCCACAGGACGGTGCAGGGTCGGAGGCGGTGAGTCGCTGGAGGCCGTGGGTCTTGGAGGGACTGCCTCGCTTCTCCCACCTGTGGGGACCCTCTGGGTCGTCCCTTTGATTAAAATACCTTCCCTGTTCTTTTTTCAAACGTTCCACTTTACCTAAAGGCTATAAAATGGGCCATCTTTGCAGAAAAGACAGGCAGAGAGTAACAGTAAAGTTTGGAGGAAACTTGCAGTGGGGTCCCAGTGGCACCTGGGAGGACAGCATGGCCCTGGCTGCCTTTCACCAACAGAGGTAGAATTTATTTTCAGAGGGGGGTTGAGAAGTTACCAGCATGTTAATGTTACCAGATAGTCGGCCTTGCCTGGGGGCTGGGGGCTGCATGAACCTCTGCACGCCCCTGCTGCCTGCCCTGTGCGCACCCAGGCTCCAGATTGACGTGGGGTTCAAGGGTACGGGTCGGTGGCCTGTGATCCTGCAGCCTTGCTGTGTGTCTCTGGTCTCCCTGGGCTGGGGCTGAGGAGCCTTGCAGGGGATCTGGATGTGTCCAGCGCCCACCCATGGGTGCGGGCTGTTGGCTGCAGGAGCACCTGGGTCTGAGGTCCCACCCCTCCCCCCGCTGGCTTGCAGGACAGGGAGTCTGCACCCTCCTGGGAAGCTATTAAGTCCTAGGCATGGGGGCAGATAGGAAGATGAGAGCTTGGGGGTCCAAGGTGAAGGTTTATGACACCAGGAGGGCGGCTGTGAATGCCAGGCGGAGCTCCAGGGGACGTGCTGGGAGCCGGGGGGTGCCGAGCAGCATCCCTGCCCCACCCACTCCATGCCGGTAGCACCCCCAGTCATGAGAGCCACAGACATCCCCAGCTGTGGCCCAGTGTCCCCCGGGGGCAGAATCCCCCCTGCCCCGTGTCAGCACACAGTGTAAAATGCGTGTTGCAGAGCCGGTATGTGATCAGTGTTCGCTTGTTTTGTCAGATGCTTTGTGGGTGCTTGAAAGGTGAATGCTTTTGTCACTACGGTCCAGAGTCACATACGTGTGTGCCGTCAACACGCAACACGTCTACAAACACGTGTGATAGGTGTGTTCGGTTTTGTTGGTCCTGTTACTCCAGGCCACATCCTCATTCACAGTCGTCTGTGGTGAGGAATGGGGGTAGTGAGCGTCCCTGCAGGGGATACACCGGGATCCCCACGGCTCGGCGTTGCTCTCCCACTTTACGGAAGAGGACCCCCAGGCCCAGTTAGGAGCTCCGGTGGGGGTCCCGGGCAGGCCCGCCGGCTTCTGCCTCCCGTGATCCCTCCTGGTGCAGGTGCAGTCCCCTGCCCCCGCGTTTCTGCCACTCAGCAGAGAACAACCGAGGAGGCCCCTCGTCCATTCCTTAGGACAGGTTTCCCCTTGAGAACCGAGGCCTACCGCAGGAAGTGCCGGTCCAGGAGCTGAGTGGCTCCGGGATTTCTAAATAAAGCAGGGTGGTCAGTTCCACAGGCTTCCTGTCCAGCCCGCTGTGGCCCCGAGGGCGGTAGAAAGGGCCGGAATCCGGCCTGGGGTGTGGTGGCCCCGGCGGGAAGGGTGCGCCTGCCCTGCTTGGAGGCGCGAGTGGAACGTGGCCGCGGCTCCTGGCGGTGGCCCTGCCTGTCCCCCGCAGACCCCGATGGCTGGAAGCACCTGGGGCCCTGGGCCACCGCTCGTGGCCCACCGCAGGATGAGTCTCAGGGGCTTAAAAGTTAGATGAAATTTTGTGTCGCTGAAAGGGTGGGCGCCATCCCTGGAGGTGCAGGAGCCCAGACTTGCTGTCAGAGCCCCTCTCCCTCGGTGTCCTGCGTGCCAGGCTAGTGGGAATCTCCCTCCCCTTGGGACCGAGCACGGCCTCGCCACGCGTGTCCCTGGGCTCCGGACTCCATGTGCACAGATGCTTCCCAGCCTCTGCTGAGCTGCGCTGGTCGCTGCCTGAGAGCCTCGGATGTTTAACCACAAAAGGTTTCACTTTCTGATTTTTGTGGTGGAGCCCTTCTCCCTGCGGCCTGAGAACAGGTCGCAGTCACTGCTACTCCTGGGCTGGGAGTTTGGAGCAGCTGCAGACAGAGCCGAGTCGGGACCCCTGGCAGGAGGGACGGGAGCCCGTTTGTCCCTCCTCTGCCTCGGAGGGCCTTGGGGGCAAAGTCCAGCCCTGGGTGGGCGGGTGTGCGGAGCTGGGCTGCACTCAGGGAACAGCCATCTCTGGTCCCCATAGGGCGCTCCTCTCCCATCAGGACAGTGAGCCGCGGGGCCTGTCAGCCCAGTGTCCGTGGATGGGATTGGGGCATCTCCACGGGCTTCGGGGGCACCCGCGTGCGGGGTTATTTTTTGGCGGAACTCCAGCTGCTCTCAGAACCGGGCCCCAGGCCACAGGCTTGCTGGCTGGGGAGTTTGTGCCAATGCGCCCCAGCCCCCTGCTCCCGGGTGGCCGTGGTCTCTGCCCTTGGCCCAGGCGTGGGGCGCCTGGCCGGTCACTACCAAGGTGTCTGCCCCTCGTTTTCCCCACCACATCCCCCCTCCGGGGCAGGCCCTGCCACCCCATGGCCCAGCACAGAGCCCTGCGGACCTGAGATGTTTGCTGGGTGGCTTTGATTGGCTAACTGAACTCAGTTCCCTCAAGCAGGTCGAATGGGGGTGACCGGGCGCCCCGACTTAGGGCATCCTCACATCCAGCCTGGACGTGAGGCTCCCTGCTCCGGGGCCCGTTGCCACTGCTGGTGGCCTTCGGCTGTGACGCGTGGACAGACAGGGACTTAGGGGCACAGCTCGCAGCTGCCGCCCTCCCGAGGCCTCGTGAGTGGGCTTGGGGGTGCTCCAGAGCGAGCACAGCCTCGGCTCCCCGCCTGCAGCACTGTTGGGGGGAAGGCCGCAACACCTGCGAGGCGCTGTGCCCTCCCGTGGTCACTGCTCTCCCGACGGAGGGCTTTACCCGGGGTTGACAGGCTGCCCCGGCAGCGCTGGGAGGCGGGTCCCGCCAGGACCGAGCTGGAGAGCACGGTGGGATTTCAGTCCCCGTGCCTCCCGAGCCTCGGGTTTCCCTGCTGTGGAAGGAGAGCGTCCCCCAACTCCCGGACTGTGGGAGGGTCAGTGGGGGCGACGCATGTCAAACTGGGGAGTGCCGCATGTCAAACTGGGGAGTGCCGTCTGTGCCCTTGTCTTTATTCACGGTATCGCGCTGGCTGGCAGTTCCTCTGCGGCCGAGCGGGGACCTCCCTGTCTTGCGGTGGGGTCTCCGGAGCTTGGCCCTCAGGGCTGGGCCTCTCGTTTCCTGATCTGATCCCAGCGCCTGCCAAGGAGGTTTGCTTACGGACCTTGGTTGGTCTAGAGCTGAAAGGTCAGACGCCCCACGGAGGCAGGTCGCCCCGTCTCTGCCCCATTGGTCCTCTCTGCTGAGCCTCGACAGGTGGGTGGGGGCCTTCCCGTCCCCCAGGCCGGGCAGCTGGGCTGCACAGCAGGGTTGGGCGGGACTGGGGCTCATACCAGTCTCCCCGACTCCTGAGCGTTAGGCTTCAGGAAGCGCTGCACTAGGACCTGGCACGTGGGACAAGAGGGGTCTGGCCCAGGGGACCAGTGTCTGCACCTGGAGTCACCTGGGCAGGGGACGCTGGACCTGCTGACTTAGCGGCCACGGTGTGGAGGTCAGATGAAGGGATGAGTCCCGAGGTCTGCCCTGTTGTCCTCCCTCCTGGCCCCTGTCTGCGCTGGCGCCCGCTGCTGCGGTGTCTCTGAAAGGCCCGTGGCTGGCCCAGGAGAGCTCCCCTGGTGCTCTCACATTCGCTCACTTCCCTGGGTGGCGGTGACCGTGGACCACGAAGAGATGGACGGACGTGAAGCCCGAAGACCTTAGCCTGTTGAGGTCTGACAGTTACTGGTTGTGTGACCTCAGCGAAGCTTCTTGACCTCTCTGTGCCTCAGCTCCTTCACTTGTCCAGCAGGAGGTGGGGTGATAGATGTACCACTGAATGAATGGATGAGCGGGGGCGAGGGGAGCGTGCAGTTGCCTTCCTTGGCTGCACGAGGTGTTTGCACTTTCTCCAGCAGAAGGTCGTCGTGCCTCTTTGATCTTGGACCTGTTGACACAGCTCGGGGCCATGTTGGATTTCCGGGCTGTGTTTCCAGGAGCCCAGATCCCGGGCATTGCTCTCGCCTGGGCCTCCTGTGGTCCTGGGGTTCCTGGCTTCACTGCCCACATTCTAGAATTAGGGATGGCTGGGCGGCAGCCCTGAACCCCAGCTTCTGACACTAGTGTTCTCTTGCTAGATCGTGGCCACTTGCCCCGGGGGTCATGGATCCTGCACACCTTGAGTCCCACTGGGATGATGTCGGACCAGCACCATCCTTCCTGTCCTCCAGGCCCTTTCCCTGCCCCTCTTCTCTCCCACATTTGAGGAGTGGCTGCCTGGGCTCAGACATAATTCCTCCCGGTCTGTGGTCCTAGATCTTGGCCGACCGTGCAGGCGAGACAGTGGCTTTCTCCCTCTGTCGCAGGGATGGGGCTGCTCTCCTCCTTCCTCTTCTCCAGTTAGTCTCGGCTGGGCAACTGGTGATGCCACTGAGCACGCCCAGAGATCGTCCTGCAGGCTCCCGGCCCCACTGTGCTGTCTGGCCCCTGCCAGGCCCCCAGGGGCAGGACCCCTCACATGGGTGGTGCCCCCAGGGGCCCCCATTCTTGGAGTTAGGACAGGGGATGCAGAGGACCTGAGGGGGACACGTGACAGAACCGGGACTGTGGATTGGGGCGGAGTTCATTTGGTTCATTCGGGAAAAATGTGTGCCGTGACTTCTATGGGCCGGGCCTGTGCTGGGGCTGGGTGTGAGGCTGCTGGCAGAGCCCCGCCCTCGGGGAGCTGGCTCCCAGCAGGGACAGACGGGAGCAGCAGGCCAGGAGCAGGTGGGGCGCTGGGGGCACTGGGGCCCTTCCTGGAAAACGTGAGTTTGGGTTTCTGTGCAGGGAGTTGGGGTGGCATTTGGGAGGGGCAGGGCCCGATGCGTGGGCAACGTGAACAGTGGTGTCATGCGCCGGCCCCGGGCCGCAGTGCCACAGCTGTCCTCGTGCAAGGTTGGGCTGATTGCATTGTGGGGGACAGTGGGGGCCAGGGGACCCACAGACACGAGCTCGGAGTATGAGTACAGCCAGGACCTGGGGCCACTCGGCGTCCTCGCTGGGAGGGGGTGTGGCAGTAGGTGCCCTCTGCACCTGTGCAGGTGCGTGGCTAGAGCGAGGCCCATCACGGGGTCTCACACGGTCTTGCTTGAGGGGGCCTTGCTCTTCTCCCTGGTGGGCAGCTGTTGAAGGTTTTTTTTTTTATAGATATTTATTTGGTTGTGCTGGGTCTCAGATGCAGCTTGCGGGCTCCTTAGTTGCAGCACGTGGGCTCCTTAGTTATGGCTCCCAGGCTCCTTAGTTGTGGCATGCGAACTCTTAGTTGTGGCATGCATGTGGGATCTAGTTCCCCAACCAGGGATCGAACCTGGGCCCCCTGCATTGGGAGCGTGGAATCTTACACCAGGGAAGTCCCCATGACCAGATCTTCAGGGGGAACTGACCAAGGGCGGGGCAGGATGAGCTGGAGCTGCCAGGGACCCCCGGGCGGCGGCTACAGCAGATAGGCCTGGCCGTGAGGTCCAGGTGGGCCTCGCACCCCAAGACTTCTCTGAGCAGGAGGCTGTTGGCTCGGGCGTGTTGGGGGGCCCGGGTCCCAGCTCCCGGCACCGGGTGCCGGCAGCATGTGGGCTGAGTTGGGCCAGGGGGTGGGCACCTGGAGAGGACGCTGTGGCGGCTCTGCGTCCCCTGGAGCCTTTCCTCCCTCCCTCCCTGGCCAGTGGTGGCCGAGCTCTGGCCAGCTGGGCCTGCCGGTTCCAGAGCCCAGGGCCCACAGCTCCGGCCTTCCACCCACAGCTCTGCCGGGAGGTGCCTGCTGGGACTGGCACCTGTCACTCAGTCGCTGTTGGCCCTGAGCACAGGTGACACGCCACCCTCGACGTGCGGCTCGTGGGGCTTTCCTCCGGGGGCCCGGCCTCTGCAGCCGCCACCTCCACAACCTCCTTTCTCTGTCCTTCCTGGCAAGGTGGCATGGCCCAGGCGGGGGTCACTGACCGTCCTGCCTCCTGGGCCACACTGTCCCCAGGGTATCCCTTTTGCTGCGTTCTCCCCCAGCTTTATTGAGACGTAAGTGCCACGCGTGTTGTGTGGTTTAAGGGGTGCACGTGAGTACTTGACACGTGGATTGCGACATGATCGCTCGTGAGGCCCGTCACCGCCCCGTCACCGCCCCCTCACCTCACTAGTGCCTTTTGCTCCTGCACTTGATCACGGTGCTGTCTTCGCAGCGGCTCCTCTGCCCCCAGCAGGGTTCGGGCCATGTGCCTCATCCAGGACCCCCGACGTCTCCAGGGCCAGTTGTGTTTCCGGCTTCCGAGGGGTCCGTCTTCCGTTTCTTCGTTTTCGGGGCGTGTCCCAGCTGCGTCGTCTGTGTTGGGCACCGGGGCGTCCCCCGTTCTCCCTTGGCCACTCTCTGGCCGGTGATCACGGCTCCTCCGTGAACACCCGCTGTCCCTTGGCTGTTGGCATGGGCGCGTGCACGTGTGTGAGACCCTCGGTGTCCTGCGCTGCCTCTGGGGAGCTCTGGGGGGGCTGCCTGTCCTTTGCGCACCCGTTTTGGAGACGCTGGCTGTGGTCTGAAGTCAGCAGGCTCTCTCTGGATCTCCCCGCGCCCTTGTGCTCGTGCAGCTCGCTTGCCCCTCCTGCAGTTCAGGGGGGTGGACACAAGGGGCAGCGCCCCGGGGCCTGAGTGGCTGCCCTTCTCCACCTCAGCTGACCTGTGGCTGCAGGGGGTTGGGCTTTAGTGGCCACTGGTCTGATGTTTCTGGTGAGAGGCCCTTCCAAACACCAGCAGGGCACGTATCTTTTTACAGTAGCATAGTGTCAAAAACAGGGGTTCTCACCTGGGGGGTCCTGCCCCCAAAGGACATTGGGCAGTGTCTGGGGATGTCTGTGTGTCACACTGAGGGGATCCTGGCATTGAGGGGGCGGGGCCAGGGGTGCTGCTCAACACCCCAGAGTGCCCGGGCCGGCCCCAGTGTCAGCAGTGCTGCGGGGACCCTGGTCCAGAGGAAACCACGCAGGGCATGGCATTCCTGTGTGTCGCCTCCCCTCCCCCACCCCGCCTCCTGCAACGAGGGAGGAGTGCGTGGACCCCTCAGGGAGGTGTGGGGTCACATGGGGTCCTCGCCCCTCCTGCCTCAGAGCTGGGGTGGGGCCTTGGTGGGAGTGGGTGCCTGGCCTCTGGTTGATGTTGCGGCAGCGGTGGGATGGAAGGTGGCATTGTGGTAGTTACCACTCGGTGACAGAACCAGAGTCGTATTCTTTTATTCGTGAAAGGACCCAGTGCCTTGATGGAGGTCCTAGAAAGGGGCAGCTGCAGTGAGGCGGCCTCTGCGCTGTCTCCCCAGGTGGGCTCAGGCATCCGTGGTCAGTTACTCAGACGCGGGCGGAGGGCCTCCTGCTGCAGGACGGTGTGGTCACTGCAGGCCGCTCAGAACCCATGTCTTCTCCGGGAGCTCCCGGGCAAGGAGGCGGGCAGCAGATGCCTGAGAGAGACTCCCTGAAAGGCAGCGGTGATGGGTCCCAGTGCAGAGGGGAGCTGCCTGCCATGCGCCCACGGCACCGGTGGCTGTGAGCCGGATGGCGTGCAGGGCAGGACGCAGCTCAGGCCCCTTCGTTGGGGTGGGGGACGCAGGTGACTCTGAGACAGGGTGGGGAGGATGAGCCCAGGCGGGCTGGGGCGAGTCTGGGGGGTTCTGAGTCCCCAAGAGGGGGCCTGGGGGCTTCAGTGCATGGGTGAGTGGGGACCTGTGTTGGTTATCAAGTAGGGGTTTGAGGCCATGCGTCCTTAGGCTGTAGAAGTTCTCTCCCGCTGTGCAGTAAAACCACCCTGTAACTTAGTAGCTGAAAATAACACACAGGCAAATTCTGAGGGTCAGGAGTCGTGGGGGTTCTGGCTCGGGGTCCCTTAGGAGGTTGTAGAGCACGTGTTGGCCGGGGCTGCCTCATCTGAAGGCCCAGTGGGGCCGGAGAAGCCGCTTCCAGGGTGGCCCCTCACATGGCTCCTGCCCACATGGGCCCTCAGGGACGGCGCTGCCCCCCGGCCCCCGCGAAAGTCCTACAGAGGACGGGGAGCCCCGTGACTCGTCTTGGAAGTGACAGGCCATCCTTGGTCAGATTCTTCTGGTTGGAAGGGAGGCACTGAGTCCAGCCTGCCCTCCGGGAAGGGTCAGGCTCCCCCTCTGCACGGAAGACATCCCAGAGATTTGTGGGCACATTAAAGCCACTAAAATGCAGTCCCTGCGTGTGGAGGTGAACAAAAGTGGGGGTACGGCTTTGCCGCTTAGAGGGTGACAGGGCGGTGAGAGGCTGGAGCAGGAGAGGAGCCCTCCCTCCCGCCACAGCGCTGGTGCCGGGTGGGGCTGGCCAGCCCTTGATCCCGGAGACTCCGTGCGCCCTTCTCTGAGGTGGGGCCTTGACACCTGACACCCGGAGGGTGGTGGGACAGAGAGGGGAGGGGCCCCGGGCACCCAAAGGGCCTCTGGGCTGACAGGGACGTGGGCCTTGGGGCTGTTCAAGCGCCAGAGTCACGCTCGGTCTCGGGGTGGCGTGAGGTTGGGTGAGGTACAGGTTCAGGGGCTGCTGGGGACTGTGGGGGGCATGGCCCGGCGCCCTGCGAAGGCCCAGCGTGGCCTCGACGCAGATGCCAAACTCATGCCCTGAAGGAAAGCTGTTCTGATCAGAACAGCCGTGGGTTGGCGGGACGTTGTCACATGAGGGCATGTGGGACAAGGGAGCTCGTCACGTGACCAGTTAAGGGGGTGGCAGCATCTGGGGGAGACACTTCACTGCTCCTGGCCTCCAGTTCCTCGGCTGCAGCCAGAGTTGAATTCAAACCCAAGTTGCCGCAGGTGCCGCGGCTGCTCCCTTCCCGTCCCTGCCCACGTTGTTGTCCCGACCTCCTCTGAGCCTCGGCTGCCCCTGTAGACAGGGTGTGCGTGGGAGGACGCGGCCCGCCCTGTTGTCCAGGCAGCAGCGGCTGGCCAGGCGCATCCCCACCTCGAGCCTCGTGGGCGGGACTCCGCGTGTTCGGGGCTCCTCGTGGGCGGGGCTTCTTGTGTGCAGGGTGCGGTGAGCCCACGGCTCGGGTCGCGGGTGCGGTCCCGCTGGGTCTCACTGGGCCATTTGCAGGCACGGGCGAGAGCGGGAAGAGCACGTTCATCAAGCAGATGCGCATCATCCACGGGGCGGGCTACTCGGAGGAGGACAAGCGGGGCTTCACCAAGCTGGTGTACCAGAACATCTTCACCGCCATGCAGGCCATGATCCGGGCCATGGAGACCCTCAAGATCCTCTACAAGTACGAGCAGAACAAGGTGAGGCCCGGGCGGGAGCGCCGGGCACGGCGGGGCGTCCTACAGGTGGCCCCCTCTGCGGGCCAGCGTCCTACCAGGCACTCCACGCACTGTATCAGGCCCTCTGTGACCCCCGGGGGTGGCACGTTCTCTTATTTTCTTCAGTAACAGCTTACTGAGAAAATGTACATACCAAGTCACCCATTTAAAGTGTGCAATTCACTCATTTTTAACATATTCACAGAGTTGTGCAACCATTGCCTCTAATTCCATAGCATTCTCATCACTCCAGAAAGAAACCCTGTCCCCACTGGCAGTCACCTCCCCTACCCCTAACCCAGCCCCTGACAACCAGGAACCCACTCCCTGTCTCTGTGGATCTGCCTGTCCTGGACGTTTCCCATCAATGGAATCACACCCCGTGTGCGTCCTTCTGTGTCTGGCTTCTCTCACTGAGCATCGTGATCTCAGGGTCCGTCCACGTTGCAGCGAGTGTCGGGGCCTCTCTCCTCTTTGTGGCTGAGTGATGCTCATTGTGTGGAGGGACACATGGTTTGTCCATCGTCCATCGACGGACGCATGGTTGTTTCCACTCTTCTGGCTCTCGTGGACATGCTGCTGGAACACTCGTGTGCAGGTTTTTGTTTGCACGCCTGTCCTGGTTTCTCCTGGGCGCGTCCCCAGCAGTGGAGGTGCGAGGTCCAGGGTACCTCTCGGTTCGCCTTCCAGAGGGGCTGCCTGCCTGCTGTCCGAGCGGCGTTGCCCCGGCCGTGCACCAGGGGGCTCTCTCTGGCGGCCTCCCTTGGCTTCGCTTTTGTGGATCTGTTTTCGGGGACTTCTCTTTCAACTCCAGCAGTTTGCCTGGGCTGGCACGTGGCACCGTGTATTGGACCATGTATGTCCAATAGGGTTTAAATTAGTCTGTTTACTTGGAAGCTTAAGAAGGCCAGTCAACCAGATTTCTGATATTGGTGTCTTCCTGCCTTGATGCCCGGTTCACGGGTCATCAGGGACCCTACAGGGCCCAGCACTGGGTCTGGGGCCCGGCCAGCCTGGCTGTGGGAATGAGCATGTAGGGCCTGCTGGAGCCTCTCACCCTCTGGTTCATAGGATTGCTCGCAGCTGAGGCCCCTCAGCGTCCAGGCCCCACTTTAACCGTGGAAGTCCAGAGGCATCTGGAACAGGGATTGGCAGACTAAGGCCTGTCTCTGTAAGGTGCAGCCTTGCTGGCGCGGGCCACGCCCACTCGCTTACACGTCATCCGTGGCGGCTTTCGCTGCAGCAGCAGGGACAGCGTGGCCGTAGAAACAGACGTCTGGTCCCTGGCCTACATGCATCCGCAGTTGGGGGTTTTCTGGGGCTGGTGTCTGCTTCTCCAGGCCCGGATTGGGAGGCTGGGAGGGTGAGGCGGGGCTGAAGGAC
Organism: Leucopleurus acutus; assembly: GCF_964270905.1. Lineage (NCBI taxonomy): Eukaryota > Metazoa > Chordata > Mammalia > Artiodactyla > Delphinidae > Leucopleurus > Leucopleurus acutus. The sequence goes on along the minus strand of NC_139145.1, from coordinate 2,612,468 downwards.
GCTGTTGTGCGGGGGCTGGGGCGGGAGAGCATCCCTGGGAGGTGACCGGTTGCCCCCGGCGGGGTGTGTGTGTGTGTGTGTGTGTGTGTGTGTGTGTGTGTGTGTGTGTGTGTGTGTGTGTGTGTGTGTAGGGGTGTGTGTGTGTGTGTAGGGGTGTGTGTGTGTGTAGGTGTGTGTGTGTGTGTGTGTAGGGGTGTGTGTGTGTAGGGGGTGTGTATGTGTGTGTGTGTAGGGGTGTGTGTGTGTAGGGGTGTGTGCGCGTGCGTGCGCGTGTGTGGGTCTCTGGGGTGGTGTGTCTCAGCGATGCTCTTTAGGAGCGGGTCTCCGAGCCCTGTGGTCCAGGGTCTGTGGAGGCTCCATGCCAGGGGCATGAGTCATTGGGCCACTGGACTGTTATGATTAGCTCAGCCTCCCCTTCCTGGTGGGTTGCTCTGGTCCCCAGACCCCATCCCAGGCTGCACACGAGAGGACCTATGCCTTCAGAGATCCCGAGGGTTTCAGGAGCTGTGTGCTTGGAATCGGGGGGCAGGTTCTTCTTAGGTCACAGCAGCTCTCTGTGCCTCGGTTTCCTCACCTGCAGCATGGGAACACAGGGGCAGCCAGTGGTGTTTGTTCCTCTGTCCTGTTTGGGTGCCCCGGGACTGAGGTGCGTGGCGGCCGGGTGGGCCCTGCTCCCGGGAGCTGCCTCCATCTGCATTTTCCTTTGGGGGCCTGGCACTGGGGGGCGATCGCTGCCGGTCGCCCTTGCGTCGTCCTGACGCGTGTTCATGGGAAATGGGAGTCAATGGTTCCGAGTCGGTTGCCGGGTGCTGGCGCTGAGCGTCCTGGCCTGCCCCTCACCCCACAGGCCAACGCGCTCCTGATCCGGGAGGTGGATGTGGAGAAGGTGACCACCTTCGAGCACCGGTACGTGAGTGCCATCAAGACGCTGTGGAACGACCCCGGCATCCAGGAGTGCTACGACCGCCGGCGGGAGTACCAGCTCTCGGACTCTGCCAAGTAGTGAGTGGGGCCGGACCAGGCCTGGGCGGAGGAGAGTCTGCATGGCGCCTCGTTAGCTGTGACGGGGTGATTTCCCTGCAGGGAGGCGGGTGTCTGCGGGGATTTTCCGTTGTCTCTCTGCCCCTTTTCTGTGTCTCTCAAACTATTCCAAAGTGACAGGTTTGATTGTGAAAAGCCACCCCTCCAGCCCACAGCCTCTCTTCGGAACCCCGGCGCCGTCCCCATCCCCGGACAGCCGTCCCTCAGAGCTGGGGCGGGGTTCTGTCCCAGGCGTTCCCTGCAGCCTCATTTCGCCCCTGTCCGTTCTCGTCCCAAGTACTTGGGCTGCTTGGGCCCCTCCCAGCGCTCAGGAGACCTGGGATGGCCGGGAGGCCCCTCGTGGGCTGGCCTGAGCGGCCCTGCCTGCTGTGTTGCAGCTACCTGACTGACGTGGACCGCATCGCCACCTCAGGCTACCTGCCCACCCAGCAGGACGTGCTGCGAGTGCGCGTGCCCACCACTGGCATCATCGAGTACCCCTTCGACCTGGAGAACATCATCTTCAGGTACCTGTGCCCCCGGCCCCGGCCCCAAGCCCCCGGTGTGGGGCAGCGAGAGAGGGTCCTTGTCCGTGGCTGTCACCAGGTTTCCGAGTGAGCCAGGCCCTGGTGGCGCTGGCAGGGCTGAATGGAGGCGGCCCCGGGGGCAACGGCCTCCTGGTGTGGGCTCCGCGTGGGCCCCAGATGGGGGGAGGGTGCCAGCGCGTGCGTGCGGATGGGCGGGCGGGTGGTCTGGAGTCCAGGCCAGAGCAGGGGTGCTCCAGGCGGGCGGTGGAGGAGCCTGAGAGCCCCAGGGGAAGGTGGCTCCAGACCCCTCTGCGGCCCAGTTCCGAAGCCCATGCAGCCAGAGTGAACTCAGGGCCGTCCCCAAGGATGGGCCCCGCCACCCTGTGAGGTCACAGCTTGTCCAGAGCTGCCAGGCGGCAAGGCCAAGTGTGTCTCCCGGGGCAGCCGTAACAAATGACCACAGATGGGCAGCGTAAAATCACAGAAATGTATCCTCTCCGAGCTCCGAGGTCAAGGTGTCGGCAGGGCTGGGTCCTCCTGAGGGCGTGAGGGGAAGCTGCTCCGCCCCCCAGCTCTGGGGGTGCTGGCAGCCCGCGGCATCCCTTGGCTTGTAAAAGCCTCGCTCCATCTCTGCGTCCGTCATCACACGGCCCCTCCCTGGGTCTGTGCCCATGTTTCCTTCTTACGGTGACACCACTGATCACTGGATCCAGGGCTCCTGCTCCAGCGTGACCCTGTCTGAACTAGTGCCATCTGCGGGGACCCCGCTTCCAGATCAGGCTGTGTCCCCAGGTTTCAGGGGGACTGACTTTGGGGGACACGGTTCGCCCAGGGCTCTGAGGCCCTGGCTCCAGGGTGGGATTCCTGCTCTGGCTGCGAGCCTTCCCTCCCCGCCACTGCATGGGGTCCCTTCTGCTGGGCGAGCCCACCCCAGGGGCCCCAGAGGCAGCGCTGCTGGTGGAGGTCCTGCCCTGTTGCCTTGAAGCACCAGCCCCGGGGGCGTTCAGGGAGTCTGTTGGGTTTGCCTTGAGGTTCCCTCTGGCCCCAGGGACCGCATTTCTCAGGCAGAAGCTTCTGGGAGAGGGGGAGAGTCTGGGTGCCCCCAGCTGGCCCCCCATCCTTTCTCACCTGTCAGAGCCCCCGGGGTGCCCTTGGACCCTCAGGAGTTGTAGGCATCACACTGCACATGCCTGATGGTACATTTTCTGGTGAGAGTTCAGCATTTCGGTTTCCTTCTTTTTTGGTCAGATTCTCGATGGGGTCCGGGACCTCAGAGGCCTGCAGGGCACAGGCCGGGGCTATCACTGGCCTTCCTCCCGACCCCACGTTCCAGGGTCCCCTCACACGGCCTCACCTTGGCCTCCGCAGCTACTGTGCCCTCTGTCCAGAACGCCTCCCCCCCTCCCTTCTCGCCCCTCCCCCAAGCCTGTGTGTGCGCTCTGCTGCTGTCCACACTGCAGAGTGGCCCTGCACCTCTGCCGCCACTGTCCCTTGGCCAGCCCACCCCTTGTCTGGTCAAGGGCTTACAGAGGGCAGGCCGGGGGCCCGGGCAGGGAGCTTGTGCCCCCATCTTGATCGGAGCTCACACAGCATCCAGTGACAGTGCGATTGGCCTGATGTGTGAGGCCTGAGCCTGGTCCCACACGGACCTCCTGCAAAGACCTGACCCCCCCCCCCCGCCCCGCCCCTGGAGGCCCAGGTTCCCGCCTGGCTGTACTGGGGAGACTCAGCTCCAGAAAGGCTGTGGCCCCTGACGCCGTCGGCCCGATGGCGCTCCCCAGACTGGCAGCGGCAGCCCGGTGGGCCTGGTGTCCACTCACCCCCCTCCCATCCCCTAGGTCACCCTGGCACATCCGCCATCTGCCTGTGCTTGCTAGAACCTCCTCTGAGAAACCCCCGCCAGGCGGATTGGCCTCTGCTGCCTGACTGTCCAACAGCTGTGGACGGGCCTGGCCCGGGGACCCTTGCCTTCTCAGGCTGCTGTTCTTTCTCGCCATCGTCTTCAAAAGTAGAGGGCTTTGGGGCTTCCCTGGTGGCGCAGTGGTTGAGAGTCCGCCTGCCGATGCAGGGGACACGGGTTCGTGCCCCGGTCTGGGAAGATCCCACATGCCGCGGAGCGGCTGGGCCCGTGAGCCATGGCCGCTGAGCCTGCGCGTCCGGAGCCTGTGCTCTGCAACGGGAGAGGCCACAACAGTGAGAGGCCCGCGTACCGAAAAAAAAAAGTAGAGGGCTTCCTCGTCAAAGAAAACTTAAGAAACTCACAAGTAGGAAGCGGGGACCTGTCACCAGTCGTGATGGTCAGGGCGCTGTCCCTAGCGTGTCCCCGCCCCGCCTGGTGTCAGCATCTGTGTGCCGACATCTCCCACTGGACAAGCAGCCTGCTCTCGCCGTGGCTGGGGTGGGTTCCAGCATTTCATAGGTGATGCCGTGTGGTATCCAACAAGGGGAGATGGGTTTCCAGACGTGGGACATCCGAGGTCGCCCGGCTCAGCCCCACCGGGGTCTGTGCCTCACACGCTCCACGGCACCCCCTGTAGGCCAGGGCCCCTCCCTCGGCAAGCAGGCGCCTGGCTGTCTCGGGGGTCCCCCCTCCCCTGCTTGTGCTGTGTTCTCCTGGCTTAATGGTGTTGCGGCTTTGCTGGCTCTGACAGGTGACTGAGGGGCCCTCGTTGCTCTGATGCCTCAGGGGTCACTGTGGCTCTGGCAGAGGCGGCTGTGCTGGGGGTGGGCATTGTCATCTGCAGCCCCGCGCTGAGCCCGTGCACCCCGCCCTGCAGGATGGTGGATGTGGGGGGCCAGAGGTCCGAGCGGAGGAAGTGGATCCACTGCTTTGAGAACGTGACGTCCATCATGTTCCTCGTGGCCCTCAGCGAGTACGACCAAGTGCTGGTGGAGTCGGACAACGAGGTGAGGCCCTCACTGGGCCCAGGGAGGGGGGTGCCCACAGGCCCTTTTGGGGGACCTGCCGCCAACCTGCTGCCTGCCCCTCAGAACCGCATGGAGGAGAGCAAAGCACTGTTCCGGACCATCGTCACCTACCCCTGGTTCCAGAACTCGTCCGTCATCCTCTTCCTCAACAAGAAGGACCTGCTGGAGGACAAGATCCTCCACTCCCACCTGGTGGACTACTTCCCCGAGTTCGACGGTGAGCCCGCCCTAGCGGCCTGTCCTGGACGCTGCCAGCGCCTCCTTCACCCTCTCTGGGCCTCGGTGGCCTCGTTGGCGACTCAGGAGTGACACGAGGATGGTGTTTCCCAGGCCGCACGGAGGCCGCGGTGCACTTAGTGTGGCCGGAGCTCGGCGGGCGCCTCGCAGGGCCCTGGATGGTGGAGAGAGCTTCGTGTCCCCCGGGGGAGCGTCGTCTGTGGGAGGGGGCACCCTGCGGTCGCCGCCTGGCAGCCTGTCCCCACCTGCCCAGGGCCCGGGCACGGGGAGGAGCGAGGCGCGGGGGATACGGGGTGAGCCGGACCCCTCCTGCCATCCCCACCTCCCAACGCGGAGACCCCTGGGGGCGCTCCTGGGGGGCAGTCGGGGCTCTGCCACTCCCTCCCCGGCGTCTCCCGGAGGTGCTGCCTGAGGAGCCGGGAGGCCGGGGGGTGGGAGTGTGGGGTAGGGTGGGGGGTGGGGGTGTGGGGTAGGGTGGAGGGTGGGGGTGGGGTAGGGTGTGGGGTGGGCGGCAGGCCAGAGCAGGAGGCTGGCTGCCAGGGGGCAGCAGGGCTGTGGACACATGCCTGAGTGGGGGGGGGGGGTGGACAGAGAGGAGGCGGGAGCCAGGGAGGTGGGAGGTAGGTCTGCCTGGCAGGTGGGCCTGAGTGAGGGGCTGCTGGGCAGGGGGGCTGCGCGGCTCCCTCGGCTCATCCCGCCCCTCCCCCCTCCTCCGCCAGGCCCGCAGCGGGACGCACAGGCTGCCCGGGAGTTCATCCTGAAGATGTTCGTGGACCTGAACCCCGACAGTGACAAGATCATCTATTCCCACTTCACGTGCGCCACCGACACGGAGAACATCCGCTTCGTCTTCGCCGCTGTCAAGGACACCATCCTGCAGCTCAACCTGAAGGAGTACAACCTGGTGTGACCACGCGGACTCCCGCCAGCCGCCTGCTGGTCGCCAGTCTGCCCCAGGAGTCGGGGTTTTTTCATATTTTTAAACAAATGGTTTTTATTTCACAGTTATCAGGGGATGTACATCTTTCTTCCTACACACCTCGTGCACCTTCTCATCTTTGTCAGTGGCAGAGGCCGCCTTTTTCTGGCCTTGACTCGTGGCTTGCTTTTTTCTAAAAAAAACAAAAAAAAAACAAAAAAGGAAAAAGAAAAAAAAAGAGAACCTACAGAAGATGGGCAGAGATGAGACCTGGCCCCCAGCGGTGCGAGACACTGCCTCCGGGGACAGTTGTTGGCCTGCTTTCTTCTGATCTCCGAAGGCGTGGAGACGCAGAGGCTGGGACTTCTCTTTCTTCCTTGTTTAAGTTATTGACGCCCTCACCACTGTTGCCGGGTTTCTGCCCCGGACTCCAAGACGTGGGGGTGGGTGGCGCCCCCCGCTGCCCGCCCTGGGAAGTGCCTAACCATTTTTTCTTTTTTTTTGAGGAAGCAAAAAGCAGCCCCTGGGGCCCTGTCTCACAGCCCTGCCTGCTGCGGGGGCCCGGGGCGTGGTTCTCCGGGTCTTCCGCTGGGAGTGCTCCTGGACTCTGGGCTCGGTCCCCAACCCCGAGGAAGCCCGCTTGGACTGGGAGCCACTGTTTGTTTTGTTCCATTTTGAACCCAGTTTGGAAGCAGTGAGGGTGGGGTAGGGACTTCTTTCAGAATTTTCTCAGGTCTGTCCCCGAGAGGCAGAGACGCAGGGAGGGTCGCCCTGGCGGGGCTGTGGGTGGCTGGGAGATGCCCACCGCCCTGCACTCTGCCCGGAGCTGAGCTGTCGGGGCTCGTGGCAGCTGGAGGTGGGCCCTCAGCCTGGCCACGGCCACGCACTGAGGGGCCCTCCCCGAGGGCCTGAGGGCCGGTTTCTGGGGGGAGGAAGTGGCCGTCTCATGTGGTGTGGGCCGAGCACTGCAGTAGTTGGTTTTGTGTGGTTGGTTTCTTGCACCAACGTGACGGGAGTGGCCCGCCGGTGGCGCCCCGCACCTGCCCTGCGTACCTGGGCCCTGCGAGTGAGTGCTCAGGGCGGCCCTTGACCAGGGAGTGCAGAGAAACAGCGCACACGTCGGACCAGCCCCACACCAGCCCTGTCCCCGTCCGTCCGCCTCCCACCTCCCTCCTGTGCCTGATACGCAGGGCCCAGGGTGGGGGGCAGGCTTCTCGGCCTGTTTTCCTCGGGCATCTCCACCCGAAGGGCCCTCTCTGGTGCCGTGCGTCCACCTGCGGGGGTTTGTGCCATAGCCCTGACGTGCGGCCGGGGATGGTGGTGCCGCTGGCGGTGGGCTCCCAGGGGCCCACAACGCACAGGGAGCCGGGGCAGGCCCTTGAGGGGGAGGCGGTGGGGGGCGCATCCAGAGTGTTAACTTCCGGAGGGGCTGGAGTGCCAAGATCCCGGGGCAAGCCCGGCTGCTGTGCCCAACCTCCCCGCCTGGCCCGCTAGCCTCCGAGGCGCTTGCCCGAGTGCCAACCTACCCCCACCGCTGTGTCACGTCACCCAGCAGAACTGCCCTCCGAGTGCCAACGCCCCAGTGGTGTGAGGGGCCGTGCCGGCTGGCGGGGGTGACCTCGCCCGCTTGTACTTGTATATTAAACAGTCCTGATTTCAGACAATTTAAACCTTAATCTATTTAAAAAAGAATATTATATAAAAATGCTGTTTTTAAACCTTTTGTCATTTGAAATGCATGTATTGTCCGTGCGGGCTGAGGGGCGGGCGCCGTCGGCTCAGTGCCAGTCTCCTGTGGCCGGAGCTGTCCATGTTCAGGCAGCGTGTCGGGGCCCTGACCCCTTAATCCAGAGATATGTGATGGAAATAGACTTTTCATACCTTTCTCCTGAAATGAATTCTGTTTTAAATTGGAATAAATTTTGTTCCTAAACACTCGGCCCCCTGTGGCTTATTTCCTGTTACTGACTGGGGGCGGGGAGCAGCAGAGGGGCCCTGAGGTCCCCGGGGTGTCACCTGACTCCTGTGTGGCCTGCGGGGCCCTGGCACCTTCAGGATGGGGTCTGAGGTCACCGGAGCCGCAGCTTGGCCGCCCGGGGTGTACCTCCTTCCCTGAGCTGGGACTGCGGCCCCAGGGCCGCTGACTTCAGGTCACTGTGCTGTGCTGTGGGCTGGAGCATCCTGCAAGAGGAACTCCTCCTAGTGGGGGGCAGGGGACAGAGATGGGGCCTGGGTTCTGGGCCCAACTGGCCACTCACTGTCGCGGATCCTCTTGGGAAGACGGGCCCCTCCCCCGGCCCCATTTCTTTCTGCAAACCAAGATGTTGGACCAGTGATCTCCCTGCCATCTCTCAGTCTTTTTTTAATTAAAAAAAAATATTTTTTACATTGTGGTAAATACACATACAACTTACCAGCTTCACCATTTTTAAATATACAGTTCGGTGACATTAGTTTCATTTGCAATGTTGTGCAACCGTCAGCAGTAATTGTCTCCAAAACATTTTCATCACCTCAAACAGAAACTCCATACCCATTAATCAATAACTCCCCACCCCCTCCCCCAGCCCCTGGCCCCCACCATCCTATTTTCTATGGATTTCACTGCTCCAGGGACTCCATGTGAGTGGAATCACACAGTATTTGTCCTTCTGTGTCTGGCTTCTCACTGAGCATCATGTCCTTCAGGTACATCCATGGTGTAGCAGGTGTCAGGATCTCTTTCCTTTTTAAGGCTGAATCATTTCACTGCGTGGATGGACCACCTTTGTTTATCCATCTGTTGATGGTCACTTGGGTTGTTTCCCCCTTTTCACTGTCGTGAATCACGATGCTGTGAACACAGGTGTGCAAGTATCTCTTTGAGACTCTGCTTTCCATTCTACTGGCTATAAACCCAGAAGTGGAATTGCTGGGTCAAATGGCGATTCCACGTTTAACCGTTTGAGGAACCGCCAGGCTGTTTCCACGGCGGCTGCCCCATTTCTCCTTCCTACCGGCTGTACGCCAGGGTCGCATTTCTCCATATCCCCCTCCAGTACTATTTACTCACTCATCAGCGGGATGGAAATGCCCTGAAGGCCCCGTGTGTGCCAGGCACTGTCCTAGGCACTGCATATACAGGGAGACAGCACTTATCACCATGACTCAGTCTATGAATAAAAGCAGCAGGGAAGAGTCATTGGCAGCGATAGTGGCCATTTCAGGCAGGTTGTTCAGGAAAGCCCTTTCGGAGAAGATGGCGTATGAATAGGATGCTGGAAGACGTGAAGAGAAGGGGCCATGCTGTGGTCTGAGGGAGGGGATTGCCAGGCGGAGGGCAGAGCACGTGCAAAGGCCCTGGGGCAGGACCAGCCCTGGTTCATTGGAGGAACAGCAAGGAGGCCCGTGTGTCTGGAGCAGAGTGAGTGAGGCAGAGAGAGGGAGGAGGGGAGGGCAGGGAGGGGACAGGGCAGGTCGTGCAGAGCCTTGTGGGCCGCGGGGAGGACTTGGGCTTTTACCCTCAGGAAGGTGGGACCCTGGAGGACTGTGGGCAGGGGCGGGACAGGGCCTGACTCAGTGCTCATAGGCGCCCTCTGGTGGCCACTGTCGGGAGGACAGACTGTGGGGCTGAGGGCGGAATCAGGGACCCGGATGGAGGGGACTCAGCTGGACCAGGTGGGAGATGATGGAGTGGTCCCAGGTGGAGGCGGAGGAGGGAGTGGGATTCGGGAGGTGGGTGCAGGGAGGGAGCCCGCGGATGCTGCCGGCGCGCCTGGCCGTCATGTCCCCCGCGGCCGGCAGGTGCTGCTCGCCTGCTTTCCGCGCCCGTCCGCGCGAACCCGTATCCGCTCCGGAGGTCCTGTCTGCATCCCAGTTCCAACAGGGAAACCGAGGCACAGAGCGGCCGGGCCCTTGCCCTGACGGTAGGCGGCGCCCCCGAGCCTGGGCACCAGCCGCGACCCGGTGCAAAGTGAAAACGCAGGGCCCTTGTTACAAAACCAGGAGGCTTTCAAGACAGAAAACCTTCCGAGCCCGAGTCCCCCGCCCACCAAGCCGGCCCAGGTGGCCGGCGAGGGGATCCTGGCTGTTTCCTCCTTTTGGCTGCGGTGAATCATGCTTTTGTGAACTTGGGTGGGAAAGACCCTCTGGAGACCCTGCTTTCGGTATGGATATACTCGCAGAAGTGGAATCAAATCCGTGATTCATCAGTTAATAAAGGGAGGGGATGGACATTTGTACCCCAGCCTTGGGCCAGCCCTGGTGGGGGCGGGGGCATGACCTTGGGTATGGCCAAGGGCAGTGGCCAGGGAATGACCCAGCTGTGGCCTCCCATCAGCTGAGGACTGTGAGGTACTGTAAAACCATGTAGACATCCTATTCCTCATTAAACAGAAAGGGCATTTCTCATACCAAAGGAACAGCAAGGAGATCGTCGTTTCTGAATAAAGGAGAGACTTTTGGATGGGATAAATTTAGGTCCATAAAAAATTCACCAGAGAGAATTCCCTGGTGGTCCAGTGGTTAAGAATCCGGGCTTCCACTGCAGGGGGCACGGGTTCGATCCCTGATCAGGGAGCAAAGATTCTGCAAGCCCGGTGGCACGGGCAAAAATTTAAAAAACAAATAAAAAAAACTTACCAGAGCTACTGGGGTTGTAAATTGGTACACGCACTTTGGCAAAAGAGAGTTAATATCTGGGAAATACCTTGTAACCCAGCAATTCCACAGTTGGGCTTTTTTTTTAAATAAATTTATTTATTTTTGGCTGCATTGGGTCTTCGTTGCTGCATGCGGGCTTTCTCTAGTTGTGGCGAGCCGGGGCTACTCTTGGATGCGGTGCGCGGGCTTCTCATTGCGATGGCTTCTCTTGTTGTGGAGCATGGGCTCTACATGCACAGGCTTCAGTAGTTGTGGCACGTGGGTTCAGTAGTTGTGGCTCACGGGCTCTAGAGCGCAGGCTCAGTAGTTGTGGCTCACGGGCTCTAGAGTGCAGGCTCAGTAGTTGTGGCGCACGGGCTTAGTTACTCTGCAACACGTGGGATCTTCCGGGACCAGGGCTCGAACCCTTGTCCCCTGCATTGGCAGGCAGATTCTTAACCAGTGCGCCCCCAGGGAAGCCCCCCTCAGGCATTTCTGATGGGCGTGCAAAATGGGAAAGCCACACCAGAAAAGCATTCAGCTGTTTCTTACAAAGTTATAGGTACAATTACCTTATGACCCAACCATCCCGCTTCTAGAAATATCCTAGAGAAATGAGCACTGATGATGATTATAGTGCATGTTTACAGCAGCATTATCCGTTAACACCCCCAAACTGGGAGCAACCCAAATGGCCTTCTACGGGTGAACAGATAAAGGGTGATGAACCCACACAACAGAAAACTACCCAAGAGTCCAAAGGAGAGGGCTCCTGACATGCCCCACTGCATAGGCGGATCTCAGATGCTAAGTGAAAGAAGCCAGTCTCAAAAATTACACAGTGTGTGATTCCATGTATATGACAGTCTCAAAAAGATTCAAAAAACCATAGCAACAAAGACCAGATCGGGCTTCACTGGTGGCGCAGTGGTTGAGAGTCCGTCTGCCGTTGCAGGGGACGTGGGTTCGTGCCCCGGTGTGGGAGGATCCCACATGCCGCGGAGCGGCTGGGCCCGTGAGCCATGGCTGCTGAGCCTGCACGTCCGGAGCCTGTGCTCCGCAACGGGAGAGGCCACAACAGTGAGAGACCCGCGTACCGCAAAAAAAAAAAAAAAAAAAAAGCAAATCGATGGTTTCCGGGGGTGAGGGCTCAGGTGAGGGTCTGGCTATAAAGAGGTACCTGGAGGGGGTTCTTCAGGTGACAGACCATATTCTGTCAACTGTTTTAGCCATAATTTACATGACTGTGTACATTTGTTAAAACACAAAACTGTACACCAAAGGAAGCACCTACCAAGCCACGTAAACTGAAAAAACAAAAAGCAAAATAAATCTTGTTACCAAAAATACCCCCCAAACACAGAAATACCATAGAAGTTGGTGCAGTACCGACTGCCCAGCAGGAGGAAGGGGGTCTTGTTGGAACGGGTATCTGGGAACCCTCTTGGGGCTGACGATACCCTGAATCTTGGCCTAGGTGGGGATCACGTGGGTATCAGTTTCACAGGAAATTATTAGGTTATATGTTCATGTTTTCTGTGTTTTCTGTGTGTGTGTGTTTGTTTTAATTTTTAGTTCCCTGACCAGGGATGGAACCCACGCCCTCTGCAGTGGAAGGGCGGAGTCTTAACCACTGGACTGCAAGAGAAGTCTGTGTGTGTACTTTTTTTTAATATATGTTTTAAAAATTTACTTATTTATTTATTTGGCTGCGCCGGCTCTTAGTTGCGGCATGCAGGATCTAGTTCCCCAGTCACAGATGGAACCTGGGCCCCCTGCATGGGGAGCGTGGAGTCTTACCCACTGGACCATCAGGGAGGTCCGTGTGTGTGTATTTTTTAAACACACACACAGCTCACCCTGTTATTCCCGAATGAACTAATAGGTGACAGGTGTCCCGTCAGGATGGTACCTCATCTGGAGAGGAAGCAGCTCCTCGCCTGTTTGGGGAAGTGGGAAGATTTGTTGCGAGGCTGGAGAAATTCACAGAGTATGGGCCCCGGAGGAGGGGGAATCAAGGCACCTGTTTTTATTTCTCTGAAGTCAGCGGGATGCCGCCCTGGCCCTGTATGATGGGTTAGGGGCCTGGTGTCCTTTGGGAAACAGCGGGGTGGCCCCAGGTGCTCCTGGCCTTGCCCCGCCATCCACCCTCCAGTCTGTGACTCAGCCTGGCCTCTGGGTTTTGCCAAGCTGGTTACCTCCGTTCTGCTTCTGTGTGGCCCAGATTATTATTTCTGCTTTTCTTCACCTTCCCCGGTAGTGGGAAGTCACCCAGGCCTCAGGCCCCGGGGAGCACCCCCTCCTCACGGCCATCCGGTCGGGGGTGGGAACGGGGTTGAGCAGGGCAGTGCCTGCCAGGACCCAGTGACCCAACGGGGCCCCTATCGAACTTCCCATCTGCTGGTCGTTATGAATCAACAGCGAAGAAAACCGCATTGGTGCTGGCTGGGGCGTGGCACAGGCAGACAGTTGCGGCTGTGTGACCTCAGGCACAGCACACACCCTCTCTGAGCCTCACCAGTGCTGTGGGAGGGGCCCGGGGTCTCCCAGATTCTATGTATCTCTGGGGGGGAGGGGTGTTTGGGAACTTTCTAGAGCTTTCTAGAACCTCTCAAAGAGCATTCTATCCCCGAACACAGCAAAGAGCTGCTGGATTGGAGACATTCTGTGGGGACGCAGCTACACAGCCACCCCTGTGTCCCCTCCTGCTTCTAAGGTCCTGAGGGCTGAGTCGTCAGGGAACGAGGGCCTCATGGCCTCGCTGGGATGCGGGCTTAACTCCCAAGATCCCCCTATGTCCAGGCTGCCTGTCCAACTTCTCCTCCCAAATGCCTGTCTTCTCAGAGTGACCTTCCTTGACCCCCTGTTTCAAGCTACACATGAGCCTCCCCCATCTCCCATCCCCCTTCCCAGCTTTATTTTCCTCTCACAATTTATGACCATCTGATAGGCTTAGATATACATATATTTAAGGTATTTCTTTATCTGTCTGTCTAGAGCATAAGGCAGGGAGATCGGGTTTTTTGTCATTTGGGTCCCTGCTGTGCGTAGAATGCCTGGCACACAGTAGGCGCCGCATAAATGTTTGCAAGAAGAATGAATGGCCCGGTTCCAAAGTCCCAAAGCTGCCAGCTCTGCAGTTGAGACTGAGGCCCCACGGGTGGGAGAGGCTCCCCGGGGGTTGTCACTGCCTGGCTGTGCCTCTATGTCCCCATCTGTGCAGCGGGAATGGCAAGGAACTTGGGGTGCTGTCCGCATGACCAACCCCCACCCCGCCAAACACAAAAGCACTTAAAACAGTAAGTGACGCCGGGCCCTGGCTGTGCTTTTAAAAAATACCTTGTAGGGTATTCTGATGACTGCTTCTAATTGGCCCAGAGGAGGGGGAGAGGTGGGTGGGCCGGGGCCGGGCGTCAGAGGCCCAGGAGGACAGGGTCCACCCCTTCTCCAGAATGAGGAAGGAGGCTCAGCGCAGACCCAGACTGCAGACGCCGGGCCTTTCCTCCCCGCCCCGCCCTCCCCTGGGGCGCCCACCTCACCTCTCGCTCTACTGCCGTCAACCTGTCGGGCCGGGCCGGGCAGGTCTGGGGGTGGGCGGGGAGCCCTAAGCCGGCATCTCCTCTCCTTCTCCACCCCTGACCCGCCGCGCAGGCCTCGCCGAGCTGGGCCGCCGGGTGCCCAAGGCCGGGAAGCCGGGGGTCCCGGGGGGGCGACCCCCACGACGAGGGAGACTCTTGCCGCCGGCTGTCAGAAGCCCACCCCGGAGCGGCCGGCCGGGGTGCCTCCCGGGGGAGGAGGAGGGGGCGGGGGCGATGCCGCCTGGTGCCCGCTGAGGCCCCACCATGGCCCGCTCGCTGACCTGGCGCTGCTGCGCCTGGTGCCTGACCGAGGACGAGAAGTCGGCGGCCCGGATCGACCAGGAAATCAACAAGATCCTCCTGGAGCAGAAGAAGCGGGACCGAGGGGAGCTGAAGCTGCTGCTGTTGGGTGAGTCCGCGGCCACCCCGGGCGGGACAGCCTGGGAGCCCACTTTCAGGATGAGTCGACTGAGGCCCGGTTCCTAGTCCCAAGGGGTGAGCTGTGGGCCCGTCCCGCGGTCCGGCCATCTCCTGGGCATCTGCAGGAGCAGAGGCGGTTTGGGCCGGCGGCCTGGCTTCTGTCGGGCAGGCCCGGCCCGCCGCACCGGTTCCGCGTCACAGGAAGGGAATGAGCCGCACAGCCCGGGGAGCTCCAGCCTCGCCCTCCGAGCCCCTCCCGTCCCTCTGGAGAGCTGGGTCTGTTCTGGTGGTTTATCAGCACGAGTCGTGTGGGCAGAGAGAGCATTGCCACGTGCCTCTGATTGATTGATTGATTGGTCGGTTCATTCATTCAAGACATACTGAGTAATTCGTGGGGGCACAGCGGCAGAGGAGATGGAGCGTGTCCCTGCCTCTGGGGACCTCAGCTTCCGGTGGGGGAGACAGATGTTAAGCCCCCAAACTAATAAGCAGGTAAAATAATTTATGGCAGTGCGAAGAACAGGAGGAAAATAGAACAGGGTGAGGGAGTGGGGGTGACTTGGGTGTGGTGGATTGGAAGCCTCTGAGACCTCATGTCTTCTTGTCCACGTGTGTCCACTTCTCCAGCCACCTTGCCCTGTGTATGACCCTGCTGGCCTAAGCCCAGGGACGCCAGCCTTGGAGGGTCTCCTGGGACTGCCTGAGCCCTGAGCGAGGGCCGGGGAAGTGTTCCAAAGTCCCATCTGCCTGTCCTGGGGCAAAGAGCCTGGTCATCTGGATGGCCGTCCTCTCTCTTCTCTTGCTCGGTGGCAAGGGGCAGCCCTGAGGGGTGGAGAGAGAGGAGAGGGTGGGGGCATGGGACCCCAGTGAAGCTGTCTGAGCCTGGAAGGTTTTAATTAAGAATTTAATTTCATAGCTATCTCTATTCACTTTCTGTAATAGCTAGGCTAGTATATATATGTTATTTACTATCTTTTAATAAATAGGGCTATTCCTTCTCGAGTGAGCTTTGGTTATTGATATCTTCCAAAGAATTTGTCCATTTCTTCAAAGTTGTCAAATGTATAGGCACAAGGTTGTTTATAACATTCCCTTGTCATCCTTTCATGTCTGTGGGATCTGTAGTGATGTCTCCTTTTTCATTCTTTGTCTTTGCTCCATTTTTCTTGACCTGTTGGGCTAGGGGTTTGGCAGTGTTAGTGATACTTCCTTGCACATCTCAGGTTTTCTTTAACCACACCTCAGGACCTTTGCACTTGCCATTCTCCCTGCCCAGGGCTCTCAGCATCCCCCAAGCCTTTGCATGGCTGGTGCTCTCACTCCTTTCACTCAAGGCAGGTCTCAGCTCAAGTGTCACTTCCTCAGAGAAGTCTTCCCTGATTTCCCGGGCTTCAAAGTCAGCCCCATCTTTCTTTCTCGCCTGAGTTTTCTTCATACCACTCACTCGCTGACGCTCTCTCAGGTGTGTTCTTGTTTCCTTGTTTATTGTCTGTCTCTCCAGTTACATAGCAAGCAACACAGAGGTGAGGACCATGTCCATCCTATTCACTCCTGTGTCCCCAGCATCTATTTCAGGAGTACGGTGACCTGACGTAGAGCAGATACCCGATGCATGATTTATAAATGAGTGAATGAATGAATGAATGAATGAATCCTGTTTCAGGGATGATTTTCCCCAGAGCTGTACCATATCTTCCTGGAGCTGGGAAAGTCCCTTGCCCCACTGATCACTGCACAGCCAGTCCCAAATCAGGAAGCCACTTCTGCTGGTAGGGGTGGGAGAGGGGAGAGGGGAGGTTGTCCACGTGCCCAAGCACAGATGGTGGCCCTATGGACAGCCCGCTGGACTGTGGTTTCAACACCCCTATCCAAGCCCTGAGGGCTGCTTCCACACCTGCCCTCTTTAAAAACAGGAATTGAATCCAAAAGTTTTTTTTTTTTTTTTCTGGGAGGTGGCTGACCCTTTGGAGGAAGAAGGCCAAGGGGCTGGGGGTCTGTCCCTGACAGGAAGTGGTCACCACGTTGAGGAGGGGGAAGACTCAGAATAAGGCAATTAAAGGAGCCAGCTCTGTCCATACTATGTGAGGTAGGAACCACTCCAGACGGGGAAACCGAGGCCCAGAGAGGTGAAGCGACCTGCGCAAGGTCACACAACCAGGATCGGAACCTAGAATTCTGGTTCCACAGTCCACACGCTTGACTGCCCTGTGAACATGCCTCTACAGAAGCCCAATGACAGATGGGGAAACTGAGGCCCAGGGCGGCGGCAGGATGGGTCTGGGGTCTGCAGCCAGTTTTGAGGCAGAGCTGGGCAAAGAAGATGAGCTGTCTGCTCTCAGGCAGCTCCCTGTGTCCCAGTGGCCCAGTTTCCTGGGGGAGGATGGCGGGGCTGGGACTGCCATCACCCATGGAAGGAGCTGCACAGCGTCTCGCGATGCCTGGGGCTTGGCACGGCTCCTGGCCTCCGCGAGTTTCTACTTCCTCACCCATTCCCAGAAGGAAGCAATCACTTCCCGTCTGGCTGCGAGGACGTGCCAGGTGGCAACAGCTCTCCCTGCAGCTCCCAGTCCCATTTGGGGGGCTTGCTGAACCACATCAGGAGAGGGAGCAGAGAGACTCCTGATTCCTCAGTGGCTCCAGGACAGTCACAGCTGCAAAGGTGGAGTTTTTCAGACTTCAGGTTGTGAGCCACTTGTGAGTCACAAAACCCAAGCTGTGGGTGGCAACCAGGATATTTTTTTTTCTTTAATGAAACAGAAGAGGAAAAAAAAAAAAAGAAATCGGTGCATCTCAACAAAATTAACTGTTGCGGACTTCCCTGGTGGTGCAGTGGTTAAGTATCCTCCTGCCAATGCAGGGGACACAGGTTTGAGCCCTGGTCCAGGAAGATCCCACATGCCGTGGAGCAACTAAGCCCATGCACCACAACTACTGAGCCCATGTGCCACAACTACTGAGCCTGTGCTCTAGAGCCTGCGAGCCACAACTCCTGAGCTCATGTGCCACAACTACTGAAGCCAGCGTGCCCAGAGCCTATGCTCTGCAACAAGAGAAGCCACCGCAATGAGAAGCCCGCGCACCGCAATGAAGAGTAGCCCCCGCTCGCTGCAACTAGAGAAAGCCTGCACGCAGCAACGAAGACCCAACGCACCCCAAAATAAATAAATAAATAAAAATTAACTGTTTCTTGGTGAGATCTTTCTTTGTTCTCCACACTTTTGGGGGCAACCCAGAGGAAGGTCAAAGGGTGCAGCCCCCTGCCGTAGGTCTCACCGCCGTCTTGGCAGCACCCAGAGGAGCCGACGAGCTTCCGAGCGTCCGTAGAAACATCACATGAACTGATACTTTGATGAAGGTGAAGGATCCACAAGGGCTTGTGTTTACTCCTCTGCTTTTCCAGTAGCTGTGTGACCCTGGGAAAGTCACTTCACCTCTCTGAGCCCCCACATCTCCACTGCGAATGGGAAAACAGTGGGAATCTTAGTGACGATAATTCAGGCAGTGCCTGGGGAACTTCCCGGAATGATTATTAAAAAGCCCGTGAGCTCTGGACTCAGAACCGGGTTTGAGTCCCAGTTTGGCCACCCACCAGCTGCATGACCCAACCGATCTGGGACTCAGTTGCCCCACGTGAAATGTGGAGCCAAGAGCCATTCCTCTTGTGGGCTCAGGCAAGCTGGTGCGTGTGGACCCCCCGGCACCCTAGGAGGACAGGGGGACTTACGGTACCTCTTCCACCTCCAAATAGCAGAAGCTCCGGACACCAGCCCGTCTCCCAGGTTTCCCAGTGGGAGGCGAGGCTGTGGGTTTATCTCACTGACTGTGGTAGTCAGAGGTTCTACTGCAGGAATATTTATTGAGTTTGATGTATCCCCGTCCTGAAATCCAAGGAATCTCCTTACTGAAGCATTTCAGATTGTGGAACTGTGGGGCGTTTTTTGTTTGTTGTTGGTTTGTTTGCAGGAAACTTTTTATTTTGGAATCATTTTTGAAGGACAGAAATGTGGCAAAGATAGTCCGGAGAGTTCCCGTCTCCTCCTAAACAGCTTCCTCTCGTGGTGACATCTTACATAAGTGCCGTGTGCTCATCACAGCTGAGATTTTAATGTGGGAACCGTACCATTACATTTCTGTTAACTAAACTCCAGATTTAGATTTCACTGGTTTTTCCACCACGGCCCCTTTTCTGTTCCAGCCTCCAATGCAGCATCTCACATGGCATTTGAGGGTTTTTTTTATTTTAATAAGTTTATTTATTTTATTTTTGGCTGCGTTGGGTCTTCGTTGCTGCATGCAGGCTTTCTCTAGTTGTGGCAAGCGGGGGCTACTCTTCATTGAGGTGCACGGGCTTCTCACTGCGGTGGCTTCTCTTGTTGCAGAGCACGGGCTCTAGGCGCATGGGCTTCAGTAGTTGTGGCATGCAGGCTCAGTAGTTGTGGCGCACGGGCTTAGTTGCTCCACGGCATGTGGGATCTTCCCGGACCCGGGCTCGAACCCATGTCCCATACATTGGCAGGTGGATTCTTAACCACTGCACCACAAGGGAAGCCCTTGAGGGTTTTTTTTCCACTTTCTTAACTTTTCATTTTAAAATACTTTCAGAGTTATAAAAAAGTTGCACCGGATTCTTCTGCAAATGTTAACATTTTATCACATGCCCTTTATCCCATTCCACCCTGCGCTCGCTCTCTCTCTCTCTCTCTCTCTCTCTCTCTCTCTCTCTCTATATATATATATATATATGTATGTATACACTCACATTATATATAAGTATATGTGTATATACTTATAATTTACATAATGCATAGCTATAGTTTATTTGTTATACATTTATATATTATATTTAATACGTACGTATTCATTTTTATCGGAACCGTTTGTGAGTAAAGTTGCAGCCCTGACACCTTTTCCCCCCCAGATACTTCAGTGGGTTTACGTCCCACTAAAAAGCAAAGACCCCCCCCCAGGGCAATGGTGAGCAGGCGATGAACGTGATGCAATCCCGTCACCATCACGTCCCGAATCCCGTCACCATCACGTCCCGCTGGCATTCCGAGTTTCCCCATGAATGTCCTTTAGGGCCATAGAAAATTGACTCTTTTCCTTGGATCTCGAGTGCAGCAGTGTTGCTGGGTCCTGCCCTCACTGCCTTCAGAATTGCTGGGAGTGGGAGGGGACGAGAGCCCCCCAGGGGCGGTACAACAGAGTTCCACCCCATCCTCTGCTGCTTCTTACACTCCCCGCCTCCTCCCTGCTGTGTTTCCTCTGCTCCTGGTTCCTCTTTCTGGCTCCAGCCAGGGCACCCCTTCCCTTTTTGCTGCTAGTCCCAGTTCCTCCTGCACGAGTCCCCTTCCCCACCCCTGGAGGGACCCCACACCAGTGTCCCCCAGGAGCCGGCAGGGTGACAAGGTGTTGGAGGTGGTTCCCGGCCCCACACCTCCCGCCTGGCTATCATGCCCATTTCACAGACGAGAAAACAGAGGCTCAGACAGGGAGATATCAGGGCTCAGACAGCAGGGAGCCAGGCCTTGCTCTTTGAGCTTCCAAAGGTTCTCGTGTTACTATCCCAGACCCATGACCGGCTTTTTGACGTGCGACCCTGCACTCAGAAGGGCCCTGTGGTTTCATCCAGCGCTTGGCCCTGGAGATTCTGTAGGTGAGCCTGCAAGGACCCCTCTCCCCACTCTGGGCCATCAGCAAGGTCCTGTGTATTCTGTCTCCCAAATATCTTGGGCATATGTCCTCTTCTCTCTAGCTCCACGCGGCCACCTGGGTCCAGCCTGGACCAGAACAGTCCCATCTGGCTGGGTTCACCCCTCCCCAACCTGCCCTCCCCTCAGTAGTCAGGGGCCACCTGTGAGCCCCTGGGTCAGGCCCCACCCCTCCTCTACCCACAGCCCACAAGGCCCTGCACGACCTGCCCCGTCCCCTCCCTGCCCTCCCTCCTCCCTCTCTCCCCCTCGCTCACTCTGCTCCAGACACACAGGCCTCCTGGCTGTTCCTCCAACATGCCAGGCATGGTCCTGCCCCTGGACCTTTGCATGTGCTGTGCCTGCTGTTGGGAATGCTATTCCCCCTTCTCTTCTAATGAATTCTGTCATCTGCCAGGTCTCAGATGAGATGTCACCTCCTCAGTGAAGCCCTCCTAGATTACCCAGCCTAACTCAAAGCCCCCTTCTCCTTAGAACCCCTTCCACAATCATAATTTCACCTCCTCCCTCTCTCCCCCTCGCTCACTCAGCTCCAAGCACACAGGCCTCCTCGCTATTCCTCCAACACACCAGGCCTGGTCCTGCCCCAGGGCCTTTGCACGTGCTGTGTCCACTGCCTGGTGCTCCCTCCTCCAGATCTTGGCACGAGAGCAACCTTCCCAGCCTTCAGATCTCAACGCCAATGTCACCTCCACTGAGAAGCCTTCTGTGACACTTAGCTGTAGTAGTCACTTAATCATTCTTTATCTATTTATCTTATTGTATTTCCTTCACAAAACTTTCTCTTCCTGAAATTATTATAGTGAATAATAATAATAGTAATTATAATCATGGTAAAGACTACTATTGCTAATAATAGTGGACAGGAATGTAGCTCTTACTATGTCAAAGCACACTCTAGGCCAGGGGTCCACAGACTTTTTCTGTAAAGGGTCAGATGGTAAATCTTTTCAGCTTTGCAACCCAGAGGATCTCTGACTACTCAACACTGCAGCTGTCCCGAGAAACCAACCCTAGATAATTTGTATACAGCAAGGCACGGCCATGTGCCAATAAAACTTTATTGACCAACCCTGAAACCTGAATTTCATGTCATTTTCAGGTGTCACCAAAAAGGAATCTTTGGATTCCTTTCAGCCATTAAAAAATGCAAAAACTGTAACCATTACAAAAATGTAAAAACTGTAAGGGTGAAAAGAATTAGAAATATAAAAACCATGCAAACTGTAAAAATTTGCTGGCCATGCAAAAACAGGCAGCTGTCAGGAATTCCTTGGTGGTCCAGCGGTAGAACTCAGCGCTTTCACTGCAGGGGACCCCGGTTCCATCCCGGGTCGGGGAACTTAGATCCCACAAGCCGCGTGGGGTGGCAAAAAAACAAAAACACAAAACAAAACCAAACCCCCAAATTAAAAATAAAAACAGCGACCGGCAGGCCGTGGTGTGCTGCCCCTCCTGGGACAAACTTTTAATGAACTAGTTTACCCCTCACGTCCACCCAGCAAACCATGTTTCACAGGTGGGGAAACCGAGACATAGAGCCATGAAGCTGCTCGCCCGGGATCACAGAGCGGGGATTTGAACCCTAGTGGCGGGAGGTGGCGGGTGGTGGGAGCCCCGAGGGCTGAGCTGACCGCAGAGTCCTCTCCCCAGGCCCTGGCGAGAGCGGGAAGAGCACGTTCATCAAGCAGATGCGCATTATCCACGGGGCGGGCTACTCGGAGGAGGAACGCAAGAGCTTCCGGAGCCTGGTCTACCAGAACATCTTCGTGTCCATGCAGAGCATGATTGAGGCTATGGAACGGCTGCAGATCCCCTTCAGCTGGCCCGAGAGCAAGGTGAACATCCCGGCTCTCACCGCATGGGCGCCACACTGGGAGGGGTTTCCTTAGGACTTCAGGGTGGGACCGTGTCCCTTCAGATCCCCTAAGTCCTTGTGAAGAACCACCTCCTCCAAGGTTTCCTGGGATCCTGTTCTGCATTCCAGGCAGCTCAGCACCAGCAGGTCCCCCCACCGACTTCGCGGGTTCCCCGTGGACCCCCCAGGGCTCAGCCATCTCTCCCTTGGACCCCATGATGCCTGGTAGGAGTCCTGAGTCAGCAGGCGTTTTGTTCTAGAAATATTAGTACGGTGGACTGGTTCCTGAGCCCTGCACTACCCTGCTGGGGGGAGGGGTGCTATGCAGACTGTGCGTCACATCACCCTTCTCTTTAAAATTTTTATTTTATTGTGGGAAGAACACTCAACATGAAATCTATTCTCTTAGCAAATTTTAAGCGCACGATGCAGTATCAGTAACTGCAGACACAAGGTCATCAGGGAGAGCTCTAGGATGTATTCCGCTTGCCTAAGGGAAACTTTATTCATAGCAACCCCAACTCCCTTCCCCTAGCCCATTCTACTCTCTGTGTCCATGAACTTGCCTCTTCCAGATGCCTCACGTAAGTGGGATCGTGCAGGATCTGTCCTTCTGTGACTGTGTTATTTCACTTAATACGGTGTCTTCAAGGTTCATCCACATTGTCCCCTGTTGCAGAATTTCCTTCTTTTTAAAGGCTGAATAGTATTCGAGATATATCTATCTTTATCCATTCAACCACCGATGGACATTTAGGTTCTTTCCACATCTTGGCTGCTGTAAATAACACTGCAGTGAACCTGGGTGTACAGATATCTTTTCAAGATCCCAGTTTCATTTCTTTTGGATAAATACCCAGGAGTGGAATTGCTGTATCATAGAGTAGCTCTATTTTTAAAAATTATTTATTTATTTGCCATGTCACATGGCTTGTGAGATCTTAGTTCCCCGACTAGAGATGGAACCCGGACCCTCAGCAGTGAAAGCGTGGAGTCCTAACCACTGGACCGCCAGGGAATTCCCAGTGGCTCTATTTTTAATTTTGGTGGGAACCTCCATACTGTTTTCCACAATGGCTGTACCAGATTGCATCACCCCAGCAGTGCATGAGGGTTCCGACCCACAAGACCTCAGGACTGGTTCGTTCTGAGGCCTCTCTCCTTGGCTCGTAGATGGCTGTCTTCTCCCCGTGTCCTCACGTGGTCATCGTTCTGTGTGTGTCTATGTCCCAATCTCCTCTTCTTACAAGGACACCAGTCACGTTGGATTAGCGCCACCCTCATGACCTCATTGTGACTTCATTACCTCTGTAAAGACCCTATCTTCAGACATGAACAACAGGAGTGCCTGCTTCCGGTGCAAAGAAAGGAGAACAGATAGAGAAGAGGTTACTGCCCCAGGCAGGGTCCCCCAGAACTGACGCTCCCCGCAGGCAAGCAAGCCCCTGCTGGCCCCTCGCGCCGCCGTGCGCTCTACCTGTGCCCACCCTTGGTGGATGGACGCCGGCACGAAAGGGGGTGGAGACGTCAGGAGGGCAACCCGCCCCGCCCGGCTGCTCTGACCCGCCCCTGTCCGTCTGTCCCTCCCCAGCACCGGGCCAACCTGATCATGAGCCAGGACCCCTACAGGGTGACCACCTTCGAGAAGCACTACGCCGTGGCCATGCAGTGGCTGTGGAGGGACTCTGGCATCCGCGCCTGCTACGAGCGCCGGCGCGATTTCCACCTGCTCGACTCGGCAGTGTAGTGAGTCTGGGGTCCGCGGGGACGGGCGCGGGGTCGGGGTGCCGAGCGCGAGGCGGTGCCAAGGCGGAGCCAGAGGAGACCCAGTCCCAGGGATCGGAGCCGGCAGAGGGTCCTCAGGCTGGCCAGCTCCCACTGCTGGGAATGCTGTGGGTGGTCTTGCCCCGGGGTGAGGCCGTCCCCGGGGAGCCGCTGCTCCCCAGGTGACACAGCTCCTGGGGTGCACTGTTCATGGGGTGACATCATTCCTGGGGTGACACTATTTCTGGGGTGATGGCGCCTCTGGGGTGACTGTTCTAGGATGACGCTGTCCTGGGGTGACACCATTTCTGGGGTGACGCTGTTCATCATCATGCAGTGAAGCTGTCCTGGGTACGACGCTGGGTGTCTAGTGCTCCCAGCTATCACTGTTCTTGGGGCAGTGACACACCTGGGGTGACAGTTTTCCCAGGGTGACGCCCGCACCAGTGAGACAGTCCTTGGGGTCACGCTGCTGAGGGTGAAGCTGCTTCTCCCGATGCTCCCATGGCCTTGGGCTGTGCTCCTGAGCCACCTGGGACCCCAGAGATCCTGGCCCTGCCCTGGGGGCACTCTTTCCCCCAGCAAGGTCCTCACCAGGCCCTGGGTGGTGGGCCTGAGAAGCAAAGGGAGGTTTCAAGGCCAAGACTCAGGGCTTCTGGCTCTACAGCTACCTGTCAAATCTGGACCGCATCATGGAGGAGGGCTACATCCCTACCTCGCAGGACGTGCTCCGCAGCCGCATGCCCACCACCGGCATCAACGAGTACTGCTTCTCCGTGCAGAAAACCAACCTGCGGTGAGCACATAGCCTGGTGGGTGGAGAAGGCTCCTGTTGGAGGGGCAAAGGAACTGGGGCACTGAGGGATGAGTAGGAGTTGCCTAGTCCCAGCCCCCAAAGGGGCTGCCAGGCTGAAGGAGGCAAGGCTGGACACAGACACCTCCAGCCCCTCCATGGAATCAGGACTGGGACCTGGGGGAGCCAAAACTGAGCCCCCAGAGCTCTGGGAGGGTACGTCTTCCTGGAGGAGGGGACATTGTTATTAGGGCATTGAAGAATGAATAGGAGTTCACTGGAGCTAGGAGGTGATGGGAAGGAAGAGACAGAGACTGTGCAGTCAGGGCTAGACCAGAGGGATTGATTTGGGGCTGGGGAAGCTCACCCTTTGAGCTTCCCCAGCCCCAAATGAGGGGTGAAGCTGGAGGTCAGGAGACCCAGGAGAAGGCAGGAGCCACGGTTCAGGCAGAAAGGGTTGGGAAGTGCCCGGGAAGTGGCCTTGGGGATGGAAATGAGGGGACAGTGCGAGAATGCTTTCTGATGTAGAATGGGCAGGACTAGATGAGCATGGGATTTAGGGCAGAGAGTCAAAAGTGACTCCCTATGGGTTTCCCATCAAGGTGACAGAGTAGATGGTGGAGCCACAGTGGTGGTGGCGGGATAGGAGGTGTTACAATAGATGATGAACTCATTTGGGGCAGGTTGGGTCTGAGGGGTCTGGGGCATCTGGGAGGTGGCTGGGCGCACACAGGCCTGAGCTGGAAGCCAGAGGTGTGGGTGGCCAGTGCAGCAAAGGATGGTCCATGCAGAGTCATGGTCAGTGTCAAAGGCCAAGGAGAGGTCAGGAAGAATACAGTGAGAGAAGCGACTTCTGGGAGTGGCCTTTAGAGAATCCTCAGTGACCTTAGTGGCCTTGAGAGACTCTTCAGTGACCTTAGGCAGGGACCTGTGGAGGGTGCAGGGGGATGCTTGACACCCTTCAGTGTCCAACCCACCCATGTTGATCCCTTGTTTCCCTGAACACCCCCTCCCCCGGCCCCATGTTGTTCTGGCCTCTGCAATAGTCCTTAGCAGGAAGGTTCATAATTTATCTGTTTGCATTGGGTCTCCTCCACTAGACGGGGAGACCCTCAAAGTTAGGGGCTGAGTTTGCTTCACTGGTGATGATCAGCTGAAGGTCCGAGTGGAAGTTTGGAAATGTGAGTGGATGGTTGGAAAGATGGATGGATGGATGGGTGGGTGGATGCATGGATGGACGCGTGGATGGGTGGGTGGGTGGCTAGATGGATCAATGGATGGGTATATGGGTGGGTGGGGGTATGTATGTATGAATGGATAAATGGATAGATAGACAGATGGATGGATTGATGGGTGGGTAGGTGGACGTATGGACAAATAGATGGGTGGGTGGGTGATGGGTTGGATGGATGAATAGATGGATGGATGAGTTGGTAAACGTTTAGGAGTAAAAGTAGTGGTTGGGGAAGTTCAGAAGTAAGGCTGGGCTGAGGAGGGGAATTAACAGATGGGGAAACTTGAGTCCGTTCTTAGGCCAAAGGTGAGGGCTCAGAGGAAACTGAGACTCCGAGCTGGGAGGCTGGCAACTAGCATACCCCACACCTATCTCAGCCATCGGAGCCCCAGTCTCAACCGCTGCATCACACACCCCGCTCTGGATACGGGGTTTGAGGGACTCTGAGGATCACGAGAGAGGCTGGTTTCAGGAATCAGGAGCCGCAGGCATCAGCCTGGATTTTCCTCCGGTACAGCAGGGCAAGTCCCTTCTTGCTCTGAGGCTTCTGGCATTTCCTTCCAGCTGCCTGAGTAATGGTCCCATCCCTGGGGAAATGACACAGGGCTTGTTATCAGTAACCCACGTTTCTTAGAAGAGAGAACAGAAAGGCAGGAGGGCCCAGGCTTTTGCTGTGGTGTGTGTGGGGGTGGAGGCGAACCCTTTCCCTGGGCCACACACAGAGGGGATGGCGTTTGCCCGTCTGTGTGGCCACTGGACACTCCCACGGTCAACTAGAACACAGCTGATGGGAAACTGAGTTCTGGAGACGATCCACAATTTCCCTCTTGTCACCCAGCCAGAACCAGGGCAGAGTAAGGGCAACCAGCTGTCTTCTACCATGGGGTAGAAATCAGGCAGCCCAGTGTAGTAGAAGCTCTGGAAAGTGCCCTCTCTCCCTATGCCTCAGTTTCCTCATCCATAAAATGGGCATAATAACGATACTTGCTCCATGGGGTGAAACGCTGTAACACACAAGGTGGCTGGCATCTATTCTTGTTGCTATTAATATTGCTCATGGCATGTCCCAGCCATGACTGGGGTCTGGGACGCCTCGTCACGGGGGGTCCCGATTAGGCCTGAACTCTGAAAGGGAGTTGTTCCCGGTAAGGATCGTGGACGTCGGGGGCCAAAAGTCAGAACGCAAGAAGTGGATCCACTGCTTCGAGAATGTGATCGCCCTCATCTACCTGGCCTCGCTGAGCGAATACGACCAGTGTCTGGAGGAAAACAACCAAGAGGTGAGGGGCCACGATGGATGCAGGGACACCATTTCCCCTGCTTTTCTTACCCCCATCTTGGCCCGGGGACCCACAGCTGAGCAGGCACTCTTGAGTGGGGCTTTGTGTGTCTGGCGTGGCTTTGAGCTTCACCGTCCACTCTTTTGTGGTCAGACCATTGAACCCCAACACACAGATCTACAAGCATTTGTGAGGCCAGGACCCTGACACACACACACACACACACACACACACACACACACACACACACACACACACATAGAGTCGGACACTCAAGCCTCAAGACACACACACACCCCCGCACCCCACTGAAGCACAATGTAAGCTGTCCTGGGAATGTGGGTCATGGGGACAATGTCCTGCTTTTACTCAGAATTCTTCTCCTTTGCGTGAACTCTTCTCCTAATTAACTCCCGGCGTGAAGGTCAGGCACGTTATCATCTCTGACATGTGCACTTTTCAGGGTTAACGTTTCCCATAGACAGTTTCGGGATCCAAGGATCAGATGTTATAATTTCGACTTTCAAACTGAATCAGATAGAATCAATTTGAGGTCATTCTGACACAGATCTTGCTCCAGTCCAGCCACACGAGATGGCCTAGTTTGCTAGGGCTGCTGTGATGAAGTACCACAAACTGGGAGGTGGTGGGCATGGGGGTGGGGGAGAGCTGAAACAACAGACGTGTATCGTCTCATAGTCCTGGAGGCCAGAAATCTGTGGTCAGGGTGTCAGTGGGGCTGGTTCCCTGTGAAGGAGAATCTGTTCCAGGCTCTCCCAGCTTCTGGTGGCCACTGGCAATCTTTGGCGTCCCTTGGCTTATAGAAACATCACCCCATTTTACCTCCATCTTCACGTGGCCATCTCCTTGTGTCCCAATTCTCCTTTTTATAAGGATACCAGACATTGGACTTAGGGCCCATCCTACTCCAGTGTGACTGATTCTTAACTAATTACATCTTCAAAGACCCTATTTCCAAATAAGGTCTCATTCTGAAGTTCCAGGTGGACATGAATTTTGGTGTGGGGGGAACACTACCCAAACCAGTATAGGCACAAAACCATCTCGGGCGTACATAGGCAGCTGGCCACACCACCCTCAGACCCAGCTGGGTGGGAATTGGGGAGCCTCAAGCTTCTGGATGGGGGGCCGACAGCCCCATCTCTACGTGGGGAGAGGGCTCCTGTTTGGGCCGAGCTGGCCGTCTAGATCCATGACCTGCTTGTGCCCCCCAACCCAGAACCGAATGAAGGAGAGCCTGGCCCTGTTTGGCACCATCCTGGAACTGCCCTGGTTCAAAAGCACTTCCGTCATCCTCTTCCTCAACAAAACTGACATCCTGGAGGAGAAGATCCCCACCTCCCACCTGGCTACCTACTTCCCCAGTTTCCAGGGTGAGTGGTTCTAGAACTTTCTATCCCTTCACTTCCCAAAAACAGCTCCCAAGAGAGATGCTGGTCCAGGTCCTACCCCAGCCTAGAGCCAGTGGGGTTTCAAATGCAATGGGACAGGCCTGAGTTCCAGACCCATCTCTGTCCTCTGCCCAAGATCTCTGAGTCTCAGCTTCCCCCTCTGTAGAATGGGGATAAACTAACACAAGCCTTCATACTGGATGCTGAAAACAGCAGAAATTTTTCCCCTCACAGTTCAGTAGGCCAGAAGTCTGAAATCAAGGTGTCAGCAGGGTTGGTTCCTTCTGGAGGCTCCAGGGGAGAATCTGTTCCAGGCCTCTCTCCTAGCTTCTGGTGGTCCCCTGCAATCCTTGCCATTCCTTGACTTGTAGATGCATGTCTCTAATCTCTGCCTCTGTCACCACATGACTTTGTCTCTTGTCTTCTTATAAGGACACCAGTCATTCATTCATATATATATATGAATATATATATTAATATTCATATATATATATATATGAATGTGAGATGGTGGTGGGGGGAATCGCATGTGTGCCTCACCAGGATGGCCATCCTTCCCCCCCTCTCTCTCGGCCTCGGTTTCCCCATTTGCACCTCCCCAGGATGTCTTTCTCTGCAGTTCCAGGCTCCCATCCCCCCAGCTCCAAGCCCAGCCAAGAGAGAGGGTCTCTTTTTAACACAGTTCAGCCCAAAGTCCCAGAGACCAGTGTCATTGGTCCATTCCAGATCATGTGACCTGCATGAACACATACCTGATGCTCTTATTGGCTTGGCCTGAGTCAAGTGACCAGCTAGAAAGGCAAAAGATGGCGGTGGCAGGCAGGCACTTTGGTGGGTGGTCCCTGCAGCCCTGTTGCTGCCCATATCGGGGACAGGGTCTCCAGAGCCCACCTTGGTCCCAGGAGGGAGAGGCTCCCACCTGCCCCATGAGCTGTGTGCCCTGACTGCCCACCCCTGTCCCCAGGCCCGAAGCAGGACACGGAGGCAGCCAAGAAGTTCATCCTGGACATGTACACCGGCATGTACACCAGCTGTGTGGACGGCGCAGACGGGAGCAGGAAGGGCTCTCGCTCCCGCCGCCTCTTCAGCCACTACACGTGCGCTACGGACACACAGAACATCCGCAAGGTCTTCAAGGACGTGCGGGACTCAGTCCTGGCCCGCTACCTGGACGACATCAACCTGCTGTGACCTAGGTCCAACGCTCCGGACTCAGACCCGCGCGTGGCAGGCGGGACCTGCGGGCGGTGGGGGCGGGGTGGGCCAGCGCTCAGCGAACCCAGGTGCCCCTTGTTGCTCCAGCCCCAGGCCCAGGTGGCAGAAGGGCCACGAGTGAGCCGGGGTGGAAGGCCGATCGGCGCCTCCTCCTTTCTCCGTCCCTCAGCAGGACAGCCTCTGTGTCTTCCTTTCCTCGACTCACTGTATCTCCTTGGAGAGGGAGCACAATGGCCTTTTGGGAGGCCGGGGTGCAGGAAAAGGTGAAGGGAGCAGGGGATCCAGGACTTGGGTGGATGGGGTTCTCTCAGGACCCCCACCTCCAGGTATGTCCCCCCTTGGGCAGGGGTCTGGGACCCTTTTGGGGGTGATGCACCAGCCCCGGGACAGGGGAGTGGTCCTTCATGCCGAGGGACGCGGACTCTGGCGCCCCCTAGCGGAAAGGAGCCGCATCCCAGCCTGAGGTCTGCGTAGCTCAGGGACTTGCGTTTTCTTACGAGAAAGACGCCCGGAGAAAGACGCCCAGAAAACGCTGCCGTGTCAGAGCCTCGTGGTTCGAAGTGTGTCCTGCCCCAGTTTTCAGATGAAGGAAACCGAGGTCTACAGGCATCCCCCGCCCCCCTTCCTTACCAGGCTGGGGGCCGGGCGTGCTGCATCTTACAACCTTCTGTATTTATTACCTCACCTTCTGCGGGGCCCCTTGAAGGGTGGACATTAAAGAAATGACATTCTGGAGACCTTTGATTTCTTAGGGGCGTCCTGTTTAGCAACCAACCCCCTGCCCCGCGCGGTCCCATCTCAGGTCGTCTGTCCCGGGCAGGGTAGCGAGGAAGGAAAAAGTCCTACTTGTGCAGCCACTTGTGTAGGGCATGGTACACAGAACCGTGTGGGACTGTGTGCACTTTGAGCCAGGAAGTGGAGTTCAGCCTCTCTCCCTGGCCCCGGGGACATTTGAGCTGACCTTCTGTTGCTACTCACCCAAAATTCCAGCAGCAGCCACCGCCCATCCCTGATGGAGATGATGACGATTCCACTTCCTCCAGATCCTGGTCTCCCACCATCCTCAGGGCAGGCCCATGAAGCGCCAACCCCATCACCCCCATTTTACAGATGGGGAAACCGAGGCACAGAGAAACTGAATAATTTGACTAAGGCTAAACACCTGGGTGGTGGCCAAGCCAAGATTCTATTATTCATTCAAGAGGTTTTTTGTTTTGTTTTACTTTTTAAAAAATAAACTTTAATTTTTAGAATAGTCTTAGGTTTATAGAAAAATCGCGAATACAGAGGGTTGCCTTATGAAACCACACCTGATTTCCCGTATTATTAATATATTAATATGGTACTTTTTTTCCCCCATTAATGAACCCATATTGACCCATTATTAACTGAAGTCCAACGAATTTCCCTTTCTCCCCGAATGTCCTTTTTCTGTCCTGGGACCCCACCCAGGTTCCCACACGACGTTTCATCACCACGTCTCCTTAGGCTCTTCTGAGCTGTGATGGCTTCTCAGACTTTCTTCGTTTTTGATGACCTTAACAGTTTTGAGGAGTGCTGGCCAGTTTTTACTTTCCCAGGGCTGCTGTAACGAAGTACCACAGACAGAGGGGCTTAAAACCACGCAAATGTATTCTCTCACAGTTCTGGAGGCAAAGTCTGAGACTAAAGTGTCAGCAGGGCCGTGCTCCCTCCAGAGGCTCTAGGGGAAAGTCCTTCCTGCCTTTTCTAGCTTCTGGTGCCTCTGTGTATCCCTGGCTTGTGGCTGCGTCCCTCCCGTCTCTGCTTGTGTCTTCATGTGGCCATCTCCTCTTGTGTGTGCCTGTGTCCAAATTTTCTTTTTACAGAGACACCAGTTACGCTGAATTAGGCCCGCCCAAATGACCTCATCCTAACTTGATTCTATCTGCAATGATCCTATTTTCCAAAGAAGGTCACGTTCCCAGATATCTCTCATAAAACGTATTTTGTCAAACGTCCTTTGGTTGAGTTTCGTTTGATGTTTTTCTCATGATTAGACTGAGGTTTAAATTTTAGGTCAGAGGAGCACAGAAGTGAAGAAGGTTTTGTCCCATTATATCAAGAGTACATGCCGTCAACATGACCTTGGTCCCCTGAGTTAGGCACCCAATTCTTATTTATTTATTTGTTTATTTATTTATTTATTTACGACTGCATTGGTTCTTCGTTGCTGCACGTGGGCTTTCTCTAGTTGCGGCACATGGGCTTCTTATCGCGGTGGCTTCTCTTGTTGTGGAGCACGAGCTCTAGGCGCGCGGGCTCAGTAGTTGTGGCACGTGGGCTCAGTAGTTGTGGTTCGCGGGCTCTAGGGCACAGGCTCAGTAGCTGTGGCACACGGGCTTACTTGCTCCGTGGAACGCGGGATCTTCCCGGACCAGGGCTCAAACCCATGCTCCCTGCATTGGCAGGTGGATTCGTAACCACTGTGCAACCAGGGAAGTCCCTGGTTACTTTCATTATCCCTGATATCATACTATTTCATCCACATCCTTGTAATATACAAAGACTCCCTTCTAAAAAGGATAAACGTAATGCAACATTATCACATCTAAAAAAGTTAGCAATGACCCTTGGGTATTTAATATCCAGTCAGTATCCAGATTTCCCCATGTGTCTTGTAAATGTCTTTTCTAAAACTCCCTGCCGCCACCCTGCTGCGCTGCACGGCTTGGAGCTTTTGGGATCTTAGTTCCTCCACCAGAGCTTGAACCCGGACCCTCGGCAGTGAGAGAGTGGAGTCCTAACCGCTGGACCGCCAGGGAATTCCCTAAAGCTTTTCATTTTATAATAATATTAGATTTACAGAAAAGTTGCAGCAATAGTGCAGAGTTCCTGAACATCGTCCACCCACTTTCCTCTGATGTGAACCTCTTAGATAACCATGCTACAAGCCAGGTTATCAAAGCTGGGGAATTAACATCAACCATCATCCTATTACCTAACCTCTAGACTTGTTAGAATTTGACCAGTTTTCCCTCTCCTGCCATTTTTCTGGGCCAGGATTCCACATTGCACCTCCTGTCTTTGTCTCCTTGGTGACGGCTCCTCAGCCTTTGTCTGTCATGACCTGTTTAAGGAGTTCTGCCCAGGGGACTTCCCTGGTGGCACAGTGGTTAAGAATCCGCCTGCCAATGCAGGGGACACAGGTTCGAGCCCTGGTCCGGGAAGATCCCCATGCTGCGGAGCAACTAAGCCCGTGCACCACAACTACTGAGCCTGCGCTCTAGAGCCCACGAGCCACAACTACTGAGCCCACGAGCCACAACTACTGAAGCCCGTGAGCCACAACTACTGAGCCCACATGCCACAACTACTGAAGCCTGTGCGTCTAGAGCCTGTGCTCCGCAACAAGAGAAGCCACCGCAATGAGAAGCCCGCACACCGCAACGAAGAGTAGCCCCTGCTTGCCACAACTAGAGAAAGCCTGCACGCAGCAACAAAGACCCAACGCAGCAAGAAAGAAAGAAAGAAAGAAAGGGAAAGAAAGAAAGAAAGAAAGAAAGAAAGAAAGAAAGAAAGAAAGAAAGAAAGAAAGAAAGAAAGAAAGAAAGAAAGAAAGAAAAAGAAAGAAAGAAAAGAAAGAAATTTATAAAATTAAAAAAAAAAGAGTTCTGGCCGGTTATTTTATAGAACATCCCGCAATTTGGGCTTGTCTGATGTTTGCTCATGATGTAATTCACAGCATGCATTTTGGGCGAGAATGCCGCAGGGTCCCTCTTAGTACATCCCCCTGGTGGGCCCATGATGGCAAAATGTCTCATTGCTGATGATGAAACGTCATACGTGTTTTTTCCACAGGTAGTTCCTTTGAGTCAGGACCCAAACAAAGCCCACACGTGGCATTTGGTTGCTGTATCTCTTAGTGTCTTTTCACCTATAACCATCACCCAACCTTTTTTCTTTGCCATTTATTTGTTGAAGAAACCAGGTCGTTTATCTGGTAGAGTTTACCAGCCTCCTGATTGGGTGGGTTGTTTCCCTGATGTGGATTAATGGTTTCCTCTGTCCCCTGTAATCCCTGTGAATCGATCTACCTAGAAACATGAGCGGACTTCCTAGGCGGTGTGAGCTCCACCAGACAACACATCTAGTTTGTTTTCTCTCTGTATCTCTGTGTCTCCGTGTCTTTGTCTCTCTCTCCGTGAGACATGTAACAACATTAACACCCAGTTGGTTCCCTCCCCTACCTCGTTAAAAATGACCAGTGGGTTCAGGTGGCACAAGTCTGATTCATTTACCGTGAAATTTCCACGTGAACCTCTCTCATAATGGTGTTAGTGGCCACTGGTGATCATTGCTTACATACATCATTAGGGGTTGCAAAAATGGTGACTTTGAACACTTTCATTTCTTCTGCATTTATTGCCTGGAATTTTTCTGTTAAAAAACCCAGCTCAAGCAAAAGAACTGAAAGCAGGGTCTCAAAGAGATATTTGTACACCCGTGTTCACAGCAGCATTATTCGCAATGGCCAAGAGGTGGAAGCAACCCGTGTCCATTGAGAGATGGATGGATAAACAAATATGGTTCACCCATACAGCGGAATATGATTCAGCCTTAAAGTGGAAGGAAATTCTGACACACACTACAACATGCATGAACTTTGGGACCTTATGCTCAGTGAAATAAGCCAGACACAGAAGGAGAAGTACTGTCTGATTCCACTCACATGAGGTCCTAGAGGAGTCAAATCCACAGAGACAGGAAGTCGATGGTGGGGGCCAGGGGCTGGGGGAGGGGGATGGAACGTCAGTGTTTCATGGGGACAGAGTTTCAGTTTGGGAAGATGAGAAAGTTCTGGAGATGATGGTGGGGATAGTTGCACAACAGTGTGAATGTATTTTTTTTTAAAATTAAGTTATTTTTGGCTGTGTTGGGTCTTCGCTGCTGTGCCTGGGCTTTCTTTAGTTGCAGCGAGCGGGGGCTACTCTTTGTTGCGGTGCGCGGGCTTCTCATTGCGGTGGCTTTTGTTGCAGAGCATGGGCTCTAGGCACGCAGGCTCAGTAGTTGTGGCTCGCAGGCTCTAGAGCACAGGCTCAGTAATGGTGGCACACGTGGGATCTGCCTGGACCAGGGATCAAACCCGTGTCCTCTGCATTGGCAGGTGGATTCTTAACCACTGTGCCACCAGGGAAGCCCCAATGTGAATGTATTTAATGCCACTTAATTGTGCACTTAAAAATTGTTAAAATGGTAATTTAATGTCACATGTAATTTACCAGAATTTAAAGCAATTTACAAAATGGAGTATGATTAAAAAAACATCTTTCCCCTATCAAGTAATTGGTTACCCAGAAGTAAAGGCTATGCAGGAAAGACAGGGTAAATGCCTGATTCTTGACTTTTCTTTAGCAGTTTTCACAATAATTTGTTACTTCCTCAATATCCACAAAAGATCACCAGAGAGTTTTTTTTTTCCTTTTGTGTCACTATGAACTCATGGATGTAACATCTGATGTGTTTCTATCCACTGCATATCTTATTCTTCTTATGCCCACATTGTTTCATCTTTGGCCAGTGGAAACCTCTTTGAGTTGGTCCCTGAGTCCTTTTGATGTGACCCAGTGGCCTTAAGGGCTCACAGTTCTGGGGACTCCCCTGGCGGTCCAGTGGTTAAGACTCTGCATTTCCAATGCAGGGGGCATGAGTTCCATCCCTGGTTGGGGAACTAAGATTCCACATGCTGTGTGGTGCAGCGAAAAAGAAAAAAAAAAAAAGAGCTCATAGTTCTGGCACAGCACAATGCTTTCTGCTCATCCCATATTTCACAGCCCCAGCCCTGGACCCGGCCATTTCTCCAAGGAGCCCTGCTTCCTTTTAATGAGAGATGATATTTGGAGACCATAATCTGACCACAAAGTTAGGAAATCCACATTTTCTTCACTCATCTTTTGACTTTGAAAATATTTGACCTACAGAAGTTGCAAGATGATGACAGTGAACTCCCATAGACTCTTCCTCTAGGTCAGGGGTCACTACCTGCTCTAAGCCTGTTTTTGTAAATAAAGTTTTATTGGCACATGGCCAGGCCCATTCATTTACACATGGTCCGGGGCAGCTTTCCGGATGACAACAGAGTCATTGTGACAGAGACTGTCTGCCCCTCAATGCCAAAAATATTTACTATTTGGCTCTTTGCAGAAAAAGTCTGCAGACCCCTGAGCTACATGCTCCCACAGTTAACCTTTTGCTTTATATTTCTCTATAAACATAATCTAAAAGTATACAATCTATTCCATAAAGAATATACACATTTTTTATTCTTTTTCTTAATTTTTTTCTAAGTAATCTGGAAGTGGGCAACATGACTCCAGAAAACCAAAACCAAACAAACAAACAAACAAAAACAAACAAACAAAAAAACCAAATGTATTTCCTGCAAACAAACACCTCCTGTTATGTAACCAGAAGGTGTTGGTCAAATTCAGGAAATCTAGCACTGATGCAACAATAGTATTTAATATACAGCCCATACGAAAATTTCACCAGTTGTCCCAATATTGTCTTTTATAGCAACTCCCGCCTCCCCCCTCCCCTGTTGTTGTATTCAGTTGGGGGTCACTCATTGCATGTAGTTTCATATATCTCTGATCTCCTTTCTTCTGAGACAGCTTTAGGCTTTTGTTGTTGTCTCTTATGACCTTTTACGACCTTGAGTCTTTCCAAGAGGCCAGGCCAATTATTCTGTGGGATGTCCCTCAGTGTGGGTCTGTCTGATGGTTCCCACGATCAGATGTAGGTGATCCATGTTTGGCAGGAATGTTCTAGAAGTGATGTGTCCTTCTCAGTGCCTTGTATCAGGAGGCCCAGGAGGCCCACGAAGCCCATTTTTTTCCCCCATTCCCTGTGTGTTTACTTGGTGTCTTGGTTAAGCTGCTCTTCACCGGTTTCTAAGCAAGGCATTTTCCCCTTTGTAACTGATAAATCATCTGTAGGAAAATACTTTGAGATTACGTAAATATCCTGCTCCCCAACAAACTTCCACCTAATTACTTTAGCATCCACTGACGAATCCTGCTTGGATCAATTATTGCTGGGATGGTTACCAAATGGTGATTTTTTTCTTCTTTTTTTTTTTGCCGTACGCGGGCCTCTCGCTGTTGTGGCCTCTCCCGTTGCGGAGCACAGGATCTGGACGCGCAGGCTCAGCGGCCATGGCTCACGGGCCCAGCCGCTCTGCAGCATGTGGGATCTTCCCGGACCAGGGCACAATCCCGTGTCCCCTTCATTGGCAGGCGGACTCTCAACCACTGCGCCACCAGGGAAACCCCCAAATGGTGATTTTTTAAACTCTGTTATTGAGTCAGCACCTGGGAGTGGGATTGCTGGATCATACGGAATGGTCATTCTTTTTTTTTTTTTCCTAATTGTTTTTTAAAATACACATAACATAAAATGAACCGTGTTGTACATTTCAGAGGTATGGCTGAATGAATACATTCGTCATTTTGCAACTGTCACCACCATCCATCTGCAGAACTCTTTTCACCTTGTAAAACTGAAACTCTGTCCTCATTGAACACTAACTCTGAATCCCCCCCTTCCCTGCCCCTGGCACCCACCATCCTACTTTCTGTCTGTGTGATTTTTTTAAAAAAATATTTATTTTATTTTTGGCTGTGTTGGGTCCTCGTTGCTGTGCGCGGGCTTTCTTTAGTTGCAGTGAGTGGGGGCTTCTCTTTGTTGCAGAGCACAGGCTCTAGAGTGCAGGCTTCAGTAGTTGTGGCCCACAGGCTTAGTTGCTCTGCAGCACGTGGGATCGTCCTGGACCAGGGCTTGAACCCATGTCCCCTAGCACTGGCAAGCTGATTCTTAACCACTGCGCCACCAGGGAAGCCCCATGTCTGTGTGATTTTAAGATTGTTCATTGTTGATGCTCAAATTGTCTCAGGTTTGGCCAGCTTGTGTTTCTCCCACGGGTCCCCATCCTTCTCGGAGCCCTTCCTTACTCTCTGGTGCATCAAGACATTCCAGGCTCACCTTGTATGCTTCCTGCCCCATCCCTGGAATCAATCCTTTCTCCCTAGAGTCCTGGATCCCTTCTTTTTTTTTTTTTTAGGGCATGATATTTAGAAGCCAAGATCTGGGTGCTAGGTGTGTTCATTCCTATTGGGTTATCTCAGTGGATGGAGTTAGGAAATTGATTTGTGTTTAAATATCCAGTCCACATGGATACTTTAATCCCATTTCATCCCTGCGGGGCTCTTCTATTTCATCTTTGCACCTCTCTCCCCCAGTGAACACCTGATTCCTAATAACATCAACACACTTGCTACTTCGCCACATTTGCTACTTCACTCAGTCCCCCAGTACAGGATAGTTTCAGAATCACTACATCTATGCCACTCCCAAAAACGAACGTACTGAACCAAGTTTAAATTTTTTTTTGCAGTTCCCTTTGCCTTTAGAGTGAGTAGTGTGTCCAGAAGTTGCATAAGCTGGTTCTTTTCTATTTCTGTGAGGTTGCGTTTTTCATTTGACATACCGTTCAGTTCATTTGTTTTCTATTTACGGTCCATCTTAAAGCTTCCGTCCTCCATCGTTGTTGATTTAAATTTTTGTTGAATATAGAAAGCATTAACAGTTTAAAAACTATACAAAGAGGAAAACTCAAAGGGTGTCATCCCCTCCTCTCTTCAATTTCAATCCCATCCACTCCTGTAGGTAACCAATTTGATTGGTTCTTGGTTTATCTTTCCTTTGCAAAAACAAGCTGATATGTGGGTATTTTACTCCCCCCTTCTTTATTATACAAAAGGTAACATACTACATATACTCTTGTACTTCCCCCTCAACTTAACAATACATCGTGGAAATCACCCCGTTCCGCTCACAGAGATCACCCTCATTTCTTTTTCATGGCTGCATAGTACTCCACGGTGAAGTGCAGTGTAATGCATCAGCCTCTCTCCTGTGTACAGACATCTGGGTTGCTTCCAATATTTTACGCTTACAAATGACAAGGAGTAACCTTTTGTGTACTCACTTGTGTATTGTTAAAGCTGTGTTTTCAGGACTGATTTCTAGAAGGGGGACTGCTCTTCTGTAGCATGGGGATAATCGTAAGATTA
The DNA here is from genome assembly GCF_964270905.1 of Leucopleurus acutus. Classification (NCBI taxonomy): domain Eukaryota; kingdom Metazoa; phylum Chordata; class Mammalia; order Artiodactyla; family Delphinidae; genus Leucopleurus; species Leucopleurus acutus. The sequence continues at coordinate 2,573,860 of NC_139145.1, read as the reverse complement.
AATAAGGTATAATGCATGTATGGCCTTTCACCCAGTCAGCAGGTAATTCATGGCAGAAGGTCACCACTGTTGGACAGCTTGGCCTCAAATTAGCCAAACTCTGCTCTCTCATAGCATTTTAGTCTAGTTCTCAATTTGCTCTCTCAGCCTGGGGTGAGGGGCTCAGCTGGGGTTGGGGTTTAGTTGGGGTTGGGGCTCCACTAGAGTTGGGGCTCAGCTTGGGATTGGGGTTCAGCTTGGGGTCAGGGTTCAGTTCAGGGTCAAATCTCAACCAGGGTCAGGGGTCAGGGTTGGAGTCAGGCTGTGGTCATGGGTTCAGCCTGGGATCAGGGCTCAGTCCAGGACCAGGGCTCAGTCTAGGACCAGGGCTCAGTCCAAGGTCAGGACTCAGCCTGGGATCAGGGCTCAGCTGGGATTGGGAGTCAGCCTGGGTCAGGGATCAGAGTTGGGGTCAGCCTATGGTCACAGGTTCGGCCAAGGCCAGGGTTCAGCCTGGGATCAGGGCTCAGTCCAGGGCCCAGGCTCAGAGCATGCCATGAGTCTCCCTGTGAACGTGCCTGGGTCAGGTGGTCCCACGTGAGGCCGGGACTGGGGCGCGGGTGCTCATCCCCTCCCCCCTCCCCCCAGCTGCCTGCACAGCCCCTCCTCTCACAACCCCCCCTTCAGATCCATTTCTGCTTGGTCACCTCCAGTGACCAGATGTTGCTACTCCCCAGGGAGCCCCTCCCTTTGAGCTTCCCTGTAACTGTCCCGCTCCAGAGCTGAGCGATGAACTCAGGGTTCAGCGGGCCACAGTCCCTGGGCTGTCCTCAACCCCTGTGTCCTGCCCACCCGCCACTCACAGGGGACACCAGAGCCCCTCAGACACCTGTGTCTCCCCCCTCAGACACTGGCCAGGGCAGTGTCCCCCCGCCTCAGGCCCCCCACACATCACTCCACACATCATCCCCGACTTCCTCTCCCCGCCTTGGTGCCCACACACCTCCGTCCTCACCCTTCTCTGGTTGAGTCAGTGTGAGCCAGGTCAGGATGGCTGTGCGGTGGGGTGAGTTCCCCACTTCTGTGAGCCCCTCCCCCTCCAGATGTGAGGTGCTGCCCCGGGTGGCGGTCCCCAGCAGCTCTACTCCCAGCAAAGCCAGCTCAGGGGCAGGAGAGGCAACGGAAAACCTGGGGAGAGAGGGTCCCTCCACGGAAGCCCCGGGTAAACGTGTGGGTGCGTGGGATTCACCTCCTGGCTGTGTGCTCTTCTGCGGGACCCAGGGCGGACACAGCCTCTCCAGGCCTCGGTTTCCCCTTCTGTGGACTGCGTGGTCCTGGCCCTGTCGTGAGGCTAAAACGGGGTGCATCTGCGGTATCGCTGAGGAAGCTGGTGGTGCTCCTGTGTGTGCGGCCGCTTGACGCACACTTATTAAGCACCTACTGTGTGCCAGGCGGGTTTGGAGCAGTTGGGGAGCCGGTGACGGAACAGCGGGTCCTGCAGGGAGTAGCTCATGGGGGCGGGGAAGTCATCCAGCCCGGGTGTCACAGGGGAACAGGTTTCCCCCGCTCTGGGACCCCACCCACAATGAGGGACGGCGGGCTCGCAGCAGGCAGCAGCCGCAGCGCCCTCCGGGAGTCCGGGTGGGAAGCGACCGTTGGGATGCCCCTCCCCGTCCCGGCCTCACCCTCACCCTCACCCTGGGGGTACCTTGAACATAACAGGAAATTTCAAATAACAGGAAACCAAGACCGGGCAAGGCGAGCGGCTCCACCCTGCCTGGGGCGAACCACCCCGGGCCTCAGTCTGCCCCCGGGGACCGCGATGAACGCCACGGGGGCCCCGACCGAGGCCCCCGAGTCCTGCCAGCTGCTGGCGGCCATCGGGCACAGCCGGCTCATCGTCTTGCATTACAACCACTCTGGCCGGCTGGCGGGGCGGGGCGGGCCCGAGGAGGGCGGCCTGGGGGTGCTGCGCGGGCTCTTCGTGGCCGTGAGCTGCCTGGTGGTGCTGGAGAACCTGCTGGTGCTGGTGGCCATCGCCAGCCGCATGCGCTCCCGCCGCTGGGTCTATTACTGCCTGGTGAATATCACGCTCAGCGACCTGCTCACGGGCGCCGCGTACCTGGCCAACGTGCTGCTGTCCGGGGCGCGCACCTTCCGCCTGGCGCCGGCCCAGTGGTTCCTGCGCGAGGGCCTGCTCTTCATGGCGCTGGCCGCCTCCACCTTCAGCTTGCTCTTCACGGCGGGCGAGCGCTTCGCCACCATGGTGCGGCCGGTGGCTGAGAACGGGGCCACCAAGAGGGGCCGCGTGTGCAGCTTCATCGGACTCTGCTGGCTGCTGGCAGCCCTGCTGGGCCTGCTGCCTCTGCTGGGATGGAACTGCGTCTGCGCCTTCCAGCGCTGCTCCAGCCTGCTCCCGCTCTACTCCAAGGGCTACATCCTCTTCTGCGTGGTGGTCTTCGCCTGCATCCTGGCCACCATCATGGTGCTCTACGGGGCCATCTTCCGAGTGGTGCGCTCCAACGGGCAGAAGGCCCCGTGCACCCCGGCCCGCCGCAAGGCTCAGCGGCTGCTCAAGACGGTGCTTATGATCCTGGTGGCTTTCGTGGTGTGCTGGGGCCCGCTCTTCGGCCTGCTGCTGGCCGACATCTTTGGCTCCAACGTCTGGGCTCAGGAGTACCTGCGGGGCATGGACTGGATCCTGGCGCTGGCCGTGCTCAACTCCGCGGTCAACCCGGTCATCTACTCCTTCCGTAGCCGGGAGGTGTGCCGGGCCGTGCTGGGCTTCCTCTGCTGTGCGTGTCTCCGGTTGGGACTGCGAGGGCCTGGGGACTGCCTGGCCCGGGCTGCCGAGGCCCAATCCGTCGCCTCCACCACCGACAGCTCGCTGAGGCCGAGGGACAGCTTTCGGGGCTCCCGTTCGCACAGCTTCCGGATGCGGGAGCCCCTGTCCAGTATCTCCAGCGTACGGAGCATCTGAGCCCGCGGTTGGGGCAGTGGTCCAGCTGCCGGGTGCACGCCCGGGCGCGCAGGGATGCAGCAGCAGGCAGGCTGGTTGCAGAGGAAGGAAGAGGGCAGCCGGGGGCATGCGTCCCAGGGCCCTGCAGTCCTCCCCGAAGCCTCCTGAGGCTGCTGACGCCGAGTGGATTTCCCACGGTCTCCGTGGGGCAGGAGGCAACAGGAGGAACAGAGAGCGCGCTGGAATAGGGATGAATGGGTTTGCTGTGTACGCAGTCCCCCTCCTGTGAGATTCTGAGGAAATCCCAGCCCCACAGTGGGCCTCAGTGGGGCTCCCAGGCTGCCAGGGCTAGGCTGGGTAGGGGGGTGTCTATGCCCCGGCAACGCGAGAGTTCAATGATGGGATGAGATGCTGCAGCCCCTTATTCACATGTGGCATCAGGGTGATGGGATGAGGGCTGTGGGTGTGCTGGAGCTGTGCCTGCCGCACAGGGAGGGCCACGACACCCGCCCCTTCCTGTTCACTTCCCCTTTCCCTGCCCTATCTCTCATCTTGGGTCCTGGGCGGCCTCCTTCCTCCACCTCTGGCCTCTGCATCTCTTGGAACTCAGTCTGGAGACCAGCAGAGGGGGAGCCGACTGGCCCTCCTGACCTCGGGGAAATCTCACCCACTTCTCCCTTTAGCACTACCTGCCTCTTCCTTCCCCATCTGTGAAATGGGCCTATAGCAGACGGAACCCACCGCGGGAGGCGGTCGATACTCCCTCAGTGTTTTTGCCATGGCGCATGGCATCAGTGTGTTGACAAAACATTCAGCGACGGTGGAAATGTTCTACATCTGTGCTGTCAGTGTGGGACCCTCATGTGGCTACTGAGCCCTCGATAAGTGGCCTGTGCGACTGAAGACTGAACTTGGAATTCCTTTGCATTTAGACAGTTCACAGGACTTGCGGCAATGGTATGGGACAGCGCCGCAGGGGTCCACCCTCCGGATGTAGCCACCTTTGGCTGGTAGAAAGTGCTCTCTTTCCATCTTCCTAGCCAAGGAAGTGTCCGCAGGTCTTTCTGCCTCCGTCTTGCCAAGTTCTTGGGTCAGCATCCCGTCTGCCACTCTGGATGGGATAGCTCCGTTCTGAGCCTCCATTTCTCCCCTGCAGGATGGGGGATGCGGCGATGGGAAACTGTTTACTGCGCTGTTTCAATAAAGCAGCCATTAGCCACACGTGGGTATGTAAAATTAATTAAAATGAATTTTAAAAATTCAGTTTCTTGGTGCATTTCTTGGAGCTGCCGTATCAAAGTATCACAGACCGAGGGGCTTAAACAACAGGAATGTATTCTTTCATGACTTCCCTGGTGGTCCAGTGGTTAAGACTCCACGCTTCCACTGCAGGGGGTACAAGTTGGATCCCTGGTCAGGGAACTAAGATCCTGCATGCTGAGCGGTGAGGTCAAAAAAAAGAAAAGAGAAAAGAAATTTATCCTCTCATGGTTCTGGAGGCTGGAAGTCTGAGATCAAGGTGCCAACAGGTTTGGTTCGTTCTGAGCCCTGTCTCCTAGATTCTGGGGGTTTGCTGGCAATCTTTGGCATCCCTTGATTTGTAGACTCCATTTTCACATGGGTTCTCCCTGTGTGCACATCTGTGTGCAAATTTTCCCTTTTTATAAGGACACCAGTCCTATTGGATTAGGGCCACCCTCTTCCAGTGTGACTCAGCTTAACTAATTACACCTATAACCATCCTATTTCCTAATAAGGTTCTATTCTGAGGTCCTGGGGGTTAGGATTTCAAGACATGAATTTTGGAGACACAATTCAGCCCATAACACTTGGTCACACTAGCCACACTTCAAGTGCTTGATGGGACATGGGACTTGTGGCTACTGTTTTGGACAGTGTAGACACAGAGCATGTCTATCATCACAGAAAGTTCTGTTGGACAGGGCTGGAAAACGTTCCAAGCATGTATAAGCTGGGATACTTCTTACATTTTCCTGATTCCTGGTCCACGTGTGTTTATTCGGGACAGTGGCAGGCAGGGTGAGGTCTCGGTGGAATTTGGTGTGAGTGGAGCCTGGGCCTCCTTGAAGCTCTCAGCCTGTGTCCTGGGCCTGTGTGAGCTGGCCCTGTGGCCCCCTCTGCCCTGTGGGGTGTCACACTTTGCTTTGACTGAGCTGCACTCTTTGCTGCTCCCTCCCATCTGGGGTCTTTGCACCTGCCTTTGTTGTCCCCAGTAGAGTGGCCTGCCTGGCACGTGCCCTGCCCATCCTTCAGGTCTCAGCTTTAGCATCACCTCCTCCAGGAAGCCTCCCTGATTTCTCCTCCTCAGCCCTCTTCCGGGCTCCCACACCTGCCTGTGCAACTCCATCATAGATCCGATCGCGCCTGGTTTACTCATCCACCTTCTCCCCTGGACTTGGAGCTCCATGCGAGTGGAGGTAGTGACAGTGTTTGGGCCACAGCTATGTCCCTGGCACCCAGCACAGGACCCAGCAGATAGCAGGTGCTCCATGACCTAGAGTGTTGGGAGAACTAGTCCTAGCATCATGCCTTACAATGAGCCTGGGAAACTTCTTCCCCTCCTTACTCTCCACCCCCACCTTCCTCCCTGACTACGATGAAACTGTTCCCATGAATCCTGACTTCTGCTCTTAGGTGGCTCAGGTGTCTGTAACGCATCACCGTTCCCCAGCTCTGCCGCTCACCATGGGCTTCAGTTTCCTCATCTGTAAAATGAGGATATGATATCCCCTGCCCTCCTGGGATGTTGTTAAGACAAGGAATATAAAGGCCCTCAAACTTACGTATCTGATATTGTAATAGGGAGGAACAAATCTGACTCTTTTTTTTTTTTTTTTCGGTACGTGGGCCTCTCACTGTTGTGGCCTCTCCCGTTGTGGAGCACAGGCTCCGGACGCGCAGGCTCAGTGGCCATGGCTCACGGGCCCAGCCGCTCTGCGGCATGTGGGATCTTCCCAGACTGGGGCACGAACCCGTGTCCCCTGCATCGGCAGGTGGACTCTCAACCACTGCACCACCAAGGAAGCCCCTGACTCCTTTTTAGACCTGTTCCTTTTACTTTAACCTTTCTGCCCTGTTGCCTGTGCTTAGTCATGGTGGCTTTGTACCTTTTGTACAAGAATGTTGCCTATAGCCTGAAATATACAGGTGAACCTATTCTCAAGGCTCTGACATTTAAGAGTCCATTCACATAGAGTTAAAATGTTTCAGAATAGGGAATAACATTTGTTTTGTTGGAGGTTTACAGGAACATCCTGACCTGACCTGACCTGCACAGCTGCAAGAACAAAGGATTCCAAAACCAAGAAGTTTGCAGCAACTAACCACGTCCCTCTCTCACTTGCCTTTAAAAGTGCTTTGCTGAAACCCTTTGGGGAGTCAGGGTTTATGGGGCATGAGACACTGGTCTCCTTGCATGGCCCTGCAATAAACCTTTCTCTGCTCCAAACTCCAACTTTTGGTTTGTTTGTCCTCACTGTGCATTGGGCACAGGAACTTGCGTTTGGCAACATTTTTTTTTTTTTTTTTTTTTTTTGCAGTACGCGGGCCACTCACCGTTGTGGCCTCTCCCGCTGCGGAGCACAGGCTCTGGACGCGCAGGCTCAGTGGCCATGGCTCACGGGCCCAGCCGCTCCGTGGCATGTGGGATCTTCCCAGATCGGGGCACGAACCCGTGTCCCCTGCATCAGCAGGCGGACTCTCAACCACTGCACCGCCAGGGAAACCCCCTGACAACATCTTAAAATGCCTTATATATCACTCAACGTTATCCTAGTCACCTTTGTACTAACTCATTTAATCCTTGGAAAATCTCCAGGAGGCAGGTACCATCATAACTCCATTTTATAGATGGAGAAACTAAGATCCAGAGAGGTTAGGTAGCTTACACAAGGTCACACAACTGGGAAGAGGCAGAGCTGGGATTCAAACCCAGACAGGTGACGTTTTTTTTTGTTTTCTGGGATCTTAGTTCCCTGACCAGGGATCAAACCCACACCCCCTGCAGTGGAAGCATGGAGTATTAACCCCTGGACCGCCAGGGAAGTCCCCACAGGTGACTTCTGGATCCCTGTCTGTTACTGCCTCTTTGATGAATGAATGAATAAATGAATGAATGAAAGAATGAATACCAGTTCCTTCTCTCCTTTGGAAAACTCAGAATGAATGTTCCATTTCATTCTTCGGGCTGCCCCAAGGTTTCATCTCCACAAAGCAGGATTAGTTGAACCTCCCCATTTTACAGACAGAAAAACAAAGGCTCAGGAGAGGAGGCGGAATGGGCAGCCCTAAAGTCCAAGCCTCGTTATCTGAGCCAAGTTTAGGCCCCTTTCTTGCTTTGTCTTTAGGTGAGTGTGCGTGTCTTGCCTGTTCATAGCCTGGCCTGGAAGAGTGGGGGTAGATGGAGAAGCAGGTAATAAACATTTGCTGATGAAGACCATGTGGGCCAGAATTTCTCAGTCTTTTCCCTGCCCTGCCAAGCCACTCCTGACTCCTCATGCCTAGGACCTGCCTGGGGATGGCTGGAAGCAAGGGACACAGCTGGAAGGGAGGGGCTGGTGTGTTTGGTGTTTTCATGACTCATTCATTCATTCACTCAACAACTGTGTGTCAGGCTCTATTCTGGGCAATGGGGTTGTAGCTATAAACAACCTGGTACCTGCCTGTGGAAAGGTCACAATTTGCTGGGAGTGGCAAACGTCAAACTAAGAAATGTCCAACATCATTTCAGTAAGGAACTAGCCATGCAGAAAGTGGGAGGGGGCCCGCGAGTGTTTTGCAAGAACAGTGGATGCAGCAGCTCTGAGGCTGCACGAGCTTGGTGCGTTCTCATAATACCAACACTTATTGAGCGCTTCATGTATGCCTCATCCTTTCTAAGTGCATTCACGTGGATTATCTTATTGAATCCTCACACACCCCTGGAGAGCCGGGAAAGAGTGTTTGATTATTTATCATCATATTTGGCAGCTGAGGAAATGGAGGCTCAGAGAGGTGAAGCGACTTGCCCAAGGTCACACAGCTGGGAAGTGGAGGAGCTGGGACTTGAACCCATGCTGTTAATCAACACAACTGCCACCTTTCACTTGGGACCGAAGGGAGGCCCACTTCCCTAGACAACGGTATCAGAACCTGTGGGCCAGGGCCATGTGCTCTGCACCCTCTGGCCTCAGTCTTCCCATCTGTACAAGGGGGTGTGAGTTACTGATGCCCCTTAAGGCCCCTGGCCCAGAGAGAATTGGGTTCTCAGGGGGGCCAGATTAGAAAATACAAATTTAAGGCACCCAGTAAAATTTGAATTTCTGATGAATGAATATTATTTTTTTTTTACTGAGTATGTCCCAAATATAAATACGCCTATGTATAAATATATCACCAACCCCGGCACAACACCGAGCTGCAGACTACAAGTCCCATAATCCATTGCGACATCCCTTTAGGAACCTTCTGTCATGATTTCTTGATTCTTCTTTCATTCTTTTATCCAAAAATTATATAAACCACCCACTGTGTGCCAGGCCTTGTGTTAAACTCTGAGGAATACATAAGTGCACAAGCAGACACAAGTCTTTGCCCTCATGGTGTTAACATCTATATTTCTTGGGAGTTTTAAGTGATTTTTTTTCCCGAACTTCTGCCAGGAAGACTTCAGCTCCCATGACCCCTTGTGCTTGTTCAATGAGACTACAATTCCCAGGAGACCTAGCGCATCAGGCCGGCCCCTCTCTTCCTTATTCCCAACTTTCCTCCGGGTCGCAAGGTCACGTCCTGCACAACCCCCTTCCCCCCTCCACCTTCTATCACAGCAAAGACAGGGCCTCAGTAAGTTCCGCCGATTATATATATTTTTTTAAGTCTCCGTATTTTCTGACTTGGGGTTTATGTGAAACCTTAGTCAAACGGTCCACCACAGCTTCTTCTCTCGTGGAGTAACGGAATAGGCCTACAACTCCCAGGTGGCTCCGTGCGCGCCGGTCGGACTACAACTCCCAGCAGGCAGCGCGGCGGGCGGGCGGCCCTCGGCGGTGCCCGCAGGACCCCGGAGCGGGCGCGGGCTGCCCGGCGCGGCGCCCGCAGGACCCCGGCAGCTACTCATGCCTAGGTGAGTTCGCGTGAGCCGCCGCTGCCGCCGTCCCGTCCCCGCCGCCGCCCCGCGCGGCACCGCCGCCGGCCAGGATGCTGGAGGAAGCAGGAGAGGTGCTGGAGAACATGCTGAAGGCGTCCTGCCTGCCGCTCGGCTTCATCGTCTTCCTGCCCGCCGTGCTGCTGCTCGTGGCGCCGCCGCTGCCCGCCGCTGACGCGGCGCACGAGTTCACCGTGTACCGCATGCAGCAGTACGACCTGCAGGGACAGCCCTACGGTGCGTGGACCCGGGCCCCTGGCCTCCCCCTGGGGCCGGGCTTTCCCCATGGGCTCCTGACCTCCCCCACCTTTGCCTCCCCGCACCAGACCTTCCGCTCAGCCTCTCCCATCTCCGGGGCTCCGGCCTATGCCGGCCAGGATGCCTCCTCCCTCGGTTCGGTCTCTGCTCCCCGGGCCCCAGGACCTGCCTGTCCCACCTGTCCAGCAGGAGTCCAGCCCGCAGACCTCACTTGGGCCGCCAGACACTTACCCAGATCCCAGGCAAGTCCGAGCCTGGATACCTGGACCGACGCTAGGCCCCCAGCTCTCTCTGCCCCAGGGACCCGCTGCGCTGGCTGCCACAACACCCCGGCCCCGTCCCCGACAAGGGCTACATGCTCCAGAACGCAGAGCTTCCTCCCACCTTCAGGCCAAGCTGTCCCTGCTCCTTTTCTCTTGGGTCCTCTCTCTGATTCCCAGCTGGAACAGAGCCCCAACCTTGGGTCTTATTCACTTGGAGTGGAGCCTCTCAGCGCGGTTCTGCCAGGCCAAGCTGGCCACCCTTGCACAGCTCCTGGCACCCCGGTGTGTTTTGTTCAGTGTCTGCATTCTGACCCCCTTCAGGGCTCAAGAAGCTCTGATGGCTGACCCCAACCTGGCTCCGTGTCAAGGCCCATCTCTCCCCAGGCTCTGCTCCCTGGTCCCAACTCATGAGCCAGGTTCCTCAGAATTCCTTAGCTAATCCTTCAGTCCCCTGCTTTTGGGCTCCTGGAATGCCTTGCACCCTATTTCTTGCTCCCCGCTTAGGTGCATACCCACCCCTCGGCTTCCTGGAACAACACCGGCCCACCCTGGCTCCTTCTTTCCAGGATTTCAGGCCCCCGCGGCTGGATCCTGCCCAGCTCCTGTTCCCCGGCCCTGCTCCCTCATCTGTCAAAGTTCTGATCCCAGTGCCCAAGTCATTCTGAATTTCTCTCTCTTTCCCCAGCCTTGCTGTACCTGGTGTTCCAGAACCTTCTGGCCTCTGGTTTCTCTTCCAGCCTGGTGCCTTAGGCCCCCACAAGTCAAGGCCCGCCCTCCCCAGTCCCCCTGGTCCCCTCATGTCTGAGCTCTGGTTCTCTTGCATTAGCCTCTCTTGTTGGGACATCAGGCCTAGCCTGAGCCCCCTGGATCCCCTGCCACTGCCAGGCCCCTGGGGAGCCCCAGTGTCGGGAGATTCCCCTCAGATTCCTCATCACCCCAGAGTTATGCCGTTTCTGTTTAGTGCAGTGGTTGTCAACCCAGGGGTCGCTGAGTGATGCCATCGGGTTGTCATGACTGGGGGGCTCCTGGCATCGAGGGGGTAGGGCCAGGGGTGCTGCCCCACACCCCACAGCGCCTGGGACGGCCTCTCCCAGAGAATGACCTGGGCCAGATTGTCAGCAGTGCCGAGGGGGAGAACTTGGGGTTACAGTGATGTCTCTAGACCCCAGGCTCTCGACCGGTGGGGAGGAAGGCCAGGAGCCCCTAACGAGTGGGCAGTTTGTATGCGTTGTTGACATCCCCCTGGGGAGAGGGTTTCAGCCGGTGCTGTCGCAGGTGGTCTTTTGAGATGTGGCTCACGTAATGGAAGAAGGGGATCTTCAGCATCTTCTGGTGGTTCATTGTAATAGGCTTGAATAGCCACGTGTGACTAGCGGCTGCCGTCCTGGTCTAGAGGATCCTGCAGTCCAGGATCCTAGAACTCTCCAGGTCAACCCGGCAGTCCCCGCACCCAGTCACTCCGCTGTCCCCTCTCGCACTGCACTCGGAGCCTTGCCGGGAGCTCTCCCAGCACACCCAGCTCCACTCCGGGGCCCTTGGGCAGCTGTAATCCAGAAGCCTGGATGCCCCGGATTCCCCCACCGCCTGCTCAGCGCTGGCCTGCTTGCAGTTGTGGCCCCCTCTCCCCGCCCCAGACAGGTGCGCAAACCCGCTCCCTGACTGCATCATTCTCCTCACAGGTCCTCGGGAACCTTCTCTCCTTTCTCCCTACCCTCCTTCCCTCTTCCCTTCCTTTACCTAAGTTCTTTCCCCTGTTCCTGGATTCCTTCCCGTTCTTTTTCCTGACCCGGTGTCTCCCCCCACCCCACATGCCCTCCTTTCCGGCCCCCATCTTTGTTGCTCATGGTGAGAAACCCGGATGCCAAGTGGGCTCGGGGGTGAGCGGAGGGGCCTGGCAGGGCGCCCACCCGTCTCAGCTCACACGTCTACACCTCCACCCAGATCACACCAGGCAGCGTCCCCCATTGGCAGGGATGTGAGGTCTCCACCGCTGCCTGGGGAGATACTGGCGGGATAGTTCGGGAAGGCCTGGTGGTGCAGAGGGAGTTCCGGCTCCTCCCCGGTTGTGGAGCCTCTGAGGGCTGGTCTGCTGGGTCACTGCTGATTGCAGCGTCCCCAGCATCACGCACGCCCTTGGCTCCTGCCTCCTGGTGTAACCCTTGCTCTGGGCCTCCTTTCCCAACTTCCTGTTCGCTCCTGTTGAGAAACAGGCGGGCAGGGTGCCGGGAAGGGGAGGCGTGTGCTCTTTGAGCTGGGGTGTGACCCCCACCCCGCCCCCCGAATGGACTCTGGCCTTTCTGGGCTGGGCCGCTCGCGCCCATCCCACTTGGTCCCCTCAGAAACAGCCCTGGGAGGTGGGGATGTGGGCACCCACACCGGGCACGGGGACGGGCTCTCCGCCCCTTGCTGGTCGGTGGCTTCGCGCTACAAAGGACCAGTGCAACCCGCAAGGAGAGAGGACTGGCCCTGGGCCCTCGGTAGAGAAGTCTGTGACCTCTGTCCAGGTGTGGTCCCATTGTGGGAAGCAGCGACTTCCGTCCAGGTGTCCAGCGCCCGCCCAGACGCAGGGGTGACCGAGGCCTCATGCCAGCAAAGACGGTCTCTGCTCTTGGGGCGCTCAGCCTCTGGGGGCACTTAGGGGGCTGGCGTCCACTTGATTCCGCTCTCACCCCCTCCTTCCCATCCCCTGGGAAGCCGGTCTCTGTAGGCTCCACAGGCGGTCCTCTGTGTCCCCACCCCGAGGTGACAGGTGACATCCGAGCCGACTCTGGGAGGCTGTGGGCTCCTGGGAGGCTGCGGCTGGGACACGTGGGACACGGGGGAGGGGCCTGTCCGGCATTCCCAGAGCTTCAGGGGCCCCTGAAGGTTTTTGCGGCTCTCCCCCGCCAGGCCCTCCCAGGCTCCCACGTTGCCCTAAAGCAGAGGAAAGGCCCCGGGGGTGGGGGGGGTGGGGAGAGGCACACAGCCCCCAGCCTGGGGCGCACAGCCCAGCTTGGCTCCTTGGTCACAGACCCCGCCCCTGAGACAGCCCTGCCCTTTCCCACCTGGGGCGCTGTCCCTTCTGTGTTCTGCTGGGCCCCTCCCGCGGACCAGCCCTCAGGATGAGCTGTAGGAAGCCACCCTTCTCCCGACGGCACATTCTTGGGAAGCAGAGGTGGGGACCTCGGTCCCGGCCCTGAGCCTGAGTCCGTCTGGGCACAGGTGTCGCCTTGCCCGGCAGGCTTGACCTCCAGGCAGCACGCTCTGGCTCCCTGGGGGAAGCAGACCTGTTTCTCTGCGTTGTTAATTTGACGCTCACCGTGTGGGTCTCCAGCTGGAGGCCCTAAGGGCCGTGTCTGGCCCCCGTGTGCAGTAGGGTTTGTTTGCTTGTTTTGTGCACCCTGGGTCAGTCTGGGCTCGCTGTGTGCCGTTGTCACCTGGGTGCTGGTGGCCCTGGCAGCTGGGGGCCTGCCTGAGCCCCCTTTCCCATCAGTCCAGGGATGGCCCCGAGGGCCCGCCGCTGCATGCCGTGCACCCGTGGGTGCTGGCGCCCCCTCCTCGTTCCGCTGAAATGTCCACGCAGCTTCCCGCCGCCTTTCTCCAGTAGAGCTCTCAGGACAGCAGTGCTCTGTGTCTGAGGGGACCTGCTGGCCTTAGGAAAGCGCTCTGCAATCCTGGCTGTAGCCTACTTCTGCTCAGGCGGGGAGGGGGCAGCTGCCTGGAAAAGCTTGTGAACGGGGAGGGGTCCAAGCCGGAAGCAGCCTCTCCCTCCCTCCCTGATGCTCTGGCCCTTTCTTGAGCTCCCAGAGGAGAGAAACGCGGGTGGTCCTGCCCGCAGGGCACACCAGGCCGCGTCTGGCATCATCTGTGGTTACCCTGACTAGGGGGCTCCTGGCATCGAGGGGGCGGGCCAGGGAGGCTGCTCTACACCCCACAGCACCCAGGACGGCCCAGGGGGAACAGTGCAGCCCTGACTGGAAGAAGGTGGACAAACCCTGGTGTTTCCCTTCCTGAGGGGCTTCGGGGAGACCGGGCGTTGGTTCGTTCCATGTCCTGAGCCTGCTGGGCTGGGAGTCGCCAGGCGACGCTGGGTTTGCGCTGTGGTGAACGAGGTCCCTACCCCTGGAACCCCCAAGCTAGTTAGGGGAGTAGATAGCAAGGGCCCCGGGGACATGGACAAGGCCGTGTTAGAGCTGTGAGGGGAGGGGGCCCTGGTCTGGGGAGGGTGGGACGGGGGCCACTGATCAGGTCAGCCAGGGCAGGGTTTGGGTTTTCCTCAGGTCATTGGCAACTGTGGGGGGCAGTCCTGTAGCCTGGGGGCTCCCTCTGCTGGGGACTAGACCCTGGAGTGGGTGCTGGGCTCTGTGCTGGGGGTCTCCTGACACCCTGGGCAGGGCGTGAGGCACCTGTGGGGCCCTGCGTCCCGGGAGCCACGGGGAACCTAGGGGAGGAGGGCTGGGGGAGCAGGACCGACTGGGTTCCAATCCCGGGGCTCCTGCTGACGGTCCTGACGGTGGGTGGCTTGGGGGGGTTACTGGCTGCCTCTGTGGGCTGGGGTGGGGGCATCCGCCCCTGAGCTGCCGCAGGGACATGGAGCGGGGGGGCACAGCACCCAGCCTGGCAGGCAGCGCGCACATCTTCGCGGGGCGGCTGGGTGGGCAGGGACCACGTCACTTTCTGAGGGATGACTGTGGCCGAGGTGCAGTGGCGGGGGGAGGGTGCCAGAGCAGTGGGTCCAGCCCTGGTTTAGGAATGTAGGGGTAGGGGGGTTGGTCCAAGGAGAAGGGTCTTCGTTTTCGTTGAGTTCTCGGAAGGCCCCGCGAGCCGGGGGTTGGGGTGGGTGCGGCTCCGGTGGGTGGGCGGCCAGCTGAGGGACCACTCCCTGCAGGCACGCGGAACGCGGTGCTTAACACGGAGGCGCGCACCATCGACGCGGACGTGCTGAGCCGGCGCTGTGTGCTCATGCGGCTGCTGGACTTCTCGTACGAGCGCTACCAGCGCGCCCTACGCCAGTCGGCCGGTGCCGTGGTCATCATCCTGCCACGGGCCATGGCTGCGGTGCCGCAGGACGTCATCCGGGTGAGGCCCGCCCCGCCCCACCGGCTCCGGCTCCATCCAGTCCAGTCCCCGGTGCCCGCCCTCCAGGGGCAGCCCCGGGCCCCCCTGCCAGAAGCCGCCTGAACATTTGTCTCTCCCGCAGCAATTCATGGAGATCGAGCCCGAGATGCTGGCCATGGAGACCATCGTGCCCGTGTACTTCGCCGTGGAGGACGACGCCCTGCTGTCCATCTACGAGCAGACGCAGGCTGCGTCCACCTCCCAGGGCTCCGCCTCAGCCGCCGAAGGTGAGCTCGGGGCGGGGGGTGTGCGGAGAGGGGCCCCGCTGTGCAGTTTCCAGGACCCCCTCTCCCGGGCTGGGGGATGCTGCGGTGAGCTTGGCAGTCGGGAGCTCTGCTGTTTGACCGGTCCGGGGGCCATGGGGGAGAGTGAGCTAGCAAAAGTGGTCAAAGAATTGAGCCAAAAGGATCCAATCGCTGGTGTAGGAAAAGGAAGCTGGTGGGAGTGGGCAAGGCAGGCAGGTTTGTCCACACAGCGGAGTCACCCAGTGGACTCACCCAGCTCCTTGGGGAAACAGTGTTTAAGCTGTAAAGGAAGGGTCATTCCTCCTGGCCAGATTATTAGCTGCGTGGATGCTAGACTGAGGGGTGGCAGACTGTGGCCCTCGGCCGCCTGTTTGTGCAAATAAAGTTTTATCGGCACGCAGCCAGTGTTTCACACGGCTTATGGGCTTTCACACTACAGTCGCAGAGTTCAGTGGCTGTGACAGACTGGCCCACAGAGCTGAAAATTTCGACTCTCTAGCACTTTACAGCAAAGGTTTGCCAAACCCTCGTCTGGATTAAAGTCTGGACAGTGGCCTTCTCCATTGTGGCAACACAAGAGTGAGTTTTTGGAAAGATCTTAATTTCTAGTTAGAGCGGAGGGGAGGAGGAGGAGTCAGCTGCCTGGTGGAATATTACGCAGCCGTTAAGAAACGGCATCGGGTGTGAGAAAGTGCTTATTTTGCATTGGTTGTGGAAAAAACAGAATATAAGATCATAGATCAGGATCACAATGCTTTCTTAGGCGTAGCTTGTTTGTTTTGGAATAACGCTAGGGTTTATAAGAAGTTGCAGACATACTACGGTTCCTGAGAGGCACCCTCCCAGCTCCCCCAGTGATGACACCTCCCATGGCCATCACGATTGTGGTTTGTGTCATTGTCGTCGTTGTTTTTCGGCCGCACCGCATGGCTTGCAGGATCTTACTTCCCCGACCAGGGATTGAACCCCGGGCCCTTGGCAGTGAAAGCGCGGAGTCCTACCCACTGGACCGCCAGGGAATTCCCACTGTTGTATTTTTAAATGTGTAAAGAACGGAAGGGCTTGAGACAGGGTGAGCTCATGGGCGTTTTAGGGCAGTCGCTGCCCCCAGGTGAAAAAGTGGCAGGCGCAGTGGACC
This sequence comes from Leucopleurus acutus, assembly GCF_964270905.1. Taxonomy (NCBI): domain Eukaryota; kingdom Metazoa; phylum Chordata; class Mammalia; order Artiodactyla; family Delphinidae; genus Leucopleurus; species Leucopleurus acutus. Next base: position 2,557,779 of record NC_139145.1, on the reverse strand, counting down.
ACTGGCTCACATGGAGCGAGGTGGGCACCACCTCACCTAGGCTCAGGACAGGACGGAACTTTCCTTTCTATGAAACTTTGAGTTCTCACGCCATCTTTGCTTTCGGGGCTGGGCTGGAGGGTCCTGAGCCATCTGATGGGAAACTCCTGTTTTGGGGTCACTGCTGAAGTGATCCTTGGGAAGCTGGGTCAGAGGTCGTGCACGCGCCTTCGTGATTTAGGAACGGTCCTGCAGGGCGAGGGCGCGTACGCACTCCTCACCGGCCTCGGTGTCCAGGTGACTGTTTCACCGGCTCTTATACTGGACACCCAGCTTCTTTCCCGTGTCCAGTTACCACGTTGTGTTCTAGTCTGTGTGGTCAGTTCTGCTTTTCCTCAGACTGAATCCCTGGAGTCTGGGGTGCTGGGGTGGTGAGCATGCCGGCTCTGGTCTGGGAAGCACCCCCGGCTCAGGCCGACCCTCCCCGCCCCTGTCCTCAGTGCTGCTGCACACCGCCACCGCCAACGGCTTCCAGATGGTCACTAGCGGGGTCCAGAGCAAGGCCGTGAGCGACTGGCTCATCACCAGCGTGGAGGTGGGTGCCCGGCGTGCCTTACTGCCCGTCCCCACTAGAGGGAGCCTCTGACTGGGAAATCGGGTCAGATGGCCGCCCGCCCGCCCTGTGGAGAGATGGGCCTCCAGCCACACACCCTGCCTTGCCTCCTCCCCCAACTCCTGCCCCACCGAGAGCCCCCTCCCCGAGTGGCCGGCCCTTCCCCTAACAGTAACATCGCGGGAGCTCTGCTGAGCAGGCGGAGAGCAGAGCTCTGGGCAGCAATTAAAGCCTAATCTCCCCCCGGGAGGCTGGGTGTATGCAGGCATCCGGGCCAGTGCAAGGTCCAAGCCCTCCCCCCCGCATTCTCCCCAGCAGGGTCAGCTCCACGGGCCGCCTGAGGGATTGTCTCGCTGCACCCCCCCCCCAAAAAAAGCCTCTGGCGGTTTTGTTCCCTTCCCCCCACAAGGAGGCCGCCGCTGAGGCCTTGCAGAGCTGCCCTCTGTCCAGAGAGTAAGGGGCGTGGGGCCTCAGCACATGCTGCCCCCGGCTCGGCCCCGTGGGCCCTCCTCCTGACAGGATGACTTTCCCGACTGTTCCCTGCTGGACTTGACCGGGGGCCGGTTTACGCAGGAGGACCGGCCAGGGTGCCGGACCCCGACCCCCCGAGCTCTTTCTGCGCTGTCAGGACCTTGCCATGCCTGCCATCAGCAGGGCTCGGCCTTTGAAGGGTGGGCCTGGTTTCCCGCGGCCACCCCCCCCCCTCCCCCCGCCGTGTCCACAGTGTAACCGGCAAAGCCGAGAACACTGCCGCCGGGTGGGGGGCGGCCACGGCCTCGGGCCGGCTGCCCCTTCATGCCTGTGCCTCTGCAGGGGCGGCTGACCGGGCTGGGCGGAGAGGACCTGCCCACCATCGTCATCGTGGCGCACTACGACGCCTTCGGGGTGGCCCCGGTACGTCCGTGCCCTCAGGGCCCCGTGAACACCCTGCGGGACGGGTGTCATCGTGAAGCTTCACTCCCCCACACGAGACGTGACAGCAGAGGGAGGGGCGGTCCCCAGGGAGGCCCACGAGACCCAGCCCGGGGTTCTCACTGGGGGCCGGTCATGCAGGCACCTCGGCCCGGCATGGCTGAGACCCCAGACCCAAGAGGAGAGCAGGTGCCCGTGCAGACCCCATGTCTGCACAGACAGTGTTGGGACAGGGGGCCCCCGAAGTCCGGTTCCCGGCGCCCCCGAGGGCTGGCCTGGCCAGCGTCCCTCCAGGCTGCAGGCCACCCGGGGCTGTGCCCTCAGAGCCCCCGGCACTTTGGGGTGGGAGGTTCCTGCTGGAGAACCAACAGCCGGCTGAACCGGACAGTGGGTGCTGGGAGGGCCTGCAGCCGGGCGTGCGCCCCTGACCGCGCCTTGCGGGCCGCCTCCCCTGGGAGGCCAAGGCTGTCCTTGAGGACGCTGGGGCCCAGAGGCCGGCCCTGGACAGTCGGCTCACAGCCACTTTCTCACCCTTTTCATCATCCACCCCCACGGAGCCTTTTTAGACACCTGTGTCCTCGTTTTCCTTTTCTTGTGAAATTTTCTTAAATTTTTGAGATGTGATTCCCATAACATAAAATCCATCCTTTTAAAGCACGCAATTCAGAGATTTTTAGTGAATTCGCAAAATTTGTGTAGACATCACCGCTTTCTGCTTCCAGAGCGTTCCATCCCCCCAAAAGAAGCCCCGTCCCTATGAAGTCACCCCACCCCTCCCCCAGCCCCTGACAGCCAGGAACCCACTCTCGGTGTCTGTGGATTGGCCTGTCCTGGACGTTTTCCCTCAGTGGGGTCACAGCCTGTGTGTCCTTCTGTGTCTGGCTTCCCTCACTGAGCACCCTGTGGGCCCCTCCCTGTGAACTTGAACCGCGTCGTGTGTCAGTTGGTGCACTGTGACTGTGGGAGGGTCCCAAGCCATGCAAACAACCCAGTTTTTTTCTTTCCAAGAACCAGTCGTTCCCCGTGGGGAGTGTCGCCTTAGAGCGCAGGACTCAGACGCCAGGCCGGGGCAGGCGGGGTGGGGGTGTGTTCACAGCGCGGGGGGGCAGAAGGCCGGAGGTCCAGCTGGAGGGAGCTCCCAGGGCAGATGCCGAGGCTGGATGGAGGCTGCGCACAGGGCTTCGCACGTGCGTGGGGGCCGGGCGGCACCCAGGGGCCATCGGTCTCGGGTTTGGGCCGCGCAGGGCGGGTGAGCCCAGCTGCGCTGGAGATGTGGACCAGGGGCGAGATGCGGAGGGGGGTTGGGGGGGTGCGAGGCGCCACAGGTGGACGTGGGGTGACCTCGGCCTGCTCTCTGCACACCCGCAGTGGCTGTCGCACGGCGCGGACTCCAATGGAAGTGGCATCTCTGTGCTGCTGGAGCTCACCCGTCTCTTCTCCAGGCTCTATACCTACAAGCGCACCCACGCCGCGTAAGTGATGGGGGCAGGGCGATTCCGACCCTGGAATCACAGCGTCAGGTCGTGGGGCGCAGCTCCTCCCGGGTGCACCCCTGGGAATCCTCCCCAAGAGGTTGGGCTGCCCTCGCTCCCGGAAGAGCCGGGGACACTCCAACGGCAAGAAGCAGAAATACCTGCGAGCCGGTCGCTCAGGCTGGCGTCTCCCCGTTGTGGCCCCGGGCACAGCTGGTCACCGGTGTGGGCGCTCGTCCTTATGCCACGCTGCCCTGGGACGGCAGGGGCCCAGTGACAGCGAGTCTCCCTGAGCTGCCGGGCCTGGCCCCATGCATGCAGGTGCCCTGAGCAGCAGGAGTGCTTACGTCCTGGGCAGGGAGGGGAGGTTGAGATCAGGGTGTCAGCAGGACCGTGCCTCCTCCTGAAACTCCAGGGGAGGGTCCTTCCTGCTGCTGCCGGGTTCCACCAGTGATGGATTCCTCGGTCCCAGCTTTACGTGGCCTTCTCTTCCTCCAGGTGTCTCCCCTCTTCTATAAGGATCGCCGTGGCCACGGCGGGATGGATGGGGCTGGGGGTGGGGTGGCGCGGGGACATGGTCCTTCACGACACCCCTGGCTTCAGTCCTTCTCGAGGGACGGGGTGCTGAATCACCTGTCACTTTTTATTTCCCGGTTGGTCCACCCAGTCTCTCCTGGTTTCGAGAGTTCAGAGAGGCCCCTGAAGCAATGCTTCTCGCCAGAGGGGCAACAGAGCTGTGCTTCTCACCTGGAGCCCCCTGGGGACACTGGGCCATGTCTGAGGACATTGTGATCATCATGACTCGGGGACTTCTGGCATCCATTGGGCGGGGGCCAGGGATGCTGCTGCATACCCCACAGCACCCAGGACGCCCCGATGTCAGCAGTGCCAGGATAGGGAGGCCCAACCCTGAAGGCTGGTTGGATTTCATACTGGGTGGGGGGGAAACCACTTCCTCCTTGTCGGGGACCTGGACTCCCACGTGTCAACGCTGGCGCCCCACTGCTTCCCGCTAGGTACAACCTCCTGTTCTTTGCGTCTGGAGGAGGAAAGTTCAACTACCAGGGCACCAAGCGCTGGTTAGAAGACAATCTGGACCACACAGGTGAGCGGCCCCAGCGGCCAGGGTGGGGTCTGGGCCGCCGGTACTCCCCCCACCTCCACCCACCAGCCCTCACTGCACTCAGATTCCAGCCTGCTCCAGGACAACGTGGCCTTTGTCCTCTGCCTGGACACCCTGGGCCGGGGGGACAGCCTGCACCTGCATGTGTCCAAGCCGCCCAGGGAGGGGACGCTACAGCACTCCTTCCTGCGGGAGCTCGAGACGGTAGGTGCCCCGCCGGAGGCAAGGCTGGGACATGGGAGCTTTGTGCAGCCTGGGGCCTCGGGTGAACCTCAGGTGGGTTTTCCGGGGAGTGGGGCAGGTGGGCTTCTCCCTGGGTTCCAGAAGCAGGAGGTTCGGGGAGGGACTTGGGACCCGCCAGACGCGAGGGACCACCGCCACAGAGACAGGCGGGGTTGGGGCGCAGCCCGCGGGCACCGGGCAGAGCCTGACAGTGCCCCTCGCAGGTGGCCGCCCACCAGTTCCCTGAGGTGCGGTTCTCCATGGTGCACAAGAAGATCAACCTGGCGGAGGACATCCTGGCCTGGGAGCATGAGCGCTTCGCCATCCGCCGGCTGCCTGCCTTCACCCTGTCCCATCTGGAGAGCCACCGTGACGGCCAGCGCAGCAGCATCATGGACGTGCGGTGAGCACTGCCATCGGAGCAGGCATGGGCCGGGGCATCCACTGGTCCTGGGGCATCCGGCAGGCTTCCTGGAGGAGGTGGCGCTAGAACTGGGGCACGAGCCAGGAGAAGGGTGTGGCTCGGTGGAGGGAAGACTTGGGGCGGGGGAGGCAGGGTACCTCCCGGGGCAGCCCCGCACCCCACGCCCACGCTCACTCAGGTCGGGATGTGTTGCCTCTGGGGCTCCTCTTCTACGGTCCTGTGTTGCTGGCAGCCCTTGGTGTCTCTGGGCTTGTGGCCGTGCCACCATCCCCGCCTCCGTGGTCATGTGGTCTCTCCCTTGTGCCTGTGACCAAATTCCCCTCCTTACAGGGACACCAGCCGTGGGACTTCAGGCCCCCCTACTCTAGTGCAATCACATCTTAGCTAATAACGTCTGCGGAGATCCTACTTCCAAATCGGGTCCCATTCCCAGGTTCCGGGTGGGTGTGAATTTGGGGGACACTGTTGCCCCCACTACAGGGCGTTACAGCAACTCCACTCTCAGCAGCCCGTGGAGGTGTGGGTGTCCTGACCTCCCCCAAGGTCCAGAGGAGGAGATAGGCCCGGGGCCGCCAGTCACTGAGGCAGACGCGCGTCCACGGGGCGCAGGCTCGGCCCGCGCGCCCTGGGGGCAGGGCAGCCCCGTCGGGGGCGGGCCCGTCCCAGAGAGGAGCCTGCAGTGTGGGGGGCGCCCGTCTGCTGGGAGGGCCGTCACCCTGCTTGTCTTTATCGTTATCAAGTATATGCTCGCTCTTGGTTTTTGGCGATTATGAACGATGCCAATTCCTGATACATGTGTTTTTAAAACTTGCCCTCGAAGGTCCCGGGTTGACTCCAAAACTCTGACCCGAAACACGAGGCTGATCGCCGAGGCCCTGACCCGTGTCATCTACAACCTGACAGAGAAGGTGAGCCCCCGCCTGCAGGCCCCCCACCCGCCCGGCCGCTCTGGACTCAGCCCCATGCTCTCCTCTCTCTGCAGGGGACGCCCCCGGACATGCCAGTCTTCACGGAGCAGATGGTAACGTGCGGGTGGGCAGGCAGGCGGGCGGGGGGGCCGGTGGGGTGGGGCAGGGTCCCGTGACCACGGTCGCTTCCCCGCAGCAGATCCAGCGGGAACAGCTGGACTCGGTGATGGACTGGCTGACCGCCCAGCCGCGGGCCGCCCAGCTGGTGGGCAAGGACGGCACGTTCCTCAGCACGCTGCAGCACCACCTTGGCCACTACCTGAAGGAGGTCAGGCCGCACCACGTCAAGGCCGACAAGCGGTGAGGCCGGGCGCCGCCCCGCCAGCCAGCGGGTGGGCTCTTCTGGGGTCTTCCCCCAGGGCCAGATGGAGCAGACAGAAACACTGGACGAAAAATAAAACGATAAGTGAGAAGTGCAGGTGCCCCGTTAAACGAGTTCCAGGTGAACCACAATTGTCTCAGTGTAAGTATAGCCTACTCAGTGTCTGGGATATACTTACACTGAAAGCCCATTTCTTCTGTATCTGCAGTCCTCGTAGAACTGAAGACCTGTGTTTTATGTGGCAGCCCTGTACTCTCAGCTACCTTTTGTGGACCTTTTGTATTCTGGGCCTCGGGTGACTCATACCCCAGGTCCCCTCCTGCCCTCGGGATGCTCTTCCCCACTGCAGGCCTCCTGAGTTTTGTCTTCTTTCTGTTCAGGGCTCCCATGCTCCCTGGTTGGGCTGAACAAGGACTGGGGAGGGGTGTCTGGGGGATCCATAGGCAGGAGACACCCCCCGGAAAGCTTGGTGCCCCTCGCTGGCTCTCCACCTTCCTCCCAACTCTTGGTGCTCCAGGGAGAGCAAGCTCTTGAATAGAAGAAGAAACTGAGGCTCAGAATGGACCCACGGCTGTGGAGCTGGGGGCCTCCAATTCCTAGGCTGTGGTCATTCTCCCTCTATAGAAAGACTTCCCAGACCAGATAATTTCCACAGTAACCACACTTTGTTTTAGAGTATACCCCAGAAAGCAACAGGAAAGACATTAGTCGAGAATAAAGCACGGTCCTTCCCCAGGAGGGACGGTGGCAGCCTTGTGCAGGCACACACCTGGGGTGCCCCCTTCCCCCGCCACGTTCCTAGGCTGGTGGGACCTCCGGTGGCCCTGCTATCAGGGTGAGCCTGCTGAGAAAGCGCTCTCTCACCAGGGACCCTGAGTTTGTCTTCTACGACCAGCTGAAGCAGGTGATGAACGCCTACAGGTGAGCGCCCTGGGTCACCGTCCAGGGGACTGGGTCCTCGGGACAGCTGGGGAGCAGCCCGCTGACCCACGCCGCCGCCCCCTCCCCTCCCCAGGGTCAAGCCGGCCATTTTCGACCTGCTTCTGGCCGTCTGCATCGGCGCCTACCTCGGGATGGCCTACACGGCGGTCCAGGTGAGCAGGGGGCTGGGGAACGCGCGGCCTCTCAGGAGACCCCTTGGGCGGCCCGAGGGCCTTCCTGTTGGTGGGGTCGCCCGACCTCACTGGAGCCCTCCCGCTGCCCCCAGCACTTCGACCTCCTGTACAAAACAGTTCAGAGACTGCTGAAGGCCAAGACGCAGTGACGCGGCCGCTGGGCGCCGGCAGGAGGGCAGGGCCTTGCGCCTCGGCCTCGGCGGCTGTAACCCCGAATTACAGAGCTTTCCTGTGTTGCTCTTGAGGATTTGGGGGCTTCTTTCTCTTGTTCATCCTTTGAGCTCCCTCGGAGGAGCGCTGGTGGAGGTCTGTCTGGTCTGGGGCCTGGCCGCGGACTCGGGGACAGACGTGTGGATGAGCCCCTGCCCTGGAGTCGGCCCCGTGGCCCTCGGGGCGCGTAAGCCACGCCAGGAAAGAGGAACTGTGCCCAGCTCAGCCTCGGCCTCACCCCCGCCCGTGATGCTGACCGTGGACCTGGTGGTCGCAGGCCAACAGGGTCAGGGCCAGGCCACCCCCGTGCTGGCTCTGCGTCTGACCTCGAGGCTGTCCCCACCCCCTCCGTCGACCTGGGTACTCCTTTCCCTCCCGTCTGGAGAGGGTGGCACCGCCTCTGGGTCCCCAGGTTCTGGCCGCCCCCTCGCAGCCTTGTGCCCTCACCCAGCTGGCCCTGGGACACGACTCCCCTGAGCCCCCTTGGGCGGCTAGCGCCTTGAACACCTGGCAGCCTCCCCAGGGGCCCTTGCGCTGCTCACCCTGCTTCGCGCTGCCTCTGCCCCTCCTGCCCCTGCCCCAGACTCTTAGGGCTCTGCGCTCAGCCTTTCCCCCTGCGGAGCTCCTGTGGTGGGGGGCGGCCCCTCTGCCCCTTTCCCTGGGCCTTGGTTTCCTCATATGCAAGGAGGAGGATGCTTTCGGGGGGAGTGGGCACCCCCCCATCCCAGGAGGAGACGTGACCATGGGAGCAGTTCTTCCTGCGACCATGAGGGGGCGGGTCTGGGCCTGAGCCCCACAAACCAGGTGCCTGGTGGGGCCTGAGCCGCTCGGAAGGGGTGGAGGGGGCAGGGCTGGGACTGACCTCAGGGAGACCCAGATTCATTAGCAATACAGTCAGTTAAGTTTTGAGTGCTGGGGGTCCAGGGTCCAGGAGAGGGGACTCCAGGGGCCTCCTGGCCACCATGGAGGGCTCGCCTGCCAGTTCTGAGGGGCCTGGAGGGGCTGGGGACTGGCTCGCTCCCAAAGCCTCCCGACGCTCACTGGAGGGAACGGGCTCCTGGGGGCTCCTGGCTCGGCTGGACCGTCCTGTCAGGCCTGGGAGGGGCAGGCGTGGAGGCTGCAGGTCCTCTGTCTCATCCCACCCTCTCCCTGCCCGGTGGCCCATCTCCCCCAAAGACTGTTTACTGAGTGCCCCGCCACCTCTGGGGCGGGTATGGGCCCGGCCCCGCCTGGCCCATCCTATTCTTCCCCACATGTGAGTGTGTGAGCCGTGGACGAGCTGTGGTTGCCGCGTGAGTGTCCTTCCTCCCCAGGGCGCATGGTCAGGATCGCTGACCAGTTGGAGTCAGGATGCTTGTGGGATGCGGCCGGAAGATCAGAAATAAAGCCATAATGAATGACAGCCTTGCGTGTCCTGTCTTGTCGGGGGCCGGGGCCTCAGGGTTCAGTCCTGCCCACCTGAAAGTGGTTTGCGTTTCCCCGGGGGGTGGGGGGGCCTGGTGCCCGTATGGAGAGCAGGGTCAGCATCCCTCCTGCCCCCAGCTGAGACTGCCACCACTCCCCACTGCAGAATGGGGGTAAAAACCAGCTCAGAGCTGATGGGACAGCGGGCCATGTTCCTTTCCTGCGGTGGCTGTACCACGAACTCAGTGTCTCAAAACAGGGATTTGTCGTGTCCCAGCTCTGGATGCTGTGAGGGCGAGGATCCCAGGTCTGTCCCGGCTTCTGGTCTCTGAGTCGTGTGGCCGTCTTTTCTGTCTTCTCTCATAAGGATGCGTCTTTGGGTTTAGGGCCCATCCTACTCTGGCAGGACTGCATGCCAGCTAATCACATCTGCAAAGGCCCTATTTCTCCATAAGACCATAAGTCTGAAGTTCTGCGTGGACGTGAAATTTGGAGGGACACCATTCAACCTGATGCAGGGTGCAATAGCTGTGTGAAGGCCACGCCCACTGGTCAGGCGCCGCCCCCGCCCCGCCCCCCAGCCACAGACCAGGCTACGGGGAGGCCCTGGCTCGGCTGTGGTGCCCCGTGCAGCTCAACGCAGGGGTTCCGGCGTCGGGTTCTCTGCTCTGGCCTGGGAGCTCCCGAGGGTCTGCCTTGAACAAAGCCCTGCTCTCAGGAGCTTGGGTTCTGGGGGTAGGGTAGGATACACAGTACAGAGACGTATGCTGCGGGGACATGAAGCCACAGGTGACGGAGGCAGTGCGGGGGGTGCAATTTGGACGAGGCATCGGGGGAGCCAAGGGAGGGGGTTGTGGGATCCTTTATCCCAGGGAGGTGGGACCCTGGGGGGCTGTGGGCAGAGGAGGGGGCGGGGCCTGACTCAGGTGCTCACAGGCGCCATCTGCTGGCGGCTGCGGGGGGACAGACAGGGGAGGGCGCCAGGCGCCGAGGGCTGTGCTTGTCCAGGTGGGGGCACAGGAGGGGAGGAGTGGGCTGGGTTCCCCGAACCCAGAGGAGGGGCTAGGAGGGTCCTCCTGGGACCGTGTGAGCCAGACCGCAGGGGGTTGCTCAAGTTGCCTTAGTGACGCCCATAGGGTCAGGGTCACAGCTGCCTCTCCTCAGACCCCACTCTCCTCCCCCCACTGCCCTCCCCCACCCCGCCCCCCACTGTCCTGAGGCTGGAAGGTGGCTCTGGCCCCAGCACGGACTCATGTAAAACTCCCCACGTCTCAGGGGCAAAGCCAGTCCCTCATCTCCTCATTTCAACACAGGTTGATATTTCTTCCTCGTTTTCCACAAAACTGTTCCATTGACTGTAGCCAAGAAAAGGAAAATCGCAACAACACCGGCCCGGCAGACAGAGATGGCCACCATCTACATGCTGGAGCCTTATCCTGTCCCCACACCCCCAGGTACGTGGATTTGTGTACACGTATGTACCCGAAACCTCGTTCTGGAATTGAGGTTCATGTATAAAAATGGTTTAAGTGTTTCTCTGCATAGGCACAGTGGACAGGCACCCATGAAGCCATCCCACATGGAGGGCGTGGTGTGTGCATCGTCCCAAACGCCCCCGGCTCCCCTTACACCCCCTCCCTCCGCCCTCCTCCTCCCCAGGCACCCGCTGGTCTGGTCACTACAGATCAGTCTTGTTCGACTGGTGTCAACCAGTATTTCCCCACCTCCCCGCCACATGCCAGGTACCGTGCGGGGGCCCGCAGACGCAGCCACCAAACGGAGACCGTGGGGCTCGCGGTCCGCTGGGAAAGACGGATAAATAAAAATAATGTCCGGTGGACATGAGGGGGCTCTTGAGTGAAATCGGGATGACAGGACGGTGGTCCAGGCAGAGGGCACAGCCCGTGCAAAGGCCCTGGGGCAGTACCATGCCCGGCATGTTGCAGGAACAGCAAAGAGGAAGCCCGTGTGTATGCAGCAGAGTGAGGGAGGGGGGGAGAGGGAGGAGGGGAGGGCAGGGAGGCCCCCAGGACGTTGGTGGGCGTTTGCATTCTGCTCTCAGTGTGATGGGGAGCTGTAGGGAGGGGTGGGCTGAGGAGAGGAGAGATGTGGAGCGGTCACTGGCTCCCAGGGGACAGTTATGAAGATGACCACATTCCTTGGGCTCCCTCAGTGCCCATGAGCATCACCCGAGGTCCCCATCAACCCTGGGCGGCAGCAAACGATTTGGGCAAAGGTGTCCTCCAGCGAGGGCATTGCACCCCCCACGGGGACCCCCAGAGGGTCACATCCAGTGGCTTTGATCTTTTCCCAGGGGTCTTTGTTTTAAGGCTGTAAAAAAGGAAGAGCGTCCCGTGAAACCACCTCGGTCCCTCCCCCTTCTGCACAGAGGCATCGTCCACTGTCTGTAACTTTGTCATTCTTTTAAAAACGTTTACGTGCACATTGATGGATCCGGGGACAATATTCAGCATTGCTTGGTGTGTGGCCTACACATCTTATATGGGTGGCATTGTGCCGTCCCTCTCTTGCATTAACTCTTGTTTTGGCATCTCCCACTTACACCCCACACCCCTTTTCCCTGCTGTGTAGTATTCTACCCTCAGAAGACACCACAACTTACCCACCTGGCACCCTGCTGATGGACATACCATCGCAAGCCTTCATAGGTGCCTCTTGGGAGGGAGCGTGTTTAACCAGAGGTCAGAGAACTGTAGCTCGTGGCTGCGTCCGGCCCGCTCCCTGTCTTTGTAAATAAAGCTTTATTGGCACACGGCCACACCCACCAGACTGTGTATGGTCCATGGTTACTTTCTCACCAGGGACCCACCAACCCCCAAGTGCTTACCTTTACGGCTCTTTCCAGGAAAATCTGCGGCCCCCAATCTGCCCTCTGGTTTTTCTCCTTTCTCATCATGGGAAAACTTTGGCCGCTACCAGAGCAGGGTGGCTCTGTGGTCCTTTTGCGGGGGACATACATCCTTGGCTTCTTTCAACATTTCAGTTTCAGTTCTGAGAGTTACTGCTGATTTTTTTTTTTTTTTTTTTTGTTACTGCTGATTTTAATCGCCGTTTGACCTGCAGCAGGTCCAGAGGAAATCAAGCCGGGGTGGGGGGAAAGGGTGCGGGTGGGCCATTGCAGGAACCGTGAATGAAGTGAGGGTCATTCCTGAGCACAGTGTGATGTAGTGTCTGCGGGGCATCTCACCGGAGAGTCACTGTTTCCCCCTTTGTGATGAATAAGCAATTTGCAGGGAGATCCTTCAGTCTCTGCAAATACCACTCCTCCTCCAGGTCACCCCACGGTGTCAGCAGCGCCCACTGACGATTCCTGCCCGAAACCAGGACCCTGGTGCCCAACGGGGACCCTCCTTCCATCCCTCCTAAAGGTACAGGTCAGGCTCACATACCTGCTTTTATGTCCAGTTTACAGAGAACAAAAGGGAAATCCAGGCAAGGTGAAGCATCTTGCCTTGAGGTCGCGTGGCAAAAGGGCACAGCTGGCATTCAGACAGGTTTTTTTAATTAAAACAAAAAAAGCCTTATTGAGATATATTCACATACCATAAAATTTACTCTTTTAAAGTGTATAGTTCAGTGGGGTTTAGTACATGCACAGAGACCTGCATCCGTCACCTCTGTCTAATTCCAGAACATTCCATCACCCCAAAAGGCAACCCCGTCCCCATGAGCAGTCACTCCCATCCCCGCCCCCAGCCGCTGGCAACCACGAAGCCACTCTCTGCCTCTGTGAATTTGCTCGCTCTGGACGCCTCCCAGAAACGGAATCCTACAGTATAGAAACCCACGCGGTTTTGATGGCAAGGGCCTGGGTCACCCTGAGGCTGGCTCATTCAGAAACGGGAATTTATTCTTGTCTTTCTCATTCTCACTTGGGGGGAAATAAAACCCCTGACGACTCTGGCGTTCAGCATGGTGTGCACCCAGCCCCTCTTGTTCCCAAGCTCAAATTCCCAGGGCAAGAAGCCCTGTGGGGCAGGTGTCCACTCCTGTGGCGAAAGGGTGCGGGGAAGGGGCCACGGCCCCTGGGTGGCCACGGCCGGATCTCTATTCCTGTTCTCAGCCCCTCCTTCCTTCCTTCCCCTTCTCCAGGCTTTCTCAGGGTTGGCCAAGCTGTGCTTCAGACCTCCCCCTCCCCGACCCCATCCTGTCCAGGGAGTGGGGTTTGCTGAAAGAGGGAACAGGGAGGGGTTGGTCCCATGAGGAATCATTTCCCATCCCTGAAGCCAAATAGTGGGGACCGGGGAGGATCCGGGGTCCCTGCAAGAAAGTGGATGGGCAGCTCCTTCCCAAGCGAGGGAAGGCAGTGGAGTTGGAGGCACCGAGAACTGGAGAGCTCTGGCTGCTTTATGTCCTTAGATGTGTGAAGGCGGCAGGCATCTGGGGCAGGTGGGGACTGCGGTGTAGTGTTTCTGGGGGACGCATCCTGAGCCCCTAGGCCCTTGTAGGATGGGCCTAGGGCTTCAACCCCCTGGAATGTGCCAGAAGAGCTGTACACAGCCTGGGCAGTGAGGGTCTTCAAGGCATGGAGGGGGCAGAGCCAAAGGGCACCAGGGTCAAAGGGAACGGGGTGCGGCTGACCATCACCCAGGAAGACACTCTCTGGCTGTGCAGAGACCACTGAAGGGAAGGGGCCACCGGCACAGGGCAGCTCCAGGCTGGGCCCCTCGCCCCACTTGCTGACTCTGTCCCGCTGGCTGACCTTTCCACCGCCACCAATAACCCTCAAGCAGAGAGGGACAAGGCAGGGACTCAGAAAGGACATTTCCCTTCGTGGGCTCAGCCTTCTTCACACCCACACCCTATGAAATGAGAGTCTTGCTAGTAAAAGTCAAGACGGGAACGCAGTGGATGTCTCCTCATAACTTTGCTGCCCTTACCTGGAGGCAGAGTCCCAGGCCGCACTTCAGACCCGCAGGATCGGGATCTGCAGGTAAGGATGCCCAGGCAGGATTTTTTAATTAAAAAATTAAATTTTTTTTATTAAAAAATTAAAATTTTTTTATTAAAAAATTAAAATTTTTTAACTAAAAAATTAAAATTTTTTAATTAAAAAATTAATATTTCAGACAGGTTTTTTTAATTAAAAAAAGACTTATTGAGATATAGTCACACACCATAAAATTTACCCTTTTAAAGTGTATAGTTCAGTGGGTTTTAGTACATGCACAGAGACGTGCATCCATCACCTCTATCTAATTCCAGAACATTCCATCACCCCAAAAGGCAACCCCGTCCCTGGCAGGATGCCCAGGTGGTCTCATGCACATCTGAGAGGTGCCAGCTGGGACTCTGCCCCCTGACTCCAACCTGGCCCCTCTGCTGAGGTAAGCACCTTACCTGTCCACATCAGCAGTTCTCACCTGGGGCAGTTCTGCCCCCAGGGGACCCTGGGCCGTGTCTGGGGACATCTGTGGTGGCCACGACTGGGGGTGCTCCTGGCACCGAGTGGCGGGGGCAAGTATGCTGCTCAGCCACCCACAGAGAATGACCTGATCCCAAAGGTAGACAGTTTTCCTTTAAGAGAAATTTATTTAAGTTTGGGTAATTATTTTGAGAAACCCTATTCTGGGAGATGAACACTAAGCAAGTGCAAAGGTCCTGGGGCAGGTTTTTGACGACAGATCCAGAGAGCCAGGCAACTTGCCAGAAACCTCCCAGCCCCGGATCCCCCAACAGGCTCTGTTCCCACCCTCATTGCCTTTTAAGTAACAGCCCAAACCGTGGGCCTCCTGCCATGATGCCAATGTGACAAGGTTTCCTCTGGCTGATAATAAATCCGAGAGTCGGCCTCGAGGGCTTCAGATGCTTTCAAGCGCACAGCCTCAGTTTTCTCTGCCATGACCTTTTCCCTGATACGGTTGAGGTGTGTCAGGGAATAAACTCCAGGGATGAGTATTGTTTAGGATGTAGGATGCTGAATTTAAGTTCCCGGAGGTCAGACTCAAGCTAGACTGGGCTGTTCCCCTCAGTGGAAGAAAGAGGCTGAGAAAAATGCCTCTTTGACTCACAGGAGAGCTGGTGGGGTTTTATTTTTATTCTTTTAAATGACTCTCCCGGCACATCAGAGGGCCACAGGGCTTCAAGCATCCTGTCTCCATGGAGACAGAGCCTGTCTCCAGCCTGGCTCCACAAGCCCAGCCTGGGGCTGAGCCGAGAACCAGGGGCTGGGCAGGGCCAAGGGGTGGAATGTTCTAAGAGGACTCTGGACCCCTCACCCGGGCTCTGCTCCTCCCCCAGTCCTGACGTCCTGCTCCTGTCTGGGGGTGGGCAGGTGGCTTCTGGTAACAGTCATGATAATAGCCATTTATTGAATGATAAAGATGTCCCAGGCGCTATGCTGAGCCTCACCTGTTAGCTCACTGAATCCATGCCAGGGGCTTCACCCTCTTAATCTCACTTGGCAAATAAGGAAATGGAAGCTTGGCTGTGTAAAGCATGGGAAAGACGGTGTGGGATCACGGGAAGCGTGTGGGTTCTGGAGTCCAGCTGGCTGGGTTCAAATCCCAGTACTCTCACTGTGTGACTTTGCCCAAGTGACTTGACCTCTCTGGGCCTGTTTCCCCCTCTGTAAAGTGGGTATGGGAACAATACTTACCTCTTATGTTTGCTATGAGGGTGAGTTTGCCTGGGGAGCAAAGTTTAAGGGGGGGGTGCCAAAAAACATCATCAAGATAAAGATTATTTTAATGCACTAACTTTTTCTTTTCTTTTTATTTGAAGATCTGGGTTGTGTTATTTATTTATTTTTATAAATTTATTTATTTTTGGCTGCGTTGGGTCTTCATTGCGGCGCGCGGGCTTTCTCTAGTTGCAGCGAGCGGGGGCTACTCTTTGTTGCAGTACGCAGGCTTTTCATTGCGGTGGCTTGTCTTGTTGCAGAGCATGGTCTCTAGGCGCGCGGGCTTCAGTAGTTGTGGCGCACGGGCTTAGTTGCTCCGCAGCATGTGGGATCTTCCCAGACCAGGGCTCAAACCCGTGTCCCCTGCATTGGCAGGTGGATTCCTAACCACTGCACCACCAGGGCAGTCCAATGCAATAATTGAAAAAAACCTAAAAATAATGCTGAAAAAATCCGTGGTGAACAAAATGTCAACATTTTAAAAAGAATCAGAATTACTGAGGTTTCCTTTGGCTCAGTATGGCACTGTTACTGTTATTTTATTTTAAAATAAAAACAAAGAAAATAAATTTAAAATGAAGTCCTTGTTGGTAGACTGCCCCCAGTGGCTGTGTGGTGCTCTTTCTCTTACAGCCACTGATCCCTGTTTCTCCAACCCTGCCTCAGGGCCTTTGCACTTGCTGCTTCATTCTCATCTTTGCTTGAAGGCCATCCTCTCTAAGTCTTCCCTGAATTTGCCTCCTAAAGCCATCCCTCCACTTCTGTTTCCTCCATTGCATTGATGACAGTGTAAAATATCTGGTTTATTTGTCTGTACCCACCCCAGGCATTTGCTCTGTGGATCAAATGAGTTCATACATGTCAAGCACTTAGCACAGAGCCTGGCGCCTGGAAAGAGCTATGTGGCTTATCAATAAACAAGTAAGTATATAGCAAATTAGAATTAAATTAATTAAATTAAAATGAGTATAAATGCTATGGAGGAAAAAGGAAGCCTGAGAAAGGAAGTAATGGTAGCTGAATGATTTTCGATCAGGTGGACAGAGAAAGTGATGGGAGATTGAAAGAGTGGGCCATGCACCATTTGGGGGAAGGGAATTTCAGGCACAGCCCGTGCAAAGGCCCTGAGGCAGGACCATGCCTGGTGTGTTGGAGGAACAGCCAGGAGGCCTGTGTGTCTGGAGCAGAGTGAGCGAGGGGGAGAGAGGGAGGAGGGGAGGGCAGGGAGGGGACAGGGCAGGCTGTGCATAGCCTTGTGGGCTGCAGGAAGGACTGGGGTTTTAATTTTGGGACATCTTTGGAGAGTTTTTTTTTTTTTAAGTATAGTTGATTTACAGTGTTGTGTTAGTTTCAGGTGTACAGCGAAGTGGTTTGGTTTTATATATATATGTATTCTTTTTCAGATTCTTTTTAAAAATATTTCTTAAAATTAATTAATTATATTATTTATGGCTGCATTGGGTATTTGTTGCTGTGAGCAGGTTTTTCTCTAGTTGCGGTGAGCAGGGGCTAATCTTCCTTGTGGTTCGCGTGCTTCTCATTGCGGAGCACGGGCTCTAGGCACGTGGGCTTCAGTAGTTGTGGCACGTGGACTTCAGTAGTTGTGGCTTGTGGCTCTGTTGCTCCGCGGCATGTGGGATCTTCCCGTACCAGGGCTCGAACCCGTGTCCCCTGCATTGGCAGGCGGCTTCTTTACCACTGTGCCACGAGGGAAGTCCCTTTTTTCAGATGCTTTTCCATTATAGATTATTACAAGGTATTGAATATAGTTTCCTATGCTCTACAGTGGGTCCTTGTTGTTTATCTCTTTTATATGTGTTAGTGTGTATCTGTTAACCCCAAAGCCCTAATTTATACCACCCTCTTCCCCTTTGGTGACCATAAGTATGTTTCCTATGTCTGTGAGTCTATTTCTGTTTTGTAAATAAGTTCGTTTGTATCATTTATTTTACATTCCACATCTAAGTGATATCATATGATATTTATTTTTCTCTGACTCACTTCACTTAGTATGATAATCTCTAGGTCCATCCATGTTGCTGCAAATGGCATTATTTCATTCTGTTTTTTATGGCTGAGTAGTATTCTGTTGTGTGTGTATATATATATATATATATATGTGTATATATATACACACATCAGAATATATATATATATATATATATATATATATATACACACACACACACACACACACACCAGAATATATATATATATATATACACCATATCTTTATCCATTCATCTGTTGATGGACATTTAGGTTGCTTCCATGTCCTGGCTATTGTAACTGGTGCTTCTATGAACATTGGGGTGTATGTATCTTTTCGAATCAGAGTTTTCTCCAGATCTATGCCCAGTAGTGGGATTGCTGGATCATAGGGTAGCTCTATTTTTAGTTTTTTGCGGAGCCTGCGTACTGTTCTCCATAGTGGCTGCACCAATTTACATTCCCACCAACAGTGTAGGAGGGTTCCCTTCGCTTCACACCCTCTCCAGCATTTATTGTTTGTAGGTGCTTTTTTTTTTTTTTTTTTTTTGCGGTACGCAGGCCTCTCACTGCCGCGGCCTCTCCCGTTGCGGAGCACAGGCTCCGGATGCACAGGCTCAGCGGCCATGGCTCACGGGCCCAGCCGCTCCGCGGTACGTGGGATCTTCCCGGACGGGGGCACGAACCCGTGTCCCCTGCATCGGCGGGCGGACTCTCAACCACTGCGCCACCAGGGAAGCCCTGTTTGTAGGCTTTTTGATGATGGCCATTCCGACCTGTGTGAGGTGATACCTCCTTGTGGTTTTGATGGAGAGTTTTAAGCAGGGTTGACATGATGCCCATAGAGCACTTGGCCCAAATGCGTCCATATCCTTCGAAATATTTTGGACAGTATGTGCACATGGCAAGTATGACAGAAAGTGTTGCTGTTGATATAACACAATGATTGCTACTTCTATTTCATAAGTTACAAACTTAAAGCTGTGCTGAGCGCAGTGCCTAGCACGTAGTATTATCAAAGTGTTCTTTCTTGTTGCTCTTATTATTCATGATTGTATACTTAAACATTCCAAGGACAGCCCTGTAAATGCCAAGTAAGCACCGTATAGAACTGTGCGCTACTTTTAGTGTTTTTCCTGCTGTTATCAGTGGGAGGAGCCCGTGCCACCTGGGGGCCTGGTCTGTCCTGCCTAAAGCTTCGCCGTCACCTACCCAGAAAGCAGGGGCTACGGGCCCGGTGGACTCAGTTTACCGGGCCGGACTGGGCGCCGGGATGCGGGATGTGGGATTCAGGATGTGCCAAGTGCGATGTGGGATGCGTGATTCGGGGTGCGCGATGAACGCGGAGGCGGGATGCGGGATGCTGGATGGGCGATGCGCGCGGGGGGCGCCGCCTCGGCGAGGCGCGCTCCGGCCGCCAGGGGCCGCTGCGGAGCCGCCCTTTTGTGGTCCTGATGCTGGAGCGAGCGGGCGCGCGGAGGAGGGAGGAGGGCGCGGGGACGGGGCGGGAGAGAGGCGGGAGGCGGCGTCCGTCGCTCCAGCTGCGAGTCCGCCCGCCGCCCGCCGCCGCCGCCGGCTCGGTCCCGCGCCCGCCGCCCGCCTTCGCCCGCCATGGCCCGCCTAACGGAGAGCGAGGCGCGCCGGCAGCAGCAGCAGCTCCTGCAGCCGCGGCCCTCGCCAGTGGGCAGCAGCGGGCCCGAGCCCCCCGGGGGGCAGCCCGACGGCATGAAGGACCTGGACGCCATCAAGCTCTTCGTGGGCCAGATCCCGCGCAACCTGGACGAGAAGGACCTCAAGCCGCTCTTCGAGCAGTTCGGCCGCATCTATGAGCTCACGGTGCTCAAAGACCCCTACACGGGCATGCACAAAGGTGGGCACTCGGCCCCCTCCCTCCCCTCCCCTCTCCTCCCTCGGCCTCCCCACCCCACCTTCCGGCATCTTCTCCCCCCCGCCCCCCCACCAACCCTCCTCTCCTCACCTCCTCCCTCTGCTTGCCTCTGCCACGGCATCATTTCTCCCCCCCCCAAACCCTGTTCCACCCACCCCCTCCTCCCCCCTCTGGGGGTGCAGCTGACAGATCCGAGCTGGCCCCCTCCCCTCCTCCGCCCCCTCTCCCTCCCTCCCCACCTTCCGGCATTCTCTCTCCCTCTCCCTCTCTCTCTCTCCCTCTCTCTCTTCTCTTTCCTTTTCTCTCCTCTCCCATCTCCCTCTACCTCCCATCCTCCCCCCCCAGCATCCTTCTCCTTCTCTCTCTCTCTCTCTCTCTCTCTCCCTCCCTCTCCCTCTCATTCCCTCTAGACCCCCACCCCTTCCTCCCTCCCTCACCCACTCTTTCCTGCCCCTTTGCTCGGGGAGCTGCCTGAACGCTGCCACCCCTCCCTGCCGCCCCCCCTCCCCATTCATTCGGCCTCTCCAGGCCCCGTCGGGGAAGTTTGCACCTCTGGACTCCATTGCTTTGGTCATTTTCACAAAGCCAGGCCGGTGGGGCAGGTCCAGCCGGCCACGGGGGACACGGATGCCCAGGATCCCGGGCTAATCGGTAACTACAAAGAAAGCGGGGTGGGGGGCTGGGGTGCAGGCAGCTAAGCCAGTCAGGGGGAGCACCAGCCTCGGGTGGTTAAAAGGCTACCGTTTGCCCTCCCCCCTGCCCACCCTCTCTGTCTGGAGCAGCATCCCCCCTCCATTTCTCTACGGCCCCCCCCACCCTGAATGCCGCCTCCACCTTTGGCTCAAGTTAAAACTGGCCAAGCCTGTTAGCAGTGTGTTGAAGGCTGAGGCCAAAGACGATGAGCCTGGACCGTCCATCTGGCAGAGCCCAGATCCTGGGGTGGATGAGGAGGCGTGGGCGACCTGTGAGCCCAGCGGGGGAGGCAGGTGGGGTGGGGAGGCCTGCCCGCCTCCCTGCCACCTGATTCTCTGATGGCATGCTGGGAGGGGGTGCCAGGGACTGTGGCCCCAGCCCTGGGCTCTGATCACGGCCCAGTATCTGAATGGGGGTGGCCCTGACAGTTCTTCCGGCAGGGGCTCGGGACTGCGGGTGGGGATGGAACAGGCTTTGTGCTGACACCCCAGGTGCGACCCTGGAGGGGTCTTGGGGATGGATCAGGTCCCATGACCTATTTCAGACCCCATTCATGCCTGTCCTCCCTTCAGTGTGGCGGGCATGGCAAGCATGAATACGTGTTTGTTGAATGAATGGATGAATGAACGAGTGAATGAATCAATGAATGATGGGTCGGGGCAGGCCACAGGGAGGGTCTGGTGGGTTGGAGCCCAGGCCTGCCACTTCAGCTAGACCCTCCAGCCGGTACCCTGGGGGAGGAAAGCAACTCTTCCCATCCCCCACCTCTTTTCAAATCCAACCATCACCAAAAAAAAAAAAGGGCCTGGAAAATCTAACTTCTCCCTGTGGCCTAGGAGGGCAGAGGGCTTGCACTCATCCAGGCTAAGGGGTCCACAGCTGTACGGAGGGCTCTTTCCACAGCCCTCACCCCCTGGTGTGTCCGAAGGGCCCTTTTCTAGAAAGATTCTGGTGGGGTGGGGGAGTGTCCACGTGGTCCCCCCCAAATGTTGAATTGAAAGGCTGTCAGTGAGCTCTGGGTCAGGGAGACAGATGGGGTACGGGGAGAAGGAGACACCTGGTGGCCCTCCCCTCGTTTCTTATTTTTAAATCTCCCCTTGAGACCCCTGCCGCCCCCGCAGCGTGGGAAGGTGAGGGAGAAACTGTGGCTGGATTTTCACCTGGTCAGAGCCTCAGTTTACCTGCTGTTAACAGAGCAGGCTCTCATGAATGTGGGTGGGATTATTTTTTTCTGGCTGGAGAATGTTGGGATGGGGGCATCTCAGGGTGTTTCCCATTTGCCATCTTTCCTTGGAGGGTGAAAATTAGGAAGCTGGGTGTCCATGATACCTGGTCCTCAACCTCCACTTTGCAGGAGACTTGGGTCCGGCTGAGCCCTGGATGCAGGGCCTGGGGGGTATGGGGGTGGGGGTCTTCCTCTTCTATCCCCTCCCCCAATAGCATCAGGACCCGAATGGTTCCCCCTCCTGATCCCACCTATGCTGGGCCTGGCAGGACCTTACCTGTGGGTGGGAGCTGGGGGGAGCTGAAGGCCAGCAGCTGCTGGGCCTGGCAGGACCTTACCTGTGGGTGGGAGCTGGGGGGGGCTGAAGGCCAGCAGCTGGGATTGAGGCCTGTTTGTGGGGCTCAGCTGTGTGACCTCTGTCTGGCCAGTGGCTGCCCCTCTCTGGGCCTCAGCCAAAGGGAAGTGGAAGGATGACTGGGAGGTTGTGGTGTGGGGATGAGCTCCAGGCCCCTCCTGCCAACATGTCTCTGGTTTCGTTTCTGGGGAGCCTACAGGGTGCAGGGTGCCTGCTGGGGGTGCTGGCTGAGAGCCATGGGGTGGGAGTGTGGATGCCGGGTTGTGGAGAGAAATCCCCTGAGAGCTTTCTGGGCCACCGGAGGCTGGGCACCAGGGGAGCTGAAAGGGCCGGGGTGGGGTGAAGTGAAAACACCCATTGTGGTCCCCGTGACCCCAGCACCCAGTGGGAGAAGGACCATCCAGTATCGCATTATTCTTACGATCACCATCACACCCTTAATTTTCACATTTGGGGGCCTGTTTTGATGCCCAGTGAAGGGATCATCACTCCCATGGGCTTGTGAGCACCTGTGCATTTCATCCAGAAGGGAAACTGAGGCTGGAGGGGCAAATACTTGGTCCCAAGGACCGACCAGAGCTGCCCCCCAGCTGTCACCCACCTGTCTCCCTCCCAGTCCAGAGGAAGCAGAAGTATATCTGTGTGATGAAGGAGCGACAGTGTCCCCCAAGCTGAGGATGAGGACCACCCCACACCGCGGTGGGGGGGGAGGGGAGGGGGCGGGGCTGTGACATCTGACAGCCATCGCCAAGGGTGGAGGGTAGGGGCACCTCATTTTCTACAGGCCGTGCTGGGACCAGGAGAAAGGCAGGGAGTCCAGCCGGGTCCTTGGGCTCTGGGGATGGGGCAGGGTTGCGGGGAGAAGGCAGGGCGGGAAGTGAAGATTCCTCAGGAACAGGGCAGGCCCCTGGGTGCTGGCGTGTTTTGTTTTTAAGAGAGAGAGATGAAGACAGAGGTGGAGAGACACAGCAAGAGCAGAGAAAGAGAGATATACACCGAGATGGAGAGAGGGAGAGACCCAGGGAGCCGCCCCCAGACCCCCCCCCCCACACACACACACCCCCCCCCCCCCCCCCCCCCCCGCCACAGGAAGAGGCAGAGAGAGGGCGGGAGTGGGGCAGAGCTGGAGAAGGGGGGCAGGGAGACCACGAGACCTTCCCCCCGCCCAGATCGGCGCCCCATTCAGAGAAAGGAGGCCTCCCCCGGCGCTCCCAGCCCAGCCCGGGGCTCAGGCCAGGCACTGGGGGGGCTCCCACTGGCCAGAGGTCTCCCAGTGTCCAGTGTCCAGTCATCACCCCCTCCAGTCACCTGCTGGGGGACAGGCCCCCTCTGGGACCCTCCTTCCGAAGGCGCTGGGTGCACGTGGGGTCCCCCGAGGTGCCTGGTGTGGCTCGGGCCGTCCCTCTCCCGATCGGGCTGAATATTAATACCCAACCTGCCCGGGGCAGGCGCCTGCCAGAGGGTTCGTCCGCTGCCGCGCGGCCCCCATTTATGATAATCACATATATATTTGCATGTTAATGACAATATTTGTCTTAAAGCGGAGGTTGTGAGGGGGGCCGGTGCAGGTGGAGGGGGCGGGTCGGGGCCTACGGTTTCCATGGGAGCACCAGCTGCTCGGCTGGCGGCTGGGGGGAGGCTGGAGCACGCCGCGATTGAGGCGTGAGATTCCGAGTGTGACGTGCCAGCCCCAGGGAGACGGCGGGCTGGGCGGCCGGCAGGCGCTGCCTGGCGGAAGGGATGGAGGGAGGGGACAGCGGCAGGGGGCTGGGGAGAGCCACCAGGGCTGGCTGTGCGGCTTCGAGCCAGGCACACCCCCCTCAGTGCCTCAGTTTCCCACGATGATGGGTTTAACAGGCTTTTCTGAGGGTGACTGTGACATCGTTTCTGCCTTCCTTCAGGCTGAGGGCATTGACTGAGCGCCTACTGTGTGCCGGCGTTGGTGCGGGGCTGAGATTCCGAGCAAATAGGAATCCCTATGTGGCACGATGGAGTCAACAAGCCGTAAATCCATCTACCCCTATGACCAACATTTATTGAGCACCTGCTGTGTCCCAGGCCCCGTCCTAGACCCGGGATACAGTGTTGGGCAAACAGATAAAAATTCACTCCCAGACTCCTCCCACCCCCAGATCCCACATGGTGGGGGACACAGTGAGGAACCAGGAGGTTACAAGGCACTGATGTCAGGGCTGCGATGGTGGAAACACATCCGCGGGGACAACCCAGAGGAGGCCGCAGCCTCCTCAGTGCTGTTATCTATAGAGTTGGGAGGCCAGCGGGACCTCCCATCTCGGAGAGGGTTGGGGGATGTGAGGACCGGAATGGTGGTTAAAGCTCTTGACACAGGGCTGGGCACAGAGCCATGCTTATTATACGAGTAAGCTGAGACCTGAAGGGTGGGAAAGATCTGTTGACGGGGAAGGGTGTTCCTGGTAGAGTATGTGCAAAGGCCCAGAGCAATGCTGATGCTGACTCTGGGAAAGTTCAAGCAGGGGAAAGACAGAGTTTTTGCCCTGGTGGGAAAACAGCAAAGAGTCCTGGGAGCCCCAGGGTCCCCTTCTGATGTGGGGCATATCTGGCAGGGCTCCTCTGAGAAGTTCTGGCATGGGGGGTGGACCCACGAGCTATCTCTGAAATAGGCCGGTGACTCTCTCTTTCACCCCTGATGTTGGCAGATGAGACCCTCGCCATTAGGAGCACTCAGTAGGACCACACTCACTAATTTAGCCAACACTTCCTGAAAGCCTTTTGGGGCCTTGCCTGTACTAGGCAAGAGAGATCTGAGACCCCTCTGATTGGTAGACAGAGCTAGACATTGGCACCTATAGCTGGAATGGTCAGGGTTGTATGAAAGGGAAGGGATGCAGGGTTGAGGGAACTGGATAGGAAGTTGAAGGCTCTGCCTGGGGACTCTGGCTGCATGGCAGAGAGACATTAGAAGTGGGGTTTTGAAGGATGAATAGGAGCTTGCCAGGTGGAGAAAGCATTTCATGTATTTATTCACAGAGCACTTTTTTTGTTCTGGGCCCTTTTATGGGTGTGAAAAAAAGCAGTGAGTCAGCTAGGTGGATGTCTCTGTCCTCCTGGATGTGGACAGAGGGAACTGGGTTTGCAAAGGCCTGGAGGAGTGAAGGAGCACAGATGGAGTAGAGGAGGAATTAAGTGAGGCATGGGAGGTGAGGCCAGAGAGTTGGCATGGGCTGGACCCTGAAGAGCCTCTTATGCTGGACTGAGCTTGGACTCCTTCCTGAGGACACTGGGGAGCCATGGAAGAATATGGAGCAGGGGAGGATCTCAGACCTGCATGAAAAGGGAGCTTCATGTCCTGTTAACTGTCATGGCCACCATTGGCCTCTTTCCAGCCTCCCAGCCTTGTTCAGTATATGCACATTTCCTATACACCTGGATGGGTACAACAGAAGCTTCCCCTTGGGGCGAGGCTCACACTACGGGACAAGAGGGTCACAAAGAAGCAGACATGTGCTCAGGTCGCAGTGGTTCTTAGAAAACCAGGTTCCCCTTCCCCACATGGATAGGTGAGGAATTGGGGCTCAGAGACGGGCAACACCCAGACTCAAGTCACACAGCAGTATAGCTAGGTGTCACACCTCCCAACCTGAGACTTGACCCACTTGGGAAGAGAAATAAAGGAGTCAGAGAAAGAGATGTGATTGTGGAGACATAGACTCAGGATGAAAGCCATCCAGGGATGCTGGCTGTCCTTGTCCAGGGCCAGAGGGAGGGGCTGCTAGGTTTGGAAGACACTGACCTAGCAATAGCTCTGTTGGTCTGGGGTCATGGTCATCATCACTGACATGTAAGCTCTGTGACGGCAGGGACTGTGTCTTGTTCACCATTTTGAAGTGGATCACGTGGATGAACAAGGGCCTAAGGGAATGAGAGGATGGGAAGGTAAGGGAGTGGTTGGATTGGGGGGGGCTGGTCAACAGGTGGATAGATGGATACGTGAGTAGGTAGTTCTAGGTATGAATGGACGGATGGGTGACAGTGACTTGGCTGTATGAGTGCATTAATGGATGAAAGAGTGGGTAGACAGATGAAAGGCTGAATGGATTGATGGATGGATGGATGGGTGGGTGGGTGGGTAAATAGATGGATGAATAGATGGGTGGATGGATGGATGAATGGGCGGAGGAATACATGGGTAGAGGGGTGGATGGATGGGTGAGTGGATGGATAGAGGGACGGATGGCTGGCTGGCTGGGTTGGTGGACACCCCTCCAACGTGTACCACCTTCCTCCCCACCCGAATGGGAATGACCATCAGCTTGGCAGCTGGACAGGCTTGGTTCCTGTTCCCGGCTCTGCCTTTTATTTCTGTGTGATCTTGGACAAACCACCTTATCTTTTTTCTGAACCTTAGCGTCCTCATTTGTAAAAGAGAAAGAATATCAATAGTTGTCTTACAGAGTAGTTGTAAAAATTAGAATTAGTTTATAGAATGTGGTTAATGCAATCACTGTCAGTAGTGTCTTGCGTATACTTGGTGTCAGTAAATGGTTGGGTAGCCAGATAGTCAACAACTGTCTGTCAGGTCTCTGGGATGTGCCAGAGCTAGGCTCTGGGGGACACAAAGCAATCTGGGGGGAGGAGGGATTGACAATAAGTGAGCAAACAGATGAATAAGATTTGGGTAGGAGAGAGTCGCTCTGGAGGAAGTAAAATGAGATGTGTGTTGGAGGGTGACAGCTGACGTTGGGTGACTGAAGATGTCAGGAGGTGATATTTGGGATGAGACCTGCATTACAGATGAGGAAGCTGTTGTTCTAAACCCAAAGGAAAGGCATTCCAGGAAGAGGACATGGCATGTGCAAAGGCCCTGAGGTCAGAATTAGTTTGCTGTGTTGGGAGAATAGTGGCCTGTGTGTCTCAGGGCCCAAAAATCTGGAGGTAGTGAGCACGGCATGTGCAAAGGCCCTGGGGCAGGATGGGGTCCGGTGTATTGGACGAACATCGGAGATTTCTGCCACCACGGTTGAGCCCAGCTCCTCTGAGGGGCTCCTGAGAGATGGCGGGTTGCCTGCAGATGTCATGTAGGGTAGATTGTGACCTCCCCTAACTGTCCTCCTACTTCTCCCAGCAGCCTTTAAGGGTGGAGTCTTCATTTCTGAGAGGTGGGGAGGGGGCACTCATTATGTCCTTGTCCCTGACCCTCTGCTAGGAGGAGGGACCCAAGGAGGCATTCCCACCACAACTAGGGGTCTCCTGAGCAACCTTATGGGGAAAGGCAGGCTCAGAGAGGGGAGGGCAC
The DNA here is from genome assembly GCF_964270905.1 of Leucopleurus acutus. NCBI lineage: Eukaryota > Metazoa > Chordata > Mammalia > Artiodactyla > Delphinidae > Leucopleurus > Leucopleurus acutus. Next base: position 2,530,947 of record NC_139145.1, on the reverse strand, counting down.
CACCCCAAGGACACACAGCACGTTCATCATAGCAATGTCTATATTGGAAGGGTTTTGGTGTCATCTAGAGCTACCCCAAGTGGGTGGGTAGGGCTGCAAGGTCATTTCTTCACCTGCCTACCCACCCCCTCTCTCAACTGTTTTTTTTTTTTTTTGTCCCTATTATGTGCCACCTTTGAGTGAACTAGACCTCCTGTGCCCACGAGGAGCACAATGTGCTGTGAGAAAGTTGTCAGCACAGCTGAGTGGTCCTAAGGGTGGTGATTTGTGGTGATTTAAAAAGTCAAATCGTCATCTCTTGGTGGGGGGAGGTGAGGAGGAAGGGGTCCAGTGAGGTGCGTCTCACCCAGAGCGATCCTGCCCCCTGGGGGACACTGGGCGTTGTCTGGGGACATCTGTGGTTGTCATGAGTGGGGGGGGGGGGTCCTGGCTTTGGCTGGTGACCAGGGAGGCTGCTCCACACCCTACAGCACCCAGGATGGCCCCCACAGAGGATGACCCGGCCCCGATGGCAGCAGTGCCGAGGGGGGGACCCCGATCTAGGATCACACCAACATTCTAGCCTGAGCGGTTAGTGGTCAGTGTGGTGTCATGTAGACAAGCCCTCAGGGTGCTCAGGATAGAACCATGGAGTCACCCTCCCTCTCCCCACCTCACATCCTCGCTCACTCTGCTCCAGACACACGGGCCTCCTCGCTGTTCTCCAACACGCCAGGCCCGGTCCTGCCCCAGGGCCTTTGCATGGGTTGTGCCCTCTGCCTGGACCACACTTCCCCCAAATAATCACATGCCTCCTCCTTCATCCTCTGCAAACGTCACCTTCTCAGTGAAGCCATCCTACAGACATGATTTATAATCTCAGCCACTCTCCAGCACTCCAAACCCTTCTTCCCTGCTTTCCCCCTTTTTTTTCTGTGAAAATGAGAACTTCTGATGTACCATAGATTTTACTTTTTATTTTAGTGGTTTTTCTCTCCTCCCAATAGACTAGAAGCCCTATTAAGATGGGATATTTCTGCCTTTTGTGTTCACTGATAGGTCTCGAGTGCTTAGAAAAGTACCTGAAACACAGCAGGTGGGTGGGTGGATTCACGGATGTATGTATGGATGGATGGATAACTTGCTGTGTGGATGGATGAATGGGTAAATGAATGAATGATGGATGGATGAATAAAGTACTGGATGATAAATAAATGGATAACGGATGGATATGAGGATGGACAGGTGAATGAGAGGATAAATGAATGGATAATGGATGTATGTATGTATGTATGTATGGATGGATGGATGGACAGGTGGATGAATGGATGGATGGATGGATGGATGGGTGAGTGCACGGATGGGGGAATCACTGGTGCAGCGATGGCGACTAAATCCGTGGGAGGAGTCAACATGGCCGTAGGCAGGAAGTCGGGGGTCCAGATGAGCCCTGAGAAGCCCCAGTGTGTAAGGTGGGGGCAGAGGAGGAGGGAGCAACAGAGGCTAAGGAGCGGCAGCCCAGAGACGGTGTGCCCGATGGAGTGTGAGCCCTGGGTCCTAGTCTTGCCCTCTTGGACAGGAAGCAATGAGTTTATAAGCAGAGGGAGGGGCCCATCAGCCCCGCTATTCTCAGCAAAGTGGGGGATGGCTTCAGGATGAGAGGATGGACAAGGAGGTGGAGAGGGTGACCGGGGACAGGGGGTGGTGGAGAGGTGGTGCCACAGCAGAAGGGAATGTCTCCTATAATCTTTAGTGGACGGTATTATTATTTTATGGATGAGAAAGTGGAGGCTCAGAGAAGTAAAGTGGCTGGCCCTAGATCACACAGCAGAAGGGCATTGGGCAGGGTTAATTCCCCATCTTTAGTCCCTTGATTAGCACTGAATTGAAAGATCTTGAGCCTGGGGTGCCACTGTGCGGTGGGTGGGGATCAGAGGGGTTTGAGACGAGGACTTTGCACAATCGGTCATGGATGGAGTCCTGGCTGGGGAGGGGAGGAGATGTTGGTGATCAGAGAGAAATGAAAAAGGCTGTCTCTCCTGCTTTTGTTTCCCCAGCACAGCTGGCACATGACAGGTGCTCAGGAAATATTGACTGACCTGATGCTGGGCATGGGGGGGGGGGCGGGGGGAGGGAGAAAAATGAATCAAGTGTAGTCGCCGCCCTCCAGGAGGTGGTCTTGATATTAGCAGGTCAGTTTGGAAACAAAGTCATTCAGTCAGTATTTATTGAGCACCTACTCTGTTCCTGGCACTATGTAAGTTCTGGGGACCCCAAACTGAACAAAACACAAACTCCCTCCATCCTCTTGGAAGTGGCATTTCAGTGGGGGAGACAGAAAAAAAAATTATGTGCCATTTGAGACAGTGACAAAGGCACAGGAAAAAATAGAACAGGGTGGGGGGTGGTTGAGGAATGTTTTTGTTTTTTTTCTGGTTGCATTGGGTCTTCGTTGCTGCACGCGGGCTTTCTCTAGTTCCATCCAGCCAGGGCTACTCATTGCAGTGGCTTCTCTTGTTGCAGAGCATGGGTTCTAGGCGCGTGGGCTCAGTAGTTGTGCCTCGCGGGCTCTAGAGCACAAGCTCGGTAGTTGTGGTGTATGGGCTTAGTAGCTCCGCGGTATGTGGAATCTTTCCACACCAGGGAATCAAACTCATGTCCCCTGCACTGGCAGGCAGATTCTTAACCACTGTGCCACCAGGGAAGTCCCAGGACTGTCGTTTTAAACAGGGTGCTCCATGGAGGTTTCACTGAGGGGGTGACATTTGAGCCAAGACCTGAAGGAAGTGAGAGGGTGAACTGTGCAGAGATCTGGGGGAAATACATCCCAGAACAGCTTGTGCAAAGGCCCTGGGGCAGGACGGGGCCTGGTGTGTTGGAGGAACAGCCGGGAGGCCCGTGTGTCTGGAGCAGAGTGAGTAAGGGGGAGAGGAGGGGGGAGGGCAGGGAGGGGAAGGGGGAGGTCGTTCAGGGCCTTGTGGGCCACGGGGAGGACTTGGGCTTTTACCCCAGGGAGGTGGGAGCTCTGGAGGGTTGTGGAGGGGCGGGGCCTGGCTCAGGTGTCACAGGCGCCCCCTTGTGGCTGCTCTGGGGAGGACAGACTGTGGGCGCCAGGGCGTAGCTGGGGACCAGGGGGTAGGGGACTGAGTTGGTCCAGGTGCGGCTGGACCAGGATGGAGACCAGGAACAGTGGCCAAATTCTTACTGAGCACGTGCTGTGTGCTGGGCCCGATGCTGGACACTGGGAACACATAAGTGACTGGGAAACTACCTGTCTCCACCCCCCTGACCCAGCATCAGCTGGGGCTGGGGAGGCTTCCCTGAGGAGCAGTGGCTCAGTTGGGACCTTCAGGTTGAGGAGAAATGAGCCAGGCAAAGATAAGGGTGAGGGTGTGTGAACCAAGAAAATGGCAAGTTCAAAGGTAGTCAGCGAGGGACTTCCCTGGCGGTCCAATGGTTAAGACTCCGTGCTCCCAATGCAGGGGGACCAGGTTCGATCCCTGGTCAGGGAACTAGATCCTGCATGCTGCAACTAAAAGATCCCGCATGCCTCAACTAAGACCCGGCACAGCCAAATAAATAAATATTAAAAGAAACAAAAACAAAGGCAGTCATTGAGATGCCAGGCGTGGGGTGTGTCCAGGGTCAGGGTGCAGCCAGGGACACGACCAGTGTCCATCAGGGTCAGTCCCCAGACCTACCAAGCTGCCTGGGAAGTGACAAAAATCCCAGACTTATGCATGAACATAAGGACTATGAATAGTAAAAAGGAAAAAAAAATTGTTTTTCTTTTCATTTTTTTTTTTTCTTTTTGCTGTACGCGGGCCTCTCCCGTCGCGGAGCAAAGGCTCCGGACGCGCAGGCTCAGCGGCCATGGCTCACGGGCCCAGGCGCTCCGCGGCATGTGGGATCTTCCCGGACCGGGGCACGAACCCGCGTCCCCTGCATCGGCAGGCGGACTCTCAACCACTGCGCCACCAGGGAAGCCCCTCTTTTCATTTTTAAAACAGTTTTTTTAGTTCATTAGATCAATGTAACAAGCTCCAGCGACTTAAGTCGTTCCCCAAGGCTCTGAACTTTTCTGGAACTCAGAAGCCCTTTACCCACCCCCAGTTTGGGTTTAGCACCAGGGGTTGTTTCTGACTTGCTGTATGACCTCAGGAAAGCTGCTCAGCATCTCTGAGCCTGGGTTAACTCCTCTGTAACATGGGGATAAAAATAGTGTGAGAGGGCTTCCCTGGTGGTGCAGTGGTTAAGAGTCCGCCTGCCGATGCAGGGGACACGGTTGCGTGCCCCGGTCCAGGAGGATCCCACATGCCGCAGAGCGGCTGGACCCGTGAGCCATGGCCGCTGAGCCTGCGCGTCCGGAGTCTGTGCTCCGCAACGGGAGAGGCCACAACAGTGAGAGGCCCGCGTACCGGAAAAAAAAAATATATATATATATATATATATATATATATATATATATATATGTATGTATATATGGTGTGAGAATCCAGGGATGGCAGGGAGAGCAGCTGCATGAGGGCTTGGCTCCATGCACATGGCTGGTACCACTTGGGGGATTTTTAGTCAGTCCTGCGGGGGTCCTTCCCATGAAGACCCCCAAACCCTCAGATCCAGCAGGGCCCAAACCGGGTTCCACCTCTTCCTTCCAAACTGCTGCTGCTCCTGGGTCCCCATCGGTACCAGTTTCCTGGGGGTAGCCATTCCAAACGATCACAGATTCTCTCTCAGTCCTGGAGGTCAGAAGTCTGAGATCAAGGCTGTGCTCCCTCTGGAGGCTCCAGGGGAGTGTCCCTCCTGCCTCTTCCAGCTTCTGGGGGCTCCAGGCGTCCCTAGGCTTGTGGCTGCATCCGTCCAGTGTCTGCCTCCATATTCCCCTGTCTTCTGTCTGTGTCTCCTCTTCTGTCTTGTATAAGGACACTTGGCATTGGATTTGGGACCCACATGTTGTCCAGGATGATCTCATGTCAAGATCCTTACATCTGCAAAGACCCTTTTTCCAAATAAGGTCCCATTCCCAGGTTCCTGGAGTGGATGGATCTTTTCTGCGAGGACCAGCATTCAGTGCGCAGGGATGCTTCTCATCTTCTGGGCTTCCCTAGCCCTGTGTCCCCACCTCTGCCCCAGGCTGACAACACACAGGGGTGTGTCTATCTCTGCCTCTACCCAGCCTGGAGCCTTAGCATCACCCATTAGTCAAAGCATTGTCTCCAGAAGCCCAGCTGAGCAGAGGCCTGTTGCCATGGAGGGACAATGGCCACCTCTGCCCCCTTCCTCAGAGAGGAGCATCCCCAGGGCTGGGGGAAGAGCCCTGTGTCATGTGTCATGCAGGTATGGGCTTAAGTCCTAGCCCTGTCCTATCTGTGGGTGACCTGGGCCACTGGGAACCTCAGTCTCCTCACCTGTAAGGTGGACACTCTTCTCCCTACCATCGTAGGCTCTGTGGGGTCGGCCTGGGTCTCCATGTTTGGGAGGCCTGTATTAATGGTTCAGTTTATCTGTGCATCAAACAGTTGGTGTCTAGACTAGATTGTAGGTGGCCCACAATGGTCTTTTCATGGATGCTCTTAAGGCCACGTTTGTCTTAAAATACTAAAGGTGTGGAGTGAGTTCAGGGAAGATGGCAGAATTGGGTGCCTCTGCCACTCCACACCCCAGGGACAAAAGCCCCAAAAGTGCAGTGGATGGGAGTGAAGCCCATGACATCAGATACCCCTGGCTCCAAATTCCAGCTCCACCCCTTACCTGCTGTGCAATCATAGGCAAGTCACTTTGTCTCTCTGAACCTCAATTCCTCCATACAATGCATAACACCTCCCTCATAGGATTCCTGCAGAGGAGAGAGGGGCGTGGAGCCGGGTACCCAGGAGAGCGAACGCCCTAAGTGTTCAATGATTTGGCTGTTATTGCTACTACTGTTATAAGAGGGGAAATATTGTGGTGCAGAAGGGCTGGGACTGGAGTTAGACTTCCAGGGTTTGAATTCCACGTCTGGGACCCGTCGCTGTGTGACAGCTCAATGTCTGGTGTTTCCGTGTCCCCGTCTTAAAATGGGGAGAAAACAGATACAATAGTGCCATTCTCTTGGGCTAGGCTGAGGGTTTGAAGGGTTCATATGGGTGATGTCTCTATAAGATGCTTGGCACTCAGTGAACTTCAACTATTACTGTCATTATTACAACTTCAAGTCATGAAATTCCAAAAGCTGTGATCTTGGAGCAGAGAGCAGAGGATCTCGTCAAGAGGAGGGACCCTCAGGATTGCCCAGTAAAGAAGGGGATCTGCTGCTTGCTTGCCTCCAGGGACAGGGCACTGCCTCCCTCCAAAGAGAGCCATGATGAGGTGGATCTAGTTGTTAGACAATTTTCATATATTGAGGAAATCTCTTGTTTCCCAAGGATCCCCCCATTGGTCCCTATTCCACCTGGGGTGTCGAGAGGTCAGCTCTTGTCCAGGCTTTGAAAAATGGGGGTGGGTGTGAAGGGAACCATGGGGTTGTCAAGTACTGAGCATTCTGGGTTATTGGTTCTTGGAGGTGGGGCTGCCCTATTGACCTGCCCCGCCTCTACAGAACCCCAGGGCTTGGCCAGCGCGGGGCTTGGAGTGTGTTTTGCTGAACACCTGGTCCCACCCTCTTGTCATTGACGAGGCTGGTGTATAGGGTGAGGGTAGCCAGGGCTGGAATCTGCTGAGAGGCTCACCCATTGTGGGCACTGGCTGGGCTGAGATTTCCCTGGGAGGGTCCCTCTAGGACTAGGATGCAGCAAACCAGACCCCCTAAATTGAAATGGGGTCCATGGCCTCTTCAACATTTGATCCAGCAGCACATTCTGTCAGAAAGGTGGTACTATTTTAAGGTTCCTTACAGGGAAAGTTAAGGCAGAGGCCTGTGACCCTCCACATAGGCCTGGGGGGCCTATTTCCCTCATAGGCTCTGGGGGAAATTTTTAGAAAAGATGCAAACTCAAGGCAGTGTATCCTAGTGGTTAGCACACAGTTCGAGGCGCCTGACTGCCTGGGATGTTCCACTGTGTGACCTTGGGCAAGTCACTTTTGCTCTCTGTACCTCAAGCCCTCATCTGTAAAACGAGGACAATGCCAACAGCTCCTTTGTGGGGTTATTGTGACGATTAAATGAGTCAGTATTGAGTATAAGCTTATTAGCAATAAAAACTAAGGAGCTTAAGGCTTCCCTGGTGGCGCACTGGTTGAGAGTCCGCCTGCCGATGCAGGGGACGCAGGTTCGTGACCCGGTCCGGGAAGATCCCACATGCCGCGGAGCGGCTGGGCCCGTGAGCCATGGCCGCTGAGCCTGCGCGTCCCTGTGCTCCACAACGGGAGAGGCCACAACGGTGAGAGGCCCGCGTACCGCAAAAAACAAAAACAAAACTAAGGAGCTTTATTAACATCATCACTAAAAGTCTGTGTTTGTTGGGAACTGTATTTATTTGTTAAGGCTGCTGAAATAATGTGCTGCAAACCAGGTGGCCTAAAAAAACAGAATTGTAATCTCTCCTAGTCCAACAGGCCAGAAGTCTGAGATCAAGGTGTCAGCAGGGCTGGCTTCTTTTTTTTGTCTTTTTTTTTTTTTTTGGCCGCGCTGTGTGGCATGTGGGATCTTAGTTCCCCTACCAGGGATCAAACCCGTGCCCCCTGCATTGAGAGCGCGGAATCTTAACCACTGGACCGCCAGGGAAGCCCCAGGGGCTGGCTCCTTCTGAGACCATTAGGGAGAATCTGATGCAGGTCTTCCAGCTTCTGGTGGTGCTGGCAGTCCTTACCATTCTTTGGCTTGTCATACATCCCCCAGATTTCTGCCTTCATGTTCACATGGCGTACTCCCTGTGTGCATGTCTCTGTGTTCAAGTCTTCCCCTTTTATAAGGGTACCAGTCTCATATTGGATTAGGGTCCACCCTACTCTACTATGACCTCACCTCAACTAATTGCATCTGCAACGACCCTATTTCCAAATAAGTTCACATTCTGAGGTCCTGTTGGTTAGGAGAACAACATATGAGCTTGCGGGAGGAGGGAAACAGTTCAACCCTAATAGAACCTGAAATTCGAGGCTCTATTATCCAGAAACTGGTGAACATTGACACGTTTTCACCAATTAGAAAAGAGAAGCTAAGAGGCCGAGAAGAGATAGGGCCAAGAAAACAGGGAAACATTTCAGTACCAGGGACAGCGGCTCGCGTGTTTGTTTTGGTTTTTTCTCTCGCTGCAAACCTTCCAGACCCAGAGGCTGATGGAAGGTTATTCAGGGGTCTCACCTACCCTTCTAGGGCCAGCACACTCCATCTTCTGCATATGGGGCTCCACAGGCAAGAAAGGACCCAAGGAGAAAGGGCTTTGCCCCTATTTTACATCTCCCTGCAGCCCAATTTCTTGCCAATCATGCCTAATTTCTCTCAGTCTTTATGGCCGATTTTCGTAGTGCTTCTCCTTTCCCTGAAGACCTTGGGAGATTCTATTCAGAAAATAGAAACACCAAAAAAAAAAAAAGTGGAAAGATGAGGCATGTATTGGAAGAAGACATGGGCATCAAAAAAGAATAATCAAAAAAGAATAAGCACACAAAATTTATAAAGAGGGGATGTTTGTAATATATCCCAATTACAAGTTTTTATTCTGGTAAAATTACATAACAAAATTTACCAACTTAACCATTTTTAAGTGCACAGCTCAGTGGCATTAAGCACATTCACATTGTTGTGCAACCATCCCCACCATCATCTCCAGAACTTTCTCATCTTCCCAAACTGAAACTCTGTCCCCATTAAACACTGATTCCCCATCCTCCTCCCCCAGCCCCTGGCCCCCACCATCTACTTCCTGTCGCTATGCATCTGACTCCTCTGGGTCCTCCTATGAGTGGAATCATACTGTATTTGTCCTTCTATGTCTGGCTTATTTCACTGAGCATCAGGTCTTCAGGGTTCATCCATGTTGCAGCAGGTGTCAGAATTTCTTTCCTTTGTGGTCCTTTTATAGATGGACCACATTTTGCTTATCCGTTTATCTGTTGATGGATATCTGGGTTGTTTCCACCTTTTGGCTGTTGTGAATAATGCTGCTATGAACACGGGTGTGCAAATATCTCTTCGAGTCCCTGCTTTCAATTCTTTTGAGATATATACCCAGAAGTGGAATTGCTGGATCATATGGTAATTCTATGTTTAACTTTTTTTAGGAGCTGCCAAAGTATTCTCCACAGCGGCCGCACAATTTTACATTCCCAACACATTTAAATGTTTTTTAAATGCTAGAAGCTGTCCTCAGCTCTGCCTGGTGCCCCTTCCCCAGGGCTGCAGGGCACCTCTCAGGCCTGGGGCGGGGACCCCTCCCCATCACCAGGCCCAGCTGGTGGGAGCAGCCGCGTAGTGAGCGCAGCCCAGCAGGATGCGGCTTTAATTAGCTCCAGCCTGGGGCGGAAGTGGTGCCCACGGAGCTGTTCCTAGGGGCTCTGCACAGGGGGTCCTCTTCGGGGAAGGCAGAGAGACCATGGGGAGGGAGCTGGGCATGGAGAACACAGGACTCGACAGCATGAGAGCAGCCAACCATGGTCTCATTTCACAGACAGTGAAACTGAGGTCCATAGGGGTTAGAGAGGCAACCCAGCGCTGGAGCCCGGATCCCTATGTCCATCCCAGGGAACTTGCCTGCATCCTCTAGCCCGCCTCGGGCAAACATCTTTCAAAATATCTTTGATCTCATTGGCCTTTCTCTGGGCGCCTCCCTCTGCTCGCTCCTCTTCTGTGTCTGTCTCTCAACCTTTCTTGTCTCTGTGGCTCTCACGCTTCTCACCCCCCGCCCCCATTCACGACTTCCTCCAATCACGCCCTCTCTCTAGACTACTTTAGGGCCGGCCCCGCCCCTTGCCTCTGCTGATTGGCCCTGCCCTTTGACGCCACACCCCACCCTTGTAGCTCCGCTCCCCACCCCTTGGTGGGTCAATCCCACCGCACCCTCGGACCATCCTCTCTGATGGGGGAAACTGAGGCCCACACAGGGGCAGCGTCCCATCCGAGGCCACAAAGCTGGTTAGTGGCAGAGTCACTGTGCTCCTCATTCCAGGGTTGAGGCCTCTTCTGACTCCTTGGGGCTGCTGGTGCCCTCCCCACCCTCCTCCCTGGGGCAGCAGCTCTGCCCCCTCTCCCCTCCCCCACCTCGCCCCGCATTTTAGCATCAGCCACGGATTTAATTAACAGCTGATTCTCCTCTCTGCCTTTCCCTGTCTCTCCCTTTGGGAAATGTACGTGTGGGAGGGGAGAGCTGAGCTACTCCTGCCCCACACCCAAAGGGGGCTCCAGCCTCCTTTTCTCTTTTTGTTTTTTAAATTGTAGTAAAATACACATAACATTAAATTTACCACCTTAATCATTTTTCCTTCTTTTCTTTCCTTAAATTTTTTTTATTGTGGTTAAATACACATAACATAAAATTGACCATTTTAACCATTTTTAAGTGTGCAAGTCAGTGGCATTAAGTACATTCCCACTGTTGTGTAACCATCCCCACCATCACCTCCAGAACTTTCTCATCTCCCCAAACTGAAATTCTGTCCCCATGAAACACTAACTCCCCACCTCCTCCCCCAGCCCCTGGCCCCCACCGTCTACTTCCTGTCTCTATGGATGCGACTCCTCTGGGGACCCCGTGTGAGTGGGATCACACAGTATCCTGTGTCTGGTTCTCTCACTGAGCATAACATCCTCCAGGTTCATGTATGTTGTAGCATGTGTCAGAATTTCCTTCCTTTTAATTTATTTATTTGGCTGTGCCATGCGGCATATGGGATCCTAATTCCCCAACCAGGGATCGAACCTGTGCCCCTGCAGTGGGAGCACGGAGTTTTAACCACTGGACCGCCAGAGAAGTCTCGTTTCCTTCCTTTATAAAGCTGAGTAATATTCCATTGTACAGGTGGACCACGTTTAGTTTATCCATTCATCAGTCAGTGGACGCTTGGGTTGTTTCTGCCTCTTGGGTATTGGGAATAATACTGCTGTGAACATGGGTATACAGCATCCTTTTCTCCTAACACCCATTTTTGTCTCCCCTCCAGGCTGTGCCTTTCTCACCTACTGTGCCAGGGACTCCGCCATCAAAGCTCAGACTGCCCTGCACGAACAGAAGACCTTGCCCGGGGTGAGTCCTGGGTGCTGTCTGGGAAGGGGGGGAACACACGGAGGAGATGCTTTCGGCCTGGGGAAGGCTAAGGCCCTTCCTGGGATCAGCTGTGAAGCCCACGTGCTTCTGGACTCAGAAAGAGGCATAAGGAACAGGGAGACAGAAATCACCAGAATGAGCATTTCTTGTGTGCCTACTGCATCCCATGCTGTATACTTCACATCAGGGTTGTTGTGTGGCGTGCAGGCTGCATACTGCACAAGGGCACCTGACTTAGCATGTGAGTGTCATTGGACTGAAACCTGAAGGATGAGGAAATATTGGCAGGGCAGAGGGACAGCCTGTGCAAAGGCCCTGGGGCAGGACTGGACCTGGTGTGTTGGAGAAACAGCGAGGAGGCCCATGTGTCTGGAACAGAATGAGCGAGGGGGAGAGAGGGAGGAGGGGAGGGCAGGGAGGTGAGAGAGGCAGATGTGCAGGGCCTGTGGGCCTCAGGGAGGAGCCTAGACCCTACCTGTTTCTCACCATAAAAAGGGAAGGGGTTCTCTTTCCCCTTGTTCTTATGGAGCAAATGAAGCTATGGTCCCTTAATGTAATAGCTCCTCCCCAGGGAAAGCTGGCCCAGGCTCTGTCCCTGCTGGTCTCTCTTATCAGCCCTGTCCTCTTTGGGTGGGCAGGAGGTCCCTGCCCCCAGTAAAGGATGGATGGTCTCCCTGAGCCAGCCAAGCCAGATCTCCAGTGAGAACTGTGGCACCCCCCATGAGTTCGGGGGTGGGGGTGTCGCCCCTTCCCTCTGGAAATCTCAGGGACCCTTCAGTCTCAAGAAGATTCAGCGGATGCTTTGGTGGCATCATGCCATCACTGCTGGGAGCATGGGCACAGCACGGCTGACAGTGGACAATCTGGGGTTCGCCTGCCAGGGACATGAAGCTGTGGCATGGGTTTAACTCAACTCTGAACAAGCATCACAATGTTTGGGAGGGGGTGGTCTCAACCTTATCTTGCAGAACAAAGAGCCCCTCTATGGAAGGTGAAGTGGCAGAGGCAAGAGCATACACTTTGGTGGCCACATCAGTGGGCTCCTCATTTAGCTCCCACCTGTTTTTGCTGTGTGACAGTGAGCCAGTAACTCAACCTCTCTGGTCTTCAGCATCGGAAGAGTATAATGGGGTGAAACTGTACAGAAGGTCATGGAGGGATTCACAGAGTAGGTGGCATTTGAGAAGAGACTTGAAAAATGAGAAGGCAGGGCATGCCAGGAGAAGGAACAGGACTTGCAAAGGTGACTTAGAGCCTGTGGAATAAACACCATCCGGAACTCACTCTTCTCCCTCCCTTGGGCCTTCTGTCAATACCTCCCCAAATCAACTGGAAACTGGAGGGCAGGTCCGTCCATACAGGTTAGCGTCAAGGGGCACAGTGGAGTTCTACGGACTGTATTAGTTATCTCCTGATGCACCACAAATTACTGCTCAACTTAGTGGCTTCAAAAAATCAGCATTCGGGCTTCCCTGGTGGCGCAGTGGTTGAGAGTCCGCCTGCCGATGCAGGGGACGCAGGTTCGTGCCCCGGTCCGGGAAGATCCCACATGCCGCGGAGCAGCTGGGCCCGTGAGCCACGGCCGCTGAGCCTGTGCGTCCGGAGCCTGTGCTCCACAACGGGAGAGGCCACAACAGTGAGAGGCCCGCGTACCGCAAAAAAAAAAAATCAGCATTTGTTATCTCACAGTTGCCAGGGGTCAGGAATTGGGGCATGAGTTTGCTGTGTGGTCCTGGCTTTGGGGTCTCTCCTGAGGTGGCAGTGAAGTTGTCAGCCAGAGCTCGACTGTTGGCTGGAGGCCTCAGCGTCTCTTCCTGTGGGCATCTCCCTGGTGCCTGCTGCTTGAGGGAGGGGCCTCACAACAGGGCTGCTGGCTTCCCCCAGGGCATGTGATCGGAGCAGGCGAGAGCCAGGAGGAAGCCACGGCACCTTTTATGGCTTCCTTTCAGATTGACACACTCATTTCTGCCATATTCTATCCTGGCAACTTGCCAGGAGCCAGGGGGCCTTGGGGAGGGACACCTTGGAGGGACAAAGTTTGGTAGTGGATTTGCCCAAGTTCTGGCAGCCAGCAAGCAGCAGAACAGGGATATGACCTTCATGGTCTGACTGCAGACCCCATGCTAGCAACAGCTCCAGTGCTGTTTCCCAATCCTTCCATATCCAGTGGACCTTTTTTTTTTTTTTTTTTGTGGCATCAGGTCCTGGCTGTAAGCTCTGACTCTCTGTTCAGAGAAATCAATACCCACATGGAGATTTGCCAACGTTCCTAGAAGTTTCCCTCCGCCCCCATCAGCTAAGTCCCTCTTCCCCATTCCCCTGCGCCCATTTTCCTGACGGGATCACTGAGATCCAAAGCCAGTGCCTTTGGCTGCCTGAGGCCTCAGGGGCCTGTTCCCTCTGTGTTGGGGGCTAAAGCTGGGCTCTGGCAGACGGTGGAAGGGCCAGGAGTCAAGGAGCCATCCCTCCCTGTATGCCCCACCCCTCTTTCCAGGCTGGTCCCTGGTCCGAGGCCCCTTCAGGATGTAAAGATGCCAGTTGCCCGGGGTTCCTTCTCTGTGTCAGGCTCAGGGCTCTCTGTCCTCCTCTCTCTGCTCACTCTCCCAGCCCATGGATCGAGTTCTTTCATCCATCTATCCAGCCACCAGCAAACTTTCATTGAGCACCTATGCTGCACTTCTCTCGCCAGCTCTGTGTGCAGAAACCACCCCCTGGTGACTCTCCCAGGCACCCCAGACCCAGCAGAGCTCAAACTGGCCACAGCATCCCCTTTGAACAAGTTTCTCCTCCTCCCTCCCCCATCACCCCCAGCCCTGCCATCCCCACATCCTGCTCTCCAGAGCCTCTCCTCCATGTGTCACCCCTCCCCCCACTTCTGTGATCCTGTGGGTTCCCATCCCAGCTACACTCCTCCCAACCTGTGTGACCTTGACAGTATCTTTCCTTAAGAGGCTCAGTCATCCTTGTCTCCAAAATGGGCATCACCAGGTCCATCTGACCAGGCTGGAGAGGGGGTTGTTAAAAAATGTGGGTACAGGGCTTCCCTGGTGGCGCAGTGGTTGAGAGTCCGCCTGCCGATGCAGGGGACACGGGTTCGTGCCTCGGTCCGGGAAGATCCCACATGCTGCGGAGCGGCTGGGCCCGTGAGCCATGGCCGCTGAGCCTGCGCATCTGGAGCCTGTGCTCCGCAACGGGAGAGGCCACGGCAGTGAGAGACCCGCGTACCAAAAAAAAAAAAAAAATGTGGGTACAAAGTAGATTCCATTTTTGGAGATGTTAAGCTCTTATATTTTGGTCTCCGGCAGCCCCTAGTTCCTAGAAATTCCTCACTCTCCAGATACTAAGGACCCAGAAAGAACACCAACCTCTAGGTCGTGTGGAGAACGTGTGGGAAACTGCTTTCCTACCTGGAGAATCTCTACGCTGCTTTCAAGGCGACCCCTGTTATCTCCTCCCTCTGCTTATCCCTGACCCCTCGGGGCTGGGGGTGTCCGCGTCTGCCTATGTCTCCCCCTAGATTGGGGGTCCCTTGAGGGCAGACCCTGACTTTCAGGAGTAAATCGGGGGTGTAGATGTCTCCTAGGGCCACTCTAACAAGGCATCACAAACTGGGTGTATTAAAGCAACAGAAACTTACAGTCTCCCAGTTCCAGGAGCCAGAGTCCAAGTTCCAGTTGTCAGCAGGGCTGCCCTCCCTCTGCAGGCTCTCGGAGATTCTATCCCAGGCTGTCTCCCAGCTTCTGGTGGTCGCTGGCAATCCTTGGCTTGTAGACGCATCCCTCCAACCCCTGCCTCTGTCATCACGTGGCCTTCTTCTCTGTGTCTTCAGCTCTCCCACCTCCCTCTGCCTTTCTCTCTCTCTCGCTCTGTCTTTTTAAAAAATATTTATTTATTTATTCATTGGTTGCGCTGGGTCTTAGTTGCGGCTCGCTGGCTCCTTAGTTGTGGCATACAAACTCTTAGTTGCGGCATGCATGTGGATCGGAGCCGGGCCCCCTGCATTGGGAGCGAGGAGTCTTTGTTTTTTAAATTAATTAATTTTATTTTTATTATTTTTGGCTGCGCTCCGTCTTTGTTGCTGCATGCGGGCTTTCTCTAGTTGCGGCGAGCAGGGGCTACACTTCGTTGCGGTGCGTGAGCTTCTCATTGTGGTGGCTTCTCTTGTTGCAGAGCATGGGCTCTAGGCACGCGGGCTTCAGTAGTTGTGGCACACGGGCTTAGTTGCTCCTCGGCATGTGGGATCTTCCCGGACCAGGGATGGAACCCGTGTCCCCTGCATTGGCAGGCAGATTCTTAACCACTGCGCCGTCACGGAAGTCTGTACCTTTCTCTCTCTCTCTTTGTTTTTAAATAAATTTATTTATTTTTGGCTGTGTTGGGTCTTTGTTGCTGCGTGCGGGCTTTCTCTAGTTGCGGCAAGCAAGGGCTACGCTTTGTTGCGGTGCATGGGCTTCTCAGTCCAGTGGCTTCTCTTGTTGCGGAGCACGGCCTCTAGAGTGCAGGCTCAGTAGTTGTGGCTCACGGGCTCTAGAACGCAGGCTCAGTAGTTGTGGCGCACGGGCTTAGTTGTTCTGCGGCATGTGGGATCTTCCCGGACCAGAGCTTGAACCTGTGTCCCCTGCATTGGCAGGCGGATTCTTAACCACTGTGCCACCAGGGAAGCCCCTCTGCCTTTCTCTTATGAGGACACCAGTCATTGGATTTAAGGCTCACCTAAATCCAGGATGACCTCGTGTCCAGATCTATCACTTAATTACATCTCTAAAGATGCCTATTCCAATAAGTTCCCACTCACAGATTCCAGGGGTTAGGACTTGGACATATTTTTAGGGAGGACAGCCATTCAACTCACTACAAGGGGTGACCACAAAATGAAGAGCCAGATATAAGGGTCACTGTGGGCAGCATCATAAGGGAGAACCAGGTGACCTGCGTTGATGGCCTCGCGGAGGGCAAACAGGGTGGCTTCTTGGAGGAGGATGCATTTGAGCTGAGTCTTGAGCAATGGGGAGGATTGTGGCAGATGGGGGTGGTGTGAGCACGGGGTATACCAAGACTTGGAAGCAGGAACATGCCTGGCCTGCTGAGTGCAAGGACATGTGAGAGCCTGACGGACGAGTTTACTGCCCCCAGGGACACTGGGCAATGTCTGGGGACATTTGTGGTTGTCATGACCAGGAGATGCTGCTGGCATCTTGTGGGTAGAGGCCAGGGATGCTGCTCCAAACCCCACAGTGCACAGGACGGCCCGCCACGATGGAGAATGCCCCAGCCCCAGATCAACAGTGCTGAGGCTGAGAAACCCTGTTTAGAATAAGGAGATGGTTAATGTTCTAGAACGGTGCTAATAGAAATAGACTGCAAGCCATGTATAGCATTTAGATTTTTCTAGGAGCATCATTTAATGAGTAAAAAGAAACAGTTGAAATGAATTTTAATGCTATCTTTTATTTTAACCCACTATCTCCAAAATCCTATCAAGAGGCAGTCAGTAGAGCCCACGTAAAACTTATTAACGAGATAGTTCACGTTCCTTTTTTTCATCCTAAGTGTTCCAAAATCCGGTGTGTGGATTGCACACTTCTTGTCCATCTCAAGTGGGACACTCAGTGGTTATCAGAGATGCTCGATCTGGATTTGCATTTTATAAAATTGACAGTTGAAAAAATAGATTCGCTTGCCCAAATTGTCCTAAACATACTTAAAGGTTTTCCAAGAATGAAGTCGGCTAGTAACAGGTTTTAGACTTAGATTTACCTTTATATTAATTTTTTTAAAAAAATAAATTTATTTATTTATTTTTGGCTGCGTTGGGTCTTCGTTGCTGCACGCCAGCTTTCTCTGGCTGCAGCGAGTGGGGGCTACTCTTCGTTGCAGTGCACGGGCTTCTCATTGCGGTGGCTTCTCTTGTTGCGGAGCTGGGGCTCTAGGTGTGTGGGCTTCAGTAGTTGTGGCTCGCGGGCTCTAGAGCGCAGGCTCTGTAGTTCTGGCACATGGGCTTAGTTGCTGCGCGGCATGTGGGATCTTCCCGGAGCAGGGATGGAACCCGTGTCCCCTGCATTGGCAGGCAGATTCTTAACCACTGCGCCACCAGGGAAGTCCTATATTAATTTTAACTGAACACAATTAAACACAGTTCTGTTTCTCGGTCACACAAGCCACATTTCAAGTGCTCAGTAGCCACGTGTGGCTGTCGGCTGCTTAGTGGATGGCATAGTTCTAAAATGTTCCAGGCCAAGGGTCAGCCAGCTTTTTCTGTAAAGCAGAAATGTATGGCTTTGCCGGCCATACAGCCTCTGTCACATCTACTCAAAGTGTAAGACAGTAACAGATGACAAGTGAACAAATGGGCATGGCTGTGTGCCAGTAAAACTTTATTGACAACAACAGATTGGGGGCCCGAATAGCGCTGTAGTTTGCCAATCCCCATTATAGACCATTGCTGTCCAACAGAACTTGAAGGTGGAAGTGTTCTCTCTGCGCTGTCCAATAGGGTGGCCACTAGCTCCGTGTGGCTATGGAGCCCTTGAAAAGGGGCAAGAGTAACACAGGAACTGAAGTTTTAATGTTATTTAATTTTAATAGATGTAAATTTAAACTTCCAATGTCTACATGTGGCTAAGGGCTACCGTACTGGACAGTGCAAATCTAGAATATTCTAGATCAGGGATCAACTACTGTTTTGGAGATCCCAGACCCAGAATGTTCCAGACCAGGGCTCAGCCACCATATTAGACAGTGCAGACCTGGAATGTTCTAGACTTGGGGTCAGCTACCATGTTAGACAGTGCAGACCTAGAATGTTCTAGGCTGGGAGTCAGCTACCATATTAGACAGTGCAGGCTACAATGTTCTAGAACCAGGAGCATGGTGCAGTGTCATCATACATCTAGGCTAGGGAGTTCCCCGTCTCTCTGTGACACCTGCTGACAGTTGGGGATGGGTGAGGAGTCTCAAGCAATGCCCTTCTCTTCTTGGCCTCAGTTTCCCCAGGGTTATCACTGTTTCCCAGCACTGCCGGGGCACCTCATCCATCTGCCATGTCAGGGGGGCACCAGGGCTGCTGCTCACCCCATTTGAAAGGTGGGGAGACTGTGGTGAGAGAGAGGAAGGGACTTGTTTGACATCACCCAGCAGAGTGAGGACAGCAGCTCCACCCACCCAGCTCCACAGACCTTGAGCCTCTGGCTTCTCTGGCTCAGTTCCTGCAAGCTGGCCCCCTTCCTCCCTGGAGGTGCGGGCTGATGTTTGATAAAGAAGAAGGAGGTGGCTCGGGGCTGGACCCTGGGGACAGAGGGGCCCCTGGGGGCCACCTCCTGACTGGGGCAGCATTCTGTGGGAGTAGAGCCTGGCTTAAAAATTTTTTTCTTAAAATTTGAAAAATACTGCACACTTAGAGAAAAGTGCATGCAACCCAACTGATTACAAAGCAAGCACCCTGTTACCACTACACAGTTGGCACCCTGGACACCACGCCGTCCCATGTCCCCAAGCCCAAACCCCTCTCTTCTGTTGGAGGAGCTGCTGCCCTGACTTTTACGGTAACCAACGCCTGCTTTCTTCTGGTACCGCGCCCGTGAGATTCAATATCACGCCTCAGCGCTTTGCACTTTGTCATCGCTGTGTGGTATTCCATGGCTGCGACACACCATTTATTCGTCCACTCTCCTGCTGGTGGACATTTGGGTTGTTTCTAGATTTGCTCTTAAGGCATAGAGATCATTGCCGGTGTTTTGTCTTTGGTGGACACGTGCCACGTTTGGGTCAGGTGCATACCCAGGAGTTCCGATCCCTGAGTACGTGTATCTTCCAATTCTGATGAGCGAAGAAGCTGATTTGGGGGGTGAGCCTCCCTGCCTGAGAACACCCGCAGAAATGGAATCAGCCTTTCAGAACAAGCGCTGGAGGCTTGCTTGCTGATCGCACGAGGAGGCATGGGGGCTACTGCGCAGGAGACCCCCTTGCCTGTCAGCGGCAGCCGAGCACAGGCGTCTGAGCCCCCTCCCAGGCGTCTCCGCCAGAGGATGAAGCCTCGGCCGGCCGCAAGAGAAAGCCCACCCCGCGGGCTCACGTCTCCGCGCACACCCGCGCGCACCGCTCGGGAGTCGGGGGGCGGGGAGGCCGGGGCTGGGTTGCGGCGCTAGAGACGGACAGCCACCATCTCTCCTGTCCCCGTGTGTGTGCGCGTGTGTGTGTTGGAGGAGTCGTATAAAGCGGACGCTTCTGTTTTTCTGTCTCTTGATGACCCAGGAGGGGAGTGGTCCCCGTCGTTCGCCGGCCCGGTGCATCTCTCCGCGCCCTGGCAGAGCCCAGGCCCCCACCCCCCATAACGCTGCTTTCTGCAGCGAGTGACCCACCCACTCTCACTTCCAGTTCTCTCCTCGAGTATGACAGCAGCGTCCGTGGGGGACGCAGTTTAATCAAATCTCAGCACTCTGGAATAGGATCCTACATTGAATAACAGAATCCCAGAATAGAACCCAGAATGGACCGCAGGACCCTGGAATCCACGCTGGGCAGATGTCTCTGATTCCCGCAGGAGTTCTTTGCTGGCTGTCAAACCCCAGGACGGGGTTCCTGCGGATGGAAGGGATCCCCCCTCCCCTCCTCATACCCTCACCCCCATCGACAACAGGCAACAGGTCCAGCTCCTGCCTCTTGGACGGTGAGGGGCTGGGCCATGTGAGGCAATGCCATCTCTTTCTTTGTGAAGGCCTTGGTGGGTGAGGGATGCCCCAGACCTGGCGGCCGCCCTGCTGCTCATCTGAGCACCCTGGAAAAGGATGAGTTTGTCCAGCTATGAGCCCCCCCACAGGCCCCTCCTGAAGCCCCTTCTGTGCACACAGGGGTCTCTGGAGTGGTCCCTTTGCACGATCCAGCCCCATATCCCATGACTCGGCTCAGAGTCAAGCCAACCCTGAGAATGGGTGGGGGGGCCCCAAAGTGCCAAATGTCTCATGATTTGACTTCCCCAGACCTCAGTCTCCTAGTCTGTAGAGTGGGTTTGCGGAGTGTTTTGAGGGTCCTTTGAGGTGACACAGGCCAGATGCTGAGCGCACACTTGGCAAATAGATGCTGAGTGAATGAACGCAGGGTCCCAGGCAAGTCGAGCTGTGGGACTCTGGCCAGTCATGTCTCTTGCCGAGCCTGTTTTCTCCCGTGAAATGGGGACAGTGCAGACATGCCTGGCACGAGCTCTTGGGTTACTTCCCGTCCAGGGCACTGTGCCCAGCACGCCTGCCTCACTCTTGCCCATAGGACAGGAGTCTGGAAACCATAGGTCTCGTCTCGTTTCATCTCAGTTGTCATTTGTGGACCCTATGCTGGGTCTTTCTGGGGAGGAGTTCCCAGAGCCCCCTAGCCCTGACTTCAGGAGTTCATCCCAAAGAGGGACGGTGTGTGTGTTGGGGGATGTGTCACCACCAAGGCAATGCCTGGGCAAAGCAACCAAAGCAGATGGGGATGGAGGGGAAGGCTTCGGGGGTGGGTGGCATTCAAGGGGCTTGTGGGGCGAGGATGGGGTGTACAGGGGCGCATTCCAGCCCTGTGTCCTCGGAGTGTGGGAGGAGGAGGGGCTCGGAATGGCTGGCACTGAGCAGTAAAGGTGCCTCGAATGCCAGGATGAGGATCTGTCACTCTACCCCAAGGGCAATAGGGAACCAAGACAGAATCTAGACCAGGAGAGGGGCTTGGTCTGGAGGTTGGGCTGGGGCTCGTGTGGGAGAGGAAGAGGCTGGAATGGTAGCCCGGGCGGCCCAGATAGGGGTCCACTTTGCTTCCTTCCCTTCCACACCATCCAGAAACCACCCAGTTGGGGCTTTCCCTGGGCCCCCACATCTAAAGGCATAGCTTTGCAAATCCAGGAGAATATTTTGGGCCCCAGCCTGTCTACCGAAGAATCTTCCTACAGTTCCTCCCCACAGTGGCCTCAGTTTCCCCATCTGTAATACACACAGGTCAGACATACGGGACCCTGTTTTCCCAGTGGTGTATGGCTTGATTGAAGTCACTCAGCAAAAGCTAGGTGGCAGAGCAAGAACTGGATTCCAACCACTTAACGTATGCCCACCCAGAGCCCTATCCCACCTGATCCTTGGCTGGAGGAATGGCTGTGTCTTCAGAGGCCCCTGAGGAAACTGGCAGTAGGTCTGACCCCTGCTTCTGATTTTCTCCTCTCTCTTTCCGATTTGCTATCTGTAAAAGGGGCATGTTCCCATCTCATAAAGTTGTTTGGAGATTAAATGAATCAATGGACGTAGGTATGGCTCCAACATGCTCCCCCCGCCCCACCACCAACTCCTATTCATACTTCAAAACCCACTGCAGATTTTCCATCTTCAGTGCACCCCCAGGATGATAGCCTTTGGCTCTTCATTGTTCTCGGCTCTAGGCTCTCCCAGCACTTGATCCTTCCCTCTGCCCCAACCCTGACCCCATGAGTCTGGAAGTGTCTGCATATGCCTCTGTTTCCCCCTCTGCCAGACTAGTGGGGTGCTCCCTGAGGCTGCAGAATTACTCACCATGAGGCACAGGGGCATGTTGTTGAATAAGTGTAAAGAGGAAGGGAGGGGGCAGGGAAAGGGTGCGGTGATGGGGAGCCAGAGAAGGTGGAGGAGGGAGGAAGGGCACTCGGCAAAGACCTCAGTGGGACAGATGGAGAGAGGGAGCCGGAAGGAGGTGGGCAGAGCCAGATGGGCGGGTTGGGGTGGGGGGGAGACCCAGCTCTCCCCTGGCACGCCTCCTCCCGGCTTGGGCGGGCAGCGCGCGCAGGGCCCGGCCTCTGGCGGGCGGATCGCCTGGGCGTTGGGCTCGGAGAACGAGGCGCGGAGCCCGGAGCCCGAGTGTGCGTGCGGCGTGTGCGCGCCCGTGCGCCCAGGGCCAGCCGGGCGGGAGGCGGCACATGGATGCCAGCCTGGCGCGCATCTGCAGGCCGGTGGGTAAGGCGAGGCGCGGGTCCGCGGGGTGTGGATGGCCGGGCCTCGCAGCCTTGGCTTTCGAGTGGGCGACTAGAGAGGAAGGGGCTGCCCACCTGGCTTCTCAGAGCCAGACCAGGACCACCCCCCCACCCCCCCGCCGACCTGACCCAGGAGGGGGAAGAGGCCTCCCAGTCGGAGGCGGAAGGTCCCAGGCTCTGCAGCGGGTGGGGGAGGTGGGAAGCAGGTAGCCAGGCCGCGAGAATGGGGTGGGGATGGAGGATGCCGTGATGGGGGCAGGTTCCCTCCCTGTGGTCCCCCTCTCTCGCTCCCTCCCTCGGCTCATCCATCTCCAGAAGATTATATTTAAATATCTCTTTTGTGCAAGGCAGGAGCTGGGCTCGCCCCTAAGAGGCGGTTTCCATGGCAACAACAATTGCCAGCTTCCGTGTGGTGAATCAGCGTTGCCATGGCAACCCCATCCTCATCTGTCCAAGGTGCTGGGGGTGGGGGGGGAGGTGAGGGCCAGCGGAGGCGGGTGAGAGGGGTGGGGGAACGGGAGGCTGGAGCCCAGGTGCCCCATCCGCCCCACCTCCCTTCACCACCTCAGTCTGCCCTCAGCCCAGAAACTGGTCCCATGGGTTGAAATAATCTCCCCTCCCGCCTCCAGCTAGAGGGGTGTGGCACCCAGGTGAAGAGGGCCCAGGGTGTGTGTGTGTGTGTGTCTGTGTGTGTGTGTGTGTGTGTGTGTGTGTGTGTGTATGGTGGGGGAAGGGGGATGTGGTTTGGCCTTTCCCAGGTGGTCAGGGTTCCTCTGAGGGTGTGGTTGGGTGGCAGGAAGATTGGGCTGGGGGAAGTGGGGGCCAAGTGGGGAAAACAGAAGCCTCTCTGGTCAGGGGCTCCCAAGGCTGTGTTCACATTGAGGAGGCCCATATGTGCCCCAGACACACACTCAGAAAGAGGGAGGGTATCAGAGCGGGAGGGGCTCACCGAGGGGAAGGGAAGCAGAAAAATAACCTCTCCAGGCCTTGATTTTGACATCTGTAAAACAGTGTAAAAATTGTGCATCTTTCTGAAAGCTTGCTGGGCAGCTGCACTGTGATTTAAAAACATGTTTATCAAGCACCTCTGAATGGCTGTGGGGATCTACTCCGAGATTGTCTGACCTGGGAGGGGGGCTGGGACCAGCACTCTTTCCAACCCCAGGCCTGGTGCAGAGGGACCAGATGCCTTTCTATGCTGGTGGGTGTTGGCCACTTCCTTCTCGTCAGTTCAGTTCAGCAAACTCCTCTGATTCTCTCCTGTACCCTGCCCTGAGGGGCGGGGTTGTGATGTTATGGTCTCAGTCTGGAGGGAAACAGTGCAACACATAGACACTTCCTGCCCTGAGGCAGAGGGAGGAAGGGATCCAAAAAGGTGGAAGGATTGCCTGCATGGGGACTTTTGAGCTGGGTTTTGAAGGATGAGTAGGAGTTCACCAGAGGCACCGGGTTGGGAGGAAGATTCTGTCCTAGAATCAACCGAGAAGCAAATGCCACCCAACCCCACATCCCTCAAATCTGTTCTGAAATATTCGCATTAGCTGATACCCCTGGCTGGGTAAGTTGCAGGAGTGGGGATTAGAGAAGGATTTCTTCCACTGAACAGTTCACTGGTTTCTTCCATTTTCAGTGCTGGGAGTGGGGGACAGAGTCCAGAACAATAAGTCCAGATTGCAGGCCAGTCCACTGAAGTATGACAGTTCCCCCCATTCGAGGCTCAGGGAGCTGGCTAAAAGTAGCTGCCTTGGTGTATCAGTCAGCTACTGCTGAGTAATAAACTGCGCCAACCATTTTATTTGTTCATGATTCTGTTGGTTAACAAGCTCAGGCTGGGCTTAGCTGGGCAGTTCTACTGGTTTGTCCTGAGTCATTCATGCAGTTGCAGTCAACTGGGGCTCGACTGAGGCTAGCTGAGCCAGGACTCCCATGCGTTGTGTGTCAGCAGGGCATCTCTGTGCATGAGATCTCCCGTCTTCCAGTAACTCGCCTGGATTTGTCCACCTGGCAACCTCCATGGTTCCAAAAAGGCAACTTCTCTTGAGGGCAAGGCTTGGAACTCTCACAACTTCACTTCCACCACATTCTCTTGGTCAGAGCAAGTCGCATGGCCAAGTCCAAAAGCAAAAGGTGGAGAAATAGACTCCAGTTCTTGATGAGAGGAACCACAAAATCACGTCACATACAGGGGCTGCAGGAGTTGGGCCATCTTTGCAAACAATCTATCACACTTGGGGAGGCAAGAAGACTCCCTGGATGAAGGGTTATTGTTACTGGGCTTTGAAGGCAAAGTGGGAGTTTTCCAGGCAGCAAGAGCAAAGCCCTGTAGGTGGGACCATGTGTCACTTGGTGTGACTGAGGTGCTGGTTGCTGCCAGAGGTTGGTGGGATGCTGAGGCTGGGGAGGTGGACAGGAGTGCCCAGCAGAGCTCAGGTGAAGCTCCCACCCATGCTACCCCCACTGCCCACCTTGACCTCCCTCCCCCCTCTCTCCACAGATGGCACGGCCAATCCAGGTGAAGCCTGCGGACAGCGAAAGCCGAGGAGGTAGTTGTCATCTCTCCGTGGCCACCAGGCTGCGGGTTGGCAGAGGAATGGGAGGAGGGAAATCCTTGCACAAAGGTGGTGGGAGAGGCAGAGGCCCAGGCTGGGGTGGGGTGGGAGAGTAGGGAGGCCGTGTCCCCTCCTCCTAACCACAGGGCCACAGGCCCAGCAGTGGGAGGTGTGGCCAGGTCCTGCTGCTTTCCCCTAGAACTTGAAATACCCCACTCATCTCAGGGTGCAATAACGGGGATCTTCAGACGCAGAGGGGATGGGGTCCCTGAAGGACTATGGATTGGTTTCTGGGCTCTGCGTGTGTGTGCATGTTTGCATGTCTGAGCAAGTGCAGGTGTGTGTGTATGAGCATGCCTTCCTGGGCACGGCTGTGCGCAGATGTATGCGAGTGTGTGCCCAAGTGCATGTGTGTTTCTGGCAG
The DNA here is from genome assembly GCF_964270905.1 of Leucopleurus acutus. NCBI lineage: Eukaryota > Metazoa > Chordata > Mammalia > Artiodactyla > Delphinidae > Leucopleurus > Leucopleurus acutus. The sequence goes on along the minus strand of NC_139145.1, from coordinate 2,505,861 downwards.
GTGCAGTGGGGGTGCCTGCCTGACTGTGTGCACATCTGCGTGCCTGGGCTTTGCGTGGGTGTATATGTTCAAGTGTGTGTGCTTGACTGTTCCCGGCTGGGCGCGTGGGTGTGCAGGCTGGGCCCCGTGTCTGCATTAGGCTGGACCTCTGGGTGGCTGTGTGCCCATGGGGAGATGCTTGGCTGTCCCCAGTGGGATCCAAGGCTAGTCATTCTTGGATATTTTTGACCCCCCTCCCCATCTCAGGTGGATGGGGGGCTGAGGGAGAGCAGCCAGCCTTGGAGGTGCTGTAGCGGGTAGGGCTGTTAGGACCTCTGTGTATGTGTAGGATCCTGGTAAAGCCCATCGGGAATGGGAGCCTGTTTTCACACTCTCCAGCCTGGCTTCCACTGTGGGTCAGGGACTAGAGGGGGGGGATCTGCGTGTTTTCATCTCTGTCTCTCTGTCTCTTATTCTCTCTCTCCTTCTCTCCCTCTCCCTCCATCTCTGTTTCTCTCTCCTAATCTTCTTCTCTCCTCCTATCTCTCTGGTTCTCTTTGTGCTTCTCTGTGTATCTCTCTTTGCCTCTTACTGTCTCTCTTTGCCTGTCTCTGTCTCTCAGTCTCTCCCTGTCCCTCTCTCTCTCCCTCCTATGTCTCTCCCTCCCTCCCACCCCTATGAGTGACAGCTGCCAGAGAACGGGTTTCCATAGTAACCAAGCTCACCCTTCCTGGAAGAGGAAGCTGCTGCGTTCCTGATGACAGGGGAGCAGTGCAATTCCCCCGGGGGGAGAGGGGGACAGAGTTCTGGTACCTCACATGGGAGAGGCTGGTCCAGACTGGCCGCTGGCCTTAGAGTTGGGCAGGTCCCAGCCAGGCCTGCAGCCAGGCCCCAAGCCAACCCCAGGCTCCCCAGGCACCTGGTCTTGTGCCCACACACTGTTCATTCATTCAATAGACGTTGATTGCTTGGCCCCTCCTGAGCCCTGGCAAGGTTGGGCAGGGAGCTCTGCTGGGCACTGTGAGGATGCAGGGGCCCTCAGCGCTCACCCCTGCCTGGAAAATCTAGATGGCAGACAGACAGACAGACATGGACCCGGGCCAGGCAAGGCAGTTCCTAACCCTGGTACTATGTGTGGACTCTGAGTGCATAGGAGGGAGAGGCCGTTTTGCCCAGAGGGTGGAAGCAGTTGGACAGAGAGGCATTCCAGGCAGGGGGCACTGCATGAGGTGGGACCTCGCAGGCACGTGGAAAGGTGGAGAGACCTAGGCAGGGAAAGCGCATGGCTGTGTCCTCCCTCACACGCGAAGAAGAGGGCCCGGGGGGGGGGGTCCAGGTGCCCTGCTCCACGCCCTGCTACCTCCACTCTCTGCTGGAGGGACGGAGAAAATTCCCGGAGCCTAGGACTCGTCTGAGGTGGTGTCTCCGCCCACAGGGGACCGGAAGCTGTTTGTGGGGATGCTGAACAAGCAGCAGTCAGAGGAGGACGTGCTGCGGCTGTTCCAGCCCTTCGGGGTCATAGACGAGTGCACCGTGCTCCGGGGGCCCGACGGCAGCAGCAAAGGTGATGGGCCGTGCGCGGGGCTGGCTGCTGGGGGCGGGGCTGGAGGGATGGGGCGGGGCGGAGCGGGCACAGGAGAGCGCGGCGGGATCCAGGGGGCGGGGCCGGGATCGTGGGGCGGGGCTGGCCCACAGTGGGCGGGGCCTAGCACGTGGAGAGCGGGCTGGAGGGATGGGGCCCCGCTAGGTACACAAGAGGGTGGGGCTCGCTCAGGTGGCGGAAGCGGCACATGGGAGGGCGGGGCCGGCTCCGGGGGGCGGGGCGAGCAGAGACTGTCCAGTCCTACGCGGTCCTACTCGTGTGCTCGTGTCCGTCTGGGGCTGCCTGTCTCCACCTGACTCTGTCCGTGGGGCTGTTGCCGTCTGGATTTGCCTGTGTCCTGTGCCTGATCCTACTTGCTCCACCGTTCCTGTATGGTTGTACCATGCAGGAATGATTGTTTAATGATCTCCAGAAACTTGTTTTCTGGTCTACTCACGTTACTGCATGTACCTAGGGTTGAGTATCACTCCGCCTGTGTCTCTTAGTCTCTGACACTCTTTCTGAGTGTCCAAATGGCTATTTCTGTTTGGGTATCCATGTGCCTGGTGGTCTCCGTCTACCTGATTCTACGTGTTGAGGTTCATCTGTCTGGGACTGAGTCTCAGTCTGCCTGTCTCTGCCCTGGCGACTTTATCTTACTGGGACTGAATGTATCTGATGGTCCCTGACTGTTTATTTGCCTGACTCTTTTCTTGTAATTGAGATATGATCACATACTGTAAAATTCACCCTTTTAAAGTGTACAGTGAAGTGCTTCACAAAATTCACAAAACTGTGCAACTGTCACCACTATCTAGTCCCGGAACATTTTCACCCCCCTTACCGCAAATCTGCCTGGCTCTTCCATAGCCCTCTCTCTGTCTGCAACTGTAGCCTATGACCGTCTGTCTGGATTTGCCTGTGTCTGGTGGTCTCTGGTTGTCTGTCCACCTGATTCTCCCCTTTCCTGGTGACTTTTCATCCCCATCTATCCAGCTCTGGCCACATGGGCGTATCTGTCTGGGTCTGAGTGTACCTCTGCCTGAGTGTGCCCACAGGACTGCATCTCTCTGTGTCTGTGTCTGATGGTTTGTCACTCTAATTCTGCGTATCTGATTACAACGCTGGATCTTGTGGCATTGGTGGCTAGCGGGCTTTCTCTAAGCCCATCCCCTTCACTTGTTCTAATGGGCAGGGCCTGCCTCTCCACCTGTGCACCACCTCCTCACACCCTCTGATGAGGTCTTGGACAAACCGCTATCTGGCTGGCTGGCTGTGTGCTTGTCTTACTGTCTGATCCTTCCTTGTCCAGCTGTCTGTCTGAACAAATGGCTGGCTGTCTCTCGGATGTCCGACTTTTGGGCTGCCTGTGTCCACACTGACCGGCCGTGCAGGGCTGTCAGCCCCTCTCCTGTGGGCTCTCACCCGTTCCCCTTCTCTCGGAGCAGGCTGTGCCTTCGTGAAGTTCTCCTCCCATACGGAGGCTCAGGCGGCCATCCACGCCCTGCATGGCAGCCAGACCATGCCGGTGAGTCGGAGTTGCCCTGGGCGATGGGGGTAGGGGTGGGAAAGGAGCAAGGGGGCCCGGCCTTACCATCCCAGCCATCTGGTAGCCCCTGGCCCTTCTTCAGAGAGGTCATGGTGGGGAGAAGAGGCGCAATCTCTGATGGTGGTATGGGTGGGTGTATGTGTGTGATTGTGTGTGTGAGCCTGCAAGTAAGTGTGGAGTGTGTATGGATGTCCTGCCAGCACGTGGCTGCCCGTACGCGAGTATGTGCAGGCCAGTGTGTGTGTTGGTGTGTGCACGTGTGCATGTCTGTGTGTGAGCGTGTGGTTGTGAGTAGGTGGGTGTCAGTGTGCACACGAGGTGTGTGTAATGGGTATGGATACGTGTGCACGTGTGCGCTGGTGCATACACACATGTGTACACGTGTGACTGCATACGCACAAGTGTGTTATGTGGGTGTGTTCGTGTGAGCACACGTGTGCAAGTATGTATCTGAGTGCACATGTATGTTTATGTGCGAGTGTGTGTCTGGGTGACGTGGGGGGAGCTAGTGCACGTGTGTACATCTGTAGGAGTGTGAAGGCAAATGTCTGTGTGTGGAGGAGTGAGCATGCATGTGAATGTAGGCAGTCACGTGTGTACATGTGTGACTGTGTGCACGTGAGTGTGTGAGTATAGGTGCACGTATTTGGGAGTGTATGCATGTGTGTGTGAGCGTCAATGGTGAGTGTGTGGGCAGAATGCATGTGTAAGTGTGTGCAGATGTGTGTGAGCCCCAGAGGAGCAGGGAGAGATGGGGCTGGAGGGGCCTGCAGTTCAAGGCTGAGAAGCGTGGGGTTCCTCCTAGGGTGATGGGGGGCCCCAGAGGGAAGGGACCAGGTCATTTGGAAATGTCCCCGTGGGGCCAGAGTGGGGACGAGTCTGGAGCCGGGAGCCTGTGGGCCTGCAGCAGTGAGAGCCTGGAGGGGACCACACAGGTGTTGGGGGTGGCCCTGCCTCCCAGGAAAGTGGCCCTGGGAGCCACCATCACTGTACATAAATGTCCAAATCTGCCACGGGGAAGACAGGCCTTGGGGACCCACTCTCTGTTGTTCTGGGAAATGGGTGTGAAGAGCAGGGCAGTCTCAGATCCTTCCTTCTATTGCTCTCTGGGTCCTCAGGCATCAGTTTTAATCCTTAGAGGGGCAGGAGTCAGCTCGTCCGAAGGTCAGGCTTTCTCCTGCTCCGAGCTGTCCAGTGATGGAGCTGGTGGGCAGCACAGGGAGTGAGCTCTCCATCAGAGGAGCTTTTCAACCTCTCTGATGGTTGGAGCCTTACCTGTTCTCAGGTATGGGTGACAGCTATAAGGTCCTCCACGCGGGCCCCCATTGTTCCCTTCCAGCAGTTGGATTCTCCACCCATTTTGAGAGTGTGGTTGACAGTCAGGGTCCTCACTATGCCCCAGATGCAGCCCCCCGCGCCCGGACGCCCCACTTGTGCGCACGAGGGGGCTGCAGGGTCAAGTGTGAGACCTGGGATGCTGATCTCCAGACTGTCCTCACTGTGGCACCTGGGACTTCGAGGGTGGGGCTGACGGCTGCTGCTATCCACACCCCTACACCCCTCGTAAGGGACCCCAGAGTCCCGACTACGTCCCCCCTTCTTTCCCTCCCTGCTTGCGGCTGCCCCTGCAGGGTGCCTCCTCCAGCCTGGTGGTCAAGTTTGCTGACACGGACAAGGAGCGGACGCTGCGGCGCATGCAGCAGATGGTGGGCCAGCTGGGCATCCTGACGCCGTCCCTCACCCTGCCCTTCAGCCCCTACAGTGCCTACGCCCAGGCTGTGAGTGACCCCAGCAGACACACTTCTGTCTCCAGCAGGGCTTCTGAGACTTCTCTGAGGATCTGGCTCAGTCTGTCTCACTCTCTTTCTCCATCTATTCTCGGTCTAGGGCTTCTGCCTCTTTGCCCATCTTTCTGTTTCTCTGGCCCAGTCTTTCTGACTCAGGGCCTTATTCTGGCTGTGGCTGAGTCCCCAAATCCAGGCCACTTCCTGACCCCAACCTCAGCTGAGCCCCCAACCATGGACTATGCTCCGAGCCCAAGCTGAGCCCCAGCTCTGGACTGACAGGACACCAGACTCAACCCCTACACCCAGCCTGAACCCTCACCCGGCGTGAACATCAAATGAAGATCCAACCTTTAGTTGACCCCCAGATCCTAGCTGTTCCCGAAATCTAGATTAGCCTGAATTCTAGCTAAACCTCCTGGCTGACTCCAAGCTGAGACCCAACCCTGAGTGAGTTCAACATTGGCTGAGCCCTGGTCCCAGACTGAGTCCTGATCTTAGACTGAGCCCTAATCCCTGGCTGAGCTCTCATTCCTAAATGAGCCTGGAACCTAGTCTAGGCCCTGATCCTACACTGAGACTTAATGCCAGGCTGAGCCCCAATTCCTAACTGATCCCTGACCCCGACCTGAGCCAAGACACCCGGCCTGACCCCCTAGTTCCTGGAGGACCCGCCCCCCACCTCATGAGCCGTGATCTCAGGTCAGGTGCCACTTTGACTGTGCACGTTGACTCCCTCTCCACCCCCAGCTCATGCAGCAGCAGACAACGGTCCTGTCCACCTCAGGCAGCTACCTGAGCCCTGGCGTGGCCTTCTCACCCTGCCACATCCAGCAGATCGGCGCCGTCAGCCTTAACGGGCTGCCCGCCACACCCATCGCCCCTGCCTCTGGTGAGAGTCCGCCAGGGACCCATGGATGGGTGGGCAGGGCCGGGGCCAGGATCAGGCTCCCCGTGACGCTCTTCCGCTCCCCAGGACTGCATTCGCCCCCGCTGCTCGGCACCACCGCCGTGCCCGGCCTTGTGGCTCCGATCACCAACGGCTTCGCAGGTGTTGTGCCCTTCCCTGGCGGGCACCCCGCCCTAGAAACCGTATATGCCAATGGCCTTGTGCCCTACCCAGGTAACTCGGGTGGTCCCCGGGGGCCGAGGAGAGTGGTAGGAGGCAGGGAGGGTGTCCCCGGGACAAGCATGAGTCCCTATGCCTTGGTGTCCAGGGAACAAAGGGGCAGGACAAAGGGAGTCTCAGGTGAACAGATACTAGCTGTGGGCACAGAGAAAGAGGTTAAACATAGAAACTTTGCATCCAGACCTTTCTGGGTTCGAATTCCAGTTCAGTGGCCCTGGGAGGTTTCTTTAAGTCTCTGAGCCTCAGTTTGCTCATCTGGGAAATGGGGCGGATAACATCAGTCATCTCATGAGATTGCACTGACGAGGCAATCAGTCTGTAAAATGCTAACGCGTCACCTGGTACCAAGAATGGCACCATCAATCTTCATTAGTAATCGTTACCATTTGGGAAAATATCAGTGCCCATATTCATTCATTCACTCATTAATTCAATATTGGCCATGCACTGATTTGTTGGGCTGGGCTCTGCCCTCCTGAAGCAGAGGTCTCACTTTCCTCTACCCTATACCATAATTTCAAGGCAAACATCTTCCCACACCTTGCTTAGGTGAAGTATGTCATCTGCATTTCCACCGCTGAGAATTTGTTTATTCTTGCCTTGCAATGATTGGCGCTCACGGGGAGTTTCAAAAATAATATAGAGAGGTCCTGGTACCCCTCACCCAGCGTCCCTGGATGCTAACGTCTTATGTAACCACAGTATGTTGTCAAAACTAGGAAACTGACATTGGTACAGTACAATGAACTCAACGGGAGTTGGAGAGCCTACTCAGACTTCACTATTTACAGGCACTTGTGTGTGTGTGTGTGTGTGTGTGTGCGCGTGGTTCTATGTCATTTTATCACAGGTATAGTTTCATGTAACCACCACCACAATCTACATACAGAACTGTTCCATCACTATAAAGTAATTCGTTCATGCGACCTCTTTACTGTCTTACCTCTCCCCCATCACCACCGCATCTTCTAGCAACCTCTCTCCATTCAAGATTTTTTTGCTCAATTTTCCCCAGACTCTCCAGCTCTGGTTGCCTAGACAAGCTCTCCCCTACCCCTGTGTCCTCCCCTAGGGACCGTCGGAAGGTCACAGCCACGTAGGGGATCCATAGGGTGTCTGATGGTCAAGGTGTGGGGAGGGATAAAGGGAAGGGATGGGGATGGGTGGTGATCAAAAGCAGAGACCTGGAGTCCTGGAGGATCCAGAGAATAAAAGAGAGGACCAAGGCGGGTCAGGATGGGGACAGAGAGTTGGGGTTGATTGTTAAACCTCTCTGGAATCTGAGAAACCTGGATTCGAGTTTAGCTTCTGTCGTTTCCTACCTGAGCGGCCCTGTGCCAGCTGGTTTCCCCACCTGTAAAATGTTTCCATACCTGTGAAACGTTTATGCAGAAGTGAAGCTGGGGGTGGGTGTTGCGGGGTGGATGGACGACTTCTGCTGCCCCCGCCCCACTCAGCCCCTCCGTCTGCCCCGCAGCTCAGAGCCCGACGGTGGCCGAGACCCTTCATCCCGCCTTCTCCGGAGTACAGCAGTACACAGGTAGGGAGGCAGCGCGGCCCCGCCCCGCGCGTGACCCTGCCCCTCGGCCCCCGGCGTCCTACCTGGGCTAGCCACGCCACGCCCCTAGCCACACCTAGATATGGTCCCTGCCCTCAGAGCCGTCCTCTCATCCTACCTTCCCTCTTCTGCCTGTGCCTCCTACTTTGGGCCCAATCCCAGTTCTTGGCCTCCCCCGCGCCCCGCCTTTTTTCAACATTTGGCCCTGCCCCTCATAACCTGCCTTTGGTACCGCCCCTCATGTCCTGCCCAGACTGACCCCGCCTCTGCCAGGGCCTAGCTCGGATCTCTGACTTGTCTTCCTAAAGGCTGCCTGGGCCCCGCCCTCAGCCAGGGCCACGCCCACTCTGCTCTTCCCTGTTGCCTTGGCCCCTCCCTCCAATGCGACCACGCCCCTCCTAGACCCGTCCTCGAATGACCACGCTCCCTCCTTCTTCCCTAGACGGGTCCTTGGCCTTGCCCTCAGACCGTCTCTCCCATGTGACCACACCCCTCCACCTTCCCTAGACCCGGTCTTGGCCCCACCCTCAGCTGTGACCCCGCCCCTCACGTCTTAGCCCCGCCCCCACGCGCACCGGCTGCCCACCGGCCTCACGCCCGCTCCGCCCTGTGTCTCGCTCCCGGTCTCTGCAGCCATGTACCCCACCGCGGCCATCACGCCCATCGCGCACAGCGTCCCCCAGCCGCCGCCCCTCCTGCAGCAGCAGCAGCAGCGAGAAGGTGAGGGGGCCGCGACCTCCCCTGGGCGCCAGCCCCGCCCTTTGACCTCCCCCCTCCACCTCCAGGACCCCCGGCTCGGCCTGGCCTCGGGGAACCGCTCGGCCTGGGGTCCGGACAGACCTGGGTTCAAGCCCCGGCGTAGCCCATGGGTGTTTGAGGGGGCGACTGACTCTTCCTCTCTGAGCCTCAGTCTCCTCCTCCGGAAAGTGGGAATGGGGCTAGTCCCGACCCAGTAGGGATAGCAGTGACCCAGAACGGGATGATTCTCTGAAATTTTTCTGAGAGAATTTAGGGGGTGGCATGGTGAGGTATCTCGGGGCAAATGAGGCTTCCTCAGTAAAGTCAAGGGGGCGAGGAGTTAGATTCTGGAGTCGGAGGACCGGGATTCAAATCCACCCAGTTCTGACTTGTGAGCGTCATAAGGAAGGCACCTCACTGCTCCGGGCCTCAGTTTCCTCATCTGCCACTCAGGCGACCACCTTACTCCCTTGCTGTGGAGTAAGCAGCGGCGGTTCCTAACACATGGTGGGCACTCAGCCAGGGAGGCCCTTCCTCTCCTTAATCCAACTAGTGGGGGAGGGGGCGGGGGCTGGGGAGAGGCAACCAACCAGAAAAGCCCCAAATCGCCCCACGACCTGGGAAGCTTGCAGGTGTCCTGGCCCACAGACTGATTTCTGTGAGGCTCTGTTCAATTTCTCCCTTGCCCTGGGCCTGCAGGAAGGGGAACACTGGCAGGGTGCAGTGGAGAAAAGCTGGTCCCGATGCAGTCCGTGCTGCTGTAACAGGATGTATGCTTTCTGGAAAGTCACCTGAGTTTGCAGAACCTCACAATACCAACTACAAGGCTCGTGGGGGAAATGGGGTCGTGGTACACCATTCAGAAACGTTGGCTGTGAGGTGCCAAAAAAGAAAAGAGAAGATGCTAATGAAAACAGTAGCACAGTTTTATGTGTGTTAGATAGTTTAGAGATACCCGAAGAGTACAATAAATTTGGTACTTTATCTTGGAAAAGACCGCAAGTTTGCAGGGGGAAGTGGCATCCGAGGGGTTGCAGCATGTGAGTTACCTTGAAGTGATGGAAAGGCTTGTCTGAAATCAGACGGAGAGTCGGAACCCCAGACGGGGATGGGCCCTGCTCATAACATACTTGGAGAACTGAGAAAGTTGGATGTTGAAGCTGTGTGTGTGTGTGTGTGTGTGTGTGTGTGCGTGCGTGCATGCGCGCGCACATTTTGCTTTCTTATGAGGTTCGGTGCAGCTGCGTGTGGTTTTCTGCATTCACCTAGTGTTTCTTGGAGATGAGATAGCACACAGACAAACACAAAATTCTTGTTTGCTCAAAACTGTTCCATAACATATCAGTTGTATGGGAACACACTTGCATTTTAAAAACAAGCATGTAAGGGAATTCCCTGGAGGTCCAGTGGTTAGGATTCGGTGCCTTCACCGCCGTGGCCCTAGGTTCAATCCCTGGTCGAGGAACTATGATCCCACAAGTCTCGGGGCACGGCCAAACAAACAAAAACAAACAACAACAACGACAGCAACAAGAAGCATGTTAGCAGAACTGTGGTCCCCATCAGGAAGATAGGGGTGGATGTGGATGTGAATGTGTAATCTTGGATTTTGTATTTTCTGGGGTGGGGAATATTCATTGTGAGGGTGGGGGGATTCTCGGTGGTTTGAGGGCTACCTTTTCGTGGGGGGACCTGGGAGAAGGTTGTCTGTAGGTTTTGGATTAGAGGCAGGTTTGAGGACTGTTGATGACTTTGGATAATCAAGGTTTTCAAATGCTATTATTATTTATGGTTCTTATATGAGCCATGACTGGGGATTACTGGGGGAGGGGATGATTCTGAGGGTTAGCTGTGCTTTAAAAAATTATTTCTGGTTGATACAGCATATCATTTAAAAATTACCGGTGGTTTCAGGATATCTGGGGTTCGGGACTAGAGAATAATCTCTATTTTACTTGATTTTATCTTTGCATCATTTTTGAAATTATCCAAGGTTTTGAAAATTATCCAAGGTTTGGAGGGTTGTCCAAGGTTTTGAAAAATATCTGGATATTTGGGGTTTAGGACCAGGCAATTACTAGTCTGATTTTATTCTGTGATCATCAGACTTTCAAAAAGGCATATTTCATTTTAAAACCAGTTTTAGAATTATGGAGTTATTGCAAAGACAGTACAGAGTGTCCGTATACCCTACGCCCTGTTGATCTGATTTCTATAAATGACCAGGAGTTTGAGGCTTAGGGATTTTCCGGGGCTGGGGTTGTATGGGATTTTTGGATTATCTGGGGTCTGGGATGGAAGAATTTATCTCAGTTGTGGAGGGTAGGAATCATACGAATTTTATAAGTTCTCTGGGGCCTGAGGATCGTTAGAGCTTTGGAGTGTCTGAGTGTGGGATTTTATAGACAAGGGATTAGGGCTCCCGGCCTCCCCTTCCTGCCACTTCCACGCCTCTTCTTTCTGAGTGTCACGGGGCACCCCTCTCCCAACAGCTGGAGATGTCAGATGTGGGCTCCGGACCCGTGCCCCTCCCCCGGGGGTCCGCCTCCTCTCCTTGGGGGCTTTATGTCTTTCTCTCCCCCACCTACAGGTCCCGAAGGCTGTAACCTGTTTATCTACCACCTCCCCCAGGAGTTTGGAGACACGGAGCTGACGCAGATGTTCCTGCCCTTCGGCAATATCATCTCCTCCAAGGTGTTTATGGATCGGGCCACCAACCAGAGCAAATGTTTTGGTGAGTCCCTGCTGCGGGTGCCCCCTCCTGCTTGCCAGCCCCGTCCCACGCGCCCCTCGCCCTGGAATGGGGGTTGGGAGGGTGTGGTCAGCCATGAGACAGGTCTGGTCCAAAAGAATCCCTGGAGGTCCAGTGGTTAGGACTCCATACTCTCACTGCCAAGGGCCGGATTCAATCCCTGGTGGGGGAATTAAGATCCCATAAGCCGAGCGGTGTGGCCAAAAAAGGAAAGAAAAAAAAAAGAATCACATTTATAATCAAAGTAAACACTTATTAAGCACCTACTGTGTGCCAAGCACTCACCATGCAGCATTTCTAAGACTCCCTTGTTCATTTATTCATCAACAAATAGACATATGGTACACCTACTGTGTGCCACCGCTCAGCATTGTGCCTGGCACACAGCAGTGCAAGAAGCCAACAAACATCCCTGCCCTCTGAAAGCTCACAGTCTTGCCACTCTGCCTGTAGAACTTTCTCCGATGACAGAAATGCTCTACATCTCTGCTGTCTGAGCCGACCACCCCATGTGGCTGCTGAGTGCTTGAAATGTGGCCAGTGTGACCAAAGGACTGAATTTTTTATTTTACTTAATTTTAATGAATTTCAGTTGAAATAACCACCCATGGCCAGTGGCTGCCGACCAAATTGGAAAGCACAGGTCCAGGGGGAGGAGATGGAAATTAACAAATATAGGATATAGGCCAGGGAGTTATAAATGGTATAGACAAAAATAAAACTGGTGAGAAAATACAGACTGATAAAGAGGAGGCAACACTTCAACTGAGACCTGAATGATGAGGAGCCAGCCATGGGGTGTCTTGGAGAAGAGTGTTCTAGGCAGAGGGAACCACATGTGCAAAGGCCCTGGGGCAGGACAGTGCCTGGCATGTTGGAGCAACAGCGAGGAGGCCCGTGTGGCTGGAGCAGAGTGAGCGAGGGGGAGAGAGGGAGGGGGGAGGGCAGGGAGGGGACGGGGCAGGTCATGCAGGGCCTTGTGGGCTGTGGGGAGAACTTCCTTGTCCCCAGAAACAGAGGACATTAAGGCTCAGAGAGGCACGTAACTTGTCCAAAGTCACACGGCAGCGAAGAGGCAGAACCTAGGTTAGAACCAGTCTGTTTGACTCCAAAATCTGGGCTCTGAACCCATCCTGTCCTCTTGGAAGGGTCGACTTTTGACTATTTATTAAGCACCTCCTGTATATACTCGTTATCCAACCATAAAAGGGAAGAATTATCCCAATTTACATGGGGAGGAAAGAGAGGCACAGAATGGTCAAGCGACATGCTTGAGGTCACACAGCAAGTTAGGGACAGCCCCCCCCCCTCCAGTGCCCAGGCTCTCTCCTCTATGTCCTGCTTCCAGGAAGAAGAAGGAAATTTATGGAGGAAAACCTACTCTGTCACATTCAGCAGTCAGGGGGTCACATGCCTTCTCTGAGCCTCAGTTTCCTCCTCTATGTAATGGGAGGTGGGTGGTGTGAAGACATCCACCCACCCCAGCTCCAGATTCCCCTATGGCTCCCCATGGGCCTCAGCCAGACCCCTCAGCCCTGACCCCACCATCTCTCTGCATGACCTCCCACCCAGCCTCTCCCATGGAGCTCAGGTATCCTGCCCCCAAATGCCCGCACATGCAGTCCTCTCCCCCTGGAGGACCTCCCCAGCCCCTGTGGTCTCTGCACAGTCCCCCAGGAAGTCTGTGAGGACCAACATGTGAGGGGCAGGAGTAGGGCCAGGTGGAGGGTGTCATGCTGGTGGAAGCTTAAGGCGGGGGTGGGGGGATGCTGGAGTGTTTCTGATGGCCCAGGGTGATGGGGGGTCTGGGACTGGAAAGAGAGACAGAGACCAAAAAAGAGACAGAAAGGGAGGAACAGAGAGAAGAAACACAAAGACACACACACACACACACACACACACACACACACACACACACACACACACACACACACAGAGAGAGAGAGAGAGAGACAGAGAGACAGAGAGAAACAGAGAAATGGGACTGGAAAGAGAGACAGAGACCAAAAGAGAAGAGATAGAAAGGGAGGAACAGAGAGAAGAAACACAAAGACACAGAGAAACAGAGAAACAGAGAGACAAGGACAGACAGACAGACACAGTCACATGGGCAGACAAGACCCCAGATGGATAGAGATCTCAGAGGAGGCACAGGGTGGGCATCCAGAGCCTCGAAGGAGGCAGGCATGGGGTCTGGGGAGGGAGAACATGGCCCTCCCAGGGCCCCCAGAGACCCAGCCTGTCCCCCACGTCAGTTGGGAAGTCTCAGCAGAGCAGACCCCAGGTAAGGAGTGAGCGCCCCGTCCCGCAGGCACGCAAGCCCAGCGCGTGTCAGAACCAGGCCAGGGCTGCTGTGTGTGCTCTGCGAAGCCCTCCCACCTCCCTGGGCCGTCTGCCCCTGCGAGCGTACACCCCCGCCCCCAGGACCCCGTGAGCCGGGCAGCCAGGGCTGCAGCGCTGGAGCGAGCAGAGGACGCCCGCGTTGCCCTCCATCGTGGGTCCACCCCGGTCTCCGCAGGCTTCGTGAGCTTTGACAACCCGGCCAGCGCGCAGACCGCCATCCAGGCCATGAACGGCTTTCAGATCGGCATGAAGAGGCTCAAAGTGCAGCTGAAGCGGCCCAAAGATCCGGGACACCCCTACTGACCGGCCCACAGCGCCCCGAGGCTGCAGGCTTGGCCCAGGTGAGCCGCCAGGCGGCCCCGCCCCTGCTCCCGCCCCCACCCCGGTCTTGTCCGCACCCCCTCCTCATTCTCCAAACCCTCCCGAGGCTGGGGGGATGCTGCAAGAGGCTACAAGGAGCCCCCAGGTTTGGTTGACGGGGACAGAGCTGGACGAAGACACCCCCAATCCCCCCGCACCCCCCACCCCCGTGGTCAGGGCTGGAACTGGAGCAGTAGGATGGGGTTGGGGAGGGTAGTTAGGGAATCCTTCCTGGAGAAGGCTTTGAAGGATGAAAAAAAGGCACCTGAGATGGGGCTTGGTCTGGGGTGGGGGCGGGCTCTGGGGAGGTGTTTCTGTCCTGTCCTAAGAATCTGTTCTCTCAGCTGGGCCCCTCTGGGAGCTCTTCATTTGGCATAATTCATACCCAGTGGGCTGATGGGAGAGTGGAATATTTGCCCCACCCGACAGCATGCGGCGGGGTGTGTGTGTCGGAAATCCCCTCGAACAAATGAGCAAATCCCCAAGAGTGTTTGTGCCATCAGAGTGAACACCTCTGTCAACTCATCGCTTCTTTGGGGAATGAGCCGTGAGCCTCAGGGCCCAATGGGGAAACTTATAAGTGAGCCCAAGCCTTGGCAAGCCTCATCTGTGAAATGGGCCCGTGCCTGTGGCCTCCTCCAGGGGTCGCGGGGCGGAGTCACAGGGCACTCGGTGTTTTCCCGGCTGAGCCCAGGACCAGCCACCTGGAAAGCTCTGGATAAGTCGTTTTGATATTTTCCTCTTAACCGCCGTCACCATCATCATCACAGAGGCTCCTCTGGGGTCTGGTGCGAAGCAGGTGCTCAGTGAGGGGCTGCTCCCAGACCCTGCCGGGGCAGCACCCACAGATTCGAGGGTGTTCAGTCACCGGGTCGTGGGTCGTCGGGGGCGCGCTCGCGGAAATCCGCCACCAGAAGCCAACAACAGGATATCGGCGTGCTTTGAACATGCTGACAGCAAATCCTCACTAAGCACCTACTGTGCGCCAGACACTGTTTCCAGCACCACGAATGAACAGAAATGGGGGCGGGGAACCGCTTCGTGGAGCTTCAGGGGCAGGGAGCTGGGAAGAGGAGGCAGAAAGAAATGTTTGTCCCCAGTGGCCGGATGAGGACACGGGCTTGGCGACCCTCGGTCCCTTCCAAGCCGGGTGTGTCAGCCTCCAAACCCCGAAATGGACTCTTTCTACAAAGGTGGGGGCCCTTGGTTCCCAGACCCCAGCCTGGCCAGGGCAGGGGGGTGGGTGGGAGGTGATGTCGTCGGCCGACGTGACTCTCCCGCTCCCAGCGCCGCGCCCTAACGCCCCTCCCTTCTCCGCCAGGTGAGGGGCCTTCCCACTTCCAACCGATCCAGGACTTTTACGTAAATTACAACTGAGTTTGGACACCAGCCCCCCCCTTCCCCCCTGACCCCCTCCCCATAATGTGAAACGCTGCCCAAGGCCACATGGAATGGGGAGGGGGCTTCATGGTCTGCGGGGGACTCCTGAGTTGGGGGCCAAGGGGTTCACTGCCCCCTCCTGGGAGATTTCCTCGCTCCCACCTTCCTCCTACACACACAACCTTTGTGGCTTCCCCAAATGAAATCGCAACTTTTCCTATATATATATATGCATATATATATAGAGCTATAGACAGTATATATATTTTTTGAGTATAGATCAAGGGACCAAACTTTTCCGACTTCCTTCCATCCAAGAGAAGGTGACCCTGGGCCGGTCACTCAGCAGGGACGCTCAGAAGGGCTGAGGCTGGCGGGGCAGCCCAGTGTCCCCCACCTCCCGCTGTCATGTCAGACCAGGGCGCCGGCCAAGCACTGGGAATCATCAGCCAACGCGATATACCTCCAGGACTTTTGACACCCCCCTCCCCCCGCCATCGACGATTCTCGCGAGCCTGTGGGCTCAGCCGGCTTCAGTGTCCCTGGTCCTAGCTGCAGCTTCTGGAACCCCCATCCCCTTCGTTCCAGGGCCCTGCCTTCCCCAGTTGTAGGCACAAAACAGACCCCTTGGCCTCTCCCACCCTCTCCCCTCCCCAGTCATAGCCTTACTCATGTGACCAATAGCCCTTAGCTTTCCGTCGGGGACAGACAGGGTCGGGGGAGCCCCCCACCCCTGGAGCCCCTTCCCAAGGGTAGGCGGCCACCCTCCCTGCCTTTGGATCACCAGCCTGGAATTCACAATCTCATGACCAAGATCGCCACGTGCACTGGACAAGCCCAGCTTGCACGGGCTCAGCATCCCTTCACCGGAGATACCTCTACAAAGTTTTTTTTGTTTTTTTAATCTTTCTGAGCAGGTACAAAGAAGAAAAGAAATGGGGGGGAAAATCAAACGACAGTGGATTTTTGTTTCCTAGTTGGGGTGGGGAGGGAAATCCTGTGGGGTGCCTCTGTATAGCTACCCAAACCGTGAAAACCCCCCTTGAAGCACAGAGTCAAGTTCGGTTTTGTTTTTGTTTTTGTTTTTTGTTTTTTGGACATCCGGTGGGGCCTCGTGCCAGACGAGGCACCAGTGAACTTCATAAACTCAAGAAAAAAAATTTTTTTGAAAAGAAAAACAAAGCATTCCCTTTTGTTTCTACCAAAATGTGTTGACCGACCCAGAAAAAAAAAAAAAAAAGAAAAAAGAAATAGCAAAAAAAAAAGAAAAAAAAAAGAAAAAGAAAAAATATCTTCTGACCAACCTGTTTCGATATTCCAGAGTTTGATAATTGTTCCGAGACCCTGTCTAGTGCGCCTGTGTCCTGTGCGTCTGCGTGTGCGTGCGCGTGTGCTCAGGGGTGGCGGGGCCTCGGCCGTGTCTGTCCCGCCCAGCCCCCGCCAGGCCTGCTTAGGAGTGCGTGCTGGCGTGCAGTGGCGTGTGTCCTCTGGTCCATGTTTACCGGCTGTAAATACCATTTTTATACTCCACATCAAAGACCTACGTGATTTGTACGATGTACTTTATTTCTGCTACAAGTAATTTCATGAAGTTTCAACTTGCAAACCGACTTTTGGAGACAAACCGCGCCACACACACACGCACACAGAGAGAGAAAGAAAGAGGAGAAAAAGACTTGGAGGGAACTTTGGGTTGACTTGGTTTGAATCTCGAGGTCCCTGTCACTGTGGCGTGTTTCAGGTGAGAAGCTGCAGACTTCATCTTCATGTCCAAAACGCCTCTCTTTGGTCTGGAGAAACTGAAAGTTTATTTAATAAAAATTTTACTTGCTAAAGGACTGGGTCCTCCCTCATTTGCCCTCTCTTGTCGAAAAAGACGAAGTACATCTGGCCGGATCGGGTGCCTGGGCTAGAGATAAATCGGATTTAGAGTGAAGGGGTGCGGGAGGAAAAGGGTCTGACATTCCCATGGCCGGGATTCGGACGGATTCATCCAGACATTGAAGAAATGGAGTGTTCTTTCTCAAGAAGAGCCGGTGCCTGTGTTTGTTGATTCACACATTCATTCATTCATTCAACAAACGTTTATTGAACGGCTACTGAGTGCCTGACCCTGTGCTGGCCACCAGGGACGCAGCAGTGACCAGATGGTTCTGGGCTCTGCCCTCGAGGACATTCACTATTCATTACACATTTTTGCAATTGGGGTAAAAATTCATGCAACATAAATTTCACCATTTTTACCATTTCGAAGTGTACAATTCAGTGTATTAAGTACATTCACAAGGTTGTGCAACCATCACCCCTATCTAGTTCCAGAAGGTTTTCATCACCTCAAAAAGAAGCTCCGTCCCCATGAGCAGTCACCCCCGCCCCGTTCTCCTCCCCCAGCCCCTGACAACCATGAATCCACTCTCTGTCTCTGCAGATTGGCCTGTTCTGGACGTTTCCCATCGGTGGAATCACACACTGTGTGTCCTTCTGTATCTGGCTTCTCTCACTGAGCATCGTGTTCTCAGGGTCCATCCACGTTGTAGCGACTGTCAGGGCTTCTCTCCTTTTCATGGCTGAGTGATGTTCCAGTGTGTGGGCCCTTGGTTCCACCTTTTGGCCATTGTGAATCATGCTGCTGTAATTATTCGTGTGCATGTTTCTGTCTGAACATCCGTTTCAGTTCTCTCAGGTACATACCTAGGAGTGGAATTGCTGGGTCCTGGTAACTGTGTTCCACCAGCAACACGTGAGAGTTCCTGTTTCTGCGCATCCTCACCAATACTTGTTACACAATAGATTTGAGTTGGAATGTTGAGGGAGAAATCCCCGCATTGGACCTGACACAGTCAAGGACCCAGAAATGTACCAAAGAGGTGAGACCTGGAGGAAATAAGATCTAAGAGATGATGTGGCTTTGGCTGAAAAAACAAAGCAGTTGGAGGCCCCTGCCCCACCCCAGTGAAAGCCTCAAAGGTCCTAAAGAAAAAAATTCCTGAGAGCTGGGATGGGGAACCGTGAGCTCCAGGGTAAAATCCTGGAGTAGGGGTGTGAGTAGGGGGGATGGCCACACCAAAGCTGAGCCTTTCCAAATTCATGGGAGGGCTACTAACCACTCGATTTAATGAGCTACTTAATATCCTGCCAGGGGCTTTGCAGAAACGATGTCTTTTAATCTTACCAAGGACTCATCCCATTTTACAGTTGAGGAGACTGAGGCTCAGAGACAGGAAGTGCTTTGCTCCAGCTCCAGCAGAGAGAACGAGGCCCATCTGGAGTGGGAGCTGGAAAGGTGAGTCTGAGTCTACCTGGAAGGGTTTTCCAGGTGGAAGGAACAGCCTGGGCAAAGGCTCAGAGGCTTGGCATGTTGTGGTCATTGGATCATTGGCTGAGACCACAGCACTGGGTGAAGAGATGGATGCAGAGATGACAGGGGTTGGGTTACAGAGGTTCTTTTGCGACGGAGCACCTTCTGTGTGCCGGACCTTGTCCCCGCCCACCCAAGGTTTCAATCAAGGAGAAAGTACTTTTGGACAAAAAATCAAAAGTACCCTATCCCTAGGGGCTTCCCTGGTGGCGCAGTGGTTGAGAGTCCACCTGCCGATACGGGGGACGCGGGTTCGTGCCCCGGTCCGGGAAGATCCCACATGCCGCGGAGTGGCTGGGCCCGTGAGCCATGGCCGCTGAGCCTGCGCGTCCGGAGCGTGTGCTCCGCAACGGGAGAGGCCACCACAGTGAGAGGCCCGCGTACCACCAAAAAAAAAAAAAAAAAAAAAAAAAGTACCCTATCCCCACAAGAAAAAGTAATTCTCAAGTACGCTATAAGTTGTAATCACAATGAGACCAGCAAATCTGGGAGAATTTTTATTTTATTTTATTTTATTTGGCCGTGCCACGTGGCATGCGGGATCTTAGTTCCCTGGCCAAGGATCGAACCCTGCCCCCTGCAGTGGAAGCATGGAGTCCTAACCACTGGACCGCCAGGGAAGTCCCTGGGACATTATCTTGATGTCAGTTCGGAGCTACAGAGGATTTTGAGCAAGGGAGGGGTGTGATCAGGTTGGGGTGTTAGGAGGATACCTGGGTGACCTCTGTGCTGCTGGTGGGGTGTAAATTGGCACTCTGGAGAACATGGGCAGAATAATATTCCTACCAAGCATTTATTAAGCACTTACTATTTGCCAAGCATTGTTTCAAGCCTGTGTCATCCAATATAGTAGCTACTAGCCACCTGTGGCTATTTACATTTCAATCCATTTATCAAATTATTACTTTACTTCCTCAGTCACACTAAGCCACATTTCAAGGGCTCAGGAGTCACACATCCATCACTTGGGAAGTTCTCTCGGACAACACTAGCCTCAACATTTTACACGACATAACTCAACCTGCCACAGCCTTGTGAGGTATGTCCTATTAATGGCCCCACTTTATGAGCCAGTAAACTGAAGCCCAGAGAGGTTAAGTGACCTCCCCGAGGCTGCACAGCAGTAATTGAACCCAGGCTCTCAGGCTGGTCTCTTAACCACTATACTATCCCAATTCCCTGTCCTGTGTGGTGGCTTCAATTTGAATGTATTGTTATTCAAGTTGTTATTTGCGATAGTCCAATTTAAGCTTTTAAATTTAACTCAAAGTCAGGGAATTCCCTGGCGGTCCAGTGGTTAGGACTTGGCGCTTTCACTGCTGGGGCCCGGGTTTGATCCCTGGTTGGGGAACTAAGATCCCTCAAGCCTTGCAGCGCACGAAAAAAAAAAAAGTACATAAATAAATTTAACTCAGAGTCATTAAACATTTAGAATGTGCACCCGTGCAAAACAGAGATTCTACCTGAGAAGAATAGGGTTGTGCTTGGGATGGCTGAGCCCTGGCTGTCATGTAGGTGTTCATCCAGGGGAAAGAGGCTAAGTGACACCCAGGGCATATCAGTTAGCTGTTGCTGCATAACAAATTAACCCCCCCATCCCGAAATTTAGCTGCTTAAAACACTACACATCTATTATTTCACCCAGTTTCTATGGGTCAGGAATCCAGGAGTAAATTAGCTGAGGGGTTCTGGCTCAGGGTCCCTCAGGAGGTCACAGTCAAGACATCAGCCAGGGCTGCCTCATCTGAAGGCTCGACTGGGGCTGGAGGAGCTGCTTCCAAGCTGGTTCCCTCCCATGGCTGTTGGCCGGAGGCCTCAGTTCCTCACCACGTGGACCTCGCCATAGGGCTGCTCATGACGTGGCAGCTGGCTTCCTCAGAGAGAGTGTGATCCAATGTGGGGGTGGTGGTGGTGGTGAGAGAACTAGAGAGAGAGAAAGAAGAATATATATATTTAAAACATTCTCTCTGAGGACATATATATGATTGTAAGAATGAGAAGATGGGACTTCCCTGGTGGTCCAGTGGTTGAGACTTCGCCTTCCAATGCAGGGCGTGCGGGTTTAATCCCTGGTTATGGAACTGAGATCCCACATCCCTCATGGGCAGGGAACCAAAGCATAAAACAGAAGCAATATTGTAGCCATTTCAATAAAGACTTTAAAAATGGTCCACATCAAAAAAAAATCTTAAAAAAAAAAAAAAGAATGAGAAGGAAAGGCTAGACGTGGACTTCCCTGGTGGTGCCATTGTTAAGAATCCGTGTGCCAGTGCAGGGGAAACGGGTTCAAGCCCTGGTCCGGGAAGATCCCACATGCCACAGAACAAATAAGCCCGTGTGCCATAACTACTGAAACCACGTGCCACAACTACTGAAGCCCGTGTGCCTAGAGCCTGTGCTCCACAACAAGAGAAGCCACTGCAATGAGAAGCCCACACACCACAACAAAGAGTAGCCCCTGCTCGCCTCAACTAGAGAAAGCCCGCACACAGCAATGAAGACCTAATTCAGCCAAAACTAAATAAGTAAATAAATAAATTTATTTTAAAAAAAGAAAAGGCTAGAAGTGTATTCACCAAAATGACGACAGGGTGGCTTTGGGGGGAGTGAAGAATTAGAGGCCAAGATTAAGCAGAGTTGAACCTCAGCTGCAATCTTTACAAGGTGAATATATTTATTTTTCAGGAAATTAATAATTAGGTTTAAATACTTTTTTTTTAAGATGAAAGAATGGGAAAGACAGGTGTGAGAGTTATTTGGGGGAAAGTACCTACATGTAACTCAACTGCTCCACTGCCCTTCGGAGAGACCCTCAGAGCAAGGAATGGGGTGGGGCAGCCTCCAGCCAACAGCCAGCGAGGAACTGAAGTCTACCAGCAACCACATAGGCTTGGAAGCAGATCCTGCCTCAGTCGAGCCTTCAGATGAGACCCCAGCCCAGCACAACACCTTGATTGCAGCCTGTGGGAGACCCTGAAGCAGAGGACCCAGCTGAGCACCCCAGATTTCTGAAACTGAGATACTAAATGTTTTAAGCCACAAAGTTTTAAGGTAATTCATCATGCAGCAATGGTAACTAACACATCAGCAAAACCTCATCAACTACAACGACAGAAACTACAAAGTACGTGGAATAAACCTCAGAAAAATCTGCAGAGAGAAAACGGTAACATTTTACTGATATACATTTTTTAAAAAAACAACCAACAAACAAAAAACCAAAAAACAGACAAGTGGTGAAGTGGATGATGGAGGTACCCAGGGCAACTCACGATCTTAAAGGATCAGTTCTCTCCCTGATGAACCTTGAACAACATCACAGTTCAGATCCTTGCAGTAGTTTCCTTGGAAGTGGATAAACCGATTCTCAAGTTCATGTGCATAATTGAATTGTAAGCGAAGCAAGACTGGAATGTACCAAAATGAATGACTGTTTATTGAGCATATACTATGTGCCAGGCACTGTTCCCAGTGCTTTAGTTATTAGGATTAACTCATTTAATCACCACAGCAACCCCAGGTGGTCGGATCTAGTTCACAGATAGATAATAGAAATACAGAGAGGTTGGGTGGCTGGCTGCAGAGCCTGCCCACTGGACCTCTGCACCACACTACCCTATACAACAGTAAGACCCATTATAAAGCTACAGTAACTAAAATAGCAGGTCATCGGTGCCTGTCCTGTTTTATTTACTCTTCTGTTCCCTAGAGCCAAGCACATAGTATCTGCTCGCTAAATGTCCTAAAATCATAGTGCTTAAGTCTGGAAGCTTGAGCTTAAGTCTGGAGACTGCCCAGGGTTTGAATCCCAGTTATGACATTTATGAGACCAGTGGCCGATCTCTCTTCAGCTCAGTCCCCCCCACCTCTGGAAAATGAGTCTAATCGGGCACGCTTCTGAGGGCTGTTGTGGGGATGAACGAGTTAATGTTTACAAAGCCCAGAGTAAGCACTACAGAAGTGTCAAAATAAATCAATCCCGCGGAAAATTCACTTTCCAGAGGCTTCGCTGCTGGCCACCAGCAGGGGACAGCAGAGACTCACGCCTTCGTTCAGTAGTACTGGAGCCTTCACTTGAAATGCCACAAGCATATATTGAGCACCCAACTTGTGCCGCGCGCGCGCTGGGGGCTGGATGAGGTGGTGAGGAGATCCCTGGGCTCTCTCCTGGGACATAAAAGCTACCTTTCCCAAATTTCTTAGCCCGTCCCTTAAAGCCTGTGGGATCAGCCCCACCTCCCTACTGCCCCCTCCTCTCTCCACATTGAATGTGGTCCAGCTGCCAGGCCATTGCACGTGCGGTTTCCCACGCCGGGAAACCCTCCTGCCCTGGAGTTCTGAGGCGCTGGGTTGGGGTGGAGGCACAGGTAATCTTCCGAGCACAGGGAACGGTACTGGCCAAGGTGTAGAGTTGGGAATGACCCGGGCCCTAGTGACAGAACAGGGAGCCCTTCAGCCTGGTTGGCCTCAAAGCTACACAGAGGATGCAAGCAGGGCACGTGGTGGTCAAACAGGGTGTCACTGGACGGACGTGAGGGCCACGAGGACAGAGACCGGCATGCTCACATCTGGGTCCTCAGTTTCTGCTGAGCTATTCAAGGTGTGCATGCCCTTGAACAACCTCATTCTCTTTCCAAGCCTCAGTTTCCTCATCTGTAAAATACTATGCACCATCCAGGATTGTTGATACGATCAAGAAGATGAATGCACACGAATAACAGCCGTTGTCATTATAATATAACATTGAGAGAAGGCAACACAGGATCTCCCGAATCAGAAACGTGAACTCTCGGACATCACTCCTACTGGATTCGAACGTCAACAGGCATTTACTGAGCGCCTGCGGTTTGCCGGGCGCTGCTGTAGGTAGTTACGGGAGACACAGCCGGGAACAAAATGCACCCAAACACCCCCTGACCACGCCCCCAGCGCATCGCCCCGCCCCAGACCCGCCTCCTCTCCGCCCCCTCTTTCCTGAGCCTACCAGAACGAGGTAGAGGTGGAGGTTATCTACATATTCATGAGTCCATCAGCCAATCCACAGCCTGAACTCAGGCCTGTCTTTGGAGCCTGGGTGATTGTGACGTCAGGAGTGACGCAGTCAGTGATACTTAAAGGCGCAGTAACCTCCTATAGAGTAGGGAGTCTGGAATAGATTTAGAGCGACACACACCTGCGTCTCTTTGGGGGTCTGTACAATACAGGTTGGGATGTGCGAGGCATAGAAACCAACTCAGACTAATAGCACCGAAAGAGTGTTGCTTTCGTGGGTGAAGTCAGGGATGCGTTTGGCGCGCGCACTCCCTGCCAGGCACTTGTCCAGCGCCGGCTTCTTGCCTGGAGCTGGAGCTTCAGCACCGGGGGTCGCGGACAGCTCCAGGGCCCAGACAGAGGGCCCTGAGTGGGTGGGTGTGCGGGTGTGTAGAGGGCTCTGGGGACAGGGTCCAAAAAGAGCCCTAGGCCCTCAGCCAGCCCGCGGGAACAAGGGCCTACTCTCTCTGCCTGTCTGCCCCCCTATCCAAGCCTCAAAGGAGCCCAGCCCCCCAGATCTATGAATCCACCTGCCATCTCCAGGCGGATGTTCATTAGGTCGAAACTGTTCCTGGTCCCCAGCCCTGCTGCTCCCACGTCGTCTCCATGTCTGCAGATGGCAGTTCCATCCTTCCAGGTGCTGGGGACAGATATCTTGATGTTATCCTTGACTTCTTGCTTTCTCACTCCATAACCAATCTATTAGGAAGTTCTGTCGACTCTGCCTTCAAAAGTCTATCTTAAATCTGCGCACTTCTCCCCCCACCTCTGCCTCCCCTTGACGCAGCCCTAGGATCTCCCACCTGGACCAGCTCAGTCCCCTCCATCCAGGCCCTCGGCTCCAGTCCTCACCGGCGCCCCCCCGTCTGTCCTCCCCGAAGCAGCCACCAGGAGGCGCCTGTGAGCACCTGAGTCACGCCCTGCCTCTCCTCTGCCCACAGCCCTCCAGGGTCCCACCTCCCTGGGGGTAAAAGCCCAAGTCCTTCCCGCGGCCCACAAGGCCCTGCACGGCCTGCCCCGTCCCCTCCCTGCCCTCCCCTCCTCCCCCTCTCCGCCTCGCTCACTCTGCCCCAGACACACTGTCCTCTTCGCTCATCTTCCACCATGCCAGGCATGGCTCTGCCTCAGAGCCTCTGCACTGGCTGAGCCCTTTGCCTAGAACCCTCTTTTCCCTGGATATCACCTCCTTTCCACTCACAGCGAGTGGGGGTGGGATAAGTTAGCAGGGGGCTAACTTTCAGGCATCACAGGCCCTGTAGACCTGGTAGAGATATTGATCTCTATCCCAAAGGCAATAGGGAGCCATGGAGTGTTTTATAGGAGGGAGAGGTGAGACAATCCCATCTGCATCTTTTAGTTTCCCTCTGGCTGTTGTGTGAAGAGCAAACTGCCCACTATGTAAATAGAGGAGGCTTGTGCCGCTCCCAGGCGGGCAATGGTGTGGCTTAGATGAGGCCAGGGCCCCCCAGAATTCCCCTTGGGAGAATCTGGGGTCTGCCTTGATTGTGCTATGTCCCCCAGAGCTCAGTACAGGACCTGGCATACAGCAGGTGCTCAATAAAAGTCTGAGGAAGGAAGGGAAGAAGGAAGGAATGTCCCATGCCCAGAACCCTGGCTTGGAGACATCTGACATTGCATTGGGACCTCACAGCAAAGCCGCGAAGAGGACATCATTGGATCCATTGTACAGATGGGGAAATGGAGAGTCAAAGAAAGAAATATGCCTGAGCAAACCCCAGGTCAAGGCCTCTGGTGGTAATGGAAGGTTTCCAGGGGGAGGTGGCATTTGAGTGGGGCCTGGAAAGACAGGGATGAAGGTCAAGGGCCAGAGGAGGGCACTCTTGGCTACAGGAAAGGCATGAGCGAGCGCACGTCGTGCGATGGTAGGAGGATGAAATCCAGCTGGAAACCTAGTGGAGAGATTGTGCAGGGCTGGAGGTCGGGTAAAAAGGTCCTGAGCTGGGAAGGTCTGTCCGGTGCAGAGAAAAGAGCTTCCGTATCTGCCCCGCGCCCAGACTGGGGAGTCAGCCCCTCCTCTTGAGTGTGGGAGGGGCCTGCGACTTGCTCTAACCAATGGAATATGCGAAGGTGATGGCATCACTCCCACGGTTAGGTTACTTTTTCCTCCCTTGTGGTTTTTCCAATTGTAGTTAAATACATGTAGCATAAAACCATTTTAGGAGTACAGCTCATTTTAACCATTTTAGGAGTACAGCTCAATGACATTAAGTACATTCATATAATTTATAATATAAGCATTTAATGCTATGATTTTTCTCCTAAGCACTGTTTTAGCTACATCTCACAAATTTTGATTTTCATTTTCATTGAATAAAAAGTATTTTCTCATGGCTCTTCCATATAGGTTAGTAAGAAGTTTATGGTTTAATCTCCAAATCTTTGGAGATTTTTTTCACATAGCTTTCTGATTTTTTTTCACATAGTTACTGATATCTAGTTTAATTTTGTTACATACTTTGGATGATTTGACTTTTCTTTTTTTTCTGTTTTTGTTTTTGTTTTTGTTTTTGTTTTGCGGTACGCGGCCCTCTCACTGTTGTGGCCTCTCCCGTTGCGGAGCACAGGCTCCGGACGCACAGGCTCAGCGGCCATGGCTCACGGGCGCAGCCGCTCCGTGGCATGTGGGATCTTCCCGGACCGGGGCACGAACCCGTGTCCCCTGCATCGGCAGGTGGACTCTCAACCTCTGCGCCACCAGGGAAGC
The DNA here is from genome assembly GCF_964270905.1 of Leucopleurus acutus. NCBI lineage: Eukaryota > Metazoa > Chordata > Mammalia > Artiodactyla > Delphinidae > Leucopleurus > Leucopleurus acutus. The sequence continues at coordinate 2,479,593 of NC_139145.1, read as the reverse complement.
CCCTTGACTTTTCTTAAATTTAAGGTTCGTTTTATGACCTACCTTGGTGCGTATGATTAAAGAATATGGTCTATCTTGTTGAAGGTCCCATGTTAACTTGAAAAGGATGTATATTCTGCTGTTGTTGGGTGGAGCGTTCTAGAAATGCCATTTCAAATTGGTTGATAATGTTATCAAGGTCTTCTAGTTCTTTGCAGATTTTCTGTCTACTTTTTCCACCAACTGCTGAGAGCATAGTTTGAAGTCTCCAAGTATAATTGTAGATCTGTCACTTTTCCTTCCATCTTTATCAGTTTTTGTTTTGTGCGTCTTGACTGTATATTGTTGGATTGTTTGCTGGTTGTATGCGGTGAGATGCATACACATTCAAGATGGGTAAATTGGCCCTTTTATCGTATACGTCCCTTGCTTTTAATGTCTGCTTTAAAATTTTTATTTATTTATTTATTTTATTTTTGGCTGCGCGCAGGCTTCCTCTAGTTTCGGTGAGCGGGGGCTACTCTTCGTTGCAGTGCGCGGGCTTCTCATTGCAGTGGCTTCTCTTGTTGCGGAGCACGGGCTCTAGGCGCGCGGGCTTCAATAGTTGTGGCACACGGGCTCAGTAGTTGTGGCGCACGGGTTTAGTTGCTCCGTGACGTGTGGGATCTTCCCGAAACAGGGCTCGAACCCGTGTCCCCTGCATTGGCAGGCGGGTTCTTAACCACTGCGCCACCAGGGAAGCCCCCCAGTATATTTTAAATGACTATTTTCTTGGTATATTTCCCCTGTCCTTTTAGTCTTATCTATGTCTTTGTATTTAAAATGGGTGTCTTGCTAATCATGAATTTCCTCAGCTTTTGTTTGCTGGAAAAGCCTTTATTTCTCCTCCATATTCAAATGATATTTTCACTGGGTATAAGCTTCTGGGTGGACAGTCTTTTCCTATCAGCACTTTAAAGACATCCTTTTTTTTTCACAATTAAGTCTGTGATCATTCTTGTCTTTGCCCCTCTGTAAGCCATGTGTCTTTTTCTCCTCAGCTGCCTTCAAGAATTTTCTCTTCATTTTCAAATTTCTGCATTTTGAGTATGACATGTCTGGCTATGTATTTGTGGGAATATTTATTCCGTTTGGTATTTTCTGAGCTTCTTGGAACTGTGATTCGGTGTCTTAAATTTTGGAAAATTATTGGGCCATTCTCTCTCTCTTTCTCTCTCTCTCTCTCTTTTAAGTCAATTGAGGGAATCCCCTGGTGGTCCAGTGGTTAGGACTCTGAGCTTCCAATGCTGGGCCATTCTCTCTCAAAATATCCTTCTGCCCACTTTTCCTTGTCCTTCTGAGATTCCAGTTACACATTTGTTAGATCATTTGATCTTGTCCTATGGCCTTTGGGAGCTCCCAACCCGTCTACAACACCTCTTTAATGCTTGATCATCTTTTTAGGAAAGACAGAACAGGCTTCAGGCTTGTTTTCTGCTTAGAGTTGGATAGGACTGGGGAGGATTTTTATTGTATTTATCTTTTCAGCTGACCTTGACTGGTGGCAGCCTGTAGTGGTGAGTTGTACTTTTCTCTTTAAACACATCCAAGTCTTTTTCTAGAAATGGTCGCATGGAAAGGAAAATGTTCGGTAATACTCGGACATAGACAAAAGGGGGTGGGTGGTCTGTGAGTGGCAGGAGGTTGAGGGGGGCTTTCCTACCTAACCTCCTCCTTTGGCATCTGGGGAAACTGAGGTTCAGAGTGGCCCTGGGCCCTCTGTCCTTGGGACTGGGGGCTGGGAAGTGGGGGAGGTGCTGGGGGGACCCTCACTGGGTCCTGGTCCGGCTCAGCTGCCACTGAGGCTTTGGGCATCCAGCTGGCCTGCAGGGGTCTCAGTTTCCTTGAATGGAGATGTAGCTGATGAGTCAGGCCCCTCGACCGGATGTGGGGGGGGGAGGGGTGCCCAGCAGCCTCACCAGCTCCCCTGTCGCACAGGGCATGGCTGGGTCTCTAGGCCTTTCTTGTTCTGTCTCTCTGTCTGTCTCTCTGTGTCTCTCTTTGTCTCAGCCCCTCTGTTTCTCCCTGGCTCTCCCTGTGAAGTCTCCTTCCCTCTCCCTTCCTGTTTGAAAGCCACCTCCTACATCTGCCTTCCGCCACGGGGCTCTGACCCACTGTCTGAATGGCTGACCCCCACTGCACCTCTGTGGGGGTAACGGTCTCCTACGATCACAAGGTACTGAGGCAAATTATAGTTACGGGGCGGGGGCCTCCATGTGGGTGAACCGCGTCCGCTGGGCTGGGCCCTGCTGGCCTCAGCTGGGCAAGCTGGCCGAGGCGTGGCCCCGCTTGGGGCCACAAGAGCCATGCCCGGCCCCTTGCCCCTCCCCACCCCCCTTGCCAGGCCTGCAGCTTTTGTGCCAAGAGGAAAATGCCTTTGGGGAGAGTCAACAGGAAATGCCAATGTTTGCAAAACCCTGACCCGCTCATTCATTCATTTCAACAAATAGATTACCGAGAGCCTACTCTGTGCCAGGCACTGTTCCGGACACTGTGGCCAAAGCCGTGAAGAAGACAGACAAAAGCTCACATCCCCCCCCCTCCAGCTGGGGGCCACAGACAATCAATAAGTAAAGTGATTAAGGGAAATAAAGCTGGGAGGGGGCTGCATGTGCGTGGTGGCAAGCACTATTAAGCAGGGGGCTGGGCGGGCGCCTTAGGAGGTGTCATCTGAGCTGAGACCCGAAGGAGGCGAGGGTGGAAGCTGGGTAGGTGTTCGGCATCCCCCCCAAATCACAGAAGTGAGTTCTACTTGCTGTGTGTCCCTGGGTTCGTGACTAAACTTCTCGGAGCCTCCGTTTTCCTGTCTGTACTGACCTTACACAGCTTCTGGCGTGTAGTAGGTGGTCAAGAAACAGTTGCTGTTAATAACAGCGATCTGAATAATCAAATCTGATCCACACCCTTGCGCTTGGTCAGGGATCGGTGGAGCCTGTTGTGTGTGGGAGTCCCAGCTAGGGCTCAGACCCAGGTCCTGTCCTCTGGGAGTCCCCAGGCCAGACACAGAAACTGTCAGTCCCGTGTGCTCAGGGTTGGAACCTAGGGCCAGAGGGTGTGGGTTGCACAATGTCTTTCCAACAAGAAAAAGGTGGCTGAGGGACTTCCCTGGTGGTCCAGTGGTTAAGACTCCGCCCTCCCAATGCAGGGGGCCCCGGGTTTGATCCCTGGTCATGGAACTAGATCTCGCTTGCAGCAACGAGAGATCCCGCACGTTGCAACAAAGATCCCGTGTGCAGCAACTAAGACCTGGCTTAGCCAAATAAATAAATAAATAGGTATTAAAATAAAAACAACGGTGGCTGATAGTCCAAGCCTCTCAGGGTGGGAGGTAAGAGCGTGTACGTGTAGCCCAGACAGTGGACAGGGCATGGCTGGGTGTCTCTCTGTCTGTCTCACTCACTCTGTCTCTCCATCTCTGTCTCTCTCTCTTAGTGTCTCTGTTGCTCTTTATCTCCGTCTGACTCTCTCTCTCACCCTCAGGGACAGGTGGGGAATATTGGGCTGGTTTTGAAGGATGCATAGGAGTCCGCAGGTAACGAAAGGAGGAAGGGTGTGCCGGACAGAGGGGACCAAGAGGAAGCCAGGCCCAGTCTCAGTGGGGGCCTGGGGAGCATGGAGGGTGGTAGGCAGGAAAGAGAACCCGTCAGAGCCATGTTTTAGGAAGAATCCGCCAGGTTGGTGGCAGAGCAGAAGGGGCGGGCCTGGGGTAGCCATTCCCAGCATGCCACTGTGCTCACTCCCGATGCCACAGGGGTCAGCTTCGGTCCCCATTCATGTCCAGTCCTACTGCCACCATCTCCCATTCCCTCTGTCCACTCCTAATTGGCAGGCTTAAAGCCCAGTGGAAAACCAGATGCCACACGCTCTCCAGCCAGACCTCGCTGCTGCCACATCAGAGCTCCCAGCAGCTCCTGGCCAGGCCAGGGGGTCCTTCCTGCTGTCCACCTTCAGTCTCTCCTACTGCCAGTGTCGGGCCAGGGCATCAGCCCACACAGAGCAGGGACCAGCCCCTTCTCATCGAGCTTAGGCACACCCTCGGCGCTCCATAAATGCACAACAACCATTAGATGATGAGATCAAAAGAATCCCCCTGGCTGGCTTTTGCTCAGAAATTGGGAGAAGGAAGGAAAGAAGTGAGATGATGATCCCACCCCCTTCTCTGCGCGTCTGCATTTTGTCTCGTCCCCCATCCCCACCCGTACCACGTCCTCAGAGGTCAGCTGACATCTTCAAGACAGGGAGAGTGAAGCCCAGAGAGGCCCAGGGACTGGTCCGAGATCACACAGCCAGGACTCAACAATCCAGGGCCCTCGGATGCCACCCTCTTTGTACACCGAGAGTGCCTCTCCCCACCTCTCAAAACGTACCATCTGCTGTGCCTTGGCTTCAGGGCCCCGCCTGGAGTTAATGAGGCCTCGGGGCCTGGGCACCTCCCCAGCCAGCATCCAAGACAGGAGTGGGTGGGAAGGAGGGAGGGAGGACCGAGGGCCCCCGCTGCACGCACCCCAACTCCCTCCGGCCCCCGAGCTTTTTTCCCTGATGGAGTTGATGGGAAGGCGAATCAGCAGGGGAAGGGGAGGACGAGCCACACGCCTTCCGGGGGTGGGAGGGGGGTATTCCCAATCAGAGGCTCATTCACAAATCCACGTACCGGCCGCTCTCTCTCTCACACACACACACACACACACACACACACACACACACACACACACACTCTCCACGGCCTGCGACGGCCTCCTTGGGCTGTGGGTGGCCACTTGCAAGAGACCGGCCTGGTGTGTTTCAGACCAATGCATCTGCATCCCTCCCCCTCTCTCTCAAGCCTGTGATCTCCAGCTCTGAGAGTCCCCGGCACCTTCTTCCGACTCCCCCAGAGAAAGCCCCTCGCTCGGGGCTATGGAAGTCTGGACCCTGGACCTGCACCCTAGGCGGCCGGCCCAGCCTGTGCTCCTGACCGAGTGAGGCAGCTCGGGCTGCCCTTGCCTCCTTCCAAGAATGGAGGTGCCCGGGCCCCTGGTGTCCAGCAAGCCGGGCGAGACCTCGGTCAAATGGCAGCTCTGCTACGACATGACGGCCAAGATGTGGTGGATGGTGAGTGTGAAGGCACCCACCAGTGCCGGGTGCGCCTCGGGTGGAAGTCTTGGGGGGCAGGAGGGGACAGCGGGGAGCCAAAGGGCTTCTCGCCCCGTTCTCTGGCCTCTCGGATTCGGGGACGCTTGGACATTTGTGAAGGGGGTTCAGACGTGGTTGGCGGCAGCAGTGCCCCATCCCTGGGCATTTGGAAATGGAGGAGAGGTGGTCAGGAGCGAGGAAACCAAGGCCAGACAATGGAGAGAAAGCCATTCCGGAGTCTCCCACCTGGAAGCGTGGCCAGGGCTGCCCAGAGGCGGTTAAGAGTCCGAATGTGCCGGTGTCTGTGGCCAGGAGGGTGCCGAGGCTGGCCGTCCTCTGGGAAGGATTGCAGTATGTTAGCTGGATCTGAAACCTTGCAGTAGCCATGACTCCGTTGCCCCAGGGCCTACGATAGGAAGTTCTGAGTAGAGTGAGGTCTGGGGGCTAGGGACGCTGGGTGGGGGGCTCAGGTTAACAGACAGGAGACGGGAGACTGAGCTGCTGTGGGACTCTGGCCACACCTCTGACCATTTCTGTGCCCCCATTTCTGGGCGCCCTGTAGCATCCACCCTTAAGACTGGGCACCCTTCTGGAAACTTCGAGGGGGATGGCCATGTTCCCTGAGTCGGGACCCAGCTGATGGGAGAGAAGACATTCTGGGGCAAGGCAGGCTGTGGCACCTGGGGGCTGGGTGTTTGCTGTCTGAGGCTCTCCAGCCAGCATGAAGCCACAAGCCTGTGCGCCATTGTCTGCCCCGCCGTCCATCCATCCCTCTGTCCCTCCAGGAGCTGGTCTGCCGCCCGAAGTGGAACTCTGAAATCTTCTACCTACCTATCCAGTTCTAGGTCTGAACCTGGGTGTGCTGTGTGACCTTGGGCCAGTGGCTCGCCCTCTGTGTTCCTCAGGTTCCCCTATCAGGGAAATGGGTTTGGGGCCTAGACGTCTCAGGCTTCTCAGCAAATGTTCTCCGAGGAGAGCTGGGCCTTGGGTGGAAGACCTCCCAGGACCCCTCATTACTGCTGCCCCTGGGGTTCAGGTGACTCAGGTGGGTTGGGTGAAGCAGGAGTTATAGAGTATCAAGGTTTTGGGGTCCATGAGGACAGAGATGTTCCCACATCCCTGAGTAGCGTCGCGCATTGGTTTCATTTTTCATTCCTCATTTAGCCAACATTGATTAAACACCTGCTGTGTCTCCAGTCCTGTTCTCCTGCTGAGGACACAGCAGTGACCCAGACAAAGACCACGGTCCTCTTGGGGCTGATGTTGCAGTGAGGGAGACGGAAAATAAAAGTATCAGTGCACAAAATCGGACTTAATTATGATTGTGGAAGGGGTTCTAAGGAGCTGGGGGCTTTGGGTTAGGCTGGGCAATCTAGGAGGGCTTCACTGAGGAGGTGACATCTTATCTGAGACCTGGCAGATGGATGACAGAATTCATTAGAAGAGAAGGGGGAAGAGCATCCCCAGCAGGCACAGCCCATGCAAAGGTCCTGGGGCAGGATGGGGCCTGGCGTGTTCGAGGAACAGCCAGGAGGCCCGTGTGTCTGGAGCAGAGTGAGCGAGGGGGGGAGAGGGAGGAGGGGAGGGCAGGGAGGGGACACGGGGCAGGGTCGTGCAGACCCGTGTGGGCCATGGGGAGGACTCAGGCTTTTACCCTGAGGGAGGTGGGAATGCTGGAGGGCTGTGGGCAGAGGAGGGGCGGGGCCTGCTTTACATTCTTTAAAGCTCCCTTGGGCTTCTGTGGGGAGAAGGGATAGTCTGAGGCTGACGTGGCAGCTGGTACCAAGGGGAGGCCAGGGCAGCATCCAGGCCAGCCATGATGGGGGCCTGGGGGTGGAGGGAAGTGGGTGGGTTTCTGATGAAGAAAGGCAAGAACCTGATGATTAAATTGGAAGCTCAGATAATGGCGTGATTTGCTTAAAGTCACAGGGCAAGTGGAGGGCAGAGCTGAGAACTGGAGAAGAGGCCTGGGGCTAGAGGTCAGAGGTGAGAGTGATTCCACATCACCTTTCTCCAGGGTCCTGGGAATGTCAAGCAGTCTGTGACAAGGAGAATTGTTCTGTGCAAACTTGAGGTCTTATCAATAGAGGTAGAAGCCCCAGTACAGAGGAGGTTATGGATCCACTAATCAGCTAAGGACAGGTGTCAAACTGCGGTATATCCAGAAGAGGAAAGAAGATGGGGTTCAGCAGCCTGTGGAGAAAGATTGAGAGATTCAGGGCTTCAGCCCTAAAAAGATGCCTGGGCAAATTTGGTTAAAATTTGGTTAAATTCATCACCTTGCTCTGGGCTCAGTCCCAAGCTGGGTCATCTGGGCCCCCCACAGAAGATCAGCCCCAGCCCCACCCACATGGAGCCCCCAACACAAGAGCTGAAACAGCCAGACCCAGCCAGACAGTTCTCAAATGTCCCCAGGTGGGGCTGCCCTTGGGCACAGGAAGCTGATGTGGGAGCTGGGGATGTGGTCTGTGCAACCCCAGAGGGCAGAGCTCAGCCTCCGCAGGGGTCAGTTCAACGTTGGTAAGGACTATCACCCCCCTGGCTGAAAGGTAATGAGGCAACTGTCACAGGAGGCATCCAAGCCCTGCTTGGTGGGAATTCCATCCTTTTAAGTAGAGAGGACCAGGCCATTCTAAAAAGGTCTCCTTATGCTCAGAGCAGCAAAGATCCGTAGGTGAGTGAGGGACCCCCAGGCAGCATTCAAAATGTGGGGCTGGACAGGGAAGTGTGAGTAGGGGCCAAAGATTCCAGCCTCAGCCCCCAAATCCCAGGCAGACTCCCATCTCCTGCAGCCATTGGAGGCACGGCGCCCAGGGTCCATGGGACTTTCAGCACCCTCAGAAATATTTAAATTTATTTATTTATTTATTTATTTTACAACCAGAACAACGCAAAATGTGATAATAATGAATATATAGCAATGCATCTAGCCTGAATTATGTTGACATGTATACCAACGCAAGCAGAAAACATAATATTTAATAATTTTATTGTTTAGGGAGGAAGGCCACATGCATCGGGCCCTCCAAAGTCATAATGCAGCTACATTCATTCAGTGTCTGTTCATTTGTGCAAAGAGCAAATTATCTCACTTCTTGGTGCCTCAGTTTCCTCATCTGTAAAATGGGGGAGGGGTGCGTGAAGAATAAAGCCTCTTCTCCTACAGGGTCTTTGTGGGATAATCCAGTGAGCCAGTGACCATGGAGGTGTCTGGCAAACTGTTAAGGGCTGTGCCCAGGTCAGGAACTGTGTGATACTCACACAGCTAGAGCAGGAGAGATTGTGGTTAGATTCCAGGAGGACTTCCGTGGCCGCTCCACCTATTCAGTGAGTGCCTATTACATGTCAGCTGTGAGCTAGGCTGACCCAGCCCTGCCCTTCTTGGGCTCATGGTCCAGTTGGGGGTTAGGGAGTTAGAGAGACAATGAATAAATGCGTGAGAGAATTCCAAATTGGGAGGAAGTCTGCAAAGACATTAAAGGGGCGGGTAATGGGCCTGAGGAGGAAGCCGGGTGGGCAGGGAAGGCCTCTCTGAGTTGCAGCCTGAGTAATCTCAGGGACCAAAGAACTGGAGGTAGTGAGCACAGCCCGTGCAAAGGTCCTGGGGCAGGACTGGGCCTGGCGTGTTGGAATAACAGCCAGGAGGCCTGTGTGTCTGGAGCAGAGTGAGCAAGGGGGAGAGAGGGAGGAGGGGAGGGCAGGGAGGGGACGGGGTAGGTCGTGCAGGGCCTTGTGGGCTTGTGGGGAGGACTTGGGGTTTTATTCCAGGGGCACTAGGGAGCCCTGGGAGGGCTGTGAGCAGGAGAAGGCCTCCCCCATCTGCCAAGGGGGTCCCTCTGCCCGTCTGTGAGTGCCACCAGCTGCCTCCCCCGCCGTGTGCCCGGCGCTGGGGTAGGATTTGGGGGGCACATAGTCTCCCCAGCCCCCGGCCCGCGCCCGCCCGGCCGCCGCCCACTCTGCCCACATCTGAGGGACCGAGGAGCCGGACAGTCTGCTGCAAACCACGGAATGTTTCCCAGAGCGCCCGGGCCGGGAACGTCAGCGGTGAGGAGGGGAAGGGCGGGGAGCCCCGGAGAAGAAAGTTGGGGAGACACAGAAAGCAGGGCCAGGGAGGGGGGGTGGGCCCAGGCAGCACAGAGGGCTGAAGGGGTCACCATCATGCCCCCCACTTTACAGAGGGAGAAACGGAGGCACAACCAGTACCTGACCGCACCCATCAGCTCCCCACCCCACCCCGGCTCCAGGTCCCAGCACTTTCCTACCTTCTGGAAGTCCTTCCTCTCTTCCATCCTTTCTTCTCCTGGGCAGGCAAACATGGGGTGTTCAGAGCCTCCCCTGGGGGCTCCTGAGGCTGCCCCTCCAAGAGCAGGGTAGAGCTGGGCTGCTGCTCATTCTAGAAGTCAAGAGAAGGAAAAGCCATGGCTCAGAGAGGGACAGTACTTTCCCCAAGGTCACACAGCAAACTACTGTAAATTTGCAGTGCTGAGCCGAGAGCTCAAGATAATAGCCATTTGGAGTCCTCCCAACAAGCCTATGAAGAAGGAACTGCCATGATCACCATCTTACAGATGGGGATACAGGCTCGGAGAGGGACGGTCACTGCATGAGGACGAAGGGATGTGACAGGATAACGCGGTGGTTCAGAGCTTACCCTCAGGACCAGCCTCTGTCTGTCATCCATGAGAGGCTGCTATTTGGGGAGGTCACTTCACTCAGGTAGTGGGTGTCACACCCCAGCCCCACACAAGCTGATGACAGGGTGCTTCGGTCCACCTTCGCCCCTGGTGGCCTTGAGAGGCTCCGAGAGCCCGAGGCCTAGAGCCAAAGACAGGGCGGCGGTGCCTGGTCTTTGGATGGAAACTCAGGGAGCAGGGAGAGGGCCCTGGCCGGGGGCCGGGGTGGGGCTCCCTGGAGGAAGTGGCATTTCAGCCAAGCCTGGGGGGATGCTAAGGCTTTCAGCTCAGAGAGACGGTGGTGAGGGCATTCCTAGCAGAAGGAACTGTGCAGACACAGGTGTGGCGGTGGGAATGTGCTGAGTGTGACAGAGCTAAAGGCAGGAGGAGGTGAGTGAGGTAGCAGAGGGAGGCGAGAGAGAAGTGTGAAGCCAGACCCTGCTGGGAGCTGGGCCTTCCCTCCCGGGCAGCAGGGAGCCATGCTGGGTGAATGAGTAGGGAGGGGCATGGCCAGATCTCGGGCAGCTGTGGGATTGGGAATGGGGGCTGGGAGGAGAGTGAAACGGTGATCCAGATGGTAGAAAAGGAGACCTGAGGATGGATGGGGGAGAGGCCCAAGGGGGAGAATGGGCAGAACGTGAAGACCCACAGGCTGCGGAGAGGGAAAGGGGAGGAGGTGAGGCCGATGCTGCGATCCCAGCCTCAGGGGCGGTGAGCGATGGTGAAATTGTCCCTGAGGTGGGGACACGGGGTGGGGGAGGGGCAGGAAGCTGCTGAGTCTAGGGATCCTAGGGGATGTCCTGGGGGGGGATGCTGAGTAAGGCGTGGAGAAAACCACTGGGGCCTAAGGTAGTGCATGGTACATCTCACGTGATCAGTAACTGCTCATCCATGGGAGGGAGGGACAGAGGGTCAGGGAGGGATAGATAGAAGGATAGAGGGATGGACCAGTGGGTGGGTAGATGGGTGGATGGCTTGTGGATGGATGGGTGGGTGGGTGGGTGGATGGATGGGTGGGTGGATGGGTGGATGGATAGGTGGGTGGGTGGATGGATGGATGGATTGTGGATGGATGGATAGACGGGTGGAGGGATGGGTGGGTGAACATACGGACGATTGGATGGATAAATGGACAGATGGGTGGGTGGAGGCTGAAGACAGAAGTGGCTACCCTGAGTGTGAAGGAAAAAGGGCCCAGCACAGCCTGGTGAGGGCCAGGCCAGTGAGATTTGCGGGGGGGGGGGGGGGGGGGCGCAGAAACCATGTCAGTTGCCCCATAACTCTCTCGCAGTGAGGCCCCCCCAAGTCCTCTCCTCTGTCCTCACTCTCCACAGACAGCTGTGGGGCTAGATACTCCTCTCCACACACACATGGCTCAGCTCTGGGGGGCCCACCGCAGACAAATCAGTGGAAAATTAAAATAGTGTCTGTGTGCTGGTTATTGGCGGCCTCAGCTGGGCCACTTAATGACCCCTTTCTGGGGATTGTTACCAGCTGGAGGTGGCTGGGGGTGGGCATCAGCGCCGAGCCACCCAATCTGAAAGGGAGAGGGAGGGGGTGGTCCCTGGAAACAGTGCTGCCGGGAGAGGGCAAGGGCCATACGGTGGTCGTGATGGGAATCCAGGAAAAAGATGGTGCTGGGCTCTAGGTATGGACCAGCCTGGGCCCCGCATTCTGGTGGGTCCTCCCTCAGGGCCTCTGCCCTGCAATCCCTCCTGCGGGGGTGCCTGGTAGTTTCAGCTCATCTTTTAAGTCTCAGGCCCAATGGCACCACCTCCTGGAAGCCCTCCGCAGACCAGATCAACTCCTCCAATCATTTACTCGCTGCCCTGCTCACCTGTAGGTATAATGTTAAGAGCAAGAACTTCACTTTGCCACTCACCAGCTGTGTGTCCTCGGTAAGTCACATTCTCTCTCTCTGCCTCATTTTCCTCATCTGTAAAACAGGGATGATAATAACCCCTTCCTCATAGAACTGTTGGGAGGATTCAGTGAGCTATTCAGGGCAAACTGGTAATTACTGAACATTTACTATGTGCTGGGCAATCCCATTTTAGGGATGGGTCACTGAGGCCCACAGTTAGATAAACTAACCTGATACCGTCATTGTGTTGTGTGCCTGGACCAGGACAATCCCTTCTGCCCTGATTCCCCAGCTCCCACCCTAGTCTCCACAGTCTGTCCTCCCCATAAGGACCACCAGAGGGTGCAGGTGAGCACCTGAGGCAGGTCCTCCTCCCTCCTCTGCCCACAGCCCTCCAGGGCTCCCACCTCCCTGGGGGTAAAAGCCCAAGTCCTCCCCACCGCCCACAAGGCCCTGCACGACCCGCCCCGTCCCCTCCCTGCCCTCCCCCCTCCCTCTCTCCCCCTCGCTCACTCTGCTCCAGACACACGGGCCTCCTCACTGTTCCTCCAACACACCAGGCACGGTGCTGCCCCAGGGCCTTTGCACGGGCCGTGCCTTCCACCCGAGATGCTGTTCCATATCCTTTGGCCAAACTGGCTTTGTCTCATTCTTCAGTTCTCAGCCCAAATGGCCTTCGGACAGGCCCCCTTCCCAACTAAAGCCGGTCTTTCTGCTGTTCTGTCCTTACCCCTCCCCCATTCTTCTCCTGAATGCAACAAGCACAAGTTGCAATTATATTCTGTGTCATTCTGTATCTCCCACTGGACCACAAATGAGAGTAGGGATTTCTGCCCTGGCCTTCTCTGGGTCCCCAGCGCTCCACATAGGACATGGCACACAGGAGGCGCCGAATAAATGTTTATTGAAAAATGAACAAAGGAGTAGATAAACATCACACAAATAATGTGCATGACAGAGCAGTCACAAACTCCCATCTCTCAAAGCTCAGCACCTTTATTCGCCCTGCTCTGGCTGACTTGATGATGATTTTAAAAGAGTAGTTCATAGATGCCGCTCTTTTTTTTTTTTTACTTTCCGTTTTTAAGATTCAGTCACATACGAGATAAGACAAATCCAGAGGGCAGAAATAGACCTCGATATATTTGGGGACTTTTCCAATTGGTGGAGAAATGACGGATTCTTCGATAAATTTTGATCGAAGGACAGCTTTAAGGAAAAAAAAAAACTCCAACATTTTATTTTGGTATAGTTTTAGAGAAAAGTCACAAAGGTAACAGAGAATTCCCATGTACCCTCACCCGACTGCGCTGATGGGAAAATCTTTCTTAGCAGCTGTGCATTTGTCACAACAAAGAAATTAACATCAGGACAGTAGTATTAACTAAACTCCGTCTTTTAACATCACCACCTGAGTTTTATCATTTTTTCTATTAATGCCCTCTTTTGGCTCCAGGATCCCACATGGCGTTTAGTCATCATGCCTCCTTAGGCTCCCTGGGCTATGATAATTTCTCCGTCCTTTCTTGTTTATCATGACCTTGACTGTGTCGGGGAGGACTGGCTGGCCTCCTGAGAACATTCCCTGATCCGGGTTTCTTGCATATTTTCTGATGATTAGACCGGGGTTTTGGGGAGGAAGACACAGAGGTGAAATGCCCTTCTCATTACACCCCATCAGGGGTCCCTGACGTGCACACGACATCACCCTGAGGGTAACCTTTTTTAAAAAATTGAACAGTAGTTGATTTACAATATTGTGTTAGTTTCAGGTGTACAGCAAAGTGATTCAGTTACATATTTATTCATATATTCTTTTTCAGATTCTCTTTCGTTATAGGTTATTACAGGGTATTGAATATAGTTCCCTGTGCTATACAGTAAATCCTTGTTGTTTATCTATTTCATATATAGTAGTGTGTATCTGTTAATCCCATACTCGTAATTTATCCCTCCCCTCACCTTTCCCCTTTGGTAACCATAAGTTTGTTTTCTATGTCTGTGAGTCTGTTTCTGTTTTGTAAACAAGTTCATTTGTATTATTTTTTAGATTCCACACATAATGGATATGATATGATATCATATGATAGCTGTCTTTCTCTGTCTGACTTACTTCACTTAGTATGATAATCTCTAGGTCCATCCATGTTGCTGTAAATGGCATTATTTCATTATTTTATGGCTGAGTAATATTCCATTGTATATATATACCACATCTTCTTTATCCATTCCTCTGTCAATTGACATTTAGGTTGTTTCCATGTCTTGGCTATTGTAAATAGTACTGCTATGAACACTGGGGTGCATGTGTCTTTTTTAATTAGAGTTATCTCCGGATATATGCGCAGGAGTGGGATTGCTGGATCATATGGCAACTCTATTTTTAGCTTTTTAAGGAACCTCCATCCCATTTTCCATAGTAGCTGCACCAACTTACATTCCCACCAACAGTGTAGGAGGGTTCCCTTTTCTCCACACCCTCTCCAGCATTTATTATTTGTAGACTTTTTGATGATGGCCATTCTGACCAGTGTGAGGTGATACCTCATTGTAGTTTTGATTTGCATTTCTCTAATAATTAGCAATGTTGAGCATCTTTTTTTTTTTGATATTGAGTTGTATGAGCCGTTTGTGTATTTTGGAAATTAAGCCCTTGTTGGTCACATCATTTGCAAATATTTTCTCCCAGTCTATAGGTTGTCTTTTCATTCTGTTTATACCCTGAGATCAACCTTGATCACGTGGTTATGATGGTCCACCAGGTTTCCCCACTGTGAGGCTACGCTTGTCCCCTTTTCGTGCTTTTTTCTTTGGGAGCCAGTCACTAAGTCTAGCACCCCTAGACTCGCCTCCAGGAGGGAGGAATAGCTACATGAATTATGTAAAATTCTTCTGCAAGGGAGATTGTTGTCGTCTCCTCCATTTATTTATTTATTAATTCGTTTATTATGATCAGTATGGACTGATGACATGTTAATGTTAGGTTCTAGTTTATCATCTGATACTGCATTATTCATTTTTTTGCTTTGATTTTTTTGGCTTTGACATTGGAGCTCTTTCAGGTGGCTCCTGTGAGGGGGCAGGACAATTTTTTAAGCCTTGGAGAAGAAAACTTAAATTGCCTCCCTATACTATATCTTTCAGCAATATCCATTACAAATGGGTCAACAGTGAAGCCATAAAAAAATTAAAACACAAAAGTACTAGAAGAAAATATGGGAGAAACTGTTTATAAGATCAGAGTGGAAAGGCCTTTCTAAGCAAGCACAAAGTCCCCTGAAGTCATAAAAGAAATGTTATGTTTTATTACATAAAAAATAAAATTTCATGGAGGGCAAAAAGGCCCCAAAATCAACAACAAATGTGAGAGAAATATTTGCACATACTTGCAAAAGATTTTTGCCAGACAACAAATATGTAAAGAGTGCCTACAAATCAACAAGAAAAGACCAACTGAAAAAAGATGCAAAGGATATGAACGGACCATCCCAGAAAAGACCTGAAAGAAATAAAAATGGATTCAAAATCTGTGAAAAGATGTTTGACCTTATAGGGTGAGACATTCACAATAAAGCTACAATGGGATTTCTATCGTTTGGATTGCTAAAAAGCTAAAGTTTTCTTGTATGCTGCATTGTAAGTCATGGGGCACTGGTTCTCAACCAGGAGTGATTTTGACCCCAGAGGATACTCTGTGATGTCTTAAGACATTTTTGATTGTCATGACTAAGGGGAGGAAGCTACTAGGATCTAGCGGGAGGAGGTCAGGGGATGGGGTTCAACACCCGACAATGCACAGGATGCCTGCCCCTCCCCCAGCAAAGAATGCTCCAGCCCAAAACGTCAATAAGGAAGCAAGCTCTTTTGTGTATTACTTGGGAGAACATACATGTTTTAGAGGCAATTTGGTATTATAGCATCTGCCAAAGTTTAAAGTGCAAACATCTTTTAAAAAATTTCTTTTTAATTGAAGTATAGTTGATTTACAATGTCGTGTTCATTTCAGGTGTACAGCAAAGTGATTCAGTTATGTATATATTCTTTTGCAGATTCTTTTTTTTTAAATTTATTTTACTTATTTATTTTTGGCTGCGTTGGGTCTTCATTGCCGTGCAAAGGCTTTCTCTAGTTGTGGTGCTCAGGCTTCTCCTTGCGTTTGGCTTATCTTACTGCAGAGCACGGACTCTAGGCACCCAGGCTCAGTAGTTGTGGCTCGCCGTCTCTAGAGCACAGGCTCAGTAGTTGTGGTGCACGGGCTTAGCTGCTCTGCGGCCTTTGCGGATTCTTTTTCCTTGTAGGTTATTACAAAATATTGAGTCTAGTTCCCTGTGCTATCCAGTAGGTCCTTGTTGGTTATCTATTTTATACATAGTAGTGTGTATATGGTTTTAAAAAAATATTTATTTATTTGGTTGCACCAGGTCTTAGTTGCAGCAGGCGGACTTCTTAGTTGCAGCAGGCGGACTCCTTAGTTGTGGCTCGCCAACTCCTCAGTTACGGCATGCGAACTCTTAGTTGCAGCACACATAAGGAATCTAGTTTCCTGGCCAGGGATCAAACCCGGGCCCCCTGCATTGGGAGTGCAGAGTCTTAACCACTGCACCATCGGGGAAGTCCCTGTAGTGTGTATATGTTAATCACAAACTCATAATTTACCTTTCCCCCCAACCCGGCAAACACCTTTCAACACCACATTTCCAATTCTTGCAATATATCCTACATGTCTGCAGAGATACATGTGTGAAGGTATTTGGCACCATATTGTTTGTGGTAACAAACACTGGTAACAATCAAAATTAGCCTCAAGAGAAGACTAATTTATACAAACCGTGGTCAGCAGAAAACAGGATGGTGGTTCCTCAAAAACTTAAACACAGAATCACCATATGACCCAGCAATTCCACTCCTGGGTGCATCCCCATCTGAATTGAAAGCAGAGGCACAAAGAACTATTTGCACACCCCATGTTCATAGCAGCATTATTCACAACAGCCAAAAGGTGGAAGCAACCCAAGTGTCCGTCGACAGATGATGGATAAACAAAATGTGGTCCATCCACACGATGAAATATATTATTCAGTCTTAAAAAGGAAGGAAATTCTGACATGCTCTCCAACATGGATGAACCTTGAAGACATCATAGTGAATGAAAAAAGCCAGACGCAAAAGGACAAAGTGTCTGATTCCACTCACGTGAGGTCCCTAGAGGAGTCAAATCCATAGAGACAGGAAGTAGATGGTGGGGACCAGGGGCTGGGGTGAAGGATGGGACGTCAGTGTTTAAAGGGAACAGAGTTTCAGTTTGGGAGGATGAGAAAGTTCTGGAGATGGATGGTGGGGATGGTTGTACGACAATGTGAATGTGCTTAATGCCACTGAGCTGTGCACTTAAAAATGGTTAACATGTTAAACTTTATGTTATACATCTTTTACCACAATTTTTTTTTTTTTAAAAGTGTGCATCCATGCAGTTGACTTCAGTCCTTAACAAGCTGCTTTGGCTGTTGATGGGCAACCATCTCTTAGGACAAACCAAGCGATAAAGGCTGCAATGCTTATGGGTCCCGCGAGAGGGCAGCACATGACCGGGAGACCCGCCTTAACGCTTTGATACACGTTGGCACGTTACTGAAGGTTTCCTTTCTGTTTCCCACCTTTTTTGTTTTGTTTTATTTACCTCTGTATTTCTATCCTTTTTTCCTATTACTGTTCCTCCATAGGCAAACGTCTCAAGTGTTCAACGTGTGTCTTTTTTACATCTATGTGTCATTGAAAATGTATTTTGTTAGGTTGCATGTGTAGGTGATATGCCTAGAAAGATGATGCATGAGTGACTGTGTGGCTGTGTGCCAATAAAACTTTATTTATAATAGCCAGGGATGGGCTGTGTATTGGTCAGGGCTCTCCAGAGAAGCAGAACCAATAGGGTGTGTGTGTATGTATGTGTGTGTGTGTGTGTGTGTGTATAGACATAGACAGATAGATGTAGAAATAAAGATAATTATTTTAAGGAGTTGTCTCATGCTATGTAGGAGCTGGCAAGTCTGAAATTTGTAGGGTAGGCCAGCATGCTGGAAATTCAGTTATGAGGCAGTGTTGCAGCCTTGAGCCTGAAATCTGTAGGCCAGGCAGGCTGGAGACTCAGGCAGGACTTCTGTGTTACAGTTTCGAGGCAGAATTCCTTCTTTCACCAGGAAACCTCAGTGTTTGCAGTTAAGTCCTTCGACTGATTTGACGCGGCCCACCCACATCCTGGAGGGCCATGTCCTTCACTTAAAGTCAACTGATGCAAATGTGAACGGCATCTACACAATCCTTGCACAGCAACATTTAGACGAGGGATCACAAAATGTAACCATCCCAGGCTGAATTTGATCCATAGGCCACAGCGTGCCAACACCCATGTCTTAATTTCCTGGGGCTGTTAGAAATGTCACAAATCAGGTGTCTCGAGCCACAGAAATTTGCTGTCTCACAGCTCTAGAGGCTAGAAGTCCAAAATCACGGTGTCTGCAGGGCTGGTTCTTTCTGAGGCCGTGTCGAAGAATCCGTTCCACATCCCCCTCCTTGGCTTGTAGACATCTGTCTTCATGTTCACACGGCCTCTCCCTGGGTGCACATCTCTGCCCACATTTCCCCTTTTTAGAAGGACACCAGGCTTATTGGATTAAGGCCCACCCTAATGACCTCATTTTTAGCTTGATCACCTCTGTAAAGGTCCCATCTCCAAGTACCGTCACATTCTGAGGTCCTGGGTTTTAGGACTCCCGTGTACGCATTTGGGGAGGATACAATTTGACTCGTAGTAACCTGTTATAAATGTGGATGGTTCTTTCTCCTTACTGTATAATATTCCATTGTATGAACATACCTCACTTTTTTCTTCTGTCCTAGTAAGGATGGGCATTCTGGTTGTTTCTATTTTGGGGTTTTTATGAGTGAAGCTGCTATGGCCGTTCCTATATGTGCCTTCTGGTGAATAGATGCAGCATTGCTGTTAGGTGTGTACCTACCTATGTCAACTGATAGTGACAGGATGCTTCCCAGGGGGCTGCCGCAGTCCACACACACACACACACACACACACACAGGTGGGTTCCCAGCAACCCTCAGCATCATCTGTCTTTCTCATTTTGTCCCTCAGACAGGTGTAAAGTGATACAGCTGTGCTACTCTGCATTGCTCCTGGGTTGACCACTTCTGCTTCCCTCTGAAAGTCGCCTGTTCACACACGTTGTCCACTTTGCTCTAGGGGCGTCATCTTTTTGTAATGGTTTTGAGGAGCAGGGCCACTGTATTGCACACCTCCAGGGCAAACATTCCCAATGGGTTGTCTTAGAACTCAATTAGACTAGAGTGAGAATGACTTCCCCTGCAATATGCAATACAGCAGCCCTGGGTAGGAGTTCCTTGTATATTCCAGCTATTGGCCCTGCTATTTCTCCTCCTGTCCCATCATCTCTCTATTCACTCTGTTCCTAGTGTCCTTGACTGGACAGAAATCTTTAATTTTAATGTCATGGAATTCACACATCCTCTGCCTTCTGGTTTGTGTTTCTGAGGCTTTGTTTAAGAAGTTCTTTCTGGGCTTCCCTGGTGGCGCAGTGGTTGAGAGTCCGCCTGCCGATGCAGGGGACGCGGGTTCGTGCCCCGGGCCGGGAAGATCCCACATGCCGCGGAGCGGCTGGGCCCGTGAGCCATGGCTGCTGAGCCTGCGCGTCCGGAGCCTGTGCTCCGCAACGGGAGTGGCCACAACAGTGAGAGGCCCACGTACCGCAAAAAAAAAAAAAAAAAAAAAAAGAAGTTCTTTCTCACCCCCAGGTCCTAAAGTTCTTTTCCTACATGTTCTTCTATCAATGTTCCCGTTTTTTCTTTCACATTTAGGTCTTTAATCTGGGGGGCATCCATCTGCAGGTGACATCAACCAGGGAACCAGTTTGAGTTTTCTCATGCAGCAAGCAAGTTTTCCTCAATGCTGTTGGTCCAGCCACCCCCGTCTTTTCGTCGTTGGCTTGAGGCATCACCTCTGCAGATATCCGAGGATGCACCTCTGGGCTCTCATATCTCTCTGATGGGCTCTCATCTCTCTCTGATGGGCTCATTTGATTATTTTAAACATCTTGCCCCATTGGATGCCGTTGGTGAGGTGTGGACACTTACTCTATTTGACAGTTGGGGAAACTGAGGCTCGGGGAAGGGAAGAGAACTCCCAAAGTCATACTGTGGGAGGATGAGGGTAGAGTCAGGACCGGAAGCTGGGGCAGGTTGAGTGTTTTCATCGGTTCTGTTTATGTCCGTTAGTGTAAAGCAGGGGGTCGCAAGTTTTTTCTATAAAGGGTGGATAATCAATATTTTTAGCTTTGTGGGCCAGTCAGCCTCTGTCATGACTATTCAACACTGCAGTTCCAGCATAAAAGCAGCCATAGATGACATGTAACTAAATGGGATGGCTGTGTGCCAATAAAACTTTATTTCTAAAAACAAGTGGTGGGCCGGACTTGGCCCCTGGGCTGTAGTCTGCTGACCACTGGCCTAAATGTTTAGCAAACCCTGCTGGGTGTCCAGCTCTGTTCTGGGCACTGGAGATACAGCAGTGACCAAGACAGATGTGCACAAACACAGAAATGAATAACTTCTAACAATGAGGAGGCTATGAAACAAAAACCAGGATGACTGGTGGGTGGCAAGTGGGAGGGGAGAAGGGAGGGAAGGCCTCATAAAGAAAGTGTCCTGAAAGATGAGAAGCCAGCCTTGAAGAAATTGGGGAAAGATGTCCCTGGCCAAGAGCGCAGCCCATGCAAAGGTCCTGGGGCAGGACTGGGCCTGGAGTGTTGGAGGAACAGCGAGGAGGCCCGTGTGGCTGGAACAGAGTGAGCGATGGGGAGAGAGGGAGGAGGGGAAAGCAGGGAGGGGACGGGGCAGGTCGTGCAGGGCCTTGTGGGCTGTGGGGAGGACAGTGGGATTTTATTCTTAGGGTGATGGGAACCATGGAGAAATCGAGGGCCTTTTTACAGATGGGATGGGGTAGGGGCAGGAGTGAAATCCAGGAAACCAGAAAGGAGTTGCAGCAGCCCCCATTGGGCAAATGGCTTCACCTTCCAGATTCTCAGTTTCCCCATCTGTAGAATGGCACCCATGAAACCCACTTACTCCACAGCAGAGCAAGAGCCCACGGTATGTTCACACGCGCAGGTCCTGGAGTCGGATGAAGATCCGAGGTCTAACTTGAGCTGCTAGAAACCACCTAGGCCCGGTCAGTGCCCCCCACACAGTAGGCCCGCAGGGATGCTCCAGGGTGTGAGCAGTGGCGGAAACTGGATAAATGCCCAATTTCAGGAAGATAGAGGCACGGAATGGGGGTGCAGAGCAGAGGGTGAAGGGTTAAAGCCGTGCCCTGCTTGGCAAGTCCTCGGGGACAGAACCCCTCCTGTCCTCTCCCCTTTCACTCTCCCTGGGTCTGTGCCAGTCACGGGGTGGGGGGTTCCCCAGAACTTCCTAGTAGATTCAGTTACTATGATGGGTGTGGTTCCTGAAAAGGCTGGGGACTGGTGGTAGGGATGGGAGGGAGTGGATCATGGCGTAAGCCAGCACGGGGACCACCCTGTGGGACGGCCTGGGCCATATAAGGAGCCTCTACTGCCCCTTCCCTGCCTCCGGGGACATCAGACACCTGCAAGGGGCAGCGGGCAGCCAGCCCGGGAGTTGGGAGGAGTGGGAATTCCAGCCTGTCCCTCATCCAGTCCAGTTACTGCTGCCAGCCGAGGCCCTGACCTTTCTCCCAGATCCTGGAGCTGAGTAATCGTTACCGGAAAAATAAGTCAGGCAGCTGAGTAGCTGCAGCGCATCCTCCTGGGGTTGGGGTCACTCTGGGTCCCCAGTCTGGTTGCTGGAGACCAGGGTACCATGGCCATGATGTGTACCGGGTCAAGGTTCCTCCTCCCCTCCCCCTGCACTCTCTACCCGCTACTGTGCCCACACTGCCCCCAACACAGGTTCCCCACCGCCCCGAAGTGACACTGCCCACCCCTCTCACAGCTCCCTGCAAGGTCTGACAAGTGGGTGCAGAAAAAGGCCCAGGCATCCCTGGCTGCCCCAAGCATTCTTGAGCCTTGGTCCCGCAGACGCCTGGATCCAGGAGGAGCAGGGCAGCAACTTGGCTGGGAGTCTTGGACATCAAAGGGAGCTGGATTTGAACTTCAGCTCTGTCATTTCTTTGCAGGGTGACCTTGAGCAGTTGACCCTCCCTTTCTGAGCCTCAGTTTCCACCTCCGGGAAATGGGAACAATAAAACAGCCCTTCCTGGTTTTGTGAGGCTCCCGAGGGATGCCCATGTGAACATCCCAGACAGAGCATGGTCCTGAGCGGCTATACAGTACACACGAAGGGCTCCCCAAATGTGTGCAGGGTGCTTCCCGGGTGCCGGGTCCCTGTGGAGCTGGAATTCCAGGGAGAGAGACAGACCACAAAGGAAGAAGAACAGTGTTGAGGGACCCTGAGTGCCATAAGGAAAACAGAAATGATCGTTAGACTTTACTGTTGTTTCACCTGGCGTTGTTGATAGCCAATGGGTCGTGTGGATAGCCCACGTTCCACACAAGGCCTCCCAAGGCCTGCGATTATTTAGTGCCAACTGTGTACCATGCTCCAATCGCGGCTTAACCCTGCAAAACCCATTTCCCAGAAGAGAGTGTGAGGTCTCGGGTTTGTCCAAGGTCACGAGCCAGTTGTGCAGGCAGGGCCTGGGAGCGGACCTGCCGGGCGGCACACTTCCTGGACCTGCCTCCCCTCCTTGGGCAGAGTTGGCATCCTCCCAGCTGCACCGGCCCCACCAGCCCTGAGCTTCCCCCCAGCAGGGGTCCAGGAGGGCTGGACTGGGGAGGGGTGTGGCCGGGGCGGACACTGGGGCAGGGCAGAGAGGGAGCAGGGTGCTGCCTCTGACCCCCAGGGCTGCCTGGGAAACGCCAACGCCTAATCCTGGCTCCAGAGGACACGTTGTACTAGAGATTATATAAACCAACCTCTCCATTCGTTGGCTTAATTCTTTCAGGCTTTTCCCCTCATCTGTCATTCTTTAATCGCCCTGTTAACGGAGCTCCCGGTCAGGCCTCTCTCTGCAGCCCGAACCCCAGCCACTCCCGTCTCTCTCCATGAAGATCCAAGTGGGGGCCTCTGCCGCCCCCCAAGGCCAGGTCGAGGTGGTGGAAGGGGTGCCGGGAGGAGGGGTGGGCATAGCGGATGCAGCGTGTCTGAGAGACGGGAGCATAGGGCCCAGAGCAAGGGCACCCAAGTCAGGCTCTGACCCCACTCTCAGTTTCCTCCTCCAGAAAGTAGGGGGCCCGACCTCCAGGTTGCGGAGAAGGCCACGAAAGGAGCGAGCACATAGTAGGTGGTCAGTTAACGCGGGCCGGTCACCATTCTGATGAACCAAGAGGTGGGATGCCCAACCCCACCATGGGGCAGTGGGTACAGGACAGCCCGGGACTGGCCCTGGGACCCCATCCCCATGACCCTGGTGACCCTCGCCAAGACTCGGTGCGGCCCTCTGTGAAGTGGGGAGGCCACCTCCCCTCAGCTAAGCCTGTCAACAGAGTAAATCCTGAGAGTTCTCATCATAAGGAAAATTTTTTTTTCTATTTCTTTAATTTTGTATCTACATGGAATGATGGATAAATGTATGGTGGTCATCTGAAAAATTAAAATAATTAAAAAGCCTCTTATCCTTGAGAAAAAAGAAAGTTAGAACCTAAAAATAAGTAAATAAATAAATACATACATAAGCCAGGCCCATTGCACAGATGGGCAAACTGAGGCTGGGTTCCCCTGTGCGTCCGGGACGGGGCTGGGAGTTGGCGCCCAGTGGAGGGGAGGCTAAGATGGAGAACTGAGCTGAGGGCATCAGTCCCCATGGCCCGATTCCAAGTCATGGCCACCCCTGCTCTGAACCTCTGTTTCCCTCCTCCAACAGATGGGCCGGGTGGGTGGCAATGTCAGGGTGCCCGCCCTCCCCACCCTGCCACTCTGCTCCTTTACGTAACCCAGCAGCACAGCCGGAAATCACAGTGCCAACGACTCTCTCCCTCTGTAACCGACTTCCTGTGGTTATGGCCCACCTTGGATGCCAGCCGCCCTCTCCCCACCGCGCCCCCCACCCCGGGCCGCAGAGCCAGGGAGTCCAGTCCTTATCCGAGGCTCCCACTCCCAGGAAGCCAACCCCCTCAAGTGGTATGTCTACCTGGGTGACCGTGGCTGCCAGGGGCCATCACCAGGCTCCTTCTGCTGCTCGCCTGGGAAATCGCTTACTGGCTGCCTCCTAACCCACAGCTGGAGGTCAGAGGGCAAAGGGCAAAGGCCAAGGAGCTCCCTTTTCAGATCTAGAGGAGCAGGAGTTGCCTCCTGATTTCTGGAAGGCAAAGAAACCTCCCATTTGGCAGGACTTTTCTGAGCTGCTGGCAGGATGCGGGAGGGAGCCCCCATGGTGGGAAGAGGAGACCCCAGCCCTGTTCAAGGGACGTGAGGGGGCATCTGTGGGGACACTCCTACAGCCAGCAGGGCAGCCTGCAAATAATGGCAACCACGGCCATCATATGACTATGCCCATTTTACAGATGGGCAAACTGAGGCAAGGATGCCTCCTGCCTGAGGCCACGCCATCTGTGAGCAGCAATGCTAGGGTCTGAGCCTCCAAAGGCCTGACTGCTGGGGCCTGCTGGGTGGGGGTGAGGGGAGGAGGTCTCGCAGTGCCACTCCCGCTCCCATTGTTGCACGGAACTGGATGGTCTCTTCCCTGCAGTGGCCCCTGCCAGGCACGTAAGTGAGTTCCTCTGGGACAGATGGGGAAAATGAGGCCCAGAAACTGGAAGCAACTTGTCCTGAGTTCCCACGCGGCGGTGGGAGATGCCTAAGCTGGGCAGTACTGGGGGCCAGGTGGGCAGTGTCCCCACGCCTGCCCCGGATGGCTCAGCAACTCCCACCCCGTGAGATCCGGCCTCAGTTTCTCCAACTGAAGGAGAGATGCCAGAGAGACACGAGCAGGACCTCGGAGGTTGGGCCCGGGGCCGGCGTGTGTGGGCAGGTTTCGGAGTTCCAGGCGGTGCCCGAGCCTACACCCAGGTGCCCGCGCCAGGCCCTCCGGCAAAGGCTCTGGGTGGAGGCCTTCCCCGATCGCCTCCGTGGAGGGCTGGGCTTGACTCCGGCCGCCACATTCCATGGTCTTCTCGCTGTCCCGAAACATGGCAAGCTGCCCCTCCAGGTCACCGGGCAGGCATGTGGCAAAAGCAGGATTCCAACCCGGCTCAGCCCAACTCCAGAGCCAAGGCGTCTGGAGAATTTCAAAGCGTTCAGGGATGCAGCTCGCCGGCCAGCCAGGAGTCCCCCTGCCCACAGGCAAGGGCTCACATCTTCCCTGTCTCGTCCGGAAGGGTCATCATTCACCTGCTCTTGCTCTGCTCCACTTTCAAGGGCGTGAAATGTGTCCAGAGGGGGAGAAATTCGGGGTAAATTTCCTGTTCCCCGGGTCTCCAAACCCAGGAAGTGCTACCAGGTGTCTAGCCCCAGTCTCTCTTGCTGCTTTGCTTCCCTTCCCTGCTGTTTGGAGGGCTGCAGAGATGAGCCCAGAGAAGCCGGGGGCGGCGGGGGTGTGTGTGTGCTGCATCCTGAGCAGGTCGACAGCAGCACCTCCCACATTCTGGGAGTGTTGGGGTGAAGGGCTAAGGAGGGCCCAGGTCGGCAGAAACAGGGGTGCAAGTCTGAGGTGACCTGGGAACTTGTATGTCACATGGGGCCACAGAGTCCTGAAACGGACCTGCTCTTCTCTGGGCCTCAATTTCCCCATCTGTAAAGTGGGGGCAATAGTACTACACCCCCTCATAGGGCGGCTTTGAGAATCCCTGCATTGAGTGTGTAAAAGAGTTAGCACAGGCTCGGGCCCCCAGCAGGCACTGGTTGATATCGGCTATTAATGCTCCTATTATGATACCAGTGAGCGAGTCTGTCTACACTGCAGGCAGCGGTGCTACCCAAAGCATTTAACGAGTAGCAGAGCCCAGGCTGACTAATAATAGACTTCAGCTATGGACGCTGGGAACCGACCTCTGGATAGGTGAAGAGGAGGCTCTGTGTCCCAGGGAAGCGACCGTGGTGGGGGGCGGGGGGTGAGCTGGACCACAGGCCCGCAAATTGTGCGTTCTTGTGGAGCCCAGGGCAGCCTGGGGAAGCAGACACAGCGGTCACAGGGCAGAGGACAGAGAGCCCAGGACAGGACCAGGGCAGTGAGGAGGCGGAGGGAGCCTGAGCTGGTCTCGGGCTCAGTGTGTGATGGTGGGTAGGTGCCTCGGTTTGCGCTCCTGTGAAATGGGTTGAGGAGAAATGGGCCCGTCGATGGGGGATGTGTGTACCCGATGGAGTCACATGTAGAAGAGGCATGGGAGGTACCTGGCACAGAGTAGGTGCTCGAGAAACCTGTCGTGCTTTTGTTGTCCATGCCTCCCATAGCTGTCAGAAGGATCAGTGAAGTCCACCCTGTAAGGGCCTGGGCTGCGGCAGCAGGCAAATACATGCTTGTTGGGTAAAGCGTGACGTTCAGGCAGCCTCCTTCTCGCACACAATGTTTTTCAGTTTCCAAAACGCCTCGACCTCTCCTGCAGAGATTCTCCCCGCGTGGACCCTGTGGGTATCTGGGGCCACGTCATTCTCTGTGGGGCTGTCCTGGGCACTGTGGGCGATGAGCAGCCTCCCTGTCCCCCGACCCGTCATGACAACCACGAATGTCCTCAGTATCCCCTGGGGGGCACAACCGCCCCCTTGAGAATCTCCATGGCCTCAGTAGCACCCTCACGTTCAGAGGTCTCCTTTAGCAGAAGAGAGAATTCAGGCTCAGAGAGGGCGCACAGCACATCAGGGTGGAGCCAGCCCCTGCTGCTGCCCCAGGCGTCCGCGCTGCGCAGGACTCTGGTCCCACCTGGGGAGAGGTGGGCAGTCAACGCCACCGGCCATGCCAGGGTTCCAGGAACTGGCAGAAGGAGCCAAGACATGCCACAGTTGCAAAATCTAAGGGCGGCATGCCGGCATGCCTGGGCAGTGCCACTGCCTCGGCCCCGTGGGCACCGCCAGGAAAGAAAAAGCAACTCAGAACTGGGCACCAGCACAAACGGTGGAAACCGAGGCATTGGGATGCGGCGGTGGGGGCGGGGAGGGGAGGAGAAGGACCCAATCAGAGACTGTGCCTTGCTGTGTGGCCTATCAGGACACAGCTGGGTACGTGCTGACCAATGAGAATGCCACAAAGAGTCAGGCCCCATCTCCAAGCGAAGCCCATTGGCCCAATGAAGGGGTGCGGGGTGGGTCCATTTGGTCCCCCAAATCTAGCACTCTGGGTCCCTTACAGACATCCCTTTGCTGGTGCTTCTTAATTTGGGGGCCCCGGGGTTGGTTTGAGGGAGCTCCTTGCTCAGTTACGTGCCCCAGGGCTGTTATCACCTTATCAAAGCCAGAATTATACGTAAAAGTTCAGTAAGTCATTCACTAAACACTTATTGATCAATTGCCACGTGCTGGGCAGTGAGCAGGTGAAGATGAGCAAGGCAGATGCGGAGGAAAAGCCACACTGAAGGAGAGGAGTCTGGGAAGAGGAACAGCCCGTGCAAAGGCCCTGGGGCAGGACCGGGCCTGGCATGTTGGAG
Source organism: Leucopleurus acutus (assembly GCF_964270905.1). Classification (NCBI taxonomy): domain Eukaryota; kingdom Metazoa; phylum Chordata; class Mammalia; order Artiodactyla; family Delphinidae; genus Leucopleurus; species Leucopleurus acutus. The sequence continues at coordinate 2,452,249 of NC_139145.1, read as the reverse complement.
GAACAGCCGGGAGGCCCATGTGTCTGGAGCAGAGTGAGCGAGGGGGAGAGAGGGAGGAGGGGAGGGCAGGGAGGGGACGGGGCAGGTCGTGCAGGGCCTTGTGGGCCGCGGGGAGGACTTTAGTCATCCTGAGGGCAACGGAGCCCTGGAGGTCTTTAGACAGTGGGATAATGTGTTGTGCCACCGAAGGACTGGGATTTGGGGTACGGTCCTTCCTTTCTCTGGGTCATAATCTCCTCATTCATCAAATTGGGGAGCGATAATACCTACCTAGGGAGCTGATGTGACGGTAAAGGAAGGTTCCAGCAAGGCAGCTGGTACACGGTGGGTACACAGCCTTCACCTGATCCAGCCCAGCCCCCATTACCACCCACCTGAACCAGCACATCCCCTCATCCTGGTTTCCAGCTCCCACCCGTGCCCTCAGTCTGTCCTCCGCGCAGTAGCCAGGGGGCCCCTGTGAGCACCTGAGTCAGGCCCTGCCCCCTCCTCTGCCCACAGCCCTCCAGGACTCCCACCTCCCTCCCAGTAAAGATCCAAGTCCTCCTGGGACACACAAGGCCCTGCACGACCTGCCCCGTCCCCTCCCGGCCCTCCCCCCCGCCCCCCCCTCACTCTGTTCCAGACACACAGGCCTCCCCGCTGTTCCTCCATTGCACAAGGCATGGCCCTGCCCAGGGCCTTTGCACGTGCTGTGCCCTTTGGAACGCTCTCCCCCCAGACACCTACATGGCTCCCCCTCCACCCCCCTTAGGTCCCAGCTTATTATATTGCACCCCCAAGCTTGACCCCCCACTTCCCCTCCCTCTCTCTCCCTTTCTTTATTTTTCTCCGTGTTGCTCATCACCACCTGACGTCTCCCTCCACATCTGGCTCCCTATCTGTCTCCCCCACTGCACCATCAGCTCCATGAGGGCAGGAATTTTGCCTTTTTTGTTCCCTATGGCAACCTCAGTGCCCAGAACAGTGCCTGGCACAAGAAGGTGCTCTATAAATGTTAACGGATGAATTAATGAAAGAAGACTTTAATTATCTTTACCCCCCCCCGAACTGTTCCAGCTCAGCCCCTGTCCATCCCCTCCAGCCCACCCCTTCCCCACCACCCCCAGCCCTGGGGGCACCCCCGGGGTTCGCTGGGCCGAGAGAGGGAACAGCAGGTGTGGTGAGAAGTACCAGGCAGGGGCCCCCCAGCGCTCCAGAGTCTGGACAGGGCCCCCCACGCGCTGGCAGCAGGGCAGCCCCCTCCAACAGCCGTCAGCCACTTCCGCTGTCTGCAGGATTTGCTTTTTGAATTAGAGGAGGGGGAGTAATCGGGGCGGACCGTGTTTGTGTTTGTGGGAAGGCTTCGTGGCCTGGTGGCCTGGCGCGGCCTTGCTAGACGGCTGGCTGGGACTCAGTTCTGGCCCGATTCCCGGGAGGGAACCGAGGAAACGGGTCCATGTGGGTGTGTGCAGACGTGTGTAGGGGTCTCGACCCCCCATCCGGCCCAGAAGCCCAGCTTGGCTCATCTTGGGGGGCGCCGAGGGCTGGGCAAGCCCTCCGCTCCTGTATTTGGGCGCAGGGTCCCTGCCCCGCAGCTCCAGAATCTCTGCCAGCCAAACCCTGGTGCTGAGGTTTTCGATGATGAACAGATGGTCTCAGGCCTGGCGGGGAGTGGGGTGCTGGGCTGAGCCTTGGAGGGGCACCGCAACCCCCCTGGAGGCATCGCCGGTGCAGGGAGTGCCTCTGCGTCCGGGGTTTGGGGGGTACCATCCTCGGAGGGTCCCCCGGTTTGGCCACGTCATGGTTGGCAGAAGACAGCCTTGTGGGGAGGGCGGAGGCCTGGGCCCGCTGCCATGTCAAATTCCTCCCAGCAGCAGTTGGGGGGTGGGGGGAGGGAGAGGTTTTTTTGTTTTTTGTTTTTTTTCCAACAGAATCCAAAGGAGGAGAGAGAGCTTTTGGCAGGAGGAAGGCATTGGAGCTAAGCCTGGGCCCGGCTCACTCTGAATCACGCTCCTGGCCTTGCGCTCGGCAGCTGGAGGGGGCTGGCGGGAAGGGACAATGGTACTTCTCCTCTGCCTGCACCACCTTCTCAGAAAAGGGGGTGGCCTCCTCGAAGGACAGCAGACCTGGCCTTCAACCAACCCCCAACCCCGGCTGCTGTCCCATCTCCCTCTAACTGCTCAACGGGCTTTGCTGCTTCCACACCTTTACTTAGGCTGTTCCTTCTGCCTGGTTGCCCTTCCCATCCATCTCAGGGTCTCCCCGGGCCACCTCGGATCTGGTCTTCCATCCCCCTGGGCCTAGAGGCCTGAGGTTGGAGCCTGAGGCCAAAAAAAAATTTTTAAAAATCAGTAATACCAATCCTGACTTTATTTACACGTGACATTTTGTTTGTCACAGATTTTCTGCAGATGCTTTAACAGATTAGTTGTCTTGATGACTGAGCTTTCGGTGCCCCCTTAAATATTGCACCCCTCTATAAGTGCCTCTACTGGCCTCATCCACGTTTCAGCCCTGGGGATCTAGTTTGTGCCAGGCTGAAACCAAGGCCTGGGGATGGAGACAAGGCAAAGAATACGAAGGTCAGGCGTCTGGCCCCCATCACTGGAGACACACACTGAAAAGGAGAGAGCCACATGGGCGCTAGCGATAATGGAAAAGCGCCAGCACTGAGAGGCCCACTGGTCACTCAGTTTACCCGCTGTGTGACCCTGGGTAAGTCATTTCCTTCCCTGGGCCTGAACGAGGCCTCTTCTATCAGACAATCTAATAAGGGTTTTCCTGCCGACCCCGAGGGCTGTTTGTGCATGAAATGGCATAATAGCCGGAGATGGCTGCCTACACAATGTAAGCTGTTATTAGGGCTTCAGGGCCACCCTTGGGCCTCAATTTCCTCATCTATAAAATGGGCGTAATGATACCTGCTATGGCTAACCTCCCAGGGCCCTGGAGGATTCAAAGCGGAATAATGATGCTTTGCAGAGGGACCTTGTGAAGGCTGAGAAAGTGGGGACAATCGCTTCTGTTGGGAAGTCTGGACCCCTCGCCCCTCCATTAGAATAACACCTCCTGCAGAAACATTGAAAAGGTATACTGGCTGTGTGACCTTGGGCAACTCCCTCAACCTCTCTGGGCCTCAGCATCCCCATCTATACCATGGGAATGATGACAGTACCTTCCACTCGGAGCTGTAACAATGAGTTAATGCAGAGATCAGCAAACCACATCCCAGGGGCTAGATTTTTCTGTTCAGCCATCAAGCTAAGAATGTTTAAATGGTCGAAAGAAATCATAAAGAATAATATTTTGTGACAATTATGTGAAATTCTTATTTTGGTGTTTGTCAATAAAGTTTTATTGGCACCCAGCCATGCCCATCCGTTGACATGTTGTCCAATGCAGCTTTTGAGCTACAAGGGCAGAGCTGAGTGGGTGCAACAGAGACCCTCTGGCCCGCAAGGTTGAAAAGAGTCATTCTCTGGCTCTCTGCTGAAAAAGTTTGCAAGCCCTGGCTTCCTTTGAACTTCAGTGGGCACAAAATGAGCTTGGTCCAGGTGTGTCCACTACTGTTATTAAATCTGGGCTCTTTTTCCCCTGTCGATGTCTAATCTCCAGCTTCTTCCCCACACCACTGAGGATTCTTGAAAGTCTGCCTTACTCCCCCATCCTGTGCTATCTCCTCCACAATCCCCTGCGGCTGGGCACTTAGGTTGTTCCTATTTGCTAAGGCAGAGCTGCAGTGGACAGCCTCGTGTCTCAAGCTAGTTTGCTTTTATGCAACAAACGCCCTCCATCATACACTGGGTGCTAGGTCCTGTCCTAGGCACTTGGCAAATATCGACTTATTTCATCCTTGGTATGACTACTGTGTTCCCCTCCCTCATTTTACAGATGGGCAAACTGAGGCTCAGCAAATTGAGGTGACTTGCCCAGGGTCACACTGCTGGGATTTGAACCCAGGCTGGGTGACTCCTGTCTGTGCCTTGGGCCGCTCTCCTCGTTCCTTGAGGTAGAGACCCAGAAGCCCAGTCCTTGCAGCAGAGGGGGACAAGGATTCGAAGACTCCATTGGTTCACTGGCAAACTGTCCTCACTGGATATATCTGAAGATCACTTAGGGCCAACGTGGCGTCTGATGCTTGAGCCCCACCTAAGGCCTCCCGAAGGCAGGCCCTGGACTCTGAGATTAGCCAGGAGAACTGGCCATTTCTTCCAGGACAGGGAAGTGACAACCCTTGGGTAGAATCCAGGTGTGGATTTGGGGGCCCCCGCCCCAAACCAGTAGCTGCTTTTCCCTCGGGCCTGGGAAGGGGGGCGGGGCCCGCAGGGCTCTGCAGAATCCAGCAAGCTTTGGATTTATCCCTCACCTTCCCCGCTCCCCCACCCCTGCTGCCATCTGATTGGCACTCTCCCCATCACTCACCAGGTCTGCAGTGATGCATCTGCTCCCGTGTTTGTTCAGTCTTGGCCACCGGATGTGGGGCAACTGAAATTCCCCATCCCTTTGGAGGGCGTGTCAGATGGTGCAACCACTTTGGAAAATAGTTTGGCAGGTTCTTAAAAAGTTAAACACACACCTACCACCGTGGGATCCAGCTTCTACTCCTAAGTCTTTTGTCTAAGAGAAACGAAAGCCTATGGCCATGAAAGACTTTGACATAAATGCACTTAGCATACGACTCATTCCACTGCCAGACGTTTACCACCACGAGCAACAAAGCAAATGTTCATGCGAAGGCTTGTGCACGGAGGTTCATAGCAGCTTTATTTGTAATAGTCCGGAACTGGAAACAACTCAGATGTCCCTCAGCAGGTGAACGGATACAAGGTTAACACATCCAGACAAGGGAATACTAGCCAGTGATAAAAAGGCATAAGCTACTGGTACATGGAACAATGTGGATGAGCTGCAAAATAATTATGCTGAGTGAAAGAAGCCAGACACAAAAGAATGTTATTGACACTTGACCACGCCCATTGGTTTACTTACTGTCTGTGTCTGCTTTTGTGCTAGAGACAGAGCTGAGGAGTAAGTGACTTTGGGTAGTCAGTAAGTCAGTCTCTGGGCCTCAGTTCCCACATCTGTAAAAATGGGGCTAAGCATATCACCTACGCACAGGTGTGGGTATCTCTGTGACTTTCTTCATGTTCTTATGTAAATGTTGGACGCGTGTCTTTATCATTCAGCGATTTGGGTTTTCTCTTTTTTTTCCTCTGCATAATAACGGATCTTGGAGATTAGCTCATATCAGTGCTGTGGTTGAGGAACGCTGGTGCGTGTGTGTGATTCTTTTAAATATACATGTAACATATACACATATTATATAATGTACAAATATAAATTATATAATATTTAATAATTATACATGTGTTCATAATATATACTACATAATACATGTTGAGTACCCATAAATTTTATGTGATTCATTTTTATATGTATATAAAGACTGAAGATACACACACATATGATTCTTTTTAAAAATGGGATTTTAAACAGGCGTTGTCCCTCGGAGACTTTCACTTATTCAACAAATATGTATTGAGCATCTACTATGTACCAGGCACTGTTCTCAGTGCCAGGGACACAGCTGTGAACCATACAGACAGCCTCCCCTCCCCTGACATGGAGCTGAGAGTGTTCCCAGAACATCCTAATTTTGAGTTCGTGATTTAGCTGTTTATTTGGGATTTAGATGCTGGCATGAGTTTAATCCCAGTCTGAGTCACGACTTGCACTTATCATTGTTCCATTTATTAGTAAATTTAAATGTTTGCTAATAGAATAAATACCCAAATCCTCAAAATAAATACCACCAGGGTAAACAGAACTTTCACAATAACTCACACCTCAAAGTGCTTCTTCCCCGTCCTATTTTCTGGGCTCCTCTCCCCAAAGTTAACCATACTCCTGAATCCTCTCTTTTCTTGAAAATAATTGTATCTCAAATATATATTTCCCCAAAATGTCGTCTCATTTTAGTTACTCTGAATTCATAAAGCAGGACTCACGCTGCGTCTAACATTTGGGGATTTTCTGTTCCACTCCGTGTAATGTTGCTAAGTCTATCCTTACTGTTTGCCTGTGGCTGTGAACACCACTGTGCCTGCTGATTAATATGCCACTGGATGAATTTCCCACAATGCACTTCTCCATTCTCTCAGCAATGAGCACATTTGGGTTGTTTCTGGGTGCCCGCCTTCTTCACAGTGCAGTAATGATGATTTTGTGGCATGTTTCCTGGGGCAAAAAGCCAGGGTTTCTTGTGGCTATGTATCTAGGCGAGGAAAGGCTATGTTATGTGGCACATGAATGTTCAGTGTTGTCATTCATATCAATCTGTTTTCCAAAGTGGTTGCAGTGTGGAAGAGCCCTGTGGACCCACAGCCTCTCCATCATTTGGTATTGTTGGACGTTTTCAATTTGGGGCAATGATAACGGGGCCTTGATGTGGCTTTGTCATGCATTTCCTTGATCCTTAAAGAGGTTGGACATCTCTTCATGCACTTATTGGCCACCCATGTTTCATTGTTGTTTTGCTTTTTGCACACTTTCTTTTGGGGCAGCTGCCTTTTTCATACTGAAACTTCTTTTTTTAAAATTTATTTTTATTTATTTATTTATTTATGGCTGTGTTGGGTCTTCGTTTCTGTGCGAGGGCTTTCTCTAGTTGCGGCGAGCGGGGGCCATTCTTCATCGCGGTGCACGGGCCTCTCACTGTCACGGCCTCTCTTGTTGCGGAGCACAAGCTCCAGACGCGCAGGCTCAGCACTTGTGGCTCACGGGCCCAGGTGCTCTGCAGCATGTGGGATCTTCCCGGACCAGGGCTCGAACCTGTGTCCCCTGCATTGGCAGGCAGATTCCCAACCACTGCGCCACCAAGGGAAGCCCTGAAACTTCTTTTTAAAGGATTGTATCATCCCATCAGAAGGCTATACCATTATTTATAGCATGCATTCTCAGCAGGGACAAAAATGAGTTCTTGGGGGGGTGAAAAAAATCTTACTCTTTTAATGTACAAAACGCAGATATACATACAGTATATAAACAAATATTCAGTATATCTGGGTATTAAAATTTCATAAGGGGTGATTAGGAAAAAATGTCTAAAACAAGTGGGGAGATAATGAAAAAAAGGCTGAGAAACACTGACTTATAGCAATTGTCACAAGTCTATGGCGATGAGGGGCATACATACCTTTTCCCAAGTTCAGGATAGACTCCTGGAAATTGGACCATAAGGTTTGAACTTGGCTTAGGCCTCTGCCATGCCTGCCAAACTGCCTTCCCAGTTCATATACACATTTACCTCCAGGCAATTTAGGAAAACGCCTGTTTTTACCACATCCTCACCAGCACTGGGTTTTATCAACTTAGAAATCTTTACTGATTTTGATGGGTGCCAAAGCATGGTAGGTTCTCATCGTTCATTATCCTTTCTTTGGTCTATGTAAGCCTGAACATTTTTTATGTGTTTACTAATCAGTCTGTCTTTTGGGAATGTTCTAGGGTGGAAGCAATGTAAGCCAACACATCTGGAAGAAAGGGGATCTTTTATATACAGTGGCAGTAACTTAGCAGAGTTGTGTCCTATAGTTATACAGAAAGCAGAACTTGTAAGTGATGAACTTGGATATTTAGCAGAGGGGACTTTCCAGTCAAGTGTCGAAGGTGCAGCCCCGTTTCTTCTCGCTGCTTATAGCAAAATGTGAGAGGAAAGAGATAGATAGATAGAGGGAAGAACTGTTAAGTTGGGAGATTCTCGCAAAAGAAGCCAAAATCAGGAGGTTCACTGTCAGGAAAGTGTCCTCCGGACCATCAATCATCACTTACCGACTGGGTAAAATTGGGCAAGAGTCTAAACCAATCTGAGCCTCAGTTTCCTCATCTGTGAAATGGGGATACAAAGGTAATAGCCATCAACTACGTGCCAATAAAAATTAAAAAAAAAAAAAGGTAATAGCACCACCCACCTCATGGGGCTGCTGTGAGGGTAAATGCATAGCCTCGTGTAAAGCATTTAACTCTATGCCTGCAGGCCCAGGGGTGGCCTTGTGGGGAAAATGATGGGTGGGGGACAGCTTCTGTGCCCCTACTACTGCCATCTGGACCCGAATCCCTGCCTGGCTGACATCAGTCCACCCCCCCCTCCTCGCCTCTCCTCCCAGGTACCTAATTCCCTGAGGTAGGGGAGGAGCTGAGGGTTCAAGCTGGGGATTAACAGAGGCAGATTAGAGTCGAGCTGAGAGCAGGGGGTCTCTATCCTCTTGACCCTTTCCTCTCCGGAGCCAGAGCCGGTATATCCACCCTGGCTCCTTTTGGCTTCAGGTTTGTGAGAGGGGAGGCCACCTCCAGAACCTCACCCCCTCACCTGCAAAGCACCCTGGAAGAGCCGTCAGGATTAGGATCCTTGGGCTTCTGACGTGCTGGTTGAGGAGCTCGCCCTCTCTTGGCCTCACTTTTCTCTTCTTAAAAATGGGGAAAGGAATGTTCAGATGAAGTCGGAAAAGCTCAGCGTCCCAGAGCGAACGCTCCCTGGACGCCTGAGATATTGGCTACATACTGAACACCTACTATGTAGGCAGAGCTGCTGTGAACCACCGTTTGCCTGAGATTTTCCGGCCCCCGGGGTGCCCAACAACGCACAGAATTAACTTCCCGAAGACCCCAGAGTCAGCCATGGCTCCAAGGGCGGGTCAGGGCCTGATTCTGTTCCCGGGGTGCTGCCTGCCCCCGCCCGAAACCCTGGCGTCCTCCCTGGGAAAGCTGAGAACCACCTCCCCAAAGGGGTCCCTGAATACTGGAGCCCCAGTTGGGGGGAAGTGAGGTCGCAGGCAGGGGGAAACCCAGGCAGAAGGACGGCAGCAGAACCTCCTCCACCCCACCAGGTCGCGGCAAGCCCCCTCCCGTCGTCCCCCAGTTGCGCCAGACGCAGAGCCTGAGGGGGGGCGGGGAGAAGGGGGCGGTGCCTACTCTGCGGCTGCCGGAGGAGGGGGGACTGCGGGAGAGCGCGTGGTGGGGGGCGGGGGCGCTGCGGCACGGCTTCCCAGCCCGCAGCAGCCCGCGCAGCAGGGGCGGGGGCGCTGACCCTCCACGGCCCGGCCCCTCCCCCCGCTGCGGAGGCTTCTCCCTTAATCTCGACCCGGGGAGGGGGCGCCCGCTCCCCCCCACACCTACCGAGCCGCCGCGCGCGCTCCCCGCCCCCCGCCCCGCCTGGAGCCCCTGCGGGACCCCCAGGGAACCCCTGCCCCCAAGGTCTGTCACCCTCAGTGTCCTAGTCTCTGTCTGTGTCCCCATCTGTCCCGTCTCCCCGCTGTGCGTGTTTGTGTCTGTGTATCCGGGACACCTGCACTCAGGGGCAAGGGTGGCTGCTGCGATGGCCTGGGGGAGGGGTCCTGGGGGGGGGGTCGGCGTGTGGCTCAGCCCGCGGTCTGAAATATCTTTCTACGATTGTCAATCTGTGTGCTTGTCTGAGTGACACCCTGCTGGCTGTGAGTCTGTGTTTGTGACAGCGTGGAGGCTGTGGGTGTCTGGGTGACACCCCAAAGGCTGTGAGCATGTGGGTCCCCGTGTGTCTGTCTGGGTGACACCGCAGGTTGTGAGTGTGAGTCTGTTCGTGGCATCCTGCAGGAGGTGTGCGTCCAAGAACCGCATCGGCTGTGAGAGTGGGCCCCGGTGTATCTAGGTGACACCCGCAGACTGTGTGTGCCTGTAACACGCCGCAGGCGCGTCGGTGTGTGTTCTGTGTCGGTGTCGGAGTCGAGGAGGCCCGGGCCGCGAGTGTCCCCAGCTGTCTGCGTGCGTGTGTGTGTGTGTGTGTGTGTGTGTGTGTGTGAGCGCGCGCGCGCCGTGAAGGTGGATCCGCTCCCTCCGCAGCGAGCCCGACCCGGGCCCCACGACCCGCCGCCGCGGCCGTTCGCCTGGCCTCCCCTCGCGCGGGCCCGGCCGGGGATGGAGCCGCAGCCAGAGCCGCCAGAGCCGGGGCCGGGGCGCGGAGCGGCCTGAGGCGCGGGCGGCGCGCGGGACCGGGGGGAGGGCGGGCCGAGGGGAGGGTCCTGGGCCGGGGGGGCGGGCACGGCGCGCCCCCTCCCTCGCGCGCTCGCTCCCTCCCCCGCGCGCCCTCCCTCGCCGCCTCCTCCCGCCGCCTCCGGCCCCCCCTCGCCGGGGACCGAGCGCGCTCGCTCCGGCGCCGGCCTCGCCTCCTCGCAGCAGCGCCATGGTACGTCGCCGCCCCCACTTTCGTTTTCGCCCGGGGAGTTTTTGGGGTGGTGCGTGGGCTCCGGGCGAAAGTTGAGAGGTCTGGGGGGGCAGGGGGCGGGGGCCGCCCGGGGGAGGGGCTCGATGCGGGGACCCCACACACACCCGCCGCCCCGGGACCCCCGCCCGCCAACCCAACACCCCCGCGGCTGGGGGCGGAGCTGGCGCGCGGGGCGCAGCGGGGGACCCCAAGTGGGGGGCCCCTCGCGGGCACCAAGGAGTTGGAGGGGAGGGCGGGGCTCCCGGGAGAGGGTCCCCCACAGGCCAGGCCTCCGCCCCCTCCCTGGCCTGGCGGGAGAAGGTAGGCGGGAGGGCGCGGCTCCGGGCGCAAGACCCCCAAGCGCGCAGCCGGCTGGGAAGCCGGGCCCAGTGAGGGGGCGCCCGAGGGGGCCGTGCGGGGCGGGGGTCGCGGCGGCCCCCGCGGGCTGCCCCGGCCCGGGCGAGCGCGGCGCGCCAGCTAGCGGAAAATGGCCGCTGCGGAGAGGGGCGGAGAGCGCGCAGCGGCCGCCGCCGGGCGCCTTGAACTTGGAGCCGGGAGGGCGGCCGCTCTCGGCGCCGCGCAGGGGCAGCCACCCGGCCGGCCCTAGCGCCGCCTGAGCCCCGCCCCTCGGCCGACCCCAGCCCCGCCGCGGTCCCAGCCGGGAGGGGTCACCGGGTCTACGCCGGGCGCGCCCCAGGCCCGCGAGCGCCGGTAGCTGCACTTGAGGGTTCCGGTGTCCGGTCCGCCGGTGTCAGTGGCATCTTCACTCGAGGGGTGCGTTTGGAGGCCCCTGTGCTCTCAAACGAGTCAGCACGGGAATCCGGGGGTGCATTCGCGGGTCTGTGCAGCTAGGTGGTCCCATGCCTGTCCGTGGGTCCGTGGGTCCCCGGGCGTGGGGTCCTCTCCTTTATGTATCTGTGTGTCTGCACATCCACGTGGCTGTGTGTGTGTGTGTGTTGTGTTGCGTGTTGTTAGAGCATTGTGCGGCTATGGGACAGTGTGTGTGTGTGTGTTAGGGTAACTGGGCGACTGTGCCACGGGTCCCCGTGGGGCGGTGTTGTGAAGCCGTGTGGCTGAGTTGGATGTCCCGGGGGACGTGATGTCCCTGGATGACCATGGGGGTGTCCACGTATGAGTGTGTGGAGGTTAGGGGATTGCCAGTGAGTGGGGAACTATGTCGCGTGGCTGCGTCTCAGGGGACAGTTGGGTGTCGCTGTGTGCGTTTGACGCGCTGAGTGACTATTCCTGGGGATGGGTCTACACTCTCCCCCCCCCCACCCCCCACCCCCGCCCATTTCCTTTTCTCCTGTAACCCGGGCTGCCGGATGGGGAACGGGTGCTTCCTCCACCTCGCCAAAGCTCTGTCCTCTCCTCTCACTCCCTACGCCGTCCGCTCCAATTACCCCTGCCTCGGGGTCCCCTATCTGCACGGCCCCAGGTGGTCCCAGCTTGAGGTTCGGGCGCGAGGTGGCGCCGGGACGCGATCACTCGGCGCCGATGTCTCCCGCCAGGGGCTGCGCGTGCGCGTGGCCCAGAGGGGGGCGGGGCGGCGGGGTGTCCCCCCTCCCCCCCAGAGGAGGTCTCGAGGGATGGATGGTTACCGAAGCGCGTGGGTTAAGTCTGGACCAGGGGGGTGGCCAAGGAGACCCCCTCGCCCGGATGGGCAGGGAGACGCGCCCCCAGCCCTACCTCCCAGCGCTTGCCCGGGACCGGGCCAAACCCCTGGCGGGCACACAGGGTTGTTTTCTCCCCTCCAGGGGAATCCCCGTCGCGCCCCCATCCCCACCCCAGGGTGCTTTATATAATTTTCTAAATATAAAAGCCCCAAGGCCAGGTGGGAGTCTCTGCTTTCAACTTTCAACCCGCATTCCCTTTTGGGGGGCTGTTTGGGAAGAGGAGAAAAGGGGTCCCACGTTGACACAGGGGTGCATCCATACGCAACACTCAGGGATCCCCGCTCAGGTAAGATCACCCATCCTCACGCCCCGCCGTTCCCCGTGCTCACCCTGCCCTACACCCACTGCCAGTGCTCAGACGCAGCGCTCCCCCACCCCACACCCGGGCACTGCCCTCCACCACACTGGCCTCCATCCCCACCTGTCACCTGGTGCACAGTCAGCAGCACACGCTCCTGACACGCTCTTACAGCTATCTGTTCACAGCCACACGTGTACAGAATTCTGCCCCCACACAGGTGCACACACAGCCACACACAGAGGCACGCAGACACTCGTAAACAGGCACCTGCGTTTGTGGGAGGGGGAGGAGCCAAGCCCATCGCGCCCTCCCCCCACCTCCATGTCCGAGCCAGGTCCCTGCAGGATCTGGAGAGCAAAGACCCCAGCTGTGGGCGCATTTGGGGGGAGGACAACCATGAGGGGGGAGCAGGAATGCGGGTGCTGTGTGTCACCGGGTGTGTGTGTGTGTGTGCCAGTGTATAAATAGTGGGAGGGGTTCTGTCCATGGGTTCGTGTGCTGGTAAGTGTATACTTGTGTTCTGGCGTGTGTGTTATTGTGGCTGGTTGCACATGTGTTGTGTTTGGGCTGTGCATGACCTCGTGTGGGTCTGTGTGTCTCTGTGGGAGTCTGCATGAGTCTGTGTGTGTCCCCTCGGGTCTGGGTGTCTGTATCTGCTGGAGTCTGTGTGACGTGTGAGAATGTGTGTGTCTCCGTGTGGTGTGTTTCTGTGTGTCTTTGTGTCTCTTCGTGGCGTGGTGTGTGTGTGTGTCTCTGTGTTGTGCCTGGACCAGCCCATACGTCATACCCCGTTACTTCTCAAGGCAGAGGACCTTAACATCCCCTTCTGGAGGCTCAATTTCTCATCTGTAAAATGGGAACACACAGGATGCCCCACAAGGTTGCGGGAGGGGTGGCAATGTCAGCCGTGCTTTCACAGGTCCTGGCCCCCTGGCTGTGTCCTCTATTCGCTGGGTACGGCGCCGCTGTGGAGTTCCCTGGTGGTCTCAGGCTTTGATCATCCCTCCCTGAGCTGCTCTCACTTTTGAAAGTGCTGCTGTGAATTCCACTCACATGTTTTAAGTTTGCTTTTTAATAACATGAGCGACTCATGAACATCTAAAAGGATGCAGAAGTACCCAGAGTAAAAATCCAACCTTCCTCATCACCCCCACCCCGCTGGGACCCCCTACTCCAGAAAAGCCCTATTTCATCCAGCTTTGTCTGAGCAACTCCACATGTCACAGATACACATTCTTATAAAGGACACACGTATATTCTTATAAAGGATGTATGTATATTCTTGTTTAAAAAATCCCAAATGAGATCTTGAGTCTACTTGCTGAGTCTACAGCAATGGTTCTTGACTGGGGTGGTTCTGTCCCAGGGGATACTGAGTAATGTCGGGGACACCTGTGGTTGTCCCACTGGGGGGTTCCTGGCACCCAGGGGGTGGGGGCCAGGGATGCTGCTCCACCCCACAGTGCCCAAGACGGCCGCACCAGGGATGGTCCATGATGCTGAGGGGGGAGGAGTCCTGCGCTGCAGCATGCTTTCCCCTGCGCGTTTCTTGGAGGCGTCTCCACATGGGGGTCCCTTGTTCTTTTGTGGAGCTCCGTAGTATTCCAGCCTGTGCCCCCGGGTGGCACTGCTGAACTGGTCCCCACAGATGGACACGGTGGCTGGCTCCAAATTGGTGGCATTAGTGTTACAGGGTGACAGTCAACCCTCATGCGTCCGTATCTGGGACAGTCCCAGATACAGTCCGTATCTGAGCCTAAGAGTGAGTGATGGGGAGAGTGCATTTTTAAACTGAAATGAGCTAAACTGTGCGCCGAAGTACCAGGAGCTAAATCATGCGGCCCCTTTCTGGGATGTGATACACACAGGTCCAATCCAGCAATTGCTTTGTTTAGAAAACACTAGGTGCGGTCCAAACACTGGCTGGTTTACCCACAACAGCCCAGAGGGGTAGAAACTATTATCGTCCCATTTCACAGAACGGGAAGCTGAGGCACAGGGAGTTTTAGCTCCTGGAGGGAGAAGACATAGACCCAGGCTGCAACCCTGCACTGCAACTGGCCTGCTTTGGACCTACTGTGTACACTGTAGGGACCGCTCCTGCTGAACTGGATGATATATATATATGTAACGCTTCACTGATGTTTGTGAACTGGCACCTGCCACCACTAATATAGTAACTCAGTCTTCCCACACGTTATCTTAAGGATTCCCATCTGCCCAGACTTCCAAAATGCGAGATGCGTCTATTGTTGCCATTTTACAGATGTGGAAACTGAGGTTCAGAGAGAGAGAGAGAGAAAGAGAGAGAGAGTCTGTGGTCTCCAAACTGTGCCTTCCAGAGTAACCTAAACGGCCTTGGGAAGGCTGCCCGTGGGGCAGGCGTGGGGGCAGTCTGGGGGTCACTGCCACCTGGGAGAATGCTCCGAAGCCAACGTGTACTTGGAAATGTCTGTGAATTGGGGATTCTGCCCTCCAGGTGTTCATGGCGTCTTTGTAAATAATAAAATATTGCTTTATGTTATGTCGGCATTTGGATTCCTAGACACCTGCCTCTCCCTTTCTTTCTCGGGTTTAAATGCCCCCCGTGGCTGCACAGTGGGTTTTTTTTAAAAACCAATTGTGAAGTGCTATTTGAATGACCGTCACCCACGTGCAGGGGGAGCCGGCGGGACGGAGGGCATATGTGTCATGTATGAATCCTGCTCACTTGTGGTCCAGCCCCAGGGCCCCAGGTCAGTAGCATCCGTTCCTGGGGCGTCGGTTTCCTCCCCTGTAACACGGGAGAATAACAGAGTTGCTGGTGTCTTCCATGCCCCGGGCATGGGGCAGCTGCCCGAAGTTGGCGAGAGGTTATCATTTGTACTCGGGACACACGGGGCAAAATGGCCAAGCTTTCTAAGAATGTCTCTGTGCATATTTGACGGAAGGTCAAGGCGCTGCTAAGTGCCAGTATTCTTATGCTGATCAACCGCATGGGGTGGGCACTGTTCGTCCACTTCACAGGGGAGGACACCAATGGGGGAGCATGCTGGTCTGCTAGGTGGCCCGAGGCCTCTGAGCGAGCCTGGGAGGATTCTTGGAGTGAACTGGGGGAGGGGTGAGGCTAGTTGTCCGCGGCAGGTCTGTGCCCATCTATTCCAGAGGGAGAACAACCAAGCTTGCAGAGTGTGGGCCCTGGGGCCAGGTAGCCGGGCTCCAAGCCACTCCACATGCCTCAGTTTCTGGATCCATGAAATGGGCACACTGCGGGGGTAGGCAGTAGGAATTACCAGACACTCGGGAAGAGGCTGCGAGGTGTTATCTGGCCAGCCTGAGGTACTGCCTGGACACCTTACTCCTGGGGTACGGGGGCGACATATGGGGGAGGCCGAAGACCCCCCAACTCCCAGTTCCCCTTTGATGCTGGCTGAGGAGGAGACAGCAGATTTCTGGAGGCTCCCCTGTTGGTTGAGGCCCTTCTGGCCACGGAAGGGCAGTTGTAGCCAAGCTCCTCTGCCTGGGAACTGCAGCCCCTGTCTGGCTCTCGGGAGGAGCAGGGGGAGAGGATGCCGTGGGACCCCTTCTCCCGCCAAGCACCCCGGGTTGTACATCTTTAAGGGGAAAGAGGCGCGCTCGCGCCGGGCCTCTGCACACGTCACTTCTTCGTTCTTTCCCAACCCCCCCACCCCCACCCCGCTCCTTTCTCCAACTTCCCGGCTCGCTCGGGGCGGGTTGGGGGGGGGTCTTCAGAGTCCACCTATGGACCCCAAATGTCCTGCAGCCACCCACCCCCTGCCCACTCGACTCGGGCTGGCGGTCCAGGGGGACCCGCTGTGGTCGGGGTGTGCGTGGGCCCGTGGGTCCCCGTCCGGTGGCCCGGCCCAGGGCGGCTGGAAATTCGTAATAATAAGCAACGATGGGGGTTCAGGAGGCATGGAGAGGGGGAGCGACTTTCGTTCCTCGCTCGCGCTCTTTTTTCCCTCGTTTCTTTGAAAGTTGGATGTTGAGAAGTGGGAGGTTCGGGGTGGGAGGGGAGAGAAATTGGGGGAGGGAGAGAGGAGGTTGCCAGAGGGAGGAGAGACAGAGACACAGAGAGAGACAGAGACAGAGGAGGAGGTGGGGGGGGGACAGGAAAGGAGAGAGAGACAGAGAGAGGGAGAGAGAGAGGGAGTCGGGCGCAGGAGGGAGGGAGAGCGCGGGAGGGAGGAGGGAGGGAGACCGAGGGAGGAGGCGGCGAGGAGCGCGCCGGCCGCGGCCGCGGGGGGGGGGGGGGTTTGGAAAAATGACTCAGTAAGTTCAGCGCGCCCGCTCCGGCCGGCCCTGCGCCTCCCGCCGCGCCCGGGATGTATTCGTCCCCGCTCTGCCTGACCCAGGTACGCCCCCCGCCCGGCCCCCGGCCCGCGCCCCACTGTGCCCCGGCCCCGCGTCCCCCGCAGCCCGGCCCCGGAGTTTGGAAGCCCGAGGAGGCGGGACGAAAAAGGCGCGCGTCCCTCCCGCCGCCGCGGCCGGGATGCCCCCGCCGCCGGCCGGGGTCCGGTGGGGGGTTGGTTTGGGCCGGGGACACCTCCCCCCCCACCCGGGACCCTCACCGGGGACTCCCGCCCCGCCCCCCGCGACCTCTCCCCCTGGCTCGCCCTACAGCCTCGCCCTCCCCGGACGCAGGACGCGCTCCCCCACCCCAGCCGGGAAGGTCGGGGGGCGCCCGGGAGAAGGCCAAAGGTGGGGCTCTGCGCGAGCCCCAGGCCTCGACCCAGGCCTGCCCCTAGGAGGAATCGAGGGAGTCCTGGTTGGACCCTGGATGCCCGGGGACTGTTGAGACGAGGACCCCTCTGATGCGTTCCCCGGAACCCCCCCCCAAGCTTGTGTGCCGCCACCCAGGCCCTGGACAGCCTTTCCCCCCATTATTGGCCCACGTGTGCGCGGAGGGGGAGGGGGCCCGCAAAGTTGGAGGCGCCAGCAGTGGGGGGAGGGGGGCCCCGACGTCCCGGCTCGGTCTTCCTCTCCCCCCCTCCCCCTGTCCCTCAACCCCATCCCCATATTTTCGCCGCATCGATTGTGAGTTATTGAGCCGCCGCCGCCGGGAGGAGCCGGGAGGCCTGGCGTTCCGGGGTCTGGTCCGGGCACTGCGGCGCTGCGGACGCCCTCGCCAGCCCGGCACCTGCCCCTGCCCCCGCCCGCTGCCTCTCACCCCTGGCCGAGCTCCCAGACTGCCCGGGGCTCGGCCCTTGTGCAATGACCCAGGGGATGTGTGGGAAGGGGGCGACTGCCCCTGTCCCCGGTCGCCCCTGGGGGACCCCTTCCCTCCCCCAGCTCCATGGCAGGGAGGGGGGCCACCCTCCCAGGTCTACTGGTTCCACCCTCCAGCTCTGCCCCCACCCTGGGTCTTTGTGTGTCCTTAGGCCATTGGGGTCCCGGCCTCAGTTTCCCCTGAAGTGACACGGAGCTAAGGCAGGTTTCGGAGAGGGGCAGTGTGGCCTCCAGGCTGTGAAGTGTGGGGCACAGGGAGGTGGGAGTCAAGCCGGCGGCTGAGTGTCCTGAGGACCGCGGTACAGAGAACACGTGGATGCCAGTCTGCAATGGGGGTCCCCCATTCATGATCCGAGGGTGCCCCTCACTCGTGGAAGGTTCCCTCTCACCAGCCCCCTCCAGCTCCTCCAGTTTCTGGCTCCCCATGGGGAATGTCAGGGGTGGTGCTTAGGGGGTCTCAGGGCCTGTCCTACCCATCAACCCCGGGGTGACCTTGGGCACGTCTCTGCCCCTCTCCAGACCTTCCTTCCCCTCCAGAGCAACTTTGGGGGTCCCCCGACGCAGTCATCACTGGCCCCCCTCTGCCTCTTATCGCCCGAAGCTCCCCAAGGCCGCGAGGGTCCTAGTCAGGGTTGCCCGGTGACCTTGGGCCTCCCAGTCTCTGGGCTCAGGGGGTGGCCTGGGTGGCCCCGGGGTGCCCCCGCCTCTTCCACCCTTTCCTCGCGCTCGCTCCCAGAGCTGCCCAAGGGGGCTGAGCCCAGGGAGGCTATTCCAGGCGAGGAGGTTGGACGGTAGCCTATTGTCACTGGGCCCTGGAATTCCCCCATCAGGACTCCTCGGGAGACAGCCTCCGTCCACGTTGCCCAGAGTGGGTGGCAGTGAGAACCAGAGCTGGTGTTGCGCTCCCTGGCTTTCCCTGGGGCGCAGGGCAAGGGTCAGCCAGGCGGGCTCTTGGTGGAAACGTGACAATAAAAAATACCTGAGGTTGCTGTGTGCGAGGGACAGGGCGACCAGGAGACAGAGACAGGCAGAGAGAGGACCAGGGAGCTCCCAGGCTAGGATGGGGATGGGGTGGCCCAAGCGCAGGGGGCCCCCGTCCTCTGCCTTTTCTCCCATGGGTGCCCCCACCCTGGAGGGGAACCCAGGTCCCCCTCCCAGGACTCCCTCAGTGTAATCCTCGCAGCTGCTTGCAGGCCCAGCCTGGTCTGTGTCTCCAGCTGGGGAACCCGGAAGGACCCAGACTACCCACGCAGGACCCCCACTCCTGGCTGCCTCACCGCGCCCTACCCGTTCCTCTCTGTCTGCGTCTCTCCCTCTCCTTGTCTCGCTCCCTCTCCATCTCTGGCTCTCCCTGTCTCTCCATCTCTGGGCCTCCATCTCCCCCCTTGACTAATTTTACAACCTGAGCCCATCCTAAAATAGCTCCCTTTTAGCCGATCCGACCCGGATCCTGAGCCGAGACCGGCTCGGGGCGTGTGAAGTGGGGGGACGGGGGGGGCTGCTCCCGTGCCAGTCCGCCCTGTGCCCCCGGGGTCCTGCCCACTGAGGGGGTGGCAGCCGCGGCCCGGGTGGCCCTGGAGGATTCTGGGAGCCCCGTCCCTGTTTCAGTGGTGACTCAAGTGCTTTTCACTTTTACTCTGAAGAGGAACTGTGTGGGGCAGCCGTTACTTCCATAAATCCTGCCGCCGGGAAGGCCGGCCTCCCCGCGCTTGCCCCGCTCTGGGCCTCCCTCCCGCCCGCCTCCACCGCCACGTTAGTTATTCCGGGTTTGGGGCCAAATCCCTCTTGGCTGCAGTGCCCAGGATTCCCCGGGGCCGCAGGCTGGGCCTGGGCTGCAGCCACGGCAGTGCGGCTGCCAGGGCCCCCTTCCTCATTCATTCATTCTTTCCTTCATTCCTTCTCCTCATTGCCTTGCTGGGCAGCACTCTCTTTACCCCATTTCTCCAGTGGGGAGACTGAGGCTGCAAGAGGGTCCCCGACTTTGTCTTGATTGAATATAATAGATCTTCATTAAGCACCTCCTATGGGCCAGGTGTCTGTTGCGGGTTTGGGGGGGAAGGCACGAGGGGCCAGCCTGGTGTGGGTTCTGGGAGGCTCTGCTGTGATTGAGGGTCCCCCAGCACCTCAGGGCTGGGACAGGGGCCAAGACCAGAGAGGGCTAGGGCCTGCCCGGGGTGGCACAGCATGGCTGGTGGGGCTGGGGATTCAGGGCCACTGCCCACCTGGCTGTTTGGCCAGGCTGGGCAGTTGGGTGCTCCCTGTGGCCCCCCCCACCCGTGGTCTGATGGCCTCTGATTGGCTCCTGTACGCACAAGCTCGCCCCACATCTCTCTCCCTCTTTCTGTTTCTCTCCGTGTCTGTGTCTCTCCCCCATCTTTTCTCTGCGGTGGAGGTGCCTCTGCGCGTCAGGGTCGGCGCCTTGTAAATCACGACGCTGGGATTCTGGCCGAGTCAGCGTTCTCTCCCTCCCTCTCTCCCTCTCTCCCTCTCTCCTTCTCTCCCTCTCTCCCTCTCTCCCTCTCTCCCTCTCTCCCTCTCTCCCTCTCTCCCTCTCTCCCTCTCTCCCTCTCTCCCTCCCTCTCTCCCTCTCTCCCTCCCTCCCTCCCTCCCTCCCTCTCTCCCTCCCTCCCTCCCTCTCTCCCTCTCTCCCTCTCCCTCTCTCTCTCTCTCTCCCCCTCTCCCTCCCTCTCTCCCTCCAATATCTCTCTTCTTTCTCTCTCTCTCTCCAATGTCTCTTCTTTGCCTGAACCTCCTACCTCCCTCACACCAAATGGATGGGACACGCCAAATGTCCTGGGACCTCCTGCCCCGCGAAAGCACGTGTTCACGGCGACCCGCGCGCGCGTGCACTGCCCCCTCACCTGGGTGTGTGTAGACTCTCGGCGCGTAGTGCCTGCAGTCCACGCTCCCACACGCGTGAGCGTGCAGATGTGCACACGTACGTGCCCTGACGGGTCACCGGGCAGAGACCCAGGGCGGCCTTGCATCTGCATGCAGATCTCGCCCAGGTGGCTGTGTGTCTCTGGGCAGGTGATCTAGCCCTTCTTCAGATGTTTCCCCCTTAGCGCAGGGCCTGGTATACAGTAGGTGCCAAATAAGCTTGGCCGTGATTGTGGTTTCCTCTAAAGTAATAACTGTATTAAACATCCCATAGGCATTTTCCAACCTGCCCTCCTTTCCTTCTGTCGCTGTCTGCTCTGCTTGGGCCGGGTGACAGGGACAGTGGTGACTCCCCCAAACCTTGAGACCTGACCCCCCCCCAGCCAGGGTGTCTCTCTTGGTCTTTCCTCGCCGCCCGCCCAGCCCTGTCCAGGGTCTCCCTGAGTTTGGCCAGACCCACGTGGGTACCAGCATCCTTTGTCCGTCGGGGTGTGTGCATAGGGAACAGGCAAAGGGTGAGATTGCTCCATTGCTGATCTTCATGCTGAGGACGCAGCAGTGGATGAAACAGATCAAAGCCGTGCCCTCGGGGGGCTACAGTGTCAGGGGAGGGGCTGTCAGGACCGTGCTGCTGCTTTGGCACGTGACCCAGGGCTGAGTGGGGAAGCGGGCCACACGGGATTCAGAGAGAGCAGGTGGGGTGCAGAACGGGCGTTGCTGGGAAGTCCCGAGGATGGGGCCAGACCCTGTACCCAGGGAGCTGGCAAGTGGGTCCAGGGAGTCAGGAGGCACTCAGGTCCAAGTCCCAGCACGGCTCCTTCCTTGTCTGCGTGACTTTGGGCCAGTGGCTTCAGTGCTCAGTGCCTCAGTCTCTCCTTCTGGGCAGTGGGCACAACAGTTGTTCCCATTTCGTAGGGTTGACAGTTCAGTACACGCTCCGCCTGGCTCCCTGTCTGTCTCCCCAACACCGTGGCCTTCTGGCTCAGCCCCCAGCATCCACCCGGGACACCACGGCACGGAGAGGGAAGCCAGGAGACCCAGGGCTCAGACTCGCTCGTCACTTTGGTGGGGACTTTCTACTCCCTGGACTTAGTTTACCTGAAGTCTTCCCAGGGGTCCTTACCTTCCTGCCCTCACCACCTCCACTTTCCCTATTGTTCACTCTGCTCCAGCCTCACCGGCCTCCTCGCTGTTCTCCCCAAACATCAGGCATGGTCCTGCCTCAGGACCTTTGCATGTATTGTGTTCTCCACCTGCGAAGCTCCTACCGTGGAGTGTCATCTTTTAGGTCTTTGTTCAAGTGTCCTCTCCTATGAGAGACCCTCGCTGACCGCCCCCAGCTGAAAAAAAACAACCCCCTACCCCCTCCTCAAACTCCTTTAAATTTCTCCAGAGCATTTTGTTCAACCTGGCATCTTATTCCATGTTTATTAGCTTGTTTAATATCCATCCCTGCCCACGTCAGGATCTGGGTGAGGGCTAAGCGGAGGACACTGCTGGGTCCCCAGCATCATGCATGGAGCTGACAAAAAGTACATACTCGGTAAATGTTTGTTGAACAACCAAATGAATCTCTCCTTCATTGGATAAGAGCTGTTCATAAGCTATGATGCTCTGAGCTTGAGGGGAGGAACCACTCTAGGTTAGGAACACTTACTCTGGCACCAGATGGGCCTGCGTTCGAATATGAGCTCCGTTGTTTGACATTTAACCTGGAGGAGGGGACATTGGAACCAGGGCTTTGAAGGGTACATAGGGGTTTGGGATAAAAGCTTAGGGATGGATAAGAGATTCTCAGTAATGTTTGTTGAATCACTGAGTGAATGAAGGAGAGAGAATCCTTCGTGGAAAACTTTTGGTTTGGGAATTGGAGTTTCACGTCCTGGTTTGCTGCCCTGGACTGTCAGGATGGGAGGGCTACAGGGAGGCCCAGAGTGGGGCACAATCCAGTGCACAGTTGACCAGTCCATAGTGCCCAGCAGGGGCTTGGACCTCCCAGCTGCTGCTGTCCTCTTTGGCCAGGAAGTCCCAGCAGGGAGAGCAGGAAAGGCTGCCTGAAGGAAAGAACAGTGAAGACAGGGTTTTGAGGGATGTGTAGGAGTTCAGGAGGATTCTTGGCATCTAACTTGCCTTGGCCAAGTGGGGTTTCTGGGAAAGGTCTGGTCTTGCTGCCTCCCCTCCCCTTGCAGCTCTGATTACCAGGGCAATGGATAAGCCCCCGGGGCACTAACCCCCAAAAGGGTGCAATGTCCTTTTCTGCCCTTTGTACAGAATGAGAAACAGGCCCAAGGTGGAACAGTGATTTGTTCCTGGATCATACAGAAGGTGAAAATGGAGGCTGTTGTCACCCAAGCTCATTCCCTCAACAAGTCTGCCTGGCAGTGAGTGCCTCAGCCCTGGGCCTCAGGGTTGGGGGAGAGCAACTGAGCTGGACTCAGAGACCCCAAGTTGTGTGGTCCAGGCTGGGTCTGGGAGAACCCTGAGGAGAGCAGGAAAGGCTGCCTGAAGGAAGGAACACTGGAGAGAGGGCCTTGAGGGATGTCTAGGAGTTCGGGAGGATTCTTGGCATCTAGCTTGCCTTGGCTGTCTCCCTTGCCCTGTCAGCCAGTGAGGGCATATTGGGAAGTGCTTGGGGAAGAGGCATTGGTTGTCACAGGTCTTATGGGACAAAGAGAGTGACAGGCCTGCCTCTCACCTGGGTTGACCTCCCCAAGAGGATGTGGGAGGCTAGGGCAGCAGGTCCATGACCCAGTTACAGGCTGTTTGTCTTCCTCCAGGACCAGCTGGGGTCACCAGTGACGTGGGCTCCCGCCCCTGCCCGCCTCCCTGGCATCTTTCCCCAGAGAGGGCCTGGGGAGGAGGGGGTAGGGATAAGGCAGGGGCACGGGGGCTTGGAGAGGGGAGGAGCCAGAAGAGGAGAGGAGCTCAGAAAAGGGGGAGGGGGCTCAGAGACAAAGGGGTTCAAGGGGATGTGAAGAGTCTGGGCCCAAAACAATCGTAACAACAACATCAATAATAATAATAGCGTAATGCAGGCTTTTGAGAGCAGATAATGGGGTTCATATGCTAGGAAGAGGTGGCATCCCGTTCAAGAAGGCCTGCTGGCTGACACTCCAGCTGCCCCTTCCCAGCTACCTCTTATTACCGCCCCAATAAGCTCCAGGCCTCGGGTGGCAGCCACAGCCATTGCCCAGGCCTCCTGCCACCCTGGCGTCCCCTCCACAGGGGACAGTGTCCTGTGCCTCCATCGATTTCCCACCCCAGCTTCTCTGGCCAGACGACCTGGGCTCTGGTCCCGGCTCTGCTGACCGGCTGTGTGACCCTGGGCGAATCTCTCCCCACCCCTGGGGCTGGCATGTCAAGTGACATGGTGACACAGAAAAAGCACCTCTGAGGTTGGATAGGGCCTGACAGGGGACTGGCCCCCTCCATCCTCCCTCTGCCTCAGCAGGTCAGCTGGGGTGGGGACGGGATGGGGGAGCGGCGGGAAAGGGCCCCGAGGTCTGGTCCCCACCACAGCTGTTACTGTGACTCACACGTTGGGGGCCGTTGGCATGGGGGAGCTGGGCTGGCACAAACGGAGCCCCGTTCTGCCCCACCCCGCGAGGGCAGGAGGCTATTTTCAGAGTCTCAGTAATAGAGGAGATCT
This sequence comes from Leucopleurus acutus, assembly GCF_964270905.1. NCBI lineage: Eukaryota > Metazoa > Chordata > Mammalia > Artiodactyla > Delphinidae > Leucopleurus > Leucopleurus acutus. The sequence goes on along the minus strand of NC_139145.1, from coordinate 2,428,298 downwards.
GAGGTCATCCCCCAGCCCCAGCACCCCATGGCCAGAGGTGGCCCAGGGGAAAGGGAGCTCAGGGCAGGCAGGGGCGCTGGGTGGGCGGAGGTGGGAGCAAGCCTGGCCACATCCATTTAGCAAAACCAATTCGTGGCCCAGAGCAGCGGTTTCCCTGTCTCCCCGAGAGACCCCGGCCTCACGGAGAGCAGGCTGCTTGTTCTGAGGAAGGGGCCGATGGGGTCCTGGGCTCTTGTCCTGACACTGCCTCTGAGACCCTCCAGGACCTTGGCCAGGTCTCTGCCCCTCTCTGAGCTTCGTTTCTCCATCACACGAGTCATCGTGGAGCCTCGGGCCTTTTCCTGCCCCAGGGAGATTGTAAGCAACGGAAATAATCTTTACAGCAACAGCAATGTCAATAATAATAATAATAGCATAACAGGCTTTTGAGAGCTGGGCGGATAATGAGATTCACGTGCTAGGAAAAGACATCGCTCCCATTCCAGAAGCCCAGCACAGCCCCCAGGCAAGAGCGGGGAGGGGGGACCGAAGTTTCTCTTCTCTGTCTTCTTTTCTCCTTGAATTTCTCATCCCTTGAGGCTGAGAAACCAGGTCCTGGATGTTATGCAGACTCAGTTTCCCTTGCTGAAAAATGGCGAGAAGGAGACAGCCCCCGCCCACCCCTGTAGAAGGGGATGGGGGCCTCCCGTGGCCCCACGTGATTCTCTGAGGGGCCAGATGACGGCTGCCGTTGTCTTCGTGGGGAAGTCAGATGGGTGTGGGTTCCTGTCTCAGCTCTGCCCCTCATGATTGGGTCCCCTCTTGGGGTCTGCTTCTTCATCCACAAAATGGGTGTTGTGGCCACCCAGCAGCACCATTCAGGCAGAGGGAGGGGGATGTTGAAGTCACAGCTCTGGCCAGGTCGCTGAGCCTCCCAGGCCTCGGTTTTTCCAGCTGTGGAATAGGTCTATGGGAGACAGGGTAGGGTGAACTGGCCCCCAGGGGCCGCTCTCTCCAGCTCTAAACCTCCATGGCTGAGCTCCCCTTTCTCTGGTGCGTTCTGCTCTCTTGCCTCCTTGGGCCTCAGCTTTCCCCACCCCTATTATGGATCTATGCAGGAACCACCCCCTCTATGCAGGAACCGTGCCCCCCGCCCCTTCCATCAGCCCCTGACATCCAGGTGGCCCATCTTGGCCTGTGGACCTCAGCCAGTCCTGTCTGTACATCTGGGCTGTAGGAATGACGTCTTGTCCTCATTTTTTTCATCACTGCCAAGAGCCGGTTGAGGCAGCCCTTGGACCCCTGTCTGGTGTCAGCTTCCTCTGCTGAGCAGTACGTCTGACAGACGAGCCCCAAATGACCCTCTGAGCCTAGTTGCTCCTGGAATCGTGAGCATCCAGTGTGTGCTCCGCCCTGCTCTGGACATTTGAGCTCACACTCTAGTTCAGTGGTTTGCAAACTACAGTCACAGGGCCCAGTGCCCACCGTCTGTCTTTATAAATAAAGTTTTATTGGAACACTGCCATGCCCATCCCTTACATCTCCTCTGTGGCCAGTCTTGCACTACAGTGCAGAGTGGAGCAGTTGAAACAGACACGAAAATACTCACTATCCGGTTCTTTATGGTACTTTTAAAGTTTGCTGACCGCAGTTCTAGAAGGCAGAGAATGGATCTGTGCCACCAGCATTCCACCATCCTCAGTTTTCCCCATCTGTACAAAGCGTCCCCATCAGCCTCCACCTGGGACCCCCAGCTTGTCCTGTCTGTACATTGGGGTTCAAGACAGTCCTCCATGAACGGCTGCCTTCGTCTGTGCCTCCCACGTGGTCCAAGCCTCAGTTTCCCCATCTGGGCAATGGGTTCTCAAACGACCCGGTGAACCTCTGCTGGGTCCCCACTGGCCTCCACTTTTTTCCCCAGGACGTGGAGGGATCTGCAGCAGACCCCTGCACGCCTCTGCCTGGCCCTCCTTCTAGCGGGTCTGCCTGGGGCCCCTGCGGCCTCATTCTTACGGGCGGGGCAGTGGGTCCACGGCCCCCAGCGCCTCCTGACCTCTGGTCTTTCCCGCCCCGCAGGATGAGTTCCACCCGTTCATCGAGGCGCTGTTGCCTCACGTGCGCGCCTTCGCCTACACCTGGTTCAACCTGCAGGCGCGGAAGCGCAAGTACTTCAAGAAGCACGAGAAGCGGATGTCGAAGGACGAGGAGCGCGCGGTGAAGGACGAGCTGCTGGGCGAGAAGGCCGAGGTCAAGCAGAAATGGGCGTCGCGGCTGCTGGCCAAGCTGCGCAAGGACATCCGGCCCGAGTGCCGCGAGGACTTCGTGCTGGCCATCACCGGCAAGAAGGCGCCGGGCTGCGTGCTCTCCAACCCCGACCAGAAGGGCAAGATGCGTCGCATCGACTGCCTGCGCCAGGCCGACAAGGTGTGGCGGCTGGACCTGGTCATGGTCATCCTCTTCAAGGGCATCCCGCTGGAGAGCACCGACGGCGAGCGCCTGGTCAAGGCGGCGCAGTGCGGCCACCCGGTGCTCTGCGTGCAGCCACACCACATCGGCGTGGCAGTCAAGGAGCTCGACCTCTACCTGGCCTACTTCGTGCGCGAGCGAGGTGAGGCGGGGCTTGCGCGTGCACGCGGATCTGGAGGCCGAATGGGGGTGCGTTGGAAGGTCGTCGAGGGGGGGAGGTGGGCGCACGCAAAGGTAGGAGGCAGGAGGCGGGCCTTAAAGTCCGAGGGCGGGGACGGTTGCCAGTGTGAGGATCTGAGCCCTGTGAAAGGCCAAGGGGAAGAGGTATGGTTCAGGGAGAGCCTGGGGTCGGGGGCAGGTGCGTCCTGGGGCTGTGAAGGTAGAGGCAGGCCCTGACCTTGGGGGGTCAGGGGTCAGGAGGTGAGACCCTGTCCCAGGAGGTCTGTTGGCAACAGGGGTGAGGATAGGCCAGTGACGGACGCGCGGGGGACAATCTTATCCCTCCTGGGAAAGCTGGAGGAGAGCTGGGGTTGCACTTTGTGACTGATGGTTGATCGACTCTCGGACTTCCCCCAGAGACCTGACAGGTCCCATATTTCGGCCGAGTGGGAAGCTGGGGCGCTGTGTGACTTTGGCTAGGTCACCAGTCTCTCTGGTCTCCAGCGGCCCCCACTCTGGCCCTTCGAGCTGGGTGTTTGCTGGCTCTGTGGTCAGATGGCCCACATGGAGACTAGCAGGGTTTGCGAGGATGGGGAAATCCACGGCAGCTTCCCAGAGGAGTGGACTCCACTGAGCTGAGCTCTGCAGAACGACTGGGCAGTGATGAGAGTGGGGATATCCCAGGAGGTCAGCCGCCTAAACAGAGGTGTGGAGGTCAAGGGCAGGCCCTGGCTGGGAGGGCAGTGGGGTCTGTTGCCCCGCTGTTCCTGGTGGTGTGGCCAGTGGAGCCGTCAAATGGAGGGTATCAGCATCCTTACCTGGATTGGGCTTGGGGAGACTCGCCGAGATCGTGTGTGTGTGTGTGTGTGTGTGTGTGTGTGTGTGTGTGTGTGTGTGTGTGTGTGTAGCACGTTGGACTCTGGCCTGCCACGTGGTGGGTGGCAGCCGTGACTGTCTTCATGCGGATGGAATCAGGGGTGCCCGGAGACCCTAACAGGCACATGTCCCATGCCCCCACCGTGCCCACCCAGGCTGGTACACACGTGGGTGCGAACCCGCACACATCCGGGGCTGCCTGAACGTGTCAGGTGGGTGCACTCGGGTTGCAAACCCAGCCCTAAGCCCCCGTAGACCCCACGGGAGCCCGTGTGATCACAACCAGAAATGATGGCGGAAGGCTGGGGGAGGGGTGGTGAGAAGAGGCGAACTCCGGGGCTGGACTGCCCAGATTCCGAATGCAGCCCTGCCATGTGGTGTGCTGGCTGTGTGACTTTGCCTCAGGCCCTGTCCTCTGCCTCAGTTTCCTCCTCTGTACAGTGGGGGTAACAACCATGCCAACTCTTAGCGATGCTGTGAGGATTCCATGAGGTCTCCTGGTCTCCACTGTGTGTGGGAGGGAGAGCTGGGGCAGATTTGCCCAGTCTTGACCTTGACCCCATCTGCCCCTCCCCCGCCCCCACCAATTAGCACTAAACGCAGGGGGCCAGAGGCAGAGGGGTAGACTAGGTGACTGTTTGCTGCGGGCCGGATTGGGGGTGTGGGCAGGGGCAGCCTTGGGGGCTGCAGTGCCCATTACCATGCAGGTCCTGGTCTCTCTCACCACATCCATCCTCCCCCTCCACGCTGAGCTGATAAAATTTTGAAGCGAGTTTTCTGCCAGCGTCAGCACAATCTCCGGGCGCCTCCCCTCCCCCATCGGCCCCCGCCCCCCTCAGCTCAGCAGGCAGACCAGGCCTCCGCGCCTCCCCAGACACCTTCGCGTCCGACTGCCATGCCTTTGCTGGTCAGCATCCTCACGTGAGGGCCGGGGAAGGTCAAGGCTGCTGCGCCCTCCCGTGCAGGCTCCATCATCCCAGGGGACCACTGCTGCTCAGACAGGCCCCAGCTGGCCCGCTTCAGCTGGCTGGGAGTGAGGGTCGGGCGTGAGGGCCGGGCCGGGCACCCACTCCCAGCCCAGCCGCCTGCCTAAGGGCCGGGTGGTCCTAAACAAGTCGCTCAATCTCTCTGTGCCTGCCTTCTTTGATTTTAAAATGGGATGCTCAAAAATGGCTGGCCGGTAGGAATGTTGTGTTCTCGTGGCAAGCGTTCAACAAATAACCCCCATGCTGTCCTGAACACAGGTACCAGGCACAGGGCTAGGGCTTTGTGGACCGTTGTTATCAACGTTACCATCCTCATTAGGATTATGATTTCCCGCCTCCATGCCTTTGCCCATGCTGTTCCCTCTGCTTGGAATGCCTTTCCCGTCTGGAAGACTCCTACTTACGCTTCAAAACCCCAACTCCCAGCTCCACCTTCTCTCCATCAGGCATTTTTTCTGAGGATTTAGCAATTCTTTTCCATTCTCATGGCAACCTTGCAAGGCAGGGATCATTGTACCCATTTTACAGATGAGGAAACCAAAACCCAAAGAAGATAACTGCCCGGCGCAAGGTCACACAGCTAGGAAAGGGCAGAGTTAGGGTTTGGACGTGGGCGGGTTCTGTTGCTGACACCCCTGCTAGCCTTCTACGCTTGGTGGCAGAAGGGGATGGAAGTACATCACAGTGTAGGGTGTGGGTATCCAGTCATCGTGGCTGGACCACCTCCGGGCTGGGTCTGTGTTCTAGGCTCCTACCAGCTAGGGCCTCCTCCGGGGTTCCCAGGCCGAGGCTGGCCCCCAGAACCCCCTGTTGAGCTTCAGCTCCCCAGCTTCCACAGCAGGACCCCCGTCTTCATCTGGGCCAGAGTTATGTCTCTCTTCTCAGCCAGGTAGTCATCTGACCTCAGAGACAACTGGTCACCTCCCTCCTCTCACCTGGTGGGTCCCAGGGCTGCAGGGGGTCCAGGCCAAGGCCAGAGTGCGGTGTCCGCTCAAATCAGCCCTGCTAGGAGGCCATGGGATTGATGGGGAGTGGGGGAAATGGGCCTCAGTTGGCTTCTGGGGGCGGGTGTCACAGGGTGGATGGTGGGACAGGCACCCGCCATTCGGCTGAAAAGGAGGTACCACCTCTAGCGTCAGAAGCGGGGCCTTGGAGCCGAGAGAATGACAGTGAGAGAGAGAGACAGAGAGACCCAGAGACATGGGGAGACACAGAGAGACCCACAGACGCATCATACACTCGGCCCTTCCCTGTCCCAAGACAAGGGGACAAAGTCCAGCTCCCCCCACGGCCTCTGTCGTTATCTCTCCCAGGGGGTGTCAGGCAGACTGCTGGAGCTGCACCCCAAAGGGGAATCCCAGGCCTCCATCCTTGGGTTTATTTTGGAGGAGAGAAGGGTGGGGACGAGCCGCGAGGAGGTCCCTTTAGCGCTGGGGCTGCCAGGCTGATCAGAGCCCAGGGTACCGCCTGGGGCCGAACTTGGCAGCTTCAGGCATCCATCTGGCACCGTTGTGGACACAGGGGCCTGATTCCAGGGGTGGACTCCGTGTGTGCCCTGGGGGTGGGCTAGGGGGCAGCTGGGGGGCCGTGATGAGGGGGAGACGTGAGCTCCACCTTGGGACATTGGGGCTGCCCGCTCAATGCGTGCACTTCAGGGGGAGGGATGTGTGCAGTTAAGCAGGGCGTGGGCAACCTGACAATTCTCAGTTAAATTAATACAAACCTAAGGACAGGGAGGGGTGAGGAGAGGGAGGGCGGGGCAGGCACTCTGGCCAGGGAGGGCCTGAAAGAAGTGAGGGAGCTGCAGAGGGATGTGAGTGAGAGTGTGCCAGGGCAGTGGGGGCGGGCACAGTCAGTGCAAAGGCCCTGGGGCTGGAATGGCCCAGAGCACAGGTGCTAGTTGGGGAGGTGAGGCCCTGTGCCTGCTGTTGGGGAGGCCAGGAGCGGGTGAGCCGGCTCTCCTCTCTCCTGCCTCCCATTTGAGAAGGAGTCCGGAGAAAGCAGGGCCCAGAGAGGGAAGCCGCCTGCCCAGCCCCGAAGCCCAGCCAGGCCTCCCCGCCCCCTCTGGCGGCCTGAGAAACCTGAGGCGCGGGCGGGCACCGTGCCAGGGCGGGAGGGGGAGGGGCTGCCAGGCCCGCCCGCTCCGGCAGCTGCCAGCCCGCCCCGAGCCCCGCCAGCCCAGATGGTGCCCATCTGCTGACGCTGCCGTGGGCTGGCCTCCCGTTCCCGCCTCCTGTTCCCGCCTTGTTCGGTGCCAACCTCCCGGAAGGGCGCTGTGGGCAGGGGCTGGCTTGGGAAGCTTGCAGCTGCTAGAGGAGCTGCCCAGGGTGCCCAGGGAGGGGTCAGGAGGAACTGGGGGCAGGGGTCCCCGTCGCCTCCTGGATGGACCTGGGAAACAATAATGACAACAGAGATAATAGTAACAGCAAAAACATCGTGTGCCCGATGCTGAGCCCATCCTACATCTGGTTTCATTCTCTCCACCACTCTGGGAAGGAGGGACTATTGCCTTCTCCCCTGTTTCAGATAAGGAAACAGTCCCAGAGATGGTCAGCGACTTGCCCAAGGTCACACAGCTCCTAAGAGGTAGGGCGAAATTAGAACCCACAGATCCTGACTCCTTGAAACCATGAAAGGAAAAAACCTAAAAACCGCTTTTGAGGTTATCAGATGGAACCCACACCTTCCTAGTTGTACAGATCATGAAAAGAGCTGGCCCGGAATACACAGTGAACGAATTAACGAATATCAGTGAACGTTCCCGAAGTGCCTACCGTGCCCAAGGCTGGGGGCTGGGGTCTCCATAAAGCACACCCTGGGCTCGGATGGCAGGAGAAAGGGCCTGGAGCAAGGGGGCCTGGATCAGTCTCAGCTCTGCTCCTGGCTTGCTGTGTGACTTAGGGCAGAGCTCTGCCCTCTCTGGTCTGGGGTTGGAGGAGAGCTGAGGCCAGGAAGGTAAGGCCTTGTGGGGCCACAGAGAGAAACAAGCCAGACCCTGACTGAGGGTCCTGCCGTCTCCTCCAACCCCTGTTAATCTTCATCCCAACACTGGCCGTGTGCTGGGGAGACAGAGGGCGGATGTGGACAGGAGGGCGTGTAAGGGCACCCGTTGGCTTGTGTAATGGATACAGTTTGTGTCCACACGTGCTCCAGGTTGTGTGAGGTGCATTTCCCTCTCTGCGCCTTAGTTTTTCTATCTGGAAAGTGGAGAAAGTAAGAACTGTGTCCACTGCATTGATGATTGGAGTGATCCCTGGACAGCATACAGGAGGCCCTGGATAAACGCTCAGTCCCTTCCCGGATCCTCTTCCCAGCCCCAGGTGGCAAAGGGGAAGAACCTCACTGCATCTAGTGAACCAGCAGGGGCACCTGTGACCCAGGATGGGCCCCCCCCCCCCCACTGGAAGCCACCTCTCCAGGTGTCTGGGTGGCGGAGGGGTGAGGGGCTCTTGGCAGCCTGGATTCCCCCGGGGCTGAGCAGCCAGGTGGACCAGCCGTCTGTCTGTGCAGAGGAGGTGGCTGCCCGGGTTGAGGTCCAGACACCAGCTGACGATGTATTTATAGCGGCAGCAGGAGGCCTCTGGGCTCCTGGTTAGTGGTGCTGAGGGAGCCGCTAACCCAGCAGGTGGGAGCCCAGTGTCCGGAAGAGGTAGGGGCACGATCTGTAGCCAGATGGCCCAGGTTCAAATCCCGCCACTCGTGAGCTGTGTGACCTTGGGCAGGTGACGTCACTGCTCTGGGCCTCAGTTTCCTTCCCTCTGAAATGGGCATGATGCAGATGGTGCCTGCTTCACCGGGCTGGGTAGGGTTAAATGAGTTAATGCGTGAAGAGTGCTAGGACAGGGCCTGGCACACAGTAAAGTGCTCAAACATGATTTGCTGCCTTAAAAAGGAAGGCGATTCTGACACCTGCTACACCATGGATGGACCCGGAGAACATGATGCTCAGTGAGAGAATCCAGACACAAAAGGACAAATACTGTTTAATTCCACTCACAGGAGGTCCCTAGAGAGTCACAACCACAGAGACAGGAAGTCGATGGTAGGGGCCAGGGGCTGGGGGAGGGGCTGGGGAGTCCGCGTTTCATGGAGACAGAGTTTCAGTTTGGGAAGATGAGAAAGTTCTGGAGATGGATGGTGGGGATGGTCGCTGGACAGTGTGAATGTACTTAATGCCACTGAAATGCACACTTAAAAATGGTTAAAATGGTAAAGTTTATGCCACTGATATTTAAAAAATTATTTGTTGTTGATAATAATAATTTGCAAATCAACTAGACTTCCATTTAAAAATTCAAAAAAACGATAAAAATAATGAATAATAGTACATCATCTATTATATTGCAATGATAAATAATAAAATCAGTGATGGTAATATAATCCTAGGAATTATTATCAACGCCTTTATTATCATGATCATTCCTTTGTTTCTAGCCCCAGCTCTGCCCTCTGGCCAGCTGGGCAACCTTAGGCAAGTTAGTGCCCATCTCTGTGCTTCTGTTTCTTCATCTGCAAATTGAGCATAGGGAGTGTCCAGCGATTGGAGTTAAGGTCGTATCTGTGAGAAAGGAGCCTCTTAGCACGATGAGTGCTCAGAAATATTTGGAGTTCTTTCCTGGGTAGCCGGAGTAGGTCCTCCCTCCCCCATGGACACCCCTGCATGGGCGCCCAGCTTGCACGCCTGCACCTGCCAAGGCAGGGCTTCAGAGGCTCCTGAGGGCCCGAGAGGTGCGGAGCCCTCACAAAACGGGAGGCATCTCGGTGCACCTGTGGCGGCCACCCCGGCGTGGCGGGGCTGCAGTTGCCACCCTGGCCCTGTGCCCAGCGAGCCAAGGGGAGGCTGAGGGCAGCTAGGGACATCTCCGGCCCCCCCCGCCCTTCCGCAGACAGCTGCCAGGCCGGCCCCTCTCCCTCCAGCTGGGTGTGGGCAGGAAGTCACAGATGGTCAGAGTCCGTGAGGGACAAGGGAGGGGGCACGTGGGAACACTGGATGTCTTGTCCAGATCAGGAAACTGAGGCCCAGAGAGGGGCGGGGCATTGCCCAGGGTGGCCCAGTAAGGGCCCTTCCTCTGGTCCATTCTGTCCCATCTTCTGTCCCAGGCTGACTTGGATGGGTGCCGGGATGGGGGACCCGGGTACTTGAGGGTAAATGGCTTGCAAATGGGAAAGGGGTTTCAAGGCCTGGGGCGGCGGTGGGGTGGGTGGGTGGTGGTGCTCTAGGTTGCCAGAGCTGAGGTCTGCTCTAGATCCTCCAAGGGACAAGTTCTGGAATTTCCAAGGCCTGAGTTCTAGACGCTTCAGAGCCGGGATCTTTACCATCTGACAATTCTAGAATTCTCCCTCTGGGTTTAGAGCAGCACAATTCAGTAGAAATACAACTCGAGCCACACAGATAATTTTTCTGGTATCCACACTTAAAAGTATAAACCTACAGGGGAAATTAATTTTAACAGCCTATTCTGATTAACCCAGGACATCCAAAATATTGTCATTTCGACACATAATCAATATGCAAAAATTATTGAGATGTTTCACCTTCTTTTTTGTCCTAAGTCGTTGAGATTCACTGCGTGTTTCGGACCGGCCACATTTCAGGCGCTCAACGCCACACGTGGCCAGTGGATGCCGTGTCAGCACTAGAGCATCTGCGTTCCAGAGAATTCCGAGGCAGATCTCCAATCTCCCAAGTTGGGTTCTTGAGAATGTGAGGACAGATTCTAAAAGTCCCAAATCAATCATCAATTATCCAAACAAGTATTGGTTTCTTCAGTATCCAAGGAGCCCTTAAGTGTATTCGTGACCATGGACGACGGTTTCCAGAATTCCACTCGTTGGGTTTTCACGAGTCCTTGGCCAAGGACAAGCTCTAGAATGTTCTCGAGCTGGGTTCTAGAACATCCAGGGCAGGTTCTAGAATTCTCTGAGGCAGGGATCCAGAAAGTTCAGGTCAGAGTCGAGTAAGCCTGTCCTCAGACCCCGGGTGACTGAGCAGAACATTACAGAAAAGATGCCTACAGAGGGAGAAGGAGGTCGATTTTCATTTTTTCGAGGCTCTTTCCAGACTGGCTGAGTCAGGGGCTGCGTGCTTGGGGGCAGCAAGGTGGATGGGGGCCCTGTTGTGGGAAGAGGTTTGGGAGCAGTTCGTGAGGATACATGACTATGAGAACCTGGGACTAGGGGGGCCCAGGAATAAGAATCAGGACTTTGTTTAATCCCCAGTAAATGTCTGTTATTTATTAGATGTTTGGACATGGAACCCCGCGTGTGTTTCCAGAGGCTCTTGTGGGGCTGTTTTGGGAAAGGGCGCTTAGTAGGTCCTCGCTGGAAGGCAGTGGCTATAGTTGGGGATTGTGACATCTGGCAGGAGGCAGGGGTTGTCTGTCTGTGTCTGGGGTGTTGGGGTGCGTTTATGGGGGAACTGCAGGCATATTGAGGGCTTACTAAATTAAACTCTGAGTAAATGTCAGGAATTGTTAGTACCATTTCATTTCACCTTAATTCCACAAAGGTAGAGATTATCATGAACCGCATTTATCACATGGGAAAATTGAGAACCAGAGAGGTTAAGACACCAACCTGAGGTCACACAGCTAAAAGGTAGCATCTGGATTCAAACCCAGGTCTGAGGGCAGATCTGAGGACCTATAACGGTCCCCTGGGAAGGGGCTGTTTGGGGTGTGTCAGGGACCTCCCCCAGAATGTCCCAGGATCCCTCCTTTGGGCCTAGAGGATTTTGGTGCTGGTGAGTGGATGCCAGGTTCAGCTGGATCAAGGAGCACCTTTGGGGGCTGCAGCCTGGCCGGGACCCGGTGAGGGGGGTGGCTAGCCTCAAACCCTCGACATGGGGAAACCAGGAAGGCGAGAGATGCAGCCAAGGTCACGTGTTCCCTTTCAGTCTCTGTCTCTGGATCTCTTTTTCCATCTCTTTGTCTCTCTCAGCCCCTGTCTCTGCCCAGCCCCAGTCTCTCCTGGTCTAGGCCAGTCTCCTCCCCTCACCGCCTCCGGGCAGCCTGTGGGCTGCCCGGAGGTGGCAACAGCAGCTGAATGGGCCCCTTGTTCCTGACCACACCCTCCCCTTAGGGTCACCCCGGGACGAGCTCCGGCAGCCTGCTGTCTTAAAGAGCCAGCGCCCAGAGAGAGGGGAAAAGAGGGGGCCGCTTCACTCCCAAGCCCCACCCCCCAGCCTCCCAAGGATGGAGGAACTGAAGCGCATACATGCTGGGGAGCATCGCACCTGGACATCCCAGCCCCGTGTGAACAGCGGTGGCCCTGGGGCTGTGTGCGTGGTGGGGCTTGGGTTTCATCTGGGACAAATTCCTTCTCCTGTCTTGGCCGCCGTTGTTTCCCCATCTGTATCTGCAGCTCCTTGTGCCCACCCGGGGGGCGGGGGGTCGTTGGGCAGAGAGAATAGTATCTGGGCCAGGTTTGGTACACAGTCGGCGCTCTTCTGTGCCCATCGTGCAATTATGTAGCCCCATTTTACGGAGGAGCTGAGCGGTAAGGCTCTGGCTGAGGCTACGCAGCCCAGATTTCACCCAACTCTGCCACCTCCACCCTCCGCTCGGGGCTGTGAAGCCTCACGTTGCTCGCTTGCCGTCTCTGGGCCTCAGTTTCCCCTTCGGAGCAATGGGAACGGCCCCTGCCCACTTTCAGGCTAGAAGCCCTTCACTTCTCCCACCCCGAGGATGCCGTGGCTGGGAGTTCTGGACATCCCCCAGATAGGAGCCAACCCAGAGGGCCTCGAGCGGGGCTGCACCCGGTAGCCACTCTGCGAGGCCTCGGCGCTCCTGTGCCCCAGGCCGGCCCCACAGACAGCCCGGGACAGGTTGCTGCCGGATGGACAAGCCTGTTCCCTGCTTCCTTATGTAACCAGGTTATGCAAGGGCAGCTGGCCTGCTTACATAAGGGGAGGCCGGGCCAGCCCCAGCTGGGGAGGGGGAAGCTCTTAAAGGGGCTGGTGTCTCCCGAGTCTCCCCTCCAGGGCCCTGTGCCAACCCACGGATGGGAGCCTTATAAACTCCGGCGAGCGATTCCGTGCTCATCAGCGCCATCATTGCCATCATTATTATTATTGCTGTTGATGTTGTTTCGCGTCACTCTGTTCTTTCCCAGGAGGCACAAAGCCCACACTCTGCTTCTGACCCTCAGCTAGTCCCTTTTCTCCCTGAGCCTTAGTTTCCCCATCTGGGCCAGGTGGGTGGTGTCAGTGAAGGAAGGCAGTGGGGCGTAACGGGGGTGCTGGCCCCACCACCTGCTCGCTGTGTGACCTCAGGCAAATGGCGATCCTCTCTGGGCCTCGGTTTCCCCTTCTGTAAACTATGCTTGCCTCTCTGGGTTACTGAGGGGGAAATGAATTCAGACGTGCGAAGGGTTAAGATGGCATCGAGCACACACTCAGCCAGTACAACTTCTTGGTAGTCAATAAATATTTATTAAGCGCTTACTGTGTGCCAAGCCCTGTACTGCGAACAAGACAGACAAAAATCCAGGCCTTGCGGGGCTCACAGTCTGGTGGGGGAGATGGACAAAAAACAAGTTCGTGATAAGGGCTACTGAGAAAAAGAAAGAAAGGCAAGGAATAGAGAGTGGGGGGCTATTTGGGGAGGGACTGTCTGAGGACTTGACATTTGAGCTGAGACCTGAGGGTGAAGAGGAAGCAGTTGTGTGAAGAAGTGGGGAAGGGCACCTTAGGCAGAGGGCACAGCCTATGCAAAGGCCCTGGGGCAGGACCTGGCGTGTTGGAGGAACAGCCAGGTGGCCCTAGCGGCTGGAGCAGAGGGAGGGAGGGGGAGAGAGGGACGAGGGGAGGGCAGGGAGGGGACTTGGGTTTTTACACCTAGGGAGGTGGGAGCCCTGGAGGGCTGTGGGCAGAGGAGGGGCGGGGCCTGACTCAGGTGCTCACAGGCGCCCTCTGGCCACTGTGGGGAGGACAGACTGTGGAGGGTGAGGGTGGGAGTTGAGAGACCAGGGCTGAGGCCACCGCACTGGTTCAGGCTTAGGCAGGCGACAGTGGGGGCCAGCCAGGCAGAGGCTGATTCCAGAAGCGTGAGAATTCAGTGGCAGTGGTCAGCCTGGGTGGGGCAGGACAGTGCACGTTGGTCACCTGGATTACGGGGCCCCTTCGGAGGCTGGCGCTGGCCCCCTTGCTTCCTGCTTGGACTTAGGCAGGGAAAGGAGGGGCGGGCAAGCGCAGGGCCATGGGTCACACCCAGGGCCCCTCCTGGAGTCAGGACGTCGTTTGCGGGCAAGCTGGGGTAGGGCTCTGGTGCCTGGGTGGCCCGCGGGGCTCTGGGCGGGCTGCGCGGGCAACTGCCGGGTGCCCAGCCCCAAGCTGGGTGTTCCACCTGCATGGCTGCATTGTTCCCGTTTTTATTCCCCATCTCGCCAGGTGAGCTTGGGCTGGCATCTGCCCCGCCCTGCACCTCAGTTTCCTCATCTGTGAAATGGGAATGATCATCTGTAACTGCTCGGCGGGTTCCAGGAGCACTGGTACACAGTAGGTGCCCATTCAGTGATCAGCAGCAATAGTGCAGGAGGCTTGGGAGTGAGGGAGCCCCCCGGCATGGGAGGCAGGCATGTGGAGACCCACGATACTCACCGAGATGGGCCACTGGGCAACTAACTGAGTCCCCGTGACTGAGCCCCTGTTTTGTCCCTGCAAAATGGGACCACCGTCACAGAACCCCTGTGACACCTGGTCAAAGGCCAGCACAGAAAGGCATGTAGGCTGCTGTCACACTGTCCCAGCCCCGTGTGACACCTGGGGAAACTGAGATCCAGAGAGAATGAGGGTGCTTAGCCTACAGTCACACAGCCAGTCGGGCAAGGAGATGCCCCTGGAACAGATGGCCTGGCTTCAAGCCATTCAGAGGGCCTCAGTTTCCAAATCCGTGAAATAGGCACACTGCGGGGGTCAGTAGGAATTACTGGACACCCAGGAAGAGGTTGCAAGGATTTATCTGGCTAGTCTAGACACCTTCTTCCTGGGGTACTGGCATGACCTATGGGGGGGGGGTCTTTGGTCTCCCCCCATCCCCCTAACCCAGTTCCCCTTAGGTGCTGGCTGAGGAGGAGATTCCTGGAGGCTCCTGGGTTAGCTGGGGCCCTTCTGGCCAAGGAGGGGGCAGTAGGAGCCAAGGCCCCTCTGCCTGGAAACTGCAGCCCTGTCTGGTTGGAGCAGGCCTGTCCTCCTCTGCCCTGTAGAAGGGCTGGAGCTGGACAGTCTGGCCCACCCCAGACAGACAGGGCTGTCTGTCTTTGCTGCATACCTACCATGTGCCTGCCTAGCCTCTGCCAGACCCAGACACGTTCAGCGAGGCAGCAGGTGGTGCGGCCAAGTCTCTCTGGTCGAGTCCCAGCTTCGTGCACTTGGCCCAATTGCCTAACCTCCCTGAGGCCTCCTCTGCCCCTCTGTAAATCTGTATGTAGCTCCTGGCAGTATAAGCACTCAATAAATGGAAGTTATGATTATTATAATTTTCATACACTGTTCTCTCTCCCTACAAGCCCCTTCTGTGCCTGGCAAACTCCTACTCAGACATCAAGGCCCCAGCTCCAATGTCCCCTCCTCCAGGAAGTCCTCCTGGGCCCCCAGGCCAGGTTTCTGTTATTTTCTTGGGTTCCTCCTGCCCAGAGGTCCTGCCCTCTGATATCCAGGACCTGGAGCAGTTGGGTGGGCTTCCCAAAAGAGGATTTCTGCTGATCCTCAAAGAATGAAGGGGGCCCGAGATAGGCAATGCTTAAGTGATATTCTATACCCCGCCCTCTGCCTGTTGTAGAAATCCCTTGTATCACCACTGGCTGGAGTCCACGCCCTTAAACCTAGTCTTTCCCTCTGAATATCCCCCAGTTTTCCCAACATTCCTCAGATCCCTTTGTCTGACAAGCATTTATTTTGCACCTGTTGTATGCCAGGCCCTATCAGGATCATCCCAGTTATTCATGCAACAGGCATGTATCGGGTGCTGTGTGCCAGGCTCTGCTGGAATAATCGCACTCACTTGTCTGCAAACATCTGTCGACTGCCAGCTATGTGTAAGCATTGCTTGAGCACCGACTGCATGCCAGGCTCTGGGAAGAGAGGAAGCCCAGGGGAGGAAAAAAGTCTCCCACTAACCCTCCCTCCAGGCTTGGGCCCTCTAGTCTCCACCCTCCTCCTGCATTCCAGGCAGCGGGTTAAAAATGTGGGCGCTGGAACCAGAGTCACCGAGTCCCCATCCGCTTGTCCACTCACTGGCGTGAGACCTGGGGCGAGCCCCTTCCCATCTCTGACCCCCTCTGTGAAACGGAGCGCCCAGCAATCTGCTTGCAGCTCAAAACCTACTTTCTGCAGAGAAGGAAACTGAGGTACTAAGCAGGCAGGCTCCCCAGAAACCCCTCCGGGCAACACTGGGAGGGAACCCATCTTAGCTCAGAGAGGGGCAGGGCTGGCCCGAGGGCACATAGCTCCTGGTTGGGACCCTGCCCTGCTCTGGAGCCCTCCCCTTGGTGCCCGCCTCCCTGGCCTGGCTGCCAGCCTCCGGCCTTCCCCCCACCCCACCCCACCCCCGACTCCCGCGGGGCTGCCGCGTTGGTGACGCAGCCGGAGAAACTTCAGAAGGAAGGGAAGCTGGGAGGGGCCGGGCTCCTCGGCAGACCCTGGCTGGCCGGCCGGGTGCCCCCACCCCGTCCTTGGCAGGGGGGATGCTGCGGGCTTCCGCCGCCTCCGTCCACCGCGTGGCCGCAGACGGCTTCCGGGGCCGCGTCCCCTCTTGTGGCCACACGTGAGCGCTTAGCCCGTGGACACATGTGGCTCCCCGGCTCCCAGCCCCCAACCCGCGCCCCCCCCCCCCCCCCCCGCCGGGCTGCCAGGGAGGCAGGCCGAGGCCTTGGCTTGGCTGCTGGCAAAGCCAAGAATCTGCTCCAAATGTAAACAGCGAGTTATTTTAAGTCTGCCCCCCTCCCCGGGTGGCGCTGACACATTTGACATTGGAGGGGACCGGGAGGGGGGAGGGGGGGCCGAGGTTGCGCGTGTGGGTATTTTTAACCTTGTTTTTCACATCCTTGGTGCCACCCGGAGTCTGGTTTGTGCCGAGCGGCGGCGGTGGTGGGGAGCACGGGGCTCGGGTGGCAGCGGGCGGGCGCCTCCCCCCGCCTGGCACGGCAGCCGCCCTCCTGGCACAAGCGCCTTTAACCCGCGCAGGCCGCCCCAGCCCACCCCACCCCACCCCGGGAGGGGAGCCTGGGCTCCAGGCCCCGCCAGCCCGCTCCTCCCGCGCCTACAAAATGGCCGCCAAGGCCAGAGAAGCATCTGGAAGCCGGGAGGGAACATTGAGAAAATGGCCGCCAGAGCGCTGATGTCATCGGTGGCGTGGCCGCCAAGAGCGGCCGGGGTGGGACGAGTCCCGGCCTGCAGGCCTCAGAGTGGGCCCCGCGGCCTATGGGGGCCTCCCCGCCGGCTTTTCGGCCCGGACGCCCCCAAACCACCTGTGCCAAAGCCCCCCTGGAGCCCGCGGACGCCCCGAGTTCAGCCCAAGGCCGCGCGCTCACCGCCCGGGCCTGCGCTGGGGCCGGCGGGGGGCGGTGGACGGCCGCTGCCCTGACCCGCTGGCCCGAGGTGTCCACCAGTGCCCGGCAGGGCCCGCCGCCAGGCCGCGGAGCAGGCGGGGGCGAGAGCCAGGCCGGGTGGGAAGAAAAAAGAAACTTTTCTTTGAAAGTGATTCCGAAGCAGGTTGGCTGGGGCCCAGGCGGCCGGCGGCAGGGCAGAGGGAGATGGAAAGTGTGGTCCAGACTCGAGGAACGCGGCGGGTCAGGAAGGACAAGGCGGGGGAGGCCCGGGCGGGGGCCGGCGTCCGGGAGGTCACCCCGGCCGTGGCCTTCTGCCTCTCGGCCCTGACGCCTTATCCAGATTTCCCCCGGGGGCGGATGAAGGTCGTGAACGTCTAGCATCTTGCTTTTTTCCCTTGGATTTGTCCAAACAGCCCCTGGAAGAGTATCGCCTGGGGGTTTTAGATCGTGTGTACCAGGATGTGGAGGCTCAGAGAAGGAACGTACTTTTGCTGAGGTCACACAGCATTGGTGAGACTGACATCCAGTTCTCGTGATTGCTGGCCTTGGGGGCCTGCGGTCTTGAGCCTGCAGGGGCAGGATGGGGCGTCTCCAGGGAGAGTCAGGGTTTGTACTGGAATTGCTTGAAGCCCAGGGCAATTTCCGTCCTGGTCGTCCTGCTACACTACCAGGGAAGTCCAAGTTCAGTCTAGCCCGAAGCCTTCGTGCTGTGACTCAACTCCTGGCCCTCCTCAAGATGACCAGGAGGAAGCCTTGACGATGAACCTCATGCGGCAGAACTTTGTGTCTGTTTTGTTCGTTGCTGTGTCCCTGGATCCTAGGACAGGGCCTGGTACACAGTTCGTGCTCAGTACGTGTGTTAAGTGAAAGAATCATCGTTTCCCCTTATGCTTGGGTTTGCACAGACAGTCATATGGGATGGGGGTAGAGACTCAGGACACAAAACAGGTTGTAACATAGCTGGACATACGCGGGAATCCCTTGTCACACTTCTTAGAAGGGATACGAGGACATGAGACCCAGATTTCCAGAGCGTCAAGCCCAGGTCCTGTGGACACATAATCCCCCCCCACCCCACCCCCCCCGCCCCGCTCCTTGGTCTCTTGGGCAAGAGAGGGAGCTAGACCAGGCAGGCATTTGCAGGAAAGGCATTCCAGGCAGGGAACAGCATGTGCAAAGGCCCTGGGGCAGGACTCTGCCTGGCATGTTGGAGGAACAGTGAGGAGGCCCGTGTGGCTGGAACAGAGTGAGTCAGTGGGAGAGAGGGAGGAGGGGAGGGCAGGGAGGGGACGGGGCAGGTCGTGCAGGGCCTTGGGGAGGACTTGTGACCTTCATACGTTTAAATGACCCAGACTCAGTCCAGTGTGATGAGAGCTAGGACAAGGTTTGCACAAGGGGCCAGGGGAGGGTGTTCCAGAGAAGGAGACGTTAGAACCGGGCTTGGAGAGATGGTTGGAGTTTGCCTGAGAGCGAGAGGGGCAGGGAAGGTTCATGGCAAGAGCGAGAAGGATAAAGGCCAGGGTCGCGTGTACGGTATGGCCTTCCAGGACAGAGAAAGTTGAACCTCAGCCGGCGATGTTTAAAAATGGCTGGTGACACTGGGGAGCTGGGAATTCCAGGGCCTGGCTTTGGGTCTCTCTCTAGCTGGCTGGCGTTGGGAGGCGGACGTGGCAGCAAGGCAGAGCCAGCTACATTTGGAAGCCCGCTGAGGTTGGAAGAGAAATCCTGCGGGCGAGCTCACCGTGGCAGCCGAGGCGGGCCCAGCGGACGCACCGCTGGGCCCCAGTGGGAACCCTAGGCTCTCCCGTATCCCGCCAGGTTTAAACAAGTGCGATTATGGTATCAGCAAGTCCTGTCCTTTGTAAATCCCAAAGATAAATTAAATATGACCCGTCTGTACACCCCTGGCCATCACCCTGGGCCAGGCTGTTATGCCTACCGGGATGTTTGCCCACCCCTCCCTGTGGACTTCCAGCCTCTGAGAGTCCAGAATTCACTCAGCAGCCAGACTTTTTTAGTGTGTGTGTGTGTGTGTGTGTGTGTGTGTGTGTGTGTGTGTGTGTGCGCGCGTGCGCGCGCACACTTTATTATGGTAAAATATATATAATATAAAATTCACCATCTTAACCATTTCTAAGCGCACAGCTCGGTGGCATTAAGTACGTTCACACTGTCATGCAACCATCGCCACCATCCATCCCTAGAACTTTCTCATCGTCCCAAACTGAAACTCTGTCCCCATGAAACACTCCCCAGGCCCTGGCCCCCACCATCGACTTCCTGTCTCTATGGATTTGAGTCCTCTAGGGACCTCCTGTGAGTGGAATCAGTCAGTATTTGTCCTCCTGCGTCTGGTTTCTCTCACTGAGCATCCTGTCCTCAAGGTTCATCAGTGCTGTAGCGAGTGTCAGAATTTCCTGCCTTTTTAAGGCTGAGTAATATTCCACTATAGGGATGGCCCACACTGTGTGTATCCGTCACCTGTTGTTGGATATTTGGGGTGTTTCCGCCTTATGGCTACTATGAATCATGCTGCTGTGAACATGGTGGGCAAGTATCTGTTTTCAATTCTTTTGGGCGTATACGTAGGCGTGGGTCACGTTGGTGATTCTATGTTTAACTTTGGAGGGACCGCCAAGCCATTTTCCGCTATGGCTGCACCATTTTACATTCCCGTCAGCCGTGCACGAAGGTTCCAATTTCTCCACACCCTCATCACCAGAGACGTTTTAAAATGTAACATAGATCATGGCCGTTGAGACTAAAACCCAAGCTTCCCGCGCGGCCCACGGGGCCCTGAGTGGTCTCATGTCTCCCTGCTTTGTGTACGTGCTGGGGCCACGTGCTCTCTCTGTTCCCCAAACATCCCATGTTTGTTCCTGCCCCGGGGCCTTTGCACTTGCTGTGCCATCTGCCCTCAGCTCTCCCCATGGCTGGCTCCGTCCCATCCCTAGGCCCTTAGAGAGGTTTCTCCCGACTTTTCCGTCAAAAGTCACCTCCCCCACCCCCAGCCACTGTCTGTCCTCTCACCCAGTTTCATTGCCACGGTGGAACTTAGAACCACCGAAATTATCTCGGGCTCCTTCTGTCGGCTCGTTTCCTGTCTGTCTCCCCCGCCTTGGCTCCCTGCCATTTCCCCAGTGCCTGGCAAGTGGTAGGTGGTCGGTAAACATCTGGGACATGAATGCCGGGGCGGTGCCTGGATCTCCCAGTTAGGAACTGTGGGAGCCTCAGCAACCAGGATGGAGGGAGTTGTCTGGTGCAAAGGGGGCGGGTGCTCTGGGCCGGGAAGGGCTGGACCGGAGGCCACGGCGGCGCCTTTGTCATGGGCTGGGACAGACCAAATTTGGGCTCGTGGCCACGGACAGGAAAGAACAGTTTGTACACTCCGTCAATGGGATCCAGTTTACATTTCTATTGTCGGTATGGTCATGTGTTTGTTTGAGGGAAAGGCCACAGGCGGTGGTGACGTTCAGGCTGCCTGTGAACACCCGGCGGACCCGGGAAGTCGAGAATACTGGTCCCAGGCCAAACCAGGGTGTCACTTGAAACACAGCCGCTGTCCGGGGCCAGTCTCACTTATACTAGCATGAGTGTGGTTAGCTGTGCTTCATGCATCGTGCTGGAGAGCCTTGTGTGTGTATCGGAAAAAAAGACCTTTCAGGAAGGTCCTGGCGTGAGGGGAGAATGTGAGGCACATAGATACAGAAGGAACCGTGTTGTGGGCAGCGGGAACCACACGTGCAAAGGTCCTGGGGCAGGACCAGGCATGGTGTTTTGGAGGAACAGTGAGGACGCCCATGTGGCTGGAGCAGAGTGAGCGAGGGGGAGAGAGGGAGGAGGGGAGGGCAGGCCGTGTAGGTCCCTGTGGGCCACGGGGAGGACTTGGGCTTTTACCCCCAGGGAAGTGGGAGCCCTGGAGGGCTGTGGGCAGAGGGGGGACAAAGGTCGTTTAACTTCTGAGTTTGGAAAAATGCTGTCACCCAAACAGTATTTATCCCTTTGTGATTGGCCCCTCCCCTCCCGGGGCTCCTCTGATTTCAACCTCACACCCGTATAAAGTAAGGCAACAAAGGAGAAAGCCCACTTTACAGACATGGAAGCAACCTAAATGCCCATCGATGGAGGAATGGATAAAGAAGATGTGGTACATATATACAATGGAATATCACTCAGCCATAAAAAAAGAATGAAATGATGCCATTTGTAGCAACATGGATGGAGATTATCATACTAAGTGAAGGGAGCCAAAGACAAGTATCATACGCTATCACTCACATGTGGAATCTAATTTTAAAAATGATATAAATGAACTTATTTACAAAACAGAAACAGACTCGAAGATCTCAAGAACGAACTTATGGCTACCAAAGGGGAAATGTGGTGGGGAGGGATAAATCAGGAGGTTGGGATTAACATACACATGCGACTATGTGTAAAAGGCTCAGACGGGAGAGAGGCCTGACTAGTCCCAGGTCACACCCCGGGTTGTGCCAGGGCTGGGGCTTCAGCCCAGGTGTCAGGGTATGACTCCAGCTTCTAAAAGATGCCCCAAGGTCATACGAGTTTGGAACCTGGAGCCTCTTCCTCATGACCCCAATGCATCTGAAAGACTTTGAAGAGTCCAACAGCTGCCCTGAGAAACCCGCAGCGATGCTTCTGCTTTTTGACCGTGAACCCCATGCTCGGGTGGAGTCGGCAGACACCCCCAAGGCACACCCATAGAAAATCCCCTGCGCGGCAGCGGAGAGCGTGCATTTTGGTTCCGTGGTCCTGCTCTGGCCTGTTCGTGTTTTCCTCGTGCGGTCGGGAATGTATTCTGGGCAGCACAAAGCACCAAGTCGAACGCCTGATCTAAGCAGGGCTGCAGAAAGCCACGTATTCAGGGATGGGCCGTGGGGGATCTGGGGGACAGCGACCAGGTCAGGAAAGAACTCATTAACAGGCAAACGTTTTAAAGCCCGTGATCGACATGATATAAAATTCAATAAGACATTCAAGAATATTCCCCCCCCCCTTTTTGAAAAGTAAATCTTATTGGAGTATAGTTGATTTACAGTGTTGCATTAGTTTCAGGTGTACAGCAAAGTGATTCAGTTATACATATACATATATTCATTCTTTTTCAGATTCTTGACCCATATATAGATGATTACAGAATATTGAGTACAGTTTCCTGTGCTATACAGTAGGTCCTTGTTGGTTATCTATTTTATACATAGTAGTATGTGTATGTTAATCCCAACCTCCTGATTTATCCCTCCCCACCACATTTCCCCTTTGGTAGCCATAAGTTCGTTCTTGAGATCTTCGAGTCTGTTTCTGTTTTGTAAATAAGTTCATTTATATCATTTTTAAAATTAGATTCCACATGTGAGTGATAGCGTATGATACTTGTCTTTGTCTGGCTCCCTTCACTTAGTATGATAATCTCCATCCATGTTGCTACAAATGGCATCATTTCATTCTTTTTTTATGGCTGAGTGATATTCCATTGTATATATGTACCACATCTTCTTTATCCATTCCTCCATCGATGGGCATTTAGGTTGCTTCCATGTCCTGGCTACTGTGAATAGTGTTGCAGTGAACACTGGGGTGCATGTATCTTTTCGAATTATGGTTTTCTTCGATATACTTTTGAGAGGAGCAGATAAAAACCTGGTTGGCCCATCAGCTTTCCTTGCTGTATGGCCTTGGGTAACTCACTTACCCTCTCTGGGTAACCCATGGTTGTCAGCCTCGATCGAGGATTGCTGGAGGGTGTTAGACAAAACTGTTAAATACGTAGCCTGACATCTGGTGTTCTGTAAGCCGTCTGTGCTTAGCAGTTACCATTATTATTGTTGTTATTGTTATTATCATTATCATCATCATCATCCCATATCTTCTCACTCTACACCTCAGCTCCCACCTCAGTGAGGTGGAGGTGCTCTGAAGTTTCCCTGGCCTGTGCGTCAGGGTCTGGGGCCTCTGCTCCCATGGACAGTAGGGTCTGGGGGCTCTGCTTCCATGGGGTGCTTTTCAGCCTAAGTGGAACAGAGATATGCAAACAATTTATCTGCCCCCAGCTGTCCCCAGGACCACAATTAGTGACAGAAGGGACCTTTGGCAAAAGCAGAGCAGCAGGGGACCCCCAGCTGGGGCCTTTATCTGACTGTTCAGACAACGGCGTCCAAACACAGTGGGTCACTCCAAACCACCGATAAGAAAGGAGTCCTGGAGTTGGGGCAGGACCAACTGAGCCCCCTCCAAGGGCCCACTGGACACCTCCTAGTCAAAAGCACAGGACCCGACTGTGAGGCCTTGGGGTGTCTGGGGGTTGATCCCAGGCCCATCGGTGCCACCTGGTGCTGCCTGAGTTTGCATATGTCGCCTGCCTCTCTCTGTGCCTCAGTTTCCCCATCTGGAAAATGGGGATGATAATCGCATATCCCTCTTGGGGGAGTTTCGAAGATTAGATGAGTCGGTGGAGGGGAAACTTGTAGCTCAACATAGTCAAAGGAATGACTCACCACGTATTAACTATTGGAATGTACCAGTTCACGCGGTGTGACCTTGACGACCCTCCCAGGAGCTCCAGTCACAGCCGCTCACTCACCGGGGGCTGCCACTCACATCTCTGGGTTGGATGGCCTCCCTTGCACCTGGCACAGCCTGGAATTGTACTCCTGGCTTATTTGCTTACTTCTTCATTGCCTGTCACTCCGCCATTAGGATGTCAGCCCCGCGAAGGCAGGGAGTTGTGTCCATCTTGGTTGCTGCCGTGTGTTAGACACATGGCACCCTGGAGGTGCTCAGCAGTCAGTTTGCCAAGTGATCAAAGGAGAGAAGTAAGCGGTAGTGCAGTTCAGCTCTAATTTATGGATGAGGAAATGGAGGCTCAGAGATGTCAAAAGTACTTGCACAAGGACACACAGCAGAGGTTGGCAGACTTTCAGGGAAGTGAATGCCTTAGACCTGGTAGGTCACCTGCAGTTTCTGTTGCATACTCTTCTTTCTCTTTTGACAGCCCTTTAAAATGGTACAAGGCCCTTTTCTTTCATTATTGCCTCCCCCTAAAGAGCCCTTTTAGACAGTTTTTTCCCCTAATCACTGCACCTCATGAAATTTTAATAGCACAGGTATATTATATATCTATTTATATACTGTATCTATATCTATTTATCTATGTTTTATAAATAAAAAGAGCAAAAATTTTTAGCCCCCTCCGTCGCCCCAAGAACCAATTTTTGCCCCTACTGAGAACGGATGGGTCTGGAACAGAGTCCCTCCGCCTCGGCACTGCTGACACTGGGGGCCGGATGACTCTGTGGGGCTACCCCAGACCAGCCTCCCTGTCCCCGCCCCCTCAAGGCCAGGAGCCCCCCAGTCGTAACAAACACAGATATCCCCAGACATCGCCTTGGGGTGCAGGATCACCCCAGTTAGGAACCTCTGCGCTAGGCGGACAGTTTCTTTGAATTGACACCAGCTTTGGGATATAGACTCCCTGAGCCGGTCCTCAGCTTACCAACCTCATCCGTTGGGTACATTTAATCAGATGGCGCTATGGAGCTCCTAACACAGTAAAAACTCAGCAAATGAAAGCTGCCCATTTGGGGCCTGGGGCATCTGGGGGCATTGGACATTAGCTGGCCTTTAGCATTATACACTCTGGGTCCCTCTGTTCAGACCGAAGGAAGGTCCATTTTAGGACCGGGCCTCTAGATGGGAGGAGGAAGAATTATCGGTGTCTTCTTTGTTTTTTTTTCCCTTGATTCTTCATGGAAAAATCCAGAGCAGCTCAGCCCGATAGAACTTTGTGTGGTGATGGTGGGCGTATTCGGTGCCGTCCAGTTCGGTCGCCACCAGCCACGTGTGCCTGTCGAGTATTGAAAGGTGACCGGTGCGGCTGAAGTCCTGAAACTTTAATTTCAATTTAGCCAATTTAAATTTCAAGTTGCACGTGACTCGGGGCTCCCGTACTGGACAGCTCCAGAAGACAGGGTTTCCAGGAGCCAAATGACAGGCAGGTGGTCAGCAGGTGGGTGAGAAATAGTTCACGGTTTTAGAGATGATTAAAGATAAGATGGCAGGGACTTCCCTGGCGGTCCAGCATTAAGACTCTGTGCTCCCACTGCAGGGGGTGGGGTTCAGTCCCTGGTCGGGGAACTAAGATCCCACATGGCCTGCGGCATGGCCAGTAAGATGACACAATAAAAAGGAAGGCGATTCTGACACCTGCTACAACGTGGATGGACCTTGGGGACACGATGCTCAGTGAGAGAAGCCAGACACAGAAGGACACACAGGGTGTGATTCCACTCACAGGGGGTCCCCAGAGGAGTCACATCCACAGAGACAGGAAGTAGATGGTGGGGGCCAGGGGCTGGGGGAGGGGTGGGGAGTCAGCGTTTCATGGGGACAGAGTTTCAGTTTGGGAAGATGAGAAAGTTCTGGAGATGATGGTGGGGATGGTCACCAGATACCATGAATGTACTCAACGCCACTAAACTGTACACTTAGAAATGGTTAAATGGTAAAGTTTATGTTGTGTGTATTTCAACACAATCTAAAAATCAAATTAAAACAATGTTTAATGAGATGGCCTATAATTACAGCATCATATTATTTAGAAACTACACTTATTTAAATTTAAAAAGAACTACCAGGAGTATAGGAGAAAAAAGAGAGAGAGCTTCTTCAGCCCAATAAAGGGATCTGCAGAAACCACAGCTAACATTATTCTTAGTGGTGAGAGACCGAATGGGTTCCCCCTAAGATCAGAAGCAGGATGAGGACACCTGCTCTCACCACTTCCAGTCAACAGGGTTCTGGAAGTCCTAGTCAGTGCGAAAAACCAAGAAACAGAAATCAGAGGCATACAGATTAGGAAGAAAGAAAGACAACTTGCCCTATTTGCAAGCGACATGATGGTTTTCATAGAAAATCCCAAAGAATCTACCAGAAAAAGAAAAAGACTCTTAGAACTAATATGTGAGTTCAGCAAGGTTGCAGAATACAAGATTAACACCCCCCAAACCAATCGCATGTGTAAATGCTAGCAATGATCAATTAGAAACCAAAATTAAAAACACACTCTCATTTACAATTGCTGCCCAAAAACCTACCATGTATTGAATGTCAACTTGGCACCAACCCTTTTACACTTGTTATTTACTGACTTGGAGACCCAACAGACCCTGGGAAGTGAGTTTTATTATAGTCCCATTTTACAGATGAGGAAACTGAGTCTCAAACAGGTGATATGGCTGGGCTGAGGTCAAGAGCAGTGAATAAGGGCTCCAGACTAGAGCCAGCCGTAGCCTAGGGCCATGGCTTTCAAGGTACAAAGTAATAGCACCCAAGACAGAAACAGCAAGGAGATAGCAATAATAGTAATAAAACCCTCCTTCCAGTTGGTGAAGTGCTTACTACATGTCAGCCTCTGTTTGAGGCCCTTGATGGCATTCATTATCACCTTTTCCCTCCCGAACAGCCCCTGAGGGAGATTCTGTAATTGTGCCCATTTCACAGATGCGGGGAGTGAGGCACAGAGAGATGAGGGGTGGCGTCTGAGGCCCACAGCCTGGGCTGCCTGGTTCCAAAGCATAAGCACACAGGCGGCGCTCAAGAAACATCCCCCTTCTCGGGTAGGCCCCTGAGTGCCAGCCGGGCATTGTTGCCCTCTGAGTGCGTGTGGGTGTTGCTTCCGGAAGAGGGTCTGTGCCCAAGGCCTGGAGCCCGACAGCTGGCTGCCTGGGCTGGGCCCTTCCCAACCCAGTGGCCACCCGTGCCCAGCCATGCGGCCATCCAAGCAGGACGGGCCGGCTCCAAGGGGCCGCTGGCTGCCCGAGCCCGGGAGTGGCCACAGGGCACGGGGCCGAGCCGGGCACAGCCCTCTCACCACTGCCCAGCCTGCCCAGCCTAGTCGGCCACGCAGGGGCTGCTCAGCCCAGCCAAGGAGGGCTGCCTGCATCCGCTCCTATCGTGGATGGGGAAACTGAGGCAGATGGGGCCGCTCCTGTGCTGTTTACAGCATCTCTGGGTCTTGCCCGCAAGTAGGTGCTCAGCGCACAGCGTGTGCAAAGGCAAAAGCGCGATGCCAGGCAGACGGCGAGGGCCCAGTGACTGTTGTGCGAAGTGTCATCATTATTATTATCCCCAAAGCAACCCTGGGTGCACTGAGGCCCCAGCAGGGGAAGTGACCCCCGCCCCCGGGACCACGTGTCCTTGGAGCTTCCCAGAGCTGGGATGGGAACGCGCGCGTCTCATCGCAGAATCCAGGCAGCTCACGCAAGCGCCTGCTGGATGTCGGGATGTAAGCACTAGCTACCGAATTAAAACAACAAGGGGCAGGGGAATTCCCTGGCGGTCCAGGAGTTAAGACTCTGCCCTTCCACCGCAGCGGACACGGGTTCGATCCCTGGTCAGGGAACTAAGATCCCGCAAGCGGTGCGGACAAAACATAAAATAAAATGATACACTACTGTGTAAAAAAACAACAGCAAGGGGTGTGGGGCGGGGCGCTTTTTCGTCATTCTAACCCTCCCTTTTCCTTGTGTACAAAATGGGTACACTAACAATGCCAGATTTGTGGCTCTCTTCATGATTTAAGGGAAAGTATGAAATGAGAACAAGAAAAAACATCTGTGGTCATGTTAGGGACTTAAAAATAACAGTAGTAATAATAACGGGGTGGATGTCACCATGGATCTAGAGCTCAGTATGCCCTAAGCGCTTCATATGTATCAGCTCCTTGCCACCTCCTGGCAACCCAGCCAGGCCTGTGAGATGCTTTCGCACATTTGAAGAGAGAACTCTGAGGCTCAGGGAGGTTAAGCGATTTGCCTAAGGTCACACAGCAATTAGCTCTGGGCCTTGGAGTGTGGCAGGTGGGAGGGGCCTGATTCTCTTTCTCTGGCATTTGATGGTGATTCCCGCCACCTTTGTCCTTGACCTGAGAGACAAATGGGAGGGGGGCTAGGGGTCCTGTCTGGCTGGGCTTGTCCATTTCCTCTCCCCCGCAGTCTGGGGTGGAGGGTGTGAGGGCTGCAGAGGGGCCTGGCTCTACTCGCCCTCCATCTAGGCCTCCGGAGCCAATAACGCTGAGCTCAGCGTCTGTCTGCTTCACCCGGCTGCCAAGGAGCCTGATTATTTTTAGATAAGATGGAGGGGCGGGCGCCGGGGTGGGAGGGAGCCCCCAAGCCCGGCGGGTGGGGCCGGAAATGTCACAGCTGCAGAAATATGCCCCTCGGCCCCCTCTCCGGGGATCCTGAGTGGCAACCCAAGACCACAGGCTGGGCCCCCAGGACTCGGAAGGCAGAGGCGGTGGGGAGGGGGCCCGAGGGGCCAGGGACTCACCTCTCTGGCCCTCTGTTTTCCCGTCTGTGAAATGGGCGTGAGAGTTCCCACCTCATATGGCAGAGGCAGGATTAAATGAGTTATCCTCACTCGACAGATGAGGAAACTGAGGCTCAGAGAGCACTTCCCCACGACTGAGCCAGCCCCTCCACTCGGGTTCTCGCCATGGTTCAGGACACAGGCAGGCTGGCGCTTAGTGACCTCCGACGTCCATGACCCCCTGGGGCAGCAGCCAGGGAGGGGGCCGTGCCATGCTCCAGACCACGGCGCTGGCCCAGCCTAGCACTGGGCTGATGTCTCCTCCCCTCCTGAGTGGGGGTCCCTGCGATGTCACAACTCCCCCTCCCTGTCTTTGCAGATGCAGAGCAAAGTGGCAGTCCCCGGGCGGGGATGGGCTCCGACCAGGAGGACAGCAAGCCCATCACACTGGGTGAGTCTGGAGGTGGCGGGGTGGAGGGCACGGGCGCATCCCCATCTTTTATTTAGGAATCGTTTCCGGAGCGCCCCCTGTGGGTTCTGTGTGGTCCTGCGTGAGCACCTGAGTCACTTCTCCCAGCCATGCTGTGGAGTAAGTAGGTGCTGCAGTTGTCCCATTTTGCAGAGGCAGGGACTGAGGTCTGGAGACGAATATGGGCCTTCCCGGGGGCATCCAGGGAGCTGGGGTTGGAACCCCCGACCCTGAGCTCCGGCGTCTGGGCTCTGAGGTGCTCCCCCCATGGGAGAGGCCCTGGTGGGCCCTGCAGTCTCATGGGACATTGAGTGGATGAGTAGGACAACTGAGTTCTATGTTGCGGGTGTGGGAGCAGAGCCAGAAGGACAGAGAGGATTTGGAAGCTTCAGAGTCGCTGCTTCTACTCTGGCTCCCTGACGACTCCCTCCCACAGTCTGTCCTCCTGAAGTGGTCAGAGGGTACCCGTGAGCACGAGTCAGGCCCCGCCCATCCTCTGCCCACAGCCCTCCAGGGTCCCACCTCCCGGGGGTAAAAGCCCAAGTCCTCCTGCCTTCCCCTCCTCCCCTCCTCCCTCTCCCCCCCCTCGCTCACTCTGTTCCAGACACACAAGCCTCCTCGCTGTTCCTCCAGCACACCAGGCACCACCTGTCCCAGAGCCTCTGCACGTGCTGTGCCTGCGATCTGGACAGCTAACTGCTTTCTCTTGCTCCAGATCCCCCAGGTCTCAGCTCAAACGCCTCCCTCTCAGAAAGATCTTCCCTGAGCCCCTCAGCTCAAGCAGCCTCAGTCACTCTCAATCTCAGCCCTCTGTTTTATTTCCTTTCGAGGAAGTTAGTGGTTGCGTATGTATTTGCTTAGTTGCTTAGTGATTGCAAATGTGTTTGCTTCTCACCTAGTGGAACATCATCTCCTCAAGGGCAGAGGTGTTTGTTTTGATCACTGCTGTGTCCTCAGTACCTAGAACAGGACCTGGTACACACTAGGTGCTCAAAAACCATTTCTAGAAAGCAAAAAAAGGAGAGAAGGAAGGATGAAGCAGAGGGAAAAAAGAGAAACTAGAGGGATAGTATATTAGGGGCAAGGAAGGAGGAGAGATGAAAAGGGAGAAAGGAAGAAACAGCCAGTGGGTGAGGGCATCCCCGTTGGAAGGTCCGTCACAGGCATGCACAGGGAGGCTGGATGGTTCCAGGAGGTTCACAGGCCCCCAGGCCACACCTCACTGGCCATCTGTGACCCGAGTCCTCCTTGACCTCCTGTGATCCCCAGGCGCCTCCCTCCAAGCCAGATGTTCAAGGCAGGCGGCGGGGGCCATGGCGCTTGGCCTGGTCCCGTGGGGAGCTCCAGCGTCTGGTAGAGGAAATCACTTCCTCCCCGCCCGCCAGGGAGTCCCCTGGAGATGGAGCTGGGCGAGCACTGCACAAACAGGAAACCCCGGTGGGGGTGGGGCGGAGGGGCGTGCTGACAGCAGTCGGCCAGCTGGGTCAGCAGGAAGTGGCCACGGCCACTTCCCCCTGGACACTGGGAGCCACCGCCCTGTCCTCCTCGGGATGTTGTGGTCCTGAGCCTCCCATCATGGGCCTGAGCAGGTAGTAACTGCTCAGTGAATGGTGGACACAAAGCTCATAAGCAGGGGGCTTGGGTGGCAGACAGCTGAGGAGCTGGGCACCGCTGTGAGCTCCCTGCGGCCACTGCTGCCCCCTGGGGGCCTGGACAAGAACTGCTCCCACCCCCCTCCCCCAAAGCCGAGAGCTGCCATTCTGTGGGTCCCACCTCCACTCTGACCACTCTCTCTGGCTCCTTCAACTCCAGCCCTGTTGGCCTCCGATTTGCCAAGTGCATCCCACCCCCAGGCCCTTTGCACAGGCCACTCCCGCTGCCAGGAACATCGTAACCCACAGGGAGGTGGCAAACGTCAAGTTTAACATCATCCTCGTCGGGGCAGCCAGTTCTCACAAGGCAGTTTCCCTGTGCCAGGTGCTGTCTGGGCACTACCCAAATCTTCACTCACGTGTTCGCCTTATCCACCCCTACCTTGAGATCTTGGTTGAATGTCACCCTCCCAGGGAAGCCTTCTCTGAGCCCTTCGTGTAAAATAGGTCCCCTCCCCAGCAGGCTCTCCCGACCTTGACTGCCTCACCACTGCCTGACACGTCTCACATTTAACTGAATCATCTTTAATAACTTTCTTTTTAAATTGCGGTACAACACACATAAAATGTAGAATTTTAACCCTATTAAAATGTACCGTTCAGTGACATTAAGTACATTCACAGAGCTGTGCACCCATCACCTCTGTCTAGTTCCAGAACATTCTCATCAACCCACAAAGCAACCCCATCTCCATTAGTCACTCCCCCTCCCCGAGTGACCAGGAACCCACTCTCTCAGTGGATTTGCCTGTTCTGGACGTTTCCCATCAATGGAATCACACAGTGTGTCCTTCTGTGTCTGGCTTTTCTCACTTCTCTCGTGTTCTCAGGGTCCGTCCACATTGTAGCGAGTGTCAGGGCTTCACCTCTTTTCACGGCTGAGTGACGTTCCCGTGTGTGGAGGGACCACATTTTGTGTATCCATCATGGTTGATGGACATTTGGGTTGCCTCCAATTTCAGCTACTGTAAATCATGCTGCTGTGAACATTCATGTACAAGTGTTTTTGACTTCCTGCTTTTATGTGGCGTCCTTCGCCCACCCTGGGCTGTGAGTCCAAGAGGGCAGCTGCTCCTGTACGTCTTGTTCCCCACTGTGTCCCCAGTGCCCAGCTCGGGGCGGACACTGGAGGTGTCTGGTAATGGGTCCTGCCTGTGAGGGTCTCCGGGTGTGACAGGCCTGCTCCCAGCTGTCTTGGGTAGGCCAGTGCTCCCGCCCTCTCGAGGCCAGCCTCAGTTTCCGAATCCATGAAATGGGTCTAAACAACCCCAGCCCAGAGAGGAGGGTCCCTCTTCCTTTGACATTAGGCGGGAATGGGTCTGGGCACACTGGGGATTTTAACTGCTGCCTGTGGACCCTCCATTCACCCCATGGTTCTGAGCCCCTGCCGTTTGCCAGGCTCTGGTCCGGGCACTGGGGACACCACAGAGCTCACAGCCTGGACGCAGAAGGCTAAGAGACTGCAGCATTGCATGGGGTGATGAGTGAGGCAAAGGAAGCAACCTGGTCCCTCCTAGGTAGTAGCATTCATAGCTCACAACCACCCGAGATGACAGGGTGTATGGTCCCCACTTTTGAGATCAGGGAGCATCAAAGCTCAGGGAGGTAAAGTGACTTATCCAAGATCACACGCCGATTGGGCAGCTGAGATGTGAACCCAGGTCTGGCCTCCACTTGTGTGCGCAGCCTGCCATAGCACGGGGGCTCCCGAGGAGGGCTGGGAGGCGGTGTGAAGCCCAGGCTGGAGAAGGGGAGGCTGGCTGAGGCTGCCGTGAGAAGGACTGAGCAGAGACTCAGGAAAGGAGATCCGCTCCAGCTGTGTTAGGGCAGAGGAGTCCCCGTCGGCTTGGAGGGGCTGAGCTGGCCATCCTCCTGCTGCAGGGCTGTGGTGGTTGGGGAGGGGGGTAGACAGGGTGACCGGCCAGGCTGGGTCCAGCCCCCGGAGTCTGGGCAGCCTGGAGGTGTCAAGGGGGGGAACAGACCCAGCTCAGCTGGCCGCCTGCTGACCCCCATCCTTCCTCTCTTTTCCAGACACCACCGACTTCCAGGAGAGCTTCGTCACCTCCGGTGTGTTCAGCGTCACTGAGCTCATCCAAGTGTCCCGGAGTAAGTGTCCCCGCCCACCCTGTGCTGGGACCCGAGGCGGGGGGGGGGTGGGCTCACACAGGGGAGGACTGTTGGAAAGGAGAAGTGGCTTCGGGATGGGGGCTCTAAGAGGGAAAGGGACTCGGGGAAGGAGGAGGAAGTAGCCCATCACCCTGCCGCCCTCCCCCACATCCTCTCCAGCCACCCTTGTCACCAAGCCTAAGTCTCTAGGAAGGGCGGTATCCAGGCCTTTCCCAGAGTCTAAGGTCAGGGTGACATGCTCTTCCCCAGAGAAGACTCCAGATGCTGGGTGGAAGGGCTAAAGAACCTTCTGCCCCAGTATCCCCCATTCCTGGGACCTCCCTCACCCCCCCCCAGGAGACCCCAGAGGCCCCCGCCCGCAACCTATTTCACCTCTTGTCCTCTTGCCTTACCTATGGACCTGCTGGGGACCTACCCCCATCCCCAGACACCCCCATTTGAATCCTACCCCAGGGACCTCTGGGCACTATCCTGCCTTAACCTTAACCCTTGCCCTCCCCATCCAGATCAGCAGAACCTGGCCTCTGAGAGTTCTGGGAAGCTTGGCCTCCAGCTTTGTCTATGCTTCTGCCTCACAGTGTGACCTTGGCCTCTCTCAATGGCCTTGTTCCTCTGACCCATCGTATAAGGCCAGTTTCAGCCAAATTAGGAATCAGGCCAATCTGGGAAGCGGTTCCTTTTCGTTCTGCCAGCCCCCAGATGGCTCTCCCCACCCCTCCAGGGCAAAGTGCAGCCCTGGACCTTGTTCCTCCCTCATCCTCCTCTCTGTCGCCCTCCACAGCACCTGTGGTGACTGGAACAGGACCCAACTTCTCCCTGGGGGAGCTGCAGGGACACCTGGCATATGACCTAAATCCAGCCAGCACCGGCATGAGAAGAACGCTACCCAGCACATCCTCCAGCGGGTATGTCCCCGGGGCCCCACCTCTGGGCACCTCACGCCCCCCCCCCCACCTCCATCTGGCCCCAGCTGGTTCATTCCTCTCCCTGTTTTCACGTTCTACCTGGGAAACTCTTACTCATCTTTCAAAACCCAGCCCCCAAGTGACTCTTTCCCCAGCCCTGACATCCCACGCCGGGCTCCCACAGCCTCGAGTCCTACAGGCCTAGCCCCTGCGACTCCATGAGAACACAGACATCGGTTCTTGCTGAGATATGCTGTGTGATTGTGAGCGGGTCACATTCTGTTTGCCTCGGTTTCCTCACCTGCTAAGTGGGATCATAATCCTACCAGGTTGTTCTGAGGATTACAGTAGGTCAAGCGATCAGCCAGGCTTTCAGGGCTTTAGTCTCCACTCTGCTAGCTTGCTAGCTTGGCCCTTTGCTGAGTCCCTCCCTGCCCCTGGCCCCAGGTGTCCCACCCAAGTGATGGGCAGGTTAAAGCGGATGTCATCTGAGAAGCAGCCGAAAGTCCGTGGCTGGCGTGACGTCTCGCGATAGCACCCTCCTCGCCCTTCCCCTAAGAGCCGGAAGTAGCAAAGCCCGCCGGGCCCGTCTCCGTGGTAACCGGTCTGCTGGCTTCCTTCCTCGCCCCTTAGGAGCAAGCGGCACAAATCGGGCTCGATGGAGGAAGACGTGGACACGAGCCCCGGCGGCGATTACTACACCTCGCCCAGCTCTCCCACGAGTAGCAGCCGCAACTGGACGGAGGACATGGAAGGAGGTGGGGCTGGCGGCGGGGGCTGACCGACCTTCCGGTCTGGGTTACCGCGACAGTGACTACGTGTGCCGGCAGGCACTGCGCGGGCACCCCGGGGCGGAGAGTCGGCCTGGAGCCACGGGGCCTCCTGGGAATTGTAGTCTCGCGGGCTGCGCGTGGTTGGAAGTAAAGTCCGGGTTCGCGTTCCCGGAGCTCTTCGGTTCCGCTCTGGCCGGGGAGGATGGAGATTATCCCTTGCTCGACTTTCCTGCCCTCCGCCTGTTAACGGCCCATCTCTGTGGGGTTCCTGCTATACAGAATTGACTCAGTAGCGATTCTGATCAACAGGGTGCTTCATCCTCGGGTCTGCCGTAGACGCTCACCTACAGCGTCCTGATACGTGGATTACCTTTCCACTGGGGTCCTCCCTGTAGTCCTTTTTTTTTTTTTTTTTTTGCAAGATTCCCATCTCCATGGGATCTTGCTCTCTGTGAGTCCAGTTCCGTAGGAGCCCCGCCTCTTTTCTTATAGCATCCTTTTCCTGGTAGATTTTCTTGTTGCTGTTCTGTCTTCATAGGGTCCTCTCCAGAGTGTCTGTTTCATGGGGCTCCTGTTCTGTAGGGTCCGCAGTTCCGTAGAAGCTTTTTTCTGTTGAGTGCTGGCTCCTTCTGATTCTTTGCTTACTTACCGTCTCCCTAACGGCATTCTCCAAAGATTTCCCTTCTTTGGAGTTTCCATCTCCATCACAAGGTTCTCATCTAAAGAATCCCTTTCTGGGAAGTCCCTGGTGGTCCAGTGGTTAGGACTCGGTGCTTTCACCACTGCTGTGGCCCGGATTCAATCCCTGGTAGGGGAACTAAGATCACGCAAGACGCGCCGCGCGGGCAAAAAAAAAAAAAAAAATCCCTTTCACCTTAAGATTCTGCTCTTCAGTGGGCCAGCGTTGCACTTAAAGGAAATGGTTTGCAGAGGAGCCTGTGGGGAGGATGCCCCTGGCATTCCTCAGATTCTCAGCGGGGTCTGTGCCCCCCAGCTTTAGAAGCATGTCTCTACCCGGTCCCTTATCCCTTAACAAGGGTTCACCCCACCGTATAGCCTAGTGGTTATGAACATGGACACTCGAGTCCCCCAGCCCTTGCAGCTTCCTGGTGACCCCACCTCTCTGCGCCTCGGCTTCTTCATCTGTAAAATGGGGGTGTTAATACCTGCAGTACCCACCCCATAGGTTTATTGTGGGGATTAAGTGAATTAATGCATTTGATGTCCCTAAAACAGGCCTGGCATATAATAGGTACCCAGTATACCTTAGGATTTGTTTTCTTCTCTCCCCCTCCTCCTCTTTCCCTCTTCCCTGTAGAGTCTGATTTCTTATAAAGATCTGTCTATACAAAGTGCCATACCTATAGGATTCTTGAAGAGCAACATAACATTACAATTAAGAGGGCAGGTTCACTATAACAGAAAAGAATCTGATATATATATATATATATGTACACACACACATATATATATACTTACATATATGGAACTGAAACATTTTGCTGTATACCTGAATTATTGTAAATCAACTCTTCTTCAATAAAAGAAAGAAAGAGAGAGAGAGAGAGAGAGAGAGAGAAAGAGGGCAGGTTCAGGCATCAGAGAGACCAGGGTTCAAATCCCGGCTCTGTCTTTGGCTGTGTGGTGTGTGGGCTGTGTAACCTTGGGCAGGTGACTTAACATCTCTGAGCCTCGGTTGCCTCATCTTCAAAGTGGGAGTGATGAAAACCATCATTCTTTTGGAGAGTTGGAAGGAGGACACGATAGAATGTGACTTAAGTAACCACCTGGCACATAAGTGACCAGGAAACAGGAGAGTTTCTTTGGTGTTCACGTCTTTATAAAATTCCCATCTCTTGGAATCGGTCTCTAACACAGCTGGTTGTGACATTTGAGGTCCCAAGCCTCCTCCCTCTTCCTCATTGTGGGTTCCCAGGTATTTAATGCTGGGAGGACCTCTCTATTTATTAGGCTTTAACTTTTTTTTTTTTTTTTTTTTTTTTTTTTGCGGCACACGGGCCTCTCACTGTCGTGGCCTCTCCTGTTGCGGAGCACAGGCTGCAGACGCGCAGGCTCAGCGGCCGTGGCTCACGGGCCCAGCCGCTCCGCGGCATGTGGGATCCTCCCGTACCGGGGCACGAACCCATGTCTCCTGCATCGGCAGGCAGACTCCCAACCACTGCGCCACCAGGGAAGCCCTAGGCTTTAATTTATGGGTCAGAGTGTCTCTACGGTTCTGTCTCTGTGGGTTCCCTATCTTTCTAAAGTTTGTCTCTATAAATACCTGTATTCAGTAAGCTTTAAGTCTGATTGTAGATAACAGAAAATACAAAAGGAAGTGCATTTCTCTCACAAATAAATGTCCAGCCATCAGCCGCCCTGGGCAAGTGTGATGTGAGGGACTCAGTCTCCTGCCTTATGTGCCACTGAATGTGGTTTTCATTCCTACCTCATGGTCCAAGATAACTGCTGGAGCTCCAGCCATCATGTCTGCTTTCCAGCCAGCAGGAAAGAAGGGTCAAGTCTGGGCATGTCCTCTCCCTTTAAGAATAATTTTCAGAAGATGCACTTACCCCTTCTGCTTATCTCTGGGCCCCTGAGTTAGTCCTAAGGCCATACTCTGCTGCAAAGGATGCTGGGAAATGTAATCTTATTTGGGTCAATTATGTGCCCATCTCACATCAAGGGTTCTGTTACTAAGGAAGAAGGATAAAGCAGATATTGGGAGACAGTTAACTTCTGCCCTATCATTTACTGACTGGGAACTCAAAAGCACCTCTCACTAACACTGTGATTGAAGAGGTTGTCTACATATAAAATGAATACTACTTGGAGCTGAAAGACAGCCTGTGCTGATGTAGCCACAGCAGCCCTGAGAGGAAAAATTATAGCTTTAATTGGAAAAAGAGAAAGGCTGGAAATAACCCAGCATTCAATTCAGGATGCTCAAAAAAGAAAAACAAAATTTTAAAAGGAAGGAAATGCTAGAGAGAGTCACTGGGGCTTGATCCAACCTTCCTACACTGAGAATAAAGTGGCCATGATGGGGGAGGACAAAGAGGAAGCCTGTACCAGCTTCTGGCGTGTGATGGGGAAATCACAGAGCTGGAAGGGAATGCCAGAGGGGGTCAGTCCTCCTATAGCTCCCATTGGTTGCCTCAGGTGATGGCAGACTCACTCCCTTCTGTGGGAGTCTCAGTACAAACCTCTAGTGTGTGCCTTCCCCTGCCTTCCGGGTGCTCACAGGCTCGTAGGGAGATATGAATTCTATCTTTTCCTCCCTCTCTTCTCCCTCCCTCTTCTTCCCCTTCCTGCCCATCCTTCTCCTCCTTTTTCTCCTCTTCCTGGTTTCCCCTGGCTTCCTGTCTAGACAGTCCCCAATTAGCTGTTCATTAAGGGGGTTAAGCTGATTAGAGTACTCTCTCCCTTCCTCCACTGTGGCCACCATGGGCAGCGCCCAGCTAACCCCCCAGCCCCAGCCTTCTCACTCCGGTGCCCTGGAGGGGCAGAGGCCTGGGGGAAATCTTGCCAGCCCCGCCCAGGCAAGACCCCTGCAGCCACATCTCTCAGACCCCATACACCAGCTTCCAGCCCTTTGCCCCTTCCGTGCCCGGGCCAGGAGCACCAGGAGTGCCCTTTATCCTCCTGGCCACATCCTCCCAAGGCCTTCCCTGATTACCCAGCCAAGCGGGGCAGAAAGGGGGTCCCAGAGTGCTTCGCTCTTGCTGCTTCTGTGGCCCTCCCCCAGGGGACATGGGCCTCCCACAGGCAGTTATTATATGGAGTGAAGCAGGGA
The DNA here is from genome assembly GCF_964270905.1 of Leucopleurus acutus. NCBI lineage: Eukaryota > Metazoa > Chordata > Mammalia > Artiodactyla > Delphinidae > Leucopleurus > Leucopleurus acutus. Next base: position 2,390,239 of record NC_139145.1, on the reverse strand, counting down.
ACTCCAACCTCTCTCCTCTCCCCCCATCTCTTTCTGAACTTGGAGGGCAGGAGGGGGTGGCAGAGCGTGGCCTGAGGAGTTACAGAGTTGCCTTTGAATCCCAGCTCCACCACTTCTTGGCTCCCCAGGACCTCCCAGAGGGTCAGTTCTGCCCCCAGAAGACACTGGGCGGTGTCCGGGACGTCTCCGGCCATCATGACTGGGGGGCTCCTGGCATCCAGTGGGTGGGACCAGGGACACTGCTCCACACCCCACAGCACCCAGGATGGGCCCACTGAGGATGACCGGTGTCAGCAGTGCTGGGGGTAGTGGGGGAGGCCATCCCACGTGTTAAGTGTCCAGTGAGTGGTGGCCAATCCCAGCAGAACTGCGCTCCGTCCACCCACCTGTACACTCCGCACACTCTCTGCCCCCACCCTGTGTTCCGGGCCCTGGAGACCCAGTGGTTGCCTGCAGTGGGCCCCCCAGGGGAGCTGGCACTGCAGGGGGACAGGCTACTTTGTCAAGCAGACGGGTGGGTGCTCAGATGGGGGATGTACAGGCCCACCTGTTAGATGAAGCGTATGTGCTTAAACGGGGAACAGACAGGCACGTGTGACAGGCAAGTGGAAAGATACTTGGGGGTGGGCACCTACAGGCACGTGCGTCCGTTAAGGTTTGTGTCTTCGACGGGGGACGTAGGGGTGCCTGACGCTTACGTGGAGATATGTATGTTAATCAGAAAGATGGCCACTCGGATCGGGGAGGTCAAGGGCACGCCTGTTAAATGGAGAGACGCGTGCTTTGATGGGGCACGTATGGGCACTGTGTTAACCAACATCGGTTGCTCACGTGGGGCCGTTCCCAGCATGTTTGTTCAGATGCAGGAACGCAGGCAGGAGAGTGACTCTTTCTTGCAGCGCCGGGCGCCCCCCGCCCCCCTCCTGGACCCTGGCTCCCAAAGGCCCCATCTCAGGAAGCTCTAGAAGGGCCTACGGAGGTGCAGCTGGGGGCAGGGTCCACGCCGGGCTATTTCCATCCAGGACAGGCTGTTCTAGGAAATCCTAAGTGAGCGTCTGACCGCCGTAACCTCATTCCCCCTGCAGCCCTGAGCCAGCCGGGAGCCCAACACAAACACGCACTCACGCACGCACGCACGCACACACAGCAGGGCCAGCCTCCTCCCTGCCGGCTGCCCTGGATGCCACCAGCTCCTCCTGTCCCTGGGAAAGCCCGGGCCTGCACCCAAGGCCCCGCTTGGCTGCCAGGTCCCTCTGGGCCGCCAACTGCATCCCAGGACACGCTCCCCCGCTCACACGCTGATGCGCACCCAGAGCCGACCAGGGCAGCAGCGTCTGTAACAGCAAAAGCAGATGGTGGCCTGAGTGCCCATCGGGGGGCTGGTTCCCAGAGCTGGCTCACCCCTGGCCGTGCCATCGCAGAGAATGAAAGCACCCCACATGGAAATGCCACAGTAGGGGTGGGGGGAATGCAGCAGCATCGCAGGTGGGACAGCCCTGGGGACCCACGCAGATGCCCACTCACAGAACCATCAACCCGAGACCCCAGAAACAGTGGTAGCGGGCCTCGGAGGAGGGCAGGGGTCCTAACTGGGGCGGCTGTGCCCCAGGGGACACTGAGCCATGTCTGGGGACATCTATGGTTGTCATGACTGGGGGTGCTCCTGGCGTCGCGTGGGTGGAGCCAGGGAGGCTGCACCACGCCCCACGGCGCCGAGGACGACCCACAGAGGATGACCCCGGCCCTGATGCGTGCAGCGTGAGAGGATACCTTCTGCGGGGTGGCAGGCAGTGTGTCCCTAGAGACTGTCATACTGGGTGAAGTAAGTCAGAGAAAGACAAGTATCACATGATATCGCTTATGTGTGGCATCTAAAAAAAAAAATGGTACAAACGAACTTATTTACAAAACAGAAGTAGAGTCACAGATGTAGGAAAGAATCTTATGGTTGCCGGGGGGCAAGGGAGAGGGAGGGTAAATTGGGAGATTGGGATTGACACATACACACTACTCTGTATAAAATACCTGGCTAAGGGCTTCCCTGGTGGCACGGTGGTTGAGAGTCCGCCTGCCGATGCAGGGGACACGGGTTCGTGCCCCGGTCCGGGAGGATCCCACATGCCGCGGAGCGGCCGGGCCCGTGAGCCATGGCTGCTGAGCCTGCGCGTCCGGAGCCTGTGCTCCGCAAACGGGAGAGGCTACAACAGTGAGAGGCCCGCGTACCGCAAAAAAAAAAAAAAAAAAAAAAAAAAAAAAAAACCTGGCTAATAGGGACCTGCCGTGTAGCACAGGGAACTCCACTTAGTACTCTGTGGTGACCTATGTGGGAAAGGAATCTTAAAAAGAGGATATATGTATGCGTATAACTGATTCACTTTGCTGTGCACCTGAAGCTAACACAGCATTGTACATCAACTAGACTCCAATAAAAACTATTTTAAAAAAAAAAACAACCCTCACCATGTGTGAATCCACTGTGGGCCTCAGTGGGTGCGTTTCACTGTAAAATGGATTTTAAAACAATTCCTAAACATGTCTGTCTCCAGATCCCCACTTAACCCCAGAGCCCAATTCCAGAGAAGGGGCCAGGCCAAGGACTCTGCCTTTTTTCAGACACATCGTCATCCTTTGCTGTCACTAGAAAAAGCCTCTGCAGAGGGGGGTGGGAGTGGGGGGTGGGATGCAGGGAGGCAGGCGGGGGGCATTCATGGTTCTTCAGGGCGGACGTGTGCCCCGCATCTCTGGGGTCCGTCTTCCATGTCGTGACAAGGCTCCTCCTTAGCCAGCATCCATTCTGTGCCACGGCCTCCACGGAGGCTGGATGTGCCCATTTTACACCTTTTATTCATTGAGGCCGAGCTGGAGACCTTCTGGGTTCCCCAGGGCCACCGGGGTAGATAGTGAGACCCCCGTCTGCAGAGGAATGGCAGCAAGTAATTCCAGTGCGTGGGTGTGTGCCAGGCCCTGATCTAACGGCTTTACATGTTGTATTGCATTTAATACTCACGATGACCCTACAGGGAAGGTTCTGTACCCCCGGGTAAGGATCGTTGGGAGGCCACAAGCACAGAGCCACTTGGGCTTTGGGGCTTTGAACCAATCCTCTGCCCACCCTGCGGCCTTCTCCAGGGCTCTGGTGTCCCTGGGGGGCAGGGGGCAGCCCTGAGCCGACTTATGTCTGGAAGGAGAGAAGGTGGGGGCCGGACTCTGTCGTCCAGGGGCCCGTGTGGCGTCAGACTTCTCCTCCCGTGGGCCGTGTGACCCTGGGCGGCCCCCTTCCCAGCTCTCAGCCTTGGTTTGCCCCTCCTTACAATGGGCTCCCAGCCCCTCATCCATGGGTTGCTGGGAGAAGGGGGGGCAGGGGCTCTGCAGGGAGGTGCAGGGGTCCTGGGAGTGGAATAACCCTGCCTGCCGGCCCTTGACCCTCTGGCCCTCCCCGCAGGCATCTCATCCCCGGTGAAGAAAACAGAGATGGACAAGTCCCCTTTCAACAGTCCGTCTCCCCAGGACTCGCCCCGCCTCTCCAGCTTCACCCAGCACCACCGGCCCGTCATCGCCGTGCACAGTGGTGAGCACTGCGGGCCCCGGGCGGGGAGGGGCGGCTGAGCCCTCTAACCAGGCCACTTATGGCCGGGGAAGTCCCACCGGCCGTCTGACCACGAGTCCTATTGCTGTAGCCTCCCACCCGGGCAGGAAAGCCTGCAGCTGCCATGGTAGAGAGCACCGGGGCCTGACTCTTTTGGGGCCTCAGTTTCCCCTTCTGTACATGGAGGTGCAGCCCGGGACTCACCCCTCAACCTGCTCCCCATGTGTCATACTCAAGCGACCCACCAACGGACCCCGGGGCGGAATGGCCGCAACAGGAGGCAGGCACCCAGAAGGACACACACAGGCCACACAGGGGTACGGGAAATCTCAGCCACACAGACAGGAAGTACCACGCTCACAGTGTGGGGTGTGAGCTGAGCCCGTCACCCGTCCACTGGGCTCATAAACGTCCCCCTCCCAGGGCTGTCCATAGGACCGAATGAGTTAAATCAGAATGAGTTAAATAAGAGCTTGAATGTCACCTGTTGCCCCTTGGTTGTGATAATGATGATTTAGTTCCATACAAGGGCAAATACACATACAGGGCAGAGGCAAACATCAAAACAGCACAACAGTTTAGACTAGGAGCCGGCCAAGCAGGCCCCCCAATTGCCACCGTTCTTGTAAATAAAGTTTTATTGGCGGAGGGCCACACCCATCTGTTTACATGTCATCTGTGGTGGCTTTCAGGCAACAAGGGCAGAGTTGAGTAGCTGCATCAGAGACCCTATGGCCTGGAAAGCCAAAAGTAGTTACTGTCTGGCCAGGGGCTAGAGAGAGAGGAAGGGGGAGTGACCACTAGTGGACACAGGGCTTCTTTTGGGGGCAGTGAACTGGTTCTGGAATTACGAAGTGAATATAGTAAAAGTCACTGACTTGTTTAGAAAAAGAAAAAAAACAAGCAAATACCACACTGGAATATTACTCAGCCATGAAAAGGGGTGAAGCACGGACACTCGCTACAACGTGGATGGACCTTGAGACCACAATGTTCAGTGAGAGAAGCCAGACACAGAAGGACACACAGCGGGTGATTCCATTGATGGGAAATCCACAGACAGAGAATGGCTTCCTGGTTGTCAGGGGCTAGGGGTGGTGCTAATGGGGACGGGGTTTCCTTTCAGGGAGATGAGAATGTTCTAAAAGAGATTGTAGTGATGGTCATACAGCTCTGTGAATGTGCTAAAAAAACACAGTGAATTGTACACTTTAGAAGCATGGACTTTATAGTGTGCAAATAGTATCTCAATTAAAAAAATATATTGACCCACCAGCCATTTATGGAAAGAGTTAGCCAAGCCCCGGGTCAGGGTGTGGCCAGTCAGGCTGGGCTCGAACCCTGGGTCTGCCACCTGCTTGCTCTGTGGCTGGGGCAGAGGAGATTCCCTCTGAGAGCCATGGTCATCCTCTGTCTTTTTTTTTTAATTTTTATTCAGTAGTCATGACTTCCTCTGACCACAGCCGGGAAATGTTCTCTCTGATTTTTTTTAAATTAATTAATTAATTAGCTTATTTATTTTGGGCTGTGTTGGGTCTTCATTTCTGTGCGAGGGCTTTCTCTAGTTGTGGCAAGTGGGGGCCACTCTTCATCGCAGTGCGCGGGCCTCTCACTATCGCGGCCTCTCTTATTGTGGAGCACAGGCTCCAGATGCGCAGGCTCAGTAGTTGTGGCGCACGGGCTTAGTTGCTCCGCGGCATGTGGGATCCTGCCAGACCAGGGTTCGAACCCGTGTCCCCTGCATTAGCAGGCAGATTCTCAACCACTGCGCCACCAGGGAAGCCCCCATCCTCTGTCTTAAAAAAAGACGTGATGGGAATTCCCTGGCGGTCCAGTGGTTAGGACTCAGCGATTTCACTTCCGAGGGCTCAGGTTCAATCCCTGGTAGGGGAACTAAGATCCTGCAAGCCAAAAATAAATAAATTTAAAAAAATAAAAATAAAAGTGCTCCAAGGGGTGACGCCAGAACTCTGTGGGGTCACAGTAGGTTCATTGAATCCGGGCGTGTAAATGACAGCAGGGCCTGGTCGTGGCAGATGCCACTGGGCCGCCACATATTCGTATTATTAAAGGTGCCGCAGCGTGGGCGTGACGCACACCCACAAACACAGTCACTCGGAGACAGGGCGGCCTGGCGGGAGCCCCTGGTGACCACTGCCCCCCTCCTCTCCACAGGGATCGCCCGGAGCCCTCACCCGTCCTCGGCCCTGCACTTCCCCACCACGTCCATCTTGCCCCAGACGGCCTCCACCTACTTCCCGCACACGGCCATCCGCTACCCACCTCACCTCAACCCCCAGGACCCGCTCAAAGATCTCGTGTCGCTGGCCTGCGATCCGGCCAGTCAGCAGCCTGGACCGGTGAGTTTGGGGGGCACGACCTCCCTGGGGCCCTGGCGCGAGTGTCAGGCAGCCCTTCCTCCGCCAGGGCAGCTTCTGTTTTACAAACGGCGGGGTCCACAGCCCCTGGAGCCAGACCGGGTGGGAATTCAGGCTTTTGCAGATGTCTGAGCGGACGGTATTCTAGGAAGCCCCCAAATCAAACACGGTTACGGCTGAGCTCAGGCCGCCTTTGGCCAGACTTCCACCAAAGCTTTTGGTGTCCAGAGCCTTTCAGATCTGGGAACCGCGGGCGAGGTGGTGGATGAATGAATGCGTACTCGCGGCAAATGCGGGGAGATGCGTCTAGGCCGCCCATGAGGTCCAGCGATGCTGTTTAGGAGGCGTGGAAGGAAAGCCAGTGGGTACACAGTAGCCTGAGGAGGCAGGGAAGGCATGGCGATCCCAGGATGCTGGAGGCCTGCGGGGTCAGGCGAGCACCGGGCACCCACCAAACTCGTCCCGGCCGTGCCCACCAGGCCGGTCCACAGCCCCGGGGTGGACGGCAGCCCGAGGCGGAGGGGCGCCCGCCGCCTTAACCACCTGTCTCTCTGTTCCCCCCAGTTAAGTGGAAGTGGCCAGCTCAAAATGTCCAGTCACTGCATTTCCGCTCAGATGCTGGCACCCCCGCCCCCCGGGCTGCCGCGGCTGGCGCTCCCCCCCGCCACCAAACCCACCTCCGAGGGAGGAAGCTCGTCGCCGACCTCGCCCTGTAAGCACCCGGGAAGGCGTCCCCGAGGGGCCCCTCCCCTCCCCGGCCCTGCCTCTGGGGTCGGGGTCTCAGGCCCAGCCCGGTGGGTACCGGCGAGTTTGGTGGGTCCCCAGATGGAGGCCTGGGGCCCACGTGGTCAGGTCCACACAGGGCCAAGGCAGCCTGAGGGGATGGCCAGGGGCAAGTCTGGGGTCCGCCCCCATTGGCCGAGCGGCCTGGGGCCCCCGTGTCCCCCCTCTGGGCCTCTAAACCCTCTTCCGTGCAACAAGCAGCTGGCAGTGGGTGAAGATCTCAAAGTGGAGGTGGGAGGGCCCGACCCGGCCCCCAGAAGCCTTTTGCCTGAGGAAAATGAGAATCTGTTGTGGTGATGGTGGCTTTAAAATCAGGACATCTCACATAGAAATTCCACAGTTCCGGATTCTCCGGGGGAACTGGCCCCAGTGGGCCCTGTTCCTGCTGGTAACCTGGGCTGGGCCACATCTTTAGACAGGACACACCCTGCCTGCCCACCTGACCCCAGGAGGCCCTGGGTTGGCTGCCTCGCCTTCTATAACTTTCTGCTCTCTGGATGTGGGTCCAGGTGGTAGCCTGGTGGGAGACCCTGGCTTGGTCTCCTAACCTTCTAGAACTTTCCACCCTCTGGATGTGGCTCCAGATTACGGCTCACCAGCCCCCAGGGCACCTCCCCCTCCCCCGCCACCCCCAACCCCAGTCCAGGGCTGCTCCAGGCTGGGAAGAGGTTCCTAGAATTCCCATCCTGGGGTCTATCTACCCCATCAGTGGTGGCTCTGCCCCCAGCCTCTCCCCAAATCCCCTTCCTCTTTGGGTGTCTCTCCCTCGCTCCCCAGATGAGATTCCTCACCCCACCCAAGCAGGAGGGGCCAGCCCTCCCATCTGGGCCCCATCGGCCCCCCTCCCCGCATGCAGCACCCCAGTATTTCTTCCCCAGCATCCACTGCCTGCCGAGACCCGGGGCAGCCTCACGTGCAGACGGGCTTTCTCCAAACACCATGATGGAGCACAGGGCACTGGGTTGCAATCCTGCCCCTGCATCTCGCTCCCTGTGTAACCTTAGGCAAACGTCCTCCCCTCTCTGAGCCTCAGTTTTCTCAGCCGCAAAATGGGAGAGTCACCAGAGGGTGGTGGCGAGTGAGTCAGTGCAATAGATCAGGGAGAACATTTAGCGGGAGGCCGGGTGCAGAGGACAGAGTCGGCAAGCGGCGCTGGTCTTCACCTACTCTCCCTGCTTTCTCATCTGTGAAATGGGCATAATGTTCACGTCTGCCGCGTTGAGGCTGCCGAGGGTTAAAATGGGATAGTGCCCAGTGCCTGGCTTACAGTGACGCTTAATAGACGAGGGAGAAACATGGATTTCTTCTCCTTCCTCTGCACCGGCTTCTGAACTGCAGGTGCAGCCTGCTTCCCAGTCCCCACCCCCAAATCCCCCAAGCCTCACCACCTCCCACTTATCTGCGCTCTGGTGGAGACCACACGGGGACCCTCCCGCCACCCCTGTCCCCTCCCCAGCCTGGGTTGCGAATCATTCACTCACCAGCAAAACATAGTGCGATTAAAATATAATCTCATATATATATATGTGCACACACGCAGCCTTCCCCATGCCCTCTCCAGGAGGGAAATTAATAAATAAAACTCCCTCAATAATTCATGGCCCCCCACGCGGCGGGATGCAGGCCGCAGGAGCAGGATGGACCAGGCAGTGGAACACTGAATAATTCACAGGCGGTTTCTGGATTATGAAACTTTCGTCCTGCACCTACCCTCTCAGCAGACACCTGCCCGCGTGACCCCGGGGGCCCGAGACCGTGGGCTTTTCGGGGTGCCTGGACCATCGGGGGAGGGCGGCAAGCTCGGAGGCACCGGCTGCTGGGTATGAAGGCCCGGCTGTGTGACCCTGGGCAGCGGCCACCCTCTCTGGTGCTCCCGCGTCGCCCCCGCGCTAACGGGCTTTCGGTCTCTCTCCTCCCCGCAGCCTACTCTACGCCCGGCACGTCCCCTGCAAACCGTTCCTTTGTGGGATTAGGACCAAGGGATCCAACGGGCATTTATCAGGCACAGGTAGGGGCCAAGAGGCCGGCTGGTGGGGGGGGTGGGAGGGGCAGGGCAGAGGGGCCGGCCTGGGCGCGCAGGGAGAGGCCGGCCTGCTGGGTCCCGTGCCGCCCCCGCCAGCCGCACCCCTGGCACGGTGGCCAGCCTCCCAGCCCCTTCCAGGGCCTCGAGCCCACGCCCGGGGACGTGGTATGGCCCCAAATCCTGCCAGGGGACACTCCTGGCAGAGCTGCTGTGGGCTGGGATTTTCACCGCCCTGGCCCCATTTGTACCTATGGGAAGACTGAGGCTCGCAGAGGCAAGGGGATTTGCCCAGGATCACACAGCGCGTCAGCCCAGGCTTTCAACCCCCCAGCCTGCATCCCCTCCCACGCCGGCCGGAGGGAGGGACCACAGGAGAGGGAGGGTAGGGGGTGCCAGAGGACCCCAGGACACCAGGGGCAGGTGGGAGACTGAGGCAGCCCATGGCAGGGGGCGGGGCCTCCTGGTAGGACATGCAAGCCCCCACCCCTGGCTCCAGCCTGCGAAGTGGGAGTGGGGCGGCAGAGGCGGGCTTAGCATCACTGCAGCTGAGTGTGCACCAGGGTGGGGGGCGTGAGGCTGGCTGAGGACGAGACGAGGAGGCTCAGAGAGGAGGAGTGAGTTGTCTGAGGCTGCACAGCAGTGCAGGGCAGAGCCTTGATGGGTCTGGAACTGAGACTCATGGCTCCCAGCTTCTCTCGGGGTGGGAGGTGGCCTCAGCCCCTGCCCACGTGTCCCCGACACCCGCCTTTGGGCCAGGGTCCACATCTGTGTTGCGTGCAAGCCGGGAGTGTGTTGGCAGGGGGTGTTCAAGGGTGGTGGCTGGACCCCAGAGCCGTGCTCCCTGGTGCGTGTTGGGGAGGGGGTCACGGGACATAAAACAGCCAGAGGGCGTCACCAGCTGCCCCAGGCCCAGTGAGGCCCAGACACACAGAGAAACCTCTTCAGGGCTGCCCAGCATCTCCAAATCCCCAGAGCCATAGAGTATGGGGCTTTGTGGGGTCCCCAGGGGTCAGGTTCGAATCCTCAAGCCACTTTGGGAGGGTCCCCCGCAGTGGAGTTCATGGGGAGGCGTGGGGAGGCGGTGGAGACGAGGATGAGACCAGAATCAGCCATGCTGACCATCCAGCACAGCCTGGACCCCTGGCGACCATCTGAGGCTGGCCAGGTTGCTGCTGGCAGCTCAGGGGGACAGAGTGGGTGGGCAGGACCTGGCTATCCCCCTCCCTCCCTGCCCAGACTTTAGCTGGGGGTGCTGGGGTCAGGGCACCAGGGCTAACTGCGGGGAGCTCTGAACCTGTCTCTTCTTCTGGCCTTGGGCACCTCCTGGGAGTCTTTGAAGGGTCTGGAGCATTAGGGGACCAATTTTACCCAGAAAGGGCACTGAAAGGCCAAGACCACCCCACACACCCTCGCACACCCAAACTGTAAGTGTCCTGCTTTACAGAGCCCCAGCCAGGATCCAGACAGAGGGGGTCACTTGGTCAGTGCTACCCACCGAGCTGGGGCGGCCCCAGGATTCCCCGCCTTGAGTTTTGGGTTCTGTCCCGGCCTAGACACCCCTGCCCCCCGGTGCTCAGGGAGCCAGGCGTTGCCTCTCCCACCCCCACTTGACAGCCCTCCCCGCTGGAGGCTGGGAATGTCCTAATTGCTGCAGAAAGCAAAGCTAATAAAAGTGACAGGGAGGGGGCCCTGGCCTCTTAACCCTTCCCCAGCCTCCCCCCCACCCCATTGTCAACCCCTGCATGGGGGGACGGGGGACCACCCGGAGCCAATGGCCTGCAAGGGGAGGGAAACCAAGGTGCCGGGGAGGGCGGCACCTTTGGTCACCACCCCCCTTGGCCAGCAGGCCCCGCTGGGGACCCAGAGAGAGTGGGTCTGGGGCTGTGGAGGAGCCTGAGGGTCAGGGGGGCGCATCCAGGGCCCTGCCTGGGTGGGGAGGGGTGAGAGCCTGGTGTCAGGTAGAGTAGGGTGTCCAGGCAGGGGCATCAGCACTGCCAAGGGCTGGAAATGATGGGGAAACAGCCTGAAGGAAGAGCCTGTGGAAGACCTCAAATGTGGGCTTTGGCCTGGGGGCCGAAGGGAGCCACTGAAGGGATGAGAGGGAGGGAGGAGCACAGCCAGGGCTGGGAGTTGGAAAGAACTTCGTGGGGCTGGTGGGGGAGGGTGGCACAGAAGGTGACAGACGGATGAGAGACCCCAAGGCTTATGGAAAAGGCAAGGCCCCCCATCTGGGTCTGGTGGAGGACCCCGCCAGCACCACGCAGGCAGGACCACGGGTCCCTGGACTAAGGGCACCCAAGTCCCCCGGTGGGTTCAGCCCCCCACCCCCGGCAGACCCTGGAAGGAGGGAAGGGTGGGAGGAAGGGGCCGTGAGACCCGCTCCCCGCTCTTGGAGCCCCTTTGCAAAGGGCTCGGAGCCCAGAGGCCTCTCCTTTCTGGCCCAGTCAGCACTTCCTCCGCCTTCGTTATTCCTGGCCGGTTGGCTTTCCTCTGCCCCCACCCCCGGCCCCTGCCCCGCAGCCTGCAGCGGCTTCTCTCCCCGCACCACCTGCCCTTCCATCTCCTGCCCTCGCCACAGTCAGTGCCTTGCCCCCTGATCAATAGCCTCTCCCCTCAATCAGCGCCCCTCCCCCAATCCATGTCGGTTGATCTCTCCCTGATCGATTGCCCACCTTCTTCATCCCCTCCACCCCCGTCTCTCACCATCAGTCCCCCCAGTCCTGAGGCATCCATCACTTTGACCCCCAGAGTGGGGCTCTTGTGGACTCTGACACCCCCGCCCCCTCCGCTGTGTGAAGGGGTCCACCCGGCCGAGCATTTTACACCAGAAGCTCTTTGCCCATCACGCCCATTCAGCAGATGAGCAAACCGAGGGCCAGAGGAATTTAAGCCACATGCCCAAAGCCACACTGGTGGCTCCAGCCAGGCCAGGGGGATGCCAGAAGAGCCCAGAACTCACTACTGGCACCGCGTGGCCTCTGTCTCCCCCTCAGCTGATGGGGGACGATGTTGAGTTGAGGGTGCCCCCCCCCCCCCCACTGCTATGGGCAGAGAGCCTAGGAGGGGAGGAGGCAGGGAGGAAGGGCCTAGGGGAGGCCAGCCACCACCAGGGAGGGTCACGCCCAGAATCTGTCTGGTTGCCAACGGAAACCAGACATGAGGTAATGGCCAAGATGAACTTGAACTTGGCTGGAGGTGGGGGGCTGGGAGCCATGGCGCCAGTTCGATGGGATGGCCCAGCGGCTGCGGGGTGGCCTGGTTGGAGGGGGCGCGATTGATTTACAGCAGGGGGCGGAGGAGCAGCGCTGCTGTGACCCCAGAGGGGTGGGGCTGGGGGTTACCTACCCCCAGGCCCGCCCCACACAGGCGAATAGGATGCATTTCCAGGGGAAGGGTCTGTACAGCGGCTTCCCTGTGGAGACCCAGGCCAGAGCTGTCCGTGCAGACCTGGCCACCTGACCCAGAGCCTCAGTCCCCCCCGCTGGAAAGTAGGAGTCATGACCCCCTCAAAGGCCAGGCTAAGGGGTCAGCCCCAGGCAGGGGGACAGGCGAGGACTGAGGCCTCTCGGGCCTGAGTTCGAATTCTGGCTTCTCCCCTCCCACGCTGGTGGGCTTGGGCAAGTTACCTCACCCCTCTGAGCCCCGGTTTTCTTCACTGCAAAACGGGGTCGGGGGGCAGTAGTCCCTCTTTCATGGGGGTTCTGGGGGAACCGTTAAATGGGAAAATGTCACCCTCTGCGGACAAGGTGGGCAGATCCCCTCCCCTATTTTATACTCAGGGCAATGAGGTACGGGGGTGAGGTTGCCGGATTTAGCAAACAAAACCACAGAATGCTCGGGTAGATTTCAATTCCAGATAAAGGATTGAAAAGAAATAATAAATTTTTTTTAGCCTCAGTATATCCCAAAAGTTGCATGAGATGGACTTATATTAACAGGTTTATCCGTAGTTTATCTAGAATCCAGACGTCACTGTACATCCTGAGGTTTATCTAGCAGCTCTGCTTAGGGGCAGAGTCACTTGCCCAGGGTCACCCAGCCGGTTATGCCAGGTCTGGGAGAGGGGAGACAGAGGTCCCAGGTCCCAGGGGGTAGGGGGGCCTCAGTGGGTATGGGCAGTGGCTGGCGGAGCCTGACCCCCCATCTCTCTCCTTCTCTCTCTTTCTCTTTCTCTGTGTCCCCCTCGGGCCACCCAGTCCTGGTATCTGGGATAAGAAAGATTTCTTCCCACGCCCTGCTCCTTCGTCCCGGGAATCGCGGGGAGCCGCACAGCCGGCCCCCGGCCCACGTTTTCGGTGGCAAGCTAGAGCAAGCAGGAACACCCCGCTGACTCCCAGCCCGGCCGAAAGACAAAACACACAGACACATAACACACAGGAGGAAAAGAAAAAAGAAAAAAAAAGGAGAAAAAAAAAAGACAAACGGGAAAAAAACAAAAACAAAAGAAAACCACACATAAAAATAAACCCACCCAACCAAGAAGATAAAAGGTAAAGATGGCAACGCTTCGGACTCTCGGGATGCCGCGGCCGGACGGACCGGACTGGAGGGCCAGGCCCCACTGCCCCTGGGAGCGGGCGCTCGGGGCGTCCTAAGTTATTCATCTCCTCTCGCTGCTGCTCTGGGAGGGCCGGCTGCCCCCACCTCCGCCCTGGACCAGGTGAGCGCAGCCTGGTGCCCGTGCCCAGCCGACGGGGCAGGACACCCAGCGAGGCCGCCTCTCCCGCGCGCCCCCATCGCCACTGCCACCGGGACAGTGTTTGCCAAGTGGGGAGGCAGCCCCCGGGGGGCCGGCGAGGACCCCGGCGGCAGGCAGCAGAGGGCACCGCGGAGGCTGGGGTGGGCAGGGGTGCGACAGGGGCAGAAGAGGGTTGCGGGGAGACCCCGGGCATCGCCGGGGGACAAGGACGCATGGCCAATACTCTCTCAGGAGTGCCCCGCGGTTGTGGACGTCTCCGCCCCCCACCCTCCCCACCCCAGAGCGCGCCGGGGACTCGGTCTTTGGTGAAGCCCTGTGCGCGCCGGCCCGGTTTGGGAGACATCTCTATGCAAATGACCCCCAGCCCGCCCCCCCCCCAAGGCATAGGAGGCCACCCTAGCGCACCCCAGTCCCCGGGGGAGGGCCCCGCGTTGCACACACTGTAAGAAATGCACTTTCCGAGGAGGGGGCTGGGGGCGGTGGAGCGGAGGGGCCCGGGGCTGTTCTGGACTCTCCATCCACCCAAGCCCTGAATGGGGAGGACCCCACCACCCCGCTTAGCCTGTGGAGGTGTGGGAGGTGAGAGCGAGTGGTTTAAGTGCCTGATTCCCACCGCCCGCCCCCCCCCCTTTGTCCAGCTGGGAAGCGAGTGGCCGTGGGCATCCTCCAGCCTCCTCCCCCGTAACCCGGCCCCTCCAGTTGCTGACCCCTCATTGCTATGCCCCCCTCAGAGCTAGAGCGATGGGAACCCGCCCAGTGGGCCCAAGGGGCAGAGCTGGGCATCCCCCCAGCGTCCTGCCGTGCTGGGGCACGGGGGTGGGATCTGGGGAAGGCGGTGTGCCCCCCGCCAACGCCTCCTCTGCCAGTGCCTTACATCCTGGAGCGACACCCCCTCCCTGGTGCCTCCCGGCCCAAAGGGGGACCACGGTTTGCACTTTCATCCCCCCACCCCCCGCCGAAGTGGGGCACAGCCGGGAGGTGCATCGCAGCTGGGCCGCCAGAAGGAGAGAAGGCCAGGCTGGGTGCAGTCCACATGTGCCTGGACAGGGCAGGGGGCTCTGGCTGGGGGCAGGGAGGGTCAGCGCCTCGGGGCTTCCTGCAGCCTTGTAGGGGGCCTCCCATCTGCTAAACATTTTCCGTTGAGCCGCTCCAAAAACACTAAATCTGGGGCCACCGGGTGTCCCCTCACCCCAGCTGCCCGGCCCCATCCATGCCTCCACCCCGGGATGGCCATCTTGGGGGGGGGAGCCTGGGAGGGGGTGTTAGGTGTTCTAGGGTCACCAGGCCCAAACACAAGGACCCCTCCCGGCCCATCCGTCTGAGCCCCAACTGGCCTCCTCCATGCCTGGCGCTGGGGAATCCTGACCTCCATCCCCGGGCCCAGGCCTAAGCCATGGCCCTGGGCAGGCCTCCGCTTCACCTGCTCCCAGCCTGGCCCTCCCCTCCCTCTCCCGGTGAAACCCCGGTGCCCCGGGCCCGGCCAGCCTCCCCCCACCTCCCCAGACACCAGACTTTCCTCCTCCCAAACCAGCCCAAGGGGCTTGGCGAACCCACTCGATCATAAAGAGAAACGCCCCCTCCCCCGCAGACCCTTCCCCACCAGCCCCACTCCCGCTGTCCGGAGGGGTTCAAGAACCCTTGGTCCGTCCCTCTGTCCCCAGGGCCCCTCCACCGGGTGGCTGTTGGGGACCAAAGCGTGGGCCGCTCTCCAGGAGAGCAGGGGGTTGTGTAGTTGGGGTATCCGGAAGCTTCTCAGCCGGGAACCTTAGGGTGCGGGTAGGTGGGGGAGGGGAGGGGGCACCTGGCAGCCCCCAGCAACCTAACTTTGCATGGTGCTTAGTCGAGGATTCCTGTGACCTGGCTCCTGACGTCAGCTCGCGGCGGCTGAAACTGCATGGCGAATGATACTAGCTCTATCTCCCTCCCCCAGCCCTCCCCCAGCCCTCCCCCTCCACCTCCTCCTCTTTAAAAGAAAAAAAAAAAGATACAAAAAAAAAAAAAACCTTAAAAAAAAATTCCATGTTTCCTAATTTGCACGAAATTTTCTACCACATGATGTGCCTTGCCTTCCAAAAATAAGTATTACCTTTAAACAATATCAGCGCACACAGATAGCTGCATGCACTGCTCGTGTAGTTAAAAAAAAAAAAGACAAAGCAATGACATGAAATAAAAAGTAAAAATTGAAAAGGGATGTATTTCTATTTGTAAAAAAAAAAATTAAGAATTAAAAAAAAATCACATTGCTAAAAAAAAAATCACATGCTTAAAAATCAGCGATCCACGGAACAATCGCCCCACGGTTTGCCCTCCCCCCAGCCCACCCTTGGCCGCGTCTCCATGTCTCCTGCTGCATTGGGGGTGCCCCCTGGTGCTCTGCGACGCCCCCCAGCCCCACCCTCGGTCTCCAGAGGGGTTGTTTCCGAATCCCCTGCCCACAGAGGCTGGCGGACAGACCTCAGGGGTGTCCCCTGACACCGGGCAAGGGCTTCTCCCCTCACTGGGCCACAGGCCAGCCCCCCAGACGCCACGCATGCACCCGCGACCCATGCGGTCCGCCCGTGGGGTGGCCGCCCTGCCGACAGCCAGACTGCCCCCGTCCCACCTCTCCCGCAGGCTGGCGTCCCCCTGGCTCAGGGTCAAATCGCTGTCCCGCCCCCAGCCCCTTCTCCCCCTGTGCAGCACCCCCCCCCCCGCCTTCTTGCCAAAGGACCCACCTCACCCCACCCCTGGAGACTGGCCTTGGGTGGCAGGAAGGACCCTCCTGCTCTCCCACCCAGTTCTACTACGTCTTCCAGCTGTAACTGTGGAGGGGGGTCTGGTGTGAAACAAAAAGACAAAAACCGAACCCAATATATGCAATATTTGTCTGTCTGTACTTGTAGGTCTAGTTCAGCCATCGGAGGCCCGGCCGGGGGTCCAGGGGTCAGGGGCACAGTGTCCCAGGCCCTGGCAGGGGTGGGCAGGGGGCTGGCCGTGCTGTTGTCTTCTCGGTTTTATTTTCTCGTATTTTCCTTCCTTCCTTTCTCTCTCTCTCTTTCTCTCTTTTCTCCCCCAATTTCCTTTGCCTTTCACTCAACCAAAGCTGAGACAGTAGCAGTTAGTGGGGTGTCCAGGCAGGAGGACCAAAGGGCCGGGTCCTCCAACCTTGCCACCTCTGGCTGGCCGTCCCCGGGCCCCTCAGACATCTCCTCTGGGGATCTACCAGGCAGACGGTCCCCATTCATTCCCCGGCCACCACCTCAGACTTTAGAATTGTCTCCAGAGCCGGTTGGGACCTTGCAGACAGGCCCGGGCTTTCATCCACCACCATACGCTCATGTCATGTTTTCTTTCGAAAAGTCACCTCAGCAAGCCCCCGGGGCCAGAGCGAGAGCCCAGACCACGGCCTCAGCTGGGCCTTGACATTGCCCTTGAGAACTGCCCTTTGGCCTGAGAGCCCAAGGCCATGCTTGTCGGTTTCCATGGGGGCTGATTTCTGGTTTTCATTCCCTGCCCGCCCCAGGGAAGTGGGAGCAGCCAGTGGCACGGGGAGTGGGTGGCCCGTCCCTGCAGGACCCCTCCCCCAAGGGCTTCACCGGGACCACCTTGTCCCTCACGGCCCGCACTCCACAGCACCCCGGGCCCCAGAGCTCCACCCTTCCTCGCCCCCAGCTGTGCGTCAGGAGAAGGCAGAAACACTAGGAACCGGCCGGCTCACCTGCCTTTGCAGTTTGGGTCGATGCCCGGGGAGGGCGGCGGGCAGGGGGTTGGGTGGTGGTGTTGTTTTTGAACGTAGATGAAACTGACATCTCAAACCTGCGGCCCACTGGCCCATTGTCCATCCCATACGGAGTCCCCCAGCCTGACCTTGGGGTCCAGCCCTTGCTGTGGAAAAGACTAAGGAGACCTCCCCAATATATGCAAATGGCCCCCATCCCTCTCTTTGGATGAGGGAAGTCACCGGACCCCAATCTGGGTGGAGAGGGTGGTGTGGAGAGGTCAAGCTGACCTGGCCCTATTTGACTGGGGCGGGGGTCCGGGGTGCCCCGTGCCCAGGTCTGGAACCCCGGTTCTGGCCGAGTTCTGAGCCCAGATTCCCACCCTGAGCTAGACAATCAGACCGGAAAGGAACCTCAGAGGAGACATGGGGCGGGGTGGGGCGCTGCTGCGGCTCCCTAAGCAGCAGTTTCAGCCTCGGCATCCCCCTCCCTGCTCCGGAACTTTCTCTCTGTCCCCAGAGACAGCAGTGTTCAAGAGCAAGCAAATTTGGCTGGACAGCGGCCAGTGAGGCAGGACCCCCGGGGCCCGGAGCAACCGTCCGGCCCCCTGGAAGAGACAGCACGCAGGACGCCCCCCCACTCACCCCTCCTCTGGCTTCTCTGACGGTACTCTGACCTCCAGCGTAGGGCTATACTATACATTATATATATATATATATGTATGTGTATAATTTTGGAATTTTTTTTCTCATAATACAGATTATACAGTGGCTACTTTTTATTTTGGCCTGGATTCTCTCTCTGAGACCCTGATTTTTACTTTTTTGTGGGGCGGGGGGGAGAGAGGGTGATGGGTGAGAGGTTCCAGAGACCCATCCTCAAATCCAGCGTCCCCCGCATCCTCCCATCTTTCCCCGTTTCTGCCGCTTTGGACACTTCCTGAGGGTCTCATCTCCACACTGACACCACCTCTCCGCCATCCATGTATCCCTAAGTGTTTCAGAGTACGTGGGGTCCGAGCTGGCCCCAGAGGCCCACACTCCCCCCCGGCCCCTTCCCCGGGCAAGGCAGGGAGACAGACCCAGAGCGATCCCAGCAGGACTTGTTGCCAGCGATACCAAAACAGACTTTTCCCAAGCAGTGCCTCACATGTCTGCTGGTGTGGCTTTGGGGTTCTCCTCCCCCAGTCCCTGGGGGTCCCCTAGGCCTCAGAAAAGAGGAGGTGGGATCCAACAGGATTAAGGGCTCCAGAAGAGGAAGGAAGTCCCACACCCCCCAAGCTCCCACCCTCCCTACAGCCCTGCCTTCACGCCACCTGGCTAGAAGGGGACCCACTGGAAAAGGGACAGGAGCTACCTCAGCCCCCCCTCTAGTGGTGAGCCCCCAAAGCCCATTCCCAAAAATGCATCGACATCCCATCCTCCCAATCTTGGGTCCCAGCCAGGCCCCCTGAAACCAAAGCCCCTTCACATCCAGGGGTCCTGGCCCCTACCCCCAACTTGTCACCCCCCAGGGCTGCACATGGGGGCGGGACAAGCCGTGTCTGACGGGCAGAACACGTGTCGTGGGGGGAGGGACGACAGAGAGAGGGGAGAGGGACCCATTTTCCTCTCTGAATTTTCTTTCCTTCTTTCTCTCTCTTTTTTTTTTCTTTCTAAAATTTTTGGTGGTGTTGCTGTTAATTTCCTTTTCCCTCTGAGATGTTTTTTGAGGTTTTTTTTTTTCCCCCCATTTTGTATTTTGCCGATATTACCAGGATAGTTTACTCTGATTCTCGCTTGCTGCCGCACACACCGGATACAACACACACGCGCGCACGCATGCACACACACACGCACACACCCCATGCTCATGAACCCATGTTGGGAGAAGGTTCGGGCCGGGCTCACTCCCCTCCTCCTCTTCCTCCCCAAGGTGGGGACAGGACAGGGGACAAGGGGACATCTGAGCAGACCCAGGCCCAGCCTTCTCCTTGCCCGGCTCCCCTGCCCTGCGCCCTCACATCATACTCCGATCATAACCTTGTATATTACGCAGTCATTTTGGTTTCCGCCGACGCGCCTACCTAAGTACCATTTACAGAAAGTGACTCTGGCTGTTATTATTTTGTTTGTTTCCCTATGCAAAAAAAAAAAAAAAAAAAAAGAAAAGAAAAGAAAAAATGAAAAAGGGGGGTTCCATAAAAGATTCAATAAAAGGCAAAAAAAAGAAAAAATGTATAAAAATTAAACAAGCTATGCTTCGACTCTTTCTAGCTGTCTTGGGTCCTCCTTTCTGTGTTCCATTCGGGCTGTTCTGAGTTCTGTACCAAAGTGAAGGGAAGAGGCTGCAGGGCAGGCGGCCTCAGGAAACCAGTTCCGGCATTCTCCCGGAGTCTTTGATCAACAAATTCCATGGGCATCTATGGGGCACCTGCTCTGTGCCAGGCACGGGGAACTCCACCTCCTACGTGGCTCCAAGGACAGAGCCTGGCACACAGTTGGTGCTCCAAAGATGCACAGAATGCCTTCCCTCTTTTTTTTTTTTTTCTTTTCCACCTAGCAAACTCCCATTCATTCAGCAAAGACTTCCTGAGTACCTGCTGGGTACCAAGTACTGGGGACACAGTGGAGAACAACAAAAAAAAAACGCCCCAGATGATCTGCCTTCATGGCACTTACAGTTCCAAGTTGGGAAAATGGACAGTAAACAATAAAGATAAGTAAATGTCGGAGGACGTAAGTGCCAAGGAGACAAATGAAGCAGAATAAGGGATAGGAGAGTCGGCCTCACACGAGGAAGTAACGTTTAAACAGAGATTTGAATAGAGGGGGAGAAACGGCCCCCTGAAAATCTGGCAGAAGAGTTTTCCAGGCAGAGGGCATAGCCCGTGCAAAGGCCCTGGGGCAGCACCGTGCCTGGTGTGCTGGAGGAACAGCGACGAGGCCCGTGTGTCTGGAGCAGAGTGAGCGAGGGGGAGAGAGGGAGGAAGTCAGGGCAGGGAGGGGACGGGGCAGGTCATCCAGGGCCTTGTGGGCCGCGGGGGAAAACTTGGGCTTTTACCCCAGGAGGGATGTGGGAGCCCCCGAGGGCAGTGAGCAGAGGTAGGACAGGACAACTTGGTGCCAATACCCTCTCCTCCAGAAAGCCCTCTCTACTTGCCTGGGCAGAGCCCCTGCTAGCCCTCCTAGCACCCCAGCACCCCAGTCTCTTCCACACCACCCCTGACCACTCTGAGCTGGCAGTATCCATGTCCAGCTCCTACCCCGAAGCCACAGGGGCTCCTCAAAGGCTGGGGTCAGGGAAGCATCATGGATGTGAGGGGCAGTCACTTCTCCTCCTTGGAGGCTGGGGTCTGAAACCTTGTCCCCCATCCTGGCCCCCATTCCAAGTCCCCCAGGGACCCCCAAGACGTGCAGTCAAAGCTCTCCGCTGCACAAGCTCCTTCCATCCTACCCACAAGCCTCCCCGGGAGGGACGTTTATATCCCCTTTCACTGGCGGGGAAACTGAGGCACGAAGCGAAGGCAAGACGCACGGAGAGGGACCCAGGTGCGGTGCGCCGACGCTGACGCGCAGGTGCGCAGCCCCCACGCTGCTGCCCAGTAACAGGCGCAGAAGACACAATCGTTGGGGGGCAGGGGTGGAGTCCGAGACCCCCTCCAAGATGGACACGTACCCTTCCCATGCCCTACCCCCAACCGGGGTGGGCTCTTCTGCGCTCAGCGGCGAGGTTCTGGCGCCCCCTGTGGGAGGAGCTAGGACGTGGACCCAGAAAGCGGGTCCCGGATGGAGGGGTCAGCTGACCCGCATCCCCACAGTCCGGCTCTCCTGGCGGAGGGGCGGAAGGGGAGCTCTAGCAGGAGCTTCTTTTGCGGGGTGGGGATCTCATCTTGGGTGAGGGGCTCAGTCCGGGGGTGGGCGTTCAGCTGGGATGGAGGGTTCAGCCAGGGGTTGGAGATTCATCCTGGGGCCGCGTCTCTGCCGGGCTGGGGGCTCAATCTGTCCTTTTCTCTCAAGGAAAGCCTCAGTGTTTTTCATCCGTTGGCCCCTGGGGTGAAGCAGTTTTTGGCGTTGAGAGGCTGTCCCAGCCCTGCCTCCCCACTAAACGCCGTAAAAGGGCCAGGCTTGCGACGACCTAAAGAACGCACCCCCGAACGCCCCCGTCGCCCCCTAGTGGGGAAGTCCCGCCCCCTGCGGAAGGGGAGGAGCCCCGATAGCCCCTCCCTTCTCCCTTCCCGACCCCCTCAACACGGCCACCCACCCGGAAGCCCCAGACCTCGCAAAGAGGAGACTGGAGGGCAGAAAACTCCTGCCCTCCCAGAGCTGCCGTCGGAAAACACCCCCTGACCTCCAGGATCCCCCGAGTCTGTGGTGGGAGGCCCATTTGGCCCGCCCCATCTTCACCATTTCAGCATAACAAAAAGCCGACATTTATTAAAACGCTTTTGGGGTGCTGGGTTCTGCGCTCAGGATTTCTGTAGACCGTATTTCATTCAAACCTCATGACGACTTGTGAAGAATCTGTTATCCTCCCCTTTTACAGGACAGGACACTTAGGCACAGAGAGGTTAAGTGACTTGCCTCGGGGCCACACAGCAAAGAAGTGGGGACTCCAACTCCTTCTTCTGCATGGCGCCTCCCCACAAGGAGTGCGGGACTGGAAGAAGGGGTTCCTCCCCACTCGCACTCCTGCACCCTCACCCCAGGCCCTGGGAGTCCCTGCCTCCAGGACAGTGCCCCGAAATGAGCACAAGGTAGGAGGAGCCCTCATCTCCCAGGAAACGGCCTTGCTCTGAGCCAGCTCAAAGTTCACGCTCAGGAGTAGCAAGCCGAGGCCAGGAGCGGGGCTGGGAGACAAGTGACTCCTGTGGGTTCCTCGAAGCAGGCCTGGAAAACTCTTGCAAGTGCTTGCACGTGGGCAAGAGGAGGACCTGGCTTCTCCGATGAAATCCAAAGGGCAATAGAAATCAGAGGTGGGAGAAGAAATCAAAAGGGCCGAAAGCTGCCAGCGATGCAGACTGGGTAGAGATATGAGATAGTAGGGGGTCTCGGGGAGGTGGTTGCTCCTTGTGCCAGGGGTGTCCTCCAAGCTCAAGAAGAATCATCAGGTGGAGACCGAGCTTGGGAAGGGGTACAGGGCGACCAGGTAACACGCAGAGAGCCCTCCAAGAGGGACTTGGGGCAGGTCCTGAGTCCTGTGCACTCAAGGGCCACTTTCCCCTGAATCCCAGGTGGAGTCCTCTCACTGGCCCCAGGGCCGGGTCCTTGCTGATGCGGCATGGAGAAGGCACTGGGGCATCTCTGGATGGCTGCCTGGAGGAGGTGAGTGGGAAACCTTCACGAGGAGGTGCTTGCCATTGCTTCATGGTTCGGAGGCCCCTCTCTCCTCCAGTTCCAACCCCCCGTCGCCCTCTCCCTCCTTCTCCTCATTTCTCACAGTCTCCTCTTCCTTCTCTTTATTGCTGTGGAGACAAGAAGGGCCCAGGTAACCCAAGTTAATAAGGACTTGGGTTCCGGGCTTCTTACAATGTTCACAGAACCTCTGAGTCCTGCAGGCACCCTTGTTGTTCCCATGGTACGGAAGGGGACGACGAGGCTCAGGCAGCTTAGGACACCCGCCCCGTTTGAACACGAAGGAAGTGCTTGAGCCCATAGTTGAGCTGCGTGAGCCAAAACCGATAAGGGGTTTCAAAACCGAGGGTGAGTGCACAGGCAGAGAGGTGGGGGATGGACCGATGGATGGGTGGATGGCTTAACGAGTGGCTGGGATGGACCGACGGATGTGCGGATGGGTGGTGGGAAGGTGGGTGGTTGGATGGATGGACAGATGGAGGATTGGATGCTGGAGGGAGGGAAGGAGAGAGAAACGGAGGGAGACAGGGAGGGAGGGCTGATGCATGGATGGATGATGGACGGCTGGAGGGAGGAAGGGAAGGACAGGTGGATAGATAAATGGATGGGGTTCGCGTGGGAGTGGTAAAGGCTTTACAGACCCCCTCCCCCCCCAAAAGGCTTTACAGACCCCAATTGAAACACATATTAGGGATGGGCTTCTCTGTGAGGAAGCCACCCTCATTTTGCAGGTCGGTAGTCAGGAGAGAAGAGAGTGAGGTTATGTGAGGCCCCCATGGATTCTGAATCAAAGAATTACCCACTGGGGCTTCCCTGGTGGCGCAGTGGTTGAGAATCTGCCTGCCAATGCAGTGGACACGGGTTCGAGCCCTGGTCAGGGAAGATCCCACATGCCGCGGAGCAGCTAAGCCCATGCGCCACAACTACTGAGCCTGCGCGTCCGGAGCCTGTGCTCCGCAACAAGAGAGGCCGCGACAGTGAGAGGCCCGCGCACCGCGATGAAGAGTGGCCCCCGCTCACCGCAACTAGAGAAAGCCCTCGCACAGAAACGAAGAGCCGACACAGCCAAAAATAAATAAATAAACTTATTTAAAAAAAAAAAAAAAGAATTACCCCCTGGTCCTGCCCGGCCTCCTTGGAGGATGTTCGGGGAGGGGAGGGGCCGAGAGGGGGCCCGACACGGGGAGGGGCTTAGGGGGCGGGACTCAGAGAGGGGAGGGGCTTAGAGAGGAGCGATTTAGAGATTTCGGGAAGGAGGGGCTCAGAAAGATGAGGACCTACCTGTCCCAGGGCTCGCTGCACCAGATGGCGTAGACCAAGGTGAGGACAAAGATGAGGAAGAGGGAGGCCAGCGCAGCCCCCAGCCCCACCAGCCACGGCTTCCTCTGGGCCACTGCGGGCGGGAGCAAGGCGGGGTCAGCAGCCTGGCCGCCAGCTTGGGACTCTTTTCGCCACCGCACTCCCACTCCCTTCCAAGGCCTTACAGGGTTGGGCCTGAACCAGCCGCGGGACCAGAGCTGCGAGAAGGGAGAATTGGCCGGGGGTCGTCCAGAATCTATCCATCCTTCTCCGTCTGTCCTCTCCCCTGTCCAGCAGGTTCTGGGGTTGCCGCCCCAGCCAGAGGGGGAAGTGGCCTGCGCAGGGCACCCCAGGGCAGGATGTGGCCGGTGCCGCAGGAAGTCGGAGGTGGGGCCCCCTCACTGGGTTCCGGGCACCATGGGGAGGGGCTCAGTGTCCCAAGCGTCCCAGCCCCCGTCTCCCTGAGGCCCATCCTGACCCTGTCACTCCCCACGGCCAGGGACATGGGAGGGGAGGCTCAGGAAAGATGGGGAACTCATTTCCTGAGTGCCTGCTATGTGCCAGGTCTTGCAATGACTCTTGAGCTCCGGCACCTCCTTCAAGCCTCACACTCTGGCGGTCAGAACTCTTGTCCTCACGTTGCGAAGAGGAGCCAAGTCGAGGCTCGGAGAGGTCAGGCCACTTCCCCTTGGCCACACAGCATCCCAAAAGAACATAGTTCTCCCAGCTAGGAACACCTCCTACCCCAACCCTCTCCCATCCTGGGACATGAACCTCAACTTTGACCTTAGCCAGAGCCTGCACATGCCCCATCCTTTGGGCAGCCTGGGCTTCCATCCCAGCTCTGCCAGCAACAGCCAGGGAGAGCTGGGCCAGTGGCTTCCTTCTTTCTAAGTCTCAGTATTTTCAGCCGGAAAATGAGACTAATTGCAAACTGACCGAGACGGAGACCGTAAGGATGCTAGGCATTCAGTGGGAGCACCTATTAGGGAGATTATTCCACTTTTTTATTTATGGTTTTTCTGCCCCCTGGTGGACGATCCTGGGATGTTCTCAGACAGAAGCTCCCCGCCTTCTGGACTGGATCCTACCAACCGCAGCTACCTTGCTCCACAAGGGAGCCCTAAATGCCAGCCTTTATCAAAGTTCTCATTAGGAAATGGTTAACATCAGGGCAAGGTCCAGGGCCCGGAGAAAGTGAGGAGACTGGGGAGGTTGGAAACAGGGAGGATCCCTTTCCAAGATCCCTTTCCAAGATCTCACACGCGGGGGGGGGGGGGGGGGGCACCGCACCCTCCAAGACCCAGTTCCCAGAAATGGAGTCACGTGACCCAAAACCCTGGGTTGGTGCGGGGGAGCGAGGCTTTCCTAGGAGACGGCCCTCGGGGCTCAGGACAGCAGAATCGAGATTGCAGGGGGAGCGCTTAATCTGCCCAGGGTATCTGGGCACCGTGGAGTTTGATTTCCCACCCTTGCCTGGGCATTACCCCCAACCCCAAAAGCCGTCTCCTCAAGGGGAAACTAAGTCCCACGGGATGACAGTAGCCCTTCTGAAGGGCTCTTCCCCAAGAGCCAGTCCCTGGCTGATACCGGTCCTGAAGGTGAGTGGGAGGGAGGAGGGCTCTGGCAGATAGATATCAGGCAGAGGGCCAAGAAATCAGGCAATGGGTAGAAGCAGGTGAGGCCATGAAACTGCAGGGGTTGGGGTTTTCTCAGTAACCAGGAGTGCTCTCTAAATGCAAGGAGAATCACCAGGTGGTACAAATCATAACACATACAGACCACATAACGCACAAAGATCCCTTCTTGAGGGGGGAGGGGTGGTCCCAAGCCTCTTCATTCAGGACGCTGTACTCTCAACCCCAGATGGAGTCACTGCAGTGGCTTCAGCTTCAGGTCATTGCTTCTAGGGTGTGGAAGGGGCACCTCTGGGGGGCTGCCTGGAGGCAGCGGCTGAGGAGTTTTCACATGGCCGTGTTCTTGACTTGCTCCTGGTCTCTGAGCTCCTCTTTCTCCTCCAGCTCCAGCCCCAAGTTGCTCTCTCCTTCCTTCTTGGCCTTTTTCTCCTCCTCTTTCTTCCCCTTCTTGTCTTCTTTACTGTAGGGACACAGAGGCCCCAGACCACAATAAGAAACAGAGTCACTCCCATTTAACGAACACTTACCTGTGCCAGGTCCTATGAGGAGCGCTTTACAGAAAGAATCTTTGTTGAATCTTCAAAACAGCCCTAACAAGGCAGCCTTGTTATTTCCATTTCACAAAGGCAGAAACTAAGGGTCAATTGTCCCATGGAAGGATGGGTGGATGGGAGGAAGGAAGGAAGGAAGGAAGGATGGATGGATGGGAGGATGGATGGATGGGTGGATGCATGGATGGATGGGTGGGCGGGTGGATGGGTGGAGGAGGAATGAATAAGGCAGGGAGGAAACTACAAATTAGGAGCACCTGTGGGATCTGGCCCCTCCAGCACATCCTGGGAGTAGGAATCCCATTTTACTGGGCCTGAGCTGGGTCGTGGACAAAGCAGTCTGGCCCACGCCTCTCCCTCAGGCATCTTGGGCTCAGCTGAGAATCTCCCAGCCAGGATAGTGTCCTCCCAGCTCCTGAGCTCCTACTTCTGTCCCCAAGCCTTTGCCCAAATTAGGATCTTGCCCTGAAAGAGCCCCCAGCCCTGCCCGCATCCCTGAGCCAGGATCATGGGAGACGCTGAGCCCAGGAGAGTTACCCACACCAAATCACACACTTCTGCACAGTCCCTACACAATCCCACACCACGGTCTTGTTCGACAGGTATTTATTAAGTGCATACTGTATGCCAGGCCCTGTGCCGGGCCCTGGGGCCAGAGCCAGGACCAAAGTTAAGTTCTGTTCACTTCCAGTTCACTGTTCACTGGAAGCCACTATCTAGTGTCGAGAAACCGGTAAATGACTAAGATAATTTCAGCTAATGATACATGCAAAGACAGATGCAGGGTTGTGGCGGAGAGAGTGTCAGGAAGGCTGGTGGTCGAGGTGGGCTTCTGTGAGGAAGAAACATCTGAGCAGGGACTGAAGGAGAGACGGAGCCAGCCAGAAGATATGACGAAAGGTGTACAAAGTAGAACCAACAGTAAGTGCAGAGGCCCTGGGGCAGGAACGTGCTTGAGGTGTTCAAGGACAGAAAGAGGTCATCCGCGCTCACCCACCCCTCCCCTCCTCGAGGAGGGGCGTCACGCAGACCCCCTGACACCCACACACATCTACACATGCTCACACGGCAGTACCTCAGGTCCACTTCCTCGTACAAGTGGGGATCCCTTCTGAATGCAGACCCCTCTTCATCCTCAGCTCTGCAGAAGAGATGGAGATGGAGGGATGAGGGCGGGTGAAGGGTGGGAAGTGGGGGCAGCCTCAGCCTCAGTCTCCCCCAGGCTGGGGGGACTCCAGGAAGCAAGAGAGGGGGGCTGCATGGCTGTCCTGAGCTGTGGGAGCAGGGGGAGCAGGGAAATGGGGAGACAAGAAAGGGACCAGAGAGGGTCATGAGGTAGGAGGGGGTGCCCAGCGCTTTGGGGAGGAGATGGAGGGTAGGGAAAGGGGCTCCCACCTCTCTTTGGAGCACCAGATACGGTTGGCCAGCATGAGGATGAAGACGATGAACAGGAACCCCACGACAGCAGCCAGACCCACCAGCCATGGCTTCAGATGACGCCCTGAGGCTGTTAGGAGGTGGGGGCAGAGGAGACTCAGAAATGGGAAAGGTGGGGGGCCCCCGAAAGGACAGGGGGCGAAGGGTGCAGGGGATGCTCAGACAGAGGGGTCTTGGAAAGACCTGGGTTTCACAGGTGGTTTTGGTTTTGTTTTTTGACTGCGCCCGGCAGCATGCGGGATCTTAGTTCCCCGACCGGGGATCGAACCCGTGCCCCATGCCCCCTGCAGTGGAAGCACTGAGTCTTAACCACTGGACCGCCGGGGAAGTCCTTTTAAATTTTTCTTTCTTCTTTTTTTTTTTCAGCTGCGCCGCAGCTTTTGGGATCTTAGTTCCCTGACCAGGGATTGAACCCGCGTCCCAGGCAGTGAAAGCACCAAGTCCTAACCACTGGACCGCCAGGGAGTTCCCTCAGAGGTGGGTTTTAGAGAAGGGGACGGGGCTCTGAGAGGAGGGGGCGCTCAGGGATGAGGTGGGAGGCCCAGAGGAAGTGGGGGAGTTAGGGAGGCTGCCTCCAAGAGGGGCCTGACCCCGTTCCTCTCCTGCCTGCCCACTCCTCTCGGAGGCTTCGGTTTCTCATCAAAGGAGGAGATGGCCAGCCTGTGTCCAAGCCCATCCCCGCGACCCATCCTCCCACCCCTGCCCCAGAGGTCGGAGCCCTACCCTGCTGGGCCTCCGCCGGCGACAGGAGCAGGGTGCAGAGCAGAAGGGTCTCCAGGGTCCCCATGGCACGGCGGATCCAGCCAGTCCAGGTACGGGAGTGCACAGTCCGGTCAGAGTCAGGGGAGACCCTGCCCAGCCCCTGATAAGGGGGCAGGCAGGTCTGGGGGCGGGGCAGGCCCAGACCAGAGGGCCCCTCCCTTTGCCCCACCTGGTTGGCATCCACCCCCTCTCCCCCGCCTTCCAGGAGGGCAGACTCTGGACCTGGTGTAACGATTAACACGGGAGTCCGGCCCCTCAGCCCTGCACCCCACCCAGGACCGCCAGCCTCAGGGTCCCCCAGGCTCCCTGCCACAGGCGCCGGGCTGAACTGGCCCTGAGCTTCCTTCCCGGCTCAGTGCTTTTTACACATCATTACGATTCTTTCTCTGCAGGCACCATGAAATTTTGCCCCCTGCGTTTTACAGAGAAGCCAGGGGGCCCAGGAGCGCCAGGCTGGGCAGAAGCAGCTAGAACTAGATGTAAACGCGGGTCTCTCCCACCACCAGCTTATACTGGCTCCTCTTGGGTCCCCGACCCCTGGGGACCCACAGCCAGCTCCAGGGGGAGCAAACGGGGCAAGAAGGGATGGGCCACCATCTACCTCTAAACCCAGTTGCTGCCGTGTGGCCAGAGAACGGGGCCCCTGGGATAGCTGATGACTCAGATTCCTGGCTCTCCTGAGTGTCAACCTTGATCCCCAGGTTGATTAGATAGGGGGCCCTGCCTGGGCGAATGGGGACCCCACCCCAGCTGCCACGGGACAGCCACAGCCCAATCACATGGCAGGAAGGCTGGGATGGGGAGGCCTGGTCCTTCTCCAGGCCTGAGACCTCCGTCGGACGCCTGGGGGCTGGGAGAACACCAGCATTATTGCCCAGGCACGTACGGAGTGCCTGTGAATTCCTGGAGCCCCCTCCCTTCCTGAGGTCTGACCACGGTCGCTGTGCAGGAGGGCCACTCAGTGGAGCCCAGGACAAGCCCAGTTCGACCAGCCAGGCAGGCACAGGTGAAGCTCCTACTGTGTGCCCCAGCCCGTGCAAAACTCAGGAGTGAAGGAAGCCCTCAGGCTAGTTAGGAAGTCAGGACCCCCAGAGACGGACCCATCCAGCTGCCGAACCAGGAGAGAGGTGAGAGGCGGGAGCTGAGAAGATTCAGAGGTGGAGGAGCCCAGAGGAGCAGGCTTCTGCTTTCTGAGGCAGGTCGCTGGGCCAGCCTCTTTTCGCAAAACGTTCTCTCTACTCCGACCGAGTCATTTCTGGGCTGTGTGCCTCTGTTTTCCCATCTGATAAATGGGTGCAATAAATCGTACCTCGGAGGATTTAACGAGATAATGTTAATACAAGGAAAGGGGTTGCTTAGCATACAATAGCAGGCACATTCGAAGCTCTAGCGAAGGGTTGGCCACTATTATTGTTGTTATTATTATTTTTAATCTTCTTAGTGTTTTTTGGTTTACAGGTTGCCAAGGGCTTCGTGGAGGCCAGGTGGAGTTAGGCTCTGGGACTATGCGGGAAACCAGAGTGTGGAAATAAATCAGTGTCCAGGGCTTCCCTGGTGGCACACTGATCAAGAATCCGCCTGCCCATGCAGAGGACATGGGTTCGAGCCCTGGTCCGGGAAGATCCCACATGCCACGGAGCAACTGAGCCCATGCACCACAACTACTGAGCCTGCACTCTAGAGCCCGTGAGCCACAACTACTGAGCCCACATGCCTAGAGCCCGTGCTCCGCAACAGGAGAAGCCACCGCAATGAGAAGAAGCCCGCGCACCGCAACGAAGAGTAGCCCCCGCTCTCCGCAACTAGAGAAAGCCCGCGCACAGCAATGAAGACCCAACACAGCCAAAAATAAATTAAAAATAAAATTAATTAATTAAAAAAAAATCAGTGTCCAGCCACTGGAGTCCACCAGCCAAGAAAGAGAACATTCTCTGTCAAGACAGCACAGATCAAAGGTGAAAGGGCTCTGATGGGCACAAGTCTGGTTTATACAACCGCCAAAGGGGCTGGAACCGGCTCCCGGGCTGGAGGGCAGGGCCCGGCTCAGCCCAGCTTCCAGAAGGAGCTTCGGGCTGGTGGGTCTTTGAAGGCGATGGAGGGGCGGTGGCAGGGCGGGGCTGGGGCTTCTGCGGGGGCCCCCTCGCCACCCTGAGCGGCGTCCTCGTCAACCCGCCAGGCCAGCGCCAGCTGCAGGTCCAGCTCCTCCAGATTTTCGTCCTCGGGGCTCTCGGGCAGCTCCCGGGGGCCATCCTCCTGGTCCGGCTTCGGGCCGAATGCCCAGTCTGAGGCAGGAGGCTGGTGAGGAGCATCCCCAGGCCCGGCCACCCTCTGCCCCCTCCCTGGCAAGGAGAGGCCCTCGGACACCCCCCCACTAAGTGGCCCAGCACTAGCCCAAGCCAGGCTCGTAGTGGGTAGTGGCTCACCGGCCAGGTCGTGGGCGAGGTCCTTGATGAGATGCCCAACAATGGCGTAGGCTACGGCCACCACCACGAACGCGGCCAGAAGCAGGTACAGCGCGTACCTGGGGAGGCGGATGGTGTCCAGCGGCGGTGGGCGGTACTCCTCATAGAGTGGCGAGGCCGGGCTCCAGCCCTCCATCCCCTCCTCGAGTGCCAGCGCTGGCATGGCAGCCACCTGGAGCAGGGGCAGCCCGGTGGTGACCCGCCAGGCGGAAGTATTAAGGAGCTTTTGGGTAAGAGGATTTGGGGCTCCCCCACGGCCTCCATCTGCCTGCATGGATCACGTTGCAAATCACTTCCGCCCACTGGCCCCCCTCCCTCGCTCATTTCCAACCACGCCAGGTGCTACCCTGCACGTCCATCCCCACCTCAGGGCCTTTGCACAGGATGTCCCCTCTTCTGGGAAAATCCCTGCTCTCGTGGAGCTGACGTTCAGGATGGAGAGATAGACTCTGAGAAATGCATAACCTCAGAGTAAATGATATATCGTGTTAAAAAGCAAAGAGTGGTTTGAGGGTACTGTGGGGGGAGACCATGGTCTAATAGAGCAGCCTCTCACAATAGAGCAGCCAAGGCCATGTTCAGATGACATTTCAGCAGAGACCCAGAGAAGGAAGGGAACCGGGCATGGGAGTACCAAAAGCAAGAGCTTTCCAGGCAGAGGAAACATTCGGTGCAAAGGCCCTGACTGGGGCAGGACCTTCCTGGGCTTGTTAGACGGGACCTGACTCAGGTGCTCACGGGCGCCCTCCGGTGGCTTCTCTGGGGAAGACAGACTATGGGCTGAGGATGGGAGCCAGGGATGGGGAGGAGGGATTGAGCTGCTCCGGGTGGGCAATAATGATGCTGGACCAGGTGGAGGCAGAGGCTTGGCGGGGGTGGGGGGTGGGGCAATGGGCAGAGCTGGGGTAGATCTTAAACTGGTCAAACCCCAATGTTTGCAGGCTGAGCACCTGAAATGATGGAGTTTCCATTTCCTGTGGGAGGAGCCACTTTGGGAGGTAACGAGGAATTCTCAGGACAGGCTAAGTTTGGGATGCCTCAGCAATATCTAAGTGGAGAGGTCCAAACTGGACCCCGAGCCAAGAGCTCAGAGGAGGCCCCGGGCTGGAGTCAGGACAGTGGGCGTCATTGGGACATAGATGGGGTTCGAGCCCCAAGAGTGGATGAGACCGCCCGGGCGGGGGTGTGGGTGGGGCCGAAGGACTCAGCCCTGGGCGCAGAGGCGGAGTCCCTGAGAATTTCCCAGGAGCAGGGTGGCTGGCCGGGTCAGAGGCTGCTGAGAGGGGGAGGGCGCAGACTGAGATGTGACCACCGTATTTGGACACTGGGAGGTCACCTGTGGGCAAGGACGGTTCTGGTGACAGGAGGGGCGGTCCTAGTTGGTGCAGGTTTGAGAGAGCTGCAAGTCATGGAGTCAGGAAGGGCTGTGGGTGGTGGTGGTTCATGTTTTTAAGAAATTACAGCTTGAAGGGGGGAAAATGGCGGAGGGGGTGGTGGTGGGATGCATTGGGAGATTGGGATTGACATATATACACTAATATGTATAAAATAGATAACTAATAAGAACCTGCTGTATAAAAAATAAATAAAATAAAATTCAAAAAAGAAAAGAAATTACAGCCTATCTATGCTGACGGGCAAAGAGGGAAAACTGGAGAAGGGAGAAAGGCTGAAGTGATGGCCGAGTTGGCGAGAGGGGCTGGGGGCCAGGGGATAAATGGGGGAGGGGGATAAATGGGGGAGGGGGCCCGCAGCTAGCGCCCGAGGGTGACGCTGTGAGATAACAAGAGATCTGTTTGGTCTTCGTCCTGGTTCCTGGCTTGGAGCTCCCAGGACCGTGTAATTTCCTGAGTGATGGGGGAGAGGGGAGCCTCCTTTGTGGTTCATAATCAGCCCCTTTCCACCACGCCTGCGTGTATGCTAATGAGGGCAGGGGCGTGGCATCTTCGGGATGGGGGCTGGTGGCCAGGGGAACTGACCCTGGGATTAGAGGGATGGAACTTTCAGCCCCACCCCTCAGGGAGAGGAGAGGGGCTGGGAACTGGGATTATTGCCAATGGCCAGTGATTTGCCAAATCATGCCCACGTGATGGAACCTCCATTAAAAACCCTACAGGAAGGGGCTTGGAGAGCTTCCGAGCAGGTTAAAAGCATCCACCCCAAACTCCACGGGGACAGAAGCTCCTGTGTTTCCGACCCTTCAGACCTTGTGCCTCTTCATCTGGCTGTTCATTTGCCTCGTTTATGATAAACAGGTTAAGTAAAGTGCTTTCCTGATTCTGTGAGCCATTCTTGCAAATCATCAAATGTGAAGAGGGGGTGGTGGGAACCCCAATTCATAACCAGTCTGTCAGAAGTATGGGAGGTCCGGACTTGGGACCTGCATCTGAAGTGGGGGCAGTCCTGCAGGACTGAACCCTGAACCTGGAGGGTCTGCACTGATTCAGGGTAGATAGTGTCAGAGAACTGAATTGAATTGCGGGACGCCCAGCTGACATCCATGGAGAAACGGAGAATTGCTTGGTGTGGAAAATGCGTCACATGTAAAATTAGGTTCTCTTGTTAACACCCATTTTATAGAGCGGTAAATGGGCTGCTTGAGACTGCATGAGGAGGCAGTAAGGGAGGTAGGTAGGATGGGCCCAGACTCTTTGTCATACCACTAAACCCCGTCCCCTATGCCCCCAATAGGAGTAGGTGAGGATGAGGTTTGGAGAGGGCCAGGATGCAGGGCTGTTCCCCCTCAACCCCTTTGGGGGGGTCTGGCTGGGCAGATTTTACCCCTGGGAACTGATGTGAAACAGGGCCACAGGCTCGTGTCGGTCACAGTGTCTGGGGCAGGGCAGATCCCAGAGCTGAGCTCTCCAAACGCCCTGGCCCCCCACACCTAGGATATGTTCCTTTAGAGCAGCCAACCCTCACCCCAGAGGCCCCCCAACACACTCTGACAGTCATCACTTGGCAAAAATAATTTACTAGTCCATTTGGGGAATGTCCTGGGACCTGCTTGTCCCTCCCTGAGCTCCAGCCCAGGCCACCCCACCCAGGGACCACCTGCCCACCCCAAGGACAGCTCTCTGATGCCCCCACACCCTGCCCAGGCCCGACGGGGACGGGTTTGCCCATAGCACCTTTCCCTGCACCCCCTCATTCCTAGAGAAGCTGGGCCACAGCACCCCAACCCCCCAGAGCACAGCCCTGTCCCCGGACCCCCTAGATACCCCTCCCACGCCAACACTGCAGCCCTGCACTCAGAGTGGCAGAGAAGAGACTTCAGCCTGGCCCCGGGGAGCCTGCAGTCCACCCAGGGGTTCAAGATGCGAAAGCGGCTGGGAGGCAGGGAAGCGAGATGCAATTCATTCCAACATGGTTTATGGGCAGAGTCCTCGAGGGAGACAGCTGGGCGCGGCCCTATGAGGGGGGTGGGCGCAGGTGCTCCAGCCCGTCTGCGTACTGGAAGGCCGACCCTGTCTCATACTCATACATGTCCAGGGCCACCTCGCAGCTCTCCCGCACCACGCGCTCGGGGTCTGCCGCATGGGCCCGCAGGGCGTCCAGGCAGGCGGGCCGGGCGATGGCCCCTAGGGCCTCCGCGCACTCGTGCCGCACCATGGGGTTCTCGGCGGGTCGCGCCAGGGCCGCCGCCAGCTGGGGCACGGCCGCCTCGTGCTGCAGCTGGCCCAGGACGTAGCCGATCTCGTGGCGGAAGAGGGCACTGCCGCACTGCAGGCCTGCGGGAGAGAGAGTTGCGGGCTGGGGGAGCCATCGGGACGGGAAGGGACCTGGGGCGGGGCAGCCTGGGGACAGAAGTGTCCAAGAGGGGTGGAAAGGGTTCCCGTCGAGGACACCCCGCCCTGGTGCTCAGCGCTGCCCAGAGGGAGGGCCCGGAGACACGGGGCAGGAGAAGCAACGAGGGGCCAGCCAGGCACTGGGAACTCCGCCCTCCCTCTGGCCGGACCGGGCGTGGCCTCCTCCTTCCCAGGCCCAGCGTCCCTCCCCGCCTCTCCCTGGACTTCTGTACTCTGCGTTGTCCTCACACCAGCCAGTGCTATTTGCAGGCATGTTGTGCATTTGTGCTTCTGGGTTGCTTCCCACACGACTCCACACACGATAGAGTCTTATCAGTGACACTGGGAGTCCCGGGCCTTTCACCCCACCACAGCCAGACAGGCCACGCTTCTCCTGAAGGGGACCCGCGGCCGGACCTGGGAGCGACCTGCCTGCGATCAGATGCCACTTTTCAGGCAGCGCTGGTTTGAAGCAGGCCCGCCAGACTGTGCGGCCCCTGCTCCGAGCATTATCCAGGACAAACCCACCACCCACCCACTCTGTGCTCCCACCCGGCATCCCCTGGGTCCTGGGTCATGGTGATGGCCGGACATCTCCCCTGCCAGACAGGAAGCTCCAGGAGGGCAGAGGGGGGCTCTGAGTGCTCTGTGGACCAGAAGCAGACCACCTCAGGCAATGGGGGGGGGTGCCAAGGGACCCCAGGATTCCCCAAGTCCCCGCCCCCTCCTTTTCAGGTGGGGGAACCACAGCCCTGCAGGCTTGCACGGGGCTCCCTGCAGAGCTGGGATGAAAATGACACAAGTAAATGATGACAGGGCCTCTGGGGAATTCCCTGGTGGGCCAGCAGTTAAGACTCTGCGCTTCCAATGCAGGGGGCGCAGGTTCGATCCCTAGTCGGGGAACTAATATCCCGCATGCCTCGCGTGGCCAAAAAAATTTAAAAAACAAAAACAAAAAAAAACAGGGCCCCTGGGGATCAAATCCCAACTGCTGCTTGGACCACTGTGTGATCTTGGGCAAGTATCTGTGCCTCTCTGGGCCTAGGCTTCCTCCACAGAGAAGAGGGGGTAATAAGAGGAGTACCTGCCCCAGGATGCAAGTGCCCTGGGACGCTGGGCTGCCCCGTATGACAGATGTGGCCACTGGGCCTCCCCAAGGGGCCCCGACCCTGCCCCCCGGGGCCCCTCCTCACCCTCGGCCAGCGCCAGGGCAGCCTCCTCCCCGCCAGCATCACGCAGGGCGAACATGGCTCGGTATCGGTCGAAGAGCGGCCGGGCCTCATCCAGCAGCGCCACCCGCAGCCGCCCCACGTCGCGCTCCTCAGCGGATGGGGCCGGATCCACGGAAAGGTAGGGCCCCTGAGCCACCGGCTCCCCACTGTGCTGCTGCAGCCACTCCAGCCGCCGGACAGCCAGCTGGCACGTCTCTGCCACCTGCGGGGACAGGGGGGTGGATGTGCCGGGCCCTCCCCCAGCCCCCAGGGCTCCCGGTTTAGCAGGGGTGGAGCCAACAGACACAGGACCAACTGATCTTTCCAGACTGGAGACAAACCAGCAGGGGCTGCTGTGACTAGAGAGTGACCAGGGGCAGAGGGCCAGGAGGGGCTAGCTTGAAGGTGACATCAGAACCAGTGAGAGAGGCGTCAGGTGGAATCAGCCAGTGCAAAGGCCCCAAGGCAGGACGTGCCGGACCCGTCAGGGAAGAGCCAACAACAGAGATGATCTGAGGTGGCTGGGCCAGACTACTTGGGGCCTGCGGGCTTGGGATTTTGTCCTAAAGGTGATGACAAACCGTGAGTGGGGCAGTGGTCCTCTCTCAGCATCCCTGGGCCGGGTGGTTACCCTGGCAACCAGGCACAGGGTCTGAGGCCGCTTCCTGGGCCCGAAGCATGGAGGGGGGTGGGGGAGGGGCTGCGTTACCTCGATGACAGGGTCGGTGGAGTACTGCTTCAGGATCTCCAGCACCTCTGGGTCCCCAATGGCTCCCAGGGCCTCCCCTGAGAATGGGGCAGAGGGTACATGTTGATTGGCTGGGGAACGCCCTGAATGCCTCGGCGGGTGGAGAGGCACTAACCAGCACCAACGCCTCCTCCGGGATGCCCCTCCCCATCGCTCTGCCTGTATCCTGCAGGGCCGCTCCAGCCACTGAGGTTTGGAGCTGGAGCTGGTCCAGCCCTGAAGCTATGCCAGTTAGAGTCCCTTCCCCAGAAATCAGGCTTTGCTGGAACCAGACTCAGATCCCGCCCCGGCCCGCACCCCCAGAGCTCACGGCCTAGAGGGGAGACACAGACAAGCGTGTCATTACAACTTGGGGACACGGGTGGCAAGGAGCCAAGAACAGTTGGCAGAGTCGAGCCCATCAAGGGGAGCCCTGAAAACCTGGTGGACGTTTTTAAGTTGTACTGTGGGCAAGGAGGGTCAGCAGACCAGCACCATCCTGCCTCAGGGCCTTTGCAAAGGCCGTGCCCGCTACCTGGAGCACCTTTCCCCAGACATCTACCTAGATAACTCCCTTACTCCACTTAGGTCTTTTAATTGGTAACCACCAATTAAAAATGGCAACACCGGACTTCCCTTGTGGTCCAGTGGTTAAGACTCTGTGTGTCAAATGCAGGAGGTACGGGTTTGATCCCTAGTCGGGGAACTGGGATCCCACATGCCCCGTGGCGAGGCCAAAAAAAAAAAAAAGGCAACACCTCCAGCACCCCCATCCCACCCATGGCTTTATTTTCCTCCTTAGCACTTCCGTAAGTGTTTCCACCATAACATGATTGGGTGTTCTACAAAATCACACACTCAAACTAACAGCGCCTATGGGACAAGAGAGGTTTGGGGTCGAACATTCTCTGTAAGGAGAGCTCCAACAGCAGCAGCGATTGGGGTCTTGAGAGGTCCCCAGGGCAGCCTGGCATAGCTGGAGATCATCGTGGGGAATATTAAAAAGGCCCCAAAACAATCAAATGGAAACAATTCCCCCTGCTGGCTATGAGCTCACTGGATACATCAATACAAACACAGCCCCGGCTGCACAGACCCGCCAAGGATGTTTCTATTCCATCTTGTTTGCCGTCGGAGTCCCTTGTGAGAACAGGGCCTGGCCCACAGCAGGCAGTCCATAAACACGTCCGGTGAACGAACTGAATGAGTGACCTCAGGGGCTGACCATCCATGGCCACCATCCAGAGACACCATATGTCTTTGTATGAACGAAGAATGGTTTTTCCATTTTTAAATGGTTTTTGAAAAATCAAAAGGGGACTTCCCTGGTGGTGCAGTGGTTAAGAATCTGCCTACCAAGGCAGGGGACAAGGTTCGATCCCTGGTCTGGGAAGATCCCACATGCCACAGAGCAACTAAGCCCGTGAGCCGTTTAAAAAAAAAAAAAGAAAGAAAGAAAAAATTCAAAAGGATCACATTTTATGACGTGTAAAAGTGATGTGAGATTCAAATCTCAGGGCCCATAAAGTTGGACTGGCTGGCGGCCACACGCCCATCTGTTGACTGGGGTTCAGGGTGGCTCTTATGCTGCAGCGGCAGAGTTGAGACCCGGGACAGAGATCGTGGGAGGATGCTTATCGCCCACCCCTTCCAGAGCCAGCCTGGTATAGCCCGCACCCTCACCGCCGCTCACCTGCCTCGTGGCGCACCATGGGCTCCTGGCGGGTGTCACGAAGCACGTCCACCAGCATGGGGATGGCCCGTGAGTCCTGCATCTGACCCAGGCAGTAGGCCAGCTCGTGCTTGAGCAGGGCCGAGTCGTCGCTGAAGGCCCGGCTGATCCAGGAGATGGCTGCTGGACCCCCGAGCCCGCGCAGTGTGAACAACGCCCGGAAGCGGGCCTGCAGGGGCTTCTGGGGGTCCACCAGCATCTGCCCCAACCCCTCCACCTCCTGCTCCGTCACCATGGTGCTGCCACTGGGCTTGGGCTAAACAAGGGGACTCGTGGGCTCGAGAACCTGCAGCAGAAAAACAAGAGGCCAGGTGAGAGGCACCCTTCACCGCTCGCTGACTTGTGCGTTTCAGCATTAGGACCTCGGGGGTGGGGCTGGTTTCCTAACTGCTGACCAGCCTGGCCATCTGGGTTCAAAGCCTGGCTCCGACCCTGCCGACTTGCTGTGTGGCCTTCCCTAAGGTACTTTCCCTCTCTGAGCCTCTGGCCTATACAAGAAGTTCCCTACATACAAACGAGTTCCCGTTCTGAGAGCATTTCTGTAAGTCCAATTTGTTCATAAGTCCAACAAAGTTAGCCTAGGTACCCAACAAACATAATCGGCTATAGAGTACTGTAATAGGTTTACAATACTTTTCACACAGATAATACACACACACAAAAAAAACAAAAAAATAAAGGACATTGAGAAGTTTCCCTATCTCCTCCATCATTTTTCCACGCTTCTTTGGTATTATCGCAGATTTCACATGTTCCATGATCTTGTCCTTCTTCTTTAGAATTGTTCTGATGGCTGAACGATTCATGTTACAAGAACGAGTGACGTCTACCATCTTTTCGCCTGGCCCCAGTCTCTCAATTATTGTCACTTTTGTTTCCATCGTTATTGGTTGGCGGTTCTTAGCAGTACCAGCTACATCACCGCTGCTTTTACGCTTGCTTCCGGACATCCTGGGCTTGAAATAAAGATACTGTACCACTGTACTCTATACAGTGCTGTACAGTAAAGTACACAAAAGCACAACCACTTGTAGAGCCAGGCTCCCGAGTCAAGCTCTAAACCACAAACGCCACGTTGAATAGATGGATTAAGATTCAAGGACACAGCTGAGGCTGGACTCCATCCTCCAGACCAATGACATGCTCCGTGAACCTGACAAGCAGGCTGTAGCTCCCAGAGGCGTAAGTAGGGTTGAGCAGGCATAATGGGGGAAGTGCAGCTGCCTGGGCACAGGTGACCATCAAAGGAGGTGACATGCAAAAGAGTGAAGCCAGGGGTTAGCAAGCTGGCAAGGCATTATGGACCATGGAGACCCAACTCCTTCTTCTACACAGATGAGCTGTGACCTGTCTGGGGTCACACAGCAAGTCAAGTGCTGACAGCGCCCAGGACTCATGAATCCCGGTCTGTGCAGGGCCTCCCTCAAGACACAAAGGAGAGACACACACTATTTTGTTCACTGTTGTATCCCCAAGGCCCAGCACAGTGTCTGTCGCTATGGCAGCAGGCACTCAATAAGTATTGTTGAATGAATTGGGCACCCACTGCCTGCCAGGCACGGTACTGAGTGGTTTATACACAGTATAAACCACTGTATCATCTGTAAAATAGGCGTAAAGGGCACATGGACATCACAGAGTTGCTGTGAATGGAATGATGCTCATAGAGCACTTAGTACCCACTGCTGGTACTTAGTAGGCACTTGATAAGCCAGAGCTGGTATTAAATATTTCCACAGGGAGGGCCTTCCCTGGTGGCGCAGTGGTTAAGAATCCACCTGCCAAAGCAGGGGACACGGGTTCGAGCCGTGATCCGGGAAGATCCCACATGACGCGGGGCAACTAAGTCCGTGCGCCATAACTACTGAGCCCTCTCTCTAGAGTTCGCGGAACACAACTACTGAGCCCGCGTGCCACAACTACTGAAGCCCACGCGCCTAGAACCTGTTCTCCTCAACAAGAGAAGCCACCGCAGTGAGAAGCCTGCACACCGCGACGAAGAGCAGCCCCCGCTCGCCGCAACTAAAGGAAGCCTGCGCGCAGCAACGAAGACCCAACGCAGCCAAAAATAAATAAATAAATAAATTTATTTTTTAAAAAATCTCCACAGGGAGCCCAACACCCACCTCTATACGCAGGAGAACAAGTAAGGGGGTACATCTGGAAGCCCGCTACCCATATATTAGGCCCATTTTTCAGTGGGAAGGGGGACAGGGATATGGACATGGGGTTGAGGGGATCAGCCCCCAACCAAGGCAGAATCTGGGAATCCGCCCCCTTGAGGATTTTCTAAACCAAGAATTCCCAAGAAAAGGATCTCCGATAGGGCTTCCCTGGTGGTGCAGTGGTTGAGAGTCCGCCTGCCGATGCAGGGGACACGGGTTCGTGCCCCAGTCTGGGAAGATCCCACGTACCGCGGAGCGGCTGGGCCCGTGAGCCATGGCCGCTGAGCCTGCGCGTCCGGAGCCTGTGCTCCGCAATGGGAGAGGCCACAGCAGTGAGAGGCCCGCGTACCGCAAAAAAAAAGATCTCCGATAACTAGACGCGCCCTTCAGAGAGGGGTCGCCCCGACACGGCAAACCTCGGGGCTGCCGACAGGATCCCCCAGCGACGACCAGCTCCCCAACGCTCCTTGGAAGAGACTCCCAGGAACTGGATGTCTCTACCTCTGTTTATGTGGATCCCCCAGTACTGGATCCCTCACAGGTTGGTTCTCCCAGAACCCCAAGAAAGGGGTTGCCCAACATGGGACCCCCCCGCCACGTGCTGACTCTTTAGTGAAGAGATCCCCGGAGGCCGAGTGTCCAGAATTCATGGGGAAGAGCTGCCGGGACCTGTCAGAAGGAAGCCCTTCGATCCCCCCAGCCAAAGAATCCCAGAGCCGGGACCCCCAACGAGGCGTCCTCCACATTTCCCCCGCCGCCAGAACGCCCCAGCGAGCTCCCGGATCAGAGGACCTACCGGACCGGCCTGCTCCCGCCACTGCCAGCACCCGCGACGCTCCTAAAGCGCTCTGGGGGCCGCCATCTTGCCGCCCACGTGACAGAGCCGGACGGTACCAACGCAGCACCGAGGGGGAAATGTAGTCAAAGGCTCCGCAGCGTGAGGAGGCCCGGAAGCGCGAGTTAGCACCGGTGCCATAGCTCACAATCACACGTCAGGCGGAGTCTACGGCATTCCTCAGGGAAGGGGAAGGGCAACTTCCATCCTTTCCCTGTAAGAGATTTTCTCCGGCCTCCCCAGCCGGTACGACGAGTGGAAATGGTTTGTGCCGATTCAGCCCGGAGGTGGGGCCGCCTAGCGATACAGCTTGCGTAGTGTCCCTGGGGCGCGGTAAGTTTCAGGGGCGCGGCCAATGGACTCGCGTGGCTAGACGCGGGATTGGTAGGGATGAAAACAAGGACTTGATCCAGTCGTTCATTTATTCATTCATTTAACACATAGTTTATGGGCGCTGAGGACAAGACGGCCTGCAGCCCTTACCCTTATCAACCTCACAGTCTGGTTGTCTGAAGGAGACAAACAGTAATAGGATAAGTAAAAATACATATTAGGTGGTGACAGGCTAAGGAGGAAACGATAATCACGTTGGTGCGTGTATGGGGTGGGCGGTTTTAGGAAGGACTTGGCTTTACTCTGACAAAATGAGAAACCACTGGAGTGTCGTAATCAGGAAAATGCCATACTCTGTTAACAGGATCATTCAGGCTGGTGAGTAGAAAACAGACAGGAGGGACGGTGAAGGGAGAGAGAAGTATTCAGATTCTGGATTAATTCTGAAGGTGGAGCAAACAGGATTTGTGGCGGGATTGGACATGGCATTTGGAAGAAAGAGTTATGTTAAGGCTAAGTACAAGGTTTTTGACACGTAGGAAGGATGGAGCAACCATGAACCATTAGCCTCCCCATCCTAGACATCCAGGATCCTGTTAACTCTGCCTCTGAAATAGAGTCGGAATTCAGGTACTTTGCTCATCTACCGCCCCCATGAAGGTCCAAGCCACCACTGGCTGCCACCAGCCAGAGAAAAGAGAGCTTGTAAGTGATTGTGTCAAAAGACTATAGCGGGGGCTTCCCTGGTGGCGCAGTGGTTGAGAGTCCGCCTGCCGATGCAGGGGACATGTGTTCATGCCCCGGTCCGGGAAGATCCCACGTGCCGCGGAGCGGCTGGGCCCGTGAGCCATGGCCGCTGGGCCTGCGCGTCCGGAGACTGTGCTCCGCAGCGGGAGAGGAAAAAAAAAAGAATATAGCGGTTCCTCAAAGAGTTAAACATAGAACAACCATATGATCCAGCAATTCCACTCCTAGTTACACCCAAGAGAAATGAAAGCAGGGACTCAGATAATTGTACATCCATGTTCATCAAAGCATTATTCACAGTGGCCTCAGGCCCTGGTAACCTCTATTATATTTTCTGTCTCTGATTTTGACTACTCTAGGAAGCTTAGAAAGTGGGATCAAACAATATTTGTCCTTTTGTGTCTGGCTTATTTCAACTGAGCATAGTTATCCTCAGGGTTCATCCATGTTGTCGCGTGAATCACAATTTCCTTCCTTTTTAATTTCCTTCCTATTGCATGAATGGACCACATTTTGTTTATCTGTTCATCCCTCAATGGACATTTGGATTGTCTCCACCTTTTGGCTATTGTAAATAATGCTGCTCTGAACATTGGTGTACAAGTACCTCTTTGATTCCCTATTTTCGAATCTTTGGGGCATATACCCAGGAGTGGAATTTCCGGATCATATGGGAGTTCTATGTTTAACTTTTTGAGGAACTGCTGAACTTTGTCCACAGCAGCTGCACCATTTTACATTCCCAGCAGCAACATTCAAGGATTCCAATTCCTCCACATTCTCACCAGCACTTGTTATTTTCTGTTTTGATAGTAGCCATCCTAATAGATGTGAAGTGTGTGACTTATTTGGAGATGCATAAAAAGTGAGATATATTGATGGATGGATAAATACATAATAAGGCAAATATAGTAAAATGTTCATTGGAGAAGGTGGACGGTGGGCATATGACAGTCCACTGTAAAATTCTTTCAACTTTTCTGTACATCTGAAAGTTTCCTCAATAAACTGTTGGAAAAATAGGTGGCAGGGAAAAGGAGGGCTACTTCTATTCTCAGTGTTTAAACATTTCAAAGTTAAACATTTGAAGAGTGTCTTAACTTTTTAAAATGCAGAACCTTTGAGTCTGCAAATCCATTTTGAGGAATTTCGCTGACACTAGTGTAAAGAAAAGTGAAAAAAGAAGTATTCATTGCAACATTATTTAAAATGGCAAAAAAGGGCTTCCCTGGTGGCGCAGTGGTTAAGAACCTGCCTGCCAATGCAGGGGACATGGGTTTGAGACCTACAAAAGGATGGGAAGATCTACCCACGTTGTATGAAAAGTGGTCCAAGATGTACTTCCAAGAAGTGAAGAGAGCAAGGCACAGCATCAATAATGTGATCTCATTTACATAAATGGATTTAGATATGTAAATTACATATGGGTAAAATTTTTGAAAAATGGCCAACAATTTACCCAGAGTACTTACTTTAAATCTTATACCTCCCTGTGCTGCTTGAATTCTTTTTACTGTACTATTTTATTTTGACATTTGTTAGGGATGTGACAGCAGCCCCTTCAGGGTGAGCTGGCAGCCTTCACAAGGTGGTCACTTTGATCAGGAGACAGAATTCGCCTAACTACTCAGGGTCCTGTTCTCAGCCATCTCCTGCTTTCTGGGTCAGGCAAGAAGCATAAGGGGGTGAATCAAACATAACGGGGGCCTGGGGCACCCAGGCTCCTTCTATGGGTGGCTGCCACCCCTCTCCAGCCAGTCATTGCCCTTTGTGGCCAGATGTTCCTTTTTTTTTTTTTAATTTTAAATCTTTATTTATGTTTTGGTCACACCATGTGGCATGTGGGATCCTAGTTCCCTGACCAGGGATTGAACCCGAGCTCCCTGCATTGGGAGCATGGAGTCCCAACCACTGGACCACCAGGGAAGTTCCCTAGATGTTCTATTTTTAAGGGAAGCCAGGCAGCAGTCGATTTTACATCCCCTTTAAAACATGAGGGCGATTGATGAAAAGCATCAACATGCCACACAGAGCAAAGAAGTCACTTGGATAGGCCAACTGCTGGTTTAAACATTCAGTTATTCATCTTGCAAATATCTATTATCTGCTATGTGGCAGGCGCTGTCCTGGGACAGAGGGCAGAAAACGAACAGACCGTCTCTGGCCTCATGGAGCCGACATCCCGATTATTGTTACTTTTCTTTTCTTTTTTTAAATTTTATTGGGGTATAGTTGGTTTACAATGTCAGTTTCAGGTGTTCAGCATAGAGGTTCAGTTATACATACACCTGTTTCCATTCTGTTTTAGGTTCTTTTCTCATATAGGTTATCACAGAATATTGAGTAGAGGGACTTCCCTGGTGGTCCAGTGGTTAAGACTCCACGCTCCCAATGCAGGGGGCCCGGGTTCGACACCTGGTCGGGGAATAGATCCCGCATGCTGCAACTAAAGATCCCAC
This sequence comes from Leucopleurus acutus, assembly GCF_964270905.1. Classification (NCBI taxonomy): domain Eukaryota; kingdom Metazoa; phylum Chordata; class Mammalia; order Artiodactyla; family Delphinidae; genus Leucopleurus; species Leucopleurus acutus. The sequence continues at coordinate 2,345,591 of NC_139145.1, read as the reverse complement.
GGGCCGTAACTAAGACCCGGCACAGCCTAAATAAATAAATAATAAAATAAATAAATATTTTTTTGAAGTATATTGAGTAGAGTTCTCTGTGCTCTACAGTAGGTCCTTGATGGTTATCTATCTTATACATAGTAGTGTGTTACTTTTCTATTGTCTTCCTGTGTGTTGGAAAGCTGACCCCAGAGAACTGGCTTTACAGTGGACCTGCCTGGCTCGCAGGGCCGCCATCTGGACCACGTTTGGTGGCTCAGACTAATGTCCACACAGGACTACCCTGGGCGCTGTGTTGACTCTGGAAGGCTTCAGGGCAGTGTGCCAGGTGTGATCGGGCCCAAGGATGCTCTGGGAGTGAGTGGAGATAGACGCAGGGGTGCAGGAAGCAGATATGGGAAGCCACACCCAAAAGCCGGGCCTGTGTATGTCCGAGAACTTGGAATCTTGAACCTTCAGGCTTGCGGGGAACTGATAGCAAGAGAGCAGTCTGTGCCGAGCCCAAAACACCACACACCTTCGGTTCTGAGGCTCTGCTGCTTTTTTTTTTTTAATTCAAGTATACTTGAATTATAATGTTGTGTTAGTTTCAGGTGAACAGCAAAGTGATTTGGTTATACATATACATCTATGTGTATGTATCTATATTATTTTTTTCAGTTATGCATATATATTCTTTTTCAGATTCTTTTCCATTATAGGTTATTACAAAATAGTGAATATAGTTCCCTGTGCTATACAGTAGGTCCTTGTTTTTTATCTATTTTATTTATAGGTTCATTTGTGCCATATTTTAGATTCCACATATAAGTGATATGATATGGTATTTGTCTTTCTCTTTCTAACTTACTTCACTTGGTATGAGAATCTCTAGTTGCAACCATGTTGCTGCAAATGGCATTATTTCATTCATTCTTTTTTATGGCTGAGTAGTATTCCATTGTATGTCTGTACCACATCTTTATCCATTCAGCTGTTGATGGGTTGTTATAAACAAAAGTCCATTGGAGAAAACTGGGGGTTCAGACTGTAGTTTAAGTTATTTCCACATTTTGGCTATCGTGAACAGTGTTGCTATGAACATAGGAGTGCATGTATCTTTTTGAATTATAGTTTTGCCCAGGTATTCCCAGGAGTGGGATTGCTGGGTCACATGGTAATTCTATTTTTAGTTTTCTGAGGAACCTCCATACTGTTTTCCATAGGAGCTGTACCAACAACTTACATTCCCACCAACTATGTAGGAGGGAAAGGTTTTTAAAGACAGGGTAAGGGAGAGGGTTTGTGGGGTGTGTGATCAGCTCATGGACATTCTTCTGATTGGTTGATGGTGAGGTAACTGGGAGTCAACATCATCAGCCTTCTGATTCCAACTGGTGTGGGGTCTACGTGCTTGTGGGCATCATGCAGTTAACTTCTTCCACCTGGTGGGGGTTTCAGTATCTGCAAAACAGCTCAAAGGACATGGCTCAGAATATCATCTATAGCCCTTGAGGACGAACTAAAAGTCCTTGACTTTGTTTAATGGCTAAAATATTATTATTTTGTCTTGCTTGACTGTTTTCCTTCCTTTCTGCATTTTCTCACTTCTGATAAAATTTACTCTTTTGAACTTGGGGAAGACCTAGAAGGCTAAAGTTCTTCTACAGACAAGAGGCAGGCAGAGACTTCCTTGGTGGTCCAGTGGTTAAGAATCTGCCTTCCAATGCAGGGGACGTGGGTTCGATCCCTGGTCGGGGAACTAAGATCCCACATGCCATGGGGCAACTAAGCCTGCATGCCACAACTAAAGAGCCCACGCACCACAACTAGAGAGAAGCCTGCACACTGCAACTGGAGAAGCCCGCGCACTGCACGCCGCAACTAAGATCCGACGCAGCCAAATAAATAAATATTTAAAAACAACAACAAAAAAGGAGGCAGGCGGAGGACATGGAGGTGGGGTGTGTGTGTGTCTGTTCCGGGAAGCCTCCATAGCGTCCTGCTCAGTTACAGTAGGAATTAAGAATGCCCCATTCTGGCTTCCTGACTCCACTTTTTTTTTTTTTTTTTTTTTTTTGGCTGTGAGGTGCGTCTTGCAGGATCTTAGTCCCTTGACCAAGGATCAAACCCAGGCCACAGCAGTGAAAGCTCCGAGTCCTAACCACTGGACCTCCAGGGAACTCCCTACTCCATTTTAAATGAGGTTTCTGTTTACTAGTTTTCACACAGATCTCCAACTGTAGGAGTGGAATAGCTGGGCCATCTGGTAATTCTACATATAACTTTATGGGTAACAGCCAGTGTTCCCATAGTCGCTTCCGTATTTTACAATCCCACAGCAATGTATGAGGGTTCCACGTCTTTGTCAACACTTATTTTCCTGGGTTGGGGTGATGGCGTGTTTATTTTTATTATTATTTTTTAAATCACAGCCATCCAGTAGGCTAAAGTGGCAGCTCTGTGGTTTTGATTTGCATTTCTCCATGGACTACAGGTGGTGACCATTTTCTCATGAATTGGCCATTATTTTCTTTGGAGAAATGTCCGCTTGGATCCTTTGTCCATATTTTGAGCAGAGATTTTTTTTTTTTTTTTGCGGTACGCGGGCCTCTCACTGTTGTGGCCTCTCCCGTTGCGGAGCACAGGCTCCGGACGCGCAGGCTCAGCGGCCATGGCTCACGGGCCCAGCCGCTCCGCGGCATGTGGGATCTCCCCGGACCAGGGCACGAACCCGCGTCCCCTGCATCGACAGGCGGACTCTCAACCACTGCGCCACCAGGGAAGCCCCTGAGCAGAGATTTTTATCTGTTTTGTTCCCTGCTTGGAGGGCCTGGAGGAGCACTCATAGGAACGCAGTGTTTGTTGAATGAATGAGTGAATGTGTTTCAGTAGTCAGTGAGGTTTGCACGACCTTCACCTGCACCTGTTGTGGGTCTCACCTGCGCTTATCACGCGGTGTGACTACATCCTTGCGGTGTGGGTCTGCGCAGGGGTACCTGTTTCTGCGACCGTCCCCTACTAAGAACGACACCCTAAACTGAGAGGAGCCACTCCCCCCAGATTCAGACGTAGCCGCCTCCGCGGGCCGCGGATCCCGTTCCCGCGCGGTTACCCTGGGCAACCCATGGCGCCACGCTTCCTGTATTGATTCGAATCTCGGGCTACGTCACGTCCTCCAGCGACGCCTGAGGCGCGCAGGCGCAGCCGCACGGAGCGGGGACTGGGCCGGGGCACGCAGCGCGCCGGCGCGGGGGCGTGGCCGGCTGCGGGAGCGCGCCCGCCGGAGGGCGCCGGACGGCGCGGAATCGCGACCGACGCCATATTAAGGAGCGCGGACCCCGGGTTACGGTCAGCCGCGAACGCGGCCGGACGAGGTGTAGCTTCTCTTACTGGAGGCGGGCGCGGCGCGGCGAGGCGCCAGGAGAGGCGGGGCTGGCGGATCCAGCGGGCGACGGGAGCGAGCCAGGTGAGGCGGTCGAGGTCTGGGGACGCGCCCCTTGGACCCAAGCGCGATCCCCGAGCCGGGCGGGCCTGCCCGGCCCCCGAAACCGAGCCGGCGGCCCGGCCCGCCTTCCCTAAGCTCAGGCCACCCCCACCCCTCGGGAGCCGGCCGGACGCCGGCGCGCCGCCCCGCAAGCCGAGCTAGGCCCGGGTGACCTCAGCATCCCATCTCCCGTCCTAACCCCCACGTCCGAGCCTCCCCCTAGAGCAGGCCCTGCGTGACCTCCGCAAGCCGAGCCACCTGCAGGCCGTCACCTCCCCGCGCGGTCAGCGTCCCTATCCTTTTGTAATTAGCAGGTTGAGCTCTGACCGCTCCCCGCCCCAAACCGGGGGACTCCGTCCCCCCAGAACGGCAGGCCCACGCCCTAATTGGCCATGGCAGTTACTAAACAACAGCTTAAAACCTTTTTAGGTTGGCAGGCTTCTGCCGAATTTGTATCCCTACTTATGGCCTGTTAGTTAAGCCTCTCTATGAGGCTCTTAGAGGACCAGAAGATCTCACTCTTAAATGGATTCCTGAAATGGAGGCAACCTTTAAACAAATAAAGAAGGCCCTAGTCACGCCCCGGCCCTAGGCTTACCAGACTTAACAAAACTCTTCTCTCTCTTTGTTCATGAGAAAATGGGGGTAGCTCTGGGAGTGTTGACACAATCCTTGGGACCATCTTAGTGCCCAGTGGCCTACCTGTCTAAAACACTAGACTTGATATTTCAGGGATCGTCTCCCTGTCTAAGGGCATTAGCTGCTGCGGTACTACTAACAGAAGAAGCCTCCAAACTGACAACAGGACAACCGCTTACTGTTGACACTCCGCACCAGGTTATGGATGTCCTTAATTCCAAGGCATTCCGTTGAATTTCAGATAGTAGAATCCAAAAATGTCAAGCTGGGGCTTCCCTGGTGGCGCAGTGGTTAAGAATCCGCCTGCCATTGCAGGGGACGCGGGTTCGAGCCCTGGTCCGGGAAGATCCCACATGCCATGGAGCAACTAAGCCCGTGCACCACAACTACTGAGCCTGCACTGTAGAGCCCACGAGCCACAACTGTGTAGACCGCACGCCACGGTTACTGAAGCCTGCACGCCTAGAGTCCATGCTCCGCAACAAAAGAAGCCACCTCAATGAGAAGCCCGCGCACCACAACGAAGAGTAGCCCCTGCTCACCACAACTAGAGAAAGCTGGCGTGCAGCAACGAACACCCAACACAGCCAAAAATTAAAAAAAAAAAGAAAAAATCAAGCTTTATTCTTAGAGGGGTCAGAAATATCAGTCAAGCCTTGTACCACTCTAAACCATGCCACTCTCTTGCCCAGCCCAAATCCCAACACCCCTCTACTACATTCCTGTTTAGAAGTTGTTGATCATGCCTACAGTGCTAGGCCAGATCTACAGGACACCCCTTTACCCAACCCAGATGCAGAACGGTTTACAGACAGCAGTAGTTTCATTTGAGAAGGTCGAAAGGTTTTGGGATATGCAATAGTCAGTTTAACAGAGGTGATAGAGTCGGGCCCACTCCATGGGGCAACTACCTCTGCCCGGAAAGCAGAGCTTATAGCACTAACTAGAGCTCTCCAACTGGGAAGAGGACTACAAATTAACATTTACACAGACTCAGCATATGCCTTCCATGTAGTCCATACTCATGCGGCCATTTGGAAGGAAAGGGCCTACTGACCACACATAGCGCCCCAATCAAATATGGACCAGAAATCCTGGACCTGTTGGAGGCCATAAAATCCCCTAAGGAATTAGCTATCATCCACTGCAGGGCACACCAGAAGGACCTGGTGGACATAACCAAAGGAAATAATACAGCAGATAGGGAAGCCAAGGGCCCCCCAACATGGCCTACAGGCTCTCCTGATGCAAAGTTTAGACCCTTCACCACCACGGTATTCACCATCAGAACTTAAAGAGGGACAAAACCGTGGGTTCACTCTAACCCCTGAAGGGTGGCTCCAGAGCCCAGACACCAAACTTCTTTTACTAGAAGCCTCCCAATGGAAGATTCTAAACCACCTTTAGCAGGCTACCCATTTAGGAGCCAAATCCCTCTTCAGACTGGTGGGGACAATATTCACAGGAAAAGGAATCCTCTCAACCCTGCAATCTATATCCGGGGCCTGTCTGGTCTGTCACCGGGCCAACCAAGAAGGGGCTATAAACACCCCCACCACTGTTCCATCCAATTCAAAGGCAGGGGAACCAACCAGGGGAAGATTGGCAGATGTATTTCACCCACATGCCCCCTTGTAAAGGCTTCAGGTATCTCCTAGTCATGGTAGATAGAGGCCTTCCCTACTAAGACAGAGCATCCGAGGTTACCACTACCCTCGTGGAACGTATTGTACCTCGGTTTGGAATGCCACGCTCATTACAATCGGACGGTGGCCCTGCATTTATTTCAGGTCTGACCCAAGGCATCAGCGAAGCCCTCCAAATCAGTTACTATCTTCACTTGGTGCCCTCAGGCATCAGGCAAGGTAGAAAGAGCCAATCAAACTCTCAAGAAATATCTAAGTTAGCAATAGAGACACACCAGACATGGGTCACCCTTCTTGCTATTGCTCTCTTAAGAGTCCAGATCACTCCAAAGGCCAGGCCTCATATAAGTCCTTATGAAATCTGTGGAAGATCGCTGCTGGGCGATCCAGAGACCCACTATTTAGTACAGTATCTCCCAACGTTAGGATTGACTCAAGAATATCTGGGAATACCAGGACCAAAATAGTCCTAAGCCAGATCCCAATTTCTCAGAAACCACTCCCCACTTATATGCAGGTGACTGGGTATATGTTAAGACCCTTGCACAGGAACGGAGACCACTCGAAGCAGTGTGGACAGGACTATACCAAGCCCTGCTGGCCACCCCAACAGCTGCCAAAATACAAGGCTTTACACTTGGATCCATGTGTCATGACTAAAGGCAGCCCCTCCTCCAGAGGACAAGAATCCTCAATCCACCAGTGATTCACCAGATGCCTCCTATAGTCGCGAGCCTTTGGACAGCCTCCACTTTCTCTTCAAAAGACAGGTGATGCCCCCCGAACCCTCAAGCCTCGATAGCCTGATTTTTTAATCTTGTCACCCTCCTTTTCTTTTTCTAGGCTTTTTCCCTCCCATGGGTTATTCTGTTCTACTCCTGTGGAACCACCTCTTGGTATTTTTGTCTTAACTCAAATATCCCAAAGGTGGTATAACTCTAATTCCACCCACACCATCCGCTCCTAATCTAAATGTGCCCTATGAGTCAACTCCTCAGTATAACCTTTCCCTCGTCTCCCTCCGATTGGCCTTGGATTTCTGCCTCAGCACTCTGATTTTATTGCTCCTTATTACAAGATATAAACCTCCAAAACCCCCATCTGTTGCATCTAACCCCAACCCAACAACGACAATACATATATCAGTTAGCATGGGACAAAACCCTCCAAGGAGACTTTCAAGATTATACCCTGGACCAACTTTATCAATACTTAAACATAGCCTCCTAAAAACCGTTCTGATTCTTCTCCCTTTTTCCCTTCCTGTGCATACATACAGTCGTCACCCATATCTACCGCCAGTTCAGGAAGCCCTCAGACTCCTCAACCAGTCCTCACCAGGTTCATACAGAAACTGTTGGATGTGTACCACTGTCTCCCATCAGTATGGCCTAAAGGCAATTCCCATTCCACCAGATGAATGGAACCAACTTGAATCCTATTTAGCCCTCTCATATTTCAATAGACCAGGATGGGCTGTCAATTCTAGAAAACCTACAGTGGACCATATACTGCTCAACCACATACATCAGAGGCCTCACTATAACCTTCAAAGGCCCATATTCTCAGTCTCTATGGCACAACCAGCTCCTCTACGTGTATCCTCTCTCTCTCGACCAGGGCCCCCTGTAGGTAAATTCCTCAATATTTCCCAGGCCTGTAATCATAGGTTCACCGTTTCCCCTACCCAAACATGGGTTTCCCTCGTAACTGACGACAAAACAAACTATCCCCATACTTAACAATTTTGATTCGCCTTTCTACAGCATTTACTTCCCAAAACCTCCCAATGTTACCACTGATTGGACACAGGCTAGCTATTTTGGGACCTCCATCTGCCCCACCCCATCCCCAAGTTGCCCGTATCAGAACCACAAGTTTTTGTTCCAACCCTCTAATATTAAACAAGAAGACTACAGAAAACTCAAGACACCCGAGTACTACGACATAGGGTGGAACCCTACTATTCCTTCTTTTAACTGGGCTTATAACTTTTTTCCCGTTCCTCAAAGATTGTTTGCCTCTCCCCTTTAGCTGGAATGACTTTAGCTACCACCTGTGGGGGCATAGAACATTCCCGTACTCATTTAGGAAAACCCTACTTCAACATCACTTTAGACATCTGCTTAGACCCTACAAATCATCACCTATTTCCTTTGCTGATCCAATGCTTATTTATGCCTTCCAGCCAACTGAATGGGGACCTGTACCCTTGCATACATTATTCCTAACCTTACCCTTATCGGTGACCGTATCCTGCTTCCGTTATACTCTCAATCACATAAACAAAAGCAGGCAACCCTCACTGTAATACCAGCCCTAGGGATTATCATTGAGATAGGAACGGGCTCAGCTGGACTTTTAAATTCTATTGTCACTGCCCGACAGCTCTCTCGAACTCACACAACAGATTGTCAACCTAGCAGCTCAAATTAACACTCTACGAGAACAAATAAATACTCCAGCAGGAGTGGTTGTACAGAATAGGAGAGTTTTAGACTTACAGCTAACCGAGGTGGGACCGGTGCAATGTTAAAGGAGGATTGCTGTTTTATTTGCTTATTTAAAGAGGGAGAAATGTGGTCCTCCAAGGACAAAGAACAAGGTAAACTCAGAGGGCCAACATCGCCGGAACAGAGAGTTACGGGACTCATCACTCTGTCACGTAGCAACCATTACATCTTTTAGCCCTCCCAGGCATTCTGCCCTGCTCCTTTCCCGTCCCATATAAGGAAGGGTATTTGTCCTGTTCTTCCCCGACTCTGCACACTGGAAGTATGCATACCCTACCCAATCAGATGACTCGCAAGTTCCTTTGTTCCCTGGCTATAAAAACAGACAAGTGGGCTTCCCTGGTGGCGCAGTGGTTGAGAGTCCGCCTGCCGATGCTAGGGGACACGGGTTCGTGCCCCGGTCCGGGAAGATCCGACATGCCGCGGAGCGGCTGGGCCCGTGAGCCATGGCCGCTGAGCCTGCGCGTCCGGAGCCTGTGCTCCGCAACGGGAGAGGCCACAACAGTGAGAGGCCCGCGTACCGCAAAAAAAAAAAACCAACAAAAAACAAGTAACCCGTGGTAGGGGTCAGCTCTCCCTATCAGAAAGTCATCCCGCTGTTCTGGCAGCGACCCTTCCCTTTAATAAATTCTGTCTTTTTTACATTCTGCCTTGTGTCTGGAAATTCTTTTCCAACCTGTTGAATGAGTGAATGTGTTTCAGTAGGCAGTGGGGTTTGCACGACCCTCACATGCACCTGTTGTGGGTCTCACCTGCGCTTATCACGCGGTGTGACACCGTCACTGCGGTGTGGGTCCGCCCAGGGGTACCTGTTTCTGCGACCGTCCCCTGCCAAGAACAACTCTCTAAATTGAGAGGAGCCACTCCCCCGGATTCCCACGTAGTCGCCTTCGCGGGCCGCGGATCCTGTTCCCGCGCGGTTGCCCTGGGCAACCCGTGGCACCACGCTTACTGTATTGATTCGAATCGCGGGCTACGTCACGTCGTCCCGAGATGCCCGCGGCGAGCAGGCACAGCTGCGCGGGGTGGGCGGGGCGGGACGCGGACCCGAGGCCCCGGCGCGCGGGGGCGGGACGGCGGCACGCAGCGCGGGGGCGGGGCCGGCCGCGGGAGCGCGCCCGGAGGAGGGTGCCGGAGGGCGCGGAGCCGCGACCGACGCCATATTAAGGAGCGGGGAGCCCGGGATCCCGTCAGCGGCGGCCGCGGCCGGACGCGGCGTAGCTGCGCTCAGCGGAGGCGGGCGCGGCGCGGCGCCGGGAGAGGCGGGGCCGGCGGAAGCAGCGAGCGACGGGCGACGGGCGACGGGAGCGAGCCAGGTGAGGCGGCCGAGGTCTGGGGACCCGCCCCCTGGACCCGAGCGCGACCCCCGAGTCGGGCGGGCCTGGCAGCGGCGCGGGCCTGCCCGGCCCCCGAAACCGAGCCGGCGGCCCGGCCCGCCGCCCCCGAGCTCAGGCCCCCCCACCCCTCGGGAGCCGGCCGGACGCCGGCGCGCCGCCCCGCAAGCCGAGCTAGGCCCGGGTGACCTCAGCATCCCATCTCCCGTCCTAACCCCCACGTCCGAGCCTCCCCCTAGAGCAGGCCCTGCGTGACCTCCGCAAGCCGAGCCACCTGCAGGCCGTCACCTCCCCGCGCGGTCAGCGTCCCTATCCTTTTGTAATTAGCAGGTTGAGCTCTGACCGCTCCCCGCCCCAAACCGGGGGACTCCCCACTCTGTTCCCCAGAACGGCAGGCCCACGCCCTAATCTGTGCTCTTCATCATTGGCCTGTCAATCCCGGGTCTCTCAAGTTCACACCATACAGCTGGGGCCTGCCCAAATTGAAACTCCCCGCCCCAGCTGTCACAACTCTCTCCGTCTCGGACCAGCCCCCGCCCCCCGCCCGGATAAAATACAATCTGAGGTTCGTGGACCCTGGAACAGCCAGGGTGAGGTGCGGAGGCCCTGCCTGTATGGCCACCCATTGTGCTCACCGCGCCCCTCTCTGCTCCTGGCACATGGAAGCAGTTAGGCGACGAGTTTTGAATACATAAGTGCCCCACTGGCTCCCAGCCCGTCTGGTTTCTGCTCCCCGCACCCTTACGGCTTGACCCATTCTGGCCATGACCCACCCAGAATCCAGCGCTCCCATCTCACCACTGACCTCCCCAAAATGTGACCGCCTGGTGGTGCCCAGCTGCCCTCCAATCCGGGACCATTCTGGGTCTTCCAACAAGCACTAGCCCGGCCACTCCGGATCCCGCAAGTGTGGCACAGTCACGCCGTCACAGCCGTTTTCCCCTGCTAAAAACTGACCCCCACCTCCCATTGGTCCTGCACTGTCCAGACCTGGCCCGGTTCAAAGCCTGAGTCCCACTGTTGTGCAGCTGTCCAGCCTAAACCCGCTTGGTTTTTCCCTGTTCTCTTTTCCCTCAAGTCATCCCTTGGTTCAAGGTGCCTCTCAAACTGAGAACTAGATCCCCCCACCCCCAGTCCACTAAGCGATGACCTCATGCCTTTAGCTGGTGAGGCTGCACCCCACTCTCCTCGACCCCCCTCACCCCGCTCCCCGCCGCTTCTTAGCATACTTGGAACAAGGACAGTTTACCTAAAGAAAAACTGTCCACGCAGACCTCATGCAGCCGGCGGGTACATGTTGTCCCCCTGGCCCATTTATGGGCAGAATGTCTCGTGGGCCGTCGTGACTGTTGATGTCGAGGGCCCCTTCTGTTTTGGCCATGCTGAGCCGGCTTTTCTTCTGAACCTGAGAGTGGAAGCAGGTGTGGTGGCCGCCCAGCTGTGCTTTGCATAGTGAGTGAGGTTGGATTGCTCCAAGAGGGTTGTGTTAAGGATGCAGGCTCCTCCGCCTCCAAACGCCAGGGCTCTGGTCCTTGGACAGCTCTTGGTTCAAAGGACAGTTGCTTTGCTGTGGCCGGGGGGCCACGTCTCACGTGACTGTGCTGGCCAGCATGCCACTGTGACCATTTCCCAGGACGATCTCAGAATCTGTGCCCTGGGTGGTGCTATCTGTCTGGGGCTGGGCAAGGAGGACCTCGGAGCCTGATGAGTCTTCAGAAGCGGGTCTGCATCGATTTTCACACCAGGTCCTCTGTCTCCTGCCATTCGTAGATTTTGGGGCCTCTGACTGGGGCAGGTTTTGTATACCCAGGACTTCTGGGTTTGGGGAGGCCCCGAGTAGGGTTGGTTGTGGGACCTTTCGCTCAGTGTTACTGAGACAGATGAGGATCCAAAGTCATTCAGTCTGAAGGGTCGATCCTGGGGACTTCCGGCTGGCATCAAGGAACTTGGTCTTTAAGAAAGCAGCCAACTTGCAGCACCCTTGTAATCCTTCTCTTCTAGAGCAGAGGTTCTCAACTGGGGATACTGGTGATGTCTGGGGACATCTGTGGTTGTCATGACTGGGCCGCTCCTGACATCGAGGGGGTGGGGGCCAGGGGTGCTGCTCCACACCCCGCAGCGCCCAGGACGGTCCCCCACATAGGATGATCTGGTCCTGAATGTCCACAGTGCCAAGGGGGAGAGATCTTGGACTAGAGCCTGACCGGGAGGCCTGTGAGTACAGGGACTCCATCCCCAGATGCTGCACAGGGCCCGGCGAGGCTGGAGCTGTAGAATGCTGGCTTGAGTGGGTGCGGGGGTCCTGGCCGGTCCTGGGGGTTGGCAGAGCTGGGAAGGGAGTATTTGGCTCCCCCTTTCCTGCCCCAAGAGCTCCCTGTGGTCTGACTTATGCTCCCTCACAGGCCCCAGTGGCTTCTTGCTCGTCGGCTCCACTGATCACGGCCCTGCCCACCCCCCACTGGCCTACCCCAGGCTTTGGCCGCTTCGGAGCCTGCCTGGTGCAGGCAGGGAGTGTTTAAGTCAGGGGACAGGCGCGCAACCGGAGCCCCCCGAATGTGGCACTGACAGTCTTGACGGGACGTTGGTCGCCTGACCGGCATGTCCTGTATTCTTGGCAAGTGACTACTCTCTCCTGCCTCAGTGTCCTCAGGTGTGAATAGAAGGAGAGAACGTGCTGTGCACCCTCCCGGCCTTGTTTCCTTTAGTCATCTGACTACTGCGAGTCGTAAAAAAAAAGTAGAAGATGGAACCCACTCGCCTGACTTCCTGTGCTTCCCCCTTCGTCCTTCACTCGCCCTCCTTTTATCATCTTATTTATTTTTGTTGGGAACAGCTTTCCCCAGATATAATTATTGTATTCCACAATTCACTCATTTAAGTTGTACAGTTGGGTGGTTTCCAGTGTATTTACAAGATTGTGCATGCATCACCACCATCTAGTTTAGAGCATCTCCATCTGCAGTCACTCCCCATCCCCTCCTCGGCCCCCGGCAACCACTAACCACTCTGTTTCTCTGGCTTTGCCTGTTCTGGGCGTTTCATATAAATGGAATCATACAGTATGTGGCCTTTCATGTTTGGCTTTTCTCACTGAGCATCGCATCTTTAAGGTTCATTCAGGTTGCAGCGTGTCCTCCCTTTTTTGTGGCTGGATAGTATTCCGTTGTATGGATGGGCCATATTGTGTTTGTCCACCAGTTGGGGGGCCCTTGGGCCGTTGGCACCTTCTGCGTATTGCGAATGGAGCTGCTAGGAACAGCCGGGCACAGTTTCTTGTGGGGCGGCCCTGTTGTTTAATCGGGACTCAGATGCCTCTGCATGCAGTCCTTGGTGGCCTGCTCCTCGCCCTTAGCTTCCTGTCCTCATTTGCTGCTGATGCCCAAGGCTGGCTCCTGACTGCAGGCCCACGCGGCCAGCAGCCAGTAGATCCTCTCCTGGGTGTCCTGCGGTGCATCCAGAAAAGGTTGCTCTTTCCACAGACCTGCCCTTCCCCCCCCCTTACTTCCCCCAGCCTCACCTGGGTCCCTCCTTTCCGTCCCCCCCATCTTTCCAGGACCATCTGCATTCTCACCTGGGCAAGCAGGCCCCGTCTCCCTGCTCCCACCCCCCTCTGCCCAGTGCGCCACCGCCAGCCTGCAGACGCACATCTCATCAAGCCCCTCCGCCCGTCCCTTCCCCACCTCCCTGCCACCAGCCGCCCAGGGCACAGCCCAGGAGCCTGCCATTCTGGCCTTGTCACCTTTTCCTCTTCCTGCCCCCAGTATGCTCCTTATACCCCAGCCTCCCCAAACCATTCTTTCCAGACCCCCCCATGCCCTTCCCCAGATCAGAATGGGCCCAGGAACCATTGACCATCAGGGTGGGTCTCATCCCTACCAGGCATGACAGCCACTGCAGGAAGGGGGTCAGGCTGTATTTGCACTGGGTCCCACAGTGAGGAGGGGCCGCTGGGGGGAGGGGTGGAAGGATGGTGGGAGGAGGAGGAGGGAAAGATGAGGGTTGGGGCATGTCTGTCTGTCTGTCTCTCTGCACTTACAGAAGGGCTGAGCAGCTGAGAGGTCAGTGCTAGTCTTTCAAGCTGGGGGAGAGGGGGGAAGCAACTATTCCCCCTAAGGAGTTCCCTAAACCAGAGGGTCTCCACTGGTTTAGGCGGTTGTCAAACCTGGGGGTGGGACATCCAGTGGGCGGGGCCAGGGAAACTGCTCAACCCCCCACAGTGCCCAGGACGGCCCCCCACAGAGGAGGACCCACCTGAGTGTCAGCAGTGCCAGGGCTGCCCTAAACACACTAGGCATTTCCTTCTGCCACCGCCCCCTGGGACCCATGGCGAGGAACCACGGTGAGACAGATTGAGGAAGCACTTTCTGTTGCTCAAGGCTGCCTGTGAGAGGGTGAGATCCCTGTCCCTGCAGGTGTGCAAGCGGATGCAGAGATGTGTAAGGGCTCTGGGGTCCTGATGGGACATCCAGCCTTGGATGGAGTCCCAAGAGTCAGGCCTCCGACATAAATCACAGTTTTGTGGCCCCCAAGTTGTTCTTCCTTTGCGTGGGGTTTGCATCATCTGGGTTGCTGCAGACCCAGACGCCTTTACGGTCTGAATGTTTCACCAAGTCAGACGGGAGTGGGTGCTTTGTGTGCTGAGAGGTGGGGGGATGAGAAACTGCGCTTCAGGCATCATTTCTGAGGTTTCGAGCAGCAATCTCACATGGGGTGGAGGTGCCCTGCTGCCAGCCGTGTGCTCTTGGGGGTGTTGTCATGGAGAAAAGAGGTGTTGACGGGATTCTCCTCTCCTTGAGGCTGTGAGCCTGGGGGTGGGCCATAACTCTGGCTCCCTGCTTTGCAGCTCCTGCACCTGCCTGCACACAGAAGGGCAGTAGCCTCAGGTGAATGAATGAATGAATGAGCAAACGAATGAAAGGAAGATGCTCCTCAGGGCCCTGCCACCAGGCCCCCCTCTCCTACTGATTCCCTTCGGCCACTCGGGAAGATGCGCTGTCCCCCGTCCAGTGCCGGGCACAGTCCTTTTTGACTCTGGCCGTTCCCAGCCTTGTCCTTTGCTGTCCTTAGACATAAGGGGCCGCTAGATCGTTGTGTTTCCTCTGCGGGGGGAGGCCACTCCCTTCACAGGAGCCCAGGACCTAGCCTTGTACAACCACAGCCAGCCCTCCAGCCCACAACCCTGCTCCTCCCACGTTCTCAGGACGGTCCTGCCTCCTCCAAGGGGAGACCAGTCCTTTTCACCTTCGGGGGCAGCATGGGAGAAGATGGGGCCCTGCCTGGTGGCCTGTGGCCACCAGGGTACCTCCCGTGCCACACAGCCCACGTTACCGCGCGGTGGAGCAGGAAGCAGGGGCGTCTGGGACCTGTTGTGCGCCTGTCACTGAGCCCGTGAGACCAGCCCCCATTTCCTAGCGTCTCCTTTGGGTCAGGCCCTCTACCTGCTGCTTCACAGAAGCTGCACCCAGGTCACCGCAACACGTGCGGTGTTATCCCATTATCCCCCACTTTGAGATGAAGAGACTGAGGTTCAGAGAGGAGAAGTTGCTCACCCAAAGCCATGCAGCCAGTAAGGGTTGAAGCCAGGACTCAGAGCAGGTCTGTCCTTGTCTGCAGCCCGCCCTTTCTCGTCCACCGTGCTGGGACTGGTTGACGATTGTGCGGGGAGGGGGCCGCTGGGCCGGCCTGCCTGGGCCCAGGAGGAAGAGGCAGAGCCAGACTCTGACTGTAGCGGAAGAGTGGACGACCCACATTTTCTGGTTGGGTCTCTCATGTGGGACTTTTCCCCCAACCCCTCAGAGACCGGCTGGAAGAAGACGACCAGCCCCCCGCCTTTCTCGGGGGCTGGTAGTCAGGAAGCCGGGGATGGGCACCAGAGCCAGCCCCGGTCTCCAGGTTCTTCCGCCTGCATGCTTCTGGAAAGGAGGGCGCTTCCCCGAGGTGTTGGGCCCGTTGAAAGTCTGTGCCCCGAGATGACGGTTCTCAGGGAGCCCCAGCCGTTTGTCACCATGATCCCTAATTGGATGGCTCCTGCTGGGGCAGGCCGGCGGCCGTGATGACCGGTCCTGAGTGGGCCCTGGGGCTTTAGATGGCTGGACTGCTGGTGCTGGGCCTGGGGAGCCTCTCACTGCGGAGCCCGAGCAGCCATGGGCAGGTGGGGGCAGGCGGTATGGAGCGCCCGAGCCCCTCTTTTGTGGAATGGAGATAGGGTGGCACCCGGGGACCAAGTTGAGTCAAGCACCTGGACTGCCTGGCGCTGTGCTGGCTGCTGGAGGGGCACAGGTGTGCTTCGTGTCACTGCTCTCACTGTCCGCATCTGTGCTCTGATGCTCTCCCCACAGGGCCAGGAGCAGTGCCCCGTCCGCCTGGGATGCAGTGCCCACACTGGACCTGGCAGGGCGGCGTGCCCAGGCCCCTGCTGGCATGCTTTCTTCCCCTCCCTTCCCTGCGCCCCGTGTGGGGAGCTGGTGTGACCAGCCCCCCCGAGGCCAGAGTTACCCTCACTCGGGGTGATCCTGCACCCCGCCCCCCCCAAGGGGACACTAGGCTACGTATGCGGACATCTGTGATCCACACAACTTGGAGGGAGTCTCCCCTGACATTGAGCAGGTGGGGGCCAGGGAGGCTGCTCCACACCCCGCAGCGCCCAGGATGGCCCAGATGTCAGCGGTGCCACGGGCAGGCGGGCAGGCAGGCGGCCACATGCCACACCAGACCGTGCTCAGCCTGAGCACTGAGTCATGAACCACGTCACACGGTATCTCCTCGGCCTCCGAGCCTGCAGCAGGAAAACAGCAGGACCGGTTTTAAAGATAAGCAAAGGCCTTGAGGGACTTGCAGTTTGAGCACTGCTGGAAGCAGTGCTGGCTGGGCCCCTCCAGGCCTGGCGTGAACTAGTGGAGGGTGTGCCCAGGATGCTGCCCTACGCACCCCCCAGGGAGGCCTTGACAGTGACAGTCAGAGGGGCTGCACTGTCATGGGTCCTGCCCCACATGCCCCTGCCTGACCTTCTTTCCTCCTCTGTGGGCTGGGGAGGGAGGGCCGGTTCCTGCCCGCACCTGGGGGCTGGCAGTGACCTGAGGTGAAAGCTTGCTCTTGGTATTGTTCCTCACGTGGGACCCCAGCCGCCTCCGGCTCCAGCTGGAAGGAGGGCTCGTGGGGCTGGGGCACTGGCTTATCTTCAGGCCCCTTGGTCCTTGCTAACCCCAGGGCCAGCCCATGCCCCATCATCTTACCAGGGAGCCTCCCTGGCCTGGCCCTACAGGGCCCTTCCCCAGCACTGCGGACACGGGGGTTGGGTCATTCTCTGGGGACGGGGGTGGGGCGCATCCCAGGCGCTGGGATGTAGAGCAGCATCCCGGGCACCCACGGTCCTGACAACCACAGACATCCTCAGACCTGGCCCGGTGTCCCCTGAGGGCAGAACCACCCTGGTGAGGACCCCTGGGTTGTACTGACAGGGAACCTCCTGCTGAGCACCTGGTGCCTGGAGCCCTGGCGCGCTGTAGGGCCGAGCAAGGTCGGGGTAGCGAGGAGCCGCAGGGAAGGCCTCCTCAGGAGGGGCAGCCAGCTGTTGAGCAGCCGGCTTGAAAGCAAGGGCCCTGCTCTGTCACTGGGGCCTCCTCATCCAGCATGAGTCGACCTCACTCTCGGAGAGGACCGGGGCCGGGGGTGAACGTGGGGAGCGCACAGGAGGGCAGCCCTGAGGGGTCAGGTGGTCTGTGACACATGCAGACCCTACTCCTAGCCTTGTAGGGACCTCATTCTGTCCCTTCAGGTGACCAGGATCATGCCCATTTCCCAGAGGCCTAGGCTGAGGCTCGGAGACTGAAGGCTAGTCTGAAGCAATGAGAGAAGGTGTGGGCCGCCTGGCTCTTCATTCTGGGGGCCACGAGGGGTAAAGAGGAGACCCACCTTAAGGGCTAGCTTGGCGGGTGGGCGAGCCTCCCAGTGACAGTGCAGAGGGGGCAGTGGCAGCCAGCGACTGAGAACCCCAGCCCACCTCACAGACTGCGGACACCAGCCTGCAGGTGCCGGCTTCCGGGCAGAGCGTCTCCAGGGCCAGGGTTCTGGCCCCCCTGAGCAGGCTCTCATCGCTTCCTTCCCTGCTCTGACCCCCAAGGCAGCTCTAAACCCCCTGCAGCCTGGGGGAGCCTTTCTCAGCCGCTGTGCTCGGGACTTCTTTTCAACAGAAAAGTCACTACTCTCTCTCTGCCTTTTACTAGGAAACTTTGCAGACACACAGCAAAGGTGGCAGAGTGTTCCCCTGCACAGCCAGCCATGCCCCTGCTGCCCAGACTCTTCTGGTCTCAAGCTGGGGCGTGCATGGTCCCCGCTCTCCCCGGCTGGTCGTTTCTTTGAATGGCCGGGCGAGTTCCCTGATGCAGAATCCAAGAAGCACAGAGTGACAAGGCAGGAGGACCGGGGCTTCCTTCCTCTCCTGACCCCGTCCTCTAGTTCCTCTTCCCCAGCCGACCTTCCCAAACCTTCCAGAAATAGCTTGTTCTACACAGCATGTTGTCACATGCACTGGGTCCCAAAGACCCCCCCCCCTTTTACTGCAGTGCCTCCTGTGGGGAGATGGGCCACACCCTTCAGGTAGACGTCTGGTCTGTAGACTTCTCTCGTCCCCCGCTTTCCTAAGCAGACTGCGGAGAAATCGCCGTACACAGGGTTTTGCCCACGCGCGCCAGAGTTTCTAAGGGTAAATTCTTAGAAGTCAGAGAGGATGTGCGTTTTTAGATTCTGAAAGCAGTTGCCAAACTCCGGCTCCTGCCAAGAGTGGGCGCGAGGGTGCGTCATCTGATCTTGGAGCTGCTCGGGGAGAGGAGGGAGCGGGCTCTGGGCTGGGTTCGCAGCCCTCGGGGCCGCGCGTGCAGCCGAGCCTCTTTTTCCAGGAACCGTTTGTTTGTATCCTCTGCTGCTTTGGTCTGTCCTGAGGGTGGCAGGTACTTTTCCCGGTTGTGTCGTTCTTTTTTTAGAAAACTGTGTTTATGGTGTATTTGCTTGCAGACACTTTTCATTTCTCCACACGTGAATTTATCAGCCTTTTCTCTCAGGGCTTCGGACTCTTCTGGTCTTCTGCAGTGCGGCAAGCAGCAGTCTTAGAGGAGGTGGGCAGGCGTCCCTGAGGTCCTGGGACCGAGGACTCTCTCGGATACCACCTCCACTCTCTAGAATAAGCCACTTGCAGCCTGGCGGAGCCGCAGGCCCTCGGCTCCGAGAATGGGCTGGAGCGGGGGCTCAGACCAGTTTTGTCGCCAGCATCATGTGGTTTGGGTATAACTGCGGCCGGCCAATGCTGCAAGTTCCTCCAGAGATCTTGGTTGAGGCCCTTGGCGTCTGTCTACCTCCTCACTGAGACAGCCTGGGTGTGCGGGGCGGGTGCCCCTGAGGGCACTGGCTTGTCACTTTATTTATTTATTTAACATCTTTATTGGCGTATAATTGTTTTACAATGGTGTGTTAGTTTCTGCTTTGCTACAAAATGAATCATATGAATCAGTTATGTATATACATATGTTCCCATATCTCTTCCTTCTTGCGTCTCCCTCCCTCCTACCCTCCCTATTTCACCCCTCCAGGCGGTCACAAAGCACCAAGCTGATCTCCCTGTGCTATGCGGCTGCTTCCCACTAGCTATCTACCTTACGTTTGGTAGTGTATATATGTCCATGCCTCTGTCTCGCTGTGTCACAGCTTACCCTTCCCCCTCCCCATATCCTCAAGTCCATTCTTTAGTAGGTCTGTGTCTTTATTCCTGTCTTACCCCTAGGCTCTTCATGACATTTTTTCCCTTAAATTACATATATATGTGTTAGCATACGGTATTTGTCTCTCTCTTTCTGACTTACTTCACTCTGTATGACAGACTCTAGGTCTATCCACCTCATTACAAATAGTTCAATTTCATTTCTTTTTATGGCTGAGTAATATTCCATTGTATATATGTGCCACATCTTCTTTATCCATTCATCCGATGATGGACACTTAGGTTGTTTCCACCTCCGGGCTATTGTAAATGAACATTTT
Organism: Leucopleurus acutus; assembly: GCF_964270905.1. Taxonomy (NCBI): domain Eukaryota; kingdom Metazoa; phylum Chordata; class Mammalia; order Artiodactyla; family Delphinidae; genus Leucopleurus; species Leucopleurus acutus. Next base: position 2,325,973 of record NC_139145.1, on the reverse strand, counting down.
GGTACATGACTCTTTTTGAATTATGGTTTTCTCAGGGTATATGCCCAGTAGTGGGATTGCTGGGTCATATGGTAGTTCTATTTGTAGTTTTTTAAGGAACCTCCATACTGTTCTCCACAGTGGCTGCATCAATTTACATTCCTACCAACAGTGCAAGAGGGTTCCCTTTTCTCCACACCCTCTCCAGCATTTATTGTTTCTAGATTTTTTGATGATGGCCATTCTGACTGGTGTGAGATGATACATCATTGTAGTTTTGATTTGCATTCCTCTAATGAATAGTGATGTTGAGCATTCTTTCATGTGTTTGTTGGCAGTCCGTATATCTTCTTTAGAGAAATGTCTATTTAGGTCTTCTGCCCATTTTTGGACTGGGTTGTTTTTTTGTTATTAAGCTGCATGAGCTGCTTATAAATTTTAGAGATTAATCCTTTGTCAGTTGCTTCATTTGCAAATATTTTCTCCCATTCTGAGGGTTGTCTTTTGGTCTTGTTTATGGTTTCCTTTGCTGTGCAAAAGCTTTGAAGTTTCATTAGGTCCCATTTGTTTATTTTTGTTTTTATTTCCATTTCTCTGGGAGGTGGGTCAAAAAGGATCTTGCTGTGATTTATGTCATAGAGTGTCCTACCTATGTTTTCCTCTAAGAGTTTGATAGTTTCTGGCCTTACATTTAGGTCTTTAATCCATTTTGAGCTTATTTTTGTGTATAGTGTTAGGGAGTGATCTAATTTCATACTTTTACATGTACCTGTCCAGTTTTCCCAGCACCACTTATTGAAGAGGCTGTCCTTTCTCCACTGTACATTCCTGACTCCTTTATCAAAGATAAGGTGACCATATGTGCGTGGGTTTATCTCTGGGCTTTCTATCCTGTTCCATTGATCTATGTTTCTCTTTTTATGCCAGTACCATACTGTCTTGATTACTGTAGCTTTGTAGTATAGTCTGAAGTCAGGGAGCCTGATTCCTCCAGCTCCATTTTTCGTTCTCAAGATTGCTTTGGCTATTCGGGGGTCTTTTGTGTTTCCATACAAATTGTGAAATTTTTTGTTCTAGTTCTGTGAAAAATGCCAGTGATAGTTTGATAGGGATTGCATTGAATCTGTAGATTGCTTTGGGTAGTAGAGTCATTTTCACAATGTTGATTCTTCCAATCCAAGAACATGGTATATCTCTCCATCTATTTGTATCGTCTTTAATTTCTTTCATCAGTGTCTTATAATTTTCTGCATACAGGTCTTTTGTCTCCTTAGGTAGGTTTATTCCTAGATATTTTATTCTTTTTCTTGCAATGGTAAATGGGAGTGCTTTCTTGATTTCACTTTCAGATTTCTCATCATTAGTGTATAGGAATGCCAGAGATTTCTGTGCATTAATTTTGTATCCTGCTACTTCACCAAATTCATTGATTAGCTCTAGCAGTTTTCTGGTAGCATCTTTAGGATTCTCTATGTATAGTATCACGTCATCTGCAAACAGTGACAGCTTTACTTCTTCTTTTCCGATTTGGATTCCTTTTATTTCCTTTTCTTCTCTGATTGCTGTGGCTAAAACTTCCAAAACTATGTTGAATAATAGTGTGAGAGTGGGCAACCTTGTCTTGTTCCTGATCTTAGTGGAAATGCTTTCAGCTTTTCACCATTGAGGACGATGTTGGCTGTGGGTTTGTCATATAGGCTGGCTTGTCACTTTAGAAAAGAGAGCAGCATCCATGGTGGGGTGCGTCCTCTGCATCTACAAGGGCAGAGCTTGAGAAGGCGTTAGTCCCAGAGCCCCTGCACCCGTGCCCACGCCTCCGCGAGTCCCTCTGTGAGGGGTCGGGTCTCGGAGACATCATCCTGGGCTGGATGCTGGTACCTGACGGCCCCACACACTCACCCACCGCCCAATCTGGACCTCGCGTCCGCCTTGGCCCTCCGTAGACAGCTGGCCGCTGTGGTGTGCTGCCACCGGCATGGCTCCTCTTCCCCTGGTGACTTGTCTCTGGCTCGCCGCCCCGCTAGGCAGGGAGCTCAGCACGGTGGGACTGTGTCCTCGCTGCCTGCTCCAGCCTAGCACCCGCCCCAGGCCTGAGGGTGCTCAGAAAACATGGGTTTGGTGGGGTGAATGAAGACTCTCCGACAGACGCGTGAGCTGCACGGGCTGGGGCAGAGAGCGTGCCTCTAAGGGCCCACGTTGAGGACACCCTCTTGGCAGCCACCACTCCCTGAAGATCAGCAAAGGTGGTCTCGGTGCTCTACCTTCCTCCGCCTGCCCCTGGTGTGTGCGTGTCCTGCAGTTGTTGTAACAAATTATTACAAACTCAGTGGCTTAAAACAACAGAAATTTATTCACACAGTCCTGGAAGTCAGGAGACTGGCTCGGGCCTCACGGGGCTAAAATCCAGGCGTGGGCAGGGCTAGTCCTTCCGGAGGCTCCAGGGAAGCATCTGTTCCCGCCTTTTCTAGCTTCTAGAGGCGCCACCTTCCTGGCTCGCGGCCCCATCCTCTATCCTTGTATCTCTATTGTATCCAGCAATGCAGCATCTCCCGTCTCTCTCTGCCTCTGACCCTCCGCCTCCACTGGGCCCCCCGGGACATCCCCATCCCAGGGGCCTTAACCTCATCTGCAAAGCCCGTTCTGCCATATAAAGGAACATACCCAGAGGCTGGGGACTAGGAACATCTCTGACCCTCAACAGACACATCTGTCAGCAGTGAGACGTCCGCCAGCTGCACGGGCTTCTGTAGACTGTCCCGTTGGGACGTCGCGGGCAGATGGAGGGGGGCGCGCCACACTGGGCGTACTCTCTGGACTCGGATTCAGCGCACCCCCTGTGCAAGGACACGTGGTGTCTTAGGAGCAGCTTCTTTGCGCATCCCAGGAGACTAGTCTCCCGCCCCATGTGCTCCGAGATGAACGCGGTGCTTTGGGCTCTGCTTAGGTTCTGGCGTGCGGGCGGCATCCGAGCTGTTGTCTGGGCCCTGCTGTCTGACCACGTAGGGAGCCGCTGGGGTCTTTGGCACGGTGACTTTGGTCTGTGAACGGAGGGGCTGTGGTTTCCGTCGGAAGTGAGCTCACGTGGACCAAGAGGCTTAGACGGCTGATGATGAGGCCCCTCGTTCCCCTGGGCCCCGCCGGCCCCGAGCTGTAGCCTAGCAGTGGGGGCCCTGGAGGTGGTACTGCCGAGCGCACAGCCCAGTGCACCTGCACCTGCTCTCCCGAGGGCTCACTGCCCGGCGGGCGGCACACGAGGCCCTGGTCAGGGCCGCCGTGGTTGACCACACACGTTGGGCCAGGAAGTTAGCCAGGCTCTCTGAGCCTTATTTCCGTGTCTGCAGAGCAGGGACAGCCAACTGGCCCAACTCTGGAGCTGCTAGGACAGGGCCGTGACAGCTCTTCCTGGTGTCCAGCCCCACTCGAAGCCCGTTCACGGGCCACTCAGTCACCGTGGACGCCGGCCCTGCTGGGGCTTGGTTCTCGCTTGCACTTGGCCTGGCACTGTGGTGCGAGACGGCCGGGTCCGTGCTTGGGAAACGGTCCCCTGAATGGGTGTCTCCCCCCCAGGCCAGATGCTCAGATGGGCGCCTTTGTGTCCCGCTATGGCTCTGCCGCCCAGGAGCGGTCGGGTGTGGTGAGGGCTTGCGGGGCGCCCTGGGTGGGTGCGTTGGGAGGGGGAGGTCAAGACCAGAGACGGAGACAGCCATCCGTCATTTCAGAGACTATGTTCTGGGGCCAGAATGGACAAGATGTGTCTAGGGACCCCTGCTGGGGCAGGAAGCCATTGGCCAACAAGGGGGTGCCTGCTCCCAAAGGTTTACCTGAAATGAGGAGGGGGCGGAGGTGTTGCAACCCTGCTTCTCACCGAAGCAGGAAGCCCGCTGTCTGTCGACGACAGGGCATGGGTGGCTCTGGGCCAGCACGGGCTCAGAAGGGCCCCAGGCTGAGTGGAGGGAGGGCCGTGGGCACGGGGGCGGGTGGGCGTCCAGGCAGGAGCCCTGTCTCTTCCCCCACCTGACCCCTTGCCCAGCTTCAACAGCCTCATCTTTGCGAGGGGGTGCAGGCATCCAGTTCACGGGGCCGCGTGGAGGGAACACGGAGTAAGATAGGCACGCTGAGGTGACAGTGGCTGTGTTACTGTCCCGTGGGGTCTAACCCGACTGGCTCTGCTTCGGCCGAGCATCTGGCTTTGGGCCGAAGCCACACCAAGGCAGCCCTGTGCATCACATAATCCCGGTGAGGGACAAGGACCTGACAGGCTCGTGCCGGTGCTTTAGCCCAGGGTTAGGCCCAGGAGCTCGGAGAGGCCATTTGGGGGCACGAAAGTAGCAGTTCAGCAGATCGGCCTGAGTGTCTCGTAGTCTCCTGGTCACACAGAGAGACGCGAGCGCTGGACTTTCCTCAGGTGTCTTTTTTTTTTTTAAGGGCAAACGTTCTCTCTGGTTTACTTTCTGTCTGTATGGACTTGACAGCTCTGGGACCTCTCATGAGTGGAATCACACAGTATGTGGCCTTTTGTGTCTGGCTTATTTCCCTCAGCATCATGTCCTTAAGGTTCATCCATGGTGTAGCAGGTGTCAGAATCTCCTTCCTTTTTAAGGCTGAGTAATATTCCAGGGTGGGGATGGAGCATGCCTTGTTTATCCGTTCACTGTGGGTGACACTTGGGTTGTTTCTCTTCTTAGCTTTTGTAAATAGTACTGGTAAGAGCCTTTGAACATTAGCTTCTGCGTGGGTCTGTTTCCTTTCTCTGGGGTGTATATCTCAAAGTGGAGTTGCCGGGTCACGTGGCTGTGTGTATTTGATTTATTGAGGAGCTCACAGGGGCAAGGGGATGGGGAGGGAATGTTTCATGGGGACCGGGTTTCAGTTTGGGAAGACGAGAAAGTTCTAGAGGTGGATGGTGGGGATGGTTGCCCAACAACGTGAATGGACTGAATGCCGCTGAGCTGTGCACCTAAAAATGGTGAAGATGGTGAATTTTATGTTACGTATATTTTACCCTCATTTTTTTTAAAGGCAAGTGTGGAGGGTACTACACCTAGGAATTTGTATTTGTAAACTTAATTTCTGGCCAGCCTTCACTTTTCCAATTCTTGATACTTGGTCAGTTGTCAGAGCAGCGCCGGCCTGGAGGCTCGGGGGCCGGAACTAGCCAGCACTGCCCGCGTCCAGCCCTCGGGCTGCAGCCGGAAGCGTAGGGTGACCGTGATGGCGCGAGGCCGGGGGGTAGGGACAGAGCAGGCGCAGGGCGGGAGGCTGTGCTCGGGGGGGCCCCCTCGGCGCCGCCCCCCGCCCCGAGCCTCAGGCATCCCTGGACTCTGGCCTGCCATCCCCCGGGAAGGGCACCCTGCCCTCTGAGGCGTCTGCTCTTCCCTCCCTGGAACGCTCCTCGGCGCCCCTCGCCGCCACTCTCTTGCTCCTCTTCCTCAGAGGCCTCCCCAGGCGGTCGGGGGAGCTGGTGGGAGCTGGGCAGAGGCGTGTGTCCGCTGGAGGCCACCATCCCCCGCCCCAGCAGGCCCTACGCCCGGTCAGCTCCGCAGACCCCGACTGACGGGCCGCCCTGCCTCCCTCACAGGGGCGAGGACGAGGCCCCAGGGGCGGCTCACGGCCTCGAGCATCTGAAGCAGGAAGGCGACGAGATGGGTGCCTGTGGGGGATGGGGGGGCCTGGGGTAAGCGGGCGACTGGCCAGAACCAGGACAAAGGCGTGCGGGCCCGGTGGAAGCTTCCTGCAGAACAACCAGAGAGGAGCCTGTTTGTCCCTGTCACGTCCCGCTGGGCTCCTGGGAGGGAAGGGCCCCCACCTGGCAGGGGACTTGGCTGTCCCCGAGGAGCGCCCTGTGCTCGCCAGGCGGCAGTGGGGACCGCTGCCTGCTGGCGCCGACCTCTCCCGCCCTTCCCGCCCAGGCTGACGGCCGCCATGGACCAGGACTACGAGCGGCGCCTCCTCCGGCAGATCGTCATCCAGAACGAGAACACGATGCCGAGCGTGAGTACCCAGGGCTGCCCCGCCGGCGCTGTCCGGGCCCGCTGGAGCTGGGGAGAGTTGGGGCGCGGGGGGCGGGCAGCTGCTGGGCTTTGGCCCTCGGAGAACAGAGGTGCCGACAGGCGACAAACACGTCCTCCCCCTCGGCGGCATGGCCACGCCAGGTGTGAGATCCCCCAGCACCTCCCTGCACTGCCCTCCGTTTCCGGGGCCACAGACCCCTCATCCTCGTGGGCAGTCAGGGCAGAGGAGTGATGGTGGCACGGGAGGGCCCTGTTTTGCTCTTTCCTGCGTCCCCACCCCCTCCGCCGTGTTGTGTTTCTCTGTCCTGGGCTCCCGACACGTTGCAGGCTGTGCCCGCCAGTTCTCAGCGCTCTCAGCTCCGTGCTGGGCCGTCCAGGGCAGGGCCCTTCCTGCCTCTTCCGGCTTCTGGTGTTGCCGGCAGTCCTAGGCTTACAGACCCACCCTCCAGTCTCTGCCTCATCTTCACGTCCCCCCTCACTCTGTGTACCGGTGTGTCTGTCTCTTCTGAGAACACCAGGCCTTAGATTTAGGGCCACCCTGCTCCAGTATGACCTCGTCTCAACTTGATGACACGTGCAAAACCCCCTTTCCAATTAAGGTCACGTCCCAAGTATCAGGGTTTGGGACTTCAGCATATCCTTTTGGGGGACACAGTTCAACCTACAGCAGATCCCTTGTAGAAAAAGGGACATTCCTGGGACATTCCCACTGCCTGGTTCTGGGGCTGAGTCGTGGTCTGATGGGGGAATAGCCTTGTGTGTGGGGAATGGGGCTGGCAGGACGACAGGCTCTCAGTGTCGGGGGACAGATGCTCTTTGTTCTGTGCTATCAACGTTCCCGTCCTTTGATGACCGCTGAGAAACGGATCTCAGCACGTGGCGGTGTCCATGGTCGGGCTTTCGCTCCCCGGCCTCTTCCCACCCACAGAGCCGGACAGACGAACTGAGCCCCAGACATGGTGCCGCTAGCAGGTTCCAGCACGTGGGTCACTACCAAGATCAAACCCTTGTTCAGCGGCCAGAGGCCAAGGGCGAGGAGGCACAGTGGGCAGGGCCTCCGTCGGGGAGGAGAGAGGGTGGCCTTGGGGCGCTCTGGGGGCTCTGAGGCACCCAGCCCACCCTGCTGTCTTTCCAGGTTGCAGAGATGCGGCGAACCCTGACGCCCGCCAACTCCCCCGTGTCCTCCCCCAGCAAGCACGGGGACCGCTTCATCCCCTCGAGAGCCGGCGCCAACTGGAGCGTGAATTTCCACAGGATCAACGTGAGGGGGTCGGGAGAGGGACCCTGACCGCGCAGCCTTGGGGCACGGGCCGGGTCCTTCCCTCTCAGCCCTGCCTCCTCCCCTCCCTGCCCCGCAGGAAAATGAGAAATCTCCCAGCCAAAACCGGAGAGCCAAGGACGCCACCTCGGACAGCGGCAAAGGTCGGGACTCAGGCACCCCGCCCCCGCCCCGCCCCCGCCCCGCCCCGCCCCGCCTCACGGAGCTTGGTGCCCACAGACGGCCTGGCCTACTCGGCTCTGCTGAAGAACGAACTGCTCGGTGCCGGCATCGAGAAGGTGCAGGACCCGCAGACGGAGGACCGCAGGCTGCAGCCCTCCACGCCTGAGAGGAAGGGCCTCTTCACGGTGAGCCCCGCTGGCTGCCTCCGGTCTCAGCCTCCGCGGGCATCTCCTCCCATCTCAGCCCTGCCGGGGGGCTGGAATACAGGAGGCGCGGGGGCCCACTTAACCCCGTGCCCCGCACCAGGCCTGTCGCCCTTCTGCGCGCCTGCGGGTTGGAGGGACCTAGGGCCAGTGCCGCATGCAGGGCGGATGGGCGGGGCCTCAGCCTGAGCCGCCCCGCAGTCCACCTCTCCGTTTGGGCCCTGGAGCAGCGCTAGAAGGCCTGGCTTGGGTCCCTCAGGAGACGGGGCTGAGGGGCTGGTGGCTGCATGAGGGCTGGAGAGACAGGCTGATGCCAGCAGCCCTGCAGGAGGACGCCTTGGGTGCGAGGCTTGGTTTGCCTGGGACGCGCATCTCTAGTCAGAGCCCCTCCCAGTTTCGGCGCACCCTGGACTCAGGCACAGGGCTTCCGGGACGCAGCATCCACTCAGTGGGTGTCCCCTGCCCCCAGTATTCCCTCAGCACCAAGCGCTCCAGCCCCGACGATGGCAATGACGTGTCTCCCTACTCCCTGTCCCCCGTCAGCAACAAAAGGTGAGTCCAGACCTGCCCTGGCCGGGGTTGGGGCTGGGGGGCAGCTGGCAGGGCCCGGGAGCTGCCATCAGTTCTAGAGCTGTGTACGGGGTACGGGGTGGCCCAGAGGACCCCCCTCATTGGGGACTTGCTGCGGGCCCAGACCAGGTGCTGGGAGCCCGAGAGGGGTCCTGCAGGAGGCGCCGGGCAGAGGGGAAGGCGGGGCTGTCGGAGCTCAGGGCAGCTGAACATCCAGTGGTGGAGGGGTCGGTGGCCGTGGGGTCACCCACGGGTTTGGGATCACAGAGTGACAGAGTCGGGACAAGCGGGAAATGACGCAGCCTCCCAGGGCCACCGGGAGGAGATGGCATCTCTGCAGTTCTGTGCAATTGTTGCCTAATCTCTGCCTCGGTCTCCCTGCAGTCAGAAGCTACTGCGGTCCCCACGGAAACCCACCCGCAAGATCTCCAAGATCCCCTTCAAGGTCCTGGATGCGCCCGAGCTGCAGGACGACTTCTACCTGAACCTGGTGGACTGGTCATCCCTCAATGTACTCAGCGTGGGGCTGGGGACCTGCGTGTACCTGTGGAGCGCCTGCACCAGCCAGGTGGGCGCCGCTGAGCCTGTGCGCATGCGCACGGGCTCGGGGGCGGCAGAGCGGCTTCCTACGGTAGCCGAGCCGGGCCGGGGCCTGTGTGAAGGGTGGGAGTGTTGGTGGGGGCCTCCAGAGCCTGGGGCAGCTCCCGGCCACCCCCTCCTCCCAGGCCTGTCTCCTCAGTGTGCAGACTCTCCTGGGGTCGGTCAGCAGGGGTGAGCGGAGGCCCACGCCCATCCCTCCCTGGGCTGGCTTCCGAGAGTCAGGAGTCCTTGCTCCCCGGCCTGAGCTCCAGCCTCCGCCCGTGCCAGCAGAAGAGGCACGGTGTCCGGGCCCGGCTGAGTGCAGTGTCCCCCACCCAGCAGTAAATGCCTCGGAGTGGCTGCTGGACACATGTGGGCTCAGGGTCTGCAGGGCACAAAGACCCTGCAGGTGGGGTGTTTGAGGGACAAAACCAGATGCAAGTGGGTTCAGAGAAGGTGAGCGAAGCCAGCACAGGGAGGCCGGCACGCGCGCGCACACACACACACACACGGCACGGCACGGCACGGCACGGCAGCCTGTGGCCAACACCTGCTGCAGGGATCCCCCCGCCCCCGGGCGTGATGCTCGCGTCCCTCCAGGCTCTGTGCAGTCAGCATCCCTGTGCTTGGGTGTGTCCCCTCCTGGCCTGTGGCTTCCCGAGCCCCCTAGCTGCCTTCTACTGGGTCCCAGCACTGATGCCAGTGCCCCCAGGCCTGAGGTGTGAATGAATGAATGAATGGGTGGACAGACAGATGGATGAATGGACAGTCTGGACCTTGAAGGAGCAGTGGGCACCAACTGCTCCCCCTTCTGCTAGGTGACCCGGCTCTGTGATCTCTCCGTGGAAGGGGACTCGGTGACCTCCGTTGGCTGGTCTGAGAGGGTCAGTACACTAGCCCTATCACCCCGCTGGGCAGGGTTGGCCCAAGGGACGTCGACCGGCCCTCACTGGAGGGGCCCTCGGCAGTGTTGGGGGCCTTGGAGACCCAGAGGAGCCAGAATCTGGCCTTGTGGTCACTTGTCCAAGCCCCAGTGACACCTGTGCCCCCAGCTGTCCCCAGCCTGGTAGAGATGGTTGGAGTGACAGAGACTCTGGGGCAGGCTCGCTCCACATGTTGAAGCATGCAGATCTTGGGACACATTGCATGGATTTTAATAGTTCCACTCTCTGTACGACTGTCTGCCCAGAAAGTTCCTAGGAGGGGTGTCCGAAGGGGCGCGTGTTAGAGACCTTGAAAGAAGTGGGCCCAAGGCTCTCCCGTGGGGAGGTGAGGGGAGCTCCCCGGCCGCCCAAGCAAGGGGTCCCCACACAGGGGCCTGATGCCCGCTCTTGCCCGTTTTGCCGTCCTAGGGGAACCTGGTGGCCGTCGGCACACACAAGGGCTTCGTGCAGATCTGGGATGCGGCCGCAGGGAAGAAGCTGTCCATGCTGGAAGGCCACACGGCGCGCGTTGGTGAGGAGCCGCTCGGGGCCCGGGGGTGGGTGGGTCCCAAGGGGCCGGGCGGGTCCCGAGGGACCGGGCCACGTCCTCATCCCACCCTCTGCCTGGCCGCAGGGGCGCTGGCCTGGAACGCCGACCAGCTCTCGTCCGGGAGCCGGGACCGCATGATCCTGCAGAGGGACATCCGCACGCCGCCCTTGCAGTCAGAGCGGCGGCTGCAGGGCCACCGGCAGGAGGTGTGTGGGCTCAAGTGGTCCACGGACCACCAGCTGCTCGCCTCAGGGGGCAACGACAACAAGGTAGGCCCAGCCCCTGCCCTCCCTCCCTCCCCGCCGGCCCCCGTGCTGTGGAGCAGGGATGACAGGGGTGCACCCCAAGGGAGGCCAAGATGGGCCCTGCCTTCCCTTGGGGGCCAAGCTGCCCGGGCCTCACAGCCCCGTCCCTGCAGCTGCTGGTCTGGAACCACTCAAGCCTGAGCCCCGTGCAGCAGTACACAGAGCACCTGGCGGCCGTGAAGGCCATCGCCTGGTCCCCGCACCAGCACGGGCTGCTGGCATCCGGCGGCGGCACAGCCGACCGCTGCATCCGCTTCTGGAACACTCTCACGGGGCAGCCGCTGCAGTGTATCGACACCGGCTCCCAGGTGTGCAACCTCGCCTGGTCCAAGCACGCCAATGAGCTGGTGAGTGCGGGGCGCAGGAGGCCAGGCCCCAGCTGTCCAGGTCTGGCAGAAGCTGACCCGGTACCTGTGCCCAGTGACTGCAGGAGAGGCCCGAGGGCTCTCGTGTGCAGTGTGGTTCCCTTTCTGGAGCCAGTCATCGACCAGGGTGTGGGGTTGAGGGCTGACACCTGTGGTCTCTGCACCCTGTGGGCACGCCTTGGTGTCCTTGTGCCTCGGTGGGTGTGTCTGGGGGGGTCTATGCCCTGGGGCCACTGGAGGGGGGAGCCCCAGGCTCTGACAGCGTTCTCTGTGTCCCCTAGGTGAGCACGCATGGCTACTCGCAGAACCAGATCCTCGTCTGGAAATACCCATCCCTGACACAGGTGGCCAAGCTGACCGGGCACTCCTACCGGGTTCTCTACCTGGTGAGTCTCCCCAGCTGGGCCCTGTTCCTCCACCTGGAACAGCTTCGGGCTCTGGGACTGGACTGCAGGGCGCGGCAGCATCACTCTGAATCTGCTTCACCAGCGCCCCTGCCCTGTGAGCAGGGGCAGCTCCGCCTGCCTTTATAATCTCCAGGTGTTTGTTTCCACATAAAAATAGAAGATGCCACGGATAACCCACATCCAGCCCCTCAGATCACCTCTAGATGTTTCACCAAATAACCACTTGCACGTGTCTGGAGAAAGCCCCTCCCCGAATCCACTCACTCTTCAATATTTTGGTTTTTTCTAGAAAAAAGTTCTGTGCTTAAACCAGCAAATCCTTTGCCCAGTTGCACAGAGCGGGGTGTGGCATCCTTTGTGTTCTCATGGCTTTGCCCGTAGGCCACAAGGACAGAGGGGGTCTCTCTTCTCCCGCAGGCCATGTCCCCTGATGGAGAGGCCATAGTCACTGGTGCTGGAGATGAAACCCTGAGGTTCTGGAATGTCTTTAGCAAAACCCGTTCGACAAAGGTAAAGTGGGTCGGTATCAGCGCCAGATGTTCCCCCACGTGTGTGCCCTCAGCCTGTCCTGGGGCCTCCTGCCCCACCCCCGCCGCTCAGCCAGCCCCAGTCACCCCGTCAGCTGTGCCCTCCCCGGGATCCCCACACCCCCTCTCTCCTCCTGCATCACCTGGTGTCCCTGCACATCCTGGGGCACTCGCCGCGCAAGGTGCCTGCACAGGCCCCTCCTCAGGCCCGGAGCCTCGGGGTCCCTCCAGGCAGAACTTCCTTCCCGTGCCCAAGCGGCTGGCGCCCAGCCCAGCGGCCCAGCCTCGAAGCTGGCCCCTGCGGGAGGTCACCGGACCGAGGGCTCAGCGTCGCTCCTGTGTGCCCTGCAGGAATCCGTGTCCGTCCTCAACCTCTTCACCAGGATCCGGTAAACCCGTGGCCGTGCCGTCCTGGTCGCAGAGCGCCACCTCTCAGCGTGCATGGACCCTCCCCTCCCCCGAACATGGGCCCCAGAGGAAGACAGGCAGCCAGGGTGGGGCGGGAGCCGGGCCTGGAGAGACCCTGAAGGTTCTATTAAAGCCTGATTGTGAACCCTGTCAGCCGGTGTTTGGGGCGGGGCCGGGCTCGGGCACCAGCAGTAGTGGGGCCTCCGGATCCCTCCACCCTGGGTGGCCCCGGCTCGGACAGCTGTTCTCGGAGCGGGATGGACGCCTCCTGGATGCCGCCTCCTTCCGTCCGTGTCCATCACCGCCTCGCTGGGGCTTCAGGCTCTGCCCGGAAGCTCGTGCTCACTGCTGCCCACACCTGCTACGGGACAGACGGCTGGACACCAGGCCGGTCGGCCGGGGAAGGGCCTGGCAGGATGGCAGCTCAGGTTGGCCCGGGAATCGAAATGACGTCCCCACTCGAGAGGTTTCTTTGCAGCCACCTCTGCTCTCCCTGTCCCAGCAGCCGACCGGTGGCTCTTTCAGGGGCACGGCGTTGGGAGCAGGCCACACGCCAAAGGAGGTCACCTTGAGGCGGACTTGTTTGAGGGAGACTGATGTGGGACCTGTTCGCCATGATGGCTCGCCCCAACTGTCCTTGTCGCTCACGGGGTCACAGCCGACTGTGGTTCTTGCAGCTTGCTGGGCGGCCGGTCAGGGTAACCTGAGGACAGAATTGACCCTGCAGGTCAGGTCCTGTGGGCGCCCAGCCCTCCTCCAGCCCCTTCTCCTCCAGGCCACCCTAGTGGGTCCTGTCCATCTGCGCCTTCGGCTGCGGGAGGGGGCACCTGAGGGTTCCCCCAGAAGCTTCCTGAGCTCCCCCTGACTCTGGGCCCACCTCATTGTCCTCTTCTGCCCTGTTCTCAGGTGAGACGGAGGAGGGAGGTGGGGCCAGTGTGTGGCCAGGGGCCTGAGCAGCCACCCTGCCTCTCCTCCTCTCCCTCCCTCTCCCCTTCCCAGGTTGGAGGACATTGATGGACGTGGCCTGGGCAGGGCGGGGGTCCAGCGTGGCCAGGGGGGCCCCACAGAGTCCCATCGGTCACCCCGGCTCTGCCGGAGCCCCCGCTCCTCCGGTTGTGAGGGCCTTGTGCTCTGCTCAGCCAGCCACACGTGTGCATGTGTATATGTGTATCTGTGACTTTCCTTTGGATTTGTTTCTGTGTTTCTGTAAATCAGTCCCCAAAATGTTAAGGCTTGCTGGGGGAGAGCAGTGGCCCACCCTTACCCCTGGGGGAGACAGAAGTCACAGCTCTTAAGGTCTTCTTCAGAGGGGCAGGCGGCTGAGCCTGCATGAACTTGGGGAAGGGTGGGTCCCGCCTCCCGGCCCATCCCGGCTGCTTGCTGGGGACGGGCGGGGACGAGCAGGGACAGTGTACATAGATGTGTGTATTCCGATGGGTCCAGATTTTATTTTTGTTTGTTTGAGTTTTGTTGTGTTTTTTTTTAAATAAGAGAGCAGTCCTTTGTCTACCGCACGCCTGGCGCAGGTGAACCTCGCTCCTCCTGGAATTCAGCATCGCCGTCATTAAACCATGTGCGTCGTGCCCAGCTGGGGCTGCCTGTCTCTCGATCCATCTGGAGTCTGCACACACCGGGACCCCAGAGCGGCCTGAATGTCACAAACCGGTGGGGAGTGTGGCTGGCTCTGGGGGAGAGGCTGCGGGGGCCACTCAGAGGCGGTCAGCAGGGGGCGCCAGGGTCCTTGAATTCATGCCCCCGTGATCCAGGCCAGTCCTTGCAGCCAGGCTGGTTCTGTTGGGAAGTGGAGGGTGGGCCCGGGGCTGGTGGTCCGAGCACATAGCGAGGCCTGGCCCGGGGTAGAGGGGGCGGCACCTCTGCCTGACAGATGGGCTTCCGGGGCCAGCAGGGACACCGCTGGCCCAGCACCCTGTGCGTGGGGAGGGCCAGGAGGCCCCAGGGAGGAAAGCAGCCTGGACCAGAGGGGTTGTGACACTGGGTGGGCCTGCGGGCCCAGGGGCCCCAGGGGTCTTGAGAAGGAAGGGAGGTGAGGCTCTCTGCAGTGAGCAGCTGCCCACAACTGGTGGCGCACCCCATGCCCTCCCCGCAAGCCCGGGAAGATCCCCATCCTGGGCAGCCGGGGACAAGGGAGGCCAGAGCCCAGACCTGCCCTTGAGGAGCTTCTGTATGTCAGGGAGTGGACGACAGAGTGTAAGTGCATGTGGCCGTCACGGTGTGAAGGGTGGCGTGGGCCTTGGGAGAGGGCAGCTTGAGCCCAGGGCTGACGTGTCAGCAAGGGCCTGAGGGGGGCACGGACACACCCGGGCAGAGCTGGTGCTCCAGGCTGTGGACCCATGCAAAGGCCCTGGGGCAGGACTGTGCCTGATGAGCTGGAGGAACAGCCAGGAGGCCCCTGTGTCTGGAGCAGAGTGAGCGAGGGGGAGAGAGGGAGGAGGGGAGGGCAGGGAGGAGACAGGGCAGGTCGTGCAGGGCCTTGGGGAGGACTTGAGCTGTTACCCCAGGAGGGAGGGCGGGACCCTGGAGGGCTGTGGGCAGAGAGGGGAAGGGCCACCCTTCCCCTTGGTGTGGAGACCTGGAAACAGGTGGGCAGGGGCGCAGCGACCAGGGAGGACGCCCTGCCCGGGCAGGCAATGACAGGACTGCGGCCACAAGCAGGTGGAAATGGTGAAAGGCAGGCAGGTTCTGGATTTCTTGTGAATGTTTTAACGTGTAGTAAAATGTGTGTAACATTTTAAGGTGTACAATCCTGTGGGTTTTAGTATATTTACTATGTTGTGCTGGCTACCACCATCTAATTCCAGAACATTCCATCACCCCCAAAAGAAGCCCCATCCCCATTATCAGTCACCCCCATCCCCCTCCCAGCTCCTGACAACCATGAATCCACCCTCTGTGTCTGTGGATTTGCCTGTTCTGGACGTTTCCCATCAATGGAATCAGACACTGTTGTGCCCGGCTTCTCTCACTGAGCTTCGTGTTCTCCAGGTTGTGTCAGCGCGTCACCCCTTTCCGTGGCTAACGTTCCAGTGTGTGGAGGGACCCTGTGTTGGGTTTCTGTCCTGCGGTTGGTGGGCATTTGGGTTGCTTCCGCTCTTTGGCTGTTGTGGATCGTGCCACTGTGAACACGTGTGTGCAGATTCTCGCGCTGGACGTATTTTGGAAACAGATGGAGGACTGGACGGGGGTGGGGTGAGAAGGGAGGACCTGGGGGCTGCAGGGCTGCTGGCCGGAGCACCTGGAAGGGTAGGGCTGAGGTTGTGGAAACGAAATTCAGAAGCTTCGTTGGGTTTGGAGGCCCCCATGCGGCTGTGTTGGGGGGCAGAGAAGAGGTGGGAGGGCTGAGCCCCAGGTCGGCCCTACCCAGATGAGCGCCCGCCTCCTTCTCCAGCCTCTGCTCTCCCGGCTCGGCCCCTCAGCTGGGGGAGAGGCAGTGGCCTGGATGGTGGCCAGCAGACCCAGCTGTTGCCAGGACTCCGGGCTGCCTTTGTAGCTGTCAACAATGGCCCCGCAGGCCTTGGAGGCAGGAGCCCCCGGGCACCCAGAGGCAGACATGCAGACCCTGAGGCAGGAGGCTGCCCGGCCCTACGTCCCCCGGGGGACCCTGGAAGTGAACCTCCGGGCATCTGTCTACAGGTGAGCATGTCCTGCCCCTGCACTGCCTCTTTGGGTTTGCTTCCCACCAGTGTCTTTCAGTCTCCATAAAGGTATGTGGGTGCTGCACCTGCTCCCTGCACCCTCCCCACCCGCCTGCACCAGGCTTGGGACCTGGCAGGAGTGGTGGTTCACGCATGCAGGACACACACACAGCCAGCCAGCAGAGCAGATAGGTTCCCGGGAGCCCTGCGCTGCTGGAACAACCCCACAAGGGGGCGGCCTCGAGCACAGAATTTACCTCTCCCAGCTCTGGGGGCCAGGAGCCCCAAGACCAAGGTGTCAGCAGGGCTGGGGCCTTCTGAGGCCATGAGGTCACATCTGCCCCGTGTCCCTCCTGGCTTCTGGGGGTGCTGGCAGTCCGTGGCGTCCCTTGTCTCGTGACCTCCCCTGACCGTGTAGATACCCCAGCCTCACCAGGGCTCCGCATTAGGGCCTCCCTGACCCGGCATGACCCTATTGTCTTAAGTTATGTCTTAAGTTACATCTGCTAAGACCCTATTTCCAAGTAAGGTCATGTTCTGAGATTCCGGGTGGACGTGAACTGGGGGGACACGTTCAACCCATTAGAGGACCCATTAATAAGCGTTAATAAACTATAATGGGTCACCATGCTGCTTTACAGGAAAGGCGAGTCAGTGCCCTTGCTGCTGTTCCATTTCCAAGAAAATTAAGTAAAAAAAAACTGCCACCACGATAGAAGCAGGTTCCCACAGGCGTGTGATGGGATGGAATGGCTCGTGCCTACACGCTGCTTCTGGAATGAAGCAGAAACCAGTAAGAGTGGCGGCCCTGGTGGAGGGGACTGGCAGCTAGGTCAGGGAGACTCACTGCTTTTTCCAGTACTTTTATTTATTTAAATGCCATTGGATTTCTTGATTCTACGTCAAAAAGGCATTCATTTATTATGAGAAAAAAATGTTTTTCAGCCATAACGCGATGTTCTTTTATTAGTTTTTTTGAGGTGTAATTGACACAGAGACTCGCTTTTCATTGTGTGTTATTTTTGACTGTTTTAATTCCTTTTTACAAGCCAGGTGCATTTTGTAGTTTTGGTTCATTTTGTAGTTCAAAAGAGTGGGGCCTGCCAGACGGTCCCCAAACTCCCCTCCCTGCAAGTGGCAAAGCAGCCTGCGGCCACTTCCCAGAACTGACCAGGCCGAGCCCACCTCTTATGAAACACGTGGGTTTCTGGTCTTCCGTGTGGAGTGGGAACTCCAAGCAGGCACAGGGGAGAACGTTTTATCAGCAGCCCTGCTTGGACCATCTTGGGGCCACGGGCTCATTCCCTAGGGCATCTCCCTGGAGCAAAGCACGTGCCCATGTCTGTCTCTTGGGCAGTGGTGCTGCGAGGGTGTTCCCGAAGGATAGCTTTAGTTTTGATGGTATCTCATTGAGGTTTGATTTTTGCCATCGTTAGCCTATTTCCACTTCCCTCTTTGCTCTGCCAGCCTCTGTTCCTTACACCATCCCTGCTGCCCCAGGGCCTTTGCACAAGCGGGACCCTCCTCACATCACTGCCACCTCCTCAGGGGAGCCCTCCTGATGCTTTCAGCCTGGGACGGGCTCTGGCAACAGTGGCCCCTGAAACAGGCACTCCTGTGTAGCTGCAATAGTTTCTCCTTTAAATGTGAGCTTGCCTTCACTCCCCGCTGGCCCCCATAGCTGGGCGGGTGGCGATGGCACAAGGGTTCCCCAAAGGTCTACCTGGGAGAATGGGCTCCCCATACACTTTCCCAGTGTCCCCAACCCACGGCTCCCAGGCCAGACCAATGACGGTGAAACCTGCGCCACTCACTGAGCCATAGCTGAGACCACGTCCTCCTGGTGCACCTCCAGGCCAGGGGGGCTTCCTGGAGGAAAGGGCCTGCAGGTCTGGGAGGCTGGGCAAAGAACTTAGTAGAGGCAAGAAAAGATGAAATGTTTAGGAGGTCCTGGGGGTTGGGGAGGATGTGGCAGAGAGGAGGGGCTACAAGGAGTCAGCCTTCCACCCTCTGCCAGCCTAGGTGGGAGGGTGTCCAGTACTGAAGGACAGACAAGGCCCCCCGCACCTCGGGCCAGGCTTCTGCATTCTGCACCCTCAGTGCTGGTGATGGGGATGAAGAGGCCCGAGGAGGGCAAGGGGGCTGAAAACTCAGTCTCTGTCCTCCCACCCCTGCCCTCAGCAATGACTACCTGTCCCAGGAGGGGCCCCGCCAGACACCGGCCATCAAGCAGGAGATGCGCTGGAAGTACACACCCATGGGACGCGATGCGGCCGGCCAGCTGTGGTACACGGGCCTGACCAACTCGGACTCTCGAGAAGCCTGGAACATGCTCCCTCGGGCTCTGGACAGCCCGCACTTCGAGGCTTATGCCCGCAGGCACGGATGCCACAGCCCCCCCCCCCCCCCCCCCCCGGGAGCGCAGCATGCCCAGCATGCCCTCGGGTGAGTGCCCAGCCCGGCCCTCCCTGACACCAGGCTCACCTGGAGGGGAGGGTGAGGCCCACAGGTGCAGAGATGACCCCTGATCCCTACCCCACAGCCTACACCCAGCGTCTCCGGGAGACCGCCTGGTACGACCCCATCATCCCTGTGCAGTACAGGGGCCCCCGCACGCAGTACGGGAGCGTGCTCTGGAAAGACAGACCCAACCGGGACGAGGAGTACGGTGAGCTTGGGCCAGGGGCAGGCGACCCAGGGGCTGGCGGTGAGACGCCGGGGGCCAGGAGGCGGGGCCAGCCGGTGACCCGGGTCCTGGCCCCCCAGTGATCCACAGACACCAATTCGGGGTCAAGCCGCTGTGGCAGGCGTCTGACTACGGGCCATACCTGTCGGCGCCCCAGCGCCCGCGCTACACCACCCAGAACTACTGGCAGTGGGACCTGGAACCCTGCTGCCCCTCCACCAACCAGCAGCCCCGGCTCGTCTACACGCCCAGTCACTGATAAAGATCTCGTGCTGCCCGGTGTGGCTCTTCAGGGACCCGGCGCCTCTCCCCCAAGGCGTCTGTCCACCTCTGGGGCTGGGGCCTGGGGAGGTCAGGCAGCCAGATGAAGGGAGCTCTGAACCAGGACCCTAGTGACCAAGCTCCAGGGCAGAGTCAGACAGACGACCTCTCCTGCCCTCGGCTCCCTCTACCCCGGGCCCCAGGCCAAGGCACAGTCCTGGCCCCAGGCGGCTCTTTACTCACTGTCAGCAGTGGCCTGGGTGCAGGGAGCCGCACTCGGGGCCCCGGTGTGCTGAGCCTCACCATCGCCACGGGCAGGGTCTGGGCCCAGCCCCCTAACCCTGAGGCTGGGGCTCCTGGCAGGCTCCGCAATGGCTCTGTCCTCCAGGGCCTGGCGGCACCCGGTACTAGCACCCAGGAGACCCTAGGCTGGCTGGGGCTGAGCTCGGGGCAGGCCCAGCGCCCAGGAGCCTCACATCCGGCCCCCACACAACACAGGGCACCCCGAATCATCCAGACAGCTGGGGGTGGGTTAGTCAGGATTGGGGTACCCCAGACCCACAAGGACCCCACCAGCCCCTGAATACCAGAGGGCCTAGCTCGGTGTCCCCGCCCACCAAGCCCCACCTGACCCCCCCGCAGCCAGGCAGGGATGGGACAGACGCAGGAGTGGGATCAGAGCAGCAAAGGGGCCGCTTGCAGGCCTTGTAGGGCAGCGAGCGTTCACAGTCGCGGTTAATTTACAAAGGGTAAAGGACCATGGGGCGGTGTCAAGGTTGGGCTCCAGGGTGCCCTGCAAGAGAAGGGGGTGGAAGTGGGGTTAGGGAGGGCGGGGCCTGTCCTGGCCCAGACCTACACACCCATGGCTGGTTTGGGGCTTTTGTGGGGTGGCGGGGCCTGCAACTCACAGCTCCGAAGGCGGACGGGCCAGACCAGGAGACTGCACAGAGCCAGGGTGGCAGCCACGCCCACGCCACCCGTCACGGCCACCATCACCCAGTGGTAGAAGGCCACGCAGGCTTTGCAGCAGAGCTCTGAGCTGGGGGCAGGGGAAGGGCAGAAGGGGGGTGAGCAGATGCCTGTCGGTACCTTCCAGCCCCAGCCTGGACCTCCTGCTCCTCCCATCTCAGCCGGGGCACCCCATCTTTCCCCGCACTCAGGCCAGGACCAAGTGGTTGCCCTCAACCCCCTTCTCCCCTCCAACAGCTGATACTTAAGTCAGTAAGGTCAGCTCTGCCTTCCAAGTCTACCCCAGACCGCCCATTTCTCCTTCCTCAGGATCCAGCCCCGTCACCACCTGCCCCCCCCCCCACCATCCTAGTCCCCTCCCTGTTCCCACCCTCCCTTCTGTCCTCCCCGCAGTAGCCGCCAGAGGGCGCCTGTGAGCACCTGACTCAGACCCCGCCCCTTCTGCTCACAGCCCTCCAGGGGCCCACCTCCCTTGGGGCAAAAACCCAAGTCCTCTTGTGGCCCACAAGGCCCTGCACGACCCATCCCCTCCCTGCCCTCCCCTCCTCCCTCTCTCCACCTCGCTCACTGTGCTCTAGCCACAAGGGCCTCGTTGCTGTCCTTCCACCATGCCAGGCACAGTCCTGCCCCAGGGCCTTTGCACAAGGATGCTCCTCCCCATACGCCTAGAACTCCCTGACATCCTCCAGGTCTTGGGTCCCACGTCACCTCAAGGCAGCCCTTCCTGACTTCTCGCCTCAGTCAGGCCTCCCCAAGTGGTGGCCTTCACACCCTTTGTACACATTTACTCATGAGATGATTCATGTGGCTCGTGTTGTCCCCAGCTCCATGAGGACAGAGGACCAGGCCAGCTTTCATTCCCAAATCCTGGGCTTCTACAGGGTGCAAACTCAGGTCTAGAACCATCTGGGGCTGGAACCCTAGGTTCTGAGGGTCTGAATTACAGGGATTCCAGGCTCTCCCTCTGCCCTGTCTGCTCACATCCCCCCGATCCATCTGTGTGTCCTCAGCACCCGGCCCAGGACAGACTGTCGGCTCAGTAAATAAATGGGTGCTCAAGGTGGGGAATAACCCGGTCTCCCTGGCTGTGAGGCCACCGGGGCGGGGTCTTCTGTTCTCATGGAATTAGCAGACCTGGGGCAGCGCCTGGGGCACAGCACGGCCTCAGCACAGCTCATTAAACGCAAGAACAAATGGATAGGGGTACTCACGAGCAGGGGTGCAGGCTCTGGATGGCCATGACTGCCAGCCCATTGGCCACCTTGTCCAAGAAGCTCATGGCGCCATACACGAAGGCTCCGCTGTGCTGGGGGGGGCACGAGCAGGGGGTCAGCATCCCAGGCCTCGGCCCTGGTCCCCAACCCCAACCCGGACTGGCTCAGCGGCCCTACCGTATGGGGGCCGATGAGGTCAGCTGTCATGGCCAGCGAGGTGACGAGGATGGTGGCACAGCCCATGCCCAGCAGCACAGCCACCACATACACAGCCACACCCAGCTCATCTGCCAGTGCCACCCAGGCTGCGAAGGCCAGGATCACCAGGAGGCCCACAAAGTAGGTCATCTGCAGAGAGCCCGGCCCAGCATCAGGCCCACCTTGCTGGGCAGCCCTGAGCCTGGCACTTGCCCTTTCTGATCTTCAGTCCGGCCCCCAACCCCAGCAAAGGGGGGGGTTTGAGTTGGGTTATCCCTAAGGAGCCCCCAGCTCTGACCTCAGAGGATTCTGAGCCTCAGAGGTGCTCCGAGCTCCATGGAGCAGATGTTCTAGGGCTATGCTGTTACAGCTGCCACTAGAGGTGGGCGGCTACTTGGGTCTCAACGCAACCCAATTAAAAGGAAACAAAATGAAGCATTCAGTTCCTCAGTCACGCCGGCCGCCCTCTGGCTCCCACGCTGGGCCGTGGTCTGGAGTCGCCCAGGGTGCACAAGGCACACTACCCTCTGCCCGGCCTACTCACACTCCTCGCGATGCACTTGTTGACGGGCTTCAGAAGGAAGGAGGAGAGGAAGCCGCTGAGGTACATCACCAGTGGGATGGTGGCGATGAACTTCTGTCGGGGCAGAGTGGGCACAGGCGTGTGAGGAGTGGCTCATCAGGCTCAGGGCCCCGCACCCCCGCCACCTGGCCGGCTCACCTTAGGCAGGTTGAGGGAGTAGGTGAGGTACATGGCCATGTATGTCTGGGACAGGTTCACAATGAGCCTCGTGCTCATGTACAGCAAGCCTACCTGTAAACAGAGGAACGGGTCAGAGGGGGCCCTCCTCTACTCCCATAAGCGGGGAGCACTGGGGGCCAACTGAGTAACCCTGCAGCTGGCACCCGATCCATTGGTAGTGACTGCCTAGCTCGTCAGGTGGAGAAGAGAGCAGTGACATTAGTAATGTCTGCCCTGGGTGTGGCTGGAGAAGGGGCTACGTTTTGCTCCAATGTCTGCCATCCCTGCCTGCAGCCGCACAGAGTAAGGGCCTGGTGGGAGAGGGGCATCAACTCCAACAGCCTCTGCCCCTATGACATACCTGATAAAAGGCCGGCTCCCGAAGCCAGTGTTTCCAGAGCAGCAAGGGCCGGGCAGTAGCAGGGGCCAACAGAGGGCTGTGTTCATCTGGCTCCTCCACCTGCCGCCGGCGCCCCTCCCTGGTGCCCAGGTGGAACAGCAGTGAGAAGACAGCTCCAACGCCCACCACCAACAGCGAGAGGTTCTGGGGACCGGGCAGGAGAGGGGTCAGCAGCGACTCTCGGCCCAAGCCCTGAGTTCAGGGCCTTGGGGTTGTCCCACCCGGGCAGCGGCCAGCCTTGGCCCACCCCGGGCCCCAGCTCACCCGGAACACCGGCACATCTTGGACCCCCAGCTGGTCATAGACATCCTGGGTGGACCCCATGTGGGGAGAGCCCTGCAGGTGGAGCAGAAGCCAGGCAGCCCCATAGACGGTGATGCTGGCCACCACGGTGAAGGCGTACCTGCCAGGGCACAGGCAAGGCCTCAGCAGGGCAGCCCGGGAGCCACGCAACCACTTACTCCCCAGGCAGGCGTACAGTCAGGGCGTCTGGGGAACCTCCGGCCAGGTGATTTCAGCCACCAACACACTGGGTAGCCCAGGAAAGCCTCTGCTGGCCTCAGTTTCCCCAGCCTGCACGTATCTGATTTCTCTGGCCCAAGACCCCACCGTGAGGTCCCATCTGCCTGGGGCCTGAATGTAGAGACTCAGCAAAGCAGGGCCAAGTCAGGCCTGCAACCCAGAAGCCTGAGAACCCAAGATACTCAGAAATCCTGGGCTTCAGCTGGGCAAGGGCTCCATGGTCTAGAGTCATCCGAGTCCACTCCTGCCTGCAGCCCCAGAGCCATGTCCTGCCTAGGGCCCTGGCCGGGGCGAGGAGCCTCTGGATCTCACCAGGAGTCCACTTCCCTTTCTGAAAGTGAGAACAAGAACACCCACAGAAGTCAAGGCGAAAATGACACGAGGCAGGCGGTAAAGCACTTGCGGGTAGAAAGCGCCCAGAGGTTGGCCTCTACCGGGCCCAGCCTGTCCCCCTCAGCTGGGGCCCTCGGGGGCCCCAGGCATTGAGCAACCCCCGCCGTTAGTGCCCGCAGCTCTCGGCCGTAATGGGGAACTGGGCTCAGACAGGCAGGGCCCTCATGACGAGCGCTTATGCCTGCACGGCCACCTTCATGTGTGACGTCCCTCCTGCCGAGAACTGTCATCTGATCCCTGGTCCCACTGCACAGGCCCCACTCTGCTCCAACCCTGTCCCCGGGCACATGACAACCTCTCGGGCTTGTGAGAATTCAAGATCTTCTGCGTGACGGGCCCAGAACTGTGCCCAGCCCACAGCCAGCGTTCCATAAGTGCCCCTGCTACCATCACATGCAGAATCACCTCCTTCAGCACCTCAAGCAAGAAACGGACGCGCTGGGCGCCAGCTGTACCCACGTGTGGGAGGCGGGATTCTAAGATGGTTCAGACATTCCCATGACCTGCCTCCCTGCCCCCTCTAACCCCCTCCCCTTGGGGAACAGGACGTGTGAAGCCCGTGTTAGGTAACTGTCTGTGGCAAAGGTAAAGGGATTTTGTGGATGTGAGTAAGGGAGATTATCCTGAGTGGGCCCGACCTAATCAGGCGACCCTCAGAAAGTGGGCTCACAC
Source organism: Leucopleurus acutus (assembly GCF_964270905.1). Lineage (NCBI taxonomy): Eukaryota > Metazoa > Chordata > Mammalia > Artiodactyla > Delphinidae > Leucopleurus > Leucopleurus acutus. Next base: position 2,301,995 of record NC_139145.1, on the reverse strand, counting down.
CATCCCTGAGATTAGAGACTCGTGCTGGCCTCGAAGAAGCAGCAAGTCCCTACGACTTCTTTTCTTGGCCGTGCCGCGCAGCGTGCAGGATCTCAGCTCCCCGACCAGGGATCAAACCCATGCCCCTGCAGTGGAAGCGCAGAGTCCTAACCATTGGACAGCCAGGGAAGTCCCCACCCCCAAGACTTCTAAATCTATAAGAAGACAAACACTGCCAACAATGACATGAGCAGGGTAGAGGGACCCCAAGCCTCAGATGACGCCCCAGCCCTAGCCGACACCTTGACTGCAGCCTCAAGACTAACGCTGAGAACCCAGCTAAGCTAAGCCAGACTCCTGACCCACAGAAACCAGGAGGTGGTCAATGGGTGCTGTTTGAAGTTGCTAACTTGGTGCTCATTTGTCACGCAGCAATGGCTGAATAACACACTAATGTACAGATGCCCACGCCGGGGCAGAGTCCCAGAGCCGCACAGCCAAGCAGAGCCCAGACATGGGAGGGTGGCCCTGGGCCCCCCGCCGTGCCTGCTCTTCGCACGCCTGCCCGCCCTGCCCCGAAGGTTGCACCTGAGAGCCGTGAGCTCCACCTTCTCATGGTCGTTGGTGACGAGCTCCGGGATGAGGCTGAGGTGGGCAATCTGTGTAGCAGCCCAGCCAAACTGGAAAATCACGATGAAGGGCCCGTAGTAGAGGAGGGCAACCCACTCAGGCGTGGTGGCGTTGCAGCCCAGGCAGGGGCTGAAGATGAAGGGGAAGGACAGCAGGACGCAGATAGTGCCTGTGGACAAGCAGAGCGGGGAGGGCACATTGCAGGGTCTTCCCACGCTGGCCCAGGGCTCCCCAGGTGAGCGGGTGGGGACAAAACCGAGACATGGAAAAGGTTAGAGACCCCCTCCACAAACACACACACAACAAAGCCACACAGTGAGTGGGTGTCAGCAGCCCAGGCTCCCCAGGCTTACAGCCCCTGTGACAGATGGGGAACTAAGGCCGAGAGATCTGGGCCCCCCCCCGATCACACACAGCCCAACAGGACAGAGGGGCTGGGCCTCCCAGTCCAGGCCCTACGCCCCTCGTGTGTGATGGGGGAACTGACACAGAGCCGGCCACATGCTGTAACCATGCAGGGGCAGGGCCAGATGACAGGGGGCAAGAATGGGCTCTTGCCATGCCGGCTCAGGGCTCGCCAAGTTTGCCCCCTTGGTGACAGCTGGGGAAACAAGCCGAGCCTAAGGCCACGCAGCAGGTTGAAAGGGCGCTGTGGAGGTCCCCTGGGGAACTGCCCACCACAGATGCGCCACTTACCCCATCACTTCCCCTTCCCGCCTCACCCACGGAGGGGGCCTTTTCCTCCCAGCTCCTACCAGGCGTCCCGTGGGGCTGCCAGGAGTCAGGAGGCCCAGGTGCCTCTCCCTGGAAAACACTCATACCTCAGAACAAGCACAAGTTCTCCCCGAGGTCCCAAAGGGGCCTGCACCACCCGCCCTGACCCATCCCCTCCTCCCTCTCTCCCCCTCGCTCACTCTGCTCCAGCCACTCGGGCCTCCTCCCTGTTCTTCCTGCCCCAGGGCCTTTGCACAGGCTGTCCCCTCTGCCTGGAATGCTTTTCCCATGACATCTTAGCAAGGCGCACTCCTCTTCATCCCTCCAGGACTCAACTAAAATGCCACCTCCTCAAAGAAGCCCCCCTGACCAGCCCAGTCACCAGCAGTCCCCTCCCCACTCTGACACCCTCTGTCTGAACCCTGCTTTCTCTCCTTCATACCCTTTGCACACACAGGAATTCTTTTGTCTCTCTGTCTGGGGGGTGGGTAACAGGTCTCTCCAAGTCACTTCTGTGTCCCTGGCACCCAATATAGAGTCTGGCACATCAAGATCTTTTGAACGCGTGAATAATAATAATAGTGGCCTCTATTTAAAACAGCCCAAAGAGGTGAACGTTATTATTAAACCAACCCATTTCCTGATGAGTAAACTGAGGCCCACTGAGTGAGCTGCAGAGCTGCGAGGCCAGCCTGCTGGACTCAGCCATGCTCCTTCCCTCCAGCCCTCCACCCTTCTCCTCCCATCCCAGAGCGCCTGGAGCCAGACTTCCTTCCTCCCCACCAGGCCCCGGAGGTGACCTCATGCCCCAGACCCTGGGCCCACCCCAACAGTTCAGGGACTGGGAAATGAAACCAAAACCACGCTTGGTATTTCTCTGGAACTGGTGCCTGGAAGAGGCACCCCAGGCAGATTCCTGGTGGCCTGGAGGCCACCCCGGGGCCAGACAGGAACTGTAGACTCTGGTCAAAAGAATGTGCAGCCCTGGCCGGACGGACTGTACCCTGCTGCTGCCCAGGACACGTTAACCATTGTCAAGGCCAGGCTGCCTGGCTGGGGGACTTTGGGCAAGTGACTGCCTCTCTGGGCCTCCGTTTCCAGGAAAGGGAGCTAATAAAAATACCTCACAAAATTGGCATGAGAATTAAGAGTTAATGTGTGAAATCGGAAGCTCCTACTTCTTTGCGCCACTTCCTGTCTCAGCAACTTCAAAGCCATGAGATGTCACACCTTTGCAAAAGCTGTTTCAACTACTTGGAATGCCCCCCTACACACATACACTCCTATTCGTCCTTCAAAGCCCCAAAGCTAATGTCCCCTCCTCCAGAGCTCTGCTTCTTCCTATGAAGCCCAGTCTACCCACCTGCCCAGCTTGGACCCGACAGGAGTGTCCATGTCTGGCTTTCCGGGTCCTCTCTGCGCTAGACGGGGAGCCCCGAGGGCTTGTTAAGGGAAAGAATGAGTCTGTCCCCACCACCCACAGACTTGGGTAAAAAAGAGAAGTGAGCACTGAGGCCGAGGTGACCTTCACTCAAGTCACCTTATCAGGCATCACAAGGGGCCACCCTGGCTTCCTCTCTCCACGTATCTTCCTGGATCTCTGCATATGCAGGGAGAGGGCACAGGTGGAGGCCCTGGTATCTGGTTGGGGCACCCATCATAAGCTGAAGGCATAAACACAAAGCCTTCAGTGTACTGACAAAGGTGCCTCCACTACCCTAACCTCCCCTCTGCAAGGGGACTCAGCGTCTCCCCCTGGGGTCAGGTGGGGCCGTCGCTGAACCTCAGCCCCCCACCTACAAAACGGGAAGACAGGCTGTTACGAGGTCCCACCTCAGGGCCTTTGCACATGCAGCGTCCACTGCCAGGCAAACCTACCTGTGGCTGACTCCATCTCCTTAGAAGGGGCTCACCTGTCTGCCCCAGAGAAAACAGCCCTCACATCTCTCTGACCCAAGAACTACGTTTTTTGTGTGTCAACGGGTCTACTCAACTATTATGAACAAAACTGCATTTGATACTCTGGGCTCAGCTCTGTAAGCAATCCCAACCGCAGCCCGCAGAGGGATACCTCTGTCTGGGGTCTGAGTCACATGCCTCTCCCTGCTCCCGCCACGCCCCCGCACCCGGGCTGCTAGCCTAATGTGACCCAAGAACAGCCTGTGCATCCTCAGTGTCTAAGAAACTGAAATCCAGCCCCTAAGCCACAGCCACAGCAACGCCAGCCACTTGCAGGCAACTTGGAGATCTGTTGTACCTTGCAAAAAATGTCCCTCATGAGGGCCAAGGCAAATCACTGCCTCCTCAGTCATTGTTCCCAAGGGCAAGGAGATACCAGCCGGCCCTCCTGGTTTCTGGAAAGCTGCCGCCCAGAATTCCCAGAAGCGGGCAGGATTCCTGGTTCTGCCTCCTTAAATGCCCGGCATGCCCCAAGCGCCAGGATGCGGCGGGTACTTCTGCCAGCGAAAGAACAGCAGGCAAAGTGGCCAGGGCTAATCTCAGGGCCCAGGGTCCGGGCGGGCAGAGAAGGGATGCCAGGAGCCGGGCCTTATCATGGGTGTGCACCGGGCAGGGTGCCCCGGCCCCCGTGGGACCCACCTCCTCCCCTCACCAACAGCCCTCTAGTCCAGGTAACTCCCTCATAACAAACAGAGGGTGACCCCATTACCTGCTCTGCAGATCCCCATCCCATCAGCCGGACAAGCACAGAACCCCGACCCTTCTGGCTCACCCGGTCCCCAACCCAGTTCCCAGGACAGCTCCCCAAAGCCACCAAGTGCCAGGTTGCCCGAGATGAGTGAGGGGATGGATGCACAAAGTGCACTGGGGGAACAGACAGCCAGAGGGGACTCTAGGCAGCCTGACTCAAGAGTTGTCCTGGGTGGTCACCCTGATACAGATGAAGTCAGGCCAGACCAGATAGACTGACAAGAGGAGGCGCGGGCAGTAGACCCAACCCAGAGAGGGTTCAGGGTGCCCCGGAGGATCAGACAAAGAAAAGTGACACTGGACGGTCACACGAACAGTCAGACGGAGGAGGCTCCGCGGGTCGGCCGGCAGCCATGCGACAGACAAACAGAAGGGGTACTGGGCAGTTAAGCAGACAGATGGGAAGGCTCATGGGTTGGGCAATTAGAGAGGACGGAGCAGTGGGACAGAGGGGGTAGGTTCGGGCTCTGAGCCAGGCAGTCGGATGGGGGAGTCCGGACCGGGGCTTACCGACCAGGTGCCAGGCCTTGCGCGGGCCGAAGCGGGCGCAGCGGCCTGCGGCGCGGTCAGCCTCGAAGCCCACGAGGGGCGTGCACAGCCCGTCGGCCACCTGACCGAGCAGCAGCAGCAGGCCGGCGCCGCGCGAGCTGTAGGCGCGCACCGAGTGCAGGTAGAGCAGCAGGTAGGTGAACCACATGGACGCGCAGAGGTCGTTGAGGAAATGGCCCACGGCGTAGCTCAGCCGCGCAACGAGGGATAGCGGCCGCGGGGGCGCCCCCGCTCCGGCCGCCGGGGGCCCCGGGCCCATGGCGGCGCTCCGGGCTCGGCCCGTCCGTCCGGCGCCGGCAGACGGGACCCCCGGCCCGGGCTGCCCGCGCCCCGCTCTCCCTGCTTCGCTGTCCTCTCCCGCCCCGCCCGCCCCGCCGAGCGCTTTTGCGGCAACAAAGCCGGTGGACCCAAGACTAGCTCGGGCGGGGCGGGGAATCCCGGGAGCGGCGTCCGCGTCCGCCAATCGGGGCCGCGGGCCAGGGACGGAAAGCCAATCATCACGAAGAGAGGCGTGGTCGCGGGGTTAGCCCGGCCTCGACGCCCGGCACCGACGGGGCTACTGGGTCCTAGCGCCCGACGATTTCACAGTGGTTTGCGGACCCCTCCCACGGAGGTGGGGGGCGACGCCAAGGGCACCCCTAATCACATCCCCGTCTCCAAGCCCGCGCCATCTCAGCCTGATTGCAAATTTACGAGGCCTGCCTGCTGGAGGCCGGGGCAGACGGGGTGAGTTCGGGGCGTGGGTGGGTGGAAGAGAGGTCTGAGTCCGACCTCGCCTCTCTTGGGGCCCGGTGATTTCCCGACGCGGAGAGACCCAATCGGATGCAGAGAGGACGCATTGGTTCTAATTATTTAGTTATTAACGATAATAATGGGGATAATCAGAATTCTAACACCAGCTGGTATTTAATGAGCGCTGACTGTGCCGAGCGCCCCACGTGGATTTTCTCATCCCACTAGAGCAGGAGGCGGGGCAAATCTCCGATTTCACAGGCGACAAACCCGCCCAGAGAGGGGACGCAGGTGCTCTGGGGCGCACAGTGAGTCAAGTGCATGCGACTCTGAGGCCTGTGCTCTGGACCCCTCCCCATCCTCCTTCCAACAGCCCTCCCACGATTGGGTCACCACGCAAGCAGTTTCAAGTTCCTCCAAGCGTAGGGTGCAGCTCCCCCGGCCTCCGGGCCTCCAACAGCAGTGGAGGCCTGCACTCCACTGCACTCTGGAGCCAGAGTCACGGGATCCAGCCCCAGCCCCACCCCCTCCTAGCTCTTCCGGCTGGGACGAATCAATTTCAGGGGGCCTCAGTCTCCCGAGCTCTAGAATGGGTATAATGTATGTTTAAAAGGATATAAGCTTTATCTTTTTTTTTTTTTTTTGGCCTCACCGCGCGGCAGGTAGGATCTTAATTCCCTGACCGGGGATGGAACCCGCGCCCCCTGCAGTGGAAGCGAGGAGTCTTAACCACTGGACCAGCAGGGAAGTCCTTTAAGCGTTCTCTCAATATTCTCAGCCAGAAAGGCTTTCCAGCACCCTCTCCTCCCCCCCCTCGGTTATTACTCCGGGTTCCACAGTGTCCTGGGCTGCCCCCATCACAACCCTGACACCTCCTCCTTTCCCTGCCCCAATTGTAACTGTCTCCCCCACTGGACCACGGTCCCTGTCAAGGCAGGAACCAGGTCCCTCTTAGTCACTGCGTTGTCCCCAGCGTGCCTGGCACATAGTAGGAACTCAAGAAACATCTGTCAAACGACTGAATGGTGGACATACAGGCAGAGAATCAGAAATGCAGACAGAAATTGGGAAACAGAGGGGAACCCACTTATAAACTTGAAGCCCAGGCAGCCCAAGGGGTGCCTGGCCCAGACGCCCACACTGACGCAGACCACCCACAATTCTTTCATGAAAAGGAGCCTGAAAAACTGGTGGGGATGGGGAATAGTGGCTCCAAGAGATACAGCCTGGCAGGGGAAGAAAGGGGATAAGGGGTAGACCCAGATCTTTGATAAATGGATTAGGAGAGATAAGAACCACAAGTCTTCCCTCCCTGCTGGGTATGCTCCCCTTCGATGATTTCTCCGAAGGAAATGGAAGACGACTTTTAAAATTACTAGCCTAGGGACTCCCCTGGTAGTCCAGTGGCTGAGACTCTGCGGAGTTCCCAGTGCAGGGAGCCAAGGTTCGATCCCTGGTCAGGGAACTAGATCCCACATGCTGCAACTAAGAGTTCGCATGCTGCAACTAAAAATAGATCCTGCATACCGCAACTAAGACTCAGTGCAGCCAAATAAATATTAAAAAAAAATACTAGGCTAAGCTTTTCATTTGCATTCCTCCTCTCCTTTCACCCCTCAACACTTCACACCCATTTTTTTTAAAGTCTTTATTGAACTTGTTACAATATTGCTTCTGTTCTTTTTTTAAATATATATAAACGTGTTTATTTTTGGCTGCGCTGGGTCTTTGTTGCTGCATGCGGGCTTTCTCTAGTTGCGGCGAGCGGGGGCTACTCTTCGTTGCGGTGCTCGGGCTTCTCATTGTGGTGGCTTCTCTTGTTGTGGAGCACAGGCTCTAGGCGCGCGGGCTTCAGTAGTTGCGGCACGTGGGCTCAGTTGTTGCGGCTCGCAGGCTCTAGAGCACAGGCTCAGTAGCTGTGGCGCACGGGCTTAGTCGCTCCGCGGCATGTGGGATCTTCCCGGACCAGGGCATAAACCTGTGTCGCCTGCATTGGCAGGTGGATTCTTAACCCCTGTGCCACCAGGGAAGTCGCCACACCCATTTTACAGATGAGAAAACTGAGGCTCAGACAGACGTCCCTTGCCAGAGGACAAGCAGCTAACAAGAGGCGGATTCAAGTTTCCAACTGAGCTCCCTGTGACTTCCAATACCTTTGAGTTATTTATTCACTGGCAGGAGAGAGCCCACCTGGAGGGAAAGGTGGCTCAGTTTTCCCTCTTATCCGCCTCCTGTGTGGGTCAGGAACACAAGACGTCATCCCCGCAGCCCCTTGGGGCAGATGCGGCAGGGGAACGAGGGGATGTTTGGCAGAGGCACCAGCACATCTCTGATCTCTGGGTCCTTGCGCTGTTAGAGTCAGCTAGTATTTCCTGGCCTTGACTCTGTGGGGAAGGCAGGAACAAAGCTGATTCCGACCCTGGGGGAGCCAGGGAGCTGCCTCCGGAGCATCATCATTCATTCATTCATGAACTCATTCATTCATTCATGAACTCATTCATTCATTCATGAACTCATTCATTCAGTGGACCTGGTCTCAGGCTGAGCAATTGTGGACCCCCAAAGCTTCTGAAGCCCCTCGTCTTAAGGTGGGGGGGGGCGGAGCCACACCCTCCGAGCCCCCCGGGGTCAGTGCTGGGGCTGGAAGAATCAGACCAAAAGGGTGATTAAGTGGCAGAGGAGTTGGGACATTACCCCCAGGTCACTGGAGCCACAGTAGAGTTTTTAGAAGCGGGGAGGGTCAGATAAAAAGTCTGTGGGGGTGAGGGTGAGGGCGGTTTATTCCAAAGCAGGCTTCAGCTGCATGGGTGGGACACCAGTGGAGGGCATACATGACCTGAATAAGAGGCAGACTTGCTGGGAAGATCAGAGAAGGCCATTGCCTAGGGGAAGGAATGACAGGAAGGAGAGATAAATGCCCAGCCCTCAGAGAAGGACAGACAGGCTTGTGGTCAGGAGAGATCTGGACATCCTTTGATGCCCCCAGAGCATCCCCAGCCCCCCTCAGACGCGCCAGAACCGCGTCTCCCCTCCTCCCAGCTGGAGATCAGATGTCCCGGTGGCCGCTGTCCAGCCTCCGGAGAGGTGCTTGCTTTGATCTTCTTCTGACCCAGGTCAAAATGGGGGACGGGGGGGGCACTCAGAGAGGGAGGGTTCGGATGGAGGCTCAGAAGAAATTTCCTTAGATCCCTGGGTGGCTGTGCAGAGCCCACAGCCAAGACCAAACCCAGGCAGTTTCATGCAAGCCACTCAGTTTCCCTTTCTGTGAAATGGAGGTGAGAGAAGCAACTCTGAATAGCGTTCTTGGGAGGTCTTAGGGAGATCAGACAGGGAAAGAACTTCTTGGGCCCTGGAACGGGGTTTCTCAAGCTGGCCAGTATTGACAGTTGGCCCTGGATTGTTCTCTGTGGTGAGGGCTGGCCTGGGCATTGCAGCATCTCTGGTCCCCACCCACCCCCGGCCCCAGTCGTGAAAACCAAAATGGTCTCTAGACATCAGGTGGGGGCAGGGGAGGGGGCGAATTGCCCCGAGGTGGGAACCACTGCAGTAGAAAATCCTCTGTAACACGGGCTTCAGTCTCCGTGGACAAGACTAGCCAATGCTTGTCTGTCCTTCTGTCCTACCCTGAGGGCTGGGCATTTATCTCTCCTTCCTGCGTCACCCCTACCCCTAGGCAGGGCCTTCTCTGATCTGAGCACTATGCCGTGAAGTAAACTCATTCGAGTGAATTAAACTCATTATATCCTTCCAACGATCTCATAAAGGCAGACATGGTTATTATCCTACTTCACAGAGGGAGCAAACTGAGGTGCAGAGAGTTTTGATAAATTGCCCAAGTCACACAGCTGGGGCTCAGCGCCACCTCCCTGAGCTCCTGAGGGTCCAGCAGCAGTGGGGGTGCCCCCTCCTCAGAGGTCTGAGACCCCCGTCTCCACACCCCTTCGTTGTGGCAGCTGATACCTCTGTGTTTCCCTTTTGCCTCCTTGGCTCTTCGATGCCAATGAAAGCAATCCCCTGGGTTAAATTCACTCTGTAAAAAAGCCTGAGCAGGGCTGATCTATCCTGGGAGCACCGACAACACCCTGATCCTTCCTGGGGGTGGAGAGAAGTTGAACCACCCTATGCTGGCAAATAAGCATTAAAAACATAAACGGGGGACTTCCCTGGTGGTCCAGTGGTCAAGACTCTGACTTCCAACTCAGGGGGAGCAGGTTCCATCCCTGGTCGGGGAGCTGAGATCCCACATGCCTCGCTGCCAAAAACCAAAACATAAAACAGAAGCAGTATTGTAACAAATTGAATAAAGACTTTAAAAATGGTCCACATCAAAAAAATCTTTAAAAAAGTAAATGGGGGACTTCCCTGGCGGTCCAGTGGTTAAGACTCCGTGCTCCCAATGCAGGAGGCACAGGGTCGACCCCTGGTCCTGGTCGGGGAACTAAGGTCCCACATGAGCACGGCATGGCCCAAAAAAAATAAAAATAAACGGGAGGCACCACACCCCAGTAATTTCATGTCTTCCTACCTACCCTGGAAAAGCCAACCAGGGACATCAGACAGCAGGTTGAGAACGTTTGAAGCAGGGGCTGCAATACAGTCATATCGAGAAAAACCAGAACCTGCGTCAGCCAGGGCTCATTAAACAGGCGGTGATGCGGTCCTGCTGTGGAATGTTACCCAGCGCCAGAGGGAACGAGGCACTGCTCCGGACCTCACATATAAAACCACTGGGAGAAAGGCTATGAACTCTCAGTTTGCAGGGGATGTTCACAGCATGATGGCCATGTGATCCCAAAAAGCAAGATGTGAGCTCACATTCCTTATAGGAATACATTCACACTCGTGTGTGTGTGTGTGTGTGTTTGTGTGTGTGTGCGCGCACGCACGTGTTGTGTGTTTTTGGTTTTTTTTTTTAATTAATTTATTTATTTGTCTGTGCAGGGTCTTAGTTGTGGCACACGGGATCTTCGTTGCCACACACGGGATCTTTGGTTGGGGCATATGGGATCTAGTTCCCTGACCAGGGATCAAACCCGGGCCCCCTGCATTGGCAGCATGGAGTCTTAACCACTGGACGGCCAGGGAAGTCCTGCACGTGTTGTGTTTTGCACTGTGTCTCCCCAACATTCCTAGGTGAAAGTCCTAACCCCCAGGACCTCAGAATGTGACCTTATTTGGAGATAGAGTCACTGCAGATGTAATGATGAGTCACAGCTGGAGCAGAGTAGGCCCTAGTACTATATGACCGGTGACCTTAGAAAAAGGGGAAATTTGGACACAGACACATACGCACAGGGAACGTCATGTGCGCATGAAGGCAGAGATGCCGTGATGCTTCTATAAGTCAAGGCGTGCCGCAGATTGCCAGGGACCCCCGGAAGCTGGGAGAGCACACAGAGCATGGGACAGACTCACGGCCTCAGAAGGAACCAGTCCTGACCAAGCCCTTGATCTTGGACTTCTGGCCCCCAGAACTGTAGCCCTAGGAGACTCATAGAGTGCGTGCGTGCGTGCGTGCGTGTGTGTCTAGGAGAAGTTTTGCTAAGAAATGTAACAAGCTGACAATGGAGAGTACGGTGGAGGTATGGTGGCCTTCATACACTACTTTAATTTTGTACAAATGAAATGAATTTGCACATTATTTGCATAATAAAATTAATTTTGTAAACAAAGATATTTAAGCCATCCTTAAGAGATCTCATATTTCTAGGACCACAAATCGGGATACTCTTCCTGTTTTCATACTTTAAAAATTTCCAAATGGAGCATAGAAATGAATGCAAAGAAACTAGCATGAAATTATATGACATTAGACAGCTAGAGTTCCTGGTTTTACTGAGAGCTAGGACTTGAGAGAACTTTCTTACTAAGAAAAACCTATTTATAATTTGGGGGCAAAAGGATCTGCTTTTAGATAAACGTATGAAGGATGTAAAGTCAAACAGCAGAAATGCTACTTCTTACATGCTTGTTGGGGGGTGGTGTGTGTCTGGACTGCATGCACTGGACTGAATGCAATGCAGTTTGGACCCAAGACACTTTTGTTTTTTCTAGAAAATACCCACACAGCAAGGAATTTGTATCGATGCCAAAGAGCTCCAAACTTCTTTCAAAATCAACCTCAGTAGGGACTTCCCTGGTGGCACAGTGGTTAAGAATCCACCTGCCAATGCAGGAGACACGGGTTCGAGACCTGGTTCGGGAAGATCCCACATGCCGCGGAGCAACTAAGCCCGTGCGCCACAACTACTGAGCCTGCGAGCCACAGCTACTGAGCCCGCGTGCCACAACTACTGAAGAGAAGCCACCGCAATGAGAAGCCCGCACACTGCAACAAAGAGTAGCCCCTGCTCGTTGCAACTACAGAAAGCCCGCACAGCAACAAAGACCCAATGCAGCAAAAAATAAATAAAATCAATTTAAAAAAATCAACCTCAATAAATTGGAATGTTGGGATTGACATACACACTACTATTTATAAAACAGATAACTAATAAGAACCTACTGTATAGCACAGGGAATTCCACTCAATCCTCTGTAATGGCCTATATGGGGAAAGAATCGAAAAAAGAATGCCTATATGTATATGTATAACAGATTCACTTTGCTGTACACCTGAAACTAATACAACATTGTAAATCAACTCTACTCCAATAAAAATTTTAAAAATCAACCTCAAAACCTTTCATTTCTTTTTGATACACAGGAAGACCCCTAAATTCCTTGTGTGGTACCTTGGGAGTGGAAGGACAGTTTCTATGCCAACACCAGCCTTGTCAATCAAGCCAAAGAGGCGGGGCTCGGAGGGTAGGTCTTCCCCTGTCTTCTAGCTTGGAATTCTCACCTAGATATGCTAGTTTCTAACCCAGCAGAGAGGCAAGCGAGAGTGGGAAGTGCCACATCGGATTAAGCAACAGAGCAGGATGTGGAATCTGGGTCTGTCAAGATCCCGGGGAACTACTCATCTTCCTCAGCCCTGGGCTGGCTCTTCGAAATACAGGTTCATTGGGATTTAATTCACACACCAGATAATGCACCCATTTAAAGTGTACAGTTGCGTGGGTTTTAGTATATTTAAAGAGTTATGCAACCATCACCGCAGTATAATTTTGGAACATTTTGAGCACCCCCAAAAGAAACCCCGTGCCCATTAGCAATTACTCTCCATTGCCCCTCCCCAGTGATTCTCTAGCCCCAGGCAACCACTAATCCACTTCCTGTCTCTCTGGCTTTGCTGGTTCTGGACAATTCACATAAATGGAATTATACACTGTGTGGGCTTTTGTGATGGCATCTTTCATCGAGCCTAATGTTTTCAAGGCTTATCCTTGTTGTAGCATGAATCAGCAATTTATTCCTTTTTATGGCCGGTGATATTCTATTGGATGGATGGACCACAGCATTTATCTGTTCATCAACTGATAGACATTTGGGTTGTTTCCGCTTTTTAAAAAATTTTTTTAAATTTTTATTTATTTGGCTGTGCTGGGTCTTGGTTGCGGCAGCCATGCTCCTTAGTTGCGGCTCGCCGGCTCCTTAGTTGTGGCATGCATGTGGGACCTATTTCCCTGACCAGGGATCGAACCCTGGCCCCCGGCATTGGGAACACAGGGTCTTAACCACTGCGCCACCAGGGAAGTCCCTGTTTCCACTTTTGCACTAGTGTGAATCTTGCTACTGTGAACATTCATGTACAAGTGTCTTTGTGGACATATGTTTTTAATTCTCTTGGGTATATCCCTAGGAGTGCAATGGATGGATCACATGGTAACTCCATGGTTTGTTTTTTTAACCTTTTGAGGAACTGCCAGACTGTTTGCCAAGGCTCCTGCACCTGCCTGTTAGAAATTTACATGATTCATTTATTTGTTTATTCAACATATATGTATGGAGAGTGCCTGTTCTGGGTGCTGGGAATATAGCATTGAGCAAACAGGCAGCTCACAGGGAGCAAACGAACATATGGAGAAAAGATAAGACGAGGTGGGGTACAAGCCTGGGAAAGTCTCACTGAAAAGGGGGCCATTTAATCTGGGGGAAGGGCACTCCAGGTGGAAGAAAGCGCGAGTGCAAAGGCCCAGAGGTGGGAATGAATGAAATGTAGGTATCTGAGGAACATCGAGGTAGCCGGTGCTGAGTGAGGAGGAAAGTGCAGGGAGGTGAGAGCCGGAAAGTGATGTCGGCAGATTGTTTAGGTTCTAATGGGCCATCATGAGCACCCAGTAACCACAACTAGCATCCTGGGGTCAGAGGCAACCCCAGTCCAGGCTGTAAGAAGACCAGGCTGCTGCCTGGGGATCCCCAAGATCCCAGGGCAGAGTCTCCTGGCCCTCCATCTTCACGAGGTCCTTGCAATTTTCCTGTCCACACCACCTTTTCCTAAATGCTTCCAGCCCAGCTCCCGGTCTCATCCTCGCAGCATCCCAGCCTCCTGGTCCTGAACACCGTGCAAAATCTCCATTGCACAGGAGAGAAAGCAGAGGCCCCTTCACAGGAAGGAGAGTAGCCCCTGCATCCAAAGGCCCCCGGCTCAGAGCAGGGCGGGGCACGGCGGGGGCGTCGGGGGCTACAAGTCCTGTCAATAAACGGGAAATTTCCCCTCCAGGTTTGCTAAGAACAGGTCCCCACCTTGCCGTGGGGTAAGGGGCTGCTCCGAAAGACCTTAATCCCTCCCCTACCAACCTGCCGCCGTCCCAGGGTAACTAGGGCGGGGCTCAACTCGGAGTCACAGGTCCCCGGATCCTGCAGGGGCGGGGAGTCTCGCCTTCAGAGGGGGAGGAGGAGTCCGCGCCGCGCCTACTGGCCCTTTAAGAAGCTCCTCCTTGCGATGCTTCAAAGCATCCTGATTGGTCCCGAGAGCCACCGAGCGCAGCCGACCTGATTGGTCCCGAGAGCCGCCGAGCGCAGCCGAACTTGACGCACCCGCCCGCAGCGTTCCCTACTTACCTCCCACGCGGCTCAGCGGCCGCCCCAGCCAATCACCAACGGGCGCGCCGACCCTCATCTACATGGTCACGCCCCAGGGGAAGGGCATACCCAATCCGACCGCTCGCCGAACCGTCATTAGCATGCCGGGGGCGGGACAGGGCGGGGCGGACGGCAGCGGTGGGCGGCAGGGGCGGGCTCGGGGAGGTTGGTTGGAGCGTCGTAGCAGCCGAGAGGTCCGGGAAAGTTTCTTTGGAGGTGAAAACAGCCGCGGAACTCGGGGCCCTGCGAGGCGGCGGGGGCACGGGGGTCCAGGGGCCGGTGCGGGGCCCTTCTCGGGCCGGGGGGGTGCGGACCCGGGCCTCCTGGGGGGGCGATTGCCCAACAAAGGATCCTTGGGGCGCCTGCCCTCGAGGGCCTCCCCGCCCCCGGTTCCGGCCCCCCCAGGCGCCCCGGACCCGGCTTTCCGGGGCTCCCTAGCCCGGCCCCGTCGTCACCGGCTTGGGCGGCCCTCATCGGCCACGCGTCTACGTTCCAGGTGCGGCCGGGAGTGGCCATGTCCCACGGTCCCAAGCAGCCCGGCGCGGCCGCCGCGTGAGTGCGACATCCCCTCCCCCCAGCCCACTCGGAGCTGCAGCCTAGCCCCCACCTCGTCCCGTTGGAGCTCCTCAACCCCCGCCCCCCAGGGTCTTGACTTCCCCGACTTGGAGCAGGCCCTCCCCCTTAGGCCCCCACGGGCTTCTCCCCCAAACCTCCGGGCTCCAGTTCCTTTCAGGGGTCCCCTACTAGCCTCCCCTACTGCTCTTGCCCGAACCCTGGATCCTTACCTCCTCTGACCCCTGCTTCCTGAACTCAGGCCCCTAGCTGCCAGTGTTAGCGTCGTGGGGGCGTGGGTGGCCCTGGCGTCCCGTGGCTCTAGTCTCTCCCACGCCCCCTGTGGCCCCCCCTAGTGCTTCTGCCTCAACCCCCGGATCCTGACCCTCTCAGAGCCCTCCTCTGAGGGAGGACTCAGGGCCCTCTCTGCCAACTCCGCCGTCGGTGTTGGGAAGTGGGGGTGACCCTGGCTTCCCATGGCTCCAGGCCGGCGAGCGGCAAGGCTCCAGGACAGCATGGGGGCTTCGTGGTGGCTGTCAAGCAAGAGCGCGGCGAGGGCCCGAGGGCCGGAGAGAAGGGGTCCCACGAGGAGGAGGTGAGAGTCCCTGCACTGTGGTGGCGGCGGCCCTTAGTCTTGAAGCTCCGCCCCGAACTCAATTTGAATTCGTTGTGGCTCCGCCCGCAGTCCAGATTTCCCTCCAGACGCTGAGGCCCCGCCCCGTGCCAGATACCACGCCCCAAGAGCTCCACTGCCACTCTAAGTCCAGGCCCCGCCCACTGCCCAGGGATCGAAGCCAGTACGGAAGCCACGGCCACAACGAGGCCACACCCACAACACAAGCCCGCCCCATCCCTGGGCTGATCCTCTGTCCCCAGTACTTCTCTGATCCCTTTACCCCTGGCCAGGGGTCTCTTAACCACACTCCCCCAACCCTGAACCCTGACCAGGCCATACTTGCAGGCCTTCTGGGTCCTACCTCGTGGTTAGGCCCCGCCCAAGTCTTTCAGGGCCCCGCCCCTTCCCCTCTGGGCCCGGCCCCAGCCCTCCAGGCCCCTCCCAACGGCGAGGCTGGGTTCTGCAGCCGGTGAAGAAGCGAGGCTGGCCCAAAGGCAAGAAGCGGAAGAAAATCCTGCCGAATGGGCCCAAGGCACCTGTCACCGGCTACGTGCGCTTCCTGAACGAGCGGCGCGAGCAGATCCGGACGCGCCACCCGGACCTGCCCTTTCCTGAGATCACCAAGATGCTGGGCGCCGAGTGGAGCAAGCTGCAGCCGGCAGAGAAGCAGGTGGGGACGGCTCGGGACAACTGACCTTCCCTCACCCACTCAGATACCCACCTGCAGCCACTTACCCCAAAGGAACAGGTGTGGAGGGTCCTTCGTTCCTCCTGGACTCCAGGACCTGGAGAACTGACCACCCATTAGCTCTCTCTAGCTTGTTGAAGGGAGGGGAGAGTAGCAGTAGGCTGGAATAGACATAAAATTTAATAAACAACGTTAGACTAAAGAAGTAGGGGTGGGGGCTGGATTTCTGTTAGAAACCTTATGGTTTTTAAGTTCTGGTAATTAACTTAAAAATTGCAAAAACATCAAGGAAACGTTAGCACCAGCTTGCACCCTCTACCCTGGGATTTCAACAAGCAAAATGCATTCGGGAGGGCAGTCCAGCCTGGAGGTGGGAGCCTGCAGACATTCAGACACCAGGGAGTGGTTTATAAAGGCTGGAATTGGGATGAGGTCGGTGAGGTCAGGGAATTGGGAGGTAGCCTGAGCAGCAGCCTGAAGGGTGGGGTTTTGTCTGGAGGGCAGTAGGGCGCTGTGGGAAGGTGCAGCACAGTGAGCTGACTGATGGAGATGGGGTCTTGGCCTGCGAGGGCTACCCTGCCCCTGGGCTGGGCCAAGCCTTCTCATGCTGTCCCCGCCAGCGGTACCTAGACGAGGCTGAGCGGGAGAAGCAGCAGTACATGAAGGAGCTGAGGGCGTACCAGCAGTCAGAAGCCTACAAGATGTGCACAGAGAAGATCCAGGAAAAGAAGATCAAGAAAGGTGCGAAGGGCCCCAGCCCCCAGGCAGCTGAGTGCCTGCTCTGAGATAGGTGACACAGGCAGACCAACCTACCCCCTCCAAAGGGCTCTCACGGTCCCGTGGGAACGAGACACACATAACCAGACAGTTGTGAGTGAATAGGGCTGGTCAGCGCTGAGATTGGGCACACACAGATGCGGGGGCGGGGGGAGGGGGCCAGGTGGGGATCTTGACCCAGGATGAGTAGGGCTGACTAGGGGAGGGGAATGATGGTGTTCCAGGCAGGGGGAACAGCACGTGCAGAGCAAAGCGTGGGGTCCGAGGAGACCTGGGAGGCTCACCCTGCCCTCCTCCCTCCCCCACCAGAGGACTCCAGCTCCGGGCTCATGAATACCCTTTTGAATGGACACAAGGTAAGCTTCCCTCCTCCATGGAGGACACCTGGGCAAGAAAGGTCTGGAGGTACTTAGACCTCTGGGTGAGTGAGGACCGTCGCTCCTGGGATGAAGTGAGCGCCCGGTCCAGATGTGTGCAAGCAGAGGCTGGACAGCCACACAATGGGAAGGCTGTAAAATGGACTCTGACCCAGGTGGCCTGAGGAGACCCTCCCAAGCTTAGGGGATGTCCCAGAGGGGGTGTGGCTGCCCTCCCACCCTCTCCCAAAAATATTGCCACCTTGTCCTGTCGTCCCAGGGTGGAGACTGTGACGGCTTCTCCACTTTCGACGTCCCCATCTTCACGGAAGAGTTCTTGGACCAAAACAAAGGTGAGCGCTGACCATAGGTTCTTGGAGCAAGTGTTGGGCCCAGAGGGCGCCAAGGGGGTAGGCAGTGGGTGCCTTCCTCCCCTGCCCCCGTAGACCAGAGAGCTGCGGTGTGGGGCTGGAGGCAGAGCAGTGACGGAAGGCCTGGCGTGAGGCACAGCGAGGGGCAAAGCGCGGCTGAGGGAAGGCAGGGAAGCGCCAGGATCTGACCCGGCTCCCCGCCTACAGCGCGGGAGGCGGAGCTGCGGCGCCTGCGGAAGATGAACGTGGCCTTCGAGGAGCAGAACGCGGTGCTGCAGAGGCACACGCAGAGCATGAGCAGCGCGCGCGAGCGCCTGGAGCAGGAGCTGGCGCTGGAGGAGCGGCGGACACTGGCGCTGCAGCAGCAGCTCCACGCGGTGCGCCAGGCGCTCACCGCCAGCTTCGCCTCGCTGCCGGTGCCGGGTGCGGAGGCCCCGCCCCCAACCGCCCTAGCCCCGCTCCTCCCACCCCCGCGAGTCCCGCCCCGCTAACTCCGCCCTCGACTACTTCGGGCTCCGCCCAGGCTACCGCGAGTCCCGCCCCCTCTGGCCCGGCTCCGCGAGCCCTACCCCTCACCCCCTCACCAGTCTCTTCACAAACCTTCACCTCCTTCCCCTTCGCCACGCCCCTGCGGACCCCGCTCCCGGCTACCCGAGCCCCTCCCGCCCCGCTGCCCGACCTTGCTGCGCCAGCCCCGCCCACGCTGGCCCTCGCGCCCCGCCTCTGACCCCTCCCCTCATGCCAGTCTTCCGCGTTCTTTCCTCAGCTGAGCTGGGCCAACTTCCCCTCCCCCACTAGCCCCCGTATCCCCCCCCATCACGACCCCGCCCTCTCCAACTTGCTTCATCTGACCCCTGCCACAGCTGACCTTGATTTCCCCGGGTCCAGACACCCTGACCGCGCCCGCCCGGCCCCACTGAGGTGCGCCCCTGACCCTCTCCCCAGGACCCCGCGCTTACAGACCCCCACCCTCTGACCTCTGCTTCGGTGGAGACCCCACCGCGGTGACTCCTCCGCTGGGCTCGGCTGACGGGTCCCTCCCCCCCAGGCACAGGCGAGACGCCCACGCTCAGCACCCTGGACTTCTACATGGCGCGGCTGCACGGTGCCATAGAGCGCGACCCCGCGCAGCACGAGAAGCTCATCGTCCGCATCAAGGAGATCCTGGCCCAGGTCGCCAGGTGTGTGCCCCAGCCGGTCTGCCCCCAGGCCCGTTCAGCCCAGCTGGGGCTGCCTTGCGTAGGGGCTGCCTCAGGCTAGACCTTCGCTGGCGGGACCCGGCGAAATAGACTAGCTTTAGGCCTCCAGCGGGGTTTCTGGGGTCTGTGGGCGCTGCCCAGTGGGATCTGGCTGCCGGCTCTTTTTCGGAGGGCACAGCCCATGCGGGATCTATTAGGTGGGGCTGGTTTGATGCAGGTGGCTGATGGCCTAGCCCCTGGGGGCGCTGATTCGGCCTGGTACTCTATTACGACTCTGGTGAATCATCCAGTACTCCCTTGGCCCAGGGGACCCGAGCTTCCCCAAAGCTTCGGGGTGGGTTTTTCTGGGTGGCTCCCAGCTGCCCAGGATAGGTGGGATCAACTCCAGGCTCCCCACCCTGGCATCTGAAGGAGCAGAGAAGGATGGCCTCTAGGGTACCCAGGAAGGGGGTGGGGTTGAGAGGTGATGGGGGTCCCCCCTCACAGATCTCCTCCCTTCTGTCACAGTGAGCATCTATGAGGGTGTCTGCTGCCCCATGATCCAGAGAAGACCAAGCCCTGGTCACGGCCCCTCCCCCACCCCCACCCCATGGAGGAGGGGTGTGGGTCCATCCTTTGGGGCCAGGCCCAGTCCTGCACCTTGGGGGCTCCAGCCCCCCTAAAATTAAATTTCTACAGCATCCCTCTAGCTGTCAGTCTCCCCAGCACCCCAACCCAGAAAAATCGCCCACCATGCACAGTGCACAGAACCCCATGGCCCCAGGGCCCACCACAGGGCATGTCACACTACACGGATGTGGGAACAGCACGCATGGACAGCGTGACCCGGGACAGGAGGAGACCCGCAGCCGCTCATCCGCCCAGTGTGGGGAGAGTTACACACCCTACACCGGCTCTCCAGGACCAGTCCCTGGACACAGGGCAGAGAAAACCCACACCTGACACACTGGGACTCCTGCCTGGCAGGTGCCACCCTAAGTGCCCACACGGCCAGGCACGCCGCAGGGACACACTCTCACACTCCGGGCGGGGCCCTCTGCCCCAGAATGGGGGGGCTGGTACTGACCACCCTACCCTCATCCAGCTGAGGGACCCCCGTGGAGGGGGCCCCTTTGCCACTGCTCAATTGGACTTTTTAAATAAAAATGGAATTTGAATTTCAAGCTTGTGCCTGTGTGTCTTTTGGAGGGAAACAGGCCAGGACCCTCTGTTGGGGTCCTAAGCCTACTCGCCCCAGCCCCTGGCAACCAGAAATCCACTTTCTTTTTTTTTTTTTTGGGGGGCCACACCACGTGGCACGTGGGATCTTAGTTCCCCGACCAGGGGTGGAACCCATGCCCCCTGCATTGGAAGCCCGGAGCCTTAACCACTAGACCACTAGGGAAGTCCCACAAATCCTCTTTCTGTCTCTGGATCTACCTGTTCTGGACATTTCATATAAATGGAATCACATGCTGCGTGCCCTTTTGTGTCTGGATTCTCTCACTGAGCGTCGTGTTCTCAAAGTTCATCCACGTTGTAGTGTATGTCAGTGCTTCATTCCTTCTTCTGGCTGAATAATATTCCACTGTGTGGATGGCCCACATTTTGTTTATCCAGCATCTGTTGATGGCCATTCAGGTTGTTCCCACCTTTTGGTTGTTGTGAATCGTACTGCTGAGAACATGCATGTACAGGTTTTTGTTTGAACACCTGCCCTCACTTCTGGGTCGATCCTGAGAAGCAGACTTGCTGGGTCAGATGGCAATTCTATGCTTAACTTACTGGGGAACGCTCTCAGAGACTTAAGCCTTTAATGGAATGTTTGGGGCAGCTTAAAAATTCTAGGGAGTAATTTGACAAGCACTGATGTTACCGGTTGAATTTTGTCCCCTCCAAAGAAAATCTTGAAGCCCTGACCCCCAGAACCTCAAAATGTGACCGTATTTGGCAACAGGGTCACTGCAGATATGATTAGTTAAGATGAGGTCATGGAGTGGGGCAGCCTCTAATCCAATATGACTGATGTCCTTATAAGAAGATAAAGATTTGGACACAGCTGCAGAGAGGAGACAGCCATGTGACAACGGAGGCAGACACAGGCAAAGCACGCCTCCAAAGAATGCCAAGGATGACCAGCCACCAACAGAAGCCAGGAGGGGCAGGAAGGATGCCACCCAGGGTGTCAGAGGAGCTTGGTCTTGCTGATTTCTAGCCTCCAGAACTGTGAGAGAGTAAATTTCTGTTGTTCATGAGCCAGCCAGTTGGTGGTACTTTGTTACGGTTGTCCCAGGAGACTCGAAAAACGATACTCTCACACACCCACGTCCAAGTGTGTGCTCCCTCCTCTCACGCCCTCCCTGCCTCCGTACCCTCATCCCAAATTTGGAGTTTACCATTCCTGGGCAGGTCTTTACCTACTTTTAGCACAAAAGGATGTCTTCCCACAAGAGTACCATCCTGATGGATTTTTTTTTGGTTCGTTTTCTAAAGGTTCGAAAGTAGACGACTCTGTGGTTTCTAGTTTAATCACAAAGTTGTGCAACCACCAGCCCAACTTAATTCCAGAACATTTTCATCACCCCCAAAACAAACCCCCCTCCCATTAGCCATCACTCCCCATCCTCCCCTCCCCCAGCCCCAGGCAACCACGAATCCACTTTCTGTCTCCATGGATCTGCCTGTTCTGGACACTTCATCTAAACGGCATCACACGCTACGTGGCCTTTGTAATCTGGCTTCTTTCAATGAGCATCGTGTTTCCAAGGTTCATCTGTGCTATAGTGTGTATCCCATTTTGCACGTTTTTAAACTTTACATAAATTTTCTTACATCGTCCAAAGCCTTCTGCAACTTGCCTGTTTTCATCAATGGTTGGTTTCTGAGATTCATCCAAGGCGAAAGGCCTCTCTTTGGAGCTGCTATATGACATTCCACTGCTGTTTATTGAGCCAACCATCGTTCCTGTCGGTGATGCCTAGATGCTGTGTTCCCAGGGGATTCTGAGAGACGCCTCCTGGTGCCCAGAACTTCCTTCTAATTTATCTGTAACCCAGTGTGCCCACTGTGTGCCAGGATACAGCAGGGGATGAAAGAGACCAGAACTCCTGCCCTCCTGAAACTGACATTCCAGTTGAGGAGACAGAGGAAACACAAGATGAATAAATATACTATCTGCTATGTCAGGTCATGCTCAGTGTTAGGGAGGAAAAAAGCCAGAAAGAGAGATTGGGAGGTGGTGATAGGAGGTGACAGCTGAGCCAAGAGCCGAAGGAGGTGAGGGAGTGAACCACTTGGAGATCTGGGAGAAGATGTTCCAAGTGTAGGGGCACAGCCTGTGCAAAGGCCCTGGGGCAGGATAGTGCCTGGTGTGTTGAATGAACAGCAAGGAGGTCCGTGTGTCTGGAGCAGAGTGAGCGAGGGGGAGAGAGGGAGGTGGGGAGGGCAGGGAGGGGACGGGGCAGGTTGTGCAGGGCCTTGTGCGTGGAGGGGAGGACTTGAGTTTTTACCCCGAGGGAGGTGGGAGTCCTGGAGGGCTGTGGGCAGAGGATGGACACGTTGTGGCTCAGTTTATACCAGGGTAAGCGTCCTCCCCACCTCTTATGGTTGTTGCAAGGATTAAATGAGTGCGCCCAGCAGAGAGCAGGCGCCCGGGCACCCACGGCTGCCCCATCCTTATTTGTGATCCTTATTTTTCCCGCTCCCCGGAGAGTTCACAGCTGGCCCTGGCAAGGCCGGCACACCTGGGGCCAGCCCCCCCGCCCCCCTGCCCTCCCCCCCCCACACCCCCGCACTCCGCGGTGTCGCCTTCCCGGGAGGCTCGGGTTCCCGGATCCCCTTACCCCGACGGCTCGGCTGTCGCTCCTTGGGCCGGGGGAGGGGAGGCTGCAGGAAGCGGCGGATCCGGCGGCTGTGGCCGTGGCCCCGGTGGCCGAGCTCCTCCTGCCATGGAGACCACAGCGGCCCGCGAGGCCCGGGGGGCCGAGGCCCCGCGCCTGCCCGCGCCCCCGCCCTCGCCCGCCGAGCCCCCAGCCGCGTCCCCCAGCCCGGCCGCGCCCCGAGCCCGCCCGCGCCTCATCTTCCGCACGCAGCTGGCTCACGGCAGCCCCACGGGCAAGATCGAGGGCTTCACCAACGTCCGCGAGCTTTACGCCAAGATCGCCGAGGCCTTCGGGATCGCGCCCACCGAGGTGAGGCCCCCGGACCCCCAGCACCCGAGGCCCACCGGCTGACCGGGGATAGGGGTGGACCCTGGACGCCGGGACTGGGGCCCCAGAACGCCCATCTTCGGATGGAGGGGACCCGATCTCCGGATCTCAGAGACGCACCTCTCAGATCCTGGGGTGTCCCTACCCGGTGGACCCCCTGCGCAAAACATGCGCACGTCTTAGGGTTAACGGATGCCTAGTTCGTCCAGGAAAACACTGGGCTGACCCAGCTAGGAGTGGACCCCAGCTCTCAGGGAAGCGCCTATGTTTCCTGGGCGCGGCTGCGGGGCTGTGGTTCCAGACAGCCCCCTTTCAGGTGAGAAGTCCGAGGCCGCGGGGGGTCAGGGGCTGGGTTGTAGGTGCGCCTCGCAGCCCCGAGGGGGCGCCAGCAGATTTAGAACAGTTTTAAAAGATCGGGGGTGACAGGGCAACGAAGGGTTAAAAGGGGAAGTCTGGGGGGTGGGAGAGGGGGCGTCCTCCTGCCCTAAGTCTCCTTCTCACCCTGCTCCCCATTCTGGGGGTCCCAGTCTCCTCGCCTCCCACCCCATTCTGAGAGGATCCCATACTCTGCCATTACACGTGACTGCGATCCTGGTAGGGGATGACTGGGGTCAGTTTCGTGCCTCTTTGCGCCTCGGTTTCCCTATCAGGCCCCTGAGCCCAACCCCCGGTTGTTCTGCGCAGACGGTGGGGGATGAATGAGGTCTGTCATTAATTTTGGGCTCCCCCTCCCCTCGGGACAGATCTTATTCTGCACCCTAAACAGCCACAAAGTGGACATGCAGAAACTCCTAGGCGGCCAGATAGGGTTGGAGGACTTTATCTTTGCCCACGTGCGCGGCGAGACCAAAGAGGTGGAGGTCACTAAGACCGAGGACGCCCTGGGACTGACCATCACTGACAACGGGGCTGGCTATGCCTTCATCAAGGTGCCCGTGGGGGCGGGTGGCTTCCCGGGTGCCCCTCTCTGCCCCTCTCTGGTGTGAACAGGACCTGAGAGGGGCCGCTGGGGTGGCCCTGTGAGTGACTCTGGGTCCCTGCAGAGGATCAAGGAAGGCAGCATCATCAACCGGATCGAGGCAGTGTGCGTGGGCGACAGCATTGAGGCCATCAACGACCACTCAATCGTTGGCTGCCGCCACTACGAGGTGGCCAAGATGCTCCGGGAGCTGCCCAAGTCGCAGCCTTTCACCCTGCGCCTGGTTCAGCCCAAGAGAGCTTTCGGTGAGGGCCACCTGGGGCCCAGGGGGCAAGCTGGTGGGGGGCGGCGGGGAAGCTCTTCCAGAAATTGGTCCTCTGCATGCACTGTGTGGCAAAGGGTGGGGGGATGGGACAGGATGGAAGGTTCTAGATGCCTCTGGTGACAGGACAGGGAGCTTCTGGCCCTGTATGAAGAACAGGAGGGTCATTTCTAGATTGTTATAGAGTTGGTCTGGGCATGGGGGTCAGGGGAGGCTTGGGAAGATTGGGAAAGGATGAGGAGGTATCTGGATCTATTTTGTAGCTGGTCTGGGAGCTTTTAAAGTACTGCTATGAGGCTCTGGTGAGTTCTTGAGAGTGACTCTCAAAGGGAGCTCTAGAATGGAGCTTTTCAAAGAGAAGTCTGTGACTGGTCCATGGATGAGATAAGGAGGTCCCCGTCGAAGAAGGATTCTTAACCTCAGCACTATTCACATCTGGGGCTGGATGACTGTTGTGGGGCGGTCTTGGGCACTGTCAGGTTCGACCTAACAGGTGCCAGTGTCTCCCCTGAGTTGTAACAATCAAAAGCGTCTCTAGGTATTGTCAATGTCACGGGGGGGGGCGCAAAATCACACTCCTCCCCCCCCCGCCCCCCATGCCAGCTGGGTTGAGAACCTTGATCTAGAATGTAGATCACCTTGTTTAGTTCAGCAGACAATTGTCTTCCATAAGCAGACTTTCTCAAGGAAGGAAGCAGGATGCTAATTTCCTTTCTGGCACAGGCTTCTTATCTCATCATGGACTGGCCCTTTGAGTCACCCTGTCCCAGAACAAGAGGTTCTAAAGGTGCCCTGGCCCATCTGGAGGGAGGTCCCAGGGGAGTGCGACAGGATGGGGTCCTAGATCTGCCCTGGAGCAGGACAGTGAACTCTGAGAGCCGTGAGCAGGTTAGGAAGAGCCAATTCTAGAGCAAGGAGCTTTCTAGATTGATCCTCTGGGAACAAGGAGAATCTTCAGCAGTCTCTTCTAGAGAAAGTCACTTTGAGAGGAGGAGGGAAATTTGAGGGAAGAAAGGATTCTCAAGCCTGGTCCCTGAGGATTCACCCATGGACATAAGGAGGACTTTGAAGGGTAGGAAGGTTCTAGAAAGGCTCAGCTGGTGGCTTCTGAGTGTTCAGGAAGATATGGATCTGCCCAGAACACATGCACCTCCCCCACTCCGTCCCCTCCAGATATGATCGGCCAGCGAAGCCGGAGCAGCAAATGCCCCACGGAGGCAAAAGTCAGCAGCGGGAGGGAGACCCTGCGGCTTCGGTCGGGGGGGGCCGCCACTGTGGAGGAAGTGGTGAGTGGAGGGAGAAGGGTGGGCAGCAGGGTCTCTTGCACCTCGGGCTCTATCGCTGACTCAGCATGACCTTGGGTAAGACCCTCTCCTTTGCCCAGCCTCAGTTTCCCTACCTGCAAAGTGGGCCCTTGTCAGTCAGGGCAGTAATGGTGGGACCGGAAGCATTGACTGATGTGTGGTCCCAGTCTGCTGTCACCTAAGGGGTGGGGGACTGGGGAGGGGGCTGGGCCGGAGTGATCCCAGGCTTCTGACCCTCTGCTTTGCTCCCTACGACCCCAGCCTAGTGAATTTGAGGAGGAGGCATCTCGGAGGGTGGATGACCTGCTGGAGAGCTACATGGGCATTCGGGACCCAGAGCTGGGTAAGGGGCCAGGGTAAGCCGGGTGGACCCTGGGGGGAGGACAGCCCATGGGGAGGAGGCAAGGGTCCCAGGGGAAGCTGGCGTCCCCCCAGGGAGCGCCCTCACCCACTTCCCCTCGGCTCGGCCTGCAGCGTCCACCATGGTGGAGACATCCAAGAAGACAGTGAGTGTCCAGGAGTTTGCACGCCATTTAGACTCCGTTTTGGGCGAGTTCGCCTTCCCGGACGAGTTTGTGGTGGAGGTGTGGGCCGCCATCGGCGAGGCCAGGGAGGCCTGTGGCTAGTCTGCCCCGGGGCCGAGCGCAGCCCCAGCCCGGAGCCCAGCCCCATGTCCCAGCCCTCCCGGCCAGTTCCCCAAGCCCAGCCCTGCTCTGGAGTCCAGAAGCCCAGATCTGAGACCCAGCCTTGCTCTAGAGCCCAGCCCAGCTCAGAGACCAAGCCCAGATCTGAGACTGGTATCACCTCCAGAACCCACACCAGTTTTGAGACTGAGCCCAGCCCCGAGACTCGGCCATGCTCTAGAACCCAGCTCAGCTCGGAGACCAAGCGCAGCCCTGAGACCACGTTCACCTCTAGAACCCATACCAGTTTTGAGACCAGGCGCAGCCCTGAGACCCAGCCCTGCTCTAGAACCCAGCCCAGCTCAGAGACCAAGCCCAGATCTGAGACCCAGCCCTCCCCTAGAACCCAGCTCAGCTCGGAGACCAAGCTCCCCTCTAGAGGCAAGGCCAGCTCTGAGATCACGTTCACCTCTAGAACCCATACCAGTTTTGAGACCAAGCCCAGCTCTGAGACCAAGCCCTGCTCTGGAACCCAGGCCAGCTCAGAGACCAAGCCCAGATTTGAGACCCAGCCCTCCCCTAGAACCCAGCTCAGCTCGGAGACCAAGCTCCCCTCTAGAGGCAAGGCCAGCTCTGAGATCACGTTCACCTCTAGAACCCATACCAGTTTTGAGACCAAGCCCAGCTCTGAGACCAAGCCCTGCTCTGGAACCCAGGCCAGCTCTGAGGCCCAGTTCATCACCAGAACCCAAGCCAGTTCTGAGATGCAACCCAGCTCCAGAACCCAGCTCTCCTCTAGAACCCAGGACAGCTCAGAGACCAAGCCCAGATCTGAGACCCAGCCCTGCTCTAGAACCCAGCTCAGCTCGGAGACCAAGCTCCCCTCTAGAGGCAAGGCCAGCTCTGAGACCACGTTCACCTCTAGAACCCACACCAGTTTTGAGACCAAGCCCAGCTCTGAGACCAAGCCCTGCTCTGGAACCCAGGACAGCTCTGAGGCCCAGTTCATCACTAGAACGCAAGCCAGTTCTGAGATGCAACCCAGCTCCAGAACCCAGCTCTCCTCTAGAACCCAGGACAGCTCTGAGGCTAAGCTGAGCTCTGATATAAAGTCAAGTTTGGGAACCCAGACAAGTTTTAAGAGGCACCCCGGCTCTGAAATCAATCCTAGTTCTGAAAGTCAGGCCAGCTTTATGACCCAGCCCTGCCTTAAAACTCGACCCAACTCTGGAACGCAAGACAGTTCCATGACCCAGTTGTACCTGGACACCTGGTCTAGCTCAGAAACACCAGTTAGTTCTGGAACCCAGGTGAGACTCAAGAAGCAGCCCAGTTCCAGAAGCCACATCAGCTCAGGATTCAAAGACAGTTCCGAAACGCAACCCTATTCTCATGCCCAGACCAGCTCAGGAACCCAGATGCACGCTGCAGAGCAGTCCAGGCCCAGACCCCACCCCCATACTAGGGCCCAGCCCAGCTCCAATGATGAGTCCAGCTCAGAGACTGAGCCCAGCTCTATACCCCAGACTAGCGCAACAAGCAGATCTATCTCCAGAATTCAGACAAGCTCTGGACCCCCATCCATCTCTGGGGCAAGGCCCGCCTCCAGAGCTCCACTTGATGCCAAGACCCACCCTCACTGCAGAACACAGAGCAGCTCTAGAACATCATCCAGCTCTGGGACCCAGACAGACTTCAAGGCTTGGCCAACTTGCAGAGTTCAGTCCAGCTCAGGCACTCCACCCAGCTCCAGAACTCAGCTCAGTTCTAGAGCGCAGGCCGGCTCTGAAATCCCATCAAGCTCTAAAACACAGTCAATTGCTGAGACCTACTTGAGTTCCAGAGTCCAGCTAAAGTCTGGGCCTGGGACCCAGACCAATGCAGCAACAGACTTAAGCTCCACAGCTCTGTCGAGCTCTGAGAGCAGGCCCAGCTCCAGAACCCAGCCCTGCCTGGGAACTCAAAACACCTCTGGGACCCAGCTCGTCTCAGAAACCCTGCAAAGCTCTAGAAACCAACTCCAGACCACACCCCCAGGCAACTCTGCTATTGAGCCGGACTTTGGGAGACAGACCAGCTCTGGAACTCCGCTCATCTCTACAGCCCAGCCCAGCTCTGGGACCCAGACCAGTTCAAGAATACAGCCCAGTTCTGGAACCCAACCCAGCTCCGGAACGCAGACCAGTTCTGGAACCCAGCTCATCTCTGAGACCCAGCCCAGTGCAATAATGCAGCCCCTCTCTGGAGTCCACCTCATTTCTGAAACCGAAACCAGCTCCAGAACACAGACCAGTTCTGGAACCCAGCTCAACTCTGAGACCCAGCCCAGCTCTGGGACCCAGACCAGTGCAAGAATTCAGCCCAGCTCTGAAGCCCAGCTCAGCTCCAGAACCCAGTTCAGCTCTAGAATTCAGTTCAGAGCTGAGACTCACCACAGCTCTGAAACCCAGACCACTTCAAGAACCCAGCCCAGCTCTGGAATCCACCTTACTTCCAGAACCGAATCTGTTTCTGAAACGCAATCCGGCTCCAGAAGCCAGACCAGCTCAAGAATACAGCTCAGCTCTAGAAATGGGCTCCGCCCACCAACCCCTGGCCTTGACCCCAGAACCCAGGCTGATCCCACTGCCCCAGCCCGACCTCAACACCCAGGCCCATCACTCAGAGCCCCACCTACAGGTCCTAGGAGGGTCTCTCACCCTCAGTCCCATGATCGGGTTCAAGGAGCCCAGGCCGATACTGGCCCAGGCCGAAGCCCATCCACTTCTGCCCTGTTCCCACGGCCGTGGTCCCCCTCCGTCCCGCAGAAACCAGCCCTTCCCCCCAAGCCCCAGCTGAGACCCCAGAAGTCCACCCCACCCACCAAATCTGTCATCCCTAGTTCTGCCACCAGGGCGGCCCTCCTGCATTCCCAGCCCCCTGAACCCTCAGCTCAGGGGCCTGCCCCCTCCCCCGAGCTCAGGGAGCCAGAGCCAGCTCCGCCGGCGTCAGAGCCCCTCCCCTACCATGGGGGGCTATAGCTTGGGGGTGACATACTTGTGGTCCCCATCCCCTCTCCTGCCCCTCCCAGCCTGGGTCCCCCAGAAGCAGCCGGTGACCTCATTCCCCCACAGGCGGCGGGGTGGGGGGCGGTGAGGGAGGGTGGACACAGGGGCTTTGGTTTCACCCGGGCCTGGCTCTGGGAGCTGTAAGCAGATCCCAGGTCTGTGGAGGGGAGGCGGGGTGAGGCGGGGCGGGGGGGGAAGTTGGGGCAGGAGGCGTTTTCCCCCTCATGTACCTCGAGGGCTCATGGGGAATAAAGGCACCTCCCACCCCTGCAGCTCTGTGTGTCGTTTTTGGGGGGTGTTTGGGGGAGAGCAGAGGAAGGGGCAGGCGTGAGGGTCTGGGGGGCTGACATGACAGCACTAGATGCTTCTTACGTGGCTACGATGTGCCAGGCACATTGTTAAGTGCTAAGCGTGCAGGTGCTCATGGACCTGCAGACGCACGGTGCTCTAGACAAACTCACTCGTTCGGCCATTCTGTCTGCCTTTACTGAGCACCTACTATGGGCCAGGAGCTGCTTGTTCAAGGCATGGGGAGTCTGAAGGGCTGAGTGAATAGATGGCTAAACCACAAGCTTATGAGGGAGTGCATCCCATCTGCCGTGGAGGAAGCAGGCGTGTACGCCATGGTCCCTGTGTGTCTTGCCCTCTCTTTTCCTCACCTGCAAGATGGGCTTAATCCCAGAACCCTCTCTTAGGGGCTGTAGGGAGGCTTCCAGGAGATCCAAGCTGTAAAGTGCTTAGGGAAGACTCAATAAAGGAACTGGGGACAGGAGCTGGAAGCCAGCCCAACCTCCACAGCCCCCCAGTCCTGCTCGGCTGCCACACGGTTGGATAGGAATATTGATACAAGAAACTTCAATAATTGACGATTTCAGAGCCAAAAGAGATTATATTTTGGCAAGAGAGGGAGTCTCTTGCCCGTTCTCATTCAACCTTTTCTAGACAGAGACTTCTCAAATTGGGCTGTCAAAGGGAATCAACTGTACCCCAGTAAGCAGGTCATATTCAGGGGTCAGAGGGGGTCAGAGTCCCCCATTTCTGGAGGATTTCTGCAAGGGGAGGCTTACAAGTCTGCTTTCCTCCAGACACCATCCCAGCATTGCCCACACCCTTCCTGGGATTGGGAGGGGCCTCTGAGTGGGGAGGGGTGGAGAGAGGGGAGGGGCTTTGGAAAGGGGAGTCAGGGAAGAGTTGGAGGGTCCCCAGGGATGATGGAAGACAGCACACAATCCTGCCACTCAAACTGTCCATCCTGCACTCCTGGCTCCTGGACTTCCGAACAGGCAGATGCGACTGACAGGGAGGACAAAGTTTAGATGGGGGACATGCTGGCAGGGTGCTCTGTCCTTCCAGAGCTGCCCCCGACATCCAGCCCTGGCCCTACTGCATCGTGGACCTGCGGGTGAGCTGGGGTTGCAGGGAGAGAGACCTGGGCCGGGTACTGAGGCGAGGGTGGAGGCGCCGGATCACCGCCCGGCGAAACAGGATGTACACCCAGGGGTCGAGGATCTGGTTCCAGGTGGCCACGCGCAGGTAGATAAGCAGCTGCTTCTCGGTGGCTCGGGACAGCTGCCCAGTCGGGCTCATGGCAGGCGGGCTCCGCAGCACCGTCTGGGCGATAAAGACCTGCGGGGGGAGGGGTGTGTGTGCGTGTGGCCAGAGCGGTCAGCCGGGGGCCAGGCCGGCCACCAGCCCTGCCCTCCACCAGTACCTGCCCGGGCCACCTGCCATCCACCGAGACCCCGTGCTGATTTTGTCCCCGAGGTGCTGTGTGACCCCGGGAGAGCTGCCTGACCTCTCTGAGCTTCAGCTGATGTGGCCGAAAAATAGCACACTTTTCCTGCTCTTCTCCTGGGCACAATTAAACGTGGTGGACAAGAGGACTTGCAGGTGCGAGCAGGTGGAATCACTGTGACTGCCAGTTTTATTATTCTATCAAACATTTATATTTTATACAAATTTTATAATATAATATCAAATTATGGTATAAAATTGTATATTAAATAATTAAATTTTATGTTGTTTATTTTAAGTCAGTTTATATTATATTAAAATTTATAGTTTATAAAATTTTGTGTTAAATAATTTTTGTTAAATTCTTATATTAAATCACTTTAATATATTTTATTAAATATTGGATTTTATATTTAATATTATACAATATATAATGTAATACGGTATTTACAGATTATCATAGAATATAATTAGTTACCTAATAATTAATATATTGTTAATTATAACTATTATATATAGTTATGTTATATATATTATATAGTATTTAAAGTTATATATGTAATTATATAATATATAACATAATTATAAGGATGTGACTATATATTACATAATGATTGATATAATTATTAAGAATTAATAATATGTAATTATAGCTATATGTTATATCGTATTTAACAATTACATAATATATATTATATAATGATTGATATATTATTAAGTATGAATGAATAATATATAACTACAGTTATATGTTATATAGTATTTAACAGTTATATAATATATAACTATATATTATATAATGATTGATATAATTGTTAAATATTAAGTAATAATATGTAATTATAGTTATATGTTATACAGTATTTAAAAATTATATAATGATTGATATAATTATTAATTCTAATCTAATCTAATTAATTATAATTATTATATTTCATAATTATAATAAAATTTATACTATAGTTAATATAATTATATTCATATTGTATTGCATGTATTATACTAAAATAAATTTTTTCTTTTTTTTTTGGCTGCACCATACAGCTTGCGGGATCTTAGTTCCCTGACCAGGGATTGAACCTGTGCCCTCAGCAGTGTAAGTGCAGAGTCCTAACCACTGGACCGCTAGGAAATTCCCCCACAATTATTATTTTAAAATTGTTTCCTGAGCACCTAGTGTGCTGGGCAATTCTGGGGACACTGCAGTGGCCAAGACAGACCCAGGTCCCACTTGCACAGGTTCACAGGCTCACAGCCCCATTAGGACAGGTGACCAGGTGGTTGCAGCTTGGCGGTGGGAGTGGGGGTGACCTAGCAGTGATGGAGGCACCGTTGGAGCCCAGAGTAGGAGCCTGACCGGGCTTGGGAGAGGTAACCAGATGGCGAATAGGAGTTTCCCAGGTGAGTTTGAAGGAAGTGTCTGTGGGCCTTTCTTCTGGGACAATAGGGAGCTATGGGAGGTTTTAGAGCAGGAGTTGCCTCATGGGCCAAATCTGGCCTGCCACCTGTTTTTGTTTTGCTTTGTTTGCTTTATTTTTGCCTTTTGGGTTTGTTGTTTTGCAAGGAATGTTTTTACATGTGTCAATGGTGAGAGAAAAAAATTAGAAAGCATATTTTGGGGGTTTTTTAATTTAAAAAAATTTTTATTTTTATTTTTTATTTTTTGGCCATGTCACGCAGCATGCTCAACTAGGGATCGAACCCACACCCCCTGCAGTGGAAGCACGGAGTCTTAACCACTGGGCCACCAGGGTAGAGGCCTAGAAAGCATATTTTGTGACGTGACAATGACATGAAATTCAAATTTCAGAGTCCGTAAATGAAGTCCTATTGGTGCACAGCCACGCCCGTTTGTTTCCATGTAGCTTTCATGCCACAGCAGCAGAGCTGCGTCGTTGTCACAGAGACTGTGTTTAAAGGGTTTACTATATGGCCTTTTAGGAAAAACTTTGCTGCCCAAGGGGACCAGGAATCGTTTAATGATTCAGTGATTCTACCTAGGATGCCTTCCTGGTTTTTACCTAACAGTTCAACTTCTATTTATCCTACAAAGCCTCAGTTCCAATGGCTCAGAGCAGGGCAGGGCTCATCCTGGCTATTTCAAGAGAGTCAAGGCTGGAGGGCAGGGAGAAAGAAGAGGCTGAGACAGATCCTTGTCAGGGACCTCTTGGTGAAGGTGACATTTGAGGTAAGACATGGAGGAGTGAGGGAGTGATCCATGTGGAGATCTGAGGTGGGGGAAAGCATTCCAGGCAGAGGGTACAGCCCAGTGCAAAGGTCCTGGGGCAGGACCGGGCCTGGCATGTTGGAGGAACAGCCAGGAGGTCCATGTGTCTGGAGCAGAGTGAGCGAGGGGGAGAGAGGGAGGAGGGGAGGGCACGGAGGGGACGGGGCAGGTCGTGCAGGGCCTTGTGGGTGGCAGGGAGGACTTAGGCTTTTACCCTGAGGGAGGTGAGAGCCCTGGAGGGCTGTGGGCAGAGGGGGGACCTGACTCAGGTGCTCACAGGCACCGTCTAGATGCTGCTCGATAAATAATAATGATAATAATTACAAGTGAATATAGAAATGGCCTCAGCTCGACACAGATGTAGAGAATAAACGTATGGACACCAAGTGGGTAAAGTGGCGGGGTGGGGCGGTGGTGGTGGGATGAATTGGGAGATTGGGATTGACATACATACACTAATATGTATAAAATAGATAACTAATAAGAACCTGCTGTATAAAATAAATAATAAAATACAAAATAAAATACAAAAAAAGAAATGGCCTCAGCTCTATGAGACCAGGCCTGGGAGGGACACCCCAGGTACAGAACAGAAGCACATTTCTCAGCCGGAAGCATCATCCTGTAACTGCCACTCCCCTGGGACCCATCAGTGCCTGCAGCTTCACGTATCACAAAAAAAATTATGTTCCTTTCTTTTTTTTCTCCCACCACCGACACACGTAAAAATATTCTTAGCAAAACAAAGCAAACCAGATTTGCAATCTTCCTATCCCACAGGTTTAGCTTTTGTTTTAGCCCTTATCACCTCCTAATATCTACCACTTCACTTATTTATATACTATGTTTATTTTCTGTCTTCCCCACGACCTAAGAGTTCCAGGAAGTCAGGCAGTTTTGTCAGCTTTGTTCCCTGTGCAGTGCCTAGACCAGAGCCAGCAACACACTCATACATAGCTCAGTAAATGTTTGTTGAAGGAACCAATGAACAAATGAGTTCATGTCATCATCCTGACAGTCACTCTGAGAGGCTGGCACCTTTTTAGTCATCCCCATAATAGGGGGAGATTGAGGCTGGAGGAGATTGAGGCTGGAGATTGACCCGTAGCCAGAGTCACATGATAAGTCCTTGTTGGATGTGGGCTGGAAACCAAGTATCTGATTCCAGTCTCCAGACTTGTCGCCATACAGTCAGAAATGGAAAAATAACCACTCCAAGTGGCCAATTACATCAATCAGTGGAAGGACTTCAGCAAGCTCCCCTGACTCAGGGAAGATCTGTGCAAGGCTAGGGTCCAGCCCAGAACTAGGCACAAAGTAGAAATGATTCAGTAATTGTACCTGGAATGTCCTCCCTGCTTTTCTCTGGCAGGTAAACTCCTCTTCATCCTTCAAAACCCCAGCTCCAATGCCCCTCTTCCAGAAAGCCTTCCCTGATATCCCAGGGAGAGCCTGGGAGCCCTTCCCTGGGCATCTCAGTCCCAGGACACTGCCTCTGCCCCAGTCCTGCCCCCAGTTTGGGATTATCTGTGTCTTGCTCATGGGTTCCTCAAGGAAGGACCCTTGAACACTGGGGTCATGCCCACATTTTCTTGGGCGGACAAGAACCTGAGGGTTATGAATTCATTCGGGAGGAACCGAGGCCCAGTCACCAAGGGTGGGTGGGAGACCCCGGCAGCCCCTGCCCCCGCCACTCACCAGCAGCGGCATCCAGCAGATGCTGGCCACCACCATGATGCCCGTGAGCTGAGCCATCATCTCGACCTCGCAGTCCCGTGGGCGCTGCTGAGCGGCCTCCTGCCCGTGGTAGACGTGGCACAGGGTGGCCACGCTGATCGTGTTGAGCAGGAAGGAGAGCCCCACTGAGAGGCTGCCAAGGAGGGTGAAGAGCAAACCGAAGGCCACATCCCCTGGCTCGGCACCGAGTGTGAGGAAGCACCAGGAGCCCGGGTACTGCACGGTGTAGCGACCCACACCCAGCAGGGGCAGCAGGCCCAGCGCCAGCGCGGCGGCCCACACCAGCCCCACCGTGGTCCAGGCCCGGCGCTGCGAGGAGGCTGCGGGCCGTGAGAAGGGCCGGGTGATGCCCAGGTAGCGCTCCGAGGCCATGGCGGCCCCCAGCAGCAGCGGGCACAGGCCAAAAAAGACCATGATGACGCCCATGAAGTGGCAGAGGCTGCAACCGGGGTCCACGACCTGCCAGTCAAAGAGGGCGGCGTGCTGGGACACCACGATGGTGCCAGTGACCAGCAGCCCCATGAAGTCAGTGATGACCAGGCCGCAGAGGAAGGTCAGGAAGGAGGATCGCACATGGGAGCTGCCCTGCCGTGCACTCACCAGCACACTCAACGCCAGCAGGTTGGAGGCCAGGCCCACCAGGCAGAAGGAGGCTGCGAACCAGGGGGAGGCGATCAGGCGCCGTTCCTCCAGCGTGATGTTTGTTGGCCGCAAACAGGGCCCCAGAGAACTGCCATTGGGCCACATGGCGCCAGAGCGGAGTGGGGAGGGTCACCACCCCATCAGGCCAAGGCTGCAGGTAGGGTGGACTGGCACTGGCTCAGGCACACCTGGGGAGGGTGGTGGCGGAAGAGAAGATTTGCTGGTGATTCATTCTGCATTTTAGTCTGAGCAGCCCTGGTGAACTCCTACACAACCTTCAATGCCCCAGCTCAAATATCCCCTCCTATAGGAAGCCTTTCCTGACCTATCTCACTCCCTACTCAGTAAGTATTACTATTACTACTATGACTAGCTCCAGCCCTGTCCTGCCCAGGCTCAGTGACCCTCAAGGGTGAGGATCAGTTCTGTCTCCTCTGGGAACCCTGAAAGACACCAGTTAGTATTTGCCAGGTCTCAGAGAAGGGCTGAGAAGCCCCAGTTTGAACTCCAGCCCTCGTACCCACTGTGTGACCCCAGGCAAATGATTTCTTCTCTCTAAACTTCCATTTCCCTGCTGGTCATCCATCTGAGCCCTTGGTGGACTGCAGAATCCAGAACAGATTTCAGCTATTGTAAAACAGGACACACCCAGTGTGGGGAGGGCAGCTGGCTGGTGGCCAGAGGTCGCCGGTTCTCGAGCAGGCTCCAAGGTCAGCCTTGTGGGTCACAATTTGTCGTGAAATTGTGGGAGAAACCCGGCCCCATTGGTGTTTTAGGGAGAGCCTTCCTCACATGTTGGAATCGTGTAGATTCTTTTTTTCCCCCGTTTTTGTTTAATAAGAAATAAACCCAGAAATCCAGTTCCATCTGGGAGCAAAACTCAGGTCATGTGGAGCAGCAGGATCCCTAGGGACGGGCTATAAACAATAGGAGGAGGGTAATGGGCTATAAACTACCCTGTGTGGGGCTGGGGGAGAAAATTGGAGAGACATATGGGTCTGACTGCCTCGGGTGTGGACGAATCAGCCAGATATGGGGACGTCGAGTAGAAATAAAATGAGACCATTCAAAAGCCAGCTTCCAGGGGCTTCCCTGGTAGTCCAGTGGGTAAGACTCCGCGCTCCCAATGCAGGGGTCCTGGGTTCAATCCCTGGTCGGGGAACTAGATCCCACATGCATGACGCAACTGAAGAGTTACATGCCGCAACTAAGAGTCCACATGCCACAACTAAGAAGTCTGCATGCTGCAACTAAGAAGTCCGCATGCCGCAACTATTCCCCAAAAGGACACAGCAGGGAGGGCGTAAGGTCACCCAGGCGGCCGGCACCCCACCCTGGGCGCACACCACGAGCCATCCTTGTGCTGGCAGGGAGGGGGCACTGGGTGGCAGGATCAGAGTGGGCAAAGGTGGGGAGGCAGGACCATGGGAGGCACAGATGGCCCAGGCAGTTAAAGCTCAGAAAGGTCCTCTTATGATCCCCATTTTGCAAAGGCAGGGAACCTGAGGCACAGAGAGGTTAAATAACTAATCCAAAGTCACACAGCCTAGCCGGGGTGGATCTGAGATTTAAACTCGGGCCTCATTACATACAAATGTGTGTAATTGAGTCAAAGGCCTGCGAGTCAGGTAGAGGCTGGTAGGAGGTGGGTGTGGAGGGTCACCATCATTGGAATTTCCCTTGATGAAAAACAGATAGGATTTTTCTAGGGAATTCCCTGGCGGCCCAGTGGTTAAGACTCCGAGCTTTCACTGCCGAGGGCATGGGTTCAGTCCCTGGTCAGGGAACTAAGATCCTGCAAGCTGTGCAGCTCAGCCAAACAAGACAGACAAAAAACACACCAACCAAACAAACAAAAAAAAGGGATAGAATTTTTCTAAAAAGTTGGTCAGACTGGATTCGAACACTGACTTTGCCACGAACCCTGAGGGGAGTCAAGCCCCCGCTCTGAGTCTCAGTCTCCCTTCCTATAAGATGGGGCGGATGATGAGAATGACTTCGTCTGTGCCCAGGGCTAAGCCCACGCAGGCGCTCCATTCGTGCTGGCCCTGAGCCCATGCCTGTGACCCGGCCTCAGCACTGAGCGTGCTGGCTACCCCCTCACTCCCCATCTCATTAATTCAGCTCAGCAACTCCTTATTGAGCCTCATAAATTATCCAGCTCCTGCTGGCCAGCTCCACAGAGCTTCCCTCCCAGGCTGAGAGCCAAGGCCACTGCCACTTCGATGGGGGCGGGGCCTGGAGACGGAAACCTGAACCCCAGAGGGGTGGGGGCTTTCCGCGGTGCTCGGCCAGCTGAGCCCTCCACTCCCCGGCAGGGGTGTGCTCCTTGCCGTCTCCGATTTCGCCTGCACTCGGATTCCCCCTGGGGCGGGGCGCTTGCTCCCTCCCTCCCTTGAGAGCTGGCAATGCGCTGTTTCTAAACATTCCTGGGGACTCAGGGCTGTGCCTGCAGGCACTGCCCCTGCCTCAGCCCTGAGTGGCCGCCAGCTCCTCCCAGGTCTCATGGTCTCCTGGTTCCCCACCCTTGCGCGGGAGCTTATGCACCCGGGGACACACACCCCGTGTCTGCCTCGTCTCCCATGTCTGGGAACAAGCCTGTGGCCCAGGGCCTTTGGCCTGGGGGAGGCTGGAAACTGGCACCACTCCCTCTGGCCCCAGCCGGTGGTTTCCAGTCCCCCCGAGGGGTTCAGGTGAGAGCGGGCAGCTCAAGTTCCCCAGGCAAGCGGGCCAGAGGGGCACCTGGCGAGGCCTCCCTTCCCCTCCCACATTGGCCAGGAGGGCTGGCAGGGCCCCCACCCTGCAGGGGACCGTGCTCTTCCCAGCCCGAGGGCCATAAGCACCACGGTGTGGCCCTTGGGGGAAGTGCTCTCCCTCTCTGTGCCTCAAAAGAAACATGGACCCCAGATTTGCTGGACAAACCCAGGATTCCATGGCCCGAGAGTGGGGAGGTTTGGACTTTGAAGGTCCAGGATTCTGGAATTCTAACGAGTTCCCAGTTCTGGAAGCTGAAGGCCTCAAGAATCTAGAATTTCAAGGGGCTGAGGTTCCAGAACTTTGACGGGAATTTGGTTGGGTCCTGGGTTCCAGAAATCTCTCTCGGGTCCTGGCTCCTCTCTGGAGGATGGACTTTCAGTGCTCCCTCAGCCTCCCTCGGTGAGGCTGGGAGGGATCCGTCCACCGCTGTCCCAGAGGCCTGTGCGCTGGGTCGGGCTCGGGCACCAGGCTGGTCCTCCCTCCGCCCACCATGGTGGCCCCGATGGAATGTGGTCTTTGGTTCCCAAGGGCCAGGCCCCTCCTCTGTCTGAAGGTCCGTCATCACCTCTGCCCCATTCTTCTCCTCCCGCTTCTGTGATCCATCCGTCTTTCAACAAGTCCCTCTTTCTCTTGACACACCACCACCTGGCCTGCCTGGCCTGCCCGGCCTGCCTGTCCTCACGCCATGGACCCACCCAGCCTCCCCCAAGGGTGACGGTGACCTCAGACAAACTCGGACTGGAGCCCGCAATCTGCCACTGCCCAGCTGGGGGCTCGACCTTGCTGAGTCTCAGTTTCCCCCTCTGTGAAATGGGGATAACAAGGACACCGACTCGCCTGCTGGCATTCTGGCTGGTCTTCCCAGGCCTGACCTGCTCCTGCCACTGAGACTTTGCCTCCGCTGTGCCCTCCCCATCCCCACCCCGCCTGGTGCACCCTTCCTGCTTCCTGGCTGTGCTCACAGCTCATCTCCTGGCTGCGTGCATGGGGCAGCCAGGTGGGAGCCCTGATGCTCTGTGTGACCTTGGCCCACTTCCACGTTTCCTAAGTCCTTTAATGCTGCCCAGGTGACAAACGACGATGTCTTCTGGCATGAAAGTGCAGGGACCAGGCCAATCTCTGCATAAGTTCCTGCCCTTACCCGATGCAGACCTGCACGCCTGAGGGTGTGGACCCCCTCCACGCCCTTGTGCAGCCACAGACGCCCACACAGACACAAACGCATACATGCAGGGCCACTGTCAGTCCCCAGGCCCACCCCTGCCTTCCCCTACCACAAGACTCAATTTCCGGGAACCTTTCCTGTTTGTGACAGCAGCCAAGCCCCCACCCCAGAGGCATCACAGTCAGCCTGCCAGGGTTGGAGCTGAGCCTTGGCCCGGACTCACACGGTCCCTCCCTGTGAGCCTCAGTTTCCTTATCTGTCCAGTGGGTGTCCCCAAGCACCAGCGGGGGACGGATGGGTGATGAAGGGACAGGACCCAAGCCAGGCGGCCAGTGGTTAATGATGGGCACAACTCCGAGTGTGCACACACACAACCAACCAGACGTGTGCTCACACTCACAGCCACAGCCAGCACCCTGGCTCCCTCCCCGGCTGTAGTGGCACCGCAGGACACGGAATGGCCGGGCACAGACCCAGGGAAACCCACACACAAAGTACATTCTCCGCCACACTGGCCACAGAGGCACACGCAGGTGCCCAGGGCCGGTAGCACTCCAGGCACGGGACCCAAGCTCACCAATGCCCCGGAACACCCAGCACCTGGCAATTGTCACCGCCCACGGTGAAACACCCACAGCAGGGCGGGTCACCGCAGGATACACCCAAGGCACACCTGCCCACTCTCATGCCCCGCCCCTAACCTGATGGCCAATTGTCCTCAGCAGGCGATGGTCGATGGGGCGTACAGGGGTAGCCAGCCGCGCAGTCGTGTCCCGGCGGACCTGCGGGTGCCGGGCTGGAGGGGGGCGTGCGGAAGCGGAAGCAGGGCGGCTTCCGGGGCCCCTGAGGAAACTGAGTCACAGCGGGAGAACCACGCCGAGGACCCCGGCACTGCCACGTCGCGGCGGGACACAGATAGAGGGTGGGGCGGGGCGGGGCGGGGTCCCGGGCCGCGGGAGGGGCGGCGAGGTCCCCTCCCGGCCTGGAGGGGGTTCGGCGGGGACTAAAAATAGCCCGGGGCTGGGGCTCCGTTCTGCGGCCGGCGCCCGTCTCTGCTAGTGTCTGGCTCAATCTCTGTGTCTTTCGGTCTGTCTCCCATCAGCCCCTCCAGTCCCGCGCTGGCCACGCCCCTCCCGCCCGGGCCTGGCTGATGAGGGTCAGTGGGCGCGCCCTAGCCCAGCGGGGAAACCGCGAGGCCTCCTGGGGGAGGGGGCGCCCATGGGACCCCAGGGCCGTAGGGGCAGGGGCGGTGGCCGGGGTGGCCGGCGCCCTCTCGGGAGCCTCCGCCCGCTCCCCTCCCCCAAGCCCGCCCCAGCCAGGTCCCCTCCCGGCGCTCCGGCCGCCAAGCCCAGTGTTATTCACCGTCCGGGCTGCACCCGAGGATGAGAGGGGGCGGGGCGGGGGCGGGCCCGGCGGGCCCCGCTCCCCAGGGCGCCAGACCCCGACCCAGGGACCCAGGGCTCAGAGCTGGTGAACCCGGTGGGGTAGGGCCTGGCACACAGTAGGTGCCTCATCAATGTAGGGTCTGTCTGAGGCCCCTGCCCGGGCTGGGGGTAGAGGTGCAGGGACGTTTAGAGGGGAGAGGCGAGCACACTCTCCACCCAGGAGCTTCGTGGGCAGCCTGCTGAGACAGGCTTCTCGAGCAGGTGATCTGGGAGGGCTGTGGGTGGTGGCATTCTAGGGGGAGGGTCCTGTGAGGACACAGGCTGACATTGGGGCCAGAGGAGGCAAAGCCCCCTGCAGAGCCGCCTGCGGTCCGGGTGGGGAGGTGTGCTTTCCCTCAGCCCCCGCAGTGCAGGGTGGGGAAGGATGCCCAGAGCCCGGCACTGCAGGAGTGATTGAGGATGAGCAGCGGGCTGGAAGCAGGGCTGGGGAATGTCTCCCCAGGAAGGATTGGCTTCCTTGGAAGCCCCCAGACTCACTCAGGGCTGTGGGCCAGGGTCTGATCAGCCCAAAGCCATGAAAGCAGAGGATGACCACCTGGGTACGGCTAGAGCAAAGGCATGGAGGCTGGACCGTGATGCAGGAAAGTGAGAAGCTCCTTAAAGGTCCTTCCTGCCCACAGTCCTTGGGCCTCAGGTGGGTGAAGGGGGTCCACGGGCCTGGGGCTGGCCTTCGAAGATGTGTGGAGGGCAGGGCTTGGGCATGGAGGGGTGGCCTTGGGCCTCCTTGGCGCTCAGTTAAGGCCTGGAGTGAGCCGGGGCTCTCTGGCTTGGCCTTGACCTCACCCTACCCAGTCCTCGGGGGCCTGGGAGGGGCACAGAGTATAGGCTCTGAGTGAGAAAGATGGACTCCTGCCCTGGCCCTGCTCTCCCCTCCATTGGGTCTACCCACTATCCTTCCGGCCTCTGCATCCCTCCAGATGGCACCTCCTCTGTTCCATCCCACTTAACCGTAACTTCTCTTCCTTGACAAGGAATCTCCCCAACTCCTATGCATCTGGCAGAGCCCTGGCTCCGAGGCCCTCTCCTCTGTAAAGCCTAGTTGTTCCAGGCAGTCTTGCCTCCCCCACCCCCTCCTTAAGGGCAACTCTGTGGCAGCCCATGTGGTAGAACAGGTAGACTAAACCTGACCTGCCCTCAAAGATCCCCCAGGCTGGAGAGAGAGAAAGCTGGATACAGACAGTCCCACTCTCCTGCGCTCAGGGCTGGGCCCAAGGAAGTGACAGGGCTTAGGTAGGAGCCCAGGAGGTGAGCCAGG
Source organism: Leucopleurus acutus (assembly GCF_964270905.1). Classification (NCBI taxonomy): domain Eukaryota; kingdom Metazoa; phylum Chordata; class Mammalia; order Artiodactyla; family Delphinidae; genus Leucopleurus; species Leucopleurus acutus. Next base: position 2,259,792 of record NC_139145.1, on the reverse strand, counting down.
AAGGCATCCTGGGGTGGGGGTAAGGGAGAAGGGACTGAGAACTGGGGCTTTGTGGAATGCGTAGGAGTTCCACAGGTCCAAGAGACGTGGCAGAAATTACACGTGCAAAACTTTGGAGGCAAGAGAGAACATGAGGCTTCGGGGAACTGTAAGGAGGGCAGACTTGGTGGGAAGAGGATGTGGGGCTGGGACTTCAGATGGAGTGGTGGGTGAGATGAAAGGGGACTGTTCCGGTCTCACTTCCTCTGGCCTGAGATAAGAAGGACAGTGCTCCTTCTGGGAAGTAGCCAGGGCAGGGGTCAGAGAAGCGCGCTTGACCTGCAATTAGCCTGGGTCTCACCACGACCCTGCAAGGCGGGGGGTAAAAATGCTCATTTTATAGATGGGGAAACTGAGGCCTGGAGGGCAGATAGGACGTGTCAAAGGCCACGTGTGGGTGGGATCTGAATATGAGTACTGGGCTTCCCCCACCTCCTGGGCTGGTGGCTGGGGGTCTCCTGGCCTCCGTTTCCCACCCCCCCCGCCCCCCACCCTGCTCATAGGGCACACGGGAGTCGTGGGAGGGGTTGAGATGGCCTGGGGGCTCCAGATGGTGGAAACAGAGACCAGGTTCAGGACGTGCCCCCCCCCCCCGCCACCCCGGCCATGGCTGTGGTTTCCTGTGGGAGCCAGGCAGAGAGCATCTATTCTTAGCTTCACTCACAGCCCAGGGCAGGAAGAGGCTGGGGTGGGGGTTGGGGACAATCTGAGGGACACTGGGTGGATGCTGGGCTGGGGCTGTGTCATGGGGCAGCTGGGTGGGGTGATGTGCCTCCAGTCTGCCTGAGGGGTCTTCCTGACACTCAACTTGTGCCCTGCCCAGCTTACTCACCCTCTATGGCTCCCCAGTGCCCTGGGAAAGAGTACAGCAGCTGGACTTGCATTCGGCCCTGCCCTGGGCGCACCTGTTGCCTTTTCCTCTGCAAGGCAGGCCCCACCCTCCTTCTCTGCCCGGCAGCCCCGTCCTCCCAGGCCCAGAACGGGCATCCCTCCCCTCCTCCAGGGAGCCTTCAGTGTCCCTTCTGGGGCCCCCCAGACTCAGTGCCTCCCCTGCCCTACCCTGACTCCTTGCCTGGAGGGCGACTGAGCCCAGCTCTCCTCCCTCTGGGCGGGGGCTCCTGGCTAAACACGTGCCCAGCGAGTCGGGGTCACAGCCACCTTGTTCCCCCTGCTCAGAGCCACCACCTCCCTTGGGTAGACTCCCTGCCTGGATTGCAGGAGGGGCGTAAGGAGGAATCAGGATGCTGGGGCTGGGAGGACTCCTCGGGGGGCAGGTGGGGAAACGGGCTGGGAATGGGAGGTTGGAGAAACTCGGGTTCTAACCCTGACTGCTGCTTTCTAGGCTTGAAAACATGTGCCTCTGTGAGCCTGTTTCCCCAAATGGACACAAGCGCTGTCATGCAGGGCTGGCGTGAGGTCCACAAAACACAGGCTAAAGGCCAGGCTATTGCAGCCACACAGAGCCTGTGCTCTGAGAACAGAACAAGGCCCGACCCATCTGGTGACCAAGCACCCTGCTAGGCGCGAAAGTGCCTCCCGGCTCTGCCCCCGACTCAACCCTGCTCCCTGCTCCCGGGGCCTGTCCCACACTTGATGACAGTGGAGCAGGCCAGGGATTAATTGGTAGCGGCTGCCCAGAGGATTCTAAGATTGCTCTGGCAATCAGCAATTGATTACTAATGTCTGTGGAGGGTTCCAAAGGGGATGGATATGGTCTGTGTTCTGCTCTAAAGGGTAGTCTTCATTCTGGACCAGGCTGGCTGGGTGGGACAGGGTCTGCAGTGGGGATTGGGCGTCCCATGACCAGATGCACTTCCCTGCCGAGTCCCCAAGCCCTGCTGTCTAGAACATGTTTACGGATGTATGAGCATGTGTGGGGTGGGGCAGGGCAGTGGAGGCCAGAGCTGAGCCAGAGGCTCCTGGGACATTGTTAAGTCGGGGTTGGTAGATGACCAGTGGCCTGGGGAGTGTCAGCCTCAGCGCTGGGGAAACAGGGGCAGATTACTCTCTGTGGGGGGCCATCGTGGGCCCTGTGAGGTGTGGAACAGCATCCCTGGCCCCCACGCCGCGATGTCAGGAGCCCCCCAGATCATGAGCAGCACAGATGTCCCCAGACGCCAATGAGCATCGTCCCCTGGCCTAGGTGAGCAGCTGCGCGCCTCCTGGCGCGTTCAGAAGTACAGCCTCCTTCTGGGAGCTGAGGCCGGGGGTGGGGGACAAAGCGGGAGGAAGCCCTCAGACTGCGAGGGGCTCCCTGAGGAACTGTCACGGACTATCTTTAGGTGTGGTGGTGGTTTTCAAAAGGTCTTCTTGGCTGTTTAGTGCCTTAGTTGTGACAGATGTGCTGTGGTTACGTAAGGCGTTAACAATGGGGACAGCTGAGTGTGGGGTGCGGGAACACTAGACTATCTCTGCGGCATTTCTGAAAACCTAAACTTATTCCAAAATAAAATGTTTATTGAAAAGAAACATGCAATCTCACAAGTAGACCAATTAAATGAAAATAAACAAGATTCCCCCCCACCCCCCCACCTAAAAAAATCATTTTAGAGAAACAGCCTGAAACAGAAATGTTTCCAGATGAAATAGGGTATTTGGGCGAGGCTGTCTGAGGAGCTGGCAGCGGCCCTTCAGGCTTCTGACCACTTGAGGTTGGAAATGTCTCCGTAAGAAAACGCTAAAAGCAATCTGTTTCTGGGGTGGGCCCGCCTGGGGCACCGTTGACAGTCTATGACTGGGTGAGTGATCGTACCTGCCAGGCCCTTGACTGCCCGTGTCTGAGACTTGCCAACAAGGAGGGCAGCCCTGTGGTGGCTGGGAAGTGGCTCTAGGAGCGCAGCCTTGAGGGACGCGCAGAGGCCCAGAGGCCCGATGGGGCGCCACGGCCGCACCCTGGGGGCTCCTGTGCTCGGTGGCTGTGGAAGGATGTTCCCAGACCTGATGGCGGGCGGTGACGCATCCTCCGTGCCCACCGGGCGGAGGCTGACCCCAGCCAGCACCAGGGGCGAGCTGGGGGACCACAGACGTCCCCGGATGGCCTCTCCAGGAACATGCACTCAAGGGCCTGGAGCCTGGGTCCTGAAGCCGCTGGCCATGTCCAGGGGCTGAGCAACGCCCTGCAAGCCCCCCAGAGCCCCGGTGATGCAGGGCCTGTTTCTTGGGTGGGGCTCAGCGTCAATCCAAGGACTGAGGTCTGGAGACGCCTGCTTGGTTCCCTGGGCTCTGAAAATCCCATCAGCAGCCCCTCCTGTGCGTCAATGCCCCTGGCCCGCCTGGTGGTGGGTCTCCTCAGCTCTCTGAGGCAGGCTCCGCAGCGACTCCTGTTCACACCAGGAAGTGAGGCCCCGCAAGGAGGAGGCCCAGCCAGGGGAGGCTGCTGGCTTCCCACACCCCTGGTCAGTTCGCAGGGGTCCGGGAGGGGGCCCGCCGGTCACCGGCGGTAGCGGTAGCGCTTGAAGTGGAACCAGAGCTGGAAGATGCCGTTGGCGAACTGGCAGCGGAAGCCGTGGCGGTGCGAGTACTCCCACTCGCGGTTGACGATCTTGAAGGCGATGTCCTCGTAGGGCGGCCCGGCGTGGAAGCGGAGCGTGGCGAAATCCTTGTTGTCGGCGCAGGCCTCCAGGAAGTACTCGGGCGTGGAGCGCTTGTCGATGAGGTCGGGGTAGAAGATGTTGAACTTGTAGCCCTGCACGATCTTGGGCGGCGGGTTGTCGAAGTCGTAGTGCGTCTGGTTGTACTTGTTCCACTCGAAGCCCGTGTGCACGCGGTTGAAGAAGCGTGGCTTGCGCGGCCGGTACTTGTCCGCCCACAGGTAGGCCTTGCCCGTCAGCGGCATCTCCACGCTGAACTGCGCCTCGTCCTGGCCCATGCCCTCCTTAGCGCGTCGGAAGAAGATGTCCTCCGCGCTCTCGGTGGCGTCGCCTGCGGGCGGGGCGCGTTAACCGGGACCCCGGCACCGCAGCCTCCCTTTCCCGGTCACATGCCCCGACCCGGGCCCGCCTGCCCGGTGCCCCCCGCCCTCCCGGGTGGGCACCAACCACCACGTGTCCCCTGCCGGGTTGGCCGAAGAGCCTGGTGGTCAGAAGCCCGCAGTGGGACCCCCGGACCGGGGCCTTTCCGAGGCCGTTTCTCCACTGTTCCGGGACGATGGCTGCCCAGGAAGGCCAAGGCCCGGGCAAGCAGGCAGTATAAGGAGCTCAGAGCAGAGCTGGGCACGGGAAGTAAAGACCACCACCCCTGTGTCCTTGGGACCAGCCAGCCGGTCACGCCCAGAACGAACAAACGAGCGAGCGAGCAGGTGAATGAACGGACACTCTCAAGAGAGTAGGCGGCGGAGCGCGGAGCAGGATCGAGAGCGGGTTCACCACCAACACCCCCTTCACCAAGGGGAGGCTCCGCCCCCTGCTGGCCCCGCCCCGCACCTGTGACCTGGAGCTGCTGCCTGGACAGCTGCAGGCGCTGCAGGTCCTCGTCCGGCTCCAGCACGTGGGCGTCCAGCGGCAGCTCGTGGGCCGTGAGCAGCCGCGGGCTGTACTTGCCGGCGTCGTAGTCGTCCAGGCTCTGTTGGATCAGATCCTCCTCCATGAGCACCGCCTCCCCGTCCGCCTCGCCCTCCGCCGGTGCGGCGGCTTCCGCCTCGGGCTCAGTAGCGCCACCCTCCGAGGGCCCGGGCGGGGTGGGGGCCGGGTCCTCAGTCTCCAGGCTGCGAGAGAGGGCTGGACTGAGCGGGGCGGGCAGTGGGCGGGGCTTCTAGTCCCGCCGCCCGGCAGGGGACGTCCAGACCCAGGCCTACCTGTGGCCCGGAGACTGCGGCTCCTGCTTGAGGATGGGGAACAGGGGCTCGCTCTCCACCCCCTGCTCCTGCTTCAGCTTGTACAGCTTCTGCCGCAGCACGTCCTGGTGCCGCTCGCGGAGCCTGGAACGCAGGCCGGGTGGTCACCCTGACACTCCAAGGGGGAAGGCCCCCCCCCAAGGACTTCTCATGACCCCCCCATTTTGCTGCAAGGACCCGGAGTTTGAGGGCAGCAAGTGGCCACGACACAGGCGGACACCGGGAGGGGGCAGGTCCCTGGACTGGGGTGTTCACATGCAGGCGTGACCTAAGGGCCAAGCTGGGCTGGAAAAGGATGGGGGACAGGCGAGGAAGAGGATAAATTTAGAAGTGACTGCACTTAGCGGCAGACAGGGGCCGTGTTTACATGACAGCGCCAAGCACGAGGAGAATTCATACACAGAGGGTATGGGGCCTGTGGAAGGCGGGGGACAGCAGCCTTGAGGGCTTCCTGTGATGTCCGCTGACCCGGGGAAAACAAAGGCCAGGTGCTAAGTAGAGGCCGGAAGGAAGGCGGGCAGGCTGCTGGGGGCTGGGCGGGGGCCTTCCAGCTGGGGCCCCAGCTTGTGGCTCCCAGGGAGGCCCCACCAGCTCACCTGGCACGGGCCATGTGGGCACGCAGCTGCTGCAGCAGGCTCTCCCAGTAGCCCATGTCTAGGTTGGGGCCCCCGGCCCGTATCTTGCCCTCGATGCCCTGGAAGATGACCTGCAGCTGGCTGTACGTCTTCCCCTTGAAGACCGACTGCACGTCGGAACTGACCGAGGCGTTGACCCCCTCTCGCCGCTCACCTGCAGTGGGGTGAGGGCTGCTCGGCATGGGGCTGGGCCCAGGTCCTAACCCTCTAGACTGAGAGGCCCCTGAGGGTGAGGCCAATGCTGCCTGACGCCAGCTCTCCCTCACAATGGCTGGCTTCCTTGTTGGTGGCTCATCAGACAGCACGCTGTGCCCTTCGACCCCTGCCCTGCCCCAAGGCCCCTGCACATGCGGTGGGTGCTTCCCACCAGCAATAAGTTCTTCCACATCGAGTCCGCCTCCTAGATCCCAGCCATCCTCAGTCCTCAGCGAGAGCATCCTTTCTACTGGGAAGCCTGCGTCAACTACCAGACTGCTCTCTTGGCCTGGATGCCTGATTCCCGGCTTTCCAAGGGCAGGGAGCTCCGTACGCAGCTGCTGGGTGAACGTGGGGGCAGGCAACCGGCTCATGTTCCCTGCTCCAAAGCCGGCTTCTCCAAGCCCAGATGATCAGACAGGGTCAAGAACCCGAGTCCCCTCCAGCCAACCAACCTGGGACCCTGGAATCAGCACCTGGGCTCCCAAGCAGCCCTGGCCTCAGCGGCAGACCCACAGGGCCGGCAGCCCGGCCTCGGTCTGTAGCAGGTGCAGACACATCACGGGACCAAAACCCAATTCGGCGACACCCTTCACACCCGGCCAAGCAGAGCTGCATCCTGCACAGACCTCAAACAGAAGCCAGGCCTCTGCTCGCTCAGACAGACGGAGCCACCGGTGCTAACTTACAACCCAAACAGACAGCCCCAGTGGGCGCCGCTCCCACAGAAGCCCCGGGTGCTGAGCCACTGCTTAAAGGAAGCCAGGTCCTGGGTTTGGATGCCACCCAAGGGTCCACCAACAGGCCTGGCTGGAGAGTGCCGGCTGAGTGCCCTCTGGGACACCATTTCAGGAGGGGGGGTGGCACCGTTTGGGTGGAGGGAAGGCTTCTCCTCAGAGATGCTCCCTGGGAGGACCCACAGGGATTGTAAGGGGACCCACTTCCTACTGCACGCTCCATTGTACAGTTAGGATTTCCCAGCTGCAAAGAGAAGAAAAGGAGAGGGGGGGAAAAAAAGAAAGAAAAGGGGAAAAGCGAAAGGAAAGGGAAGGGCCAACTTAATTTAAAATGAAGGCCGCCTCTGAGGGGCTCCAGGAGTGGTGGAGACAAGAAGTTCCCCCTCTTTTCTCAGGAATCAGGCCAAAAGAAGACAAACACAAACACTCTCTTTGAGGACACCTGGGACCCTAACCGTAACACGCGAGAAGGGAAAGGGGACAGAGGGGTGACTGACGTGGCAGGGAGGGGGAGAGGGAAGGGAACTGCCACAGGAGGGACCGTGGGCAAGGCATGCGGGGAGCCCTGGAAACGGAAGGGACCCAGCACAACGTCCCCCTGCCCCGCGGCCACCAGCCAAGGGGAGAGAAGACATTTCCTGACACGTGGGACGCCAACAATTTCCTGCCTCTCTCTACAAGTTACTGGAGGATGCGAGGGCACAAACCACAGAAAAGAGAGATGTGGGGTCCCAGAAAGGGGCTCCTCCTCTGGGGCGAGTGCAGGAAGCTGCAGGAGGGTGGCAGCAGACAACCCACCCGCGGTGGAAGAGGGAGTGGGGAGAAAGGGCCCAGGGACGGGGCAGGGGGCCTGATGGGAGCCTCCCAGGTGTCTGACCCCCTGGGGAAGGTGGGGTCGGTGGTGCAGAATCCCCCACCCACGGTCCTTGCGCTGAGGCGCTGGCATCCTAAGAGCGGGCGCTGTTTTGAATGCTTGACGACCATGTACTCACTCCTCTTCACGCAATCCTCCCGGAGGTGTTTTCTCAACCCCGTGCGATGCAAGGAACAACCAAGCTCTGGGGAGGTCACCGATCGGCCCCAGGTGGCCAAGCTGCTGGGCGGCCCGGGTGTGCACCCAGAGCCACACCTGTAACTGTCATTCTGTCCAAGGGCCCTGCAGCACCCTCCCAACCAGCACCACTGCCACCAAAGCAGATGTTTCTGGACATGCATTTATTTTTCGTCATTGTCGTTGTTGTTTTTGGCCGTGCCACGTGGCTTGCGGGATCTTAGTTCCCGACCAGGGATTGAACCTGGGCCCTCGGCAGTGAAAACACAGAGTCCTAACCACTGGACTTCCAGGGAATTCCCCTGGACACCCATTTCTGATAGCAAAGAGTCCTTTCCTTTCTCTGGAAATTACTACAAGATGTGCCCCGCTACGGGAGAAATAAAACTCCACTTACAAAGATAAAGGATGCTCCTCCTTTTCCTAAGAGGAAGGAAACCTCCCCGACCACCCCCAACTGAGCAGAGAACAGCACTTACACAGGCTCAGGAAAGGGAGGGCATTCGTCCTCAGCCACCATGGGTGGGCACTGACATGGAGCTGAGCTTAGTGACACAGGCTCAAGGCCCCCAGGAGCTAGATGTCATTAAAGCCGGTGGCTTCAGGGGGGCGGGAGGGGTGGGACTGCAGTGGTTGCCAACGAGCTTTTAGAACAGTGCCTCTCAACTGGAGTTGAATCTGCCTCCCGCCAGGGGACACTGGGCCATGTCAGGGGACATCTGTGGTTGTCACAACCAGGGGCTCCTGCCACTGAGTGGGTGGGGCAGGGAGGCTGCTCCACATCCCACAGGGCCCAGGACGGCCCCACAGAGAACGGTCTGGGCCCAAATGTCAGCAGTGTTGGGGGGAGAGACCCTGCTTTAAAGCTTGTCTCCCTTGCAATTATGTGCAGGCAATCATTCTGAGGAAAAGAAAAGTTGATTAAAGAAGCACGCCACGCTGCACGGGTTCCCGCCAAGTGCAGTCAGGTCCTGTTCTCAAACGGACAAAGCCTCTGGCGAAAACTTGAAACCCAAACAGAAAACCCGCAGACGCCGCTCCCGGGGGAAGCCCAGTGCTAAGCAGCTGTTTAAAGGAAGCCACTGGTGCTGCTTGGATGAGCCCACACGCCAGCGGGAGAGCGCCTCGCTCAGGACCCGCTGCCCCCGCTGCCCAGTGCTGCCCCCTGGTGGCTCGCAGACAGGCCCTGGCAGGGAGACCCCCAGAGAGGAAGCCGAGGCCTCTTCTGTGGAGCCACCCGGCCCAAGCGGCTCCCACCAGACCCAGAGGTGCCTCCCCGAGGGCACAGCCCGGTGTGTCTCCGGTGGCCCGACCCGCATTACCTGGCCCCTTGCCCGAGGCCTCCAGCTTGCGAAGCTTGGCGATCTCATCCTCCGTGATGATGGTCATGTCCCGCCAGAAGTCCGCGTTCTTGCCCTGCTCGAGCTCCATGTACACCTGGAGGCGGAGGTGCAGACGGTGGGTGAAGGCACGCCCGGGGCTGGGGTGGCAGCAGCAGTGCCAGGCGCACAGCAGGGCCGTACCTGGATGTCCTCCAGCAGGTCTTCCATGTCGGCCACCGTGAGGCCGTTGAGGAAGGTGTAGGGCTCGTGCATCTCCACAGCCAGGTCGTCGTCCTCAGCGCTGATGTACTTGGCCAGGAGGTCGATGGGCTTGGCCCGCCCGTCCCGGATGCGGATCTTGGAGCTGCCGGGGAGCGGGGGGCAGTGTCAAAGCTGGGGCTGTGTCCACCCTCCTAAAGACCTCGCCCGCGGGGGTTGACTGGAGCCAGGGGAGGAGCCCGTGTGGGTGGTGGTCAGGGAAGGCTTCCTGGAAGAGGAGGCGTCAGGCAGAGGAGCAAGACAGGTCAGCTGGAAGGCACAGGCCCTGAAAGGGGCAGAGACGGGAGCAAGGGGTCTGAAGAGCAGCGGGTGGGCGGGGACACAGGGTCAGAGAGGCCCACCCGGGGTGAAAGATCTGGAGCCTCAGTGCTGTGTGTGGGAAAACGCATCAGAGGCTGACCCTGGTCCAACCCCAGGGAGCCCTGGGACCAGGCAGGTCTGAGCCCCTGGGGGCTGGCGCGGCTGGTGAGCAGCAAGGTGAGAAGGGGCCGGGCCTGGAGCTCACACACCCCGTGTGAGCTCGGGCAACTCTCGACACCCCAGGAGCCTCACTCTTCTTGACTCTAGACGAGGCTGCTGAGTGAACCACCCTGTGGCCTGGGGATGGCGGGGCACCCGGCACCCTCTGCTCAGCAGCACATTCGTGTGACCCCTTGGCACCCGGCCCCTGGGGAGACAGGCGCGATGAAGGAAGCGACGGGAAGCAGCACCCGAAAGAGGGTCAGGAGGGACCCCGAGGAGGAGGAGGAGGTGGAAAGCCGAGGGCCCAGGGGCAACACGGGGGGGTGGCGAGGCGCGCTCCCTGCACCCGGGGGCGGGGGCGGGCGGAGGGCGGAGGGTGGCGCACGCACCGCAGCTTCGCCTGCTGCAGGTGGAAGTGGTCCTCCTGCTCCTCCCACGTCTTGAAGTGCTCCGCCTCCTTCTCGCGCTGCAGCAGCTCCAGCTCCTGCTCCCGCATGGCCTTCTCCCGCTCGCGCTCCAGCCGCAGCTGCTTTACCTGCGGGCACACGAGGACATGAGCGGCCAGCGTACGATGGGGGTCTTGTGGGTCTGCCTTCATCCTGTCAGGCTGGGGGGCTCCCTAGGGACGGGTGGGACCACACCCATGGCCCGGCCCCGGACACAGGAATCGGTCCGGGGACGCCTGAAACGCTGGACACACCCTGTGGCAGAAGGAGCCCTCCTTTTGCTAGAGACACAGCAGCCTTCAGCAGCCAGGGCCACTTTGGCCACCCAGCAGGGAGCGTCTTAGAATAAATCCCAGAGGCCAGCAGAGCCAGGCTGGAGGGAAACAGCTCTCTGGAGTCACTGCCTGAGCCCCTGGATCCAGCTGTGCCTGAAGCCAATGTTCCCTGGACTCTCCACGTAAGCCAATCAGGTCCCCCTTGACGTAAGCCAGGGTGAGCCCTCAGGAGGGAAGGAGGGTGGCCCGGGGCGCCCCACCTTCTGCAGCTCCAGCCGATTGTCCTCCTGGATCCTCTTGTTCCGCTCCTTCAGCTCCTTCTCCTCCAGGTGGCTGATCCCCTTCTTCTCCAGGGCCTGGAAGGGCCAACGACACGCCCGCTGAGCAGCGATGCCCCCTCCTGCCGCCCGTCCCAGGATCCCCTGCTGCTCTACGAGGCGGGCATCCACCAGACCGAAGCACCCGCTCTGCCGATGAGGAGCACGAGTCTGAGGGAGAAGTGACCTGCCCGCGGCCACACCCCGACTTCCAGCGGAAGAATCGGTTCAGTACACTCCAGCATCGTGGGGCGCCCTCTGCCCCGAGCCGTGTGCTGAGACACAGGGAGAGGCAGCCCCGCCCCTGCAGAACGCGACCATGTCACACACGGGACAGTCTTACTTGGGGCTGCTGACTCTTGTTTTACACGCAAGCCTGGCTGCACCGGCTGGGTGGTGTCTGGCTCTCAGCAGCTCAGACCCCCAGCAGCCACGCGGAGGGGCAGAACCAGCGACTGAGCGAGAGGGGGACTCTGAAAGCACACTCGCCGGGGTCCTGGCTCACGGACCCCTCGGGGCACCCCGAGCACGGAGAGCGGCTCCTGTCTGTGCCCTCACCTGATGGAGGGGCCCGGGCACAGGCTCCCGGAGACTCCCCGCCCCTCCCAAGTCATCTCACAACTGTTGTGGGTGGCACGTGCCAAGACCCGTGCCTCCTGTCACCTCCGCCGGCTCCGAGGGTCGTTCCAGGAGCCCCTGTGCACAGAAAAGCGTGCCCCCAGGGTGACACGGCGTGGCCCGGCCCGGGGCCACCGCCACACAGTGACAATGACCGCACTTCGTCTCTACGGCCACACACAACAGCCGCAGAGGGCCTGGACGGGGAGAGCCCGCACTCAGACACTGAGCCCTCGATCAACGCCCAGCCCGGAGAGGCATGCTCGTGGCCAACACCACGCCTGCCCGCTCTGCCAGCCCAGGGCCCCGAGGCCACCGGGACAAGAGGCGCGACACCGCCCACACAGCTGGGCCGTCTAGTGCCCTCCCCCGACTACAGAGGCCTCAGAGGCTGGGCCGGGGCTTCTCAGACGCCCCGAGGCCCGCTCACCCAGTCCACATTTACTAAGGGCCGACTGCGTGCCAGCGCCTGGGACAGAGCCTGCCCCGTTGAGCTCACAGTCCACAGGAATTACACGCCATAAAGTGGGACATGTGTTTAGATGTCACCTTTGCAACGAGACCTCTCTGGACCCGTGCGTTTCAACTGCAGCCTCCTCGCCCACCCCCGCCTGCCTTCGTTCCTTCCTCTGCGGACTCAGCTAAATGAGTTATTTACAGCCAGCCTCCCCTGAGACTGATGGCCGCACAAGGACAGGCGTCTCTCTCTGTCGCTCACTGATGCATGTGCAGGGCCCACACGGTACCCAGCACCCGGCAGGCGCATGATTCACGTCTATTAGTAAAGCACTAGGAAGGGAGAAGCAGTGCCTTGATAAAGGACGCAGGGGACCTGGGGGACCAAGGGGGCCAGGGAGGCCTCTCAGAAGAGGGACACATCAGCTGAGATCTGAAGGTTGAGGAAGAAACAGCCATGGGGAGGGCTCGGGAGTGCTCCAGGTAGAGGAATGGTGAGTGCAAAGGCCCTGAGGTGCTGTGAGCTCAGAGTGTATGTAGACAGCGGTAGATATGGTGGCTTCCGCCTGTGTCCACCAGCTCTCACCCTCCCCACAGCTGTGTCGGGTCGAATTTGTCCTCCACATAGGTATGTCCACGTCCCAACCCGGGAATCCGGGAACATGACCTTATTTGGAAAAAGGGTCTCTGCGGATGTGATTAGTTGATGTTGTACCGGACTAGGCTGGGCCTTAGTCCAGTGACTGGTGTCCTTATAAGATGAGGGAACTCTGGACTCAGAGACACAGAGAGGAGAACATCATGTGAGGACACAGACACTGAGGGAAGACAGCCACGTGACGACAGAAGCAGAGACTGGAGTGATGCAGCTACAAGCCGAGGGTGGCGAGCAGCCACCAGAAGCTGGAAGAGGCGAGAAAGGATCCTCCCCGGAACCTCCAGAGGGAACGTGGCTCTGCTGACACCTTGACTTTGTACTTCTGGCCTCCAGGACTGCGAGGGAAATTGTGTTGCTTTACTCCAAGTGCCCAAGGCCCCGGCCGGTGGGTAAGGGATTGGTGTGTAGTTTTGTGGGTTTTTTTAGTCTTTTATTTATCTGTTTTGGCCGCACCGCACAGAATGCGGGATCTTAGTTCCCAGACCAGAGGTCAAACCCACGCCCCCTGCAGTGGAAGCACAGAGTCTTAACCACTGGACCGCAGGAGAAGTCCTGGTGTGTAGTGTTCATCTCAAGGATGAGGTGACAGCTCTGAGGTGAAATCCCACCCTGGGCATGTGACGCTGAGAAGCTGTCTTGAGGTTAGGCTGGTTCTGTGGGCAGAGTGCCTGAGACTGTACACCGCACGAGACAGCGTGGGAAAAGCTGGCGGAGCCAGTGTGTGCACACGTGTGGGTAAAAATACATTCTCCATGGGCAGGTACGACCTGGGCACGTGTGCTGAGAATGCTAAGCAACGTCTTTGAAAATAAGTTGTAAACAGTTCATGAAGCAAAAAGCGGCAGAAGCACAGGAAGACCTGGCGAGCAACACAAGCAGAAGTAAGGGCTGTGGCCGGTGGCCACCTCGGGCTCACCTTGTTCCAGATGAAGGTGCCCAGCAGGTTGTTGTCCCCGAAGGGGTTGTCGGTGTTGGTGTAGCCCATGTACTCCTCGCCCCAGCCCATCTTCTCGCGCTGCTTCCTCTCCTTGGCCTCCTTCTTGGCCAGCCGCCGCGCCCGCTTCTCCTCGGGCGTCTCGAAGGCCTTCATCAACTCCTCCTGCTGCTTCCGCTCCTCGCGCAGGCGCAGCCGCTCCTGCAGGCTCTGCCGCTGGCTCAGGACCGCCGCCGCCGCCCGAGGGCTCTGGGAGTGGCCCGGGGACGCGGAGCTGGATGCGGAGGAGCTGGGGGACCAGCAGTGTGGCCGCTGCTGCCACTGGCGGGCCCATCGGCCCCGCTGCCGCTGCCGCTCGTCACCTGAGTCGGACTGAGAGGAGCGGTCCTGGGAGCGCCGGTGGGCTGGCGGGGGGCTCCGGCTCTGCCTGCCTCGCCGCTGCTGCCACTGCTTCTCATCCGAATCCAACCTGCGGAGGGAACCCGTGAAGCTCTGCTCGCTGCCTGCTGGCCAGCCATCCATCCCACCGCCCTTTACTGGGCGCCTGCTGGGTGCCAGGAGCTGTTCTAGGTTCTGGGGAGACGGCAGTGACCAAAACGTTGATGGCCCCTCCCTGCACATCAACAAACACACAGTGTGACACTAGATGGTACCATGAGCTACCAAGACAGTGATGCAGCATTAGGGTGTGGAGAGGTCAGAGAGGATCTCTCTGAGGAAGTAACGCTGGAGGAAGTGGGGGAGGGAGCTAGGCGGACATCTGGAGAAACAGTGATCCAGGGAGAGGGCACAGCAAGAGCAAAGACCCTGGGGCAGGAATTTACTTGGCTTATTCAAGAAGCAGCAGGCAGGCCTGTGTGTCTGGAGCAGAGTGAGTGAGGGGGAGAGAGGGAGGAGGGGAAGGCAGGGAGGCAGGCTTGGGGCCAGATGGTGCAGGAGCTACAAGCGCTGTCCAAGGTGTCCAGGGAGGGCTTACAGGAGAAGATGGTGTTTATCTGGTCCTATAGGACGGGCAGTAGTGAACTGGAGTAAGACTGTAGGGAATACAGAGCCTTGGAAGGGCACTGCGAGCAGGGACGGCACCATATGAATCCTGGGGATAGATTCTTTAATGTTGGGGGCCTCTGAGCAACTATCTGTCTCTAGTTTGCCAAATGCTCCACTTACTAAGTTCACGTCAAAGAATCTATACCATGAAAATCAATTATTTGATTTTCAAGTACGTAAATACAGACTGCAAATCTAATCAAATCTTCATAAATGACATTGACTCTAATTACATTTCTAGGGTGGCTGATTCTTGTGAATAACTAAAATCTTAGAAACCCCTAGCTGATAATAACAAGATTTACAACTACATGTGAACCAATACTAAAACATCAAGGCCAGGAGCTGAAACCAGAGTCAGCAAACTTTTTCTGTTAAGAGCCAGAGCGTCTATGGCACAACTACTCAACCCTGCAGTCACAGTGCAAAAGCAGCCACGGACAGTACATGAACAAATAGGCATACATTTGTTCAATAAAATTTTACTTCTGGACACCAAAACCTGAATTTCATATACTGGGTTGGCCAAAAAGTTTGTTTGGGTTTTTCTGTAACATCTTGTGGAAAAACCCGAATGAACTTTTCAGCCAACCCAAATAATTTTCACGTGTCATGAAATACTATTCTTTTGATTTTTTTTTTTTTCTCCTCACCATTTAAGCATGTAAAAACTATGCTTGGTCCACAGGCTGTAGTTTGCCAAGCCCTGGTTTAAACCATCTCTTTACTATTCCCTCTGCTTATTTCTTCCTGGAATTCCTAGGTGACAATGATCTTATGAGACTCAAAAGGAAAAGCCACCTACTCAAACCTAGAGGGTGATCAGCTATGTCTGACAACAGTCACTCTGGCTATGGTGTGGAGAACAGGCTGGAGGGATGGGAGACAGCACACACCTGGAGAAGCCCCGTGGAGATCCTGAGGGCACAGATGAGGAAATCTGGGGGACAGTGGGGCAGGTACTGGCCTGAGTGTCACAGTCAGTTATGGGCTGAGCCAGCACTAGGACGCAGGTCTGAGAGTCAGTCCCTATCACGGTGCTGGTTCCTTTGTGCTGGAGCAGACTCAAGCCAAGTCTGGCCAGGTGCCCCATCTCCAGAAGAAAAGGGCTGCGGGCTGAGGGGCGGCTGAGCACCAAGTCTCAGGAGTCAGTTGAGTCCTGCCACCTGCCATCAACAGTTCTTCCCTCTCACACCCCACCTCCACTGGCAAGTGCTGTCACCTCTACTTCGGAAATCCCTCTCAAATCTCCCCATTTTCCCACTGTACCTCCCCACAGCCTCCCTCTCCTGAAGGCCATCATCATCTGTTGCCTGGACAGCTGCACTATCTTCCTCCTCCCTGGTGTCACTCCTGCCGACACGCTCAGTCCCTTCTCCACGCGAAAACCAGCAGGAGTTCTGCAAAGTAATCCAGACCACATCGCTCCCTGGTTCAAAATCCTCCACAGCTCCCTACTCCCCTCCAAATAACAGTCAAACCCTTCACCACGGTACACAAGACCGCACGATCTGGTCTCCCGCTTCCTCTCCGACCTCATCGACTCCCCTCCGCCTCGCTCACGGCGCCTCCTGCTGTACTTCCAACCACCAGGCGCCCTGCCTGGAACGCCTCTCGCTTTCCTTTCGCTGTCTGGTTAACCCCGACGTGATCAGACGTCCCCTTCTTCAGGAAGCCCTCCCTGACTAACTAGGGGGTCTCCCAGCTCCCCGAGGGCTGGAGCCGGACCCCCAGCGCGGCTCACACAGCGACCCTACCTGCGCTCCCGGCTCCTCCGCCTGCGCCGCCTCTCGTCGTCCCGGCGACGTCGGTTTCGCCGCCCATGGCTCCCGCTACAACTTCGGCTCCGACTCCGACTCCCACTCCGCCTCCGCTGCCTTCGGCCCCTGCGACCAGCCGACCGCGAGCGAGAGCGTGTATCGCGACCCATCGGTTGGGACGGTGGCGTCGGCGCAGACACAAATATCCGGGACCTGCGCCGGGGGCCTTCCTCGATCGCGGCGCGTGCCTGGCTGCCCCACCCACGCCTGAGCAGGGAGCTAGGAACCCATCTCGCGGCTCATCCTTCGGGGATTCCGACCCTCCCATAACCTCCCCACCGTCCTCAAACGTGGCCTGCGTAATGAACTCCTGCCGGACTGTTGTCGCCGGGGCTGGGGATTCGTTCTTCAGGCAGTACTGGGGGCAGGCCCAGGTGGGTCCTCGAGCCTTAGGGAGCCAGAGGAGCAGTGGGCGGAGCAAGGACGAACCAGGAACTGTTAGGGGGCGGAGCTTGGGGAGGCGGGACCAAGAAGCAGGTCCAGAGAGGAACTGGAGCCGGCGTGGGCGGGGCCTAGGAGGCGGGATCAAGAGAAGGCGGGGCCTCAGGGCGTAGCCAAGGGAGGCGTGTCCCGGGGGCGAGGTCTCGCGGCCTGTGGAGGTGAGAGTTCAGGCTGCCCAAGGAGGTGAGGGGTGGGAGCTGGGACGGAGACGGAAAAGCCTTAGATGCTGGGCTGACCCTCTGTGAGAATCACCATCATGCTTCACCACCCGCCAATAATACCTATGGGTTTCAGGGGTTAAGGTAAAAAAACAAAACATAACTTGGATAACTCAAGTTCCCCATTAACCCATTTTATAGGGGGGGAAACTAAGGCTCAGAGAGTGAAAGTCACTGTAACACTCCCGCTCTCAATGAGGCAGTGCAGAGCTGGGATTTGAACTTGGTGGTCCAGCTTTGTCCTCTGGGTGCTGGCGAACCGTAAGAGGGCTTTGAGCAGGGAGGGATGAAAGGGGTCGTTAGGTGGGGTCCCTTCAGGGCAGGCAGGCAGGGGCAAGACTGGAGGGGCAAGAATGGAGGCCCGGAGATCTGAAGGACCCCGAAGTCCCGAAGTCTTGCCCTGAGCTCTCCCAGCCCATCCCAGAGAGTGGCACTTAATACTTTAAATGTTTATCCTATAACACAACTTCCTAACACCACCCTAGATGCTAGCTTTGTATGCTCTGCTTGGTGCCGAGGTGGCGGTGGTGGCGCAAAGGGAACCCTTGATGACTGCCTCTCATGGGATGTGGGTTGTCCTGGTGATTTTCCCGATGCAGATGCATCCTTGAGCTTATCTGGATACTCATCTCTGAATGTAAGGTGAGCACATTCTCGATCGCCTAGTCTTGTGTATAAACAAGCCGAGCCGTCTGCGTCTGGGATTAAAACTGGGTTTTCCAAGGGCTTGTTTACAGACAGGATCTTATTTTCAATGCAGTGTTTCTCAAATTGGGAGTCCGGGAGAAATATTTTCCCCTTAAAAGGGGTCCACGCATTACTCAACTTGAGAGACTCTGGCAGAACAAATACAAACTCCGGGGAGTGTTTGTTCCTTCCAGCTGGGTTGCACTGATGTGAGCTTTTAAGTTTATCCGAGCTGAACTGGAACTCACTACTATTAAGGCATTCGGGTCCGTTGTTGTTATTTAATTATTTTGATTCTTACTAAGGTTTCTTTGTGCTCTCCTTCAAAGTCAGTCCTTAAACTCCCCCTCAGACCATCGGAACGCACAGAGAGACAAAGAGGTGGCTAATGCTTATTACCCGATTTATTAGAGAGATCTCTTCCAAGTAAAAAGGGGGGGGGGGATGGCGGGGCTGGGGGGTGGGGTCCCGGGCCTGCATATGAGTGTTACAGGGCCAGCAGTGGCTGCGGTTACAGAGGCGCCCATGGCTCTGGGTTTGAGCGGGATGGCGTCCTGTGCCCGAGGAGGCTGTGCCCCGGATTGTCACACACCAGACCATGGGGGCTGAGCACACGGAACCCCCGGTGAGAATTAAGACACACAAGGTTTGCAGTTTCGTTGTGTTTGGAAATCAGTTCGGCCATAAAAACGGGGTTGGGATGGGGACAGGCGATGCAACTGAACCACCAGAGAAGGTGGCCAAGGGTGCTCGTCCCGGAGTGGGGACCGAGGGGCTGCAGCGACAGTACCATGGCAGGGGGCCCCAGTGGGACGGGAGTATTGCACTGAGCCAGGTGGTGGAGGGAGAGGGCGAGAGGAGGCAGAGGCCAGAGGCCAGCAGGGGACACACCAGAGGTTCCACCTTGTCAGTCTCAGAACACGCCTTTCATTTGTACACTCGTGCCCACGTTCGCAGTGACAGCAGCCGTCAGGGACGAGCTGCGACAGAACCAGGACATCGCCACAAAGGAGTCGACAGACTTCCATCCTGGGGCGGGGTGGGGGCGACAGCTGGCTGGGTCCAGGGCCCTCCTTGCTGGGGGTCTGGGGAAGGCCGCGAGTTCACTACACGTGATAAATAAGGTCCTGCCTTCCTACCCTTGCCCTGACCATAAGCACATGCCTCCCATCGGCCCAGTCCGCAGACCACTTTGCATCCGTGTGACAGTTCTCTGAAAAAGGGACAAAGAATGCAACTAACACAAAGGGGGTCTTCAAAGGGGTGTTCATGACTTAGCACAAAAATGAAAACGTCTCGATCACCAGAAGGTTTGCAAATTTCTCCAAGTCAGGATCGGACTGATGCATTTGTTCCGTGGTTCACTCAGGAAAGCCTGAGGGGCCCAGCTCCTGCAGCTCCAGGTGGCTAAGGGCGCCCTGGACGTGGGGCCCGATGCTCTGGTGGTCCCCACGGGACACAGTGTCTCTGTGCGCAGCCTCTGGGGGCCTGGGCGGGGACTCTGGTCGGCTTTTGGGCGACTCAGCAGTCCCTGTTCGTCCCCTTCAGACCTCTGCCCACTCAGCCCGCCTCCCCCTGGGCAGGACGGGGCAGGCACTGAAGAGGGCGCCCGTGTGAAGTCCAGGCGAGGACGTTCTGGAGTCTGGACACACCTTCCGTGGACAGGAGGGGAGGACGCTGTTTTGCTTCTAGTCCAGGACACTGCCGGCTTGTTCGGACAGGTCCTCTTCCCAGAGCTGCTTTGTGCTGAAGTGTCCCTGGCGGCCCTGCGCGGGGAGAGCCCCCAGGGCGCAGCCCGGTTCTCCAGGGAGGAGAGGTGCAGCTAGACACCAGGTTCTGGCCAGGCGCACGAAGCGGGCTGTGCTGGGGATGCGAGGAGGGGGCCCGCCGAGCACGAAGACAGCAGTGTACGCAGTTTGCAATGGACTCAAAAAATCAAATTCCTGGGTCGGTGGGTTCTCCAGCTGTCTCAGGCTCCACCAGGGAGGCAAAGGTGGGGAGAAATTTTCCCAGAAGGTGCAACTTCCACTCCACGCTAGCTCCCAGCTCCTCCCATGCAGGGCAGGGCGGGCCAGGGGAAACCATCCCTGTTGTGTCCCTCTCCAGAGGCGGGAGAGACCCTGCAAAGCTGCCAGCTCCAGCAGCCTGCTGTGGACACAGCAGGAGCCCCTGGCAGCTGACCTGTGGGGCTCTGGGCCCAGCAGTGGTTGCCCTGCTGAAGATGACCATCCAAAAAAAAAAAAAATTTGTTTTTCACCAAGAATTTCTTCTCCTGTCCTTCAATCGGCACAGGTGCCCCCACCATTAAAAAGAAAGAGGATGCCCACCTCAGTCCTCTTACTCAAGGGGGTCTGGTCCTCTAGGCCGGGCACCTGACTGTGGGGCTCTGCTCCAGGACACGGCTCTCGGGAAGTCCCGTGGGCTGAGGGCCCAGCCGCCTCCTCCCAGCTTGGTCCGTCTTCTGGAGGAGAGGTAAGCCCACGGCCCTGAGTTCCATTGAGAGGGGGCGGCCGTGCGTCCACATGGAGGTTCTAATCACGCCTGGTGATTCCTGCTCAAGGTCACCGGGGAGGTGGGAAACAGATGCTGAGAGATGGCAGGGGTGACAGGGTGGAGAGCGCCCCCAGCCACCGCCCGGCCACCCTCAAGGACTGTGTCCGGCTCTTGGCCCAAAACCCTGAGCCAAGAGCACCTGGCAGGCGCGATGGGAGGCCTCCAGAGGCGCCCTGGGGACCCGGCGGCCCTTCCATCCCAGGGGCCCGTCCATCCTGGCCAGGACTTGGCATGGATTCCACTGGGGTGCAGGTCCCCAGAGCCTAGGGCCTGGTTCCCTCAGCAAGACACATGCAAGCACAGCAAAGAACCAGAAGTGCAGTGGAATGGAGTTTTTTCTTTTCCATTGTGTGGTGGTTTTGTGTTTTTTTTGGCCTTTTTCTTTTTCTAAAAAAACACACATGTGTGCTGCCATGTCTGTGCAAAGAATAAGGGCCCCAAATAAATACATGATCGGAAACTCAGGAGGGTTCACAGTATCAGGCATAGGGAGCTGACAGGGAGCCGGGGCCAGGTGAGTCGCCCGGATTGGGATCGCTGCAGCCCGAGCGTCCGCGCCGTCGAGGGGAGGGCGAGGGTGAGGGCCGGCGGCCAGGCGGGCGTCTCCCGAGCTCTGGGCTGAGCAGGTGGGCAGCACCTCCAGGGAGCAGCCGGGGCAGCAGCAGACACTCGGCTCCGTCAGTGCCTGCATAGGAATTACTGAAGAGGCAGGGGGCGGGTGAGGCCATGTTGGGCCGGGGCCAGACCCACACCCGCCGGGCCTCCCCTGGCCGGGTCGGGCCCCACAGCTGATGCCGAGGGCCAGGGACCCCAGGAGCCATGAGGGCTGGACACAGGCCCCCGCACGGTAGAGCCCGGCTGCCCCTCCCACCCTGGGCCTCAGTTTCCCTGTCAGTCCCGGGGTGCCTGGAGGCCAGGCTCTCAGGCCCTCCTTGGCCAAGGCCACAGGCCTGAGCCCCGAGTGGGCCCAGCTGGCCAGCCGCGGCGCACTTACTGTGTCGCTCTCGCCGTCGGAGGCGGGGTGGGCCTGCGTGCTATAGTGAAGCGGGGAGTACACCCAGCTCCTCTCATCGGTGGGCTGGAGGGCAGGCGGGCAGCACGTGCGGGAAGGGCGCAGAAGAAGAGCAAGGTGCGTGGAGGTGCGACAGAGGCGACAGGAAGGAAGGAAGAAACAGAAATAAAAGAGGGGGCCCCCGAGGCGGCACGGGTAGGCGGCTCAGCCCCCGCTGCCCTCTCCCTGACGGGGACCTGCCCCAACCCGGATGGCCCTCGGGCTTGGCGGGGCGGGGGGCTGGGCCTCTGGGGCCGAGTGGCCAGAGCGCAGTGGGGCGGGCAGCAGGAAGCGGTGAGTGGGGGGGGGGGTGTCAAGGCAGGGCCGGCACAGCAGGAGGCAGGGAGGGTGGGCGGGGCTTGGTTTGCTCTGCTGTCCACCCCCAGCCCCCCACCCCCCCGCCATGGCACCCTGACCTCCAGCCTAGCCCGGCAGCACCCTGGAGACCCTCTGCTGGGGGCCCTGAGTGGTGGCGACGGGGGGGGGGGGCATTTCCTGACCCGGGAAGCCTTTCAGCACCGGCACACACAGGTTTGCTCAGGAGAGACCCAGGCAGGCGCCACCCAGAGAGTAAGCAGCAGAGGCCTCCCTGCCCCGCTCCAAGAGCCCGGGGCCACCTTCCTGGGGAGGGGGCGCAGCGGAGCCCAAGTCCCGGCCTGGGGACAGGCAGAGCGGGGACTGGCCGCCGAGGGGCCACAGGATGGTCTTCCTCCAGCTGCGTCTGGGGTGGGGTCCCAGTCCGGGTCCCACTGCGGGGAGGACATACATTCCTCCGGCCCCCTCGTCCCTCCCAGGTCTGCTCTCACCACCAGAACATTGTTGGGGCTCCCCCGGCCGCCTTCTGTTCTCTCTTCCTTCAACGTCCCCCACAGCCTGTGACCTCCACCCCTGCCGCCAGAGCACACACCTGTCCTGGCCGCGTCCCCCTGGGCGTCCCACAGCCCCTAAGCCCACGATGGCACCCCAAGACCCACCCCTCCTCGGCGGGGTTGGGGCACCACCAGCAGCCAGCTTCTGCCCTGCTGCCCTCGGGGCCCGCCGGCCGCCTCTCCACCCCACCACCCCACCATCCCCGCAGCTCACAGGCCGTCCCGGTACCCATGTGGGCCCAGGCCGTGCACCCACGAGAACCATGTCCACCTATGGAGGGGTTCGCACAAAGCATCTGGGGCAGCAGGGCGAGACCCCAGCTTGGGCCCCGCTCATTCCTTCAGGGGGTCACAAAGCAATAACCCCCCTGGCCCCCTGCCCACCTGGGAGCCCGGGGGGCGGGGCCGGGCCCGTCTGGGGCCACAGCAGGCCCTGACACTGGGGTGGCTGCCCTGCTGGGCTCAGAGTGGGGAATGACACAGGGGTCCCGCAGGGAACCCCGTGAAGAGCCGGCCCTGGGTGACCCACGGAAGTTGGGCCAAGGGCACGCCTGCCCCGCACGGCAGGCCTCGGCGTCCAGCCTTCCTCTTGCCGCTTCCTCTCCTCCCGTCGGCCTCCAGGCTCCTGCCTCTTCGGTGCTCCAGCCAAGACCGCCCTTCCTCTTCCGCCTCCCCACACCCTACGCGCTTCTCAAAAGTCCATGTCAACCCCCCTCCAGGCAGCCTCTGCCACAGCACCCCACCCCATGGCCCTTGCACGCCACGTGTCCCCGACTCTGGGACCATCTCTGGGGAGCGGCATCCCTGGCTGGACCGAGCATGGTGGGAGGGCTGTGGAAGCAGTCTCCCTTTTTCAGGCTCGCCCGGCAGCGCCCGACACCCAGTGACGCTCAGAGGGGCTGCTGACGGGGCTGGAGTGTGGTCTCCAAGAGGCCTCATCTTGAGAACACAAAGTCTCGCTTTAGGCCTTTGCCTTGTCCTGCCCGTTTGAGTGCTGTGTGCCTCTAGGAGGTTACTTGGCCTCTCTGGGCCCCCATTTATTGCTCACGATGACAATAACAAGTACTAACGATGCCACCGCTACACAATATCCCCATAGCATTCCAGGCACGCTGGGTGGATAAGCGTTTATTAGACACACAGGTGCCTGAAGCTTGGGATCCAGATTGTGTCTACCCTGTACTCTCAGGGGCTCCCTGGAGAGCCAGGGACTCGGTGTCTCCATCTGTGAAATGGGTATGGAGGCACCAGCTCCTTTCTCCTGCAATTAAGGGCTTGGCTTTGCAGTCCCGCTGCTGACTCATGACGCTACCCCCTTCAGGGGACAGACACCCCGTGGGAGCCGTCAGCAGCGAGGTCTGAACAAGTGGGAGCAGGGCACCTGGCACGTCCCTGACCCGGGAGGGTGGGAAAAGGGGCAAGGGCGGCCAGGGGATGGGGGTCAGATGCAGACCCTGCCACAGCCAGGCCAGCCCCTGGAGCCCCAGCTGTGTGCCCGCAGGCCCAGTGATGCCCACCTCAGAGGGGAGTAAGCAACGTCCCCATGGGATGCCTGCAGCACAGAGCCCCACACGGGCCAGCGCGGCTGACCTCAGCCACAGTGACATTTTCCCCAAGTCCCTTCTCAGAGGAAGAGGAACAGCCAGGACCTGTGGCTCCCTGTTGCCCACGGCGCGGGGCGGGGCTGGGCTCCCTGGAGGCCTGCCACGGTCACTTACAGTCCCTGAGGAGCTCAGCGTCACGGCCCGCAGTCGGCGATGCCGGGGAGAGTAAATCCAGTACCTCCCATCGGTGAACTGGGCGGGCCGGGCGGGCGGGGGAGGAAGCAAACAGAGGACAGGATGAAGTGACAGGATGAGGCCACAGGGATCTGGCAGGTGGTCAGGCAGGGAGGGCGCCGGGAGGGGCAGGTGAGCCGATGGCCAAGCAGGAGGTGCGGGCAGGGGTCCCACAGGCTTCCTTCTCTGCTGCGCGGGGCCCGGCTGCCCACTCGGGGATTTTGGAACCCTGACGCACACGACAGGACACGGCCCCAGGGGCCACCTCCCCCAGATCCAGAGAGCGGGAAGCAACCAGCCCCGGCGGGAGCTGACGGCAGGTGGGGGGACACACAGGGTGCACTTGGTACCCTCCAGGCCAGGCAGGGCCGTGCCCTGGCAGCACTGGCTCGGGGACCGAGAGCAGGGAGGCCGGTGTTAGTTACGAAGCAGCGATGCCAGCGGGAGGGCCAACCTCACCCAAACAGGCCCCAAGGCACAGCGCCGGGCAGGGGGCAGGCCCCGGCTCATTTTCCTGGGGCAGGGTCAGGGGTCAGAAGTGAGAATGAAGGTCCGGGAAGAGGATGGGCGGCTGGGCGCGTGTCTGGCCCTCTCTGTTGTAACTGGGACCATGTGATCCCTGAGCAGGGCCACCCAAGGGAGATGGCTCCAGGACCCACTATCGGGGGCTCCCTGGCCCCCGGGCACCCACTTCACCCAGGCTCCTGGTTCAGCTCCCTGCCCGCCCATGGGAGGTATGTGGGGAAGGAGACCCCCAGCTCTGGAGAGAGGTCCCGGGTCCCCGGGGCAGGGCCCCTTCCTACTCTGACGGACGCCACCTTGTCCAGGAGCAGCTGCGTATCCTCATCCTGTGAAGTCGGCAGTGTGGAGCCCACCTGCCCCTCTCGGCGGGGCCCTGGCCTCCCTGAGCATGGAGCCCACCCTCCGCACCCACCACCCAGAGAGAGAAGGTGCGCGTCATGCCAGCCCACCACGGCCAGCCTGGGCTGCCCCGGGACCCAGGGCCTGGGCCTCCCCTCAGGCCAGCGGGGCCGAGCACTTGAGGACTCCAGATGTTTCCTGGGGCACCGCTGAAGACAGGGCCTTGGCTCGTGACCTGATGTGGTCATGAGGCCTGGGCCGGAGGGCCTGGGCTGGATGGTGAGGGACGGGGGTGCTCCCCAACACCTGAGTGTGAGCGTGCTGGCCGGGCACGTGGCCCTGAGTGTTGAAAGGTGAGCACACACATGTGCCTGAGTGTGAGTGCACGTGCAGGTGTGCACAGGCGCCTTGAGTGTGCGACGTGTCAGCACGAGCCTGTGAGGGAGCAGTGTGCGCGTGTGTGAACGGGTGTGGGTGTAAGCACACGTGGGTTCGTACAGGCACGTGCGTGTGTGTGCACGTGTGAGCACAAGTGGTGGAGGGTCCGGCGACGGGAGGGATCCCAGGAGGACTTACAAAGTAGATGTCTGTGGCAGGCGCGTCCTCCTCGTCTGAGGCCTGGCTGGCAGTTTCCACTTCGACGGCAGCAGAGGCACAGGCCGGGGATGACCCCTCCCTGGGGACACGGGGAAGACACGGGAGTCCTGGCTGGGGGTGCTCTGGACAGCCCGCGCCTTCTCCAGCCCACACCCCAGGACCCTCCCTGCTCCGCACCGTCCTTGACGCAGGGAGTCCGACTGCAGGGATGCATCCTGTCTGACACGTTCTAGTTCCCGCACAAAACAAACAGAACACCTCCAAGCACTGCTGCAGCCCAGGGAACAATGTGCCCACCCCCGAGCAGGCGGGCCCTTCCCCCTCTATTTGCTCAGCTTCACGCCTGTGGGCAGATCCCCGCCTCACCACTCACTTGCTGGGCAGCCATGAGGACCACGTTCTTTCTCGGAACCTCAGTTTCCTCGTCTGTAAAGTGGGGACACATGGCACCTACCCCCGAGGGGCCAGAACCTCTTTCTCCTCTTTTCTGAGCACTTACTAGGTGCCAGGCCTGTCTGAGGGCCTTGTGTGAATGAACCCACCAAACTTCCACTCGGGAAGGGGGGATGCTGCTGCTGTCCTGTGTTACAGATGAGGAAACTGAGGCTCAGAGTGAAGGTGAGGAACGTGCCCGAGGCCTTGGCTGGCGGCCATGTGACTGGTGACTAAATTTCACCTCCTGGATGAAATGACGAGTTCTGAGAAGAAAGAGCACCTGTAACCGTGCAGAACTGGTTCTCCAGTCACGTTTGAGGGCAACTTGTTTTGTGGGGCAAAGACTGAATGACATTTCCCACTGCAACACTTCAGTTAATGGCAAAAAAGCTGACAGTGGCAGGAACTGGTGCATGTGTGTGAAATAATAGCAAAGTGCACCTGGGAATGTGTGCTGGGAGTGCTAAGTAAAGTCTCTAGAAATAGAACAGAAATTCTAAGAAGTATATAAAGCAAAAATTATGGGAAAGGCAAGAAGAACTGGATAAGGCAATTACAGAATTAAAGAGCCCAAACAGATAAGAGGCAAGTAAGGACATAAAGGAACCGACGACACCAATCAAGACACTGGACAGAAAAGGCTTGTAGAGAACTTTCCATCTTTTCACAGAGAAGACACTTTCCTCCCAAGTGTCCACGGACACTTAAAAAGTGAATTTTGGGGACTTCCCTGGTGGTGCAGTGGTGAAGAATCTGCCTGCCAATGCAGGGGACACGGGTTCGAGCCCTAGTCCAGGAATATTCCACATGCCGTGGAGCAACTAAGCCCGTACACCACAACTACTAGGCCTGCTCTCTACAGCCCGAGAGCCACAACTACTGAGCCCGCCTGCCACAACTACTGAAGCCTGCATGCCTGGAGCCCTTGCTCTGCAACAAAGAGAAGCCACTGCAATGAGAAGCCCGCACAGCACAATGAAGAGTAGCCCCCGCTCACTGCAATTAGAGAAAGCCCGCGCTCAGCAACGAAGACCCAACCCAGCCAAAAAAAAAAAAAAAAAGCGTTATTTTTTGGCTGCATTGAGAGGCATGCGGGATCTCAGTTCCCCGACCAGGGATCGAACCCCTGCCCCCTGTAGTGGAAGCGCAGAGTCTTAACCACCGGGGAATTCCCCAAAGCGTAGACTTTTTTAGGCCATTTTCTTCAGCTCGAAACCTAATAAAGTTAGAAGTACCAAAAAGGTAAACAAAAAATCTTAAACACTTGAGAGACACCCCTAAAATGCCTTAGTCCAGGGTCTCCCCCTCAGCACTGCTGACATCGGGCAGGTCATTCTCTGCTGGGGGCCATCCTGGGCACTGTGGGGTGTGGAGCAGCGTCCCTGGCTCCCACCAAGATGCTAAGAGCACCCCCGGTCGTGACCACCAAAGATGTTCCCAGACACTGCCCACTCTCCCCTGAGGGCAAAATCACTCTCAAGTGGTTGAAAGCCACTATCTTAATTCAAAGAGGAAATAAGAAAAAAATCACTAACCATGCACATGTGAGTCAGTATAAAAGAACTGCTTCACGTCAAAACCCACGGGACACCGCAAAAGCAGTACTCAGAGAAAACTACATAGCCTTAAGGGCCTCGTTATTGAAGAAAAACAGGAATTTAAGCACTGGAAAAAAGAAACAAGTGAGAAAGCAAACCAGAAGCAGCTAGAAAGAAGTCATTACTAGTGAGTTACAGTGAATGAAATAAAAACAAAACACAACAGCGGAAAAGGTAACTAAGTCCCCAACTGGTTCTTTGAAAAGCTTGTAAGTTGCTGTCTCGCAAGCCCCAGCAAAGCTAAGAGGGCGAAGAGAGGAAGGGTGGGAGGGAAAGTAACCTCAGATGACAGGGCGGCTCTGAGCCCTGGAGGAGGCGACCCTTCCCTGAGTGCAAGACCCCCGCTGCTCCCGGCATCACGCGCTCCCTTCCCCCCCATGCCCCACGCCCCGGAAGCCCCATTCCCGCCCCCAGCTTGCGGACTACTTTTCCCAGCCTGCCCAGCGGACAGCTGGCCACGTGACCACGCTCGACCAATGGGGCCAGAGCAGAACTGGAATGCAGGAACCAGGTAACGGGACCGCAGGGACTCGAGGGCCACTCACCCCGCATCTTCCTCTTTGGGGACCACGATTTCCACGCTGCACGCGGGCTCCACCTGCACCGTGATCTGCTGCAGGTCCTCCTCCGCATGCGCCTCCTCCTGGGGCCTGGAGGCAACGGGAAGCCGCGCCTCAGTTTCCCTCCTTACCCCCCCCACACACCCCCAGAAGCACCAGCCGAGCTCCAGGCCGGTGCCAATTTCCAGTCCCGGTAACAAGCTGGTAGCCTCCACGAGGTGCTGTCTC
Organism: Leucopleurus acutus; assembly: GCF_964270905.1. Lineage (NCBI taxonomy): Eukaryota > Metazoa > Chordata > Mammalia > Artiodactyla > Delphinidae > Leucopleurus > Leucopleurus acutus. Next base: position 2,231,794 of record NC_139145.1, on the reverse strand, counting down.
CACGCACCATCAGACCAGGGCCCTGAGCCAGCCCAGCTTGCACCTGGTCCCTCTGGCCGTCATGCCCGCCTGGGGGCTGCAAGAGTCCACCTGGGGCTATCCTGTGACTCTGGCACCAGCAGAGGCATAATGAGTGAATGGTGGCCTGGATCCCGCCCACCCCCTGGGGGCAGCTAGGCACCTGCCTGGGGCCTGGACTAGGGGGTGAGGTAGTTCTGGGGTTCCAGGCTGAGACCCGTGGTGTAGGTGGGTCAGAACATTGCAGCATCCAGACGTGCAGAATCTCTGGATGGCAACACCAGGGAACAAAATGGTGGCTGACATCAGAGCAGGTAGCTGGACAGAGGGGGATGCACTTTGCACCAAAGATGTTTTGTACCATGACTTTTTTTTCAACTGGCAGGAATTATCCCAAAAAAAATAATTACAGAAATGCCCTCTTCACCGCAGTCCTGTTACAAGATCAAACAACTGGGAACAACCCAAGTGTCCATGGCCCATTAGAGGGACGGCAACCAGCACATGCTCCACCTGCTCAGACAGGTGACCTTCTGCTGGTAGGTGACAGAGTAAGGGGCAGTGTGCCGCCCAGAGTGCACGCTGGTCAAAATGTGAGGAGAGACACGCCCGAACGTGTGTCTGCTTGTATATTCACAAATATCTCCGGAAAAGAGACAAAAACTCCGTCCGGGGGTTGCTCCCAGAACGGGGAGCAGGCATGGGGCAGGGGGAAACATCTTAACTATTTTCCTTTTTGTATCTCTTAGAATAAAAATATTAATAAAAAGAGAAAGAAGAACCAACAGGCACGTGTGGGAGCAGGGTCCTCTGGGCAGCCAGGTGGGAGACAGACACAGAATCACCTGAGATATCCTATGCGGTCTAGAGCCTGACTTGAATCTGTGCCCGGAAAGCAGTGGTCAGAGAGGAAGGGCTCTGGGTGGGGAAAGCGGGGGAGGGACTGGGGCGGGCGGGCGGGGGAGAGAAAGAGGGAGAGGGCTGGGGTCTCAGCTCACCGGCCATCCTGTCCGGAGGACTGCGTGCGCCGCCTGCAGAGAGACCACAAGGAGGTGGGAGAAGTGGGGCGAGGCCCCGCCCACGCACAGCCCCCCGCGGAGGGACACGGCTGGTCTGCTCACCTGTACCGCGGCTGCTCTGATGTCTCCGAGGGGGACCGCTCTGGGATGGAGAGGGACGTGGAGGACAGGGTCGTGGCGATGGAGGCGGTGGTGGCCTCCTCGAAAGAAGGCGGTGTGCAGGGCAGGAGGTCTGGCCGGCCTGTGGCGAGGAGTGGGTGGGCACTTGCGGGGGCCTGGGAGGCCTCTGGGCTCCACCTACAACTCGGCTCACTCTCTACCACCCATGCCCCCCACTCCCACCTGCCCCCCCACACTGTCGTCCCTGCCAGCTTTAAGCGGGCAGATGTGCTCCAATTTCCCCCTGGCATAAGACCTTCCAGTAGCTTCCCACTGCTCTCAAACTGAAATCCGAACCCCTCCCTTCGGCCCCCAGGGGGTCCTGCTCCACAGGCCTCACCTGCCCTCTCCCCCCTCCTGCTCTGCTCCAGACACACAGGCTCCTCGCTGTGCCTCCCACACAACAGGCTAGGCCAGGTCGCACCCCAGGGCCTCTTGCACAGGCAGCTTCTCCCTTCCTTGATGCTCTTCCACCAGCCCCTCCCTGCCTGGAATCTCTGACCCAGGGGACAGGAGGGACCTTCCAGAACATCAGGCCCAACCCCATTAAGTACTTCATCCCTCCAGGTCTCTGTGCACCTCTGATGTGAAGGGAGCCTGTCACCTCTGGGGCGTGGGTTGGCGGGGGGTGGGCGGGGAGGCAAATTCTATGCTCAACCTTCGCTGTGGCTCTTCCGGGGGCCCCGTCCCAGCTGCTCCCCACTTCCCAGCTGGGTTCCAGTCACCACCCCTTCCCATCCAGGCTGGGCCCAGCTGCAGGGGCCGCTTCCTCCTGTTGGACTGCTGCTGTTGCTCCCTGAGCCCCTCCCTTCCCAGCCCCCCAGGGATGATGCCTTGCCCCAGGGGCCCCCTTATCTCCCGGCCGCCTGCTCACCTTCGTCCTCCAGCGTGGGGTAGCTGCGGGCCCCCCGCAGGTCGTACTGCGCGTCCTCTCGCTCGCTGGGGATCTGGCTGGCCGAGAAGGCGGCGGTGGGCCCCAGGGGCTTGACGGCCAGCAAGGCACCGCGGCCCTTCTTGGACGGCGAGGACTTGAGGGCTGCAGAGGAAGGGCGGTTGGTGCTTGGATGGCAGCACCGAGGCCGGGCCCTGCAGCCCCCGGTGCCTCCGTTGTACAAAAGCCTGGTTGCCCCCCCACCCCCGCCCCGCCTCCAGCCTGTCCCCCAGTGCTCTTCACTCTTGGTGGAGAAAGCCTGCCCTGCTTTCCACCCGGCTTGCCTCTGGAGGTGCCAGGAGCCCCAGGTACCTGTCCTGCCCGTCAAGAGAGATGGGACGAGCCCCCGGGGACCCAGCACTCCTACCCCGGCCCCCAGAAACAGCAGCAGACCAGCAGCTACCAACATCTGCCACGCACTCTGGGGCCTCACCCACTGTGTCGCAGCCCACCCGGCCACGGCCCCGCCGCTGACATGCAAGTCAAGGGCCTGGGACAGTGGGGCTCAGCACCAAGGGTCTGGCTCCCATGCAGGCTGCAACGGCCTGGGGAACGCAGCTCAGCTCTCGGGGCCCCCAAGTCCTTGTCTGCAACATCAGGGTCAGGGGAGGCGGGTAAACCCCGAGACGCCCTCTGCGCCCCGTCAGGGCCTGTCACCACCCTCTCCCAGCGGGCCCTGTGACCTCTGCCCCCAGCATGGCGAGCTTAGCTCCCGCATACAGTAGGCGCTCGGTTTGCCTTAGGCACAGCCATCCAGTCCCTGGAGGCTGGCACTCCCCGGACCACAGCACCCTGAGAAGGTTCCAGGAAGAGATCTGCTGGTAAAGGTTAACAACCGGCTCTCTGGGGACAGATGCTGGGTTTGTGGTATTTGCCGATTTCCATGGTGTAAACGGTCCCTCCACAGTCAACCTCAGCGTACAACTAGATGTCACAGAACGTGGAGCTGTGCCGAGAGCCAGCTGCAGGTGACCGGCGCTGGCTCATGGCCCGCACACATCTGGCCCAGGCAGTGAGAGCAGCCCCCCAGCTGAGAGCCAGACACTGGGCCTGCCCCTTCCCGCTGCCTGCGTGGAGCCCCCATGGAGTGCAAGGCCTGGACGGTAAGGCGCACACCAAGACCACCCCCACGCCCACAGACGTTTACTGAGCACCTACTGTGTGCCAGGCCCCGAGCTGGACGCTGGGGACGTGGAGTGACCAGAGTGAACAAGCACCCTGCCTTTTGGGGGTGGGTGAGGGGTTGGGGGGGCCGACGACAGACATGTAGGGAGAAAGACCCCTTCAGGCCCCATGTGGGGTCCGGCCTGGGGTGCACCAGGGTCTGTGACTCTGGAGGCCCAGCACGGACACGGGACCTCCAGAGGCCACCATGGGCCGGGACCACCACGATTGCCCTGTGCCCTCCCCGACGACGCCCAGTTGGGCTGATGACCGGCCGGCTTCCGTGTGGCAAGGTCCCGTTTCCTTGGCAATGGTGCTTCCCCACTGATCGCGTGCGTGAACACACCTCCCTCTCCTGGCTCTGTACAGATGGGGAAACTGAGGTGCGGAGGGGGCGCCACTTGCTCAAGGCTGTGCGGGAAGGAGAGGACTGGGACTGGGCGGACGCCACCCCCACTGCCCTGTGCCCTGGACCAGGTCCCCGCCTGAGGCCCAAGGCTGGCTGAACACAGGACCGGCGCTCCAGGTTTACCCTGCCCTTGATCTTCCGCCTTCTTCCCTCCACGCCCCCACCCAGAGGGCCTGGGCACTCACAGGAGTTCTTCCGGAAGACCGTGTTGCTCATGAACTTGAAGAAGCGCTCGGCATAGAAGCTGGGTCGGTGCACAGAGATGGTGTCCTGGGAAGGGAAGTAGGGGCCCAAGGGCAGGCAGGTGTGAGCGCTGTGGCCCCATGGAGGCTCCCGTGTCGGGGGCGGGATGTAGCCTCTGTGGGGAGGGGACCCAAGGAGCAGGTAGGGACAGGGAAGCAGGAAGGTGGTTTCCTAATAATCGCATCTGTAATTTTAACTTTTTGAACCATGTTTCAAAGAGGTAAACAGGTAAGTATCAAAATCAAGAAACCGGGAAGAATCTCTAAAGCAAGGGTAGGGGAGAGCACGGCCCGTGCCTGCTTCGAAAGCTGGGTTGCAGGCCTGTCCCTGTGGCTGAGGGAGGCTGGTGTCCTCGGGGCAGGCAGGCCCGGCGTCCTGCACTCAGGTGGGGGCGGCCCTGGCCACGCACTGCTCCTCATCTGTGCCACGCGGAGACTGGAGGCTGCCGGCCTCGCCAGGATGTAGGGACGTGAGGCAGGGAGCCCGGCACACAGTCGGGGCGCGATACGGGCTGGGCCCCTGGACGGACACCCTTGCTGTCCCTGGGATCCAGTCTCCTCGCCCGCTATGGCACGGTCTCCCTAGCACTGCTGACAGCAGGCCGGTCGTTCTCTGGGGGCCGTCCTGGGCACTATGGGGTGTGGAGCAGCATCCCCGGTCCCCACCCACTCGATGCCAGGAGCCCCCCAGTGTGACCACCACAGATGTCCCCTGACACTGCCCGGTGTCCTCCCCCGGCTGTAACATAACAGAACCCATCTGGACATGTGGCCTCCCACAATGAACGCTGCACTCTATCCTTGCCTGCGTGGAGGCGTGGCCACATGGCCACATGACCACGTTCTGGCCGATGGCTGGCGAGCTGAGATGAGCTGAGATAACGGAAGAGTCTCTCCGCCCTGAGAGGAAGGGCGCCCCTCCCTCCGGCTGGGGCCAGGGGCTGAGGACAACGCCTGGGGGTGTGCAGCAACACACAGGAAGAACCTGGCCCCCAACACTGAGGGCCATCCTACTGGCCCCAGGATGCTCACACCTGGACGGTTACTTCCATCAACATTTGAGGCTCCTGGGGAGTCGACCCAAATCCTCTGATAGGGGTTGCGGCCGCCCAGCTGTAACCTGGACCTTCTCAGCGCTTATTCCTGAAGGTCCCCCAGACCCTCCAAACGCTGAGTGGTGGGCGGGCTAGTTAGGATGCTGGATTTTACAGACTGCAGGCACACACACAGCCCTTAGCACTTGAGTGAGAGCTGGCCTGCGGGGGGCGGGGGGGCCCATGGGAGGAGAGGCCTCCGCCTGAGGGTCCGCATCTGGACCAGGGGTGCGCGGGCTGCCTCGGGCCCACAGGCAGGCTCTGTTTAGCCCCAACTCTTGGTCCTCACAGTCTTTTACATTCTGAAGTAATTCACTGCAAGTGTTCACGGGTTGGCTGCGCTCACAGGAAAACATGAATTTCAAGCTTTTCTCAAATAACTGAGCCGGTCCATCTAAGCAGGCTCCATCCCCATGGGGCAGCAGGGGTCAGAGTTGTGCAGTATTGCCCCCAGGGTGCAGCTGGAGCCCAAGACGCCCTCCACATCACACGTTCCCAGAATGCTCTCTGCCTGGCCGGCCCCTGACTCCCCGGGTCAGCCTGTCCTTGGGAATCCTTCCCACTCAGCTCGGGGCCCCCCGACCCGCTCCAGGAAGCCTTTGTGTACCGCTCACAGATGGCTCGGACCCCTCGTTGAGGATCCTGCAGCTGCCTTGCTTCCTCATCTCAGCCCTGACCCCTTGGCCCATGACTGTGGCTCCAGAAAGGGGGACGCATCTCTCAGCTCTTTAGCACCTGTGCCTGGCCCAGGGAGACGGTCAGTGCGTTTGTGGACGGATGGACGGAATGAACGAACAAACGATGCTCACCCCATCGTGGACGAGAGCCTTCCAGGTGTGTTCCAGCTTCTTGATGAACCTGCAGAGAAGAAAACGCCCAGAACGTCAGCCAAACCTTCAGGTCCAGGGGTTCTCTTCTGGGCAAGCCCATTCCAGGGGACACTGTTGATGTCTAGGGACGTTTGTGGTTGGCACGGGTGGGAGTGTTCCTGGCATCAAGGGGGTAGAGGAGTCCTGGTGTAGAGCAATGAGGCCACCTGTTGCATCAGCCAGAGGCCACCTCCCCTTTCCTGCCCCCTTGACCGCCCCCCCACCTGCTGGCTGCTCCCACCACATTCTCTGGGGGTGGCAGTGGAAAGGTCGTGGTACATAGCCCCCCGTGGGGGAAAGAGCCCACCCTTCCTCTCTCCCACGGGCCAGGCTGAGCCCGGCCCCTCACTGCTGGAGTGAGCGCCCTGCACCATGACCCCCAGCTAAGCCCCGCCTGACACCGGGGCTGGGGAGAATGTTGCCTCCTCCAGGCAGCCTTCCTGGACACCTCTAGGCTGCAGGGGGAAGGAGCCCCTCCCTTGGCACACACCTCCGCCTCAGGGTGAGCTCCCCTCGCCCCACCCGGGGCCTCTGCAGAAACCCTGGAGCTGCCTGCTCCTGCTCCAAACGGGAGGGAGACGCCTGCAGGGGGTGGGGTCAGCCCTCAGGAGAGGAAACAGCCTGCAAACATCAGCTGTCTGATGGGCAAGAGGTGACCAGCAGGCAGAGGAGTCACCCAACGCCAAGTGGAGTTCCCGGCGCGGGGTGGGGTGTGGACGGGAAAGGGGGACCGCCACGGCCACAACCTGCCTGTCACGCCTGGACTGTGTGTAACTCCTTCGATAAAAAACTAACAAGAGACGCTCACTGCTGTAAGCGTGCAAAGCACAAGGCACGGGTAACGGAGCTGCCCGTCACCCAGGAGCGTCTGGTTCCTTCGGCTACACCACGCTCGTGTCCACACTCGAGACCACACAGCACATGGCATCGGCTGTGAGCATTTATTTCTGGAAGTGTAGGAACCTTCCAGAGATGTTGCGCTTCCCAGCCACAGGGTGTTTCCGTCTTGCTCTCTTCAGCCCAGCACTTGGCACACGGCAGGGCCCACAGTCAGTCAGCTGGCGACACCTCACCCACCACCCAGCCCTGCACTGGCCCTGACCGGGCTCTCACTGGGGAGTGGGGAGACAGGGTGGGGGCAGGCACCCACCCGTGGGACCGCAGGCTGGAGGGGGCACGGGCTCCCACCTGGAGGACCACAGGATGGGGGGCGGGCACCCACCTGTAGGACTGCAGGATGTCGATGATACCAATGTGTAGTAGAAGCCGCTCCCCGCGGCCGTTCACAGCGGGGATCCCGCCCATCCTGGGGAAAGGGGTCGAGAGTATCAGCACCTGCAGAGCTGCCTCAGGGGCAGGCCTGCCTGTCAGAGGCACAGGTTGGAGGTGGCCTGGAGCCCCGAGCCTGGGGCCCTGGGCCTGGTCTGGGACTTGCAGGGACAGAGATGGAGGGAAACGCAGGCAGGACTGATGGGGCCTGGGGCTCGAGGATCCACATGCTCCCTGTAGGTGGCAGCCTGGCTGGACCCTCAGAGGGGGTCCAGGCACCTGGGAACCCCACCCTGGTGAGGGGTCGAGCAGCTCTTCCGGCCAGCTCACCAAGTCAAAGCTGGAGGCCACAGGGTGCAGAGGGGTCCCGGCCATGAGACCCAGATGTGCGCACACCCACACGTGCACACGCAGAACTTGCACACACAAGTAGGCACACGCACACATGCCCGCATGTGCACGCGCAGGCTCCCGGGCAGGACCAGGCTTCCAGGTGCAACCTGGGGAGTTAATGGCCTCATGCAGCCCCAGGCTGAGCCTGCCCGGCGCACTTAGCGAGGTTGCACGATGCAGCAGCTGTCCTGCAGTCATTAGGGCCCCAGAGGCTCTGCCAGCCACACTCCACACCCGAGCTCACCTGCACGCCCTGCCATCTCGCCTGGCCTGGCACCAACCCTACGAACGCCAGACGGCTGAGCTCCGGGCCAGCTCGTGTCCTCCCAGCCTCAGCCCAGTCAGGGCCCTTCAGCTGGCGGCCCAGTGTGGTGGCCAGGCCGGGGTCAAGCCTCGGCCCGTCCCCCAGCTGGCTGTTGCACCCTGACGGCTAGCCCCACCTCTGAGCCTCCTTCTCCCAGCTGAAGACATGGGGATGCCACCCTCCTCCTCCAGGGCCCCCTACCCCCCAAGGACTGAACAGGGTCCGGAAATGGAGGGTGCCGCCAGTTCCCGGCATGGTCAATGCCTGGTGATGAGGGGACAATCGTGACACCTGTCCACAGCAGCGGTTTCCATCTGGGGCGACTCTGTCCTCAGGGGACAGTGATGCTGTCTGGGGACATGTGTGGTTGTCACGACTGGAGGGCAGGGATGCTGCTCCACCCACCACAGTGCCCAGGACGCCCCAGAGAAAGTGACCCGACCCTGAATGTGAGAAGCACAGGGTGGGTGGTAGGGATACCCTGTGAGTATGTCAGCAACCGCGCCTAAGCCCCCAGGGCAGGACCAGGTTGGCCAGGTGGTGGGTGGGGTCGGGGGACGCACTCCTCTCTGGACCTGGTCACCCCTCACTGCCGCCTGGCATCGCCAGGGAAGGACCGTTCTCAGCCCTGCCCCCGGTGGGTCCCGGGTTTGGTATCTTCCACCTTCTCCGGGGCCGTCTTTCAACACTCTTCCAGCTTTGCTGCCTACGGTGGCGCTTTAACCCACCCTGGGGCCCAGCGGGAGGGAAGGGGATCTGTGCTTCCCACAGGGATGGCCAATGACCTCCATCTACTGACTGACTGATCTGGACGCCCTGGTCAGAACACCTGGCCGCAGCTGTGTGTCCGCCGTCCACCCCTCGGGGCACGGGGGGCTGGGGGAATGGGTGGGCGCTGCTGTCCGCTTGACAAACCAGGAACAGGCCAGACCCTGGACTTGGTCGTATCCCTCTCACCTTCCTCACGACTCCCCCCGCCCGCTTCTCGCCTGGCAAGGGGGCCGGGACAGAGACAAGAACGGGAAGCCCCCGAGCCCCGCCACCTACGTGTCGTCCGTCTCGATGGCCTCCCCGCGCGCGGCCCCGCCCTGGATGGACTCCATGGCCGTGGAGTAGAGCGCCTTCTGGCCCAGTGGCCGCTTCTCGTCAGCGGTGCTCTGGGCGCCCTCGGCCTGCCGCTCACGCTCCTGCTGGTCGATGTTGTGCACGCCCAGGAGCAGGCTGTAGTCCATGATCTTGAAGCTCTCCAGCACCTGTGGGGCTGGGGGTCAGGGGGAGGCGCCAGCTGCCCCCCAACCCCCACACCCCACCCCCATCTGGGTCTGTGTCCACTCAGTCCCCACAGCCAGGTGGGAGGCCCCATTCTCATCCCACTGGGGACCCCAGCGGTGGGCCTGGGGCGCAGCTTCTGACTCGAGGCCAGGCCGCCCTGGCCCTAGTTCAAGAGCCCGGTTCTCTGGTCACCACTCCTGCTACAGGCCCCAAGGTGCAGCCCAGGACACCCGGGCCCTGGGGGGTGGGCTCTTGAAAGCCGTGGGGCCCTGAGGTGTCTGGTGGTTTTCTGGGGAGGGGTCTGGGAGCCGGGGTGCAGAGGGGACCCTGGAGGACCCAGGCCTGGCCTGAGCCCTGCCAGGCCTCCGTATCCTCGCCTCTGAGGCCGAAGGGGGCGCGGGTAGACTGCAGTTGCAAGGCCTGCGAAGGGCCTGGCGGGTTTTCTTTTTTCCTACGAAGCACCTGCCCATGGAGGGCAGCTCGGAGCCCGCATGAGCCTGATCTGAGGTGCGCTGTAAGGTGAGGGCCCTCCCTGAAAACACCAGGCTGCTCCTGGGGCTTTGTTTCGGCAGCAGGAACGCAGCATGAGGTGGGGCTGGGGCAGGGAGGGAGCGCCTATCTCGAGCTCACACTGCGTCCCCACTTTACAGGTGGGAAAATCGGGTCTCAGAGACGGAGGCCCCATAATCACGGCCCCGGCCAGGCCCCTCCTCACCAGGCAGTCGCGCTGCAGTGTCTTGACGAGCGCGGAGAAGGTGTCGGCGTCGAGCATGAGCCCCTCAGGCATGTCCTGGATGAAGTCCAGGTCTTTGTAGGTGGGGATGCTCTTTTCCTTCTCCTTCTTGCTGGCCCGCCGCTTGTACGTGGAGCCCTTGAGGTCGAACTTGAGGTGCATCCTGACCACGCGCGGCAGCACGTTGTTCATCACCACCACGCGTATGTTCTTCCCGCCCGACTGCACACAGTACAGTCCGTAGAACTTGGGCAGCAGCGTCCGTGGGTTCTGGTTGAGGTTCTGGGGAGGAGAGGGTCACTGGAGATGATGCCGGGAGCTGTGCCCGCAGCCTGCGCGGCACCCTGTCTGCCCCACAGATCTCAGGCCAGAGGCCACCTCCTCAGGAAGCCCACCCTGACCACCTCTCCCAGGCTCGTCCCTCTCTCCGCACCCCCAGCACCCTGACTGTACAGCCAGCCAGATGAGTTCCCTATCACCCCACCTGGAAGAGCCAGGAGGATCTGTTTCTACAGAGTCAGGCCCTGCGAGAGACAGCCTTTCCATAAAGGGTCCCAGGGGATGCTGCCGAGGTGTCTGGGCCTGGCTTCCCACCAGGTCAGACCCAGATGTCCCACCTCCCCCGCCCAAACTGGGGGGATGGCGGGCACGGCCTCCAGGCGTGTCCAGGGCAGGGGTCAGCAAACTCCGGCCCGAGGGCCAAATCCAGGCCACTTGTCTTTGTACAGTCGGGAGCCAAGAATGGTTTTACATTGTTAAAAAAATAAAAGAAAAACAGTGTCCTGTGACACGTGAAAATTACGTAAAGTGCTCACGTCAGTGTCCAGAAGAGAAGCTTTACTGGCACTCGGCCATGGCTACTGGCTCTCGCCTCGTCTGTGGCAGCTCTCTCGCTGCCACGGCAGAGCTGAGCCGTGGAGACAGAGGCTGCCACTCACAAAGCTGAAAATGTTTACTGTCTGGCTCTTTACAGAAGAAGTTTGCTGACCCCATGAGCTAAGGGAGCCGGGGGTCTCACCCAAGATCATACACGGCTGGGGTGGGTGGTGCATCCCACAGGGAGAGAGGGGTCAAGACCTGTGCAGAGCTGCCCGGGGCCTCTGCCCCTGCCCACATCTGTGTGTGTATCAGGACCCCAGCTACTGCAGGCCAGCAAGTCTGAGGCTCCTGCTCCCACCCCCGCCCAGCAGCCCAAATGCCAGCTGGCAGCCAGGCCCACCTCCCCAGTGCCTCTCTGAGTCACCGGCTGTTGAGACATGAGGCGCGAAGCCATGATTTCTAGGACCCGTGACTCAGGGCAGTGGGCTGGGGGGATGGCCAACAGGGCCCAGATGGCTGTTCCTGCCTGCCACGTGAGGGGGTCCTGTGGGTGGGGCTCAGTGACCCAGGACGGCCTGCCTGGAGGGGATGGTGCCCAGGGTGGGTGGTGCCGGGGTGTGTGTGCGGGGGGCAGGGAGATGCCGGTGCCCGGGGGTGGGGGGTAGTGCTGGTGTGGGGGGACTAGTGCCCACGGCTCCTCGGGCAGAGGGAGGAGGAGGGTGTGAGGTCGGGGGCGCTGGGGCTGGAGGGGCACGGCGCTCCCACCATGTAGTAGCCGGGCAGCAGCTTCTGCAGGAACTCGGCCTCCTTGTGCATCACCGTCTTGATGATGAACTCATCGTCGCTGGTGACGTAGAACAGGGAGCCGCTGGCACCAGGGTTGGACAGCTCGATGAGCGGCTCATTGCACAACGAGTACTGAAAAGGGGGGCAGCGAGTGGGCGGGGTGCTCACCAACCCCCACCCCCCCGGGGGCCCAGGGGCTGGCAGGCAACCCCGAAACTGGTCACTGTCAGCTCCATTTTACAGACAAGGCCACTGAGGCTTGGAGAGGGGGACGGTCTCGCCCAAGGCCACACAGCAAGGATTTGAGCCCGGGCTAAGCCTGCAGCCTCAGTGCTGACCCACTAGAGTGTGTTCCCTCTCCTGTGAGGGACAGACACCTGGCCATATGGGGAGCCGACACACCTGGCCACGACTTGCCTCCCAGCCTCCCTGCAGCTACGACGGTCAGCTCTGACCCGTGAGCCGTAATCACAGGCTGCCGCGTGGTACTTGGGAGAGGCTCTCTAAACGGGTGGCAGGAGCTGGCGCACCTCCTGTCTGCACCCCTCTCTCCTCCCCACCTGGAACCCCGCAGCCGCACTGGACCACGTGGTGACCTTGGGGGTGGAAGCCCAGCACCGGGACGGCAAAAACAGAAGCTGCGTGCCTGGTGAGCAGCCCTACCCCGGCCCCCCCCCCCCACCGACACCCTGGCCCCTCCCACCTCTCTTCCCCACCTCCTAGTCCCTGACACCCACGTTCCACCTCCGCGATCACTGCCCATCGTCCCCGCGCACCCCCTCTGCACCATTAGATGGTAAGTTCTAGGGAGACGAGGATATCTACATGATTTGTTCACATAACAAAAGGGGTTCCCAGCACATACTTCAGTGCCTGGCACAGAGTAGATGCTCAATTGTTAAGCAAATGAATGAAAAGCAAGGCCTGCAGGCCTTTTCAGCTGAGTCAATGAAGTACTTTTTGGAGTTGAGGCTGTCTGGGTCAGGTTTTCTGTCTCTTGCACCCCCCAAATCCTAATTGAGTACTGCTGGTATACACAGAGTGGAGGACGGGCCCCCTTTCCTATCCACAGAGAAAAGCAGGGAGACAGACACAGGACCCCACTGCCCTAGGCCCAGCTCCTGGATACAACTACACCTGACGCCACAGCTGCCCCTGGATGTCCAGGCCCCTAAGCCAAAGGCTACCCTGTGTCCACAAGCACTAGGCGTGGGGGTGCTCACAAGCCGGAGCCCACTGACAGCCAACCCTGGATCCCACCCGCCATCACCCCTTCCGAGCACGGAGCAGGACTGCACTGCCTGGCTTCTCTGGGGTGGGGTGACGCTGTCTGACAAGCACTGGCCAGTGAACTGTGAGCACAAGTAGTGGGTCATCCCCAGGTTGGAAGATTTAAATGCTGCTGTGTGCCTTCCAGAACTCTCCCTCTGCCTCGGAGGCCAGACGTTTGGGGTGGGAGCTGCTTCGTCAGCCTGGTGTGCCAGTGATGAGCACAGCCCCTAGTCAACCCAGGGCGGACGCAGAGTGTGAGCAAGAAACACACCACTGTCATTTTAGGCCACACGGATGCAGGGGTCTGTTTCTTACCCAGCATAATCTGCTCCGTGCTGACTGATACATGCTGTTCCCAGTGCTCCTGTTTCTCACGTATTACTGACTCTCAGGAGCACCAGCAGAGGCAGACTCAGGTCCAAAGGAGGAGAGGGGCCTTCCTCAGTCCCTTGACCAAAAGCCAACTGCCACTTTCTCAGTACTACCTGACACCCAAGCATATTTCCATGCACCCCCTGGTCTGCTGGTGCCTGACCTCAGCCTTGAGAGGTAGGAGCCGGCAGTTTTATTGCCCCCACTCAGTGTGATGGAGGCAGAAGCCAGCTCATACGGCAGTCAGCACAGTCAGGATATGCCAACTAACAAGCAGCCCCCAGACAGCACTCACAGTGCGTCTGCTGTGGGTCAGCTGGGACTGTGTTCTTCGCTGTCACTCAGGGGCCCAGGCGGGGGCCACCCCGAGTGAGGCACTAACACTTCCGGCATCTCTCCTGGAGTGGTGGGGGGACAGTCAGTCCTCCCACCAGGGATTCTGAAGCCCAGTCTTAGCACCGGGGACACAGCAGTAAACAAAACAGTCCGAATCCTTGGCTCCTGGAGCTGACATGCTTTTTTTTTTGTTAATTTATTTTATTTTTAGTTTTTGCTGTGTTGGGTCTTCATTGCTGTGCGCGGGCTTTCTCTAGTTGTGGTGAGCGGGGGCTACTCTTCACTGTGGTGCACGGGTTTCTCATCACGGTGGCTTCTCTTGTTGTGGAGCAGGGGCTCGAGGCTCGCGGGCTCAGTAGTTGTGGCACGTGGGCTTCAGTACTTGTGGCTCACAGGCTCTAGAACACAGGCTCAGTAGTTGTGGCACACGGGCTTAGTTGCTCTGCAGCATGTGGGATCTTCCTGGCCCAGGGCTCTAACCCGTGTCCCCTGCATTGGCAGGCGGGTTCTTAACCACTGTGCCACCAGGGAAGCCCTGGAGCTGACATTCTAGTTGAAGCCAGACAGATAAATAAAGTAATACACAGTGTGTCAGATGGTGACAAAGGGCACAGAGAAACATCCCGCGGTTGAAAGGCAGACGTGCTGGAGGCAGTTACGCTGGCCAGGTGGCCAGGAAAGGTGTGTCCCCTGAGGAGCCAACATCGAGCAAAAGAATGTGACTGAGCCCATGCAAAGGCCCTGAGCGCGTGCAGATGGTGGAGGACAGCATAGGGAGGAGGCCGGGTGGCCAAGGGGATGGTGCAGCGGAGTTCGGTTGGGAAGGGAACCAAGGAGGCCGACCTTTATTCCGAGTGTGGGGACAGCTAGGGAGTGACATGGTGTGATCTGTGCCTTAAGAGGCCCCTCTGGACTTTGGGGGTGCAAGCCCGACGGGGTGCCCAGGTAGGCGGGGCGGGGGCTGGCCAGGGGCATCAGTGGAGGACGAGGAGTGGCCAGATTCCAATGCGTCCGACAGCAGGGCTGGCCGTAGGAGCAAGAGCAGCTCAGGGAAGGCTCGGACGGGGGCGAGGGGCGTGCAGCTGCGGCCACAGCCATTGTCCATCCCCGCTCCGCCTGTAGCCACTAGCCACAAACATCCACAGCACAGAGGCCCCGCCCAGGTGCCCCGCCCTCCTTGCGCTCCGCCAGGCATGGGCCCGCAGCCACCACCGGGCACCTCTGGGCACAGACTACAGCGAAGCACCCTGCAGGAGAGCAGGGACGTCGAGCGGAAAACCCAGCAGAGGGAAGTGTCCAGTTCTGTACAGGATAGATCTACGGGAGGAGAAAGTTCTGGAACCAGATGGCTGACAGCAGCTGCCCTGGTGAGCAGCTTGGTCGGGGCCGTGGGTCTTGGGCCGCACTAGGCGCCACTGCCGAGGGGCAGGCGGGTGACAAGCAGGGGCTCCTGAGCCAGGTAACCCACCGTCAGGACGGGGTCATGGGCAGACGACCCCCGATTCAGGAAACAGCCCGCCACCCCACCCCACCCCCATGCCCTGCTGTCCTGAGCTGAGATTAAATGACATTTAACCCCAGGAGAGCACAGGGGTCTCACAAGGGGTGAGAGTGACTATGCACAAAGAAACTCGGGCCTGGCGCCTGTAGCTGGGGCAGGGGGTGGCAGCCAGGGGCCGAGGCCGTGACCGTGGAGGAGAGGGGAACCCCGGGGGAGGCAGAGCCGGCGAGGGACAGTCCGGGTGCCCGGTCCATCCCTGCCCCGCCGCGCAGGCTTCACTCCTGCAGCTCGGAGCAACCCGGCCCACAGGCTGAGGGGCTCCGCTTGCCCTCCGCACGGCACCCATTTCCTTGCCGTGTTTCCCGGCTTGCTCCCCGACGGCCGACCCCAGCAGGCTCCCCGAGGCCCTGTCTGCAGCACCCCCACCCCCTCAGGCCCAGGATGGACACGCCTTAAGTCTGAACCTTCCAGCGAGTTTCCAGCCCGCCAGGGCCCTGTGGCCCAGAACACCCAGGCCATCTCCGCCCTCCTGCTGCCATTCCAGGCTCACGCTCCCTCCGTGGCCTATGTTGGAGGCCGCAGGGCTGCTGCCTGCCTGTCCCTGGCGGTGTTGGTGGGAGTGGAGGTTAGGGAGAAACGAGAACACTCCCCGTCTGGGAGGAGCAGGGAGAATGAAGTTGAAGGTCGCCAAGGTGGGGCTGGGTGACCTCAGACGTCTGAGGTCCCTACACTTTACTTATCAAGTTCGAGATCAGGCCCCAGCCATCTCCGTGGCCCACCTCTGTGGACGTGGCAGTTCCACTGTCCACTCCCTGCTAATGGACACCGAGGCCATTTCTCCCCAGCTGTGAACAAGGCCGTAGGTCTCCCCTCCTGGTGACATGACAACACAGAGTCTGGGTAACCGGCGTCCTTTCTGCTGTAGAACCGCCAGGCTGCACACGAAATGCTCCTCCGCGCGCCGCGGGGCTCGCAGACGAGGGAAGCTCTTCCCAGGGCTGGGATGGGGGAGGTCGCGTGGGACTCGGTGACTTCTGGGCACTGACCGGGCAGAGCTGGGGAGCCCCAGATCACATGTGTCCCCGGCCGGAGCAAACGCTGGGCCTCCAGAAGGACGTGGCCCCGGCTCAGGGCACAGCCTTCCCACAGATTAAGACCCGAACGGGAGCAATCGGAACACAGTCAAGGCCCCCCAAACCCACGGATCGGGTCTCCCCGGAGATGGCAGGTGCCAGGAGGTCAGACGTGGGCGTCTTCGCAGACGCCGAGGCCTCCACGTGCAAAGTCACAACGTGTGACCAGGCGGGCCTGGAACAGACCAGCCGGACCTTCTGAAGTGGAGACTCTGGCCGATGACCCAGACGCTGCTGCCGTGAAGCCCCATCTGGACGTGACCTTCAGGAGTCCTGACAGGGATGCGAGGTCAGAGGGTCTGGCCTAGGTTTTGTTTTTTCTAACTTGAGAGACTAAAACCACAGCGGAGCCGGGAGGACAGAGTCCAGGCTGGTGGCCAGGAGCACAAGCATGGCCGGTGACGGGACAGTCCCTCCAGGATGAGCGCACAGAAGACTGTAATGTCTGGAAGGAACAGACGGCCCGGCCAACAGCCAGCGAGAACCAAGTCCGGCCCGCCCCGACTACAACCTGAGCAGGGAGCCCGGCGACGCTGCACCCACGTTCCTGCCCCACAGAGACCAAGAGACAACAAACAGGTGGTGATCTGAGCCGGCGAGCCTGGGCTGGAGCCGGGGGGCTGGCGACGCAGCAGCAGCCGAGGACACACTCACCAAGTAGTCATCCGGCCGGATCCCAAAGAGCTCCCGGAAGTAGCGGAAGGCGACAGGCGCATAGGTCTTGAACCTGAAGTCCTGGAAGTGATGGGCGGGGGTGAGGTTGCTGCCTTCACTGCAGAGGAAGCAGGGGGGAGGTCTGTGAGGGACCTGCCTGCCCAGGCCCAGGCTCAGCCCCAAGGTCCCCAAAGAGCCAATCCAAAAAGCAACACAGGGCTCCCGATGGGACAAAGGGCCATGGCCAGCCTCGGGCTGTCCCCCAACAACCACCCTCCTTTCATCAGCAACAGAGCCCACAGCATTGGGTGTACACATGGCTGCCCAGAATAAGACCACTGCCAGCCTCTCCCACAGCCTGGTGTGGTCAGGGAGCTGTGCTCAGCCAATCCCCTGTGAGTGGAGGAGAAATGATGTGGGTCCTTTCCTGGTCATGCCCTTAAAGGGCAGGGGCATGTGCTCTCCTTCTCCTCCTTCCTGCTATTGGAATGCAGGTGTGATGGCAGGAGCCTAGGCAGCCCCCGGGGGCCACTGGTAAGTAAAGCAGCATATTGAAGATGCTGGAGAAACCAGAAGGAATCCGGGCCCCCTAACATCACGGAGCCACCTGACCAGCCCTAGACTATCAGTGTGTGAGTGTGTCGCGCGCAAGCGGGCGCACACACAGGCACACACACACACACGAGAAACAACAAACTTCTGTCTTTCCCTGTTTTTAAAAGTCCCCATTACATTGCGTCCCTGTGATTCAGCAGCAAACTAACATCCTGACACAGGGCTGGACCTCAAAACCAGGAGACCCCAGGAGGGGCCAGTGCTATTTTTGGCAGAGAAAGGAGCTGAGAGAACGGGAAGACTATTTCCTAGCACCGCTGTCTGCGAGCAGGGCGAGCTGCTGAAGGCACGGGAGCTGCCCCTGCAGGCCGGGCCAGGTACCTGGGGAAGAAAATGCTCTCCACCACGTAGAAGTCCTGCATGAGCACGTCGCGCTCCGGCTTGGAGCTCAGGTTGCCCACGGTGTAGCCAATGCCCAGCTGGATGGCCCCCTTCAGGGTGGAGGACGTGGTCTGCGGAGAAACCCAGCCACATCAAGACCCCCGGGGCCGGTCCCTGGCCCAGCCCTCGGCCGCCAGGGTGAGAAGCAAGGTGGGAGGCCCCCTTGGGACAGGGGGGCGGCATCTGGCCTGTCGCTCAGCCTGCACAACCACACAGCAAGGAAGTGGCCTGGCTGAGACGCCAACACCACCTGGCGCGGCCCCAAGGCCTGTTTTCTATCCAGCTTCTAGAAGGTTCCCACATCTCAAAACTGCCCCAACACAGCAAGGGTCTTTGGGGGATTTTGCCAGGGTTTCCTTTGCGGGGAGGGCACAATACACAGCAGTGCCCAGGCTGCACTTCCGAGACCAGGGTTCCATCTGTCCACCTTCGAGGGTCTCTGCCTCTCTATTCCTCGGTCCCCACACCGGTCGAGGATGGAGGTGACAGCGTCAGCCCTCCCGGGGCCACCCTCATGCCCGCCCACACTGGAGAAGCACCAGCTGCCTGTCCATCTGTCAGCACCGCCGCTCATGTTACTGTCACTGTGAGCCCTAAGCAACGTGCCCACCACTGAGGAAAGACACCTCGGCCCCCAAGCCACTGACTCTGGTCCCCAGCACCCCCACTGCAGGAGCAAGCCCTTCCCCGGCACCTGCCTCTCTTCCTGAAACCCCCCGCGAGACACTCCCTCAAGATGCTACTGACTGAACACAGTTCTCCAGAGAAGATATGCAGACAGTCCACAAGCACAGGAGAAGGTGCTGAACACCACCAGCCACCAGGAAGATGCAAATCAGGACACAGTGAGACGCGCTTCCCACGTGCTGGGAGGGACAGAACCAGACAGACAGACAACAAGCACCATGGAGGCCCAGAGTGGAATCCTTGTGCTCAGCTGCTGAGAATGGAAAAAAGGGCAGCCGCTGTGGACAGTCTGGCAGCTCCTCCACTGGGTTACATATGGCTCTCATGGGACTCAGCAGTTCCACCCCTAGGTGTGCAGCCCAGAGAGAGAAGCACAGTCCACACGAAAGTACACAAACCTTCACAGCAGCACAACTCACAACAGCCGAAAAGTGGAAACAACCCAAGTGTCCATCGATGGACGGTGGATACACAAAATGCTTCCCCCTCCACACACGCGATAAATGCTTCCCCCTTCATCACTCGGCCATGAAGAGGGGGGAAGCCCCGACACTCGCTACAGCGTGGACGGACCCTGAGAACACGATGCTCAGTGAGAGCAGCAGACGCAGAAGGACACACAGGGTGTGATTCCACTGACAGGAAACGTCCAGAACAGGCAGATCCACAGGGACAGAGAGTGGGTTCCTCACTGTCAGGGGCTGGGGAGGGGGTGGAGGAGGCGAAGGGGTACGGGGCTTCTCTTGGAGGTTAACAGAAATGTTTTAAAGTTGACCCTGGCAATTGCTGTACAGCTCTGAATACTCTAGAAACCACCTAACTGAACACTTCAGAAGGGTGACTCATAGGCTGCATGCACTGGCTTCCAGCAAAGCTGGTATTTTAGGAGGCGCAGCAAGGCGGGGGGAGGGCGGGGACCAGAGGCAGCGGGGCCCAGGGTTGCCTCTCACATCCCCGGCCCGAACCCTCCTCTCCTCAGCCCCACTTTCAGAGGGAAGGGAGGGAGCTGTGATTTCCTCTTGCCCAAGGTCACATCCAAGGCCACAGGTGACTCAAGGAGCCCGGCAGGTGGTACAGCCTCAGAGCACCTGCCGGCAACCAGCAACCGAGAGCAACTGTCTCCAGCCACCTAGTCTCCAGCCACCTACGGCCGCGGCCCACACCCGACCTTCAGGGCCCGATGCACCCACGAGGACCCCTCGTCCCACCCCCGCCGACGGAGGGCAGAGCAGGAACCTTCTTGTAGGTGGTTTCGCCAGATGCGTCCACACCCCGATGACCCAGCTTCTTCCCGTGGCCAGGGCCCGGCTGTCCAGTCATCAATGGGGCCTGGAGAACAGGAAGCAGGAAGTGTTTAGAACTGGCAACGAGGCACTGCTGCAGGGGCCAGAGTGCTCTGGAAATCCTGCCGAGAAGGGGCTTCATCGCCGCCCGGCTGGAGCCCAGGGCGGGGGCCGCTGGGGGCGGGATGCAGGGCACTCGGGCTCCACGCCCGGGGGGCCACCCCCAGACCAGGACCGCCAGCTCCTCTAGAAAGCAGGAAGGTCGGCAGCCCCAGCCCTCTGCAGGCGGGGGGAGAAGAGCCCCAATTTCAGGGTCTCCCCCAACCTGGCACTGCTGACTTGGGGCTGGTCACTCTGTGAGGCCGTCCTGGGCGCTGTGGGGTGTGGAGCAGCATCCCTGGCCCCCCCCCACTCGCTGCCAGGAGCCCCCCAGTTGTGACAACCACAGACGCCCCCAGACATGGCCAGGTGAGACCCTCTGGGCTGGAATGACTGCAAACAGCATCTCCTCCCTGAGGGAAGAAGTCCCGCTGGCCTGGGAGCAGGCTGGCTCCTGCCAGCTCCAGGGGACACATGTGGCATCCCAGCAAAGTCGTGTGGGAGCCGCTGGCCCCCGTGTGTGACATCACTGGGGGAGGATGGTGGATGGGGCAGTGGGGCCTGGAGGGACACAGGTGCCAGCTCAGGGCCGGGGCTCCACGAGTCACAGACATTTAAGAAGCACCTGCCGCCACCTGAAGGGCTCAGACCAGCCTGTTCTGCTGACCGCCAGGGGCCAGGCTCCGCTCAGGGAACGTTAGTTGCCAGCCCTGCTCCGCACCCATCTCTGGCTCCCCACTGCCTGTGGCCTGGATGCCCTCCGGGACCCCAGCAGGTGGACAAAGCTCACCTAAGAAGGACCTGAGTGCCCAGCCGCGTCCTGGGAGAGGAGCCTGGCTGGGAGGGAAGGCAGACACCCGGGCAGGGCGGGGGCTCCTGTGCACCTGGGCTGCCTCTAACCCGCTGTCCGCGGCTCCTTGGACAACAGGGCTCACAGACGCCCCTCGCAGGCGGCCTCCGGGAGTGACCGGAAACTGACCAGGGACTGGGCGCCAGGGGCTCACGCAAGCGGACAGGACTGGAGGGACCCGGACAGGTGTGTGGGGCTGCTAGGGCGCCGTCCTGGAGGCGCGGCTGGCGGGCGATGGCACCACCCTCTCCAGGTCCCTTCCGCCTCCCCGCTCCCGGACAGCCCAGGGTAGGATCCTCGGAGCCCTCCCCACCCGCCCCACGCCTCCCTGAAACTCAAGATGCTGGCGGGACAGACAGGTTTTCACCGTCTGACGACAGTTGCTTATTTGCTTGGCCAGCATCTGGGGCCCAGAGAGGTGCAGGGAGATGCCCGAGGCCACGGAGCAGGATGCGGGCTGGGCCGGGCGCTTCCAGTCCACCTTCGGGAGGCAGGCCAGGGTGGGGCCCATGGGACACTCACCTCCACTGGGGTCGTCTTCTTCGGGGCCGAACCTGAGGGGGAGAAGGGAGACTTCAGTCTGGACATGGAGGTGCCACCATACACACACCCTGCGCCCCTGGCAAGGCCGTGAGGACCCCACATGGCCAATGGCCTGGGGACGTGATGCAGACGGGCTGGACGAGGGGCCCCGAGGCGGGAAAAGCTGCGGGAGCGACCACCACGACGTGGCCGCACAGATGGGGGGCGGGAGAGGAGAAACGGCACAGCCCACCGCCAGGAGGGCCCTGGGCGAGGGCAGGTGGTCGTCGCAGGGACGGGGCAGCAGCAGTAGGTGGCTGGGGCCCAGGCTGGAGTGACGGCGCGGCTCCCGAGGCAGCCGGGCCAGCCAAGGATGCTGCCTGGCTCCCAGCTGGGGTCCGGGGGGCCCAGGAGGCTCACGTGGGGAGGCCTCAGGCCAACCACTGACCTGTCTGACCTCGGTGTCCTCACCCAGAAAGCAGGCTTCTGCCGAGGATTATCTGTTCAGTGAGTGTGATCAGCAGATATCTGTCGCCCCAAGGATGTCCACATTCTGATCCCAGAATGGGCTTTAAAGGTGGGGTTAAGTTGAGGCCCCTGAGACGGGGATGACCCTGGATTCCCTGGGGGGCCCAGCGTCATCACAGAGTCCTTATAAGAGGGAGGCAGGAGGATCAGAGGCAGAGAGAGACGGGAGATGCTGCGCTGCTGGCTGTGAGGATGCAGGAGGGGCCGCGAGCCAGGGGTGCGGCGCCTCTAGAAGCTGGAAAAGGTGGGAACCGATGCTGCGCTGGAGCCTCTGGTAGGAACCAGCCCTGCCCACGCCTGGATTTAGCCCCGTGAGGCCCCAGTCAGACTCCTCACCTCCAGGACTGTCAGAGAACCAATCTGTCTGGTTTCAGATCAAGTTTGTGGTGATTTGTCACAGCTGCAACAGGAAACTCAGACATCGGTATCTACCAGGTGTCAGCTTGGAGAGGGGAGGCAAGTGGTGACCAGGACAGTCCCGTCCCCCGCCTTCAAGGGCTCACAGCCCAGGGGGAGCAGAGAAGGGCCTGGACAGTGCAGCGAGTGCCAGCAGGATGACTTGGGGTGACAGGTTGGGGGTCAGATCAGCAAGGGAGGACTTGGGCTTTTACCCCAGGGAGGCGGGAGTCCTGCAGGACCGGGGGTGGGAAACACACCGACCTGACTCAGGTGCCCTCTGGTGGCCGTGGGAGGACAGACAGGGTGAGGACAGAGCCGGGGACCAGTGGGGCGGGGACCGCGCTGGTCCAGGTGGGAGATGATGGGGTGGACCAGGGTGGCTGCTGTGGAGGGGTGAGTGAGAAGTGGGAGGATTCTGGTTAGCTCTGAAGTCAGGATAGACAGGCTGTGTGCACTGGGGGCGGAGTGAAGAAAAGTGAGGAGTCGGGAATGACTCAGGATCTTGGAGCGACTCACAGGAGAGAGCTGCCTCAACCAAGATGGGGGACCCAGCAGGAGCAGGTTTGGGGGGTGGTTGGGTGCAGGATGGCCATGCTGAGTGCGAGAGCCCCGTGAACCCCCTGCGTGAAGACGTCAAGGGGCAGCTGGACCCTGAGTCAGGAGCTCGGGGAGGCCCAGGGTGGAGACAGGGCTGTAGGCAGCTGTCCGGGGGTAGAGGGGGTTCGAGCCCCAAGAGCAGACAAGGCCATCCGGGGAAGGTAGGGGTGGGGGAGGAGAGACACCCACGGAGGGGGGTGGGGGGAACAAGGGCAGCCGGGGAGCAGCAGGCCCAGGTCAGGGGTCAGAACACCCACTCTATCCACCCGGCTTGGGCCAGGGCTGGGGGCTGGGGACTGACAGCGAACGGGCATTCAGCTTCCTCTGGGAGGATGAGAATGTTCTGGAATCAGTGGTAACGGCTGCACAACACTGTGCAAGAAACACTGAATTGTACACTTAATAGGGAATTTTATGGTATCTATGAATTATCTCTCAATAAAGAACATAAACCCAAGACGACACGGCCGTGGTGCAGCCAGGCTGGACAGGGTAGGGACTCCCCTGAGTGCCCATCTCTGTGCGCGACCCCCAGAAGACAGGAAACTGAGGCCAGGTGGGCAGCCAGCTGGGCGCTTCGTGGCAGCATGGCCCACAGAAGGGAACCCCCACCCCCAGAGGACAAAGCCCACGGGCCCTGGAAGGCGCATACCACCACCAGAACGGGAAACGCCAGCCACATGTGGGTCACAACAGTCACGCCCGCCAGCAACACGCAGGCCTCCCAGCCCGGGCTCCCTGGCCACAGGGACGAACCTGGGCTCAGCCCTTCCCGAGGCCCGGGGGGGTGGCGGAAGGTGCTGGAAAGCCGACATAATATTTTCGTTGGCTGTCCAACAGCAGAACAATGCATGGTTTTGTGTCTGGGGGAAGGAAGAGCGAACAAGGCAGGAAGCGGCAGTGGACCGCGCAGAACATTCCAGACTTCGTCTGACCCCAGGCAGCCCCTTCTCGGCCCACCTGGGGCACCTGAGCCCACAGCCCAACCCCTGTGCCCACCCGATCCTCTGCAGCTCCCGGCCCCTCATCCCGGGGTCCAGCTGGTCCAACACGGTGGTCCCGATTCCCCCCCAAGCCCCAGCCCACCACCGAGGCCTCTGCAGTCTCAGGCCTGTGGGAGCGGCCTGGCCAACACCAGCATCGGACGCAAAGTCCCAGCCGGGTCCGCCCTGCCTGGGGACACTTGAGGGACTGACCTCAGGGTCTCCCCGCTTTGTGCCTGGATCTCACCCCCAGGCCCCCCTGCCTCTCCTGGCTGCTGAAGGGGGAGACCCACCCCACCCGGAATACCCACAGGCGTGAGGCCAGGACGGGCAGCAGGCAGGCTCCACGCTGGCCCAGGTCATAGGGCAGGGACAGAGCGAGGGGAGGACAGAGAATGGATGGAACACCGGGGACGGCGCCGCGCCCTCTGCCCGGACACTCTCCCCGACGTCCCCTGTCCCCTCGGAGGGGCCTCCTCATGGCCTCCCCGGGTCCCGCCATCCACACGCTCTCACTCACTCTCTGCAATTCCCTTTTGGAACCTCGTCTGTCGGTCGCCCTCCTGACCAGGTGACCCTGTTGCCGGGGGCCATGCGGTTCCTGCACCCGCTTCCACCACCGGGCCAGGGGCGGCAGGGACCAGCCAAGATGTCGAACTCCTCCCAGCCCAAGATGTAACCAATTATCTTTTGAATGAGCCACCCTGTTTTCAAGGAAATTAAGCTTTAAAAATAGCCGGGGGGGAGGAGGAGAGTGTGAGGCGCTGCAGAGCTGAGACCTGGGGGAATCTGGGGGCACAGCTGTGCCTCGGGCCGGGCTCCCCGCAGACACCTCTGAAGCCCGCTGACGAGGGACCCACCCCCTCCTCAGCACACACAGGACTGCTTCTCTACATCTGATGTGGAAAATAAGGCAGAGAAAGCTCCCCAAGGACCCTGGGAGGGGCCTTAACATCTGTCCTTCAGCAAAACCACTAGGTTTTTTCTACCTTGACGTCTACCCAGAGTCCACCACTGTCCCCGGCTCCTCTCAGCCCCCATCCTCTCCCACCTGGACCAGCTCAGTCCCCTCCCCTCTGGTCTCCAGCTCCCACCCTCCCTCCAGCCTATCCTCCCCACAGCAGCCACCAGGGGGCGCCTGTGAGCACCTGAGTCAGGCCCCACCCCTCCTCTGCCCACAGCCCTCCAGGGTCCCACCTCCCTGGAGGTAAAAGCCCAAGTCCTCCCTGTGGCCCACAGGGCCCTGCACAACCTGCCCCATCCCGTCCCTGCCCTCCCCCCTCCCTGTCTCCCCCTCGCTGACTCTGCTCCAGACATACAGGCCTCCTTGCTGTCCCTCCAACACGCCAGGCCTGGTCCTGCCCCAGGGCCTTTGCACGGGCTGTTCCCACCACCTGAAATGACCTTCCCAAGACCCCTACAAGGTTTGCTCCCTTGCTTCATCCAAGACCTGGCTCAGACGTCACCCCCTCAGAAAAGCCGTCCCCTGACCACCTCGCCCCAAACTGCCCCTCTGAGGCCACTCTCCCCACCTCTCAGCTTTCTCTCTTCCCACCACTTGGCACCACCTGGTGCTTGTGTGTTGCATCTTCCCCCAACTACAGGGGACCAGGTCTGCTTTGTCACCTGCCAACAGGCACCTGCAGAGCTCTCTGAGTGCTGAGGGGGAGAGGTCCCTCCAGAAAGGGGTGGCAGGGGACATGAGGCCTGTGGGGTCACTGCAGGGGCTGTGCCCCGAGCACTGCCCAACTGGTGCCCAGGAGAGGGCTGGCTCCCCGTGACTCAGCAAACAAGAAAGCACAAGGCCCGAGAAAGCAGGAAGCGGTGCCAGGGCCAGCACTCACTCACTTCCCCTATTAGCTGGAAAGGTCTGGCCACAGAAGCAGAGTCCTGCAGGGAGGCCGCGGGGAAGCCGGGCATCCCATGGGCATGGCAGGAAGCTGGGGCCCCCGGTCAGGCTGGGCTGCCCACAAGCCA
Source organism: Leucopleurus acutus (assembly GCF_964270905.1). Lineage (NCBI taxonomy): Eukaryota > Metazoa > Chordata > Mammalia > Artiodactyla > Delphinidae > Leucopleurus > Leucopleurus acutus. The sequence goes on along the minus strand of NC_139145.1, from coordinate 2,206,124 downwards.
CACCGGGAAATCTGCTTGTAACCCATAAGGACGGACGGCTCTGTGGCCAGCAGCCGTGTGACTCACCCCGAGCTACAGAATTCGACAGAAGGGACTGTGTGATGTGAGGAAGGTGGGCAGCTTCTGGTTCCACCCTCGGGGTCCCTGCTGGGGCCCTGGGGGAGACCCCCGGGGGGGGCAGGCAGCCCCCTCCCCTGAGGCCTGTGAGCGCGGGAGCCTCCTAGACTTCATGCCGCCCGCTGAACCCAACCCAGATGGCAGAAGCGCAGGCAAGCGTGTGCAGTCTGCAGCCACGCAGTTCCGAGGTGGCTGTTACACAGCAGTAGCTGACTGACGCAGGTACCACACCTCCACACCGAGAGCACTTCCGAGAGGAATATAAGGATCCAGTTCCAGGGACTCCTTTGGGAGAGGGATAAAGGACAGAGCACTTTACCTCCTCTGCCCAACTTGCATTCCTCACGCTCACAAAAGCATTAAACGTGCCACACGGCAGATCACTCATCCTTAAAAAGGCATGAAGCACTGATATTCGCTGCAACGTGGATGGACCCTGAGAACACGATGGTCAGCGAGAGAAGACAGACGCAGAAGGACACATAGTGGGTGATTCCATTCCATTGATGGGAAACGTGCAGGACAGGCAGATCCACAGAGACAGAGAGTGGGTTCCTGGCTGTCAGGGGCTGGGGGAAGGGGATGGGGACTGACTGCTCATGGGAACTGGTTTCTTTCTGGGGGGATGGAACGTTCTGGAATTATATTTTGGTGGTGGTGGCACAACAAAGCGAACATAATAAAGACAACTGAATTGTGTATTTTAAAAGGGTGAACTTTATGGTATGTGAACTCTATCTCAAAAAAAATTTTTTTTTAAGGAATGAATCCCTTTAGTTGCAAAAACACCACCCAGTGATGTGCGGCACCAGAGCCTTCTCCAGACCCTGCCCCTCTAGCAGTGATGCTGCAAAGCAAGAGTATGCAGGCCTCAGTCTCCCCACCTCTGACACAGGGTCGTGCAACCATATGGAGGTGTCTGAGCTCAGGAAGGGCAGCCAACCCTCCAGGCCACCGCACCCTCAACCTCCTGTGGAGAAGGACCAGTGTTTCCTTCTATTTCCAACCCATCCTGGGGCCAGACATCCATAAAACACAGTGAGAATCAGCTACTGGAGAAGTGAAGCAAAGACACGCAAGATCAGGCCCGAGGTTTTGCTCCTGATTCCGCGCACACACAACTGCAGTCAAACCAGACAGAAGTCACTGCCGCAGACCCCCACCTCCTGCTCTCACCTTGTGGAGAACCCACCGACGTGTCAGCTGTGACACTCTGTGCAGCCCGGCCTCGGCCTCTCCTCTCCCCTCTGCAGACAGTGTGTGGGGCTCCGGGTGCCCCCAAAGTCCACTCGCTGACCCAGCCCGCCCCCCAGCACTGCAGACACAAGGGCCGGGTCGCTCTCTGTGGAGCAGTCCTGGGCGCTGTGGGATGTGGAGCTGCAACCCTGCCCCCACACTGGACGCCAGGGGCCACCCAGTCATGACAACTACAGGGGACAGGGTTGCCCAGGTGAGACTGTCTGCCCTAGTCCCTGTGGTCGAAAGCCCTCGGACGAGACGTTTACCACGGCAGTGACAGCCAGCGTCACGCCCTGCTGCTGTGCGGGCCCTGTCCCACAGATCACCCGCCCCGCCCCGCCACTCATCCCTAACGCCACACTGACTGGGTGACATGGGTACTGGCCTCCCCAGTCTGCATGGGGACCTGAGGCGACGGTCCCCATGGGAAAGCCACAGGCAGAGGTGTGAACCCAGGCACCCCTGACTCCACAGCCCTGTGCTCGGCGAGTATATCCCTCGGTTACACCATCAGAAACCCCCTACCTGGGCTTTCTTTCTGGACGTACAGCGTTGATGTGAGTTGAGTCAACTTTCAAAATCACAATGTTTTGGAGATAAACCTGGGTTTCTTGAAAAGCGAGCAGATCTACATAGACAAGGCCAACATCCTCATTTGCCTGGATCCACGTTCTTGCCCTTCGTGGTCTGTTCCCTCCACAGTGGCCAGAGGACGCCGGCGAGTACCTGAGCCAGACACCACCTGATTTAATGACCACATTTCATTACCACCATTTTACAGAAGGGGATGCACGGGTTTGGAGAAATTTAGGAAGTTATCCCAAGTCAAAGGTGAAAAACCTTACGATCACACCTCAGAATAAGCCATGTCCAAAAAACTATTAAGAAACTACAGGAAAGGGGGAAAAAAAAAAAAGCGGGGGTGGGTCGTGAGGCAGGAACAACCTTTACTTAAAAATAAGTAGGGGGCTTCCCTGGTGGCGCGCAGTGGTTGAGAGTCCGCCTGCCGATGCAGTGGACACGGGTTCGTGCCCTGGTCCGGGAAGATCCCACATGCCGTGGAGCGGCTGGGCCTGTGAGCCATGGACGCTGAGCCTGTGCGTCCGGAGCCTGTGCTCCTCAACGGGAGAGGCCACAACAGTGAGAGGCCCGCATACCAAAAAAACAAAACAAAACAAAACAACAACAAAAAAATAAGTAGGGTGGGCTTCCCTGGTGGTGCAGTGGTTAAGAATCCGCCTGCTGGTCTTCCCTGGTGGCGCAGTGCTTAAGAATCCACCTGCCAATGCAGGGGACATGGGTTCCAGTCCTGGTCCGAGAAGATCCCACATGCCGCGGAGCAATTAAGCCCGTGCACCACAACTACTGAGCCTGCGCTCTAGAGCCCGTGAGCCACAACTACTGAGCCCACGCACAACTACTGAAGCCCATGAGCCTAGAGCCCATGCTCTGCAACAAGAAAAGCCACCGCGACGAGAAGCCCGCACACCACAGTGAAGAGTAGCCCCCACTCGCCACAACTAGAGAAAGCCCACGTGCAGCAATAAAGACCCAACGCAGCCAAAAATAAATAAATAAAATAAATAAATTTATTTAAAAAAATAACAAACAAGTAGGGGAATTCCCTGGCAGTCTAGTGGTTAGGACTCTGCGCCTCCACTGCAGGGGGCACGGGTTCGATCCCTGGTTGCGGAACTAAGATCACACATGCCGAGCAGTATGGCCAAAACAAAAACAAAACAAACAAAAAAAACTACAAAGCAAACACAGTAAACATATTAATATCAACCACAAGACAAGGAGTTCAGCTGTGAGGGTTACCACTCCAGTGGGGGCACTGGCCAATGCAGTGAAAGGAATGAGTATTGAAAAGAAAAAAGACAAAATTTTAGAAAATCTAAGAAAACCAACTGACCAATCATTGAATTAAATGGAGCAGAGCAAGGTGGCCAGACAGATACCAGTGACTCACCTGAGGTCATATTGCAGACATGTCAGGAAGAAGTGGGATCTGGGAGTTTCTGCCCTTTGCACCCACCATCTGCTCTTATATGTCTACCTATCCATGGTTTCACACTTGGGTTAATTTTAATCTGTCAAATGTAGACGACCTCTCTGATTAAAAGACATTAACAGGGCAGCTGCTAATCCTTCCTTCACCAAGGTCACACCTGGTGTGACACTGAATAGATGTGAATCTGTGGTCAATACCACACAGTGACAGAAATAAAGAACTTTCATATTTTTATATTACCTCAGACTTTTACCGCCAGCATTAATGACAGGGAAGGCTAAGAAGTCTAGAGTTAATAACTGATCAGAGTAGTTAACATCCCAAAGAACATGTTGAAAAATATCAAACTCTAGTTAGTGATACACGTACGTAAGTGTTTCAGGTGGAGCGTGTTGATGTCTGCAACTCTGAAATGCATCCGTAAAATTAGGTGGAGAGAAGGATGGAGGAGTGATGGGCAGGTGGATGGAGGGATGAAGTAAATACAGCAAAATGTTAATTGTAGGATCCAAGCGGTAATCAGTCAGTGTCCACTGCCCAATTCTTTCACCTTTTCAGTACGGTTGAAGATTTCCTTAATAAAATCTTTTTCCTCCGGATTAAAGGTGAATTTTCACCTTTGATGTCAGGTGTTTTTGAACTTTGGAGAAACACATTTTTGAGCAGATTCTGCCCAAAGAATGCGAGTGATCACAGGGGCAGTAGCGGACACTACTGAGCACCAGCGTGCCAAGCCCGAGGCACGGCGTAACAGGCGTTGCTCATCACACGCTGGAGGAGGCACGTGCCTACCTCAGGGCCTTTGCACTTGCTGTGCCCTCTGCCTGGGATGTGCTATCCCTACACCTCCTCGTGGCTGGCTCCTATCCTCCGCGCTCGGGTCTCAGCATGAATGTCTCGTCCTAGAGACCTTCCCCAACCACGCCGGCCCTTTCCCACCCCCAACCCCTTGCACCCTCTACCGCGCCCGTTTATTTCATGATACACATCACTGTCTGAAGCTAACTTCTTGATCGCCTTGCTCCTTCCTGGGAGAGCAGAGACCGGACTGTCTCGTTCACAGCCTCTTCCCCAGACCTAGTCCGCCTGCTGCCACACAGTAGGAGCATGGTAACTACAGGTCCAATGAGCTGGGGCAGGGAAGGCTAGGATGGAGAGAAGGGGATGGACGGATCGGGGGGCAATCTCAGAGGGGGACGGCCAGGATGAGGAGACCCCGTCATGGGAGGAAGTGGGGCTGGGACCCCTATCACTGAGACAGGGGCCCGGGAGGGACATCCTGGAGGTGGCTGGACACGCAGGGCTGGGGACACGCGGGAGACGGCCTGTGGAGGTGACAGCTGATGCCTAGAGCAGCGCTCAGCGCACAGCAGGTGCTCGCTGAGTCAGCAAATGAATGGATGAAGACACGGACGCTGGGAAGCCCCGCCCGGCCCACAGCGGGGCTTGGCTGGGCCCACTGGAGGAATCCACACCCGAGGTCTGATTCCCCGTCACAGCCAGGTGGCTCCGAGTCCACAGCCACCAACCAGCTGGGGCTGTGGCGTAGCGAGTGGGGCCTCACCGCGGGAGGACTCGGGCCATGGTCTGGAACTTCAGAACAGATGGCAGGTCTCCAAAAAATGTGTGGGGATTAATACAAGCTATTTCCTTCCTCTTGCATATGTTTTCTCTTATGATTTTGCATTTATCACTTTGCACCCCGGAACGGTGAATGGAACCAGGTGAGGAATGAAAAATTTTCCCCAGTAAGCGACTTCCCAGATGATATCCTGTCTGTTCACTCATTCCTTCATTCCTTCACTCGTAACAACCTCAGTGAGCATCCCTTAGGTATAGGGTCCTGTTTTACAGATAAAATACTCCAGGGGAAACTGGTTCCTTGCCTAATGTTTAATAAGAAGAGAGTTTAAACACCCAGAAAAGCACACAATAAAATAAAAGACAACAATGTGTTACTATGCAGGTTAAATGAATCTTTTTTTGTTTATCCCTTAAGTCAGGGGTCAGCAAGCAGTTTCCGTGCAGGGTCAGAGGAGACCCAGCAGAGGCCACCCAGGCGTCCCGGTGAGGGGAGTGACCTAAAGGTGGTTCTCACCCATGGTGGCCTGCTCCCATGGGACACTGCACAATGTCTGGGGACATCTGTGGTCATCACCACTAGGGGTCTCCTGGCATCCAGTGGGTGGCGGCAGCGATGCTGCTCCACAACCCGCAGCTCCCAGGATACCCCCAGGGAATGACCCAGCCTGACATCAGCAGTGCCGGGGCGGGTGGGGGGGTGGGGGGAGAGAGACCCGGAGCAAATATAAAGATGTGTGGTACGGGGGGGGCAGAGCCTGTACATGGGGGTTCATTATACTATTCTCTGGGTGTTTAAAATATTTCATGATAAAAATATACTTACTCGTACTATCCTGTCTGCCTTGCATTCTGTTTGAGGTGCCCCGTAATAAAAGGCTATGGCACACACGCAGCCCTCCCTGTACTGGGCTGGCGCCCCACTAGCTGAGTCTCCAACCCTCTCAACATCCCTGGGAGGTAATCACTGTTGGACCCACTTCATAGCCAGGGAGGCTGAGGCCCAGAGGTCCAGCGAGTTCAAAGGCTGCAACGTCACCATTCGCTGCACCGAGAGTCACATCACAGGCCTGAGGGGGAGGAAGGCTCTGGTGCCGTTTCCAGGTAAACCAGGGGTTGGAGCCACGGAGCTTGACCAAGTCTGCATGGCCAGCAAGCCCCTGGCCATGCAGGGGCCTGGGTGGGGTTCTCAGCCTCTGAGATCGACCAGGCTCCAGGGCAAGCCCCTTCCCCACCCCCGGCTGCCCATCCAGCAGCTGGCGGAGAGATGCAGACACCCACACAAGTGCACTGTGTGCAAACACGCTTCAGGAGGCCAGGCCTTCGGAGAGCCAGCTGTGCTGCCACACAGCTCTGGGCCCGTTTACTCAACAGCGCGGGGCTGGGGGCAGGGAGACAAATGGGGGCAGGGCCCCCTCTTAGCAAAGGTATCTCATCAACTCAAGCCGTCAAGACACACGAGGTCCTGGCACCAGGAAATAAGGCCTCTTTTCTCACCATGAAGCAGTTGCCAGTCCCATTTCCCTCCTCACTCTGGCTCCTAGGGAGCTCAGAGTCAGACTGGCAGCCTCGCCCCCCAGCTCCCTGTCCTTAGAGGCAGGACAGCACCAGCTCGCGAGGTGACACAGGGAACTCCCCTCCTAGCCTGGCAGTTCAGGGGCAAGTCCCAACCTCCCGAGCCTCAGTTTACCCCCTGCCAAACAGGTAAGAACAGTGCTGAGCTCCCAGGGTGTGGAGAGGAGTCTGAGGCACATAGAAAGCCGCCCCCAAACGCACCTTATTAGTTTTCCCATTGTCACCCTCCCCCACTTTCTTCCATTCATCACGCATGTTCACTTGGTGAGTCTGGTGGGGACGGTCATGGGGGCGCAGGCAGGACACGGTGGAAGCAGCACTGGACAGCTGGCACCACACGCTCCCCTGCTGACCCAGGTGTGCAGCCATGCGAGGTCTGAGCTCCCCCTAAGCGAACATGGCCCACTTCACACCCTCCCATCTGGTTCCTGGCCTCGTGTCCCTTCACACCGACATCTCCAGGGAGCCACACAACCCTCGCCCTTGGAATAACATCCCTGCGTGCCTGGGTTCCTTTCCGGAGTCCTCTGTGTGGGGAGGGAGTTGTGGTTGCCCTCCAGGGCCACGGCCACCTCCCCTTCTCAGCAGACTCGATGGTTGCGGGGAGCCAGCTGGGCGGCCTGAGCCCCGGGCAGGGCAGGCATCAGGGGAGCCGAGAGCAGCCTCCCGCCAGACAGTATATGCCAGGGCGCTGCAGGTCTGCTGGGGAACGTCCACCTGACACCCAGACAACCAGTTGCTGGGGACCCCTGCCTCACACCGTACACAGAAATCAACCCTGGACAGGGAAAGACTTAAAAGCAAAAGATAAAAAAACTTTAGAAGGAAATCAAGGAGAAAGTCTTTCTGTGCTGGGGTGGGTGGGGATTAATGTCTCCCGTGCAAAGTGTGAGCTAAGTGGAGCTCCAGGGGGTCCCCAGGGCCCCGTGTGCACCTGGGTCCCTGCAGACTCACTGAGCCCCCGAGGGCAACTCTCGGAGGTGCTCAGGCCACCAGGCCAAGCTGGGCCGGCCCGTCTGCACAGCAACCAGAAGCTTCCTCCCGAACCCTTTCTGGGGCTTTCCCTGACCCTCCAGGTGGAGCTGTGCTGCCAACTGTGTCCTGCACCTGGCCTGGGGCCCTGTGGCCATCTGGTCACCTGTCCCCGCCTCCACTGGGCTCAAGGACAGAGTCGCTGCCAGGGCCGGCACCAGCCTGGCACGGAGCGCAGGCTCACCTCACGTTGGATGACCGACTTTCGCTCTGCCCTGGGGCACAGACATGCCTGGCCGTGCGCAGCCTTCCACCGGGCCCACACTATCACCGCACCTCCTCCTCTGCGGATTTGGGTGCTGGGGTGAGGGAAGCCGCATCTGGTTCACACCCAGGTGGAGCTCGCCTTCCCCATGCCCGTCCTAGGACCTCGGCAGTCCCGGCTCTACCCTCTCCTGGAGGCCTGGGTCTCTCCCTCCGGCACGACACACTGTGACCCCACCTTTGGTGCTCTCCTGACTCCACTGAGAGCTCCACGGCGCAGGCTTCCCCTCTCCAGCCCCCTCAGTGTCCCCGCACCAGCCCAGAGCTGGGCATGGAGTAGACCTCAGTGAGTATCGGCTGAGCGAGAAACCCTGGATGGCTGCATGGAGGAGGCTGAGGAAAAGCACCACCAAGAGCCTCAGAGATGAGCAGTGGGGATGCAGCCCTCACGAGTCTCAGACACGTTCCCTCAAGCTGGACATCAGACAAAGGGCTGAAGGCCCAGAACGGCCACGGCCCGTGGTGCTTCCGGCCCAGCCTGTCCTGAGTGATGCCCTACTCGTCTCTCCTATTCAGTGGGGGAAACTAGGCTCAGAGAAGGGGTATTTGGGTGTTTTGAGTCAAGACAGAAACCCAATTCACGCTGCTTGGAGAAAAAAGATGTGTGAGGGGAGGAATATTTGTTAATGTAAGTCAAGGGCTGGCAAACTGCCCTGGGGACTCAACCCCCACTGCAATTGTTATAAATAAAGTTTTATTGGCACACGGCCCCACCCACTCATTCACAATCACGGCAGCATCAGCTCCCACAGAGACCACCCAACCCCTCACAGAGAAAGCTTGCAACCTACCAAGACCAAGGAGGCTGGGTGATGGGCTTCAAGCCTCACTGGGCTGGGGGCCCCGAGGACTCAGTCTCCCCATCTCAGCTCTGCTGCTGCCCCCCGCGGCAGGCACCTGGGTGTGGGGTGGACCAGCCCCTCCATCCTCTTGTCCCACATGAAGTCCCAGAGCAGTGAGGCTCTGATGCAGCCAGGCCTGGTCCCACTCACCCAGGGCCGAGGCGCCCTGCCTGTGGGTTGGACAGGGGCTCCCCAGGGGAAACCAGGTCGCCAGCGTCAGTGCTCGGGAAGGGGCCAGCAGACGGGAGCCAGGTCGGAGGACAGTGGCCAGAGCGCGGTGGGGACAGTGCTTCCCCCACCCTGAAGGTGCCTGGCAGAGGGTCACGCGCTATCTCAGGACTGATGCTCGAGGTTTCTTGGTCCAGTTTGCCTCCCAGTTGTATTTTATTCTCCAGCAGCCCGGGCTGGGTGGCACACACCGCACTGGATTCCAGCAGACCAAGGGCACTGAGGGAGGCGGGGCCGTGGCCGGAGGCCCCCTGCTTGCTCACGGGGTGGTACTGCTGGTTGCGGGGTGCTGCTCTCACAGTCCAGTTCTGGGCCCCATTTCCCAGGGGCCCCCAGACCCTATAGGCCAAACCAGGAGCCAGGCCCCTGACGGCCAGCTGGGCCCTGGGGGTGTCACAGGGGCTCCTGCACTTCGAGGCCCCTCTGAGCCAGGCATGGTGGAGCTGACCGCCCAGCTCCACCCAGTAAGACAAGGGCTACAAGTGCCCCATTTTACAGATGAGAAAACAGAGGCTCCAAGGCCAAACAAGCTGCCTGATCCCACAGCCACAGCAGGGGCCCATCCTGGGGGCGGCTCCTCCAGCCTAGCCCACAGCCTCACTGCAACGCCGTGAGAGATGGAGCCGCGAGGTTTGGGGCTAAGCCACCCTAAGATTCCTGACCCACAGAAAGTGTGAGATGATAAATGTTTATTACTATTTTAAGCCACGAAGTTCTGGGGTAATTTGTTACAAGGCAATAACTAACCGATGCTACCTGGGTCTCAACATGGCCCCTGAGGCACAAACGAGAAGAGTGGATGGAGATGGGAGAGCTGTCCAGATGGAGGGCCCTCCCGGCCCGCACCTCCTCCTCCTCCCCCCCTCCCCTCACTGTGTTCCCCCTATGTGGCCCCCTCACTGCTCCTCACACACGCCAGGCACAGTCCTGCCCCAGGGCCTTTGCACGTGTTTCTCCTCTGCCTGAACGCTCTTCCCCAGCTCACCATTCAGGCCTGGATCAAACGCCACCCTCTCAGAGAGACCCTCCCTGACCACCGGCTGCAGCTGGCTCCCAACCCCACTCTCCGCCACTTATAAGTCTGCTTGGTTTAAACCTTCTTTTTTATAGTTTTGCTCCTCCGGTGGCTGCTCCCTTAGTAGCCATAAGCCCCGTGCGGGCAGCAATCACATCCTCCTGCACATCTACAGCCTAGGGTGCCTGGCACTTGGCAGGATCGTGGGCACTAGCACCCACCCCCTTCTCCCTGGTGATGGCCCCAGGAGTCATGACGAGGTCCGGGGCCAGGGTGCCAGGGCTTGGCTCAGAGGGCACACAGCGGGCAGGAGCCCCAGGGCACAGGCTGCTTTGTGCGAGCCACCAGCTCCAACCCTCCAGTCACTCCAGGGACCAGCCAGGGCAGCAGGGACAAAGAGTTAACGCTGACCGAGTCTGTACCATGAGGCCAGGGCTGTTAATTTGTTTAATCTGCCCAACGGACCCGTAAGGCAGGTATTATGATTACCTCCACGTGACAGATGTGGAAGTTGAGGCTCAGAGAGACCAGGTCACTCACCTGAGGTCACCCAGGATAGAGAGGGGACAGATGGACTTGATTCCAGACGGCAGGCTTCGGCCTGAGCAACGACTGTATCCAGGAAAGGAGACAGGAAAGAGCCAGCTGAGAGCCAGCACAGCCTCCCAGGCAGTGGGAAGAGCCAGTGCAAAGGTCCTGGGGCAGGACCGTGCCTGCAGAGCTGGAGGGGGGGCAGGGGGTGGGGGGCGGTCGGCAAGAGGCTGTGATGCCAGAGCAGAGTCAGTGACAAGAGGTGAGGGCAGGGAGGGGACAGGCCCTGACACCACTGTCACCACTGGACCCACGTGTGGCTGGTGATTACGGTCCCTCTCCAGCGCTTCCCAGACTGGGGGCTTCCTTGGAGGCAGGGCCAGGGTCTGTCTTGGCCCCCGCTGTGACCAGAGGCCAGGCCACAAGGGCACCTAGACAACTGGACGGGGGAAACACTGGGGTCCCGCCCACAGCAACACAAGTAACTCAAAACGCATCACAAACCTACACGAACGCAAGAGCTGAGACCATAAAACCCTTAGAAGAAAACAGGTAAATCCTCACGACCTTGGGTCAGGTAGGAATTTCTTCACTACAACAACCAAGGCGCAGCAGCCAAAGAAAAAAAAAAACGGAAGCTGGTCAAAACTGACACCACTGGGCTTCCCTGGTGGCGCAGTGGTTGAGAGTCCGCCTGCCGATGCAGGGGACGCGGGTTCGTGCCCGGTCCAGGAAGATCCCATATGCCGCGGAGCGGCTGGGCCTGCGAACCATGGCCGCTGAGCCTGCGCGTCCGGAGCCTGTGCTCCTCAACGGGAGAAGCCACAAGAGTGAGAGGCCCGCGTACTGCAAAAAAAACCAAAAAACAAAAAACTGACACCACTAAAAAGATGAAAAGACAACCCACAGAATGGGAGGGAATACTGTGGATCATCCACCAGAAGAGGGGCTTGTGTCTAGAACACAGAAAGAACGCCTACAATTCAGTAATGAAAGGAAAACTAACCCAACTGGAAAACGAGCAAAGGACCTAATAGACGTTTCTCCAAAGAGGCCACACAAACGTCCAACACACACACGAAGAGATGCTCACCATCACTAACCGTCAGGGAAATGCACACCAAGACCACGGTGAGCCCCCCACCCCCTGGTGAGGATGCGGGAGGAGAAGGGGCACGGCCGCCGTGGGAGCGGAGCGGCAGCTCCTCAGAAGGTTAAATGGAGTTTCCATCTGACGCAGCATCACCACAGCGGGGTGTCCACCCAAGAGAAATGAGGACACGTGTCCACACAAAGGTTGTACGTGAATGTTCTCAGCAGCACGAGTCACAGCAGCCAAAAGGTGCAAACACCCCAAATGTCCATTGACGGACGACGGATAAACACACGTGTCCTTCCACACACGGGAGCATCACTCAGCCATGAAAAGGGGTGAAGCCCCGACACTCGCTACAACGTGGACGGACCCCGAGAACACGACGCTCAGTGAGAGAAGCCAGACGCAGAAGGACACACAGGGTGTGATTCCATTGATGGGAAACGTCCAGAACAGGCAGATCCACAGACACAGGCAGTGGATTCGTGGTTGTCAGGGGCTGGGGAGGGGGATGGGGGTGACTGCTCATGAGGACGGGGCTTCCTTTTGGGGTGATGAGAATGTTCTAAAATCGATTGTGGTGATGGTCACATAACTCTGTGAATATAGTTGCACACTTTAAATAGGTAAAACCTTGTGGCATGTGAATTATCTCTCAATAAAGCTGTTACTCAAAAAAAGCGTTTAAAGGGCTTCCCTGGTGGCGCAGTGGTTGAGAGTCCGCCTGCCGATGCAGGGGACGCGGGTTCGAGCCCCGGTCCGGGAAGATCCCACATGCCGCGGAGCGGCTGGGCCCGTGAGCCATGGCCGCTGAGCCTGCGCGTCCGGAGCCTGTGCTCCGCAACGGGAGAGGCCACAACAGTGAGAGGCCCGCGTACGCAAAAAAAAAAAAAAAAAAAAAAAAAGTGTTTAGAAAAAAGTCTAAGAGCAGAATGAGGTCTGCAGGCCGACCTCGCTTTACTGCACTGAGCAGATACTGAGTTTCTGACAAAATGAAGGTCTGTGGAAGTCTATCGGCGCCATTTTCCCAACAGCATTTGCTCCCTTCGTGTCTCTGAGTCACACTGTGTTATATCTCACAACATTTCAAACTCTGTCTCTATTATTAAGTTGTTATGCTGATCTGTGGTCAGTGATATTTTATGTTACTATCAAAAAAAAGATTACTACTTTCTGAAGGCTCAGGTGACCGTTAGCGTTTTTTTAGCAATAAAGTATTTTTAAATTAAGGTATGTGCATTGTTTTTTAGACATAATGCTACTGTACACTTAATAATACTACAGTATAGTGTAAAGATAACTTTTTTTTTCTGGCCGTACACGGCTTGTGGGATCTTAGTTCCCCAACCAGGGATCAAACTTGTGCCCCCGGCACTGGAAGCGCAGAGTCCTAACCACTGGGCCACCAGGGAATTCCCAAAGATAACTTTTATATCTGCTGGGAAACCAAAAATTCATGTGACTTGCCTTACTAAGGTATTTGCTTTATTTCAGGGGTCTGGAACCAAACCTGCAGTGTCTCCGAGGTCTGCTTGCATTTTACAAACACAACAGTAGGAGGTGTGTGACCAGGGCAGGTGTGCACAGCGAGTGCCTCCCAAGGGGCTGGCAACAGAGGTGCGTGAGGTGGGTATGAGGGTGGGGCCAGGCCTGTATTTCATGCCAGAAACACACGGCAGCTTTCCAAAGGAGGGAAAAGAAAAATCCCGAGAAAGCTGAATTCGGGGGTGGGGGGGCACATGCAAAGGCCCTGTGGTGACAGGACATTCTCCAGGAACAGCAAAGAAAGGGTCTGTTGTGGCTGGAGGGGAGGGTGCAGCTGGGGGCCAAGCCCTGACCAGCAGCCCATACTGCCCCCCCCACCACTTCACTGCACAGAGCAAGTGTTTCCACAGTGGTAAACAGGAAACCTTGCAAAGGACAGGGCCAGGGGTGGGGGTGGGGGGCAAGGTGTTAATCCAGAACTCACAGGCCCTAAGAGAAAGAAGGTTCCAGAACCTTCACCACTCATGCCACAGACACAGCCTAACACCTGTCTGGGCTGAGCACCGGCCTGCCGCCAAAGTTCAGAGCCCGAGGCTCTGGGCAGAGACGGCCCTCAGGTCAGCAGACAATCACCACATGGAAGATCTAAGGGGGGTGGACTCAGTCATGGAAATCGGGTGGGCTTCCTGGAGGAGCAGGCAGAGGACAGACTGTACAGTGGGGAGGAGGAACGAGGCAAGGAGGGTGGCTCCGGGGGTCACCAGGCACATTCTCAGTGGCTCCGCAGGTGGAAGGGTTCAGGCGGCTGGGTCAGGGTCACAGAGGGACTGTCAGCCCAGGAAGGAGGCTTGTCCAGTCTCGGGCTCTTGGAGGGCCCCACCGACCTCACGTCTCCAAATGCCATGTGGATCCTGGACTGAATCCGGGAGAGGGAAAAAAAGTTACTATAAGGGAAGGTTTGGGTTAATTCACAAAACTGTGAATCCTGACTGCGGGCTGCGCCGATGTTCCATTTCCTCCACGTGACCCCTGCACTCAGCTCAGAGAGCGTCTTTGTTTATCGGATGTACAGCCCGTCCTCCATCCTCCTTACTTACAGATTCCACGTCTGCAAGTCCACCTACCGGCTGGAATTTATCTGTAACCCACACGCGGGGGGCTGCCACGCTCGTTCTCAGGCACACGCAGGGCAGCGAGGTCTCGGGTGCCCCACACACGTGCCCAGCGAGCCCGAGCCAGGTGACGCCCTGCCTGCTCGGTTCAGCTCTCAGACCACAGACAAGTGTACTTTCCGTGGTCTCTTTAGTGCCATGTTTTCTGCATTTTTGTGTTTTTGGTGAGTGATTCTGCATCTAAAACGGCCCTCCAGCGTAGAGCTGAAGTGCTTGCTGGCCGGTGTCCCACGTGCAGGAGGACGGTGACGTGCTCATGGGGACAGTACGTGTGTCAGATGAGCTTAGTTCAGGCAAGGGTTACATCCCCGCCGTGAATGAATCAACAACTGGTATCAGACAAGGCGTCTTTAAACAGAAACGTACATCACACGAGGCTGCTGCATGGGCATCAGTTGTGATGATGGGGTGACAGAGGCGGAGCCTGGCCCCACGTGTCCTCCCTCCCTTGGCAGAGGGCGTGTGGGTGTCACCAGAGTGTCCCTGCAACTTTCCACAGGCTTCAAAATAAAACGTTAAAAAAATAATAATATATATGGAGACAGGTAAACATCCGGAATAATGGTCATTACCTCCGTAGAAACGGAGGGTCAAGACAAATAAATGCTCACTTTCCACTGACTGCAGGTCTGGGCTGCTGCTTTTTTCCAGTAAGCATGTTATTATTTGTAGCTGAAGGCATGCCTTTTGCACGAAGACAGAGGCAGACGAGGGGAACCGAACAGAAAGCCCAGAAATAGACCAGCTACACGCAAGAATCTGGTCTGTAATCAAGGTGGCACCTGAAATCCGTGAGGAAAGCAGATTACCCAGGAAGCGGGGGTGGGCTGACCCTGAGCCACCTGGGAAGACTTGGCTCAATTAAACCCTTGTACATCTCATGCCAGGATAAATGCCAAATAAAGCAAGAATTTAAATGTAAAGAAAAAATAAGTAAAATTATAGAAGTACTAGAAGAATTTAACTGTAACCTCGGAACAGAGGACACATTTCCATCATGACACCAAACTGGGAAACCATAAAAAGAGACTGATAGGGACTTCCCTGGTGGCGCAGTGGTTAAGAATCCACCTGCCGGGCTTCCCTGGTGGCGCAGTGGTTGAGAGTCCACCTGCTGATGCAGGGGACATGGGTTCGTGCTCTGGTCCGGGAAGATCCCACATGCCACGGAGCGGCTGGGCCCGTGAGCCATGGCCACTGAGCCTGCGCGTCTGGAGCCTGTGCTCTGCATTGGGAGAGGCCACAACGGTGAGAGGCCCGCGTACCGCAAAAAAAAAAAAAAAAAAAAAAAGAATCCACCTGCCGAAGCAAGGGACCCAGGTTCGAGCCCTGGTCCAGGAAGATCCCACATGCCGCGGAGCAGCTAAGCCCATGTGCCATAACTACTGAGCCTGTGCTCTAGAGCCTGAGAGCCACAACTACTGAGCCCACGCACCACAACTACTGAAGCTCACGTGCCTAGAGTGCGTGCTCTGCAACAAGAGATGCCAATACAATGAGAAGCCTGCACACCACAACGAAGAGTAGCCCCCGTTTGCTACAACTAGAGAAAGCCCACACATAGCAACGAAGACCCAACACAGCCAAAAATAAATAAAATAAATAGAAGATACTATCTAAAAAAACAAAGAGAGAGAGGCTGATAAATGGGACCACATGAAAACAAAAACACCTGCCTGGCATTGATAATCATCTTAAGAGAAGATGGGGAAAAGCTACTTAAACTTACTTGTATCATGGATTTAAAAAAAAAAAATCTTCCATAATATATAAAGAGCTCCCACAGATCAATAAGAAAAAGACTGGTAAATAATTTGAAAATGGGAAAGATACAATCAGTATACAGTTCCCAGAAAATGAATAAGAGTCCTGAGATGTGTACGATTAAATGCAGGAGTGGGGTGAGTGGTGAAAAGGGGTCTGTGAGTGTGGAATCAAGACAAGACAGAGTGGAGACATGAATGCTTGTGGGGGCAAAGGCACCAAGGACTCCCTGGTGGCCGATGCTCCATTTTCCAGCTCTGACAAAGTGCAGAATGCTGTCAAGGTGAGGCAGTCCAGTGCCACTGGACTGCCGTGTGACCTGGGCGGGCAAGTCTCTGCTCCCTTTGCTGGGATACATTTTTAATAAAACAAAGATGAAACATTAAAAGGAAAAAATACATGAAGACATTTCCCTCTGATTCACATTTCCCTCTGATTCACGTTTCCCTCTGATTCACGTTATGATAAATACCCAGACCTCCCTTTGTGCCATAAGTTTGGCAAAGATGGAAGAAATGGGCGAGGCACGGAGCTCTCACCCTTGCTGGAGGAAACTTGGAACGGTTCACCTTGGGTTCATCACGTGCATCTTATGATGCTCTGACATCTCGGGGACCTTGCAGACCTGGGGACTGTCCCTCCTGGAGTCAGCCAACCCCTAGATCACAAACCATCTGCCTGTGAGCACATCTCTGCTGTGCCAACCAAGCCACTATGGGCCACACCCTCAGCACTCCTCATCCTGCTCACACGCAAGCCCAGGGGCACCGCCTCAACCGCCCCCAGCCAGGGCCCATGCCAGCCCACAGCCGCCGCCATCGAACGAGCCAATCCCAAGCTGGCTCAGGGTGCCAACGCTGCCTGTCCCTCCCATCCTGCAGAAACCCCAGTAAGGACCCGTGCTTTCTCCGCGTCCGACCTGGCTTGCAGAGACAGGGCCTCCATTTCCCACAAGCTGGGCCCCGTCCTGGACGGTTCGCATGCGCTGGCTCATCTAATCCTCATGGGATCCCCGAGAGGAAGGCGTGCCTGGATGCTGCTTCACCAATGAGCTTCCCGTGGCTGCTGGGACCCTACGTCCTGCCTCTTCTCCACCTGCGCTCGCCCCCTCGGTCACCTCCCCTCATCACACGCTGTAAAGGCCATGTCCTGCCAGGGGCTCTACGATGTGTCCCCCACGGACACATCAGCTGCCCGGTCATCGCTCTGCACGAGGAGGCCCTTTCCCTGCCTCGTCCCCACCTCCTCGCCCCATGGCCGTCTGCCCAACCACCCCCTGGGCTCCAAACTTGGTCCTCTGCCCCCCACGTCTCCATGTCTCATATTCACACTGCGCCCGACCGTCCCCCATCTCAGCTGAGGCAGCTTGCCCTTCCAGGGGCTCAGACCCCAACCTGGGAGTCACCCTCTACTCCTCTCCCCTCCGCCGCCACACTCACCCCTTCAGTAAGTTCGGTCAACTCGGCTTCTAAAATCTGCTCTGCATCACTCCTTCCTCCTGCCTCCACCCGAGCCCAAGTCCCAGCATCACCACCTGGACCAGCACAGTCCCCTCCACCGTGGTCCCCTCCCTCCCCACAGTCTTTCCCCCACAGTGGCCAGAAGTAGCCCGTGAGCACCTAAGTCAGGCCCCGCCCCTAATCTACCCACAGCCCTCCAGGGATCCCTCCTTCCTGGGGGTAAAAGCCCAAGTCCTCCCCGCGGCCCACAAGGTCCTGCCCAACCTGCCCCGTCCCCTCCCTGTCCTCCCCTCCTCCCTCTCTCCCCCTCACTCACTCTGCTCCATCCACATGGGCCTCCTTACTGTTCCTGCAACAACCCAGGCACAGTCCTGCCCCAGGGCCTTTGCACGTGCTGTGCCCTCTGCCTGGGAGCCTCTCCCCACACCCCCTCAGTGCACATCCCCTCCTTCCTGTATATCTCTGCTCAGATGTTGCCCGTCGCCCCTCCTGAGTACCTGGCCTCCATCACTCCCCCCACACCCGTTTTTCTCTCCCCTTCTCCGCTCTGCTCTTCCCCGCGGCACTCGCTTCCCCTGCCGTGTTACACCTCTCTCTCCTTTCGTCACTTACTGTTTGCACACACCCCACCCGCACCCCCGGCATGCACACAAGGACCGTGCCCGTCTCATTCGGGCCTCCCCAGCACCTGGCCCAAGCAGTCTTCAGCAGCATCTGCTCACAAACACCTGACCTGCACCCCACAGCCCCAAACCTTCAACAGCAACCCCGTGCCCCCAGGATAACGGCCCATGTGTGTGCATGACACGCGCATGATCGAGAGAGAATAGCAACTGGGGCAGATGCTGGGGTCTCTTTCCTTGGTCAGAGCCAGAGGCCAGGTCTCCAAATGCCTTCCCACTGGCTCAGGCACTTGAGGCCCCTCAGGCTGGACCCCTAACCCCTCCATGGGGCCTGGTGGCACCTAGTACAGCGGCGCCAAGGCTAATCCCCAGGTCAGTAATCCCCCCACGTGCGCAGTCCCCGCTGTCCAGCTGGCAGCAGTCAGAAAATCCCCAGCGGGATCCCGACCTGCCCTGTCACACGTGGTGCCACGCAGCTCAGTGTGGGCAGCGGGAACAGGAGGGCCCGGGGCCTGGTCACCAGGCTGGTAAATGCCCGGGCCACACGGCTGTCACTTAACGAGCACCACCGGGGGTGCGGGGCTCACCTCTCCATGCCCCGCCGAATCCCTGGGACCCCTGCCCTCATTCTGAGAGGTGGAGGCAGGCACACTGTCCTCAGCCCACGCAGGGCTGAGCCCGGTCAAGCCCCAGGCCACCCTGCCCAGGATCCCGTGGGAATCCACCAGCCTTGGGGGCCCCGAGCAGCCCCCCAGACCTGCTCCTCACCCATCAGCACAAGCCTGCCAGGGCCTGGACCCCCAGACCTGCTCCTCCTTGGGCCCTCACCAACCACCCTCCCCCCACCAACTCCAGGGTGCAGGCCTCCCTACCCACCCTCCCCGCCACAAGACCACCGTCCAGGCCCCCAGCCCCACTCACCTGGATGCCCACCCCCGCAGCCCCTCCCCACCAGGCAGGCAGAGGGCTCTCGCTCTGTAAAACATGACTCTCTGCCCTGCTTAAACCCACCAGCACCACCGACTGGACTCAGACCAGACCCCGACCAGGGCCAGGCCCCCCACCCCTTCCCTTCTGAGGAACAAATCACGCTCATTCCTGCCTCAGGCCCTTTGCACTGCTGATCCCTCTGCCTGAATGCTCAACCGCAGCTGCTTGGGTCACCTGCTCCCCTGACCACCTGGCAGCAGCAGGCCCTGGTCACCCCCTGGGGCCACGGCGCCCATTTCACTGCTCTGGCAGCTCCCCATGGGCTGGCATGGTCTGACTCAGGTCAATAAGCGTTCTCTGTAGAGGACCAGCCAGTGAGTGTCTCCGACTTTGCAGGCCACGGGTCTCTGTCTCAACTCTCAGCTCTGCCGCTGTAGCTAGACAGCCCTGTGGACCACAGGCGAATGACAGGGCGTGGCGAAGCATCAGGAAGACGTGACAGACAAAAACCGGCGGGCGGGATGGACCCGGGGCCCCAGTCTGCAACCGCGGGCCTCACCTGTTTACTAGCTCGCCATCGCATCCTAACCCCCACCAATCTGAAGGTGAGGGAGCCCAGGTGCCGGACCCCTGCCCCCCCAGCAGGTGCTCCAAAATGTCCAACAGGCCCTGCCCAAGGGCAAAGCGAGAGGTGACCGCACGTCCCCGTGAGCCGAGTCAGACGGCGGCCCCTCCCACCCAGGCTCTGGGGGAAGCGGTTCCTCGAGCTGGCACCCACGTGGGGCCAGCCAGGGCAGCACCCTTCCAGGGCTCTACAAGCCAATCGACCTGATCCAGCTCCACGAGAAAGGCACAGTCATCACGCCCATTTCACAGATGGAGACACCGAGGCAGAGGACCCCCTGGCTGGCAAAGGCGGTCCGGCTCCTGAGGGCTCTCCACGGAGAGGACCAGGCTGCCGGCCCAAGCGCCGGACATGGCCTCACTAGAAAGTGGCCAGGGCGGGATTAGAACCGGGAGCCTTCTGCCTCCAAAGGCCATTGTTGACTACCAATGAGCAGACGAGGGACGCTGCTGCCGGCGGTTACAATCCGCCCACAGCTACAGAGGAGGCCCCTGGTGATGAGGCCCCACCCCCAGCCATGCTGGCCCGACGCTGCTTTTCGAGCACATGAGGCCTTTTGCTTGGGCCCTGCTGGCTTCCTGCACCTCCTTCAGGCCTCCCTCAAATGTCGCGGGAAGCCTCGTTGAGAGGACACAGTAGAGCAAAAAGTTGAAAGAACTAAGGAAGCAAATGACAGGGATATGGAGGATGAGCATCCCAGGCAGAGGGCACAGTGGGGCAGCACCAGGCCTGGCGAGCTGGAGGAACCGCGAGGAGGCCCGTGTGTCTGGAGCAGAGTGAGCGAGGGGTAGAGAGGGAGGAGGGGAGGGCAGGGAGGGGACGGGGCAGGTCGTGCAGGGCCTTGTGGGCCGCAGGGAGGACTTGGGCAGATCCCTTTTCACCACTCACCCCATTCCTGCATTTAATCCTACACATCTCAGGACTCTTATTCATTTTCTGGGAACTGTATACTGATTGCATCTTTCCCATTTTCAAATTATTTACCAGTCTTTTTCTTATTGATCTGTGGGAGCTCTTTATATATTATGGAAGTTTTTTTTTTAAATCCGTGATACAAGTAAGTTTAAGTAGCTTTTCCCATCTTCTCTGAAGATGATTATCAATGCCAGGCAAGTGTTTTTGTTTTCATGTGGTCCCATTTATCAGCCTCTCTTTTTTTTTTTAGATAGTATCTTCTATTTATTTATTTATTTTATTTATTTTTGGCTGTGTTGGGTCTTCGTTGCTATGTGCGGGCTTTCTCTAGTTGTAGCGAACAGGGGCTACTCTTCGTTGTGGCGCGCAGGTCCCAGGGAGGTGGGACCCTGGAGGGCTGTGGGCAGAGGAGGGGCAGGGCCTGAGTCAGCTTTTAGTGGGAGCCTTCTGGAGTGAGCGGGAGGGAGCACAGGAAGAGACAGGGGGCCAGGCCAGCCATGGATGATGGGGCTGAATTCACATGGATGAACCAGGTGGTGGCATGGAGTGGGGGGCAAATGGGTGGATTTTCGGTCCACTTTGAAGACAAAGCCGACATAATTTGCCACCAGGTTAGACGTGGGAGGGGCCGGGGGTCAGAGGGGAACACAGCTGACTATTCTGAGACATCACAGAAGCAGGAAGGACAGGAGGGAAACTGCTCAGAAACACCAGGCCACAGCTCAGGCCAAAGCCCACAGGCAGCTCGTGGACACCGACAGGGGCCCGTGAATGTGCCCAAGAGCCCAGCTCTCCTGAGAGCCTCCGCAGAACCAGGCGCTCCAGAGTCCCCAAAGCCAGCAGGGAACACCATCGGGCCTCCCCAGCTCTCCTGAGAGCCTCCGCAGAACCAGGCGCTCCACAGAGTCCCCAAAGCCAGCAGAGAACACCATCGGGCCTCCCCAGCTCTCCTGAGAGCCTCCGCAGAACCAGGCGCTCCACAGAGTCCCCAAAGCCAGCAGAGAACACCATCGGGCCTCCCCTGGTCCAGGCCTCGGGGGCCCAGGAGTTTAAAGTACCCGGATTCTAAAACACCACCGACACATTTCACCTCCCATCAGATTGGCCAAAACGGCCGAGGCCGATAACATCCGGAGCTGGCAATGCTGCGAGGAGATAGTCTCTCTTGGCTCCTGCCGGACCTTTCCAGAAAGCCAGCGGGCATCAATCTGGTTGCGCCTGACCCAGCCGTTCCAAGGCGGGGACTCCAACCACTAGAACTGAAAGTACCACGGCTACAAGCCCACGTTCAAAGATGTTTACTGCAGCATCGCTTGTGACAGCAAAAGGCGGCTCCAGAAACCACTGGATCGTCCCTCAGCAGGAAGCTCATGCCTAAAGGGGGTGGGCTGTCACTAAAGTTCACCAAGCGCCCTCCACCTGCTGATGCACTAACTCAGGTAAAGCTGGCAGTGTGGCCCCATTTTACAGATGGGGACACTGAGGCTCAGAGAGATCAAGGCCCTGTGAGGTCACAGAGAAATTGAGTGGAACCCAGGCAGGATAAGGGGTTTCCACCTTCTCAATCACAGCACCATATTCTCTCTCTCTGAAGAAAAGAATTGATACCAACGTGGGGAAAAAATGCCGTATTATGGATAAAAAGCAAGCAAGTTACAGAATGATGGGTGAAGGTGAAGTAAGGCAGCCCTCACCCCGGGCGACTGTGTCTTCAGGGAACACTGGGCGATGTCCAGGGACACCTGTCGTTGTCAGGACTGAGGGGGCTCCTGGCATCAAGTGGGTGGGGGCAGGGATGCCGCTGGACCCCACAGTGCCCAGGATGGCACCCACAACAAAGAACTTTCCAGCCCCAAACTAGCGCAGAGGCATCGAGACTCTGGCATCGTACGAACCCCCTGGTGAGCAAACAGACCCATCTGTGTGTTTATGCATCTGTTCGAGCAGCAGGAAAGGCATGGACAGTTGTTCCCCAAACTTAAGAGAAACGGGTTCGGCGGAGGACAGACAGCTATTAACCCTAAAGTGAGTGAAGTAAGTGATCAGCTGTGGGAACCGGATTTCTGCGGGTTTGGGGACAGGAGTGGGGACGGCCCCTTATGGGCCAGGTCCCTGTGCTCAGACCCAACCACAGCCGGGGCCTGGGACTTTATCTGCCCCCATCAGATCACCTAGCCCCTGATAAGACAAATATATGCTGTGTGGCTTTCCTGTGGGCACTGCATCCTAGTCTATTGTGTCTCTGCCCAGCACAGGGCAGAGGGCTGCTGGCGGAGGTCAGGGGGCTGACAAAGGACTTCAGCCGGGTCCCTCTGCCATGTCTGGGGCTGGCCAGGCAGGGCATCGCCGCCAGCAAAGAACGGGAGCCAGAGGGCCGGATTGTTGGAGCTGAACCAGGGTAACCCACCAAGCAGCTCCAGATGGCAGCAGGAAAGGAAGCGGTGGGAGTCCTCTGGAGCCCGGGGGAGCTCGCTCGCTCTGGCTCTTTCTCCAGACATTTCTCCCAACTCCCAGGCAGCACAGCATCTCCCTGCCTGCCAAGGAAGCTTCGGGAGGCCCGGGGCAGAAGGAGGATGGATGCCCCTGTGGGTGTCTACAGGGGACTCGCCAGAGAGGGCTGCCTGGAACAGAGAACTCTGCGGATCCAGAAACTTCCTATTTGGGAGCCTGCAACCTTGACCAAGAAGGAACCAGGCAGTGGCTGGGCTCTGCACACCGCCCCAGGGAAAGGCAGACCGCGGGCCCACAGGGCAGGGCGAGGCTGCCTCCTTCCCCAAACCTGCTCTCCTAGAGGGCCAGGGAGGCATGCCAAGGAGAGGGGCTCAAGAAAGCACTGCCCCTACAGAGTTACGGCAGCCCCCCAACATCCAGGGAAAAGGCTGCAGGGGGCCTTCTCCTCCCCCACCTGCTGGCAAGCCCTGGCACTGAAGGTGCCTGGAGATGTCATCCCCCTACCTACCTCCGGTTATAGGAGGTAAACTGAGACCCAGAAAGGGAAGGAATGGCCAGTGGACTAGAAACCAGGTCTGGTGAATTCCACAAAAATGAGGTAGTCAGGAGGCTGACCCATCTGGCCTCCGAGACCCCCCACTTCCGCCACAGCAGCCCCTGCCCTTAACGACCAGTCAGATGTGCCCACAGGGTGACGGCTTGCAGGGAAACGGGTGAGGCCCGGAAGCTGATACCAGCAAAGTGGGCGGCCCCGAGCAGTGGGTCCAGATGGTCGGGGCGGGGGGAAACATGTGGGACAGCGTCACCCCTTGGAGGCAAGGCCCCCCATCGGAACGGGGGTACTCCACTATCCCACATGCAGAGCAGCCCCCTGACAACACTGGGTGGGACGTCGTTCCCAAGCGCCCTCAGCAGGAGGCAGTGCACCCACCCACCACGCGTCCTAAATAGAGGTCGCACCCCTCCCAGAGGTGAGGACCCATCTTCCCCGCATGTCTCCAACGGGGTCTGCTCCACCCACAGCCTCCCAGAATGGGGCCCTGCGCCAACCCCCGCTCCCAGACAGCCGGCTCCCCCAAGAACGCCGGGAATGGGCGGCGCCACCCCGACCCCCAGGGCGGGGCGTCTCGGGCCCCGCGGCGCGTCCCCCAGCCCCGGAGTGGGGCGTTCCGTCCCCCCCGCGAGCGCCCCCGAGTGGAACGTCCCGGCCTCCCCGCTGCGGGTCCCGACGCCCCTCCGGCGCTCGGACGGGTCCACTGGGCCCCGGCAGGGGGGGCAGGGCGGGTCCATTCGGGGAGCGGGGAGAGAAGGAGGAAGGTCCGGAACCGTTACCTGCTGCCGCACTGCTCTCTGCCGCCCAGGCCGCGTCTGAGGTCACGGCCCCCGCCTCGGCGCTCTCCGCCTCGTCCGGCACCTCCAGCTCCATGGCCGCGCGCGGACCTGCCGGCGGGCGGGTGGCCGGCCGGCCGGAGGCTGCGACCCGAGATGCGGCCGCAGCCGCCGCTGAACAACAACCGCCACCGGCTGGAGAGCTGAGGGAAGGGGCCGGGCTCAGGGAGTGAGGGGCGGGCCAGGGGCGGGGCCAGGCGCTGCGCCATCGCGCACTGCGCGCACCGCCAATCGGGGCTCAGAGGCGGGGCCTGCGTGCGTCCCGGGCCCCAGGAGCGGCGCGAGCGCCCTCACGTGCCCAGGGGTGGAAGGGCAGCGCCATTCCTGTCAATATTACTGTAGTACGTAAGAGCGTTATTATACATAACGAGCATAAATAATAATTACAGTTAAAAATTATCACCATATTAAAAATAAAATTTATATTACATATGCTTATGTTTGATATAAGTAATAGTTACGTAATACTAAGAAACAAATTTTTATCATTATGCACAATATACAAATTGTATGTGATATTGTCATGATACATTAACGTGACTATTAAACAAACAGTAATATGGTATTATAATAAGTAATGTTAATATGTAACGTAAAAATATTATTTATGGTATATAACGTAGTAAAATTTAGTTATATGAAACAATAACATCCTTAAATGCCAAGCTTAGTGCTAAAGCCTTTATATGCAATATCTCCATAAGTTAGGGACCTGCTTTTTGTTTCCTTTTTTTTTAACTACTACCATATTCCCAATACCTAACACAGAACATTACACCTAGAAGACAATTTGATCAACCAGATGAGAACTATTATCATCCCCATTTTACACATGACAAAACAGGAGCCCAGAGAGCTGAAGCCACATATTTGGAATCACACAAAGGACCGTGTTGTGAAGCATCCCTTTACTTATTGTATTAAGAATAATAATATTATTTAAGTCTAATGGTGAACTCACCAACGATATGGTTAGGCAGTCATTCATTCTGAGGTCATGGTTTGGGGAGTAATAAATGTTGCTATTAGTAGTTTTATTCATTATTAATGATTTCTGCTGGGAGGCAGGTGGGGGAGTCCAGACACTCTGCTGGTGTGGGTGAAGCTGGGCTGTTTTCACCCAGGCCTGTCCGACTCCAGACACGTGATCCCTCTTAATTGTCAGGGTGCTGGTGAGGTCAGCGGGAGGCCGACAAGGTTGGGCTTAGGGGTGCTTGGTGATGGGATAAGGGGGAATCAGCAAGATGGAGCAGGCCTCGGTCCGACCCAGGGCTTAGAAAGATGGTCCTGAAATGTTCTCCATCAAAACAAGGAGACAAATCAAGAAAAAGGAAGACACAGAGAACAGGACCCAGGATGAGGTGGAGGGATCCCCTAGGTTAACTGTGTCCTGTTAGAATTGAGCCTACCCAGAGAGGAGGAGTCAAACAGCTCCAGGGAATCAACAGATGATGGATAAACACAATGTGGTCCATTCATACAATGGGATATGATCTCGCCTTAAAAAGAAGGGAATTCTGACACACGCTGCAACGTACGTGAACCTGGAGGACGTGATGCTCGGTGAGAGAATCCAGACACAGAAGGACAAGTACAGTCTGATCCCACTCACATGAGGTCCCTAGAGGACTCAAATCCATAGAGACAGGAAGTAGATGGTGGGGACCACG
Source organism: Leucopleurus acutus (assembly GCF_964270905.1). NCBI lineage: Eukaryota > Metazoa > Chordata > Mammalia > Artiodactyla > Delphinidae > Leucopleurus > Leucopleurus acutus. Next base: position 2,180,106 of record NC_139145.1, on the reverse strand, counting down.
GGGTGGGGGAGGGGCTGGGGAGTCAGTGTTTCCTGGGGACGGAGCTTCAGTTTGGGAAGATGAGAAAGTTCTGGAGATGGGTGGAGAGGATAGATGCACGACAATGAGAATGTGCTTAATGCCACTGAGCTGTGCACTTAAATACGGTTAAGACGGTAAATTTTATGTTATGTGTATTTTGCCACCAGTTTTTAAAAAGGCTCCAGAAGTTCTCTGGACACGCGCCATGGATAGAACTCCTGATTCATTTTGAATCTGTCTCCAGAGGAGATCTACATCAGTGATCCTCAAAGCGAGGTGCCTGGACTTGCCCCCATCAGCATCAACCAGGAGCTTGTTAGAAATGCAGGTTCTCGGGCCCCAGCCCAGCCCTCCTGCATCAGAAACTCTGGGGGCGGGGACCCACAGTCTGTCTTTCAATGAGCCTCCCGAGGCAATTCGGATGCCTGATAGAGTTTGAGAACCACTGGCTCAGACAACTGGGAATGGAGAGGAGGGGCCGGGATGCCGTGGGGCAGCGGCTTTTGCTCCTCTTGCTTCATTCCCCCAAGTGCCTGCTCGATATTCCCATTTTGCAGGATGGAAAACTGAGGCTGCCCAGCTGGGGCTGGTTGCCTGGTTTCGGGCGCCCCCTCGTGGTTATTGCTGTCAGCACTGGGTCCTGCAGGTAAGAGGGACTTTATGAGTCTTCCACCCCCTCCCCATATTCCATTAATTCATTCCACAAATATTTATTGGGCACCTACTGTATACCAGGCACTGTTCTAGGCCAGGAGGATACACGAATAAGCAGGACCAAATCCCCGACCTCAGTGAACAGACATCTAGGGAATTCCCTGGTGATCCCGTGGTTAGGACTCCACGTTCTCACTGCCAAGGGCCCGATCCCTGGTTGGGAACTAAAATCCCACAAGCTGGGCTTCCCTGGTGGCGCAGTAGTTGAGAGTCCGCCTGCCGATGCAGGGGACGCGGGTTCGTGCCCCGGTCTGGGAAGATCCCACGTGCCGCGGAGCGGCTGGGCCCGTGAGCCACGGCCGCTGAGCCTGCGCGTCCGGAGCCTGTGCTCCGCAACGGGAGAGGCCACACCAGTGAGAGGCCCGCGTACCGCAAAATAAATAAATAAATAAAATAAAATAAAATCCCACAAGCTGCATGGCGTGGCCAAAAAAAAAGAGAGAGAGAGAGACATCTAGAAGACAAACAAGCAAACAAGACACAAGGCGTTTCAGCTGCTAACAAATACTTTGAAACTAATACAGATGTGATACAATGGCAACAGAATGTGACTGCAAAAGGCTCCACAGCTAATACGTATTAGGCTCCTATTCCAGTGTTTTCTGTTAGAACTACAAGGCAAGCCCATTTCAGTTTAACTTTTTAAATGTCATTTAAAATTTTCTAGCAACCACATTTGAAAAAATTAGAAAAGCAAAAGCAGGCGAGATAACTTTTAACACTATATTTCACTGAATGCAATACATTCAAAACTATTATCATTTCTACAGGGAATCGATAGGTTAAACCAATGAGCTATTTACATGCTTTTCTGCACAGCTGCTCCTCCAGATCCGATGTGTATTTTACCTGCATGTCATTCATTCAGACCAGCCACCTGTGGGTCGCGGCTGGAAGGTGCAACTCTACTGTGTGCCCAGCAGAGCTCTCAGCACTTCATGGAGCAGACGCCAGTGTTGTTCCCATTTTTAAATTTCATTTTAGTTTTCATTTTATTATTATTATTATTTTCAGATATTTTTTGAGCCACGCCGCACAGCATGTGGAATCTTAGTTCCCCAACCAGGGATCGAACCTGTGACCCCAATACTGGAAGCGAGGAGTCTTAACCACCGGACCGCCAGGGACATCCCCGTTGTTCCCATTTTTTTAGGTAAGGACACTGGGGGGCCGGTGACTTGCCCAAAGCTGCCCAGCTGGGAAGTGATAGAAAATTCTCAGTGTAGGAATCCGGCCGGTCACTTGGTGGCACAGAAGCAGAATTTGAGCTCAGATCTGTGGGGATGGAAGGAGCAGCCCTGCTACAAGCGGTGGGATGCTGTGCCAGCTGGAAGGCAAGGGGAGCAGTGAAGGGATGGGGGGGCAGGGATGCGCCATTCATTCATTCATCCTCGAATTTTTCCACAAAAGTCTCCCAAGGACCTGCCACATGAGCCAGTCCCTTGCTGATGCCAAGGGCTCAGCGGTGGCCAGTGCAAGCAGGGCGGGACTGGGTGTCCCTGGCCTCTGGGCCGGCAGGGGTTAAGGTCAGCTGCTCCCACGTGAGAGCACCTTGCAACAGAGCCACACACCCAACCAGGTCTCTCTCACTCTCGCTGGTTTGCCTGCGCCTGTCGCCCTGCTGGTTCCACCTGGCACGGGACCGGCTAGCCTGTGGCCACCACAGGGAGGCAAAGTTGGGCAAACAGGTGGGGAGACCAGAGCTCAAGCCTCGGGTCCCCTCCCCGCCCCTGATGCCAGGCGGAAGCCCAGGCCCTAGCTCCTGTCGCCTGCCCAGAGGCCACCCAGCCTCCTAGACAGGTGAGTCCCCCACCCCGATCTGCCCACCGTCCCGAAGCAACTGTCCAGACTGGGTTCCCCACTGTGGGGTCCTGGGCCCTCTGTCACCTCCCCCCACACACCACCAGGCTCCCCGGAAAGCAGGAAACTGACACTGCTGTGTGGGCATTTGACATAGTTTCTAAGGGATTATCTGGCCGGCAGTTACTGCCCCTGGCAGCCTGCCCAGGATGCCATAGCCACAGACTTCAGAGGGTCATTGTTGGCCCCGGTGGTTGCAGGGGGGCTGAGGGGGCGCAGACTGGCCTCTGATCCCCCAAACTGAGGAGGGGAGGCTGGCGGGGAGATGGCAGGTGAGGCAGCCTGGCACCTGCTTGGTACCTGGGCCTCCTGGTACTTCTTAAGAGGCCCCCAAGTTTTCAGACAATTGCATCTCATCTCCGTCCCCTCTCCAGGTGCTGGAGCGGGAGGCACGGGGGGTTCTGGGGAGGCTTATCTTGCTTATCTTGATTTCTTCTCTGGGTGAAATCTCCCAGCGGAGAAGCGCAGGAAGGGGCGGATGGATGGTTGTCACAACAGTCTGCAGAGCTGACTGCGGGCAAGGAGCCAGGATGGTCTCCGGGCAAAGGAAGCTTAGACCCAGGAGAAGACAGGGATCCAGTGGCAAGAGCTTTTTCTGGGTCATTTGCTCCCAAAAAGTGCAGGACAAAGAGAACTTCCCAGCCAGCCAAGTGTCTGATTGCACCTCAAGGCCTCAAGGCTCTTTGTCTGAGCCCAAGAGGGCCCTCTGGGGCTCCGGAGGCATGAGCGTCCCAGTTGCAGGGTATAGAGCCGGCCTGGCATTTGGGGTCACTCCCGGGAAGCAGAGCTGCTTAAGATCTGGGTTCTGTGGGGTTGGGAGGGGGGACATCTCGACTGTCAGATCCCACCCTGCCTGGGTTTGGAGAGAAAGACCCATGGAGTCAAATAGAGCTGGCTTCAGTTTTCCACTCTGTAAACTGGGTATAATGAGTCACCACGTCGCAGGACTGCTGAGAACAGCATATGATAGAGCAAATAATAGATTCCCAGTCATGCAGGGGTCAAGGTAAACTGTCCCACCCCAAATCAGAACTCAGAATGCCAAGCCAGTGGCAATGTCCCATCGCCTTCCTGTTTTGCGGAGGGTGAACCCGGGCTCAGAGAGGGGTAGCCACTTGCCCTGGGCTGCAGAGTAAAGTAGGGCTGTCAGCCTGATAGGAGTCAAACTGCAGAGAGTGGGGGAGGTCTGGGGGCTGCCTATGCCCCCAGCCAATACCCCAGTTTCAGCACCTGTAAGAGTCCTGCCTCCCCGGCTCAGGGCTTCTGTGTGGCCCCAGTTCTGGGGAAAGTCCACCTCGGGAGCCTGGGTTCCTGTTCTTCCACCTCGGGTCTGGCCTGGCGCCAGGGGAGCTGTGTTTGCTCAGGGTGGAGCCTGACACCTTTTGGAATGGGCTGAGGTTAGCGGGCAACATGACTGGGGAGGTGGGGGTGCCCAGGGAATGAACCTGCATTTATGAAGCACCTACTGTGTGCCGAGTGCTGTTCTGGGGCTTGAGGATTCAGGGGCGATCAAGAGAAACAAAGATCCCTGCTCTTGTGGGGCTTGTGGTTTGGTGGAGGAAGGCAGGCAAGAAACAAGAGACACAATAAGGAAGTAAATTGTATCCTAAATTGTATCCTGGGTTAGAGGATGGTCAGCCTTACAGGAAAAAAAAAAGTGAAAGACGTACAGGGATAGGAGTAAAACAGGCAGGGGGGTGTTTTACAGTCTTAAGTAGAAAGATTAGGGGAGAATTCATTGAGAAGGCGACATCTGAACAAAGACTTGAAAGAAGTGAGTAGTTGGGGGAGGGGCATTGCAGGCAGAGCACACAGACCGTGCAAAGGCCCTGGGGCAGTACCATGCCTGGCGAGCTGGAGGAACCGCTAAGAGGCCTGTGTGTCTGGAGCAGAGTGAGTGCGGGGGAGAGAGGGAGGAGGCGAGGGCAGGGAGGGGACGGGGCAGGTCGTGCAGTCTGGAGGGCTGTGGGCAGAGGGGCCTGACTCAGGTGCTCACAGGTGCCCTCTGGTGGCTGCTTCGGGGAGGACAGACTGTGGGCGATGGCGTAACCAGGGACCTGGATGGAGGGGACTGAGCTGGTCCAGGTGGGAGAAGATGCGGTGGACCAGGTGGGGGCTCAGAAGTGAGGAGAAGTGGGCGGATTCTGGACAGATTTGGGGAGAACCAACAGCATTTGCTGACTACGAAAGACAGAGTTCAGGATGATTAGGAAGAAAAGTGGAAAGGATGCTCTGGGACTTGAAGATGGTAACAGGTAAGATGGAGTAGTTGGGAATCTCCTCAGGGAGGAGCCTTGGATGCTAGAGTGAAGGCTTTAGGTGTAATGGAGTTAAGGGATCTTTTTTTTTTTTCCAAAAATGTAAAGCATGACTCTATACTAATATAAAACAAACAGGTGCTTTATGAGTTTACTTAACTCATTAATTAATATGAGAACCAGCAAGATTTTACAGATTGTTTAAAGGAGAGAATATTGGGACTTCCCTGGTGGCGCAGCAGTTAAGAATCCGCCTGCCAATGCAGGGGACACAGGTTCGAGCCCTGGTCCCTGGCCCGGGAAGATCCCACATGCCGCGGAGCAACTAAGCCCGTGCGCCACAACTACTGAGCCCACGTGCCACAACTACTGAAGCACGCGCGCCTAGAGCCCGTGCTCCGCAGCAAGAGAAGCCACCGCAATGAGAAGCCCTCACACCGCAGCAAAGAGTAGCCCCCGCTCGCCGCAACGAGAAAGCCCACGCTCAGCAACGAGGACCCAACGCAGCGAAAAATAAATAAATAATTTTTTTAAAAAAGGAGAGAATATTAAGAAAGAACACACACACAGGCAATCAATGCTGAAATGAATTTACAAATAGTTGTAAAGATGGTCAATAGCCACAGGGAAATAATCAGTGGTCTCCACGGGACAAAATTCATTTGTATTTCTATGGACAAGAATCCTTTGAGATACCACCAGTTTCTTATCATTTACAGAGTTGTAAAATAGTTCGAAGACCATAAGAAGCACGGATAACTAAAGAGGATACCCAGAGCCTGGCATTGATCAGATGCTCAATAAAGATCCTTGACCGAATGCTAGGGAGCTATGGAGTGTTCTTGAGCTAAAGCCACAGCTTGTTAACTACGCGCTCATTGCTGAGACTGTTTGTTCACTTTTTGGTTTGGGGATCTTAGTTCCCTGACCAGGAATGGAACCCATGCCCCCTGCCGTGGAAGCACGGAGTCTTGACCACTGGGTCGCCAGGAAAGTCCCGACTTATTTGTTGAATGTCTGCTCTCCATGCTGGTCTGTGAGCTCTACCTCTCCAGTGACCTAGGCTCCCGGAACAGTGCCTGGTATGCAGCAGGCACTCCATAAATGAATTAATAGCTCATGGGGAACCACCTAAGATTCTGAACAGAAAAGAAAGACCAGTGCTGTGTGCTTTAGCAGGACAGATTCCCGCTGTGGCAGGCCCAGCCTCAAGGCAGATAAGGGTGGGGTCTCAGGGGACCTTTCATGGGGTGTGGTGGGGGGAGCTGGTGTGGGTACAGGTGCAGAGGCCAGACTGAAACCAGGGATGGTGAGGAAGGCGTCAGGGGCCTGGGTTCTTCCCCCAGCCATTGCACACAACGATGGAAGCTCGAAATAGACAGTTTTGCAGGCGGTCCCCATCCAGCTCTGGAGAACACCATAACTCCCTTTCATTTTTTCCCAGTGGGGGCTTGTCTCCCTCCTTCTGGCCTGAGTGGAGGAACTTCAAGGCACCCAGGCAAACCTTTCTGTGCACCTGCTACGTGCCAGCTGCTTTAATTTGTGAACCTTCGCGATCATAGCGCTCAGAGTCGGAACTAGGTCCCATTATACAGATGAGGAAACTGAGGCAGGAAACAGAGGGGCTGGGATTCTCACCAGGCACTGCTCTGCCCCCTGCCGTGGAGCTTCCTTCTAGGGCTTCCTCCCACCTAGGGGGTGGGGGGGGTGGGTGACACCCTCTGTGAGCCCCCTCCAGCCGCCCCCAGAAGGGTCTTCACCCCTCCTCGCTTTCCCCTCCCTCCAACATCAAAGTACTCGCCCTAAGGTGCCCCGGGACCCGCATGGTGCCTACCGCTGGGCCATTCCTCAGTGCTGTGCTCATCAGCAAGCCCACCCCATCCAGAAACTGCCCTTCCTCCTGCGCCCTCTGGCTGAACCCATAACTCCAGTCCAGGCATGAGGAAAGCATCAGACAAACCCCAAACGAGGGGCATCGTAGAGAATCCCTGACCCGTCTCCTCCAGACGGAAAAGGTCAGGGAACGGGGGGAGCGGAGCCCGAGAAGACGTGATCACACAGACGTGAACACACTGTGGGATACTGGATGGGCTCCTGGCGCAGATTTCACACTAGTAAAACCTGAATACAGCGTGGAGTTTAGTTAATAGTGAGGATGTTTAGTTAATAGCGAGGGTGTGGCTTCTTAGTTTTGGCAAATATACCGTGGTGGTCACGTAAGACGTTAATGTTGAGAGAAACTGTGTGAGAAACATAGGCGGACTCTCTGAATTATGCCTACAACTTTTCTGTCAATTTAAAACTAGTCCAAAATAAAATGTTTCTTTTGTTTTGGGGCCATGCTGTGTGGCTTGTGGGATCTAAGTTCCCCGACCACGAATTGAACCTGGGCCCCCTGCAGTGGAAGCTCAGAGTCCTAGCCACTGGACCGCCAGGGAAGTCCTCAAAATAAAATGTTTATTTAAAACATTTTTTTTTTCAGGGCCTCTGGGTTTGGAGTCACTGCTCCTCCAGCTCCCGCCTACAGCCCCCAGTCTGTCCTCTCGACAGTGGCCACCAGAGTGCGCCTGTGAGCACCGAGTCAGGCCCCGCCCCTCCTCTGCCCACAGCCCTCCAGGGTCCGGCCTCCCTGGAGGTAAAAACCCAAGTCCTCCCCGCAGCCCACAGGGACCTGCACGACCTGCCCCGTCCCCTCGCTGCCCTCCCCTCCTCCCTCTCTCCCCCTCGCTCACTCTGCTCCAGACACACGGGCCTCCTCGCTGTTCCTCCTACACGCCAGGCATGGTCCTGCCCCAGGACCTTTGCACCAGCTCTCCCATGGCGCCTCCCTTACCTCCTTCAGGTCTAGCTGTTACTTCTGCCCAGATACCTCTCACTTAGGTCACTGCTATTAATCTCAGTACCACCTCCTCAGAGAAGCCCTCCCAGAGCCCCCAGCCCAGGTTGTGCCTCTGTACCTATGCTCTCAGAAATCTAGGTCGGACTTGTTATTTCTGTTACGTGATGATCTGATTATTGTCTATCTCCCCTGAGGACCCTTGGCTTCCTTTAGGGCAGGGACTGGGTCTGCATCAGTGCTGGGTATACACAGTAGGCGATCAGTAAACCTCGAGTGAATGAGCCAGCGCCCAGCCAGGCTGCAGAGCTACTTCATTCTTGGGCTCTGGTCAGACCTGTTAGGCCACAGATAAGACCTCAGCCACCTGCAGCCCCGCAAAGCAGCCTACACCAGGGAGACCCCAAGCTCCCAGCGTGAACGAACCCCCCAGGCTCCCACCCCTCCTGGCGGCCACGACCCACTGGGAGACCTCAACCCAGTCCCTACCCCCTTTGGGCCTCAGTTTCCCTGTAGGTGCTCAGTGGGGCAGAGGAGGAGCATCCCACAGGTTTCTCTGAATCCTCCCTTCCCCCACCCCTTCCGGCCATGCGCACACTGCTCCCTCCTGGTTGTAGTTGGCACTGCAATTTCAGACGGGAATTCCGTCCCCCATCACTTCTCCTTTCTGTACTTGGCGCATAGCAGGGGCTTGCAATATTTTTGTTGAGTGAATGACTGAATAGGTGGGAAAATGAATGCATGAATGACACCGCCTCTGGCCTGTGAGGCAGCAGTGGACGCACCCTTCTCCAAAGCCCTGCATTTGAGCACAGCGTCATCCAATGGGTACTAGGGAGACATTGAGTGTTCTTTTTTTGAAATTTATTTTTTTACTTATTTTTGGCCGCGTTGGGTCTTTGTTGCTGCCCGGGGGCTTTCTCTAGTTGCGGTGAACGGGGGCTTCTCTTGCTGTGGAGCACGTGCTCTAGGCGTGCAGGCTTCAGTAGTTGAAGCACGCAGGCTTCAGTAGTTGTGGCTCCCTGGCTCTAGAGGGCAGGCTCAGTAGTTGTGGCACTCCGGCTTAGTTGCTCCGAGGCATATGGGATCTTCCTGGTCCAGAGATCAAACCCATGTCCCCTGCATTAGCAGGAGGATTCTTAACCACTGCGACACCAGGGAAGTCCCAGTGAGTGTTCCTGAGCAGGGCATGAATATGTGAGGTGGCTGGAGGAAGACCATGTGTCTTGTGGTGGTTGCCCCCCTTCTTAGAGGGGTTTAAAGTGGGGTTTCTCTACCTCAGCACTATTGGCTTTTGGGGCCCAACCGTTCCCTGGGGTGTCAGGCTGGGGGATGGGGGGCAAATTACCCTACAGTGAGAAGCACGGGTATAGACTGAGCAGGGTGGGGTCAAAGAGAGCCAAGTCCAGGGCCAAATCCAGCTCTCCTAGTTGGGCTTGCCACTCGACCCATCTGGCCTCAGTTTTCTCAGCTGCAAAATGGTCACGTGGATATCCGTGTAACAGTGGCTGGAGCAAAGCAAACACTCCATAAGCATGAGCCAGCTTATTTTGCCAGACCTACATCCAATCAGTAACTCCTCCCCAGTCCTCCCCAGTAATCGCAGCCACGAACCCCTGCATGCACGTGGCAGGGGGGAACCTATTTATGTTTTGTCCTATGAGTCAGTAAAGCAAATACACATCTATTTAGAAAATATTTGACTTTCTTCTACCTAAAATCATGTTGTGTGCCACCTGCTGGTGACCCAAGGTCATGTCGGGAAAGACTGAGCTTTCCCCTTTAGCCATGAGGTTCCAAGCAGGTCCTTAGAAGGGGGCTTCTGCAAATATTTATTGCCTTGGGGGCCTTTGGGGACCCTTGAGGGGTTGATTCTGGCTAACTGGGGTCTCCAGACTAGGTTTTGGGGGATAACTGCAGTGGGGAGTGGTGAGAAATCAACTTTGGGGGCCTCAAAGATTTTGATTATATTCTCTGTCTTGTACACTTGGCAAACTCTTATCCAACCCTAAAAACCCTAGTGGCAATACCCCCTCCTCCAGGAGCACTTCCCTGATCCTCCATTTTCCCCTCTGCCTCCCCCCTTCCCACAGTCTGGAGTTCCTCTCTGCCCAGTCTTGACTGGATGAGGCTGGGAAGGGGTGTCTATGCCCAGATTTGCCCCTTCAACCTTGGCCTGAGATGGGGCACAGGAACAGCTGGGCCTCAAGGTCTAATTTTTTTAAGCACAAAGGAATGTGCGGGTGGGGCCGATGGTGGCTCCACCCATCCAGGTGACTTCCTCCCTCCCTCACCCCCAGGTAGAGGGTTTCCAGCTCTCGTCCTGTAGTTCCTAGATGGCTCCTGAGGGTGAGGCTGGGTGAGGAGAAAGAAGCCTGACCTTAACTCAGAGGAACCTAAAGAATTTCCTCCGCCCTCGCCGCCCCGCCCTCCCCAGCTGGGGACCCAGCCAGGCGCTAGGTGTGAAGACAGGCGGGTACCACTGGATTCGGGGCAGGCCCAGAGGCGGCCGCTGTGCGCCTTCAGAGAGTCCATGCCCCTGGCCTCCCTGGGCCTCCGTTTTCTCTCTCTAAAATAGGGTAAACCTCCCGAAGATGGGAGTGACCCGAGAAAGACCAGCCCTATGCTCCTGAGGTCTCTGACCCTTGACTAGCTCCTAATCCAAGAGATCTCCCTACTGAATTTCAACATGTAGTTTTTCTCGGATGTTAAACTTTCCGAAGCGCGGCTCCGTTCCGAACGCGGCTGTAATCCCTTCCCGGTCTTCCTTGCAGCCTTGCCTGGCTGGTCTCCAGCCCCGCCGCTGGCTAGTGCTCAGCTGGGCGGAAAACCCGGCCTGGAATTCCCACCCCTGGGCCTGGATCCTGTGTTGGGAGGGGAAGGGGGACGAAGGCTGCCTCGGCGCCGTCCCGAAGGCGTGTCGGGGCGGGGGCGGAGCCGGTAGGGGCCACGGAGGAGGAAGAGGTGCAGGTGCAGCCCCAGCGGCGGAGCGGGCTGGAGGAGGGCGAGAGCCGGGGACCTGCTTCGCCGCGACCCTCCCCAGCCTCCTCCCTCACGCCAGGGTGGGGGCCAATTGTTTCTAGACCCCCCTGGGGCAGAGGCACTGGACGGCCCCCGGGTGGACTATGGCGGTGAGATTCCAGGCGAGTAGCCCGCCGAGGGCGGGAGGGAGAGGGGACCGAGCTGGGGTCAGGGCTGGGACCTGGATCCAGGACCCCAGATCACCCTCTGCCTAGGTAACAGATGGGGAAACTGAGGCCCAGAGGAATGTGGTGGCTAGCCCGAGGCTGCACGGGCAGAGGCGTCCGCGCCCACTGGCCTCCAGAGCGGCCTCCGAGAGCTTCCTCTGTCCTGGGTCTGCCTTCGCAGGTAGACCTGAGTTCAAATCCCATTTTTTTCTCCGTAACTTTGGGCCGCTGAATCCATGCGTCTCCGAACCTCATCTATAAAGTGGACGGTGGTCACTTTATAGAAGGGTGTAGGAAGGATTCCAGGACAAAAGTGTGTTGCAAAGCGCCTGGCACGTAGTAGGTGCCCGGTTTCCCGGGAGATCAGCGGAGTTAAGCTTGAGCACTAAGGGCGGAACCGTGGGCAGGGACTTCATATGTGGGCGGGAGCGGCTTTGGCGAATGCGGCTAGGCTGCGGACGAGGGGATCCCCATTTACTGGGTGCCTACTGTATACAGAGCCGTTCACTTGGGCGACCTGGTAGACATGGGCGTCGAGAGCCCCGTTTTGCACCGAGCAAGCCGACCGGGGCTGCGAGAGGGAATCCCTGTGGCTCTGTCTGGGGGGACTTCGCTCTCCAGGGCTGAAACTTGAATCGACTTTGTCACACCCACCCCGCTGGGTCTCAGGTCGGGCCCCAGAGGGGTAAACAGGCCTAGGCTGTTTACCTGGCTCGCCCCAGGCCGGACCGCCCGAGGCTCTAGGGCCGGGCAGTTCTGGTTCCCGCCGCCTCCTTCCCGGCAGCAAGGAACCGCTCCCAGAATCCAGTCCCCAGCTCGAGTATTTGTGACCCCCCTTCCCCTCCCCCTCCCCACCCCCGCCGTTGTTCCCAGAGGTTGGAGTGGGGAGGGGGAGAGCGGACAGCAGCCTGGTAGCCAAGTGCCCGGGGCGGTGTGCCTTGGTAAGACCTGTCCCTCTGGAGGCGTCTCCTCTCCGGTGTTTCTGTCCCGCGCGTGGCGGGGGGCGAGGACGAAGGCCCGGGCCCCGCCCCCTCGGAGCGCACCTCGACGGAGGCGGGGCTGAGGAGGCTAGGAACTCAGGACGTACCTGGTTGAGTTCCTGGCGGAATCAGCCTTTTATTCCACCATTCACGCATTCCTCAAACTCCCGCGTGCCTGGTCTTGTGGGGACAATGCTGGGGTCCCAGGGCCCCCAGCCCTGCCCACTAGGAATCCCTGGACTAGAGGGATGTAGGGGAGACAGGTGGACTGGGACATCCCAGGCCCCAGTAATCAGAGACGTAAAATGTGTGTGTCGGGGGGGGGGCGGGGGGGGGCGGGGGGGCTTTGAGGACTCATTTCCTGGAGGAAGAGACAGTGGCACTGGGGCTGTGAAGGATGAATAAGAGTTTGCCAGGGAGCGCAGCATGTGCAAAAGCCTGGAAAGGAGCTGATTGGAGGGCCCATCACCAACGTACCTAGAGAGACAGCCCTGCCCAACCTTCACAGACCAAGAGGAAAGACCAGAAACTCACTAACTGATGATTAAACAGGATAATTTAAGATGGTTTTGGATGTCATGAATAAAACCTCATAAATTAAGTAGGGAGGGGTGGTAGGGTGCCAGGGAAGATTGGCTAGTCTAGTAGGGTCCCCTGGGGAGGTTGTGTTTGAGCTGAGACCTGAGTGTCCGGGGCAGCTGTGTGCATCCTGGGAGGGTAACCAGGCACAGGGCACTGCCAGGGAAATGTTTGGAACTAAGTTGAGGTGGGATGTGGTGTTAGGCGTGACCCCATGGGTCATGGAGAGTCCTGCAGTATCCATGGAGGCAAACCTACACAAGCTGGGACAAGCCCCAGCCACCTGTGCCTGCCCCCTTAGGGGCCCTGACTCCCTGTGGGCTGTTTCTTAAAATAAGGCCAAGAAATCAAAATTCTGGGAGGCCGTTTAATGACACTAAGCATAAAATCAAAGCAAGTGAAAAGATTCTGTTCTGAAAAATAAGTTCAGAAAGAAAAAAAAAAAGCAGAAGGATACTGTAGCCCGGTGGTTAAGATTAAAGGTATGGAATGGGCTGCCAAGGTTTGCGGCGCGCTGTGTGAGCTCCAGCAAGTTACTGAACCTCTCTGGGCTTCCCTTTCCTTCCCTGTAAGGCAGGAAGGCAGGAATAGGAGAAGTGCCATTTCTGAGGTCACTCAGGAGTAAATGAATGGGTACGTGCAATGCGCTCGCTGGCAGCGCACGGAATAGTGTTGCTTAGTAATATTATGCAGAGGAAGAAGGTCATTATTATTACTTCTCACAACAGCACTGTCATCTCTCCTAGAGGCTCCTTCTGCTATTCGTGCATGACTCCACGCCCGCTTCCCACACCTCAGCGCTGAAAGATGGGGCGGTGGGGGTGAGGGAGGTACCCATTTCACAGATGGGGAAGATGAGGCTGGGAGAGGCACCACCACAGCCAGCAAAGGGCAGACTGCAGGATTTGAGGCTCAGTTGAGAGAGCAGACCTGGCTCCCAGGGGTGTCCGTGAGGCCCTGCCCTTGGCTTTGTTTCCCTCTTCTCTGCCCCCTTCCTACCTTGGGGGAGCCTGGAATGCTGCTCTCCCGGGAACCTCTAAGAAAAGGCACCAGAACACATCACACCAGCGGAGGGCTCACAGGGAGTCCCCCGCCCTTGCAGTGCTGAGCTGGGCAACCAGGCTGGGGAGGGAGCGTCATTTCTACAAGGCCCCCAGGGTAGTGGGACAGCCCTGCAGAAGGTAAGGAATGGGTGGGGGCTGGCTTCCCGGAGGGCTCCACATCCCCCGCTTCTGCCAGCATCTCCCGGCTGAGTGACCTCTACTCCCGGAGCCTGTGATCTCATCTGTACCTTGGGCTTGAAAATAACAGAATTCACGCCCCACAGCCCCACCCTCAACTGCTCTGTTGTCTTGGCAAGTGACTTCCCCTCTCTGTGCCTGGCTTTCCTCTTCTGTGACGGGGCATAATAGAATGCCCCTTAGTGAGCAGATTAAATGAGATCTTACCTGTGAAGTGCTTGGCGCAAAGGAAGCACTTCATTCATTCATTCATTTCTTAGATAGTTAGAATCTCTCCTATGATCCAGGCACTCAGGATCAACTTTGAATGAGGCAGATAAAAATCTCTGACCTCTGAAGCCAATATTCTAGAGGGAGAAGGGCAGTGACCAGATTTTAAAAACCTAGAGAGTGTCAAGGGATCACAAGTTCTGTGAACGAGGAATCAGGGAAAGGAGGATAAACTGGTCTGTTGTGGGATGGCAAGCATTCCAGTTCCAGACAGGGTGGTTGGGAGAAGTAGGTGAGGGAGCGGGCCAGGTGCAGATCTGGGGGAAGAGAGATCCAGGCAGAGGAGATGGCTCGTGCGAAGGTCCTGGGGCAGAACTGGGCTTGGTGTGTGGGAGGAACATCGAGGAGCCCTGAGTGTCTGGAGCAGAGTGAGACCCTTGTGTCTGCAGGCCTTGCTAGATCCCCACCACCACCACCATAGGGACTGAGCCAGACCTTCCCGAGGGACAGTGACAAGGACTAACATTTCCTCTGCTCCCACCACAGTATGGCACTATTAACATTTGGAGATGGGTCATTGTTTGTGGTGGGGTCTGACTGTGCACTACATGTAGGGGTTTGAGCAGCACCCCTGGCTCCCACCCCCTCGATGCCAGGAGCACCCCCCAATCATAACAACCACAGATGTCCCCAGATACCACCCAGTGCCCTCTGGGAGAGGGGGTAGAATGGTCCTGGATTGAGAACCACTGATTTAAGTCCATTTTGCAGATGAGAAAACTGAGATCTCAGGAGAGGTAGCAACTAACTCACAGACTTGGGCCATGAGAGTGTCAGAGCTAGGCTCCACACCCACCCAGGTATGGGGAGCCCTGATTGCTCTGATAGACCTCATGTCCACCTTCCCTGTCACCTCCCACCAGGTGCTGGACATGGAGGAGCTGACCATCTGGGAACAGCACACAGTCACGATCAGCAAGGTGAGGCCTCCCTCCCTCCGCGTGGGTGCTGATGGGAATGGTGGGTTGGTTCCTGCAGGACAGCCTTTGTCCCAGTGAGAAGCAAAATCACGTTCTGTCTCTCATCCCCCCCTCAGGACCCCCGCCGAGGCTTCGGCATTGCAATATCTGGTGGCCGAGACCGGCCCGGTGGATCAGTGGTTGTGTCCGATGTGGTGCCCGGAGGACCAGCTGAGGGCCGGCTACAGTGAGTGTCAAGGCAGCTGGGTTCCGGCGGGGGTGGGGGTGGGGGGGACACATCAAGAGGAGGGAACTGTGTGGGCCCAAACCAGGAGGCTGGAAAGTGCCTGGCGCCTTCCAGCTCTGTCAGTACAGGGCTTGGGGCTGGCAGAAGGACAGACAGTGACTAGCCCCCACTCTCCTCAAGGCACTGGTCCTCTGATGAGTTCTGGGGGTCATAGTGGCCCCAGGATGCTCCCAGAGCAAATATCCTGGAAACCTCTTTTTGGCTGGAGGGAGAGAGACCCAGTGTCCTGAGCTCTTGGGGATAGAAGGCTCCTGGGAGTTATGTTGGGAAAATGGTTCTGGGACCCAAGAGGCTGACGGGTGATATGGCTCAGCTCAGAATCAGCGACCAGCTTCAGAGAGAGTACAAAACGGACAGGGAGAGAAGGGGAGAAAAGCAGGAAGAGAGGGCCCGAGAGAAAGAAGCGAGGGGGTACAGGGACACCAGGTGTAATTGCAGCTTATGTTCTATGATTGCATTTCACTATGTGGGTTCTGCGATCAGCCCCATTTTACAGATGAGGAAACTGAGGCCCAGAAGGATAAATGTCTTCATGAGTCTGGGGACACCAGTAAATCAGAACCAGGCTTTGTACACATGGGGGTACCTTCCAGGGGCCCTCAGGGCAGGCCTGGGGAGAGGGGCTCCTGGGTGATGTCTCCTCCCTGAGATCCGGCCTCCTCCCTCAGGACAGGGGACCACATCGTCATGGTGAATGGGGTCTCCATGGAGAGTGTCACCTCCACCTTCGCCATTCAGATACTCAAGACCTGCACAAAAGTGGCCAACATTGTGAGTGGGGGCTCGGTGGGAGAGGCAGCCCCTGGCTGAACCCCACTTCTCCTGGTCTTGTTGCCCATGGGCAGTATGAGTATAAGCTTCCCCAAGCAAGTGGAATCTTGTTTCCATTCACAGCTTGGATTTAAGGCCCAGAGAGACCAGAGTCCCCCAGGGTCCGCCATGGGATGGGGCAAAGCCTTGAGCTGCCCCCTGCCACCCCGACCATTTCTGCCTGCCCTAACAGACAGTGAAGCGTCCCCGGAAAGTCCAGCTGCCCGCCACCAAGGCCACCTCTGGCCTGGGACACCAGGACTCAGATGAGGAAGACGGGCCGCGGCGCCTGGACGAGGCTGACCACGGCCAGGGCTATGAGGGTGACACGTCCAGCGGCTCTGGCCACTCCTGGGGCGAGCGCTCCCGCCGGCCAAGGACAGGTCGCCGGAGCCAGGCCAGCAGCCATGGGCGCAGGAGCCCGAGCGGCGGCTCCGAGGCCAACGGGCTGGCCCTGGTGTCTGGCTTCAAGCGGCTGCCGCGGCAGGACATGCGCATGCGGCCCGTGAAGTCCGTGCTGGTGCGGAGGAGAGACAGCGACGGTGAGCGTGGGGGCCACGTTGTCGGCAGTGGGGCTTGGCATCCCCGGGAACAGGCAGCACTGCTGCCCCAAAATCTGATCACATGTGGTGTGTGGTCAGCAGAATAATGGCCTCCAAAGATACCCACATCCTGGTCCCAGGACCTGTGGACGTGTCACCTCATAGGGCAGAGGGGACTTTGCAGGTGGGGTTAAATTAAGGCCCCTGAGATGGGGATGACCCTGGATTCCCCCGGGGCTCCTAGTGTCATCACAGGGTCCTTATAAGAGGGAGGCGGCAGGGTCAGAGGCAGAGAGAGATAGGAGATGCTGCGCTGCTGGCTGTGAGGATGCAGGAGGGGCCGCGAGCAGGGATGCGGCATCTCTAGAAGCTGGAAAAGGCAGGAACCGATGCTGCCCTGGAGCCTCCGGAAGGATCAGCCCTGCCCACACCTGGATTTTAGCCCCGTGAGGCCCATTTCAGACTATTCGATGAATTTGTGTTCTATTATAGCCATTACGTTTGTGGCGGTTTGGTACAGCAACGGGAAACTCACACATCATGACATCAGTAGACTGTCGAGGGATTAGTAGGTATAGAACAGTAGGGACGTGATCTCTCATTCCTGTCTTGAGTCAATGGCAGTATTGTGACCTTGGAATTCTGGTCATGACGTGACAAATGACACTGGGATATCTACCCCACATTGTAATTTTAATAATCCTGAAAACGCTCATCGTGATGTCACTGAGTATTGGGGTTGTGACCCCTAAGCCGCTTTGGTGATGTCATCAGGGTGTTGGGAAGGGACAACCTGGGCTCTGCTCCTTCTCAGGTGCCTGCTGCTGACTGCTGCGCAATGATATCAGAATCCCTGCCCCAGGGCCTTTGCACGGGCTGTTCCCACCACCTGAAATGACCTTCCCAAGACACCTTGCTTCATCCAAGACCCAGCTCAGACGTCACCCCCTGAGAGAGGCCATCCCCCAACACCTGTCCCAAAACTGCCCCTCCTGGCCACTCTCCCCACCTCCTGGCTTACGCTCTCTCTCTCTTTTTCTTTTAATACTTTTTATTTTTTAATTAATTAATTATTTATTTAAAATTTTTATTTATTTATTTTTGGCTGCGTTGGGTCTTCATTGCTGCGCGTGGGCTTTCTCTAGTTGAGGCGAGTGGGGGCTACTCTTCAGTGCGGTGCACGGGCTTCTCATTGCAGTGGCTTCTCTTGTTGCAGAGCACAGGCTCTAGGTGCGTGGGCTTCAGTAGTTGTGGCTCGCGGGCTCTAGAGCGCAGGCTCAGTAGTTGTGGCACACGGGCTTAGTTGCCCCGCAGCATGTGGGATCTTCCCGGACCAGGGTTCGAACTTGTGTCCCCTGCATTGGCAGGTAGATTCTTAACCACTGCACCACCAGGGAAGTCCCCCAGCTTTCTCTCTTCCCAGCGCTCAGCATCACCGGGTGCTTGTGTGTTCCACCTCCCCCAACTACAGGGGACCAGGTCTGCTTTGTCACCCGCCGACAGGCACCTTCAGGGGGAGAGTGCCCACTGGAAAGGGGCAGCAGGCTGAAGCCTGCCCCCTCCCTGCACGACAGCAGCCTGGAAGGTGGGATGGTTGAGGGCAGGCGAGAAGGCTGAGGTCTGAGAGCCCCTGGCAGCCCAGAACCCAGGCCCTGCCTCAGTTTCCCTCCTCTTCCACCCACAGATTTCGGGGTCAAACTGGGCAGTCAGATCTTCATCAAGCACATCACAGAATCGGGCCTGGCTGCCCAGAACAGCAGGCTCCAGGAAGGAGACCTCATCCTACAGGTGAGCCCCTTCCTCCTGTCAGGGGGCAGGGAGACCGGGGCCAGAGGGTAACAGTGTTACCGAGGCATATGGCAGTCAGCAAAGCTGGTTCTGAACCACTTGCCTCCTGCATTGTGGCCTGTTTCACAAAGGTTGGAGATGGCTACGCAGGATTTTCCCCCCTTCCCCGCATCTGCTGCAAATCCATTGCCAAATGTCGGTTTCTAGCACCCCCTTTGGGTTGTCTGTTTCTAGTATCCCCAGAATCACATGATGTGCTGGCTACAGCACTGATTCATGGGCCTGCCTTAGGTGCCTGGATGCTAATGGTCCAGAGACCAGGCTTTGAGGAGCAGCTCTGCCTTAAGAGCTTGGTTTCCTTCTAGACTCCTCCCCTGAAAATCTGTTTCTAGTGATTCCTAGTGTTTGATATACAAATCATTTCTGGTTGATTGTTTCTAGAGCTTCCTCAGAGTCAT
The DNA here is from genome assembly GCF_964270905.1 of Leucopleurus acutus. Lineage (NCBI taxonomy): Eukaryota > Metazoa > Chordata > Mammalia > Artiodactyla > Delphinidae > Leucopleurus > Leucopleurus acutus. Next base: position 2,161,355 of record NC_139145.1, on the reverse strand, counting down.
CTGTTTCTAGTGACCCCGAAGAATTGTCTGTTTCTAGTAGTTTGGGGCTGACACTTGAAACAGAGCTTGGAGGTGGAGCTGGGGGCTAGAAGGGTTACTGAAAACAGACATTCCCAAGAGAAAATGTTAGCAATGGATTCCTGGTGAGCGGAGGTGACACTAAATCCCTCCTAGGAATTGTATGTTTCTAATCAACTTCTAGATGTCTGTTTCCAGACCTCCCAGAGATTGTCTGTTTCTACTATCTACATATTTACTCCCTCTCCCCCAATTAGAGTTGTTTCTAATATCTGTTCCCAGTGTCTCCTGAGAAATTTCCCCCTCTGGGGAAATGAGAGTCAATCCATTTTTAATTTTTCCCTAGCGCCCCCCCACCCCTCTTAGAAAATTGTCTGTTTCTAGAATTCTTCTGGAGGTCAGTTATTGGCATAGTCTCCTCTCACAGCAGGAATGCAATTCTATCATTTTCTGTTGAGAATGTCTGTTTTTAGTAACCCCTGAGGGTTGTGTGTTTCTAGTCCCCCTCACCAAGGTATCTGTTTCTAGTATCCCCTATCTCTCATGAACTTGCTTCCTCCTTCCTGATCCCTTTTAGATCAACGGGGTGTCCAGTGAGAATCTGTCACTGAGTGACACACGGCAACTGATCGAGAAGTCGGAAGGGAAACTGACTCTGCTGGTGCTCAGGGACCGAGGCCAGTTCCTGGTGAATATCCCTCCGGCCGTCAGCGACAGCGACAGCTCCCTTCTGGAGGGTGAGGGGCCAAGAGGCCAGCCCTGGGAGGTTCAAATGGAGGGTCAGGGAGGCAGGCTGTGCCAGGCAGGACCAAGCAGGAGTTGGGAAGCCTGGCCCTGAGAGGCTCAGAGAGGGACAGAAACTTGCCCAAGGCTACACAGCAAGTTAGGGCTGGAGGCCCTCAGCTGAGCCTGACTCTGGTCTGGGCCCCTTTGCTTAGAGGGGCCTGATGTGCCCCTCTGTGAAATGGCAGCCTGGAAGGCGTGCCCGTGGCTGAGACACGCTTTCCCCCACAGACATCTCAGACCTCGGGTCAGAACTGTCTCAGGCGCCACCATCCCATGTACCACCGCCACCCCAGCATGGGCAGCGGAGTCCGGACGCCAGCCGAACCAGCTCCCCCATGTATGTAACCTCATCGGCTAGAATGGCCAAGTGGGATGGGAACATGGGCCTATCTTTTCCAACATGGGGTAGCCTTGAGGGTGCAGTCATGGCGGCCTGCCTGGAAGAGGCCTCTCCTTCCACACACAGTCCTTCTTGCGTCCTTATTGTGGCTCAGGGTTCTCGGTCCTGGGAGAACCAGATATGGATGGACTTAAAGCAGAAGGGATAACAGAATTTTACAACAAGCCCTAGAAGACTTCAAAATGCGTAAGCCCTGTCACCGAGCAAGGCTTTTAGAGAGTTCTCTTGGGAGTGAAATAGCCACAGCTGTGTGCAGGGATTAGAGGATGCTTATTCGTTATGATGATGTTTATAAAAGGGACAGAGTGGCAGTTACTTTGTTAGTCTCCTGGGGCTGCAGTAACCAAGTGCCACAAACTGGTCGGCTTAGAACCACAGAAATTTATGGTCTCAAAGCCCTGGAGACTGAAGACTCAAGTCACGGTGTCAGGGCCACACTGCCTCTCAAAGCTCTTAGGGGGAAATCTGTTCCAGGCCTTTCTCCTAGCTTCTGGTAGCCTCCGGCATTCCTTGGCTTCCAGGTGGCCGTCTCCCCGCTGTGTGTCTTCATGTCATCTTCCCCCATGTATGTGTCTCTGTGTCCAGATGTCCCCTTTTTATAAGGACACCAGTCAGACTGGATTAGCCACCGCCCCCACCCCAGTATAACCTCAAGTTCACTAATCACATCATGATGACCCTGTTCCCAAATGAGGTCCCATTCTGAGATCCTGGGGGTTAGGACTACAACAGGTGAATTTTGAGGGTACACAATTCAACGCCTTAAAAAACATGATTGCACAACACTTGGGGATTAGGTAACAGGCACCTCATTTAAGCCTGCAGTCCCCTGTGAAGTAGGGGGTTGTATCTGTTATCTACAGCCGCATAACAAATGACCCCCAAACCTGGCAGCTTGAGACAATGGTAAACATGTCTTACCTCACTGTTGCTGAGAGTCAGGAATTGGGGACGGCTTAGCTGGGTGGTTCTGGTTCATGGTCTCATGAGGTTACAGTCAAGACGTAGTCTAGGGCTGTGGGCTTTTGGGAGTGGATGGTCCCCTTCTAAGCTCCCTCACATGGCTGTTAGCGGGAGGACCAGGAGTGGGGGTCATTGTGGTCCATTTTAGAGGCCAGAGGAGGGCCCACGCCAAGGCCCCAGATCTTACTCCACCACTAATTAGGGCACTAACTAGCGGTGACACAAGGAGATGGTGTGTGTGTGCTTGGCCCGTAGTGAATGCTCTTTATGACGATCGTTATAATATAATCCTTGCTTGGGAATATTAGACAGCCATGAAACAGGATGTCTCTGAGAGTATATTGAAAAGGCCTTGGGAAAACGCACTTGGCATTGTGTATGGTGAATGAACCGGATTGCAGAGTGACACAGGGCAGCATCTCAAAGCGTTTGGGGGACTCCTGTGTGATCTTCCCAGGGATTCCATGGGCACACAGAAGGATCTGTGGACAGACGGCTCCAAGTAGCTCGATGTGTTTCTCCGATGCAGACCCTGTACTCTTTGAACCTGCCCCATGAGACCTGGGCTGGGGGTACATCATTCTCAAGTGTCTTTCCCCACCCCCAGTCACTCAGCACTGGGGGTTCACAGGCTGTATGTCGGAAATGCCAACATATGGCCTGATCTTGATTTTCTTTCAGAAGTATATATTTCCTCACCGTTTCTTTGAAAGCATCTGAAAGATCTGGAAAGTAACTCTTCTGTGCTAACAGTGGGTTGATTTTTCAGGGAACTTTCTTTCCGTCCTGTGGTTTAACTCTGTGTTAGTATGCTCAGGCTGTTAACAAAACACCATAGGCAGGAAGCCGGAAGTCCATGGCCAGGGTGCTGGCATGGCTGGTTCCTAGTGAACGCTTCTTCCTGGCCCATGGACGGCCTCCTTCCTGCTGTGTGTTCCCATGGTGGAGAGAGTGATCTCTGGTGTCTTTTATAAGGACACTAATCCAGTCATGGGGGCCCCACCCTCATGACCTCATTTAAACCTGGTCACTTCCAAAGGCCCGCCTCCTAAGACCATCCCACTGGGGGTTAGGACTTCAGCATATGAATTTGGGGGGACACAGACATTGGGTCAAGAGCACCTTCTATAACTTTTCACTAATATTAAAACAGTAAACATGACTGTTTGTCACAGGCTCACGTCATTTTGAGGCTTTGACTCGACTCAGCCATCCCAGGGTTCGGAGGAGGAAACTGGGGCTCAGAGAGGGGAAGCAGAGGGCCGGAGGTCACACAGCTGCAGAGGGGCAGGACCAGGATTAGAACCTGAGTGCCAATAAATCAAAATTCTTCTAAAAATTGCTGCTCAACATCCCCCTACCCCCACCTCACCCCAAATCTGTTCCCCACCAGGGAGAGCCCCCAGCTTCGGCAGGAAGGTTCAGTGGATTCCAGGACTCCGTCAGAACCAGGTGAGCAGAGGGTGGTGACTCTGAGCACCCCTCCTCTGATTTTTCTGATCACAGCCAATGAGGCTCTACCGAGCAGAGTGGGGAAGGCGGGCACAGACCTAAGAGGCCAGGGACAGTTCCCTGGGAAGAAGCGCGGGGCTGGGGGGTGCATTTCAAGGGGCAGGGACACCCCCCAGCAAAGGTTTGGCGGCTGGACCAATCAGTGTGCTCGGGAAAAACTGGCTGTTCCCTTTCAGACTCCCCGAGGCAAAGGAGCTGTGACATGCACAGCATGCCTAGTGGTCAGAGCGTGGAGGACCATGGGTATGTGCTCCAGGACAGAGCCCCCCAGCTGAGAACCCGCACACCCGGGCTGCCTCCTGCTTCCCATCACCTGCCTTCTCGCACCAGCATGGGGGTGGGGCTCTCCCATCCTCGGCCTGATGCCGACTGTCTCTGCCTCACTGCTCAGGTACAGCCCCGCCTCGCGGGTGGTCCGCTTCCTCAAGGGCGCAAACATTGGGCTGCGGCTCGCCGGAGGCAATGACGTGGGCATCTTCGTGTCCGGGGTGCAGGCGGGCAGCCCGGCAGACAGACAGGGCATCCAGGAGGGAGATGAGATTCTGCAGGTGAGCGGGGGAGGCTGGTGGTGGGCCTGCTGGGTGGTACCCGAGTCTGTTACTGCTTGTGTGTCCACCCCCGGGGACCCCCTGGGGACCAGCAAGACCCCCCAGAGACATTCAAACATTTTAAGGGCTTCCCAGCCTGGGGCATGACCTTGATGATTGGGTCATGACCTTGTGCATGTCACATCCTTGTTGTCGATGTCATGACCTCGATGTCCAGCTCACGACCTTTCCCAGGTCACTGCCTCGTTATCGATGTCACAGTCTCCTTGTTTGTGTCACTGAGTTGACCGTGTCCTGACCATGTTGCCTGGGCCACACCCTTGATCCCTGCGTCCATCCACAGTCCCTTTCTGTGCCACCTCCAGTCTCCCGTGTCCGGGTCGTGGCCTTATCCAGGTCGCGCCTTCATGGTGTGTCTTTACCTCCATGATAATCAGCGTCTGTGACCTGCTGTCCGGGTCTGTATATTGTGTCCCTGTCACGACCGCATGTCTGTCTTGACTCTTTCAAGTATCCCAAAATTCTCACCGGTGTCCTGGTCCTGTCACAGCTGTGGCCCCTCGTTCCCATGTCTCGATGTTGGCAACCCACAGAGCCTCGGTTATGCCTGTACCGATTGCATTCCCTGTATCCTGGTTTCTGGGCCAGACCTTCACGTGTGTGTGTGTGTGTGTGGTGCCCAGGCTGCCACAGGGCAGTGCCCCTTTCGGAAAGCCGTCCCCCAATCTCTGGGGCTCTTGACAGCAGCTCTGGAAGGAGCTGGGTGGAGGGCTTTGTCTGGAGGAAGAGCTGGGATCTTGTGCCCTTGTCCCACCCCTGCACCCACTTCCCGGCAGGTGAATGATACTCCATTCCGGAACCTGACCCGGGAGGAGGCTGTGCAGTTCCTGCTGGAGCTGCCCCCGGGCGAGGAGGTGGAACTGGTGACGCAGAGGAAGCAGGACAGTGAGTGTGTGTGAGTGTATGTGCGTGAGTGTGTGAGAGCGCGTGTGTATGTGAGAGTGGAGCTGGGATCCACGGCCAGGCCCTGGGGAGGGGTCGGGTCTGGGCTGTGGCCCTGCTAGCTCAGGAAGCCTCCCTGTCCACAGTCTTCCGGAAGATGGTGCAGTCCGGCGTGGGCGACTCCTTCTACATCCGCATGCACTTTGAGATGGAGCCCAGCCCGCCGTCTGGCCTGGGCTTCACCCGCGGAGACGTCTTCCACGTGCTGGACACACTGTACCCCGGCCCTGGACAGAGCCACGCCCGCGGAGGCCACTGGCTGGCGGTGCGCATGGGGCGTGACCTCCGGGAAAAAGAGCGGGGCATCATCCCCAGCCAGAGCAGGTGCGGACCGCCCACTGGGACAGGGCACAGCATCACTACTTAGCATCCTTGGTGATTCCCTCTGGGGAGCCATGCAGAAGGCTCAGGGCTGACCAGTCAGTGCTTGTATGAGTTTCCTGCAGGTGCTGCAACAAATTACCACAAACCTAGGGGCTTTGAACAACACACTTTTATCCTCTCATGTTCTAGGGTGAGAAATGAGTCTGATGGGGCTACATTCAGGCGTGGGCAGGGCTGGTTCCTCCAGAGGCTCCAGGGCAGCATCGGTTCCCGTCTTTTCCAGCTTCTAGAGGCGCTGCATCCCTGGCTTGCGTCGCCTTCTGCATCCTCACAGCCAGCAGTGCAGCATCTCCCGTCTCTCTCTGCCTCTGACCCTCCCGCCTCCCTCTTATAAGGACCCTGGGATGACACTAGGACCCCCGGGGAATCCAGGGTCATCCCCATCTCAGGGGCCTTAACCCCACCTGCAAAGTCCCCTTTGCCGTGAGAGGTGACATATTCACAGGTCCCGGGATTCGGCCTCGGACATCTTTGGGGCTGTGATCCTGGACCCCGGGCCCCGGTGCTCACTCATCTCCTCTCTTCTCTCCAGGGCAGAGCAGCTGGCCAGTCTGGAGGCTGCCCAGAGGGCCGTGGGGGTCGGGCCTGGAGCCTCGGCGGGCTCCAGCACACGGGCCGAGTTCTGGCGGCTGAGGGGTCTTCGTCGGGGAGCCAAGAAGACCACCCATCGGAGTCGTGAGGATCTGTCGGCTCTGACCAGACAGGGTCATTACCCGCCATATGAACGCGTGGTGCTGCGAGAAGGTGGGCCAGGGTGGGAGGGGCCGAGGGGGGCCCTCGAGTAAGAGTGTTCAGAAGCCACAATCCTTACCTCTCTCCTTCCACCCAAAATACCCCCTTTTGGTTACTTTAGGATGAAAATACACACGCACAAAACCAGCACATAGATCCTTTCCCTACCCGAGAACTAGGGGTAAAAATACACCTCATTCAGATTTCAGGAAGGGAAGAGCTTAAGCTGTTGCCCACAGCCTCAGGGCAGAAGGATTAAAACCAGGTGCTAAAAAAAAAAAAAAAAAAACAGGTGCTGAGGCTTTTTAAAGAAAATGGCGGGAGGGTGGGAATAGCAGGTGAGCCAGGACGGGAAAGGGCTGAGCAGCTGCTTCCCAGCTGCTGGTCCATCGTCCAGACGAAAAAGACTCAAACATAAAAGGCTACGTACTTAATTTCTACCCCCAGCCAACGAAAGTTTAGAAATCTGAACATATCAAGTTTTTAAGAGCAAGAGAGAAGGAGAGGAGAAAAAGAGAAGGGTCAGGTGTAAAGAGTGGTCTGCTTACTCGCTTTTCTCCGGCCAAGATGCCTTCTGCACCCACTTCCTCACTGGTAAAAGGGAGTATTGGTGAGGCCAGGGGTCAAACAAGCTCTTCCTGCAAAGGGCGAGACAGTATTTTAGGCTTTACAGGCCAGATGGTTTCTGTCCGAATGACTCAACTCTGCAGGAAGGCAGGAGAGAGGGGACATGCTGGATGTGGCTTTGTGCCAATAAAACTTTATTTACAAAAACAGGCAGTGGATCAGATGTGGCCTGAGGGTTGTAATGGTGGTTGCCAATCACTGAGTTAGCTGGGTTCAGCTGCTCTGACAGACCCCAAACTGTATAAACAAGAAGTTTCCTTTTCAAGTAACAGTCCCAGTATAAGAAGGTCAAGAGGTCTCACACCTTCCCTTGAAGGATACAACCCAGATTTCACACATCATTCTGCTTGCATCCCATTGGCCGGGATGTAGTCACATGGCCATCCTTAGCTTCAAGGGAGGCTGGGAGTTGTAGTCTTTAGCTGGGCAGCTATGGGCCTGGCTAGATCTACTATGGAGAAAGTGGAGAGGCAGTTGCACAAGAAGCTAGCAGCCTTTGCCCCACATGGGATCCTGATTCTTGTCATTGATTCTCTGCCCCGCAGCCAGTTTCAAGCGCCCGGTGGTGATCCTGGGACCTGTGGCTGACATTGCTATGCAGAAGTTGACTGCTGAGATGCCTGATGAGTTTGAAATTGCAGGTGAGAAACCAGGTCCCATAGCAACCTCATTGGTGAATCATTTCATAACCCTTTCCCAGGTTGAGGCAGCTTGATAAGGGGGCTGCTAATGATGCTGTTTGGGGGAAAGAGTAAGAACAACCATGCCAAACATGAGGCAGATCAGCCGCCAGCAGCCCCTCCAACCCCTGGGCCAGACATCCTCAAACAATCTTGCCACCCTTTACCTGGATAGAGCCTCAGAATCCTTCTTAACACAGTTCACCAAGCAGCCATTGCCAATGGAGCCAATTGGACAATTGCCAGTTGTCTGTTTGTTCAAGAAATTTGTCTATTGAGCTATAGACACAGCATCGAACAAATACACAGGGTCTCCTGAGGAGACTAAAAATGAACAACTGCAGGAACAGTTAGGCTAGAGTAGGGAATCAACAAATTACAGCTCCTGGGCCAAATATGGCTGTTTTTATTCAGCCTGCTAATTAAGAATGGTATTCAGAGACTCCCTGGTGGTGCAGTGGTTAAGAATCCACCTGCCAATGCAGGGGACACGGGTTCGAGCCCTGGTCTGGGAAGTCCCACATGCCACGGAGCAACTAAGCCTGTGCACCACAACTACTGAGCCTGAGCTCTAGTGCCCGCGAGCCACAGCTACTGAGCCCACGTGCTGCAACTACTGAAGCCCGTGCGCCTAGAGCCTGTGCTCTGCAACAAGAGAAGCCACCACAATGAGAGAAGCATATGCACCGCAATGGAGAGTAGCCCCCCGCTCACCGCAACTAGAGAAAGCCCATGTGCCACAACGAAGACCCAATGGCAGCCAACAATAAATAAATTAAGAAAAAAAAGAATGGCATTGATATATATTTTTATTTTATTTTATTTTTGAAATAGGTGTGGCTCTTTTATTTATTTATTGTTGGCTGCATTGGGTCTTCGTTGCTGCGCATGGGCTTTTCTCTAGTTGCGGTGAGTGGGGGCTACTCTTTGTTGAGGTGCGTGGGCTTCTCAGTCCAGTGGCTTCTCTTGTTGTGGAGCATGGGCTCTAGGCGCATGGGCTTCAGTAGTTGTGGCACACGGGCTCAGTAGTTGTGGTGCGCGGGCTTAGTTGCTTCGTGGCGTGTGGGATCTTCCTGGACCAGGGCTCGAACCCGTGTCTCCTGCATTGGCAGGCGGATTCTTAACCACTGCGCCAGCAGGGAAGCCCAAGAATGGTATTGATATATTTTAAATGGTTAAAAAGAAGTTAAAACATTTTTTTTGTGACATGTGAAAAGAACTGAAAGCTGCAACTAGAACAGATACTTGTACATGAAGATTCATCATGATTCACGGCAGCCAAAAGATGGACACAACCCAAGTGTCCATCGACAGGTGATGGATAAATAAAACGTGCTCCATGCACACCGTGGAATATTATTCAGCCTTAAGAAAGGAAGGAAATTCTGACACTCACTACAACATGGATGAACATTGAAGACATGATGCTCAGTGAAATAAGTCAGATACAAAAAGACAAACACTGTCTGATTCCACTCACAGGAGGTCCCTAGAGGGGTCACATCCACAGAGACAGGAAGTAGATGGTGGGGGCCAGGGGCTGGGGGAGGGGGAGGGGGAGTCAGTGTTTCATGGGGACAGAGTTTCAGTTTGGGCAGATGAGAAAGTTCTGGAGACGGATGGTGGGGATGGTTGCACCACAGTGTGAATGCACTTAATGCCACTGATCCGTGCGCTTAAAAATGGTTAAGGTGGTACATGTTATGTTACACACATTTTACCACAACAAAGAGAAAAAAGGCAAGTATGCGTCCCCCTCCTTTTAGGCCCCAGCGTGCCTTCTCCCTCAGCTGCCATGCTATCTAGGAGGGCTTCCTAGAGGAAGCAGTACTCCATCTCATGTCCTAGAGGACACATAGGGGATGGGAGAGTAGCTTCTTTCGGGTCACAGCCCAAGCAAAGGCCCAGAGTCGGGACCGAGCCTGGGAAAGTGAGTGTGTGGAGCACAGACCATGCATCTGTCTCCCCATCATGCCAGTCGTTGGCTCAGTGACTCTGAGCTGGTGACCGTATGTCCCTGGCTCAGTTTCCCCATCTGCCAGTAACAGCCACTCCTGTTCAGGAGGAGGAGGCGAGGGTCGTGGTCAGGAGGGGACCCAGTGTGGTGTCAGGAGCGGGGCCAGCAGGAACTGCTGCTGCTGCTGCTGGCGTTAGGATTTCTCTCAAGGGCCATGGGTAGCCGTGGTGGGTTCTTGAGCAGGGGAGGGGCAGGGAGACATGAATTTTAAGGGCCAGTGGACTGCCCTCCCGAAGCTGCCAGTCGCCTCTCCCCTCCACAGAGAGCATGTCAAGGACCGACAGCCCCTCCAAGATCATCAAACTGGACACCGTGCGGGTGATTGCAGAGAAAGTAAGCAAGGCTCTGCTGTGGGTCCCATTTCACGGATGGGGAAACCGAGGCCCAGGTCTCCAACCTGTTCTGGCCCCACACCCCGCAAGTGTGGTTTTCCCCCTCTTGGAGGCTTTGTGATGCGGGGGACTTGAGGGAGACAGAGCCTGCCCAGAGTCACACAGCAGCAAGTCCTGGGAAGAGGCAGAGACTCAAACTGGGGCTCTGGTGCTCAAGACACTGTGGCCTGGGCTATCACCAAGCCCCACCCCAACATGATGGCCTGCAGATGTGAGAGGCTGGGGTCCACTCTGACCTCAGACTCTTCATCTCTGTCTCTCTGATTCTTCACCTGTCTCTGATGCTCTGTCTCTGGGTGTTTTTCCCTCCACTGTCTCTCTGTCTCCCTCCCCCACGGCCCCCAACATTGGCCCGGCCCAGGACAAACACGCACTCCTGGACGTGACACCCTCAGCCATTGAGCGCCTTAACTACGTGCAGTACTACCCAATCGTGGTCTTCTGTGTCCCCGAGAGCCGGACAGCCCTCAAGGCACTGCGCCAGTGGCTGGCCCCCGCCTCCCGCCGCAGCTCCCGCCGCCTCTATGCTCAGGCCCAGAAGCTGAGGAAGCACAGTGACCACCTCTTCACAGGTGGGGTGGGAGCTTAGGGTCTGGGGTGGGCGGTGGGTCCTGGCCTGAGTCTCCAGCCATGCTGATGCCCCTCCCCACCACCCGCAGCCACCATCCCCCTGCAGGGCACAAGCGACTCCTGGTACAAAGAGCTCAAGGCTGTCATCCGCGAGCAGCAGACGCGGCCCATCTGGACGGCCGAGGACCAGGTACCTGTGAGGGTTTGGGAACAGTCACAGTTAGGGCTGGCTTAGGGGCCATGGCCAAGGCCCAGATTTGACCTGAGGCTAGGAGCTGGACCTGGTTCCTGGGGTGAGATGGGATTGGGGTCTTCTCCTGACGCTGGAGTCAGGGTTGGGGCTCAGCTCAGATTTGGGGTCTCAGTCTGGACCAAGGTCAATGGTCAGAACTCACCTTGGGGTCAAGGGTTAAGGCTCAATTTGAGGTTGAGGACTGGAGTTTGGAAGGTGGTGTCCCGGGTCCTGGGTTTTCTCTTAAGATCAGGGAGGGCCGGGGCTCGGCTCAGCCAGGCCATGTGCACCCGCAGCTGGACAGTTCCTCAGAGGACAACCTGGACCTCCCTTACCGCAGCCTGGCTGACAGCTCCGCGGATCTGAGCTGCGACAGCCGGCTCAACAGCGACTATGAGACAGACGGCGAGGGCGGCGTCTACACGGACGGCGAGGGCTACACGGATGGCGAGGGTGGGCCCCACATGGACGTGGACGAGGGGCCCCCGGCGCCAGCCCTGGCCCGGTCCTCGGAGCCCGTGCTGGAGGATGAGCCTCGGATCCTGCAAGATCACGGGAGATCCTCGGGTCACCAGGGGACCCAGGTGAGCAGAGCACCAGGCTGGCCCCAGCAAGGGTCTTGGGATGGGGCTGGGACACCTAGGGAGCCTATTTTCTGCCAGGATGTCGAGGAACAGATACTTCCCCGACCAGATCAGTAGCTTGGACCTTGATCTAGGGTACTTGAACCACTGAGTCACTTAAAGCAAATATTTAACCTCTGCATGAGTTTCCTTATCTGAGATACAGGGATTGATGGTAAAGTCTTGACAAGCTTGTTATTTTGTTGTTGTTGTTGTTTTTTGGCCACGCAGCTTGTGGGATCTTAGTTTCCTGACCAGGGATCGAACCTGGGCCCCCTGAAGTGGAAGCTCAGAGTCCTAACCACTGGACCGCCAGGGAATTCCCACAAGCTTGTTGTTTAAACAGAATACACTTAGTCCAAGTCCCGGCCCATGGGAGTCGGGTGTTTAACAATAACAAATATTGACTTAGCACTTATTCTCTGTGCGGCTGCCTCAGCCTCCAAGGTGCCTTTCTGTGAATTTGACAAATTCCTCCAGACCCTCTCTAGGGAAATGTAAAAATGTACGAGTCTATGATGTCTCTGGTAGAATGGTGCTCCGTGGGGTTGTGCAGGACCCGACCTGCTCAGCTGTCCATGGCATCCTGATTATGGGGCAGGCTCTCCTCTAAGCACTTGACATATACGAATTCATTTATGAACTCCTGACAACAACCCTCTGAGGAAAGTCACAGATGGGAAACCCCACTCCCCCTTTGCTGACAGGCTGGGAGATCACAGCCAAGGCCTTCCCCTGTCCCAGGCTGTTTTCTCATTTAAAATTGGGGATGAGCTCCAGACTTCTGTGGGGGCAAGGAGAAAGCCTGTGGGTAGCACTGTCGGGGGCAAAGGTGGGGAGGTGGGATGGAGTGGTTACTCATCCCAGTTTATCATACTTGGGGGATAAGTGTTAACCTCCTTTCTCTCTCTGCAAGGTGGATGGCCACCACCCACAGGGTCAACGGCGACAGGACAGCATGCGGTAAGAGCCCCTGTACTCCACATTGGGGGACCTCAACCCTCCCCCTGGGACTCAGGGTGTGGGGTGGAGAAGAGACCTAGAACCAAGCTATGCCTTCGTGGTGTTGGGAGCCTACTGAGTGAGACAGAGCCAGACAGAGCTATTCCAAGTCCCATATAGTCAGGGCCATGGGAGTAGGAATCCTCTTCCTGGGAGGATTGGGAGGGCTCCCTGAAAGAGGGGAATTTGGAGCAGGCTTTGAAGGATGTGTAGGAGTTTGTCAAGTCTTGCTCATCTCTGACTGCACCCACTGTGCCTAGCCCAGAGTCAACTCAGATAATGGTAGGTAAGTCCACACCCTCCCCACCCACAGCCTCTGTTCTATTTTCTGATCCCCAGGACATATGAGCGGGATGCTCTGAGGAAAAAGTTTACACGAGCCCGAGATGTGGAGTCCTCTGACGAAGATGGCTATGACTGGGGACCGGCCACTGACCTGTGACCCCTCCCAGGTGGCCAGCTGGCCTGTCCTCCCTTTTTCTCCCTGGAGCTGAGACTCAGCTTCCCACACAGAACCTGGAAACCTGCCTCCCTCTGCCCGGTCTTTAATAAATGGAGTATTTTCACAGCACTGGCTTCTAGTGACTTCCAGGGACAAGGGGCCAGAGTAGGGTGCTGTCTTTCCTCCCTCAACCCCACAGACCCAGATCTGAGACTTTGCCCATTCGATAAGCTTTTAATTTTTTACATAAGAAAATAATATAGAACCAAGAAACTTTTGGGGCCCTGGCCAGCCGAGGAGGGTCCGTGGACGGAGTTCCGGGGCCGGCGGGGGCTAAGGCACAGTGGGGGGGGGAAGGTGGCCGGTCACAGGTACACCGGCTGCTCCTGGCCTGTGAGCAGGCGGTAGGTGGCAGCAGGCATCGTCTTGATGTGGACCTGGGGGCGGAGAGGAGGCGGCAGCTGGAGGCCGCCTCCTCCCACTCAGACCCCGCCCACCCCCACCCCACCACCCCCACCCCACCCCCGCGCAGCGCACCTCAATGTGGGCCTCCGTGAGCAGCTCAATGATGCGGGCGTGGGGCGTGGCCACCACACTCTGCCCGTTGATCTCAATGATGCGGTGCCCCACGCGGACGCCCCCGCGCTCAGCAATGCCACCCCGGAGGAGGCTGCAGATCTGGGGGGACAGGAAGGGCCACGCTGCCCAGGGGGCCACGCCTGGGGCCGCCCACCCCCCACCGGGTCCGCAGGCTGGGGACTCACTATGCCGTCCTCCACGCAGAAGCCCAGCTGCTCGCGGACGTGGGGCCGGCGGATGATGGCCGTGGTGACCGGCGGGCAGTGGACGATGCTCAGGGTCACCAGCGTCTGAGGCTTCACCTCCTGTACAGGATGGGGGCTGTTGGCCTGGCTGGGCCTCCGGGGGGGCTGCCAAACTTCCTGCTGGGCTGCAGCCCCTCCTGGGCCTGTTTACCCACTCATAAAATGGAACCTATAGCTTCTACGAGACCCCTGGAGAAGTGGTTAAGAATGCAGGCCAGAGCTGGGTGGCCTTGGAGTCAGAGCTGCGCCACCTCTCACCTCCCTGGGCCTCAGTTTCCTCAAGGTCAAAAGCAAGGTTCTAGCAGTGCCCACAAGGCAGGGTTACAAGCACTCAGTAACACACTGCGTGAACCGCGTCAGACTTGCCCTTCTGGCCTGGCCAGGCCCCTCCCCATCTCTGGACCTCAGTCTCCCCGTCTGGGCAACGAGGGTCAAGACTCAAGAATACGCTTGCTGCCTCATGGCACAGAGGACCGGCCTTGTGTTCCAACCCTGCTCCCGCACCAGAGTGGTGTCCCTGGACTTGCCCCTCCGAGCCTCGGCTTCCCAGAGTGCACGGGTGTGGGCAGGGCTTGACGCCCTACGTGCCCCTTCTGGACTGAGACACAGACCTGGCCTCGGGCTCACTCTCCTGGCCGTGTGGGGAGGGGGGGCCTGCCATCTGGGGGGCCCTCGCAGGCCCTCTGCCCCGGCCACCCCGGAGGACTCACGCGGACGGCAGCCTGGCAGGCGGCCAGGGGCAGCCCCACCAGGCTGGTCCCGTTGATGGCGGTGATGCGGTCTCCAATGCTGAGGGCCCCTGAGCGCTCGGCGGGGCCCCCGTGCAGCAGGTTGGCGATGACGGCCGTGGGCAGCAAGGAACCCCAGCCCGACTCCACCAGGGCTACGCCCAGACCCTCACCCCGGCGTTTCTCGATGCACACCTGGGGGGTCACAGGTGGCGCTTGAGGGCTGCTTGGAGGAGGCAGGAGGAGGTGGGTGGGGGGCGCGGGAGGGCTTCAGGGCCACTTGGTGGGCCGGGGTGGGGGACCCACTTGCTCACCTCCCTGCAGTTCTCGCTATTGGAGAAGTGGTCGAGGTCCCCGTTGTGGAGGTGGCCGGGGCCCGTGGCACCCTGGCTCTGCTGGGAGCCCACCTGGCTGGGGTTGATCCCACTTTCCCGCAGGAACTGGCTGTAGGCCACGGCGAAGGCCTGGCCGATGGCCTGGGCGATGAGCTGGGCCTGTGGGGTGGGCGGCACCTCTCTGGGGGTCCCACCCACCTCCTTCAGGTCCCCCCCAGCCACTGACATCCCTACTACCAGCCCATCCACCCCCAAGTGGGACTGGCCTGCCAGCCGCTGGCCAAGCATCTAGGGGGAGGGGAAGGGAGACAGGCCTGGGGCAGGGAGGGTTTGGGGAGACAGCTGCCAGTCTCAGGCTCTTACAGGAAGGCCTGGAATACATGGCTCAGGGCCTTCAGGAGGGTGAGGACGGAAGGACGCTGGGGTGACAGTGCGACCAGGTGGGGCTTTGGTGGAGAGCAGGGGCCACTGTGAGTTCCCCCTCGCCCTCAGGACACCCGGAGCCCGCTGCTCACGTCCTCTGAGTGGAAAACGTGGCAGATCATCTTGTAGAGCCGGCGGCTGTGGGGCTGGGGTGCCGGCCGCCGGGCCAGCCGCCGCCGGGCCATGAGCACCAGGATGCTGCCGATGTCAGCAATGTAGGAGATGGTCTGCAGGGCGTGGTCCATCAGGGCCTCCTGGAGGGGGTGGGGAAACCAGGCTGGGTGGGCTGCGGGGGCCTCGCTCGGCAGCGGAGGCGCCCACGCCCCAGAGGCCAGGCCTGGGCCCCGTACCTGGGAGTCAGCCGTCAGAACCTTGACCCTCTTGGTGGAGACGAAGAGGTCTACCTCTGTCATCGGCTGGGTCTCCCCATCGGGGGCCTGTGGGGGGCGGGGTGGGACGTGGAGGCCCCCAAAGACCCAGACTCTGACCCGCCAGGCTCAGAGGGCCTCGGGGGACCCAGCCTGCAGCCCACCTACCCGCCCACCCACCTGCCGGCCCCTGGCTTCACCTTGACGCGGTCCATGGCCTCCTGGGCCTGCGCCATGCGCGTGCTGGGGGGCGGGTTTCGCTCAGACACCAGCTGGGTGGAGCCCAGGTATTTGGCCCCGAATATGACACCATCTAGGAGGTCTTCGTGGTCACAGGGGCCGGACGCTGAGGGCGACAGCAGAGATGGGTCAGCCCCCTAGAACCTCTGCCAGGCTCGTCCACCCCTGTGGGCTCTGCCCAGAGCCCTGAATGGTCTGGAAGCACAGAGAGTTCTGCCCCGCGGCTTGGCACTCGGAGCCACACACGTCTGCCCACGGTCCCAGAGCCACCCCATCAGCCGGAGCCACAGGTCAGTGGCTCGGCCCTCATGGATGTAGAGCCCTCCGTCAGTCTAGAGCTGGCTCTGCCCACAGCTCAAGGACTCCCGGGCAGAGGACGCGGTTTCAGGAGCAGGCTCTGTATCCAGAACCAGAGCCAGAAGCAGCTCTTGTGCCCACACCCAGCGCTGCCCTGTGTGGCTAGAATTCCAGGAGTCAGGCTAGAACCAGACAGTCCCACTCCTATTTCTAAAACCCTTGACATTATAGAACCATAGTCAACTCTGCTGGATGGTTCTGGAAGCCCAATCAATCTAGAGCCAGTCAGCTCTGCCCACTGCTCTAGAATTCTCTATCGGCCCAGGACCACAGACAACTCTACCCCGTGGTCATATTCTATGACCATATTCTATGACCATATTCTGCCCAGACAGAGTAGAAAGGGGCAACTGTCCACATACCTCAGACTCTCATACTGTCCAGAAACCCAGGTGGTTCCTGATCTGTGATTCTAGAACTCCCTGACACGTCTCAAACCACAGAATTCTGCCTGGGATTTTAGAAACCAACACTGCTCCAGAATCACACTTTTCCACTACGTGATTCCAGAACGTCTTGATCAATGTAGCATTGGGAAGCTCCTCCTGTGGTTCCAGAATCCCCTCAATAACTCACAACTGCAGATGCACTGGGCAATTCTAAGAATGATCTGAACAATCCAACTCTGCTCATGGTTCTAGAATCCCCCCAACCCAGCCCAGAACCACAAAAAGCTGTGCCCCCATGGCTCTAGAATTCCCTGAGCAACCTAGAGCCAGACAGCAGTGCCAGTGATTCTAGAATATTCTAATCAATAGCTATTGCTTTTTGGAGAACCACAGGCCACAGGGAATGAAACCACATTCCAGTGAACTTAAAGGATAGCCAGTTCTGCCCACTGTCCTTCATGATCTAAGCATTCCAGAACAACAGATAACTCTGCTCTGGGTTCTAGAACTGCACCATCCAATATGGTAGCCACCAGGCACATGTGGGTATTGTGCACTTGAAATGTGGCTGGTCTGGACTTAGATGTGCTGTAAGTGTAAAATGCACGCCGGATTTAGAAGCTCTCATTAAAAAAATGTAAAATTATAAACTGTTGATTGTATGTTGAAATAACATTTTAAATATATGGGCTTAATTTAATTTTAAATTAAATTAATTTTAATTTAATTTTTAATTTAATTTAATTTAATAATTTTTAATTTAATTTTTAATTTAATTTTTAATTTAATTTAATATTAATTTTTATTATTTTTTTTTCATTTTTTATTTTATATATTTATATTTTTTATATATAATATATATATATATATATTTTTATATATATATATAATATTATATATATAATATATATAATATAATATATATAATTTAATATTAATTTTTTTATTTTATTTTATATATTTATATTTTTTATATATTATATATAATATATATTTTTATATATATATTTTTATATATATATAATATTATATATATATTATATATATAATATATATTATATATATTATATATATTATATTATATATAATATATATTATATATATATTATATATATAATATATAATATTATAAATATATATTATATTATATATATAATATATATAATATTATAAATATATATTATATTATATATATAATATATATAATATTATAAATATATAATATATATTTATATTTTAATTTTTTATTAATTTTTATTAATTTTAATTTAATTTAATTTAATAATTTTTAATTTGATTTAATTTAATAATATAATTTAATTTATAATTAAATAATAATTTAAATAATTAAATAATTAAATAATAATTTAATTTAATAATAAATAAATAAATTTAATTTAATAATAAAATAATTTAATTTTTTAATTTAATTTTAATTTTAAATATATGGGCTTAATTTAAATTATTAAAGATAATTTTAAGTGTTTGCTTTTTTAATGTGGATAACTAAAAAATTTCAAGTGACATGTGCCTCAAATTCTATTTCTGTTGTATAGCTGTAGAACTTTCTTGAATTGGACAGTTCTGCCCAGTTCTAGTACAGCTCCTAAAGGTCTAGAACCAGAGATAAATTCTATTCACTCCATGGTTCTAGAACTCCCCAGTCTAAGTAGAACCTGACAGCTCTGTTCATCATTCCAGAACACCCTCATCAGCTGAGGTCACTTTAGTCTAGAACCACAGGCAAAATGCTAGGTCTGGAGCTCTCTAGGTGAATCACAGCTCCACCCATGACTCTAGAACCTTCTTGGAACTACAAGTTCAAACCAGCTTCCTTTCCCACAACCACAGAACTTGTTCTTTGACCTAGAGCCTCAGACAATGTGGGGGAGAATGTTCTAGAACATTCCAGGTGGCCAGAACAGGTACTTCTCATGCCTTGAGAGCAGACTGGCAAACTTTTCTGCAAAGGCCCGAACAGTAAATATTTTTTATTTTGTGGGCCAGATGGTCTCCATTGCAACTACTCAGTCTGGCCGTTGTAATATGAAAGCTACCACAGACAACACGCTAATGAATGGGCATGAGTCTGTCCCGATAAAACTTTATTTGCGGACACTGAAATTTGAATTGCCTATCGTTCTCACCTGTCAAGAAATCTTCTTTCAAGTTTTTTCAACCATTTAAAAATGCATGGGGGCTTCCCTGGTGGCCCAGTGGTTAAGAATCTGCCTGGCAATACAGGGGACACAGGTTCGAGCCCTGGTCTGGGAAGATCCCACATGCCATGAAGCAACTAAGCGCGTGCACCACAACTACTGAGCCTGTGCTCTCGAGCCCGCGAGCCACAACTACTGAGCCCGCATGCCACAACTACTGAAGCCTGCGCGCCTAGAGCCCGTGCTCTGCAACAAGAGAAGCCACTGCAATGAGGAGCCCGCGCACCGCAATGAAGAGCAGCCCCTGCTCACCGCAACTAGAGGAAGCCCATGAGCAGCAATGAACACCCAACGCAACCAAAAATAAATTTAAAAATAATAATAAAATAAAATAAAAATAAAAATGCATAGGACTTCCCTGGCGGTCCAGTGGTTAGGACTCGCACTTCCACTGCAGGGGGGCGCAGGTTCGATCCCTGGTTGGGGAACTAAGATCCCACATGCTGCACGGCATGGCAAAAAATAAATAAATTAATTAAAAAATAAATAAATAAAAATGCAGAAGCCATCTTAGCTCACAAAACATACCAGAAAGTCCACGGATGGTAATTTACCAACCCTTGCTCTAGAATCAAGTGCTACAATTTGCCAAGTCTGCCCTAATGCTCCCTATTCATTCTAGAACATTCTCAGGACTGTCTCTCTTCTTTCAGTTGTCTGGAATCTACTCGAACCCAACCTCAGAGTCTCTCTAGAAGCAACTCGTTACTGGCAAACTTTGTGCCAGGTTCTGGGAGCTTGAGTCGGGCTGTTCTGAAACCCCGAAGTCCCTGGGGCCAGGGTGGGCGGGACACTCACCCTCCTGGAGGGCAGGGTAGGAAGCCAGGGTCTCGGGGCTCTGGAAGAAGACATAAGGGGGTAGGCCTGAGTCCTCCTGTTTGGCTCCCAGCAGTGGAGCGGTCTGGGGGGGCGGGGCGGGTTCTACCTGGGCACTGGCAGGTGGCTCTTCAGAAGTGACCAGAGGTACTGTCTCCAGCCAGAGTTCTGGGGAGCTGCTTGAGCTCCTGCCCTCGTCCTGCTCGACAGAGGCTCCTTCTGCCCACTCCTGGGGGGCCATATCCCCCTCTGGGTCATCAGGGGGCTGCAACAGGCGAGGAGCAGGGTCCGGAGGTTCCTGGGGACCTGACTGGGAAGGAGGGCGTTCGTCTTGCTGCAAGAGGCTCAGCAAGTCTTCCCGGCCAGCCTCGGCGGACAAGAGCCCATGGGCATCGGTGATGTCCTGAGAGGCCAGGCCATGGCCAGTGGCAATGTGCAAGGGGCACGGGGGTCCGTCTGGGGACAGGCCCACCAGATCACCTGGCAGAGCTTCAAACTGTTGCAGCAGGTCCTGAATATTTAGCCCGTCAAGTTCCATCTGACTCAGGCTGCCTGGGCCTCCTGGTGCCGGGTCCCACGGGCAATCAGGGGTGAGGTCCTGAGAGGGTGAAAGTGTGTCCCTGGGCTCCTCCAAGTCCATGGCTGGAGGTCCTGGAGGGGGTTGGGAGGTTGTCAGGAATTCCATGCCTGGACCCTGGGCTCAAGCCAGCATCTGAAAGAGAGAATCAAAGATGAGATTTCCTAGCTTCCAACTTGGTACCAGGCTCTCACCTGGTATGTGTTCATACAGAACACATAATTTAATCCCCATCATACCCCACAAGGAAGGTTCTGCTATGATCCTCATTTTACAGACGAGGAAACTGAGGTGCAGAATGAGCAGCTGCAAGGCTGTGGCTTCCCAGCTCCAAACCCCGGGGGATTCCCCTGTACCCGTTGCTCCAGACCTCTCCCCATCCGTGGACCCTGTTCACCCCAGTCCTGGTTCTTCCAAGTCTTCCTCCCCGGAGATGTGGAGGCTGGAGACATACTCTGACTATATAGACCCGACCGGTGTAGGTCGCCGAGACCCATGACTCAAGACCTCAGTCCAAGACTTGAGACCCAGAATTTCAGACTTAATACTACAGTTCCAAGATGCCAGAAAGCGGACTCTCATCTCAAAACCTCCAATGCCACCCTCAAGATCGACCCCAGACTCAGACCCCAGACTGAGGTCCACTCAGACGCAGCCTGAAGACACAACTCGAGCCTAAAGCTGAGTTAAGACCCCAGTCCTCTAGCGGACCCCAGACTCAAGACTTCAGACCCGTGACCTCAGGCGCTGGCTCCAGACCTCGCTCTGCTCCGCCGTCACACTCACTTCCCAAACCGAGGTGGCCTCAACCCGCGCGGCCCCCAGAACCCCGCTCCCTGGCTTGTCCGGTCCTGCCAGTCGCCGCCGCTCGCCAATTCCCGGACTGGGCGCTGGCAGATCTGTCCGCGCAGCACTCCTGGACCACTGGGCATGCGCACGCCCGCGGGGCTTGCTGGGAAATGTAGTTCTCTCAGCCAGCCTGGCCGCGCGGGGGCGTTAGATGTTGGGACCGTGAGTTCGAGTCCGGAACCTTCATTTACGCACAGTGAAAGCTCGGGCTGGCTTCTGAGCCTGTTTCCTGAACTGCAAAGTGCGGTTTAAAGCCACTGCTTGACTGCTACGGCTTTGCTCATTATTCCAAGGGATGGCAGATGGGAAGAAACAGGACTGGAAAATACTAAAGGAGCGTGAAAGGCGGACTCTTTCGACTCCAGGGACACCGGAAGCGACGCGGGGACCATATTGTAGACAGACAGACCTCCGGTGTGGCACTCAGTAGGGCGGCCGAATGGCTCGCCTGGCTTAACTTTACCTCCCTAAACTTCCGGCTTCCTCAGTTGTAAACTGGGTATAATAATAGCACCTACCTCCTAATTAAACGAAATCGAGCTGGTTACAGATTTAGCAATAGATTTAGAAAATAATGAGCCTAATAATGGTGTTAACTTTTATTAGTTTTAGGTTTTCAGTAATTGCTCATTGACTAGAATCAAGGATGTATAAGTTGTCATACTTAAAGTAAGTGATAAGTAACTGAAGGGCAAGAAGTCAGACATCCTTTGGAAGTCGCCTCGTGCAGTACCTGGGGATATCTACAAAAGTTTAAAGAAATCACAATTAACGTACGCTTACGGCCGGAATAATACATTTCCCATAAATCTCTAGGAGCCTACAACTCCCAAGCACCCCTCGGCCGCAGACGTCCTCCGGAAACGTGAACGTGCAGGCGGCCGGGATACGTCATGGCGGCCAGGCGCCTCTTAGGTGCTACGTGGAACTCGGCCGGCTGGCGGGTTCGGGAGCTCCCGGACCCCGCCGCTTCTGTAAGACTCCATGTACGAGATTATGCCAAGAGACCGGGTGAGCTGGGTTAGGAGGAACCAAGATGAGAATGGTAGGGATATTGGGGAGTTGGTAGTGCGCAAGCGCTGGTTGGGGAGGCACGTCCTAGAGTGAGCGCGCAAGCGTAGAGGCTAAGCTGTTTGCGCAGGCGCAGTTTGAGGTACCTAGGGCGCGATTGGACTCAGTGCGCAGGCCCAAGGTTTGTTTTTTTTTTTTTTTTTTAATGTCGGGGCGGGGGTAGGAGTAGGTCATGGACTTGGGTCCCTGTGACGTTTCTGCTTCCAAATTAGTCACCTTTAGCAGGTTATCACCAGAAATTGGGGCCCATCTAAGTATTAAAACCAAAACAAGGTTATTTAAATTTTCTCTGGATACAGCCTTGCCCGATTTCCTTTGTTGTAAGGAGGGATTTGGCAGACGTGAGGTTTTACAGACACAGAGCAGCCAGCGGAGGCTCTTTTTTCGTGAGATAAACAGAAGGAATGAAAATGGGATTGAAGAGGAATGACTTGGTTACTCTGAATATCAGTGTCATTTCATGCACTATCCGTGTCCCAGTTAAAATCGTTTTGAATGCAGCAGACAGGGTCCAGCCAGGGCAGAAAGGGACGGCTGGCCTCCCGAGGGTGGAGCTGGGCTGAAATGATTCTCCCCCACCGTAGTCATTAAGGGGGGCAAAGGTGCTGTGGTCGGTGAGGCCCTGAAGGACCCAGAGGTGTGTACAGACCCCATCCGGCTCACCACGCACGCCATGGGTGTCAACATCTACAAGGAGGGCCAGGATGTGGTCCTGAAGCCGGATTCCGAGTACCCAGAGTGGTGAGTGTGCCAGGACTGGGTAAGGAGGGCCTGGCTAACCAAATCCGAGGATCTGGGAGGGCTTCCCTGGGGAGGTGGTGTGTGAGTCGACCTGCGTGGGTGGACAGAGCGTTAGAGGTGGGCAGGAACAGCCAGTGCACAGGCTCCAGGCAGAACTGCACCTGGTTTCTTAGTGGACTCCGGGAGGCAAGATGGAGAGTAGGGGGAGACAGGGCAGGAACTTGATGGAGCCCAGCTTTCAGGGGGCTGCAGGGGGAATTTTGCTCTTGGCCCTGAGAGCAGTGGCAGGATGCAGAAGCTGTTGCCACGTGCCAATCCTTCAAGCTGGGGAAGGTTTAGAAAGGTTGAGCGAGTGGGTGGGGAGGCCTTACAGGTGGGCAGGCGGCACGGACAAAGGCCAGGAGGCAGAAGGTTTGGCGTGCGCCCACCTCAGATCCCAGCACCCTTGGGATAGGGGCGCTCCCTTGTTCCATGTCCTCAGGGTGGGGAGGGACTGCCCTGAGGTCAGGGGGTCTGGGGTGGGGGAGCCGCGGGGAAGGGGGCTGCTCTGCAACCCCGACTCTGCCCACTCCCCGTCAGGCTGTTCCAGATGAACGTGGGTCCCCCCAAGAATCTGGAGGAGCTGGACCCTGAGACCCGGGAGTACTGGCGGCTGCTGCGGAAACACAACATCTGGCGCCACAACCGGCTGAGCAAGAACCAGAAGTTCTAGCGGGAGAGGGACCAGAGCACCCTGACCCTCCAGTGACCTGGAGGAGATGCGGTGGGTCGGTGGGGGGGTACCTCCCCCAGCCCACCCCCTGGACTTTTTATTTTCTGGAAACACAGACTTCTCCGAGAACAGAGGAGACTACCACCCTCACTGGGGTTACTGGGTGGCCCCTGCATTGAAGCTGAATCAGGGCCCTGGGGGCCAATAAAGACTTCTTGGGGCACTTGTTGGCAGGCTCCAGATGCCTCTGGGTGTTGTCGTATGTCAGGGCCCGGAGGGACTTGGGGGAGGCAGTGGGGAGGTGGGCACTTCAGACCCAGTGGTCCCATGGCCCAGCCTCCACCCTCAATGATTGCTGGGCATCTGCAGGTCCATCTTCCCCTCCCGGCCTCACTGAGCTGCTCACCCTCATTCCTGGAATTCCTAGTGTTGCCCAAGAGGCCCCAGCCTCCATCCTCAAGGCGGAGGGTTTTCTAGCCAAGCCGCTCTGGGTTGCACTGGACTCACACCTGAATCAAGTCATCCGGAGCAGAAGAGAGTCTTTGTGAGCTTCAGGAACTGAAATGTCCAGGGGTACGGTCTGACTTCAGGCACGGCTGGATCCAGGTGCTTCAGTATTCAGCTATGTGGCTCTCCATCTCTGGGTCCTTTTAACTCCAGTGGGTAGTTCCCTCGGGCAGGAGTGGCTCCAGGGCTTCTAGCTGACACCCCCTATCCAGTTCAGCAAGCCCAGCCAGAAGGAAGGCACTTCTCATTCCTTTCTGCCAGGGTCACAGGGGTTATCTTCATTTGCCAGTCACTTGAGCTGAGGGACCTGGGCCTACTCATCATTCTCCTTTCCATCCACCACCACTGGTGCCCACCAGATTGAAGGAAGCTGGAGGACACACACAGTGCCAGGACCACACTGCCTGGGGGGCTGGAACAGGGCCCTCTCGCCCTCCAGGCTCCTCCAGAGCTGGACAGGTAGGGCAGGGCAGGGTCCCCGAGGCTAATTCTGTCTGGTCCCAGGAAAATGAGGGCCCTCATCCTCTTAGGAGGACTCTGCCAGGCGGATTACCCCACACCTGCCCTCGCTGGTGGCCTGTTCTGGGCAGGCGGATCGTCCCAACCCTCCCATGGTTCCCCATGGCTCTTGGTAAAAACAGAAGTTGTAATGGCCACGGGCCTCCTCACTGTTCATCCAACGTGCCAAGCATGGTGCTGCCCCTGGGCCCTCTGCCTGCGCCGCTCTTCCCCCGGATGTTCTCAAGGCTCCCTCTTTCACCTCCAGGCCTTTGCTCTGATGTTGCCTTCTCATTGACGCCTCCCCTGACTACCCTATTAAATTGCAACCCTGCCACACATTCCTGATCGCCCTTCCTGGTTTTATTTTTCTCCCAAGCACTTACCACCAGCAGGTGTTTCATGTTCTACTTATTTTTAAAATCGTAGTTCTTGTCTCTCTCCCACTGGAGTGGCAGCTCCACTAGGGCAGAGGCCTTTCTCTGCTTTGTTCAGTCGTGTCCTTATCGTAAGTTGGATGGGTGAACGGATGACTGGATGGATGGCTGGCCTGGCTGCTGCAGTGTAGACAGCACACAGGCCATCGGGTTCACCTGAGGTTGGAGGTTGGAGGTTGGAGGTGAGCAGGCCAGCTGAGAGCCCCAGTGGGCAGGCGATCTGGGTGTGAGGACCTAGAAGTGAAATTCCTGGAATGTCCTGGTACCTGTGGTAGCTTCCTGGACAGAGCCTGGAGCGACTCGGGTGCTGCCCCCGACCAGAACACGGCACTCTCCTGTTCTGACCCTGGCTGCCCCATCCCATAAGGAGGTGCCCTGTCATGTGGGCACTGGGCCAGCCCCAGGCAGCAGTGACATCCCATTCCTTGCCAGCTCCCCCCTCCCCCCAACCTGGAGTGCAGCTCAGCCCTGGGAAGGGTGGCCGTGATGCCTTCGTGAGCAGGACCAACACCCCCCCATCCGAGCAGGTGGGGCCCCAGGACGGTCCTTGGAGGCTCCCAGGGGGCGGTGTTTTCCACCAAGTCAGGCCTCGGCTGTGGCGCATCTCAGGTGGGGTCAGCAGGGACGTGGTCAAGGACAGACTCTGGGCTGCAGGTGACAAATGTCTGCTCAAACTGACTTAAGCAGAAGAGGGAATCCACTGGCTCAAAGTGCAAAGTGTGGGTGGGGATGGGGTCCTGGGGAGGCCCCCCTTGCGGCTTGGGTTCCTCTGTGCTGAGCAGCCTCACTCTTCTGAGCAGATCCGTTTGCCCAGCGGCTCGTACTCTCCCAGTTCCAAGTCCTGGGAGAAACAGAATTTCTTTTCCCAAATGGTTTCAACAAAAAGTCGTGGGCTTGACAGCACCCGTGTCCCCTGCAACGGCAGGCGGATTCTTAACCACTGCGCCACCAGGGAAGCCCTGTGTGGTCAGTTTTTGACAAGACTTACCTGATCTTACAGGTCTCACCCACCCCGCCCCCGCCAAGGCTCAGAACCCGTGTTCTAGATGGTGTGGATGGAGATGTTACCTGTTGCTCTGTGCAGTCATGGCCCCCAGCCCCATGTGGCCAGGACAGCTGAGGAGCGCAACATGTAATTTGTTGTCACCAGTTTGAACTTCCGAGCCACATGTGGCTGGTGGGGGGTCCCAGTGGACTGTTCCAGAAATCCGAGCTGGCCCCTCTGCTCCAGCCGGTCTCGCTGCCTCTTCTCTGACCGGGAAACTCCCAACTTGTCACCAGGCATCGTTGCCTCCGGTCACCTCTAGCTCCCTTGCTCTGCAAACCCGATACATCCCGAGCTTGGCCAGTCCTAGGGCTTCTGTAGCAGCTGTTCATTCCCCTTGAGGGGACAGTGGGGACAAAGCCCAAGCGGCTGGAATGAGCTGGGGATGAAAGAAGAGATGGTGGAAGCTGAGGCCATGTGGCCAGGGGCGGCCTCGGCAAGACAGGAAAACTTGTCTTCAGGCTAATGTACCCCAAAGTCACCCTGGGACCTGTGGAAGTGTCACCTCACGGGGCAGAGGAGACTTTGCAGGTGGGGTTAAGGCCCCTGAGACAGGGATGACCCTGGATTCCCCGAGGGGCCCAGTGTCATCACAGGGTCCTTATAAGAGGGAGGCGGGAGGGTCACAGATAGAGACGGGAGATGATGCGCTGCTGGCTGTGAGGATGCAGGAGGGGCCCCGAGCCAGGGATGCGGCGCCTCTAGAAGCTGAAGGCGGGAACCAATGCTCCCCTGGAGGCTCGGAAGGACCTGCCCTGCCCACACCTGTGAGACCCACACGGTAGGGGTGAGGAGGGGGTCCAGGCAGCTGGGGAGGGACCCTGCTCCCCCTGGGCAAGGCAGACCCTCTGCTGCCTGCAAAAAACAGTCTGGGGTGCCTGGGCAGGTGAGGGGCCAGGGTTCTCCCAGCTCCCGTGCCCTGGCTTTGGGTCGGAAGAAAAGCCAGCAATGACCACCCGACCAGGGGTGGTGGGGCCGATGTCCTAGCACCGCCCTCCCCAGCCACCTGTCAGCACTGGCCCGGGCCTACAGGGTCAGCTCAGCCACACCCTCTCCCTTGCCCCTGCGCTGGGCCGCGAGGAGCCCCTGCTGAGCTCCCGGCGTGGACCCCACTGACAGGTCCTCATCTCTCCCAGGAAGGACGTGGGCGCACCTGGCATCAGTCCCGCCCCCACCCGCAGAGTCGGCAGGGGCCTCCAAGGGAGCTGCGGGGACTGTGCTGAAGGTACCCAAGTGTGCTGGCTTTCAGGGAGCCTCCACACCCAGCTCTCACGCCAACACTGCTGGGGCCCAAGTGTCAGGAGGCCCCACTTGGGGCCATGGGAAGCCCACCCTGCCTGGGAGAGGCCAGGGGTCTGCCATCCCCTCCCATCCCCCAACCCAGGGCAGGATGATGAACTTCAGCACAGGCAGGCTCCCAGCGCTGCGACACAAAACCTGGGATTCTGATAAACCAAGGCCCCAGACCACGCTGGCCCGACACGCTTTATTCAACACCACCCACAGGAGCCTCCCTCGGGGCCGCAGCCTCTGTGGAGGGGCCTTCCTGGGGCCCGTGATGGCCTGGCCCCCGGCAGTGTCACTGCAGCCTCCGCAGTGCAGCGGCCGCAGTCCTCAGGGCTTTGTGCTTTGACTGGACTAGGAAGGATGCAGTCAGCCCAACCTCCTGGGCCAGAGTCCTTGGAGGGAGTGGGCAGCGAGTCCCAGCCCCGAGCGGCTCCCACTGCCACTGTCACCCCGCCGGACAGGCCACGGCAGCCCACGGTGTCTGGCCCGATGAGGCAGCGACCCAGGCTCCCCCGCCCCCCCGACAGTAACGGCCGCGCGTGTGGCAGGGCTGGGACAGGACTGGCGGGCCCTGGGGCTGCACCGGCCCGGGGTTCGTGTCTCCAGGCGATGGAGGGGCTGGGGGCCACCTCAAGGGCATTCCTGGGGCTGAGGGAAGGGGGCTGGCCCGGGGTCCACTCAGGGTGGCAGAAGCTCCCCTGGCCAGGGGCACTTGCTGCAGGGGGGGACAGCGTGACTCTGACCGCCTCCAAACCCCATGCTCCACAGAGGCCGCTGCCTAGGACTGGCCAGGAAACGTGCCTGGGATGGGGATGCAGAAGCCCCAGGTGGTGGGAGGCCCCACACCTGCCAGATCAGCGCCACTGTCCCTGTTCTATGAGGTGAGGCCGAGGCCTGGAGGTCAGCCGATGGCGGCGCTGGCCTGGAGCCTGGCCCGAGTCCGGCCGTGAGCAGTTAGTTCTCTGTCCGCGGCGCTGACCATCAGGCTGGGCCGGGGCTGCAGACAGTGAGGTCTTCAGGCGCTGAGGCCTGAGTTCCCATCCGTGTGCAACAGACAGAAGGTTAAGCAGCTACGTGGACATCGGCCTCACCTCTACCATGAGTTTTACTGAAGGAAAATGTCCGGGTTGTGCCATTTGCTCTTGGGAGCGCTGTGCCTGCCGGGTGGGCCCTGGGGAGCCATCCTGCATCCCCTTCTGGAAGGGCTGATGGGCGGTCCGGGATACCGTCCCTCATGTGTGCAGGTCGGGAGGGGAGACAGTTCCACAAATGTTTCTCCAGCCCCGCGGGGAGCCTCGCAGGCGGCCCAGTGGCAGCTGTCCTGTGCGAGAGGTCCAGGGCAGCAGCCACGGGGACCAGGCTGGCCCGAGTTCAGTGTGGAGCCATGACCCCGAGGAGGGGCAGACATGGGGGGTCCATCAGGCGAGAGGCCGTGCTTCAGCCATGTCCCCGTGGCCCAGGGGAGGGGACACGCCTGGGCAGGGTGAGGGCCGAGTCTGCAGGTGGCCCCGTGCGGGAGAGCAGGCAGGTGGGGCCCGTGCAGGGACAGAGAGGGCACCATCCGTGCCTGGCAGGCTGTCCTCCTTGAAGACAGGTGCTCTCGGGAGGCGCCCGGCCCAGCACTGCTGCCACTGGCACAAGGCAGGCCCCAGGGACCCGGACCACCCCTCACCCATGGTCGCTGCCCGCGCGAGCTGGAGCTGGGACCCGGCCAGTGCCTGCTCTACACATGCTCCATCTCCTGGTCCTGGTCGGGCCCCTCCTCCTGGTCCCCGTCGTCCTCATCCCCGTCAGCGCCCGCCCTGCCCAGCGGCGCCTCGCCGTCCCGGGCCAGCTCCTCCACGTGAGCCAGCATGTCGGCCATCAGCGCCTCCTCCAGCCGCTTGCGGACCTGCTGCACCAGTTCCTCCTGCCTCCTGCGGACACAGGAAGACCTGCTGGCCAGGGCACGTCCATCTCTGGGGAGATGGGGGCGCTGCAAGCGCCCCATCCAGACAGACGCCCCCGCTCCCGCCCCCGGCCCCAGCACAGCCCCCAGGCCCTCCCCAAATCAGCGCCGCTGAGAGGGCAGCTGCCAGCCCGGGCCAAGGACCCCTGTCCCCTCCCTGCCACCTCTAAGGTGCCCCCCTCAGCACGTGGACCTGACTCTGTGCCTGTCGCTCCCCTCCACCGGCCACGAGTCCCTCCTCCCAGCAGGACCACAGCCACTGCCACTGCTGGACCTGACACCTACGGTTCCCACCTCACTGACTTTCTATTTCTGCAAGTTGTGCTTTAAAGATCTGCTTGGACTTTTCAGACAGTCGTGCTCTTTTCCTGCTCTTTCCCTAGGGATGAGCCCTGTGCATACACGTATGTGAACATGCACACGTGTATGTGTGCATGTATGTGTACATGCATATGTGTACGTGTTTGTGCATACGTGCAGTGTATGTACACACGTGTGTACCTCTGTGTGTGTGTGTGTGTGTGTACACGTGTGTGGTCTCACCGCCGTGTCCTCGCCTCTCTCGGGGCACAGGGCTGCCCTCTCGCACCCACCTGGCTTTTACCTGCAGTGCCTAGACTGCCCCCCACAGCACTCCAGGTGCAGCTGCTCTGCCTTCCAGCCCCTCCGCCTTCTCCCAACCTCAGCTGTGCACTGATGTTTCAAAGCTGAACACCACGCATGTTCTACCCTCTCAGCACCTCTAGATGTTTCCTGCCCAGGAGCCACTTCCAACCACCTTCCAGGAGGCCCTCCCAGACAGCTCTATCCGCACCTGGACACCACCCACAGGGTCCTGGCCAAGCACAGGCCCAGCATCCAGGGCCCGGGACGCACTCTGCTTCCCCTCAGCCCACCCTGCCCGGTCCTGCATGTGCCAGCGCCCCCTGACCCAGGGCCTCACAGTCCACGTGCAGTCCTGCTCAGGGGAGCCATCGCAGGGCCAAGAGCCCTGTCCTCTCCCGCCCCTGCAGGCTGCCCCACCCCCCAGGCGCCCGCCTGTCTGAACCGAGCCCTCCCCCAGCCACTTCATCACACCTGGATACTGGCGTGGGGGGGTGGGGACGCTACCTGATGTCCTCATCGGTCACCATGAAGGCCTTGCAGAGCGGCTGGGCTGTGTTGAGCCACACCCCGGGGTTCTTCTCCACGGCGGCTGAGAGCTGCCCGGTGATGGGCATGGTGCTGGTGTGCAGGGCGCTGGCAATGGCCGAGAGCAGCGTCTCATCCGTGCAGCCGGGACCCACGCCTGCCGGGCAAGGGAGGGTGGTCGCTGCGGGCACCAGCCTTGCCCCCTCAGCCCCGATTTCATTCTGAACCTCCCTTTACAGCAGGCCCTGCCCGGTCCTGCGTGTGCCAGGGCCTCACAGCCCACGGGCAGTCCCACTCAGGGGAGCCGTCGCAGGGCCAGGAGCCCTGTCCCCCAGGCGTCTTCCTGTCTGAATCGAGCCCTCCCTGGCCATTTCCATGTCACACCCGGACGCTGGAAGGGGGCGGTCACTCCACGACATACAGGGAGACAACTACCCTCTCAGGGACAGCAAGGATGCTTTTATGGCGCGGCAGGGAAACCAGACCCCCGAGTGTTTTCAGGACCCTGTGACCAGACGCGGCCCCAGCGTCAGGTGCAGCCCGGCTGGCCCCAGGTTGGGGGAGCACGGGCCTCATCCCTCCTCCATCTCCCCCTTGCCCCCTGCAGGGGGTCACCTTGCAAGCCCTTGGGGAGGTCCATGGTCTTCACGAGCTCCTCCGCGATGTCAAAGGCATTCAGGCCGCTCAGCTTCTTCTCCCAGAAGAGCTGCCGCCACACAGACAGACGTCAGGCCGACGGGACGGCCAGGCCACCTGCTCCCACAGCAGGCGACCCTAGGCGGCCAGGATGGGGGTCTCAGTGTGACCTCTGACCCCCACACTTGCTGGGGCTGCTCGTGCCCCGGGGTCCTCACAGGGCAGAGAAACCCCAAGCCCTGCTTCCGGCAGGACGAAGACCCAGGACGTCAGATGCGCCATCGGACAGTCTGTGGCTCCCCTTCACCCGGGAGTTGAGGGTTGGGAGGTCCAACCTCCACCCCGGGCTGAGCCACGGGCCCAGGGCAACAGCCCCGGCCGACCCCTGTCACAGCCCGAACAAGCACTGTCCGTGGGCACCGCCTGGTGCAGACAGGGGACCCAGGAGCCCCCGGACGGGCAACAAGCTCACACCCTCAACTGCACCTCCAGACTCTGGGGAGGGGGGCGACAGGCAGCCCCACAGGTTTCTGACCTCTTACCTAGAGGGCTCCAACCCAAATGGAACAGCACCCAGGGTGGCTGCCCATGGCGGGGCCCATGCCCTGCAGGGTCCCTGAGCGTCTCCCCCTCTGACGGCCATGGCCCCCTGCTCTGGTCTAGCACCTCCACACCCCGCTATCTACCGGGCGTTTGTAAAGATGCGTGAAAACGCGGCTAAGGCTCAGTTTTTGGAAAACAGATCACAAAACTGCATTTGTGGGATCTTTTCAATCTGTTCAAGACAGCAGCCGGCCCGAGGAGGCCCCGCATACGCGTGTCGGGTGCTGGTGCCCGCAGGACCATGCCCCGGGGTGACGGCTCCTGACCGTGGCGCTGGGGCCCTGGGCCCGCGGACTCAGCTCTAAAGAGTGGACCAAGTGCTGGAGCTCACCTGCCGGGGCTGCTCCACGGCCTTCTGGGGGTCGCTCTTCACCTTGTTGCTGGGGTGGTTGGTGATCTTGGTCACTGGCTGCTTGAAGATGGACGCCGTCTGCCTGACCGGGAGGGCCGTGTTCAGGTCGGGCTTGCCCTGCAGGGTCGGGCAGGGTCCTCAGCGGGCTTTCCCCGTCAGCGAGAAAGCCGTGCCCCACAAGGGGCTTCGGGGAACAGGCCCCAGTCACCAACACACCCCGTGGCACCCACGGATCCAGAGGCAACGCCAAGCCCAGGCCCAGCCGCTTCGCTGCCCTCGGTGCGGCCGCAGCGGGGACTCCGTACACACACCTGCTCTCTCTCATCCCCCCACCCCGCCCTTCTCACCTCCCGCGCCTCGTTCTCCGCAGAGAACGGAACTGGGGGCGCCCTGGCCACCTCTGTTCTGCAGTTGGGGCAGGGAACAAAGTCCCCCGAACATGCGTCCATCAAAGACCCACAGACACACTGGTCACCAGGCGCCCAAGTGTGGACCAGAGTTGAGCCGCCTCCCAGGCCCCGTGCCCGAGCCTCTCCTGGGGACAGATGATGGGCGGTTTCCTGTCTTCTTTCTGCTTTTCCACAGCTGCTGAGCTCCCCACAGTGAGTAGCTAGGCCTCTAACTCCAGGACGGTGGGTGAGCCCTACCCAGCAGCGGTCAGCGTGGGCTCACCTTGACCTGGCTCGGGGAGTCATAGCGCACCCGCTGCCGGCTCTTGTTCATCTTGCCCATCAGCATCTTGCCCGTGCGGAAGTCGAAGGTGCTCAGGTCCATGGAGCCGCCCAGGTAGCGCGCCAGCTGGGGCTTGCTCCGGAACTTCTTCCCGCTCGGGCTGCAGACACAGCGCGGTCAGCGGAGGGGGGAGCCGGGAGGGGGGCGCCAGGCCAAGCCGGTCCACCCTCTCCCCAGCGCAGCAGATGCTGAGGCCGAGAGCAGGGATGGACGCCCCAACCTTCGGAAGGATGGGGCCCAGCCCTGGGAGCCTGGCTGGAGTTTCTGGAACATTCCAGAAGCAGAATCTGGCCATGTTCTCGAGAAAAGACCCAAGGATAGCAGGTCCATTACAGCATTATGGACCTGTCCTGGGGGGGCTGGGCTGTAAAACCTCAGTTTTGGGGCTCTTTGGGCACCAAAGAGCTGCCCAGGCGAGACCTGCTGGGAAAGCCTGAAACCTGGCTGTGAAGCTCTGCCATCCTGCTCACCCCACGGACCAGCGCAGGGGACTCACCTTTCTAGGAAAAGCTAACGCCAACCTCTAGCTGCGGTGCAGACTCAGAGCTCATGCTACAGGTGACCAGAACGGGACCCAGTGAGCATTAATAATGACACGTCCCTGGGCATGGGGACTCCTGCAGCCACTTTGGGAAACAGTCTGGTAGCTCCTCTAATGGTTAAACAGCAATTCCACCCCTAAGTATCCAAGAGAAATCAAAACACATGTCGACATAATAACTTACACCTAATTACTCACAGCAGCATGACTCACTGGGCAGAGTGAAAACAGCCCAGATGTCCCTCCACACACGGGAACGTCACTCAGCCGTGAAAAGGGGTGAAGCCCTGACCCTCGCTACAACGTGGACAGACCTTGAGAACACGATGCTCAGTGAGAGAAGCCAGACACAGAAGGACACACAGGGTGTGATTCCACTGATTGGAAACGTCCAGAACAGGCAAATCCAGAGACAGAGAGTGGGTTCCTGGCTGTCAGGGACTGGGGCTTCTCTTTGGGGTTATGGAATGTTCTGAAATTAGTGGTGATGGTTGCACAGCCCTGAATGTACTAGAAACCAGTGAGCGGCACACATGATCCTCCAGCAGGCCTGGCACCCGTCTAGGACGTCCCTGTCACTCTCCATCTGAGGCTAACGAGGGCCTGCACTTTGCTGATATCCCCTGAGAGCCTCTAGGCTGAGCCTGAATTCAAGCCAGCACACGCCCGCCCCCTCCAGGTGTCCCTGGGCACTGCGGACAAGTGGCAAAAGTGTGAAGAGTGGAACCCCTTCCAGCCCCACCAGGGCCTCACCTGGGTCAGGGCCAGCCCCACCACCTTGGGTTCTGAGACCCCCGTGGACTCTTCTGGAAGATCCATTTTTCCGTTATGCTCTGTGCTGGCTGACGTGAACAGGGTCCACGTGCCTGGAGCAGCGGAAAGGACCCTGAGTCCCGACTCTGGCTCCAACTATGGCCACAAAGAGGGCCAGGACCCTGACAAGCACTCGCCAGCACTTCTTGGCCTCCAGTCACCCCACCTGCTGCTGTTCTGCTTTAAAAAATGCATGAGGACAGGGAAACAGAAACGCAGAACTGTAGACTAGGGGCTGGGGAGCAGGGCTAAGGGCAGAGATAGTTAAAGGTCTAGGGCTCTTCTGGGGGGAGGAAAAGGCTCTAACTTTGACCGTGGTGGTGGGTGCTGCTACCTGTGAATTGTACGCTTTACACGGGTGAACAGTATGGCATGTGACTCCTACCTCAATGAAGCTGTCACAAAAGTGAACGCAAGACAGAGAGTGGATGGGGGCTACGAGGAGCTGGGGAGCTAATGGACACAGGGCTCATTTTTGGGTGATGAGAACGTTCCGGAACTAGAGAGTGGTGATGGGTGCATGAAAACTGCTGAACTGGACACTTTCAAAGACTGAATCGTATGGAATGTGAACTATATCTCAATTTTAAAAACAGGTTTTGCAGATCTGTATTGGGACAGAAAAATGTCTGAGCTGTTTTATCCAATAAAAGAAAAAAACTTCTGCAGTAAAACCACAGGTGTAGAACAAAAATGAGCACTGCGGTCTTTCTAGGGAAACAGGCCTACCCGGTGGAGTAGACAGGTAGCCAGAAGCCTGGTGGCCCTCGGCTGAGTCGGTAGGACCCTGAAGCATTGGGGCCGTCATGGGGATGGAGCCAGCACCAAGCGCGGAGCCCAGGGCCTGGGCCGGATGCAGGGCTGTACGAGGCGTGATGAGTGAGTGTTGACCCCAGGCCTATAAGGAGGCTTGTAACCCGAGATGCCCAGTGAGGCCCAAACAGCAAGATGAAGCTGGTTCTGGCCAAGCTGAGCCCGCTGCCCAAGGAAGGGGGGTCAACCTGCCGAGCACTTCCTGCTTTCCTGAGTATTTGCACCTTTAAAATGACCTCTGGGGTCTTCCCTGGTGGCGCAGTGATTAAGAGTCTGCCTGCCAATGCAGGGGACACGGGCTTGAGCCCTGGTCCGGGAAGATCCCACATGCCGCGGAGCAACTAAGCCCATGCGCCACAACTACAGAGCCTGCGCTGTAGAGCCCACGAGCCACAACTACTGGGCCCGCGTGCCACAACTACTGAAGCCCACACACCTACAGCCCATGCTCCACAACGAGAAGCCAATGCAATGAGAAGCCCACACACAGCAACGAAGAGTAGCCCCGCTCGACGCAACTAAAGAAACCCCGCGTGCAGCAACGAAGACCCAATGCAGCCATAAATAAATAAATAAATAAATTTATTTATTTAAAAAAAAAAAAAAGAGCTCTGGGACTTCCCTGGTGGTCCAGTGGTTTAAGCCTCCACGCTCCCAAGGCAGGAGGTGTGAGTTCTATCACTTGTCAGGGAACTAGGATCCTGCATGCTGCAATGGTGCAGCCAAAAAAAAAAAAAAAAGCTCTGGAAAGTCCTCTCTATTCCACACACCCCAAAGAATGACGCTAACTTCCAAGTCCTCAACTTCTTGCCTGGATTGTAAATGTCAGGCAGGGAGATGATTTTTCCAAAGAAAATGCTCGGCTGTAACCAGATGCTCCACCACCATCTCCCAGTCCTGAGGGCCAGGTCACCAAGCTGGAGGGGTGTGTGGGTGAGTCCTACAGAACTGTCTGTGAGGTCGCTCCACCTCTCCTGCAAAGAACACACTGGCTCTCTCCCACTCTCTGGACTAGCAAACCAAGGTTCCACATCCCTAGGGGCAGGGCTAAGATCCAAGGATAGGTCTGTCCGACTCAACAGCACCGGAGATCTGCTTTCCCTCTGCATTAAGGAACCAGGAAGGGACTTCCCTAGTGGTCCAGCGGTTAAGACTCCGCGCTCCGGGCTTCCCTGGTGGCGCAGTGGTTGAGAGTCCGCCTGACGATGCAGGGGATGCAGGTTCGTGCCCCGGTCCGGGAAGATCCCACATGCCGCGGAGCGGCTAGGCCCGTGAGCCATGGCCGCTGAGCCTGTGCGTCCGGAGCCTGTGCTCCGCAACGGGAGAGGCCACAACAGTGAGAGTCCCGCGCACCGGGGAAAAAAAAAAACAAAACTCCGCGCTCCCAATGCAGGGGGTCCAGGTTCAATCCCTGCTCAGGGAACTAGATACTTATCCCTCAAGTAAAAGATCCCACATGCCACAACTACAGATCGCGCAAGCAGCAACGAAGATTCCATGTGCCGCAACTAAGACCTGGCGCAGCCAAATAAATAAATATTAAAAAAAAAAAAAAAGAGAGAGAGAACCAGGGAAATCCATCTGTGCTCCCTGCCTAGACACCTGGCTCGGCATCAGGTGGTGAGAAGGCCAAGGGCCCACATTCCAGAAAAGATATCACATCCCCCCCAGACCTCCGACCTGCTGGGACAGGGTAGGTCATCCACACCAGAGCCCTGGGAGTGGCACTGGACCCCGCACCCCGCATCCTGTCTCAGGCCCTCACCTCTCATTGGAGCCGTGGGAAAACTGAAATTCCATCTGTCCAGCCCCAGTTTGGAGCTGTTCCCTACCACCAGACCCCTATGCTCGGGGGCGGGGCCTTGGAGCGGGGTCCCACTTGATGGAAGCCCGGAGAGGTTCCCAGGCAGGTGGGGACAAGAGGTGAGGCGATGACAGGCTGCGGCCCTCTAGCCACGCTGGCCCCGGTTCAGCTCCTGAGCCTCCTCACAGGCTGCTGGCGCTGCCTGGACCCTCCTCCTGGCCCCACTGCCAGGGCTCACCTCTGTGCTGCCTCCTCAGACAAGCCCTCACTGACCCGCACCCAGCTCGACCAGGCACTCCCATCAATCTGCCCCTCACAGACCCCCACATCTCTCTGCACATGTCATCACCTGTTAACTATGAAAGCAACGGGGTGATGGCTGGGGCACCAGCTGTCACCCACGAGGGGAGGGCCCAGGTCTCACTCCCAGCTGAATGGCCAGGACACCCAGCATGTGCTGCAGAGGCATCTGTTAAATTAACAAAGGACTAGAGGAACAGAGACCTGCCTCATTCTTCAGACCTAAAAGGAAGAAGTGAGAACACAAGTGCGCTCAGAATTAAATGAGGGGAGGTGGTGAGAGGCCTCTTCACGCACCCAGAAGGAAGCTTCTCTAAACAGCCAGCGAGGGAGTGACGTCACAGACAGCCGCAGTGAGGGGGAATACACACGTTTCCCTAAAAGATGATCGTAACCCCACTATTTCATGCTTGACATTACGAGAGGGGCAGCCAATTACAGTACACACTGGAGGGCCACCAGCACTCTTTGGACACTAGAACCTGAGCTTGTCCTGGATGAGCTGCCATCCTTACCCTGCTCACTTCCTTCACTCCTCCCAAAACGAGGACAGCAAAGGCCCAGGACCTGCTGCACACCCCCCAACACCTGGCAGGCATTCAACACGTGGCACGTGTCCCGCCTGCTTTTCTTTTGTCAGGGTCCTCAAGCAAAGGGGAGGGAGCCATCAAGCCTGGCTCAGAAACAAAAGCATCTTCCACCAATCAAGAGGAAAAAAAAAAAAAAAAAGGGGGAAGGAAAAGGCAAACAGCAGGTGGTTGACGGTCTAAGGCTGGGCTTCCAGCCGCCTACTGATTCTGTTTCACTGGGGGTGGGGGGGTCCCTGCCACCCTTCTCGGGCCAAGGGCAGCCCTCCCTCCAGTTTGGGTGAGGGAAGCTCACAAAGGCCGCGTCCCCGGTCTGGCGATTGGAGAGGCCACTACCCACGGTGCCCAAGGATGGGGGAGGGGCGGCTCTTAAAAGACACGCAGCTCCAGGACCAGGCCACCCTGTGAAGGGCCCAGAAACCTGTATCTCTAGGCAGCCCTCCCTGGTCCCCCAGAGGGAACCCTGCTCCCTGAAACCCGGGATCCCCACCCGACCCAGACTGCGCGCGGCCCCAGGAGCGCCCCACGAGTACCAAAGGGACAGCCCAGCCCCCACCCCCGCCTCCCAGCGGCATCTGGCCCGTGCCGGGGTGCCCCTTGCCCAGCCGGCCGCTTCGCCGCGGCCGCCGAACAAAGGCCGCCGCCAACCCGGGGCCGGTCCCAGGACCATGCGGCAGCGGGGGGAGCGCAAGCACACTGAGCGAAGGCTTCGCCGGGCACGCACGCGCACTGGGCTCGGGCCCGCCGGGCACGCACGCGCACTGGGCCAAGCGCCCGCCGCGCGCCGGCACGCACGCACGCATGCACGCACAACGCACGCGCGGGGCCCAGGCCGCGGCCCGGGTCGGGGCGCCCAGGCCGCCGCAGAGGCCGCTGGGAGACGCCCGTTGGGGCCCTGCCCGGCCGGCACGTTCATTCACCTATAGTAAAAGACATCCCTGTGGCCGGCCGACAGCCCCGACCTTCTGGGCACTTCTTCCCTCTCCCAGCCCTGCGGGAGCGCCGGGCACTCCCACCTCTTCCGCTCCATCGCGCCCGGCTCCTCGACCCGCCGCCGCCGCTGCCGCCCGGACCCCCGCTCGCCGCCGCCGCCTCTGCTGCCTCCGCCGCTGCCGCCGCCACTTGCCGCGGCTGTTCCGGCCCGTGGGCCTCCGCCCTCCGCCCCAAGCCGGGCGCGCGCCGGCTTTGCCGCCCTTTCGGCCCCCTCCCCGCGCTCGCCAGCCCCCGCTCGGGGGGCCCGCTCCGCCCACCCGCCCGCGCGCGGGGGCCCCGTGCTGCGCAGGCGCCGCACAGGTCCCGCCCCGCCCGTGGCCTCCGGCCCCGCCCCTCGGCGGCGGCGCCAATCAGCGCGCGGCCTGAAGGTGGGGCCTGCGGCGGCGCGCGGCTCGTCCGCTCCGCGCCTGCGCCCTGGCCCGCCCGCAAGTGGCTGGTGGCCCCTGCTTGCCGCTGCGCTGTCCGCCTTGGTCTCTCCCGCGTCTCCTCCGAGGCCTGTGTCCCGGGATGCCCGTTCAGTGCCGGACCGCCATCCCGCCGCCTCCCTGGTCTCGTCACTGGCATCCGCGTTTAGGGTCATTGTCGGTGACCACCCACCTCCACACCCCAAGGCCCACCCGACGCTTTAATGACATCTCAGAATCGGCCCCCTCTTCCTGCCTCCTCCTTAGTCCAGCCGCTTTCTGTCTCCTGGGGCTCCAGGCCCTTACTTGGGAATCTCCCGCCCCACCTTGTGTCCCCTCTTCCTCCCCCAGGCCCTCTCCTGCCTGCCCTGCTCCCCCAGGGCAGAGCCTGGCCGGCCCAGGTCAAGTACTTGAGAAAAGACTGCTGAGTGAGTGGCCTTAGCTGTGGGCAGTGCCAGGTGCGGGCTGGGCCTCCCGACGGGCCTGTCCCGGCGTCAGGTCCCTGGGGGAGGGGGAGGCTGCGGATGGGAAGGCCCTGGGCTCCCCCGAGGGCAGCAGGCCTGGGCCGCGCACCTGGAGCTCCCTGCAGGTGTCTTCGCAGCCTTGGGGCCCCCCAGGTCCCTGCTCTAGTTGGAGGCGGGGCTTGGGCGGGACGCCGAAGACCATGGCCCGCAGGTGTCACTTGTTTATTTATATTAAGTCCCCGGGTAAGTGTAACTTCTCAATTCCTTAACGTCCGTTTCGCTCCTGCGTTCCCCAAGGGGTAGCTGGGCTGCTCTCCCACAGACAAAGGGCATAGTGGCCGGGAGGCACCCTGATCGGCGAGCGGTCACCCCATTACAAAGCTGGTTCGGGGCACTGTATGCCTGTGTGCAGGTCAGGCCCAAACCCAGTGCTCCAGGACCTGGCCTTCCACAGAGAGCAGTACTGGTCGCTGTTGTGTTTTCTCCCAGTGTGTGCGACTTCGTTTTAATTTAAAAATCAAAGTTGCAAAGATAGACGCGTGCATTGTAATCAGTGAAAGCACCTGAAGACTCTTAAAGGAAAAAGTTGTCAGCCTTCCTGTGACAGGAGACCCCAGCACCACTCCAGCCCTGCTTTTACTTCTCTTGGGTGCACACCCAGAGCTGGAATCACTGGATCACGTGGTGATCCTACATTTTAATTTTTTGTTTTTGTTCATTTTTTGAGAAGGGCAAAACATTAATATATTTTTTGTAACTTTTATACAGTTTTCAAAGTGTGATTTCCATTTACAGTTATTACCAAATATTGGCAATATTGCTCATGTCCTACAGTACGTCCCTGAGCCAATCTTACACCCAACAGTTTGTACCTCCCACCCCCAACCCCTATCTTGCCCCTCTCCCCCTCCACTGGTAACCAGTAGTTTGTTCTCTATATCTGTGAGTCTGCTTCTTTTTTGTTGCTGTATTTTTTAGATTCCATAGATGACCAGGATCATACAGTATTTATCTTTGTCTGACTTATTTCACTTAGTGTGATACCTTCCAAATCCCTCCATGTTGATGCAAATGGAAAAGTTTCCTTTTTTATAGGTAATATTCTCTTATATATATGTACCACATCTTTATCCATTCATCTGTTACTGGACACTTAGGTTGCTTCCGTGTCTTTGCTATTGTAAATAGTGCTGCTCTGAACACTGGGGTGCATGTATCTTTTTGAATTAGTGTTCTTGTTTCTTTTGGATATATACCCAGGAGTGGAATTGCTGGGTCATATGGTACTTCTATTTTTAGTTTTTGCAGAAACGTCCTTATTGTTCTCCATAGTGGCTGCACCAATTTACAGTCCCACCAACAGTGTAGGAGGGTTCCCTTTTCTCCACAACATTCTCACCAACATTTTTTATTTGTAGACTTTTAGATAATAGTCATTCTGACAGATGTGAGGTGATACCTTATTGTGATTCTGATTGGCATTTTTCTGGTGATTAGTGATGCTGAGCATCTTTTCATATGCCTGTTGCCCTGTGTTTAATTTTTTGAGGAACTGCCAGACTGTTGTCCACTGTGGCTGCCCCATTTCCCATTCCCAGTAGAAGCGAACAAAGGCTCTGATTTCTCCACATCCTCCATTGTTATTTCCTGGGTTTTGACAGTCGTATACCCATGGACGTGTGGTGTTGGATTTGACCTCATGGTTGGATGATGGAAAAGCAACGCCTCCACCTCAAGAACCAGCCCCGCCGGTCTCACTTGCTTCTCAGGGAATCTGAACCCTTCGGGTCCAGGCTGACCCCAGAGCATAGACAGTGGGTCTCTGGGAGTTACTTGGCCCGAGCCAAGGACTGTCCTCAAGGGACTGGTCCAGAGGCCTGACCGGGAGGGTGGCCGTGACCCAGGGTGCTGGCGGCAGACGCAGAGACGAGAGGCCAGGAGGCCTGGATGGGAGGGACGAGGGCTGCCCAGCTCCTCTCCCGTTGGGCTGGGCGCTGCTCCTTTGAAATAAACTCTTTGCCCAGGCCTGCTGGCCCAGTCCCCAAGCAGACGCCTTCTCCTGCCTGTCTCCACAAGGTGAAAGATAGAAATTAAACCAGGAGGGGCCATGTGAGGACCTTGAAAAGACTTTCGGAGGCAGGGTCTCTCTGCCCTGCAACTGCTGCTATCGGGGCCAGTGCATTCTCTGTGGGGTCATCCTGGGCACTGCGGGGTGTGGAGCAGCATCCCTGGCCCTGCCCACTCATGCCAGGAGACCCCCCCCCAGTCGTGACAACCACAGATGTCCCCAGCCAAGCATTCCTGCAAGCTAATATGAGGCATTCATGGCACTTACCTTGGGCAGAAAATTTAGTGGGCGCCAAAAACTTCAAGATTAATGGCAGTTAATGCAATATTTTAACAATCCGAAATGAATGCAAACAATCCATGATGAACAAAATGTCAAAAAAATTTTAAATTTTGTTTAAGTATAGTTGATTTACAATGTTGTGTTTAATTTCCGCTATACAGCAAAGTGACTCAGTCATACATTCATATTTTTTTCATATTCTTTTCCATTATGGTTTATCACAGGATATTGAATGTATTTCCCTGTGCTATATAGTAGGAACTTGCTATTTATCCA
Source organism: Leucopleurus acutus (assembly GCF_964270905.1). NCBI lineage: Eukaryota > Metazoa > Chordata > Mammalia > Artiodactyla > Delphinidae > Leucopleurus > Leucopleurus acutus. The sequence continues at coordinate 2,119,255 of NC_139145.1, read as the reverse complement.
TTCTACATATAATAGTTTGCATCTGCTAATCCCAAACTCCCACTCCATCCCTCCCCACCCTTGGCAATCACAAGTTTTTTCCTCTGTGTCTGTTTTTCTTTTGTAGATACGTTCATTTGTGTTGTATTTTAGATTCCACATATAAGTGGTATCATATGGTATTTTTCTTTCTCTTTCTGACTTACGTAGTATGACAGTCTCTAGTTGCATCCCTGTTGGCTGCAAATGGCATTATTCTTTTTGATGGCTGAGTAGTATTCCATTGTATATGTACCACAATTTCTTTACCCATTCATCTGTCGATGGACATTTATGTTGCTTCCATGTCTTGGCAATTGTATATAATGCTGCTATGAACATTGGGGTGCCTGTAACTTTTCAAATGATAGTTTTGTCTGGTATATGCCCAGGAGTGGGATTGCTGGATCATATGACAGTTCTATTTTTTGTTTTTGTTTGGCCACATCATGCGGCTTGTGGGATCTTAGGTCCCCGACCAGGGATTGAACCGGGGTCCTCGGCAGTAAAAGCACGGAGTCCTAACCACTGGACTGCCAGGAAGGTCCCTATTTTTAGTTTTTAAAGGAACCTCCATACTGTTCTCCATAGTGGCTGCACCAATTTATATTCACACCAACAGTGTAGGAGGGTTCCCTTTTCTCCACACCCTCTCCAGCATTTATTATTTGTAGACTTTTTTTTATTTTTTAATTTTTATTTTTTTAAAATTTTATTTATTTATTTATTTATGGCTGTATTGGGTCTTCGTTTCTGTGTGAGGGCTTTCTCTAGTTGCGGCAAGTGGGGGCCACTCTTCATCGCGGTGCACGGGTCTCTCACTATCGTGGCCTCTCTTGTTGTGGAGCACAGGCTCCAGACGTGCAGGCTCAGTAATTGTGGCTCACGGGCCTAGCTGCTCCGCGGCATGTGGGATCTTCCCAGACCAGGGCTCGAACCCATGTCCCCTGCATTGGCAGGCAGATTCTCAACCGCTGTGCCACCAGGGAAGCCCTATTTGTAGACTTTTTAATGATGGCCATTCTGACTGGTATGAGGTGGTAACTCACTGTGGTTTTTGATTTTTCATTTCTCTAATAATTAGCGATGTTAAGCATCTTTTCGTGTGCCTATTGGCCATCTTTGGAGAAATATCTATTTAGATCTTCTGCCCATTTTTCGATTGGATTTTTTTTTTTGTTATTGAATTGTAGGAGCTATTTGTATACAAAATGTAAAAAATTTAAATACAGATTGAACAGTACTGTGCCATTTTAAAGTGAGACAAAATGAGGAAGATATGCCCTTTATACATTTTTAACGCAATATTTACTGAACACCAACCTAGTACAAGACATTGTAGGAAGATTTTTTTTTGGAAGATATTTTTATTTTATTTATTTAGTTATTTTTTAATTTAATTTAATTTAATTTTAATTTATTTTATTTTTTGGCCGCTCAGCGTAGCATGTGGGATCTTAGTTCCCCGACCAGGGATCGAACCCACACCCCCTGCATTGGAAGCACAGAGTCTTAACCACTGGACCACCAGGGAAGTCCCCCTTTATACAATATGTTTTTATGTAGTTTTTTTAAAAATAAGTTTATTTATTTATTTATTTTTGGCTGCGTTGGGTCTTTGTTGCTTCGTGCGGGCTTCTCTAGTTGCAGTGAGCAGGGGCTACTCTGTTGTGGTGCGTGGGCTTCTCATTGCGGTGGCTTCTCTTGTTGCAGAGCACGGGCTCTAGGCACGCAGGCTTCAGTAGTTGTGGCTCGCGGGCTCTAGAGCACAGGCTCAGTAGTTGTGGCGCATGGGCTTAGCTGCTCCGCGGCATGTGGGATCTTCCCGGGCCAGGGCTCGAACCCGTGTCCCCTGCATTGGCAGGTGGATTCTTAAGCACTGCGCCACCAGGGAAGTCCTTTGTGTAGTTTTTGATGGTTAACTTTCCCCTCCCTGAACACTGAAGTGGTTGGAAAAGTATTGAAATGTTGAAAAGGAGTTGTATGAAAACTCACAGAAGTTTAAGCCTAAATATTGTACTTAATCTGAACCTGAAGTTATTAAAATTTTACTTTTGGCTTTCACAGAAGCAAACTGAGATATTTTCATTAAAACCATTAGCCATTACAAAAATACATAAAAACTCGTGTATAGGGGCTCATATTTCCTTTTGTTTCAGGCTTTGATGGGGGGCTGTGGGACTCTCCACATCTGCATGAGTTAGAAATTTTTTTTAAAAAAATCGAGTAACTTATCTTAGAATCCGTCACTTATAGGTATTTAAGTGGCATCTACTCATTTATGTCTGAAATAACCTCACTCCACAGATATTGTTAAAGTGGCAAATGACAGGAAATGAATGTCCTTTGCTAATAGACTGGTTAGTAAATGTTGGTACCAGGCAGCCGTTTAGAAACTGAGGATGATGTGTTTTTTTTAAAATTGAATTGCAGATTTATAATGTGTTAGTTTCAGGTGTACAGCAAAGTGATTCAGTTATACACATGTATGTATATTTTTTTCATATTTTTTCATTATGGTTTATTATATTGACTATAGTTCCCTGTGCTATAGAGTAGGTTCTTGTTGTTTATCTATTTCATTTATAGCAATGTATGTTAATCCCAAACTCCTAATTTATGCCTCCCTTTCCCCCTTTCCCCTTTGGTAACCATAAGTTTGTTTTCTGTCTGTGAGCCTATTTGTTTTGTAAATAAGTTCATTTGTATCATCTTTTTAGATTCCACATATAAGTGATATCATATGATATTTGTCTTTGTCTGGCTTACATCACTTAGTATGATAATCTCTAGGTCCATCCATGTTGCTGCAAATGGCAATACTTCATCCTTTTTTATGGCTGAGTAATAGTCCACTGTGTACATGCACCACATTATCCATTCCTCTGTCAATGGACATTTAGGTTGCTTCCATGCCTTGGCTATTGTAACTAGTGCTGCTATGAACATTGGGGTCCATGTATCTTTTTTTTTCTTTTAATAAATGTATTTATTTATTTTTGGCTGCATCGGGTCTTTGTTGCTGCGCGCGGGCTTTCTCTAGTTGCAGGAAGTGGGGGCTCCTCTGTTGCGATGCGCGGGCTTCTCATTGCGGTGGCTTCTCTTGTTGCGGAGCACGGGCTCTAGAGCGCAGGCTCAGTAGTTGTGGCTCGCGGGCTCTAGAGCGCAGGCTCAGTAGTCGTGGTGCACGGGCTTAGTTGCTTCGCGACATGTGGGATCTTCCCGGACCAGAGCTCAAACCCGTGTCCCCTGCATTGGCAGGCGGATTCTTAACCACTGTGTCACCAGGGAAGCCCTCCATGTATCTTTTTGAATTAGAGTTTTCATCTTTTCCAGATATATGCCTAAGAGTGGAATCACTGTATCATATGGTAATTCTATTTTTAGTTTTTAAAGGAACCTCCAAACTGTTCTCCATAGTGTCTGCACCAGTTTACGTTCCTACCAATAGTGTTAGGAGGGTTCCCGTTTCTCCACACCCTCTCCAGCATTTGTTTGCAGACTTTTAAAAAATATTTATTTGGCTGCTTTGGGTCTTAGTTGTGGCACGCAGGATCTTTCGTTGCAGGCTTCTGTTTGGGGCACACAGGCTTAGTTGTCCCACAGCATGTGGGATCTCAGTTCCCCGAACTAAGATCGAACCTGCAACCCCTGCACTGCAAGGTGGATTCTTAACCACTGGACCACCAGGGAAATCCCTAATTTGTAGACTTTTTCATGACGCTTTGTGCTTTCCAAAGTGGCATGGCTTCCAGGAAATAAGCGATAGGTGTAAAATGTTTGTGCAGAAAAGTGTGTAGAACATGCCACTACTTGTGTTAAAATATACAAAGCTGCTGTGGACTGAAAGTGTCTCCCTGAAATGTATATGCTGACACCCTAACCCCCAGTGTGGCTGTATGTGGAGATGCCCCCCCCGAAACAATTACGGTTAAATGAGGTCAGAAGGGTGTGGCCCTGGTCCCCTAGAATTAGCATGTCCTCAGAGTCCCTGGAGAGCTCACTTATTCACGTCAAGGAGAGGCCACGTGAGGATGCAGTGAGAAGGGGGCTGTCTGCAGGCCAGGAGGTGGGCCCTCGCCAGGAACCAACCCTGCCAGAACTGAGCTCAGACTTCCAGCCTCCAGAACTGTGAGACATTCATTCTGTAGCTTAAGCTGCCTGGCCTGTGTTTTGTTGTGGCAGCCCAAACAGACTAATAAAATAGCTCTTCTTCACAAATAGAACGTTTCTAGAATTTTCCAGAACTTGGCAGGAGTTGGAGGGAACTGCCTGTATGCAGTAATCCTCGTGTACCCGCTCATTTTTGTATCCCCGGTGATGGTTTAACACGTCTACAGGTTCTGATGTTCCTCCTTCAAGGCACAGAGCCTAATTCTCCTCCCGAATCAGGTGTGGAGCAGGAGATGGCCTGAGCGCCCTGAGTAGGTCATAAAAGGCACAGAGGCTCTTCCCTGCCTGCTCTCGGGCCACTGTGTAGTAGAGAGGCTCAAGCAGCGTCTGGGAGGCCCACGTGGGGAGGAGCCACGTGAGGGGGCCTCCGGGAAGCCCCGACTCCCCATCCCATCCCGGTGCCACCCTTCATCATGCAGCCGATGCCACCACTGCAACCTCATGAGGGACCCTCAGCCAAGACCCCCCCAGACAGATCACTCCCAAATTCTCGCTGAGAGATAATGAATGTTCGTCTGGAGCCACTAGGTCAAGGGTAACTTTTTAAGGCAGCAATCGATAAAAACCCCGTGCAGGTATTATCCACTAAACATCTGAAGTAATCAAACCATGTCTGCCAGCCGCTGGGAAACTGCAGATTTGCAGTTTTGGAGTTGAAAGGCTCCCCGGGTCATCTGGGCCCCTGGGCCTAAAGTCAACATAACCAAGCCCCAGCATGAGCACGTGCAGGCCAGCAGGTTTCAGGGTGAGGTTTAATGCCATGTGTGTTCACACACCAAAGTTATTTCCACCAACGTAGGAAACCTAACTCGCGCCGTGTATTTCCTCAAGGTCAATCCCAAGAGCCTGGGCCGTTCCAGATGCAGATGGAAGGGGCCAGCACCACCAGACACCTGGAGGGGGAATGAAGCAGGGTGAGCAGCAGATGCTGAGCGCCCAGTAAGAGCACAGACGCCGCCGACAGGCTCTAACACCAGATCTGGCTGTGCCACTTAGGAGTCTGTGAAATGGGGATGCGCGTGCACTCTGGGCTGTCAGGTGGGCAGCACAGCGCCGGGCTCGTCAGTGCTCACAGCAGCCCGCCCAGGGAGGCCAGCCTCCACTTTCCTGTCTGTAAAACGGGGCATCCCTCCGCCCCACCCAGGGTGCAGGCTCAGCCTCCAGGACTGAGCCCCGAGGGGCAGCGCCCACTCCCCAGCCCCACAAACCGAGGCTGCTGGCTGGCAGCTCTGCGCCACCAGGCAGGAGGCTAGTGCAGAGCTCCGCCCTCAGGCAGGGTTCTCCAGGTGTGCCCCTAACACCTGCCGGCCCAGCCCTGGACCTGCGGGGAACACTGCTCCTCTGCTGCTCAGGAATCCCGGGCTATACCAGCCGACAGCTGCTGAAACTTACCGGAGGGGTCCGAGGGGGATGGGTTTAATTAATCGTCCTTCTTGAACTTGCCGTTGATGTAGGGCACCCAGTCCAGAATCAGCCGCCAGTCAGTGGCCCACACCAGCCCCAGGGCTCCCACGGTGCCCCACATGCCCACTGTGGGTAACCTGCAAGAACGGGGGTCAGGCCTCACCCTCCCGGTAGCGTGGCCGGATCCCCCCCATCCCAAGCTGCCATTTTTCAGGTGCCCACACCACCCCCACGCACCGGGCCCTGCCCAGCTTTGTGGACACATCCTGCTGATGACCCCGAGGGCAGGCACCAGGCAAGTGACCCTAAGGCAACTCCATTCCCATCTGCTTTCATATTAGGATATGCATGAGGGTTTTTGTTGTTGTTTTTTTAGTAAATTTATTCATTTATTTTTGGCTGCACTGGGCCTTCGTTGCTGCACACGGGCTTCCTCTAGTTGCGGTGCACGGGCTTCTCATTGCGGTGGCTTCTCGTTGCGGAGCATGGGCTGTGAGCGTGCGGGCTTCAGTAGTTGTATCACGTGGGCTCGGTAGTTGTGGCTCGCGGGCTCTAGAGCACAGGCCCAGTAGTTGTGGCACACGGGCTTCGTTGCTCCGTGGCATGTGGGATCTTCCCAGACCAGGGCTCCAACCCGTGGTCCCCTGCACTGGGAGGCAGACTCTTAACCACTGCGCCACCAGGGAAGTCCCTGATTAAGGTTTTATTTGAGGAATTCCACTAAAAAAAAAAAAGCCCAAGCTTGTAAAGCATAAGGATATCTAAACTTTGCAGGTAGGCACGTTAATGTGGTTTGCAGCAGCTCGATCCCTGAGACAGCCGATGGACTGAGGGAGGTGTGAGTTATCAGGGTCCCTGTCTCACAGATGAGACCAAGGCACAGAGAGGGCAAGCCATGCCCCCGAGACACACAGCCCACCGGGTGCAGAGCCGAGGCAGGGACTCCAAGACCACCACACTCCACATTTACGTCCATTGATGGGCAGGGTCCAGGACGGCCCCAATAGTCCCACCTCCTGGTGTTCACACCCCTGTACAGCCCCTCCCCTTGAGGTCGGCAGGATCCAGTCACTCGCCTCTGATAAATCAAATATGAGGGATGATGGGCTGTCACTTCTTTCGTTTTGGTTTGGTTTTCTTTGGCCGCACCACACGGCTTACGGGATCTTAGTTACCCGACCAGGGATTGAACCCAGGCCCTGGCAGTGAAGGCGCCGAGTCCTAACCACTGGACCGCGAGGGAATGTCACTTTTGAGATGGACTTTTAGAGACTGGCTCCGTCAGGGCGTGCTCGTTTGCTCTTACCCTCTCTGCGGGGAGCCAGCTGCTAGTTTGTGAGCTGCCCTGTAGAGGGGCCCCTGTGGCAGAGGATTGAGGGTGGCCCCCTGCTGCAACCACAGGTGTGACCTGGAAACACATCCTCCAGTAAAGCCTTCAGATGAGACACTGAGCAGGGGACTCAGCTGTGTTCCAATTCCTGACCCACAGTAACTGATAATGAATGTCTGCAAAGCTGCTGCATTTGGTGGGCTCTGTTATGCAGCGACAGAGAACTCTCACAGGCTCCATCGCTGGTCTGTGCAGGGGCAGAATTTGTGCATGGGTGCCCACTTCACCGGATCGCCATAACCCATGGGCCTGGGGTGTTGGGGTGGAGAGATGGAAGCAGCGACACCCCCTCCCCAACCTGCCTCACCAACGACACCCCCTGCTCTCTGGGGAGACCCTGGGGAGAGGCCCGTACAACTCAACTTTGCGCCTTGGTGGGGTCCCGGGTTATTGCTGCTTTTGGAACAGGCTCTGGGGCAGGTGTCACGAACAGAGAGGGAATCTTTCCTCTCACTGCCCAACAGCTTTGAGGGGTGCTGAGGTCAGAGAAGCCTGCCCTCAGGGAGGCCTCCACCGCCCGCCCCGCCCCGCCCCGCCCCGCCCCGCAATCATCCTGGCCACTCCCCTTGGGGCCCGGTGGAGCTCACAAAGAGGGAGGTGGCCACACGCCTGACCTCCACGGGGCACCGAAGGTGATGATGCTGCTGACAGTCCCTCGTGGGACTTCGTTACACCCTCACCACCTCTCCTCCCCCTCCTCACAGGAAGACGCCCGGAGGAGCGGAGTGCAGAGTACCCCGCTGGTGAGCGCGGATGCTCCGAGACTGAGACCCCACAACTCCATAGTGTCTCCTGGGGGTGAGTCCCGCTTCCTGGCCTCAGGAAGCCAGTGTGGGTGAGACAGGACTGCACCCACCCCCTTTATTACTTTACATCAACCTCATGCCGTGGATCACATCGGTTTAATTTTTTTCTGGTCCACGACCTAGAGCGTCAGCCAGGAAAGTTCCGTTTATCGCTGTGTCTCCGGCACCCGACTCAGTGGTAGGTGCGAGCACACATCAGTTGCTCAGTGGGTGCTGCTGCCGACTGAACGAAACCCTGGATGAAGGGGTCGCTGCTCTGACCACGCGCAGATGGGGACGGACCGACAGCGCCCGGAGGCTCGAGCCGCCCGCGGTAGGGGCTGCAGGGGCCGCTGGCGGTCCCACCCGACGCCAGGGACGGACTTTCGTCCTGAGCCTGGGTCGCCCCAGCTGTAAAGCGCCACTGTCACTGTCCACCCGAAGGTCCTTGCCGGGGCTCAGGGACACGACTGCGGAGTACAGGCCCGATGTTTCTCAGCGCCTCACGTCGTGTGCTCCCCAATCCCGGCTGCCACGTGGGGTCACCCCCATCCCACTCGCCTCCCACGGAGGTCAGTCAAGGACAGGCGCAGCCCTCGGCTTCACAACAACGTCAAACAAAAGCAAAGCCAGGAGCGCATAGGGTCAGTTTCCAGCCCCAGGAGCTGAGCCGAGGGTGCTGGGCGCGGACTGGGTGGGCACCATCGCGGCCCCCAGGCAAAGCGCCTCAGGGTCGGGGGCCAGCCACTCGCGGGGCAGACCGCGCCGCCGCTCTGTGCCTCAGTTTCCCCATTTGGGACCTGGGAGGACAAGGGGTCCGGGGGCGGTAGCCGCATCCTCACCAGTTTCTGGCCAGCTGGCGGTAGCGCGGGCCCACGAACCGTTCCAACATAGCGGCGCCGTCTCAGCTCAGGGTGACCCTGGCCCCGCCGGCTCGGGCGTACTGCGCAGGCGCGGCCCCAGCAGTGCGCAGGCCCGCAGGGAGGCCCCGCCTCGCCCTGCCCGGCTCAGCCCAGCCCAGGCGGGCTGACCGCTCGAGATCCGGGGACCGCCGCCGCTGCGCGCGCAGACTCGGAAAACATTTGCACTCACTTCCGGGGAGGGTCTGAAGAACGCAGACTAGAGTGGGCGGGCCAGGGAGGCGGGGCTTTCTGACCACGTGACGTGAGTACGCGGGGTCTGCCTCTCCGCTCCGGCGGTCAGAGTGGCCCCAAGCTGCGCAACGTCCAGCGACTAAGTGTGGCCCGCGACATTTGACTGGTGAGTTTGTGTCCTTATTACGTGCCAGAACTTTATTTACAGTTAAAGAAACAGGCCAAACAAGGAAGGGTTAAGCCCAGAGTCGCACAGAGGGGAAGGGTGGGATTTGAACTCCCTTTTGGAGGAATTAGGCGTTGTCACTGGACTCGCTGTGTGTGGGACCTTGGCCAGATGACAGCGCTTCCCCGAGCCTCGGTTTGCTGGCATTTTGTTGTCTGTTGCTCAGAGGCTCGGTGGCAAATTGTTTGCACGTTTCGATTGGGAGTGATTCCTCATTCCGGCAGCAGAGGGAGGCCTGGTTCCTCGCGCTGTCAACATTCAGGATGCCACCTGTTAGCTGATGGACCCAGGACAGGTGGGTCCTCCTCCCTCGGCTTTCCGCCGCCCCAGGCTCGCTCGGGCTCGCCTTCTTTCACCGCCTCCGGGGTCCCAGCGTCGAATGCAGGCTTGGAGATGCGGACTGGACACCGTGGGGTTTGTCTGCCCAGCCCAGCCCATCCTGCTGGGATCGGCCCCTCGGCACCCTCCAAGACTGCGGTTCCCAGAGGGCTGCAGGTTCTCACCTAGCCCTGGCCTCTGACCATGGGGTTGGTTGGAGACCATGGTCTGGGCAGGAGGGGTGCTCGTTGCTATTGAGTTGGACATTGTTTCTCCGCCTTTCCAGTTGCCCTGGGATTTTTGAGCTTGGGATCAGAGAGGACCTGAATTAAGTCTCTGTCCTCGATGGAAACTTAAAAAGTGGGATGTAGGGGCCACCCTGGAGATTGTAGAATCTGAGACAGAGATTAGAAATCATGAGACAGAGACTAGACCTGCGTGAAAAGATGAGCAGAGGTGGGCATAGAGGCCTTGGGGCTGCAGGTCCTGGATCCAGCAGTTTCTGAAGCTCTGCTGCATTGTTCCTTCTGCTTAATGCACTTCAGCTCACTAGGCAGAATGCTTTTCATTTCAAGTGATAAACGAAGAACAAAAACTGGCTTAAGAGAACAGAAGGAAGTTCTGTGGCATGTTAGATGGCTTCAGGCACAGCTGCATCCAGGAGTCTAGCAATATGATTATGAATCTTCTCTCTATCTCTCAGCTCTTCTTTCCTCTGTGTTGCCCTTACTCTGTGGTGAACTCTGAGCAGAGGCACCCAGAAACTCTTGGTTGACATTACAGCAACCCTTGCAGGAAGATGGCACCTCTTTCCCAATAATCACAGAAAATGCCCCCAAGCTGCTTCTCATTCGAGTGCTGTGGAAACAGGGCAGAGTTGGCCCCTCTCATTTGAGGATGTGGGCTGAAATTGGAGGAGAATCCCCAAAAGAAAATACCAGGATTCTGTGACCAGAAGAGATGGTGGATAAGCAAGAACGGTTGGCCCCCCTCGCACCCTGCTGGCCCTCTGCCCTGGCCTCCTGGGTTCCATGCAGGATCCCTATCTGGCCCTCAGGAAACAGAACGACTTTTCTTGTCTTCATCAATGTGAAATTCACATAACATACAATTAACCATTGTAAAGTGTAGAATTCAGTGGTCTTTAGTACATTCACAAGGTTGTGCGACCACCACCTCCATCTAATTCCAGAACATTCCATCACCCCAATAGAAGCCCCGTCCTCATCAGCAGTCACCCCACCCCCCACCCCCTTCCCAGCCCTTGACAACCAGGAATTCACTCTCTGTCTATGCATCTGCTTGTTCTGGACGTTTCCCATCAATGGAATCACACCCTGTGTGTCCTTCTGTGTCTGGCTTCTCTCACTGAGCGTCCTGTTCTCAAGGTCCATCCACACTGTAGCGAGTGTCAGGGCTTCACCCCTTTTCATGGCTGAGTGATGTTCCCCTGTGTGGAGGGACCACATGGTGTTTATCCGTTCATCTGTTGGATTCTTTTCTTTTACAATTTTTACAACTTTACTGATGTATACTTGACCTACAAAAATGCACGTATTTAAAACATACAACTTGGTATTTCGACATATGTGCACACCCATGAAACCATCACAGTGTGGAGATAATGAACACCTCCCCCTCGTCCCCTGGAAGTTTCCTCCTGCCCCTTTGGGACCCCACCCACTCCCCCCTCCAGCCCCTACAACCACGCTACTGTGAATTAGTCTGCATTTTCTAGACTTTTCTACCGAGAATCATAGAGTATGTTCTGTTTGGTGTCTGGCTTTGTCCACGCAGCGTAGCTATTTTGAATCATCCAAGCCATTGTTTCCGTCAGAGTTTCATTCTTTCTACTGCTGAGTCGTGGACCATGGAGTGGGTGGACCCTTGTGTTTACCCACTGACCTGTTGAAGGACATTTGGGTGGTTTCCACGTTTTGGCGATGGGAAAGGAATCTGCAATGAGCAGTTGCATCCAGGTCTTTGTGTGGACGTGTGTCTTTGTGTCTCTTGGGTGGATGACTGGGGTGGACTGGCTGCTGGCTGACTTGTAGGGGAGGCTTATGTTTAACTGTAGAAGAAACTGCCACATGCTTTTATTATTGTTGAGGTGTAATTGATGTGTAACATGTTAGTTTCAGGTGCACCGCCAAAGTCTTTTCCAAAGTCCTTGTATCCGTTTGTGTTCCGACCAGCGAGGTATGAAGAGTCCCTGTTGCGTTTGGATGTTTTGCCGTTTTAAAAAAGGGCACAGATGCTGTTAATTTCCCATGGCTGCGTGACAAATGACCACAAGCTGGGTGGCTTAAAGCAACAGGGGTTTATCCTCTTCCAGTTCTGGAGACCATATGTCTGAGATCAAGGTGTCACAGGGCTGTGGTCCCTCCGGAGGCTCCAAGGGAGGGTCCTTTCTGCCTCTTCCAGCTTCTGGCCCCTGCCACCCCGCCCCCACCCCACCTCGGCATCCCTTGGCTTGTGGCTGCATCTCTCCAGCCTGTTGTCACGTGGCTTCTCGTCTGTGTCTCTTGTCTTCTGTCTCTTATAAGGACACTTGTCATTGATTTGGGGGTCACCCTAATCCAGGATGACCTTGAGATCCTTAACTTGATTACATCTGCAAAGACTCTTTTCAAAATAGGGTGCCCTTCACAGGTCAGGACGTGGGCCTTTCTTTTGTGGTTCCCATCACCCTGCTGCAGCCCGGCACCATCTGTCTCAGTCAGGCATGTCCCTTCCCTCCCTGGCCTGTGGGTGTCAGGGCTGTTCCAGGACCGGGCTCTGCGCGTTCTCTGTCAACCCTGGAGGGCCCGGTGGGCATCCAGCAGATGGGGAGCCGCAGGCTTTGAAAGGCTTGGCCTCAGGAACACACCTGCGACACCACTGGCACTGTCAAGCCACACACGCATCCACCGCCCCAGTTTCCCTGTGCCCAACCCCCTGCCACCAGATTTCTCTGACCTGAGTCAAGCAGATGCTCCTTCAAGAAATTTTCATGGAGCCAACCCCTGCTGGGACAGAGAGGCGACGCCTCCCCGGATAAGGATTTTGGCACCTTTAAGATATTTTTAGACACCTGTATTGAGATATAATCCACACACCATACAATTCACCCATTCAGTGTGCATCAATCATTCAGTGGGTTTTGGTGTATTACATTATTTATTTTAAAATATTTATTTTTTTATTTATTTTAATTTATTTATTTGGCCGCGCCAGATCTTAGTTGAGGCATGTGGGATCTAGTTCGCTAACCAGGGATAGAACCTGGGCCCTCTGCATTGGGATCCAATAAAGATGTTAAAATAAATACATACACACATACATACTAACTCAGGGAGTGGCCTTCTGCCAGGAGCCAGTCAGCTTCCACATCCCGGGAGCCCTTATTCCAAGTGCAGTTCCCTGGCTTTGCCCGAGGAACTTTGCTTCTAGAACAAGGAATCACCGTGGCCACCTTTCCCAGTGTCTGCGGCCTTGCTCACCACCACCCCATCAAACCCCGGTTGAGGGCTGAACTGTGTCCTCCCAAGAGGACATGTTCAAGTCTTGACCACCCCCCACCTCTGCTACCTGTGAACGGGACCTTATTTGGAAATAAGGTCTTTGCAGATGTGATTGGTTAAGATGAGGTCATGCTAGAGATTTTGCGGCCCTAAGGCAATGACAGGTGTGTGTGTAGGAGGGACACCTGGACACAAGACACACAGGGAGAGGCCACCTGAAGATGGAGGTGGAGATCAGGGTGATGCGGCTGCAAACCGAGGCACACCTGAGGCCCCCAGAAGCTGGAAGAGGCAGGCAGGAAGGACTCTCCTGGGGGGGTGGTGGTGGTCAGGAGGGAACGCGGCCCTACCACACCTGGACCTGGGACATTTGGCCTGCAGAATGTGTAAGAACAGATTCCTGTGGTTTCCAAGCCCCCTGCCCGCCCGCCGAGCTGTTTTAGCTGTCCAGATGTGCAGTGCGGATAAGTCCACAACACCCCGGGCCATCCTTGGTGGGATGTACTCAGGGCGCCTACGCCAACACCGACACCGGGGGCACCACCTTCCCAACCCCTCTTTTCATCTGTAAGCACACAGCAGCTGAAAGATCCAGGGACAGCAGAGTATTGTCATAAAATGTCACATTTATTGCTACAGTGCTGTTATGTACAGGTCTCCAAATCGACTTTAGAGGATCGTTATTAAAAATCCCAAAGAATTCAGCCAGCTGTGTTGACACTTATATAAAATTATTCTACTTAAAAAACTTTTTTTTGTTGTTTTTAAAAAAATCAGTTATCCTGAGGCACTCAGAGCACAATTTTCCCTGTAATTGTAGTTCTTCCCCTCCCCCAAGGCTACTTTTTCCCGTGCTGGGTTAATCTCATTATATATATATAAAATATATAAAACTTAAATTATATATGTAATACACAGTTCAAAAGTTTGTGGGCCTCGGGGGGGCCGCAGAGGCTCCTCAGCCCCTGCCCATCTGGGTCTGTGGGTTAGGCCCGAGGCAGAGGGAAACTGAGGCAGGTTCCCCAAAGAGAGACAAGACCCACAGACCAGGGGAGTCACCAAGGAGAGTCCCCTGATCGGTCTTAGGGGCAGACCCCAGGGGATCCCAGGGACCTGGAGGTGGCCCCGGCCCCAAGCTGGGATGTCCCGCTCGTGCTGGCCTTGGGGTTCTCTCAAGCTTCCCGTGGGGCACCCGGCCCCCAGCCGTGGGGAGTTCCAGTCTTGAGGAGTCAGGCCGCCCCAGTGCTCAGGGAGTGAGGGGGTTTGGGGGGAGACACCTGGGATGCTGGTAGGGTGGGGTGCACGCAGCCAGCCTGGGGGTACGTAAGGCCTCTCTGCAGGGGGTAGAGGGAGGGCAGGTGAGACCCCAGCAGGCCTGACCCCACACCCAGGTGACACGTAAGGTGACCAACCGCCCTGGACTTTGTTTAAACCTGGGAGAGCCCAGGCCGAGTGGGTTCCCCTGAACACACGGGAGGGAGGGCTACTTGGGGAGGCCTGGGAGCTGGCACCCAGGGCCTGAGAGCGGCTCAGCCTCCTGGTTTGCAGTGGGGCATCAACCCTGACAGACACACAGCCTGGGGGCCTTTCTGGGCAGGGGGATCCTGTAACTTCCCCAGTGCACACCAGGAAGGCCACTCGGGGAGCAGGGGGTTTCTGTGCCAGAGTTCAGAGAATGAAGAACGGGGTGTTTAGGGAGGCCCCCCAGCACCACGCTCAGCAACGCAGGCCCCGGGCCCAGGAATGCTGCTCCTCACAAAGTCCCGTCTGAGAGAGATCCCAGGACTTGAGGAGGGATGTGGGGCTGGCAGGCCGCAGGCAGGGGCCTGGGGGACCCGAGCTGCTTGCGGGCAGGAACCTCGGCTGTGTGACAGGGGAGCGTCCCTGCCTCCTTGGAGGTGCCCCAGCAGGGTGTCCCCCTTCCTGAGGGAGGGGAGCAGATCTGGCAGGGGAGGCCCCCACCAAGCAAGGGCCCACCTGCTACTTCGCAGGGAGCAAAACCACAAGAGCAAGCCCCCCACACTAGAACCTGAACTGGACGGCACCTGCCACCCCTGGTCCAGTGGCTCCCGGGGCGGGGGCACCTCAAGTTTACACGGGATCTTTTTGAAGTTTTTTGGCCACGCCACGTGGCACGAGGGATCTTAGCTCCCCGACCAGGGATTGAACCCGTACCCCCTGCATTGGGAGCATGGAGTCTTAACCACTGGACCACCAGGAAAGTCCTGGGGTCTTTTTAATACAACTTTTAATAACCTTGTTGATCATGAAATGCAATGCTCATTTCTAGAAACAGCAGCAAAAATAGCAAGACACACGAGACTTTTATACAAAAAAATTTGTTGCTTAGAAAACATACGCAAAAAAAGCTAAAAAAAAAAAGAGACCAAAGGCATCATTCTTACTAATTTTCTTCTACATTAAAAAAAAAAAACTCTCATAACTAAGTTTCCTTTTATTTTCCTTAAAAAAAAAAAAAAAAAAAAAAAAAACCTCTCAGGCGTAGGCACAAGTTGCTGGTTGGTGGCTGCCGACCAAGCTGGCTCCGCACAGCATTTCCCTCCTGTGAACGGTATGTTTGAGTCTTCACGTTTTATACTTAAGGCATTCATTTTCTTGTCTGACAACATGTATATACCAAAAACAAAAACAATGCTCCTTGCCGCCCAGGCCTGGGCAGCAGGGCCGAGACGCAGTTTCAGGATCCATCAAGCCAGAGGCCTGGCGGTGGTGTTGCCTCCGGAGCGCCCAGGGCGGTGTTGGCTCAAGGCTGACCACGGGCTGCGTGGGGTGGGGACCAGGCGCCTGGCGTTGACTGTCCCAGGTTAGACCAAGGTGGGGTCACTTGTCTGGGCAGCGTTCCTGTCACATGTGCCCGGCAGGGTTGTGGGCCTCGCCCAGGCCTGGGTGGGCGGCCGACAGCACCATCTGGGCATCTCCGACCACGCCGGACACCTTCTCCTCTTCTCGGCGCTTCAAGCAGGCCGCTTTGGGATTCAGGTTACGCTCTGGGGGGAGGGGGAGAGCACTGTGGGAGAGGGTCCCCGGGGGGAGGAAGAACTGGGGGGGGCCCGCACGGCTGCTCCATCTCTCGACCTGTCCCCGTCCCCGAGAAGGCCATACGGGCCGGGGGTCTACAGAGCAGGATGAGCGTCGGGGGGCGCCGGCGGCTAAGGTCCCCGGTGGGCGGGAGGGCGGGGCGGGGCCGGCCCGGGCGCCTACCTCGCACCTGCTGCTCCAGGCCCAGGATGACCTGCACGGCCTGCTGCAGGATGAGCAGCTTGGTCTGCGCCTTGTCCGACTTGAGGTGCAGCTGGCACATGCGCCCCAGCTCCCGGAAGGCCTCGTTAATGTCCCGCACGCGCACCCGCTCCCGCGCGTTATTGGCCATGCGCCTCTCCCGGTCCCTCAGGTCTTTCTCCTCCAGGGACAGCACCTCCTCCGTACTGCTGGGTCACAGCACCGGGGCCCCGTTAGTCCCGAGCGGGGGTCGTGGGGAGGGCACCCGCTGGCTGCGAGTGCGCATGCCGTGTGCCTGGCAGGAGGTGGGGCCTTGACCCCCACCCGCGCATGTGCATGGAGCTGGGCGCAGCCCTTGCCCCCGCCCGCTCGCCGTGCCCAGGACTGGCCAGGAAACAGGGAGGCCCCATGCCCCCCACCCCCAGGATGACGACCTTCCCCGTTCAGAGCAGCTGCTTGCTGGGTGAAGGAGAGCTAGGCCTGGGACTCCCAGAGCTCAGGACACTGAGTCCACAGAAGCAAACCAGCTCACAGCCTGGAGACCCCTCATGCCTGGGCGCCACAGGACTGCACCTGCCCCACGTTGGACCCTGGCTGCCTGAGAGCTGGGCCTGGAGTGGCCGCCCTGAGCCCTGCCTGGAGGACCCTGAGGCCTGGCACTTGTGCTCTAACCGCTGGGTGGCGGGCACAGTGTTGAGTCCCCCCAATGAGTCTGGAACAGGGGCTCAGAGAGCTGACCACGGGGTCCACACCCCAGCTCAGGCCCCCCAGGGGCGCAGCGTGGGGCTCTGCACGAACAACCTCTCCATCTGCCTGTTTCCCTGGGAGCCCGTCCTGCCCGCCCACCCTGCCCTCGGGCCTGAGCGACCCCCGCGGGTGGCGGCGGCGGCCGGAGCTCAGGACAAGCGTGCAGACCAAACTGACAGACAGGCCTCGGGGCCCCTTTCTTCCCTCAAGTCCCGATGGGGGCCGTGGGGGAGGAAAGGCCCGGGTCGCAGCCCTGCCGTTTCAGCGCTCGGGCGCAAGTGCGAGGTAAGGAGGGCAGCCGGTGGGAATGAGGAGGTGGGCGGCCAGGGTGGGGGAGCACGGGGGGCAGAGAGCAGAGAGGCGGGCGGGCGGACGCGGCGTGACGCCCATGCCGCCGTGGGGACGCGGAAACCCCAGAGCTCAGGGGACAGTGGGCGGCAGGCCAGGGCCCTAGCTCCGGTCCAAGCGACAGCGCTGCAGGAGAGAAAGGGTTAATGGGGCAGCGGGGGTGGGGTGGGGGTCGTTAAGGAATCAGCTGGAGAGAGTCACACAGCCTCCCTGACCCTCACTCAGCCTTGGGGATGGGGGGTGAACCCCACCTGCAAGTGGGGACCGATGGGCTCAGGCGCCCCACGAAGTGTCTGCTCAGAGCTAGAGCGACAGTGACATTCTCTGGGAGCCAGGGGACACGAGTCCCTGCCAGCCAGACTCTGGGCTTCCTCAGAAAGAAGGGCTGGGCAGGTGGAGTCTTTGGGGTCTGAGGAGACAGTTCTGTGCTAAAGTGCCCAGGGCTACAGGGCTAGGGGTCGAGAGTCTGTTCCTCTCACTTGAGGGGACAATGGGATGGGACTTCCCTGGCGATCCAGTGGTTAACACTTCCCCCGCTTCTACTGCAGGGGGTGCGGGTTCAATCCCTGGTTGGGGAACTAGGATCCCGCCTGCCAACGCAGCACGGCCAAAAAAACCCACTGGAGACAGCAATGGGGCCTGGCTAGGCAGAAGGCCCACGGTCAGGAGGGAGATGGTCACTGAGGAGGGAACGGCCACTGCAGAGGAGGATGGTCACTGGGGGGATAGTCACAGCAGGGAAATGGAAAACGGTCGCTGAAGGGGGACTGGTCACTGTAGGAGGCGGAAAGTCAGCAGGAGGAAGTCACTGCAGGGGTGATGTCACTGCAGGGAAAAGGTCACAGGGCAAGGGAGAAAGGTCACAGCGGGGGATGTCACGCAGGGGAGATGGGCTCCAGGAAGGGAGGAGGGGAGAGCGAGGGCAGCAGTGGGGGAGGGGAGCGGCGCCCCCACTGACCTCGCACCTGCTGCTCCAGGTTCAGGATGACCGACACGGCCTGGTGCAGGATGAGCAGTTTGGTCTGGGGCTTCTCACTGTTGAGGTGCAGCTGGCACATGCGCCCCAGCTCCTTAAAAGCCTCATTGATGTCTCGGACCCGCAGCCGCTCCCGCGCGTTATTGGCCACCCGGCGCTCCTTCTCCCGCTCAGCCTTCTGCTCTGGGGGGAGAAGGTCGTCCTCGTCCTCGTCCGGGCTACGGGGCCAGGGGCCAGAGGGAGACAGTGAGGCAGGGCCGGGCAAGGGCCTGCCGCGGCCTCGGGAGCTGGCGCCCCGTGCGTGTGCACGGGCGCCCTGAGAGGCCCCCGTGCGCATGCGCAGCCGGCGCCCTAACGGGGCGCGCGTGCGCAGCCGGCCTGTGGGGGTGGGGGGGGCGGCACCTGGTCCTGGTGCGCGGGGCCTTGAGGTCCTTCTTCTCGTCCTCGGCGGTGTCGGCCACCACGTTCTCTCCGTCCTCCTGCTCCTCCCGCTTGATGTCACCGGGCCCTGGGGCGGCGCCGCGCCCGAGATCTGCAACGGGCCGGAGTCAGGGGCCTCCGTGCGCAACGGCAAGCCACCCAGAAGCCCACCGAGAGCGGGACACCGGCCTCACGCCACACGCGGGCACCCGTTCCAGACCCCACGGACCGAAAGGCCTTCAGAAGAAAGTGCGCCGAAATGTCGTGGCCACTCAGGGGCGGAAAACTGTTTCCTAAAACGCTAAGGAGCTGTCCTCAAAAGAAACAGAAATCGATAAACTTGAATATATCAAAATTGAGAACTTCTCATCACCAAGAAAATAAGCGGCTGCGCCACTGGACAGAAGACGCCGTGACGTACAAGCCAACAAAGGGCAGGTCCCCACGATCCCAAAGAACTGCTACAAGTCAGTGCGGACGTGATGGAGAAGCCCGAGGGGAGCAGGGAGGGCCCCCGGGAGCCTGCAATCTGCGTCATCGCTTCAGGAAATGCTGAAATGCTGCGGGTCTGAGTATCGCTTATGGGTGTGACCGCTTTGGAAAACACTTTTTCCGCCTTATCTGGAAAAGGCGGGCACGTGTGTGCCCAGCAACCCTCCAACCCAGAATCACACCCGCCACCAGGAGACACGCTCGGAAGGTTCGGAAGAATGCCCACGCGTGGGCCCAGGTTGGGGCGGGACCTAGTGTCCCGTGAGGCCAGGGCTGGTCCTTGCATGGCAGCTGAGCAAGCAGTCGGGTGGGAAAGCCACCCAGTAGGACAGTGACCCACAAAACCCCAGGCCCAGGCCACATAAAGAGACCCGCGGCCGAGGGCACACAGCTGCTTGAAACCACCACGTGGCCGCGGGACTGGCCTGGGCTCTCCCGCAGCTGAACCGCACGACGCGGGCAGCGCTTAAAAGACCAGCTCGGGGGCTCCCTCAGAACTGCTGCCACCAGGCCGGGGCATCCTGGGCCCTGTGGGGGCTGAGCGTCATCCCTGCCCCTGTAACAGCCAAAGATGTCCCCAGACGCCACCCAGGTGTGCAGTGACAAAATCTGGACACCCAGTCAAGAGTCAGGCTGGTTCTGGGGCTGCAGGGTCCTCAGGCAGGCCTGAGGGTTGTGTGGTGGGTTCAGGGGGGCCTTGCGGTCAAATGCGCGCGCACCATGTGGCACAGCGCATTTTTCACCAGGTCGATGGGGGCAGGGTGGGTGGAGTCCTGGATCCTCCCCAGGCCTGGGTTTCACCGGCTGTTGCAGGATCAGCATTAACCGACCCTGGGAAGGGACCCTGTGACACCCAGGGCCCCAAACCCCAGTGGGCATGCGCAAGCCTGCCCGTTACCCCATTCTATGGCTAACCTCGTGCCAAGTGACTTTGCCCCTCTCGCTACTGCTGATTTCTCTGCTTCCCCAGACAGTTAACAACCCAGAACTCCACCAACGCCGCCCCACTTGCCCTGACGAGGCCCTCAACTCAGCATCCAACATAGTGCACCCTCCTCCAGGCCCCTCAGTGCCCGCCCCCCCGATCTGCCCGGGACCCTGGCCCCGCCTAAGACCTGCCCCACCTGGGACCTGCCCAGGCTCCCCACCATCAACTCCACTGTGTGCCAAGGACCCCGAGACCCCACCTACAGACTGGAACCGTACCTCCTCCTCCACATCTGCAAATCCTTCAAAGCACCTGGAAATCGCCCACCACTGCCCCCTCTTCGGCCCCTCACAGGCCAGTCCACAGCATCCACCCACACCATTCCTCCTGGACCAGCAGTCCCCCTCTGCCCTGTTTCCCACTTCCAACCCAAGCCCCCCCCACCCAGTCTTTCCTTCCAGCAGCAGCCACCAGAGGACGTCTATGAGCACCTGAGCAAGGCCCTGCCCCTCTTCTACCCACAGCCCTCCAGGGCCCTCACCTCCCTGGGGTAAAAGCCGAAGGCCCTGCACGACCTGCCCCATCCCCTACCCCGTCCCTTCCCGTCCCTGCCCTCCTCCCTCTCTCCCCCTCGCTCACTCTGCTCCAGACACACGGGCCTCCTTGCTGTTCCTCCAACACACAAGGCACAGCTCTGCCCCAGGGCCTTTGCACGCGTGCACCCACACACACACACACACACCTCTCTCCCCAGCACTCATCCTGACACGCTTCCTTCACCTTCCAGTTTCCGCACAAGTCACCCCCTTTCTCTGCCTGATCTGTTTTGTTCCCTGGTGCCGAGAAAAGTGTCAGACACACGATGGACACTAAACATATGCCTTTTGGGACTCTCCCGATTGACCGGGTGAACAGAGAGAGAGGTAGCAACCCACCCCGGAAGCAGCAGGGCCCCTCCCAACCCCTGTGGGATCCTGGCACCAAGCCATGTAGGGCTTTGGTGATGTGGCAGGGGGCATCTCCCCCTCTCCGCACCAGTGCCCAGTTAGTTACCCTGGACCTCAGTTTCCTCAACTGGAGATGCGGGTGGACAGTCCCGGGCCCACAGGCCACCGGGAAGGTTGGCGGGTGGCTCTCAGTCCCCATTTTCCAGAGGAGGAATGTGGCTCCAAGGAGGAGTGACACCTACTGGCGGGCCCACGGCATGGGCCACCCTGGGGTGCAGCCACCTCTGCACAGGGGACGTAACAGGGACTTACCGCTGTAGGAGTCAGGCGGCCGGGAGAGGTCGGGGAGGGCCACGTGGTTGTGCACGAGGCCGCCACTGCTGGAGAGGCCGTCCTCCGAGTGGCTGCCTCCCACCTGTGGACGAGGGGGGTTATCAGTGCTGGCCTGGCCCCAGCCGACCCCCCGGCCTGCCCTCACCCAGCACTCACCAGGCCAGCATGCCGCCCGCCCAGTGGCATGACAGCGCCAGCAAAGCCTGAGGCCAGCGGCCCGTGGCCGGGCAGCAGTCCGTGCACGTCCCCCGCTGTGCCCACGGCGTGGCTGCGGAGGACGTGGATGGCCTCGTCCAGGTGGTCCTCCATCTTGCTCTGCTGTGGGGTGGACAGGGGTGAGGGGCCTGGGCCGCCGGGACCCCATACAGCTGCCAACAGCATAGCTGCCCGTCGCGAGCCACAGGCTACGGCCACAGCTTTGGCCACCCACCACCAGCTTTGGACCCTATTCCCAACAAATTAGCTGAGAAGTTTAACCTGGTCGAGGGGCACCTGTCCTGTCGCACATTCTGCTGTTTCCACGACACCTGAGACCTCTTACAGGATGTGGCTCTGTGGCCATGGCAGACATGCGATGCCACCCCCCACCCCAAACGGGTGTCCCTGTGTGTTCACAAGCACCTCTGCTCCCTGCGCTCCCACGAGGGTGCACCCTCCCTAGCCCCCAGGACACTCACCAGGCCGTGGAGACCCCCATCGTAGCTGGGCGATAAGGCACCGGGGGCTCCTGCTCGAGGCCACTGTGACGTCCCTGGAAGGGGGCAGATGCGCGTGAGTGGGGGGGGGGGGGGGGGTGGTCGGTGCAGCCTGACCCAGGGAAGGAGAAAGGCTGGGCTGGGAGTCTGCGGCTGTGATGCCCAGACTGGCCACACAGGGGCTCCCACGCCCACAGAGCAGTCTAAGGGACCCACGTCTAAATCTCAGCCCAGCTGGCCCGACAGCTCTGCCAGGCTGGGGTGTGAACCCAGTGGGCAGGTCACATCTTTGAGCCTCAGTTTCTCCAACTGCAAAACCCACGGGGCAGGCGGCCCCTCCCAGTCCCGCCCCACCGGAGCCCCAGAGGCACCGTGCAGGCCTGTGTGCCCTCTGGAGACCGTGGCCCTCACTTCTCCACGGCCCCTCGCTGAGCCCCGGGTGCAACCTCTTAGGGACAGGGGACCCGGCCCCCTTGGCAAAGCCAAACATGGGGCATACAGTAGGTGCCTAATAGCTTCTGGGGTGAATTAATGCCAACATGCCCATGTCCTGGAGTCCAGGCGGGAGCCTCGGGCCGGCTGCTCTGCTTCTTGGGCATCCCAGGCCCGCCCCCCGCTGGATCCCACGTGCCCCTCACGCTCACAACGCATGGCCTGCCACGTCGCACCTCCTGACCTTTGCCTCTGCTGTGACCTAGGAGCATTGACTTAGAAGCCCCCCATCCTCTAGGGAGCCCTCCTCGACGGCCAAGGGAACGTGAGCTCTGAGGCATGTGGTCTGTCCAGCTCCCCGCCCACCTGGGGCTAGTCAGCAGACCCAGTCCCTTCCCCCAGCATGCTGCACAGACCTGCTAGGCCCTGTGGGGAGCCCACGGGGGTGGAGGGGCTGGATGAGAAGTTATTGCTTGACTGGTCTGGGGAGTAGATCTGTGACGGGGACAGGGAGAGAGAAAGGGCCACCACGTGGCTGGTCAGGAGTCAGCCTCCTGGGTCACCGACCCAGCCACCCACCACGTGCCGAGTCTCACCGAGGCCAGCGCCTTCCCAAGGGCGTCCCCAGAGCTGCCGGCCGTGGTTCCACGGGAGCCTGTGGGTGGAGAGAGGTGAGGCCCAGCCTCTGGGATGCAGCAGCCCCAGCACCTGGGCTGGGCTTGCTTGCCCCGGCTGACGGGGAGCTCCCTTCTGCACGCAGCTGCCTGCACGGATGCCGCAGCCTGGCCCTGGGCAGCCCCGGTCTCAGTCGGGTGTCTCCTGACGCCTCACCACGTACCTCCACAGTGCTCTGGGGACAGGCAGGCTGCGGGGCTCGGGGTGAGCAGCCCCCTCACTGCGCCTCAGTTTCCCCAAATGAACAGTGGGACCTACTCATCGAGGAACCACTTTGAAACGTCTGAGGGGGCCCGAGGAGCCCGAGCCAGGCAAGGGGGATGCGGTTAATGATGATACCCAGGGCTGGATCCTGAGCCCACCGGAGGTGTGGGGTGAGGGGGCCGTACCCAGGAGGCTGTCGGCACCGCTGACAGGGGGTGTGTGGCTGGAGACGCTGCTGTAGGCGCCCGTGGGGGCCGAGGAAAAGGTGGACACAGCCGGGAGCCCGCCGTTCACCTCTGCTCCGTGCAGCTGGTAGCCCTGTGTGCAGGGGACGGGGTAGGAGGGGTCAGACGGGGCACTGCCCACCCACCTCGCCCGCCCCGGCCACGGCCACCCCACGGGGCCTACCATGCGCTCGTGCTGGTGCAGGCCGCCAAACCCACCGCTGCCACTGCCGCCCACGGAGCTGCCGCCACCTGCCGGGAGGGGCAGGGGGGATGAGCCCCCGCCCAGCATGGGCCCGAAGCCCACCTGGCCTGGGGGGCTCCAGAGCTCGGCCGAGGGGTGCAGGCTGCCGTCTGCGGAGAGGGGAATGGTGAGGTGGGCGGGCAGAGGGAGCCCGGGCCCCGCCCCAGGCAACCCAGGCGAGCCCTCAAGTACCTGCCACGTAGAAGGAGGCAGGGTAGGTGCCGCTGGGGGTCTTGGTGGGTGGGTAGGCGGTGGTGTCCCTGCTGTAATCATCACCTGAGCTGGGTGGGTACACCTGTGCTGGGCCAGCGGGCATGGTGAGGCAGGAGGGGCCGGGCGGGGTTGGGACCGGCCAGCCCCTGCCTCGCAGCTCCCCCTGCTGGGTCTCCCCCTCCACCTGGAGGGCTGTCCACCCCACCACCCACTTCCCTGTGCTTCTCCAAACCTTCCCTCTAAAACCGCACCTCAGCCCCGCGTCTGAGGCTCTGCTCGCGTTACCACCTCTCTCTGCTGTTCCTCCTTCACCCCCACCTGCTGCCCTCCCCACAGTCCCAGCCTTGCGCCTGAGGCCTCTGTAGACTGGACCCCCAGCCCAGACTGCCTTTTCCCTCCTTAATCCAGTAAACTCCTATTGATCCAGCAGAGCCCAGCTGTGCCGCCCCCAGCACTGGAACCTGCCTTAACCCCAGCCCTGATCACACAAGACCTGGGGGCCTCAGAGGCAGGGCCCTGGGTGAATATTCTGCCCCAGCTGCCCCAGAGCAGTAAGACAGCAAAGGCTTTCAAGGATCAGCGCCGACCCTGATCGGCTGGGCACTGCAGGAAAGTGCTGGGGTCAACTGGCCACGTCTGCCCCGGCACTGGAGCAGAAAGCGGGGTTCAAGGGCCGAGAGATGGTAGGACAAAGTGGGCTCAGGGGCCTCTCAGCTCTCATGTTCCAGGACGTGACATCACGAGCTGAGTCTTAAAACAGCCTCTGGGCCTACGGCCTGGTACGGGCCACATCAGCCTCCGGGGCTCAGCACAGAAGGCAAGCAGAGAGGGTGGTGGCCGAGCCGGGGAGTCCAGCAAATTGCCTTTTCTCCCAACGTGATTAAGTCCCGGGAGCACGGGGCTGGGAGCCGCTGACGGCTCAGCACCATCTGCTGGGCCTGGCAGCCCGCCAGCCACCAGGCATGGGGTGAGGACAGAGGGCAGCTCCAAGCAGGGCGGATGGGGCGGGAAACCCTCTAACTGGCTGCCAGGATGCCCACCCGCTCCCGCTTCCAGGACCCCATTCACACCCTTTCTGAGGCGCCTCGGCCAGAGGAAACCACCTTCTCTTAAAGCAGGAGGGACCCAGGCTAGACCCAAGGAAGGACTTCCCGACTACCTCAGGGCTGGGGCCTCAGGGAAGAAGTCCAGCTGAGCCCATGGGGCTTTTGTCAGACCCCACGCAGGGCCAGCCCACCCTCAGGAGGGGGTCACGAGAGGCACTCGGCCTGTGGGGCCCGTTCGTCCCACAACTCACCGAGGATGGGAGACCCGGCGGCACTTTCCGGACTTTCTTGGGCTGCGTGTCTGTTGGGACAAGAGGAGTGAGCACCCCTGGCCAGGTTCCCGCCCTCACCACTGGGGCCCTTCCCGCTTGGACACTCCTGTCACTAGGGGGTGGGAGACAGTCCCACCCTGCAGCTCGGAGAAGAGACCCCCAAGCTCCCCTACTAAGAGAATGACTTAAACCAGGCTCAGGCCCACGTGGCGAACTCAGGGGGCGGGTGTGTGCCGGGAGCCGGGTCACAGGGTTCGTGGACACGCGAGCCGGTGCCTGCTCCGCGAGCCCCAGCTCCTGGCAGTCGCCCGGTCGCCGAGTCCCGGACCTGCAAGCTCCCCCTCGCCGAAACTGCTAAGCCCCAACCCTGGCTTGGGCGCCTCCACGGTTGCCAGGTGCCGCTGGCCTTCCAGCTCCAGTGCGGCCCGGACGGGAAGCTGGGATCCCAGTCCCACTCGCTGTGGGCCTGCGTTGGCACCTGTGTACTTCTGGGTGGGTGACTTTAGCATCACTAAATCAAAGCAACCTCGCTAAACGAAGCGTCTTTCGACAGAACCGCACAGTGCGCAGGGTGTGTATGGCTGGGGAAGCGACCAAGGGCTGTGGAACCCTCGCTGCGCCAATTCAGCACTGCCCGACCTCACAGGACGCGACCGCCAGGACCCACAGGGACCGCCGTCCCCGCCACCGCCCCACTCACCCAGGCCGCCATCCGCAGCTCTCCGCCGAGGGTGACCGGAGTAGGAGTAATAGTGGGACCCGCCTTTGACGACCGAGGGGGACAGCGGCCCCGGGCTGCTGAGGGCCAGCTCGCTGGGCAGGAAGCTGGCCTGAGGGAGGGGTAGGGTTAGCAGCTGGTCCCCTGCCCAGCCCCCAGGCCATTCTGGTTTAAAACAACAAAGGCAAGAGCAAGGGCCCAGGCCAATGGCAGGGTCCTGGGGTGACAGTGACGTGGGGCATAGGTCCCTCCCTGCTGACACCGCTGGCGTTTCTCTTATCTAAGATACCACCGATTCATTTTCATGAAGGAAAAAGACGAGGAGAGAAACACCGTCAAGCCTGAAGATGTGTTGCTGTCTGGGCGCTAAACGGGCACAACTATGCTTCAGGTGTCAAGGGAATCTGTGTGTTTTACTTCGTACGTATCCCCCTGCCCCCTTTTTTTTTTTTAAGGTAAACGGTTTAATCTCGCAGACATGCATTTGAAATAGACTCTGTTCCCAGGAAAGCAACAATGACTGGGGTTCGAGGCGCAGTGCTGCAGCCTTGGCTCTCCTGTCTGTGCAATGGGCATGTCAGACGTTCGACAGCTCAGGGGTGTCGTGGGGACAGATGGAGCCATGCACGTTCTGCCCCTGGCCGATGACCTGGGGCCCCACGGGCACTCAGTGGCTGTGACCTGGCTGAGGCCCAGTGTGCACACAGGCGGTGCTGCCTGCAGCAGGGCCTAGCTGCACCCTGAGGTTCCAGGACTGCAGGCAGAGAATAAAGCCCTCGGGCGTGGGGTGGGAGAGAGACCAGGTGGGGCAGAACAGGAGGCCACAAGGGACCACTGTGCCAGGCAACTGGCCCGTCAGCATCCCAGTGGGGTGGCCACGGGTGACAATCTCGCCCAGGCCGGGGACTGTGCCGAGGTTGGACCACAAGGCTGGGAGCACGGAGCGAGGGTCAGGCCTCGTCTGCCTGGCTGGCCTCGGTTTCCCTGTCTGCCACTTGGGGGCAGGCAGGCGGGCAGGTGTCTCCTGGAACCCCTTCAGCTGTGCACAGGGCCCCACAGGCTGGACCCCAGCCTCCCCTTTCCCCATCGACAACCCACCCGGCCTGACCCAGGGACCGGGCCTGTTTCAGCGGCTGCTGGAGAGTGACCAGCACTTGGCTGAGCCTTCCCAGATCAGGAGGCAATTTGGGATGAATTCGTTTCAAATTAAAACTAGGGAATACAAGGTGGGGTGAGAAGTCAAGCGGTGACTGTGGCCCCCACTGGGAACCTCCCATCCCTAACCACCTGCGCTGCCCCCTAGTCTGGAGACGGGGGCTCTCCAGGCTCCAAGGGCCACTGGGGGCCGACGGGACCCACGCCCTCCCCGGCCCACCCTGCAGACGCAGCCTCACCTGAGTCAGGCTGCCGACCCCTGCGTCTCTCCCAAAGGGGGTGTACGCGCCCCGCTCGCCGCCCTTGCCTGTGGAAGAGGAAGGAGGGTCACCCAGAGCTGACCCAGCGGCCGGCACATGCCCGCATACAGCAGGCTCTCCACAAGTTCACGACACTGAAAACCGCGGTGGGACACTGGTCTCCCCATCAAGTGGCGAGGGGCTGAGGGACAAGTGGGGCTCCAGCCAGACGCTATCCCCAGATGACCCGCAGAGGATTCTGCAAACCCGCCAGGGCCCCCACGTGCCCCATCCCCAGAGCGGGACAGCACCGACTCGGCTCCCCACCCCTGCCCTTCTCGAGCTTTGGTTTCCTCTGTTCAAGGTCATGAGGTGTCAACTCCCCAGGGTGCTGGGTTCCCAGGGGACAGGTCGAGGTCCCTGGTATCTTGCAAGTTTCAGCACCCAGGCCCTGGGCTCCTTCCCCAGCTCCTGGACAGGGTCAGCTCACGAACAAGCATGTGGCGTCGCTGGGGATGCTGATTCAAGCCACTCAGTGCGAAGGAGCCCTTCCTCTGTGTGGGTGGGCAAGACCGAGCTGTGGGGGGACAGCCTGCCCGAGAGAGCAGCTGGTATGAACAGACTCCTGCAGCTACACAAACACCTGGATCCAGCCTCACCTGAAGCAGGTCCCTGGATCCATCAGCACCTGAACAATTTCAGTTTGTTTCTGGCTTCAGCTGGGCACCTGTCCTGACTGAGGGCGGACCTTAACCAGCCTTACCGTGAGCAAGAAATCAGAATGCTTGACTAACTTGGTTTATTCTCAAACTGGGCAGGGGGTGTGGGGGAATTCTCCCCTTTATCCATTTATTTTTTGAATATTTTTACTCATTTTTTGGCTACGCTGCGCAGCTTGTGGGACCTCAGTTCCTCGACCAGGGATCAAACCTGTGCCCCTCGGCTGTGAAAGTGCCGAGTCCTAACCACTGGACCACCAGGAAATTCCCTCTCCCCTTGATTTTAAAAGGACAATTTCAAGTGGACTCTTGGAGCAAATGCTGTTTAGGGGACAGGGAGAAGGACCACGCTCCTACCAACACAGCAGATGCCCCACAGGCCACGCCCACCAGCTCAAGCTCAGGGCAGGCGACACGGGGCCCATTTAGGGATGAACAAACCACAGCCTGGAGGCCAGAGGGACTCGCCCCCAGTCCAGAGGGTGCACTCCTCCCTCCCTTCCCAGGGTGGACGTGGGAAGCAAAGCTGGCCGGCCCAGCCAGGGCTCTGGGCTCCCCACTGCAGGGTGGGGCTGCTGTGGTTTGACCCTGCGTACAGCAGGCACCAAGCAGGGACATCCTGAAAGGAAGGCTGAGGGAGGCAAGGAGAGAAAACAGAGGTTCTGGGAGGGGACCTGCGAGATCCACAAGCCATGTGGGTACACAGCGGGTGCCCAAGCCATGCACCGGGCCCGGGCATCAGAGTATGAGAGGGGGAAGGAAGACAGACACCAAGAGCAGACCCACCAGGTCTCATCGAGGAGCTGGACCAGGTTGGGGGCCCCACAGAAACAGAGCGACCCTCGCCCCCTGGGCCTGGCACTCACCGCCCGCTGCCCCACCATGGCTATCGCCAGCCCCAGTCCACAGGCAAGAAAACCAGGGCCCAGGGAGGCCGAAACTGCGCCCACCTCCCCACTGTCTCGCTGGGCCTGGCCTGGGCTCCCTGCTGCACCCTCTGAGCTCCTCGGCCACTGGGGCGTGTGGCGGGTGTGTGGCACAGCTGGGCTCTGGGCCCTGCTGACCAGGCCCGGCCGTGGGAACTGCCCGTGCCAGGAAGAAGCCGGAGGGAGGAACAGCAGAGGGGAACCGGTGTCGTGGCAGGTGCAGAGGCCACCCGGCCAGCCCTCACATCCCGGTCTGGGAGATGCACACAGACTCCCGCTAGACACAGTGGGTGCCGGACACTGTGCTCCCCCTTCCTGCCTGGGACTGCACCCAGGCCACGCTCACCCGTCTGGCTCCTTCCATGCGCCAGTCCACAAGGGCTGGACCCCAGGCCCTCCGGCCTTGGCTGCCCCACTGGTTGGTTGGGCCCAGCAACGAGAGTTCACCCACCTCCCCCAGCAGCCACCAACCCCGCCGCCATGCACCTCGGCCTGGGAACCGCTGGGGACGGTGCCAAAGGAGCCTACCTCACCTGGCTGTCATGTGCAAGGATCTCGTGTCTCAGGAGCACCAGGAGTGCGCAGCCCAGGCCCTGAGGTGGGAGCTGACTCACCCCCCCGCCCCTTTCAACCTCCAGAGATGCCAGCTTGGCAGTCACCCCGACACTCCCTCAGAACAGGGAGGGCCCAGGCTCAGCAGGGCCAGCGCTCTGACACCCAACCAGGGCCTGAGGGTCCGAGGCCGGTCCCTTCTCGCTGAGCCTCAGTCTGCTCATCTGCGAGATGGGGGTGGGCCTTCGGGCCTAGGGAGCCAGGTGAGTCCTTACCACTGGCTACGCAGAAGGCTCTGAGAATCCCCATCCCCGCAGGTCGGGAAACTGGGGCTAGAGAGGGGACCCTCACTCAGGTCCCGATGCTGATTCTCACGGTCAGGATGCCGGTGCTCTGGGGAGAGCAGGCGAGGGGGCCAGCCTCAGACTCGGCCTCCCCAGGTTGTCGGGACTCCGGAGTCCACTTCCCGGCAGGCACCTGGCTGGTCCCCACCTGTGTCCTCTGCTCTGGGTGGCCATCCCGGAAGCCCCGGTGCTCGAGGACCGAGCGGGCACGGGGGTGGGGGCAGGGACCACGTGGACACTCACCTCCGAGCCCAGGTCCCAGGAATGTGGACGAAGCGAGGGTGCCGTGGGACTCACTGAAGTGGGCGCCATCACCGTAGGTCTGCAGAGGGGACGGGCAGGGATGAGGGAGGCTCAGGGACGCCTCTGGGTCAGGATGTGACCGCGCCACAGAGCCCAAAGCACCTGCAGGCCAGGCCGGGGTTCTCCTCGCGCTCGCCCACCCCCACCCCAGGGTCTCAGGCCTCCAGGGGCTCCTCACCCGGCTGGGGTCGAAGGAGGAACTGTTCTGCTCGCCGGTGCCCCACGAGCCCGAACTGGGCCGGTCCTCGAGACCTGTAGGGCAGGAAGGCAGGGTTAGGGGCCCGGCCCCTGGCCGCTCCACACCAGCCGCATTGCCTCGGGGAGCCCTCACTAGACCTGGGAAGCTTCCCAGGCCCCTCCCGACCCAGCCTGGTGCTGGAGCCCGTCCAGATGCACCCACCCTAGCACTACCCATGGTGACACCACTGCCAGCGGCAAGCACCCCGGACACACCGGCACTAAGCAGACCTCTGGGTCCACGGCCCAAGAAACAATTCCACCAGCTGCTGGCAAACTTGCCATTGCTGCTGGCACACTTCTACCCACCCGTGCAGCTCCCAGCCCACCCTGGACGGAGCCCTCACTTGCACTCTGGGCTTCCCTCCCCAGGCCCAAGTCCCTCCCTCTGGCCCAGGCTCATGAAGGCGTCAGGGAATGGGAATGAAGGATATCTCTCATCTCGAGAGTGGGAGCCTCCCCCTTCCCATCTCTGGCAATTCGAGAGGCGGGGCTGTCCCTTTGTTGAAGTAACAGCGGCAGCTGCCGCGGACTACCCGCCAGGCACAGGCTGGCGGCAGGGAAGGAGAAATCCAATCCGGTAAGATAGGCGGGGCCCGGGAGGCCCAGGTGTGGCAGGGTTAGCCACCGTGGGGACAAGGACCTTCGATGGAGGGTGGGCAGGGCAGGGCAGGGCCCTTATCTCCCTGAACACTAGCCCAGGGGCCCAGCCCAGGACCCGGATCTTCCCAGCAGGCAGGCACACAGGCCTGCACCCTTCCCGGTTGCGTGGGCTCCAACACTGTCCATCAAGGGCCACGGGGCTCAGGGCCTGCACAAGCAGAACGGGAGCAGTCCCCGGGCCCCTCCCACCTGTGCCTCAGTTTCCCTGCTCTTCAGATGGGGTCACAAACACGCCCTACTTTGCAGGGCTGGGGGTGTCCACGTACGAGTCTGAGTCAAAGCTGCCCAGGCCAGGCTGAGCCAGAGAGGCCGTGCCCAGCCCTGCCATCTGTGCCAGGGGACGTGCCCCACCCCACCCTCGACCCCACATGGTGGACATCCCGAACACCCCAGCCGGAATCCTTCACCCCGCCCTCCTCTGCGCATCTGTACCAGAAATTTCTTTCAAATTGCATCCTTCTCTTTTGGTGCCTCTGAGTTAATCATTCCCCTGGGGAGTTGGTGTTTAATTGCTGTCTGATTTGCATAACTATGCATATTAATCTCCCAGTCTGATAAATATTCATATACCTCAGATTCTGTTTTCTAATCAAAAATTTCCAATGTGATTACAATGCGGAGCTGGGGGCTGCCTTGGCGGGCAGGGGGTCAGACGGAGCTCCCATGGTCTCCACAAATCCAGCTAACGTGCTGCCATGTTTGGGGTGTCTGCACCCCAAGGTCCTGAGTCCCCACTTGGGCTTTGGGGACGAGAGCAGCTGGTGAAGGGGGGTGACCCTGGTAGAAGGCCCAGCACCCGAGCCCCCGTTTCCCTCCACGGCCACTTACTTGTCATCCCCTCGCTCTCCGGTGCCCGCCCACGAGCTCGTTCCGCTCTGGGTCCCCCACCCCCATGGGCATCCACCACGGGCCCCAGAGTCGCCAGGACCCTTGAGCAAGAGAGCAGGAGGCCAGGTCCAAGGCCAAAGCCAGGCCTTCCCACCCCCCTACCCCACCACCGAGGGCTGGCAGGGTGACGGGCGCTCCCGAGGCCGACACCCAGGGACCCCTCCAACTTGGGCCCCACGAGCTTCAGGTAGAGGCAACCAGGCCCTGCTCTGCCCTTTCTGGTAAAACCCCCCTCACCCAGCCCCAGCCTCCCCGCTGCTGGAGACCAGACGACAGAAAGAGGGATGGGCCCTCCCCCACCGCTACCATTAATAGTTATTAACCCCCCACTGGTTAATTATGCATTTTAAATAACCCAATCATGAATATTCATAACATCTCTTATTCACGTTCTAATTAAAATGTACTAATAGAATGAAACGTTGCTGTCGCAATATAATTTCTTCTTTTTGAAGTGCTGGAGGTGAAGTGGTGGCAGGGCAGCCCCCGGAAAGGTCATCTCTCTGCTCAGACCCAGCCCTGCCCCCAGGAAGAGGTGGGAGATGGAGGAGCAGAGGGCTGGGTGTGCCCAAGGGCACCACCCGCCCCTCTGAGTTTCAGATCTGATCCGAGACAGCCTGGGTGACAGAACTGCCCACCGTGAGGGCTGCCGCCAGGATGACCAGTGTGGCACAGCTGGACGCGCCCAGCCCGGGCTCCAGCCGGACACCCCCTTGGCTGGATGACATGGGGGGCCAGGCCCCTCTGAGGAGCCTCCGTCCCGGCTGATTCCTCCAGGGCAGGTGTGCCAACTGTGACTGGACCAAGTATGGCCCTTGCCTACTTTTGTCAGTAAAGTTTTATTGGCGCATGACCACGGACGTTTGTTCCCTGTATACAGCGGTGTTGGTTACAACGCAGAAATCAGTTGCGATAGAAGCTGTCTGGCCCTTCACAGGGAAGGTCTGCTGACCCAGGCTCGGAGAAGATTCCAGGAGCAAGTCCCTCCGTATGAAGTAGCCAGACTACCAGACTTCAGCACCTGGAGTGTCGAGAAGACGTGGTCACAGGGCCTAGGCATGGCCCTGCACCGTCCCCACCACAAACCTGTCACGTAGCCATGGTCATCAGGGGCTTCGTGCTGCAGCCCCAGCTCTGTCAGCAACCCCCACCCCGGTGCCCGGGCTAAATCCCAGGAGCCGTGCTCTCCCCTTCCCTCACTCCACTGCCCCCTACCCGTGGTCTCGGATCAGAGCCTGGCTCGGCCTTGTGTCCCCTGGGTCAAGCCCCATCCGTACAGCAGTGTCCCCCCCACCCCAGGTTCCCTGCCCACACTCCACGCCAAGCAGCCTGATGGGAGCTTCTGGAAGCAAAACCTGCCTCTCCTCCCTCCCTCTAGACTCTCCCATGGCTCCCCACTGCTCTCAGGGTAAAGACTAGACCCCTCCCTGACTGCCCTTCGCCCCCAGCTCACTCCTCCCTGCCCAACAAGTGAGCAGATCCCCAACCCCGACCCAAGCTCTGCCCCAGTGGTCCCCACACCTTCATCGCCTGTCAGGGAGGTTGCCTTGCTGGCCCCCTGTCCCCAGCATTGCCTGAACAGGGCTGGCCCCCAAACAACCTCGACAAATATCTGTTTTTGGCCTCTTCATTGCTCTGATAACTATCTAACCAATCACAATGTCCTCCGGCAGTGCCATCCTCCTGCGGTCACAGGCAGCTACCACGGGACTGGCGGAAAGAGCTCCCCACTCGACGAGATGTTAATTAACGCACGAGTAGATGACCCTGTGTGGCTAAGCGGCTGCTGTGCTGGACGTGTGGCCCCCCAGGTAAAGACTAAAGTAGCAACAGCAATAAAAATAACCACCATGCACCATGATCACATCTGAGAAAATTAACAGCACCTGAGGGCAGCCGTCTGCTGGTCCTCACGTGAGTGTTTCCTTCCTGCCACTATCAGCTCCCCAAGGCTGTCAGCTCCCCCTCTGGCTTTTTCCCCTTAGAATTAAAATCCCCGAGAAACGGGATGGTGGCCTGTTCAGCAGCACCTGGGGTCTCATGAGGGGCAAGCCCAACACAGGTGTGAGTCAGGAGAAAGTCCTTCCTCAAGTGGGCCGGGGCCTCCCTGCACGGGCCAGTGGGGTCCTCACCTCTCTTCCTGTGATGTTTGGGGCAACTTCTGAACTCTTACATCACTTCAGACTTGAAGGAAAGCTGTGGGGAGATGCACGACATGCCCCAGACCCTCTCATGCCTTATATGCGCCCCCTTTTTCACGCCCCCTCCGTGTTCACAAGCAGCTACGCTTGTCTCTGGCCTTCAGAGTTTCAAAAGTTGCTAGGAATTCCAGGGCGCCAGGGAGCTCCCGCCAGAGGGAGCAGGTTCCAAGTGGCTGGAGGAAAAGTGCCGGAGCGGCTCACAGCCCTTGCCGTTCCTGCCCCTGAAAGTGGGGGTGGGGAGACAGGGGACCTGGAGCTGCGCCCAAGCAAGCGGATCTGAGGCTGGAGAGGAAGTGAGTGGAGGGCGCAGCCCACCATTTCCAAGAGCAGATGGTCCCCCAAACCAGGGCTTGGGTCCAACCCAACCTCTCCTGAACCCCCGGAGCTGCAACCCCCCAACCCCAGAGGCTTCCCCAATGGGCAGAGCTGGTCCTCAGGTGGGGGGCCCACAGATGTGTGGTAATTCAGAGGAACGGGGTCCCCCAGCTGCAGAAACTGCCCTGCCCCCTCCCTCCTGTGAATTTCAGATTCGTGACCAAAGCAACAGCAGAAAGACCCCATCCTGCTTCAGTCTCAAGGGGGACCCCTCTGTCCAACGGCGAGGTTGGGAGGATCTCGCCCACCCCACCGCTCAGCCAAGTATGAGCTCAGAATCCCAGCTGGGACCTCCCTGCAAGAAACAGGCCCAGGGCGAAACAAGCGCGGAACACAGAAGATGGACATTCACAGATTTAGGATTTATCCCAGAAGCATATCTAAGACCACCACCACGCGCCCTCAAGGCAACTGCAGAGCTTGTGGGTGCCGTAGAATAGAAGGAAGATAAGGCTTCAGGGAGAGCAGGAAAAACTAAGAAGTTTCTGCTGCCAATTCAGAAGAGATTTTAAAAGCAGCGTCAGGGGCTTCCCTGGTGGCGCAGTGGTTGAGAGTCCGCCTGCCGATGCAGGGGACGCGGGTTCGTGCCCCGGTCCGGGAGGATCCCACATGCCGCGGAGCGGCTGGGCCCATGAGCCATGGCCGCTGAGCCTGCACGTCCGGAGCCTGTGCTCCGCGACGGGAGAGGCCGCGGCAGTGAGAGGCCTGCATACTGCAAAAAAAAAAAAAAAAAAGGAGCGTCAGAGGCGGCGAGGCAGAAGTGACAATGCAGAAGAGGTGATCCAACGGAAGGGTGGGTTCTGGAGACGCCCCCAAACACCAGGGAAGGGGGAATTCTGAGACAACAGACACGAGGGCCTAACACGAGCCCAGACACCGGAGCCGGCATCCCGGGAGGAACAGGAAAACACCCAAACCTGGAGTTAGAGAAAAACCCGCGCACGCTCCCTGGAGGCTGCGCGCGCACAATGACACACCCATGGGGCTGGAGCTGAGGGAAGGAAGGCGAGGGCCCAGGAATTCCACCCCCAACCCACTGCCCCTCACAAGAGGCAGGAGCCAGGTGCACATCCAGAGCCGCACCCCTCCCTGGAGAACAACCCCAAGGGAGGGGAGTCCCAGCACAGACCCTGCAATGGTGCAGGGATGCTGAGCACATCTGGGCCACGCGTTAAGTTAAACTAAGTGGAATTTCGACGCCATCCCAAGAACGGGCACCAGAGCCCGCAGGTGTCGTGCTGCTTCAGGCACTTCCTGTGGTTTATTCCACTGAACCCTTAAGTGGCCGCCATCAACCTCACTTCCCAGATGAGGAGACTGAAGCCTTGTAAGTGGCAGAATGAACACAGTAAGGACACGTGTTTCTCAGCCGGACACAAACATTGCGAACAAAGAAAAACAACATTTCTAAAGAGTGGCAACGTGTTTATACCAAACAGGAGGGTTGGGGAGGAACGCTTTCCTGCAGGACAACAAGATGTGACTTCACTTCTGAGGCGGAAGGAGCCAGACTCGGGAGGCTTCAGCACATTCCCTAAAACCATTAGAACCACCAGCAGCACAGCCTTCCAAACCCAACCCAAGAAAAGACACCAGGCACGACTGCAAGGAAAAAGTATAAAGACGGGAAAACCTAAAATAAAAGCATGGAAAGTATAAGACAAATGCAGACTCAATTGTTTTGAGAGCTAAGAACACAGCACCTACAGAAAACAGTTCTGGAACGAGTGACTCAGGAAGACAATCCGACGCACATAGATATACCAAGCCTGTGCTCCGCAACGGGAGAGGCCACAGCAGTGAGAGGCCCGCGTACCGCAAAAAAAAAAAAAAAAAAAAAAAAAATTACCAAGAATCTATAAAAAAATAAATAACGAAAATACGCATTATTGAAACCAACAGGATATGGCCAAAGTGGTCCTCAGAGGGAAATCTATAACCCTCAACATGATTACTGGGCAAGAGAACAGTGATAAACAAATGGGTCTTCTATTCAAAAGTCAAAAGAGAAAAAAGAAAAGAAAAACTAAAAAAACAGGAGGAATTAAAACAGAAGTAGTGGGGAATTCCCTGGTGGTCCAGTGGTTAGGACTCCACGCTTTCACTGCCAGGGCCCGGGTTCGATCCCTGGTTGGAGAACTAGGATACCACAAGCCACATGGCACAGCAAAAAAAAGGATAAATTAACTAAATTAAATAGAAGTAGTGAAGAGAAAAGCAGTTAATTGATAAAGATCGATTCGTCAATGAAGCAGATTCCTTGGGAAAAAAGTCAATACAGACACGAGACAGCTGGGTCCAGGACAAGGGAACAAAAAGAATAAGTAGATTCAGGACTGAGACATGGATTCATAGGCTCCGGACACGCAGGCTCAGCGGCCATGGCTCACGGGCCCAGCCGCTCCGCGGCATGTGGGATCTTCCCGGACCGGGGCACGAACCCGTGTCCCCTGCCTCGGCAGGCAGACTCTCAACCACTGCACCACCAGGGAAGCCCGGATTCCTATATTATTAAAGAATGCAACATGAACCATTTTTAAATGTGCCTGAAACGGATGATTTTCTTTCCCCCCTAACAAAATGCTAGAATTTACAAGAGGAGTGGACAAAATCGCAACAGGCCAATCGCCGCAGCAGAAATAAAGCAGTTGGGGAAAGTGTCACATGCAAACAGGGTGGCAGTCTGCTCCCCAGTGCCCAGAGAATGGGGGGCCCCACTTGCTGGAGACTGTTCCAGAGAAACTGGTGCAGAAACATGGCAGGGAGCCACAAGAAGCCTCAGTGCCACACGACATGGGAACGCAGGCAAAATGCAAAACGGATGCTGGCAGATCTGGTCTGGCAGCTAAACAAGGATATGGACCAAACCCAAAATTCAGGGAATAGCTGGGTGAGAAAAACCATTAATGGACAGCGTCAGGACGTGGGGAAGGAGGAAACCAGGGGCTGTCCTGAGGCACCCAACACACCACCGTGATGCCAATCACTCGCGTGGATGGTCACATAGGACCAGAAGGAAACGCCCTGAACATGATAAACACAGACAGTCAGAGAGATCTATCTTGAATCAACAGCCAGGATCAGGCCCGGTCCTGCTGACAAGAAGCCAAACAGCACACACCCAATGTGGTTCTACGAACACTTGCTGATGTGAAAAGGCACATGGCCTCCGCACCAGGATGGAAGAGACCTGAGGATGATTTACCTGGAAAACCAAGCCAAGGGAAGAATGCAAATAATTAGGGGATGTCAGGAGGCAACCAGGTAGAATATATGGTAAAAAAGATCCCCAAACCACAGCATGGAAAATCCTAAAACACCTAGAAACAACCCTCACTGCAAAAGTATGTAAGCAAATTAAGGAAGAAAACTATAAAATGGCTAAGTACCTTATGCTTTCATTTTCAAAGTTTATCTTAAAAACTTAATATTAAGGGTCAAAACTTACGGAAGAAAACACCAAGTTCTTAAAATATGAAAATGCACTACTATAAACACAAACAGTTCTTCCGAAATTTACCTATGAATTTAACATAACATCAAAATCCCAACAGGTAGGCTTGTTTGTTTTGGAGGGATGTGGGAGGAGACATAACAGTTATTCTAAAGATCATGAAGAAGAATCAGCATGTCTGAATATGGGGTGGGGGTGGGGGACCCTGAAAAACAACAATTGAAGACTATAAAAACACCACAAAGCTAAAGTAACTAGGGGACTTCCCTGGTGGTCCAGTGGCTAAGACTCCACACTCCCAATTCAGGGGGCCTGGGGTTTGATCCCTGGAGAGGGGACTATATCCTACATGCCACAACTAAAGACCCCACATGCCACAACTAAAGATTCTGCATGCTGCAACTAAAGACCCCACATGCCACAAATGAAGATCCCACACGCCACAACTAAAGATCCCACATGTGGCAACGAAGATCCCACACGCTGCAACTAAGACCCCGCACAGCCAAAGAAAAGAAAAGAAAAGAAAAAGAAAAAAGAAAAAAGAAAAATTTAGTAATAATTCTAAAAAGCTACGGTAACTGACACCAGGTAGTACTAAAGTAACAGGAAGGTAAAAAGATGAGACAAAAATTCATGAGTAAATGGCAATTTAGGAAATGCTTTAAGGTATTTCGAACCACCAAGAAAGGTTTTCTTGAGTTTATTCTGTTGTCCTAGAACTTCCTAAATTAAATGCTTACTCCATTTCTTTTCATTGCATCTGAAGACTGTCAAAGGCTATGATTCTTCCCTAAATACAGCTTTAGCTGCACCTTGTAGCTTCAGTGTGTTTAGATTATTGCTGATTTCCGTCTAGCCTGTTTTAATTTCCTCTTTAACCCAAGAGGTAAACAGAAAAGAATTTTGTTATTTCCAGTTCATTAAGCTTTTTACTTATTTCTATGCTTTTTGGTCTTTCACTTCCAGTTTTACCACATTGTTCTCAAAGAATATGGCTTATACTTTGGTCACTTTTTTTTTTTGGTCACTTTCTTTATGTTACAGGTTTTTTTCTGTGCACAGTATGTGACCAATTTTTATAAGAACGGTATGATCTCTTTTACAAGGCATGGCCTTTAAAGGTAAGGGCTTCTAACTGGAGGTGCCCCTCAGAATTGCCTGGAAGCTCTTACAGGCCCCATCCCAGGCTTTTTATCAGTGTCTCTGGGTCCAGGGCCCAGGGGTGTGTGTTCTGAGCACTCCCACGGGTGAGCTGGATGCGTGCCCTTGGCCAGGAACTGCTGCATAAGCTCAACCTTGATCACTTCACTGTTGAGGTTCTCTACCTCCCACTTATTTTTCACTTTTTTGCTCTGCCAAGAACTGCAAAGGCATGCTTTTCTGCCCTCCAGCATCTTTTCCCGTATATTCCTCAACTTGATGGAATGAGGTACAGGCACATTCATGACTGTCACATCTGCAATGCAGAATGGACTGTGTCATCTAATTCTCAAGGATTTTGCAGAAATGGCACCAAAGCTAGAACAACATGGAAGACTTGACAACATAAAACTGAAACCTGTAAAGCACTGAGGAAAATTAAAAGTCTCCATCATCAACAACGGTTATAAGTGAAAACTTACGGAAAAGGCTGCAGATCACAAAAGACTAACATCCTTCCTCTATAAAAAGCTCTTACAAATCAGTAAGTGCAGCACAGTGCAGCAGTACAAGACACTACAGGGAAACAACACTGGGTTGGCTAGCTGAGATGGTTAATAAACTCTGAATTTCAGCTTCATCGTAAGTAAAATGGGGATGACAATCGCCCTTATTTCACCAACCTGTGAGGAGTGAGGACTCAGAATAAACTATCCAGGCTCAGTGCCTGGCATACAGCGCTCAACAAATGTTGACTTAAGTTGCTGTTGATAAGTGTTACTGTTGCTGTTGTTTTAAAAAGTTCACCAGATACCAATAAAAAGGAACAAGCTGTTGATCCAGCCAACAACTTGGAGGGATTTCCAAGGAACTGTGCTCAGCAGAAAAAGCCAATCTCAGAAGGTCCCATGCTGTATGGTTCCCTGTATGTAACATTCTCGACACAACAAAGTTGGGAAGATGGAAAAGAGTAAATCAGGGGTCGTCAGGGTGAGGGGTGGTGGGTGGTGGGTGACAGCAGGTGGGAGGTCATGAGGCGATAGAACAATTCTGAACAGACCACGGTGGTGGCTTCATGGCACTACACACGGGATAAAACCAAGCAGAACTACACACACACAAACGTGGGCACGCAGATCTTGTGAATAAACTACAGTATCCAAATAAACTCTTGTAGATCGTACCAAGGTCAGCCTCCCGAGTTGGTGTCATGTGAGGAACTTGCAGGATTGACAGCTGGGGAGGCTGGGGAGGGGCGTGTGGGGCCGCCCCGCACATTTCTTTGCAACTTCCTGTGAATATATCACTATTTCAAAATAAAAAGTTCACTAAATCCAAGAAAAAAAGGGGGTAGTGATCAGAAATTCATCAAAAAATAACTCATCTGGCCAATCTGCTTTTGGAAAGACAATCGCCCATGATTAACATGTAAATGCCCACTGAAACGGCACATTTGGAGGAGGTTGGAAACAGCCAGCACTGGGACGCCAGAGAGACATTCTTACTGTGGAAGCAAGTCCACGGCTGGCAGTTCTAGCCGGGAACTTACTCTGAGGCCATAACCGCACAGCTGTGCTGAACCAGGGTAGATGCCGCCTTGCCTACCTGTTAGGTTTGTACCCAAGGGCACGTTACCTTTAGAGTCACACAGACCAGGAAAGCTGTGAGACAGGAAAACAGGGAAGACGTCGTCTCCTCCGGTGTCAGCAGGTGTTTCCCCATATCTCGTGGGGCCTCGGACCCTGTAGGTTGCGGCAGAGGACGTGCTGCCACTGAGAGATCTGTGCCTTGGGG
Organism: Leucopleurus acutus; assembly: GCF_964270905.1. Lineage (NCBI taxonomy): Eukaryota > Metazoa > Chordata > Mammalia > Artiodactyla > Delphinidae > Leucopleurus > Leucopleurus acutus. The sequence continues at coordinate 2,078,197 of NC_139145.1, read as the reverse complement.
TTTCCCAAAAGGGAGGGAGTGGAAAAATTATCCCCGTTCTGCAGTCTTCTGCTCTAGATGCTGAGGAGAAATCCTCTGGCCTCAGGGACGGCGCAAGCAGCCCGCACACCCCACGCGCTCAGCTCCTCTCCCCGAGACCTTCGGGGACCCCTGCTCAGAGACCTGGCCCCGCTGGCCTGGGCTGCTCCTCTCCTAACATGAAGTGCCCTTTCGAAGTGAATCTAAAAGAAGCAAGTTGACTCAAAGGAATTCTAAGTAGAGAGACACTAGGCCAAGACGTGCAAGGAGGGTGAAGGGGAGAATGTGGCTGAGCGTGACCTACTAGCATTCAGAAACTCTTGTCCCCTTAAAGCGACACTGCCCGTCTGCAGGGCGGTGACCCATCTTACAGATGAAAAAAGCTGAGGCTCAGAAAGGGGTGACTTCCCCAAGCCCTATCCCGCTGTTGGACCACCAACCTTTCCACACCCCCCCACCTTCCCCTGGAGTCTCCAGCTCCACCAACGAGGGAGTAGGGAAATGAGCTCAGAGCTGGGAGAGCCCCCCAAAGGGACCAGTCTCAGTTCCTGTGGCTCCGGGTCTGGAGCTGCGAACCCCTGCACCCCCTCAAGGCAGACACCGAGATGCGCCCCACGCCTCAGTTTATAAGGCACTTTCACGCCCAAGGACTCGCTGAACCCTCTGCCGATGGGGAGACTCCCATTTTACAGACTAGGAAACTGAGGCTTGCAGTCACACCACCTGTGTCAGGTGACACGGCCTGCCTTGTGCCTGAAGTGGCAGCAAGGAGGGAACCTCTAAGCTCAGGTCTTAGGGCTCCCGGTCCTGTGCCCCCTCCCCCACCCCAGACAGCACTAACTGCTCAAATGAATTGGGGAAAGGGGTCCCCAGCTGTGTGTCCAGAACTGGAGACCTCCTGGGCTGGACCAACCACACCACAACCCTCGTGGGGAAGAAGAAAACTCAGCCCGATGTGCAGCGGGACAAGGCTGGACCCTCCCCACCTGAAGTGGCCAGGGCAGGGCCCTTGAGCGGGCTGCGGCTGCAGAAACCACACAAAATCAACCTGCAAAATTCACAGGGGTCCCACTCAGGCTGGGCCAGGCATGGGGTGTCCTGGAGGGGCCCCTTCCTTGGGGGCTACTGGCCCCAAGTGGACACTGGGCAACAGGAGAGAGCAGGGGGATGACCTGGGGGAAGATGAGGGAGGGACTGTGCCACCACCTCCAGGAAGCCTGCCAGGGCCTGACCCTCTGCCTGAGGCAGGGGAGCAGCAGCACCCCAGCTCCCCAGGGCTGTTTTGGGAATGGGGAGGCAGGGTGGCCTGTGGGGATTTCCACACTTCAGGGAGGACTCTGGCCAGCCCTGAGGCCACTTCCTCAGGCGGACAGGAAGGCCAGCGTGGGGCAGTGGGGTCAGCAACACGATGTCCCTCCTTTTGCAGGGGGGGTGGGGGGAGTACAAACCACCCTTGAAACCCCCTCCTCCTCCAGCCAGAGCCCACTAGACACCCTGATAGACTCTGGAAAAGACAGACCCTTCCATCTTGGACCCCAGAGACGTGGGGGGACACGGCCCCCATCCCAAGACCCCAAAAAGATACTGAAGTCCGTGCAGAGCTCTGGCCTGCCCAAGGGGTCCCCCATATCCTCCCGACAGCCAGAGTGGGCTCCTCCCCATGCACGTGGCTCCTCTCAAAAGCCAGAGTTCACAAGGCCCTGCACGGCCTGCCCTCCCACCTCCTCTCCCCACCCCTCCTCCCTCTCCCCCTCCCTCACTCTGCTCCATCCACACAGGCCTCCTCACTGTTCCTCCAACTCGCCAGGCATGGTGCTGCCCCAGGGCCTTTGAGCCCCCACGCCTCTGCTCAAACATCCAAACACCTCTGTGGAGACAGCCCCTACTGCCCTCCCCACCACTCTGCAACCTGACCCCTGCTCTATGCTCCTTGAGGCCATGCCATCTGTCCTCCCTGGGCCATGTCCTCTGCACTCAGTACCAGGCAGGGTGACCAGCTCATCCAGGTGTGCCTGGGATGACCCCAGTTGGAACGTTCAAAGTCCCAGATCCCAGGAACACCCCCCCCCAGACCTCGAACAAACCAGGCCAGGTGATCACGCTAGTGCCAGGTCTCGTCAACGATCAGCACCTAATACATACTTGAATGAAAACAGCCAGGGGCAGAGCAAGATTTGGAGAAAGCTGGGGTTCCATATCACACTCCTCCTGGGCCTCAGGTTCCCTCCCTGGGGATGGACTGGACACCCAGAACCCCACTGGGGCCAAGGAGACCCTGGAGGCTCAAGTGCCCAGCTCACCCAGGCCCTCGTGAGTCACAGAGTCCCCCACACCCGGACCAGGGGCCAGGCTCTCGGGGCAGGGTGGACGGTGACACCATGCTGACCACGGGGCTCCCTCCCTTAGCCCCAAGGCAAGTCACACAAGCACAGCGGCAGCCGCCTCCTGGGGTTCCCTTAGGCTCACCATCCCCCCACCGCACGCCCACATGGGCACCTGGACCTCCGCCCCGGGCCCCTCACCCCCACTCCACCTGGCGGGCCTGAGCGCTGCCCCCCAAACACCTCTCCCCTTAGTGCCTAGTCCACAAGGCTGCGCCCGGCAGCCAGCCCCACCCCACGGTCGCCCCCCCTCACCCTCCATGGGCCCACCCTTCACACGCGGTGATCTCCTCAAGGAAACAAGAAGCCCCCAGGCAGCCAGCGGGGTCCTACCTGAGCTTCCAAACTGGGCCCCGGCCAGGGAGGTGGGCCGGCTCTTCCCATTGGCCACCGGCAGGGGGAACATCTGCGGGGAGAAAGAGGGGGTGAGTGGGGGGTGCACAGCCCAGGGCCACAGCTCTGCCGGGGTCCTGTCCCCCAGGAGGCCCGAGGTGCCCCGAGGGCCCTGGTGGGAAGAGGCTCCCCGGTGCCCCTCCGGAGCAGGGAAAACTCCCGTTTACCTCTGTATTTGTTTTACGGGAATGAAATAACATGAAGGCATTTGATACAATGTATCTGCTTAAAAGTGATCCAAAGTTTTCGCTTTATAAAAAATGAAATCATTTACACTCCCAGATGGATCACTTGTCCCACCCGTGTCCCAGCCGCGGACCCCGACCTTTACCCTAGGAGCCCGGCATCCACCTCCCCACGAGCCCCTGACCCCGAGCGGTGGGAGTGCAGGGAAGACAGCCAGGCCCCACCACCGGGATGGTGAGTGGGGAGGGCCCCACGAGCCGGGCTCCGGGCTCAGAGCTGCACCCTTCCCGGCCAACGACAGTGCAGTTCTCCCGGGTGGGCGGGCACCAAGTGTGAGTGCATGGCCACGACCCCCCCAACTCGCTCACCCAAACCCAGTGTTAAGTCCCTCAAGATTAAACAGCTTAGCAGCATTAACTGGGAAAACCCAACATCAACAAACCCTCGTGCTGCAGAAGAAACAAACCATGACCCTGCCCTGCCCCAACGGCCTGAGTTTCAGAGGTTCTTTTGGGGACCAAGCAATTTAGAGTGGCCGCAATCAGCATTAAGGCTCTGTGGGGAGCGGCTGACAAGCAGGACATGGGGGTGTGCGTTCTGTGGGCATGACTTGGGGCAGCATCACAAGCCCTGGGAGTGACCCAGGAAAGGGGGTCCTGCCCCCACACCCTGTTCTCCAGAAGGGGAAACTGAGGCCACAGGCTGAGCTGGCAGGGCGAGTGCAGACTCGGGGCAGGTGTGCACCCAGGCACACCCAGGACTCGGGTTCTCACGGGGTCTGTAGTCCTCTCTGGGGGCAGGGCTGTGCTCACCGCACCCAGGGCCTTGGCCTCAAGGCGGGCCCCTTTCCTGCTGGGGACACTGAGGCTTGCGCTGGGGGAGGGGCAGGCCTGGGGATCAGGAGTCTGAGGGGGGTGGTGCTCAATTCTGTTTCTGTTTCGCCCTCCAGGGTGCCAGGGGCCGCTGACGTGGCACTTGCCGCGGGGTGGGTGGGGTGGGTGGAGGGAACTGGTCTGTGTCCTGCGGGCACTGAAGGTCTGTGATCAGCCCAGCCAGGCCCCTACACCCCCCTCGGAGCCTCAGTATTCCCTTCTGTGAAACGGACGCAGCGTTCGCACCGTGCGGGCTGTTATGAAACCCAAACGCACGTGGGCATCGTGGGCACGTAAGGGCCTCTGCACGTGCAAAGCTCAGAGGAGCATGGTCGGGCCACCAGGCAAGCCCACAGCACCCTCCCCGGCCCCTCGCCCTTCACGGCTGTCGTCAGACCCAGGGACCACCTGAGGCCCACACCCCCTCGGAGCCACCAGCTTAGCAGGCGAAGCTCAGGGCTGGGGCAGAGGTGCAGTTTTACCAGCTAGGAGGAGCCACTTTTCCTGGCACTGAACTGGCAGTTGCCTCGTTGACTTTAGAGGGACCTACCCCAAGGAAGCGCTTTCCCTTCAAAATCTTTTCAGTCGAAAATTTGTTTCAAAAAAACAAATTAACTCAGTGTCTCTGGGGCAGGTGGGAAGAAAAGGGTGTGAGCCTCCTGTGATGGGGGGCTGCCTCTCTCCTCACGGGAACAAGGAGGTCGAACAAAAATCCAGTTCTGGGTCTTCCCAGAGGACACACACTGGGCACCTCGCACGCTCAGCTTCACCTTCCTCATCTGTGAAATGGGTCTGAGCTGGGGGGCGGGGGAGTTTGGACCCCCTGGACAGCAGGGGGGGGTGGGCAAGTGGTTGAGGCTGTGGGTGTGGGGGGGCGAGATCAGAACCTGTACCACCCCCTCCCCTGACCCCCAAGCCGGTCTGTTCTGGCCCAGTGGTCTGTGACTTGTCAGTTTAACAAAAAAACAACTGAGCAGCACCCCTGATTCCTCAGCTGGGACGCAAAAATAAAACGAGGCTTAAAAATACCGGCATGGCCCTTCCGGAGCCGCGGCCGCTCCGTCCCGTGGGCTGTGTTTTTCCGCAGGGCGGATGATGTCGTTTCAGTTGGGGGACTTGTTTCGACAGACCTCAGTGGCCTGGGCCTCATACCGGCAGAGAATTAAATTGAGACCGAAAGCGCCCTCCCTGAACCCATTTCAAACCAAAACAGTGCTCGCTGGGGGAGGGGTGGGGGCAGGATTTAGGGAGCCCACACACAGCTCCTGGGTTTGTGAGGAAACGCAGACCACCCCCCTCCCCCCGACACAGGTGGCCCACTGCACAGACAGGCAAACCAAGGCCCCCAGCCCTCCACGGGACGGTCCAGCTCCCAGCCTCCCTGGGCCCGTCTGAGCTGTGTGACCTCTGGAAGGCAGTACCCTCTCTGAACCTCCATCGGCCTGGCTGGGGAACGGGCTGTGTCAAATGGAGCACACCGCCTGGGAAGTGTGAGGACATCCCCCTGGCCCCCCCACCCCGCAGACCCACGGCACTGGCTCTCGTGTCAATAAACTGAGGAATCACACGTCCACTGCCTGTGACCTCTCCTCATTTACAGAAGGTCTCCACAGAGGACACCTAGACTATGGGCTCCCACCATCTTTGGCACCCACGAGAGCATGAATAACTCCGATCACACAGATTTACAGGTCACAAGGCAAGGTCACTGCATGCCCAGAGCCAAGCTGGGGCCTCACAGCCGAGCCTCCCCAGAGAAAAGCTAAAGGCCATGGGCAGTCCCTCCCTTGCTCTGGACCTCAGTTTCCCCAACTGCAAAGTGGTGGGTTGGACCCACTCTGTGCCTGGGCAAACAGCTGGGTGACGACGGGTGCCTCTGGAAGCCGACAAGGGCCCCAAAGCTGCACCCCACCGCGGGGGCGTCAACCCATCCATCCGAGGGCGCCCCAATTCCCCTAGCCCCACCTGGGGCTCTTTAACCCATAGGAGCTTGAGGTCCAGATGCTGGCAGTGTTTTTGGCACAAGCTTCTTTCCCAATGTCTGGGGGGCGCAGGAGTGTGGACAGCTGGGCATGCGGGGGGCAGGGGGGAGACGACGGGGGGGGGGGGACGGAGAGGGCCGCTCACCATGCTGAAGTCTAGGAGATCACTGAGCTCCTTGTCCGTGCCCACGGGCGCCATCCTCTGTGGCTGGTTCATTCTCCAGCGGCAACGGGGAGCCAGGGGCCGGGGGTGGGCTCCTCAGGCCTAGAGACAGCCCTGCAGGGTGCCCGCAACGGATGCAAGGAGAGGTGAGGGGTGGAGAAAAGAAGAGCTATGAGTGACAGTGGCCGAGGTGAGCAGATGGGGGAGAGCTCTTTAAGAGCCCCTCTAACTGCTCTGGATCTGGGTCTTCCAAGGCTGCGTCCCTCCCAGACTCTGAGACATGGGGGTGGGGCAGCCAGAATTCAGGGACTGGGGCCCCTAGAGACCCCTCCCCAGAGCCCTCAGGGAGTTTGAACAATGTGGGGGGAGCGCAGAGTACATTCCCTGAACTCCCTCTGCGACCACCAAGGAATCAAGTTGCAAATTTTAAACTGGATGCGGGGTGGAGTGGTCCCTTCCCAGCTTAGCCAGAACCCGCCCCTCTCCCCGCCACCTCTCCCATTTCCACCCACCCTCAGGCTTTCCACTGGCCCCACCCCAGGAAGGGGGAGGGGCGACCCGGCCCCGCCCCAAGGGAAATTTGGTGACACCCCCCCAGCAGCTGTCAGAGCACGTTGAAGGCCCGGTCACCCCCAAATTCAAAGCAAAAGAAATCCACAAGACGGCGAAACTCCCTTCCTGCTCCACAACTAAATAGGGGGGACGCCCCGCGCAGAGACCTACCCGCAAAGCTTCCCACTACACTTAACCTCCTCCCCCCCCATAAAAAACAACCAAATTCTGGAAAAAAAAAAAAACAACACCCTAGATTGTTTTATTGTCACGATGTATCCGGGAATTATTCTTAAGCAACTTTGAAAACATCCCTTGCGGGGGTGGGGGGTCCCAAGACCAGGGTTTCCCCCCACCCCGCATGGTCCCTAGGGGCTCCATTCTAGCATGGGGGGGATCCACCTGCCGGGCCCCATCCCACACCCTGAAAAGACAGGAAGACAGGGTCTCCGTCCCACAGTCAGACAGTGAAGTCCCTCCAGCTTCTCTTCCCCGAGCCCCAGGTGCGGGCGGGGGTCGCGAGCGAAAGGGGGTTCCGAGATCGAGGGAGACCCGACCTCAGAAGCGGAGAAACCCCCGCTTTGTTTGCCAACTGGAGACGAGTGTGAAACGGATGCCCCAGCGCACCCCCTCCCCCGCGAAGCTTTTTCTTTTTTGGAAAGCGTGTGAAACTGACTTTTTTTGAAGAGTACGAAACCGCACTTTTTTGTGGGGTGGCTGAAACCGATTTTAAGGCAGATCTGGGGGGGCTAAACAGGCTTCTCTAGAAGAGCTGAAACACTTCTGGGGTGTCACGAGAACTTTTGGGGGCTCGAAGGGGACTCGAAGGACGTGTGAAGCCACCCTGGGAGCAGAGAAGCAGAAACGTCTTCCTTTGGGGGGGAGGGGTGGGAGGAGGCCCGGGAAACCAATCCCCACCCCACCCCCCGCAGCCGGTGCGGGCGGCGCAGCCCGGGAACCCTTTGAAGCTCGGGGCGCAGCGGCTGCCACCGCGCTGCTCGCCCCGAAGCTGCCGCCCGTGCCCGCGGAGCGCGGAACAGATGGGGCCCCCGGCCCGAGCCCGCAGGCGCGCGGCGCACCTTCCCCGCAGACAAAAGGACGCTCCCTCTCCCTCACTCGCTCCCCTCCAAACTCCGCCGCCGGCCGGGCCCCCGGGGGAAGGGGCGCTCGCGGCCTCCGCGCCGCTGCCCCGCCGCGAAGTTGGGCGGCCCCGCGGCGCCCCCCGCGCCCCCGCCCGGCTCCGCAAACTTTCCCGAAGTGCCGGCCGGCGGGGGCGCGCGGGCACGAGCGCGCACTCCACGTCGCCGGCCCCCTCCAGCGCGCAAAGTTGGAGAACAATGACTCCGGCCGCGCCGCCCCCCGCCCCCCGCCCGCCCCCGCCCCGCGTCCCCGGGTCCCCGCGTCCCGCCGCCGTGCGGGAAGGCCCGGCCCGCCGGACACCAAGCGGCGGACGGTCCCGGCGCGCTCACCTGCTCGGCGTGGCCCGGCCCGCAGCGCACGGGGGGCGGCGGCATGAACGGCCCCCCCGGACAAAGGGGCGTCGCGGCCCCGAAGGGCGCGCGTGGGCGGCGGCGCGTGGCCCGGCTCCCCGCGTGTCCGCCCCGCGGGCCCTACGCGGCCAAGGCGCTGGCGGAGGCGGCGTGCGAGGAGCCCGCGGTGCCCGCCGGCCGCGTCGTTGGGCTCGGTCCGGCCCGCTACGCCCGCGGCCGCCGCCGCTGCCTCATCTTCCTGCGGCGGGAGACATGTTCCGCCCCCCACCCCGCGCCGCGCCCCGCCTCCCGCTCCTGCCAGGCCCCGCCCCGCGCGCGCCCCGCCCCGCCGCCGTCCGCGGATCCCTCCGCCGTTGCCCGCTCGCCCGGCCGCCGCCGCCCGCCCCACGCTTCCGCTGAACGCGGCTGAGGTCCCGCGGAGTCAGGAGCCTGGAGCGGGCGCGCTGGGGTTCCGTCGGCCAACGGCCGGGGTCGAGGGCAGGGACTATCTTCCAGCGCGGAGGCGCACGTGGTCTCAGTGCACTGCCTGACGCAAGCGGGTAGGGCAGTGAGATGGAAAGATAAGGCAGAGCGACCGGGGCCAATCGGAGAGTGCGAAAGCCTGATTGGCGGGGCCCTCGGCCTTTCGTAACTAGGCCCCGCCTCCACCCCGCCCCCTTCGCTCGTCCCAATGAAGGAAGAGGCAGGACTCTCTGAGCTAGAGGCCGCGAGAAGCGGTAGGGGGTGGGGCTTGCAGTTTTATTTTCAGGTTTGCGTGGCCGCCCGCACGGCCGTTTTGGCTCGGTCGTATCTGAGTTCCTAATGCTGGACCCCGGTGCTGGGTGTGGCGAGTGTTTCAGACCCCCCGGGAACGATTCAGACTAATCTTACCTGCCAGGCCACCGATGCCAGCTCTGTTTTAGGGTCAGACAGCCCCACGTGTAACCCGCTCTGTGCTTCTGACTTGCTGGTTGCCTTTGCCTGCCTGAGACTCAGTTTATTGATCCATAAAATGGGATTTGGACCTGAGTTTGGGCAGTACTAAGGCCGGACCAGGGCTTCTGACTCTCAGTGGTCTGAGAGTCCACTTAGATCCCAAGGCCCCACACACACAGCCAGGGGCTCTTCAGCTTTTGGGAACCATAGATCCTACAGAATAAAAATAATAATTAGTATAAATTAAAATAACACAATCTTTCGTGGCCCCCTGTGTCCTCAGAGAGAAAGCTACACTCCCTTCCAGGCTGGGAAGAGGCCACGGGTACCCCTGGCCCACTGGGCTCCGGCCTCAGCGGCCTCCTCCTCCTCCTCACTATTCCAGAACCTGCCATGCTCATTCTCATCTCTGGGCCATTGCCCTGGCTGTGCCCTCTGCCTGGAAGGCTCTTCCACCCCATCTGCAGCCCTGAGTTCCCACAGTTCAGGGCAGCCCTCGGTCCAGGGAGCAGGGCTGAAAGGAAGGAAGAAAAGTGGGGGTCCTGGGGGGAGGGGTGTGGAGAGGACCCCAGGGGCAGGTGGGGAGCTCATGGGGCTCCTAATAAAGCCTCTTCCTGCTACGTCCAAACTGGGCTGACCTTCACCCTGACCCCGTCTGGGCCAGAGCGCCTCCATGTGCCACAGGTCTGGGGAGAGGACTGAGGGTCTTGGGGTCGGGGTTCAAATCCCTCATCCCTCCCAGCATCACTGTGACCTCGGCCAAGTTCTTGCCACTCTCTTGGCCTCAGTTTCCCCATCAGGAGAATGGAAGGGTGATGGGCACAGAGTAGGTGCTGATGGGCACAGAGTAGGTGCTGAGGACATGTGTGTTCATCCTGCGGCCTCTCCCCACTGTAAGACCTAGGTGTCCGAAGTGAGGGTCCCCTCAGCCCACAGTCTTCCCCTGGACCAACCATGACCGCACAAGTCCATGGTCTGCTCTGGCTTCCTCCTAGCCTGAGGGGTTTCTCAAGGACCAGGCTGAGGCTGAGGCCCCTCCGGGACCCCAGCCTCACTCAGGTCGGGCCAGCACCCTCTCCCCCGACAATGCTAAGGTTCTAACTTGCATGGGGCCAGTGTTCCTGGAGTTGACACACCCACTGAAGCAGGGGAATGATCCATTCATGGGCCATGCAAATACTGAGCACAGATAGTGTGCCAAGCTTGGTGCTGGACACTGGCGCACATTGGTGACTGTGACCTGTCCAGTCCCCATCCTCCAAGGCAAGATGAGCCATCAAAGGCTTCCCCCCCAGGGCATCCCCCCAGGGCTTTCCCCCCCAGGGCTTCTCCCCCCAGGGCTTCCCTGGTGGTGCAGTGGTTAAGAATCCGCCTGCCAATGCAGGGGACACAGGTTCGATCCCTGGGCCAGGAAGATCCCACATACCGCGGAGCAACTAAGCCTGTGCACCACAACTACCGAGCCTGCACTCTAGACCCCAAGAGCCGCAACTACTGAGCCCGCGTGCCACAACTACTGAAGCCCACGCACCTAGAGCCCGTGCACCGCAACAAAGAGTAGCCCCCGCTCACTGCAATTAGAGAAAGCCCATGCGCAGCAACAAATTCCTAGCACAGCCAAAAATAAATAAATTAATTAATTTTTTAAAAAGGCTCCTCCCTTTAGTCCCAAATGTGCTCTTTCCATCCATATGTTTGGCTGTCAGGTCCTCACGCCTGAGTGATTAAACCCATTGTACAGATGAGGAAAATGAGGTTTAGAAATCTCCTCCCTGGGACCCAGTCCACCCTGGTGCTCACACCTGCCAGAAGGCCCTCCCGGCGGCACCCACAGGCCACCGTTGTCTTCCCTGGGGAGACCCAGCTTGGGGCTGAGTCACCGGGAGGAGCAGCCCGTGGGGGCCCCACTCGGCCACAAGCTCTGCCCAGCCCCGAGGCCCGGGTGCGCCCTACAGGGCCCTGGCATGGGGACAGGCAGCCAGCAGCTGGTGCCAGGGGCCCCTCGAGGCCAGCCACAGCCCGCCCCCCCCCCCTCCTGACTGCGGCCTTTGTTCTCCTTTGGGTGCCAGCCGGGCAGGCAGGCTGGAGCCAGGGACCTGCCTCCCCACCTGGGGCTGCCTTCCCTCCCCCCAAGCCAAACCTACTGTGCGCTGCCGGGGTTGGGGACCCAGAGGAGGAGGAGGACCCCATTCCTGGTTGAGCAAACTCATGCCAAGGACAGATTCCCACCAGTGAGTGGGGCAGCTGGGGACAGAACATGGGGATGGTGGTGGAAACTTCCAGAAGACAGTAGTTGTGCAGGTCACGGTTGAGCACGGAGAGAAAGCAGTTGGACTTAGGACTTGGGGGCCACCCTGCTGACATCGTGCTCATTTGTCTCCAGAGTGGGCACCTTCTCCTGGGCTGTGAACAAGCCCACCCCCAACACTCTCCCACCCCCACCCAGCCCCTCCCTGCTTTTCTGAAGCCCGGGAGGAAGGGAGGGGCCCTTATCAGTCAAGCCAGACCCCACACACAAACCTAGGTTCATGGTCCCGAGGGAAGCAGGGGGCCGCACTGCCTCTGGAGCTGGGGGCTTGGTAAGCCACCCCCGTGGAGGGGCCTGGCCCCGATTTGTCCACGCTCACCATGACCCCCACCCCAGACATCATCGGGGCTCATTCATTCATTCATTCATTCATTCTCCCTGGATTCTGGGAGAGAGGTCTCTGCAGGGCCTGTTGCTCGGGTCTGGGGCCAAGGGCTCTCGCTGGATACAGGGTGGCGGGCTTCTTACCCTCTGCAGAGGAGGGAGGAGGTGCTGGCCATGGCGGGCATAAAGTGGACGATGAAGCACCACTGCTGGCCACTCCCAAGCCTGCCTTCCCTGGCGCTCACAGCCGTGGGCATAAGGAGGGGACCCCGTCCCTCCACCTGAGCTTGTCCTAGGGAGCCAGAGGGCCAGGAGGGCTGGGCGGGGTGGGTGCCTGGAGCCCCAGCCTCGTCCTCCCCATTGCCGGGGCACAAGGAGGGGCTCTAAACTTGCCCTTCTCTGCAGTGGGTTCCCTGGGGCAGCGACACTTGGATGTGGCCAGAAAGATGAATGATATCAGTGGGTGAAGAATAGGAAGCACTGGGAGTGGGGGCACTGCACAGGTTACTTCAGGAAGCCATGAGGCTGGAGCCCAGACAATTGGAGGGAAGATGAGCGAAGGTCAGGGGCACTGGGTCTCCATGGTGGGGTCACTATGGAGCCTCGTGGGGATCTGAGCAGGAGAGAGAAGTGGTCCCAGTGGTGCCATTTGGAGGCTGCAAGTTCGAAGGGGAGGAGGAAGGATGATCTTTAGGGGAGAGAGGGGCTGGCCGTGGGGTGGTGAGCTGGGTGGGCTGGGGGTACGTTTGAGGGGTAACAGAAGGCTTGCCTGGGGTGGGGGTGAGGAGGCAGCCACCTATGGGCACTGGGTGTGAGGCCTGGGACCTCATTGCCTCAGTAGTGGTGCCCTCCTCTGAGCAGGGCCATCTCAGGGCCAGTGACAGGGATGAATGGGGCACAGGAAGCCCACGTCCCAGTCCCAGCCCTGCCAAGGCCCCAGGGGACAGAGCCCCAGGGGACAGAGCCAGGGCTTGGCCACGAGGGGCTGCACGAATGAATGAATGAGTGCCGCCCCAATTCTGCTCTGAGCCCCAATTCTGCTCTGAGCCCCTACCCTGGATCAAACCCTGAGACCAAGCTGAGCCCCTGGCCCTGGCCCAAGCCCGACCGCACTGAGCCTCTCCCACCCGGGCCCCCCACCTGCCCCCTCCCCCTGCCCTGTGCCCATCCGCCCCGGGGGGCTGGTGCCACCTGTCGAGGGCTGCCCTTCCTCCTCCTGGCCCAGTGCCCACAGCTCCTGACTCAGGGGCCCTGGGGGCCTGTCCCACCACATTCCGGGGCGGCCTGTGTCAACACTGGGCGCCTCCCCCTGGACTGGCCCCCAGGCATTGTTCGGCCCAGTTCTGGGGCGGGGGTGGGGGTGGGCGAGGGGGGCAGGGCAGGGGACCTGCTGCTGCCCATGGCCCCACCCACAGGGTGTCCCCACTGACTTCTGCCTGCGGCGGCATGGGGGTGCTCCTAGCTACCCAGGGCACACTGGGGAGACACCCTTCTCCCCAGTGCCCTGCAGCTCCCCTGAGCTTCATGCGGTGGGAACCACCCATTGCTCAGATGGGCAAACTAAGGCTCTGGCCCCTGCCTAAGGCAGGCCAGCCTCCTATACCTGGTTCACCTGTCCGCCCAAGCTCCTTCACCTGTTCCCTGGTGCCTTCCAGGAACAGGGGGACATCCTGGCTGCCAGCACCTTGCCACACTAAGGGGTGTGGGTTTTACTCAAGGGTGCTGGGGAAAGCCAGGAGGGCAACGTGGTTTCCTTGGGGACACAGGAGCTGAGACTGAAAGGCTGAGGGAGGGTGATCAGGAAGAGGGCACAGCTGGGGCCAGGGCCGGGTGTGGCCTGGGGGATCAAAGTTGTTCCCTGGTGTGCACTGAGGGCCCTGGAGAGCCCTGGCACCGACCCTGGTCCCGGCCACCCTGTCTGGAGCTGGGACCCCTTGCCTGCCCCTCCCCAGCCCCCCGTGAGTTTCCAGGCCTTTGTCCTGGCTGTGCCCTCCTCCCGGGTCACCCTTCCTCTCGCTGTGCCTGGCTCTCTCCTCCTCATCCTTCGGCCCTCAGCTTGGGTGCCACCTCCTCCAGAAAGCCTTCCCAGCCCGCAGGGCAGGCCAGGCCCCCTGCCTGTCTTATAACTCCTGTCACCATTCATCCGTCTTTTTGCCGTTTCTGTCACCCCGTCACTCGCGCCAGATTAAGGGCCCCCGGGTGGGGGCCCAAGCTTCCTTGCTCACTGTCACGCCACGAGGCATGGGGCATCCCAGGTGCTGTGGAGGCCTGGAGGGTGGCAGTGAGGCAGCCGAGGTCCAGCAGGGCTCCTGGTTCCTAGGGACAGGTTTGGGGCCAGACAGGTGGGTGTCCAGGGGAGGACCCGGAGCGTGAGGACTCCTCCCAGCCCCTCAGCCCTGCTCCCCAACAGGTTTGAGTTCAAGTCCCACCCCCACCCCACCCCGAGTCTTGGCTGTATGACCCTGGGCAGGGCTGGACGGGGTCATCTCCGGGCCCCAGGAACTGCTCAGTGGCACTTTCCCTGCAGGTATCATCTCACTGAATCTCACCTCAGCCCTGTGAGGCGGTGACCATACGGCGCCCGTGTTGTTCATGGTAAAACCGAAGCCCAGAGGAATGCAGCCACATGACCAAAGCCACCTGACCAGGCGGCGAACTCAGCAGGGCTCCATGCTCAGGACCATCCAGGGCTCCATGCTCAGGACCATCCGAGGGCAGGGTCCCTGGGTAGGTGCTTACAAGGGGCAAGTCAATGGGGTCACCCATCAACATGATGCAGGTTTTCTGCCCAGCATCTCCTGCAATCTTTCCACCTGGCCCCTACTTGTCCTGTGCAGCCAGCAGGGAGCGTGTGTGGGGTGAGATCTGTTGACTCAGCTGAGCTCCCTGTGCTCCCAGGATTGGAGGAAACTCTGAAAAGGCTGGCCTCCCATCTCCCCCCACCTCCTTACCTTCTTTGGGGGTGGAAAAGGCAGACAAGCCAGAGGTATAAAGGGACAAACATCTTCAAATGTGACTCCATAAATATGCTTCTGAGTTGTAACAAACCGACAGGTGAGGTTAGATGAGGTGGGACATCTGGGGAGAAAATATTTTCCACACGGTAAGAGAATAAGGATTTGGGTCCTTCGTATACAAAGAGTTCCTACAAATCAATAAGAAAACAACCAAACTGAAAACTGTGCAAAGAAAGGAACAATTCATTCACACATGAAGACACACAAATGGCCACTGGAGAGACAGAGAAAAAGAAGCTTAGTCACTCATGACTGAAAAAAGTGTAAACAAATACGCAAATAAGAAACCACTTTGGGCTTCCCTGGTGGCGCAGTGGTTGAGAGTCCGCCTGCCGATGCAGGGGACGCGGGTTCGTGCCCCGGTCCGGGAAGATCCCACATGCCGTGGAGTGGCTGGGCCTGTGAGCCATGGCCGCTGAGCCTGCGCTCCGCAACGGGAGAGGCCACAACAGTGAGAGACCCGCCCGCGTACCGCAAAAAAAAAAAAAAAAAAAAAAAAAAAAACCCAGAAGCTCTGAATCCCTTTGAACTCCCTCCAATTCCAGCCCTAACACTCAGGAATCTAATAAAAATGAGGGTGTTCATTAGAACAAGGTTTGTGGCAGCTAACACTCAGAAGCAACCCAACAACCCGTGCGGGCAACCGGGGATGCGTGAGAAAATTCCAATGTGGCTGAACAAGGAAAACCATCCTGCCTGACAGCAGAGGGAGTTTGCACACCTGTCCTGAGCCAGAAGGACATCCGAGGTGGACTGTTCAGACAAAATACAAGTTCAAGACCCATGGTGCCATTTTGAGAGTAAAGTTTTTGCGACGCAAAAAAGTGTGTATTGAAGAAATACAGGCGGAGGAAATGCCCCAAGGGTTCCGCGGTTCCTCTGGGTGCGGGGTGGAGGGGGAACTTTCAGTTCTTACTTTATATTTATATTCAAGAGGTGGGATGAGCTGAGAGGTTGGATTGTATTTCTGTGTGAGTGTGTGTGTTCTGGTATTTTTTAACTTAAAAGAAAGTTTCATTTTCAACTCATGGCTGAAGTTGGGTCTCTGAAGAGCCATGGGATGGGGTGGGGTGGGTTTCCACTTGGGGGATCCCTGACCCCCTCGGGGACCAGGCTCATTGGGCATTCCCTGGAAGGAGCAGGCTTCCAGCTGCCCCGGGGTCCTTGGGGGGTAAAGCCAGGGAGGTGCCCCAGGGAGGCCCCCCCACAAAGGGCGACCTTGAGACTACGCCAAGTACAGGGAGCACTGAGGAGAGAGTCCAGCGTGGGGTACTTCCCTACTCGGGGCCCAAGTTCTCACCAGGTAAAGCGGACTGGTGAGCACGCCACCCACCAGGGGAGAGGCTGGGCTGCCTGGTCTCCGGGCAGGTGCTAGGGGAGCGCGGAGGGAGGGCCCCCTTCCCCGAGGGCAGGGACGGCCCCAAGCACTGCCCAGAGGAACTGGGTAATGCGGGGTGACGGAGCATCCCCTCTGAAGGTCCCTGTCTCAGTTTCCCCCTTTGCATGGAGCCTGGAGAGTGGAGGTCCTACCTCAGACCCTCGGAACCACCCAGCTCTTGGTTTCTCTGGCTTGACCTCCCCATCACCCTGCTGTCTGGGTGGGGCCTGGCCCCTCACTGCTCCTTGGCTTCCTCCCACCGCCAGCTGGCCCCAGGCGGCCCATGACTTCTCTGTGCCTCACTTATAAGGTCTGCAGAATGGGCACAGAGAAGAACGAGAAATTCACCCACCAGACCAACCAGCTCCTAATTCCTTCCCTGGCTGGGGCCTGGCTGTGTCAGGCTGGACAATGACACCTCCCAGCCAGGGCTGGGGTCCCGGCAGGCCTCAGTGGGGGGCGATCCGGAGAAGGAGCAAACTGGGGGCAGAAGCACCGACTGTGCCCTCTGACCCGGCCTCCCTCCAGCCCCTGCAGCAACACTGGCTTCCTCTTCCCTGCTCCTTGGACACCACGCCTCATTCTGACCTCAGGGCCCTTGCACGGCTGGGCCCTTGCAAGGCTGGGCCCTTGGCCGGGAGCACCTCTCTCCCTCACTCTCCAGCCTATTATGCTGGCTTTTCACCTCGCCCCTCGCCCCACCAATGCCCAGGACTGTCTGATTTGCTTGCCCAGTGCCCCCATCCCAGTTCCTGCAGGGCAGCCCCCAGGCCTGCGCCTGGCACACGGTGGGCACCCACTGGGTGGAGAGGCTGGGGAGGATGGTGGTCCCCATTTCACAGGTGACAAAACCAAGGCTCAGAGGGAGAGGCCTGAGGTCAGGCAGAGAGAGGCACTTAGAAGCCCCCGCACAGGCAAAGGCATTTCCTCCCTCTCAGGGGGCTGCGGGGTCCTGGGGCAGCTGGTGGGGCGCCTAACGGGCCTGCTTGTGTGGCAGCAGCAGCTGGGGCTCTTGGGGCCCAACCCCCACCCGGAGTGCAGGAGGGAGGGCGGGAGGGGGGGAGGGGAAGGCAGCAGCTGGTGGCTGGCCCTGCGCCAGCTTGGGGCTCTGCGGGGAGGGGCTGCACGGGGACTGTGTCTCTCTCTCTCTCTCTTTCGGTCTCTGTTTCTTTTTATCTCTCTCTCTGCCCGTCCCCCTCTGTCTCTCTGGGTCTCTGTTTCTTTGTCTCTGTCTCTGTCTCCCCTCTCTCGCTCTCTGCCTCCTCCGTCGGGGCTGGGGGCGGGGCTGGCCCCATTTCAGAGCATTAGAATCCCCCCTTCACTTAGACCCGCCTGCATGACTCCATGAACTGAAGGACACCCGGGCCTCTGTACCCTCACTGTGGTCTCTATCCCTCCCCAGATGGGGAGCCTGGGACACACCTCTCATGGGCTGGGGGACCCCGAGAAAGTCTC
This sequence comes from Leucopleurus acutus, assembly GCF_964270905.1. Classification (NCBI taxonomy): domain Eukaryota; kingdom Metazoa; phylum Chordata; class Mammalia; order Artiodactyla; family Delphinidae; genus Leucopleurus; species Leucopleurus acutus. Next base: position 2,060,763 of record NC_139145.1, on the reverse strand, counting down.
CCACCTGTAGAGTGTTTGTGGGCACCCTCTCTGGGCCAGGGCACGGGGGTGGGGGTGGGGGTGGGTCACAGCCAGCCTGGGAAGAAACAGTCACCAAGGAGCCACGTTATAGGCATCTAAACCTGTCGGGGGTCCGAGCTGGGTGGCCCGAGAGGGCCCCGGGGAGAGGATACAGAGGCCAGGAGCGATCCTGGTGGGGGCCCCAGCCTATGCAAAAGCCCTGAGGCCTGGGGCCACCCTCAGCCAAGTTCCTGGGTCCCCACCCCCAGGTCTCACAGCAAGCTGAGCTGGCTGACCCTGCCCACTGTGTCCGTACCCACCCCCCCGGCCCCCCAGGGTGTGCAAGCAGCAAGGAGGACACTGCAGAGGCAGGGAGCTGGGTGACCCTCCCCCCCAGGACCCTTACCACCCCGGCCACATCCCCCCACCTCTGCCAGCACCTCCCTGACAATAGAATCCATCCAGGCAGAAATATCCTCTGGGGGCTGTGGCTTAATCACCCCCTGATTTGCATTTTTGCATATTAATGCAGGCAGAGCTGCTAATTTTGCCGCATTATGTTAAAGGTGCAGAAACTCTGGAACTGCTGAGGGGTGAGGAAGGGGCATTCCTCACTGGGCGGGGGTGGGGGGTGGGGGTGGGGGGGGGGCGGCGGGCTGGGTCTCTGGGGACAGGATCCCTGACCCTCGGGTCACAGGGACCATGTCCCCGAGGTGTCTCCGGGTCTCTGCTCCTGAAACTGCGGCATCAACCCTGGCGGGAATGGGGATTCTGGAATTTTCTGCAGGCGGCTCCATCCTGAGCATCCCATAATGGGAAAGTTGAGAATTTAGGATCAGACTGCCTTAAAACCTGCGGATTCTCTCATAGACCCTGGATGCAGCAGTCATCCCCACTTCCTGCGTTCAGGCCAGAAGCCCCGCCCCCACCCCCACTCCCTGCAGCCCCCGTGGTGGGTGCGGTGCGCCCCACAGTTGGCCCCAGGCTCCCTCAACCCAGGCTCAGGACGCCTTCCAGCTCCCACTTGCCCACCTCGGGTTCTTAGCACATGCAGTCCCCTCCCTCCCCGCGCCGGGTGTGCTCCTCCTTTCCCTACAAGGTCACCTCTTGAGCGGGCTTCTGAGCCACCCTGCCCACGCATGTGTCCAGCCCTGTCACCTCCAGGTCCCCATCACGAAGCTGGGAAACCGAGGCACAGAGCGACAAGGCCGCGTGCTCGGGGTCACACAGGGTCTTCCCAAGACCTCTCCCCTCCCAGGGGCCGCGGGGGCGGGGGCTGGACCCTGGGGACTCGGGGTCCTGGGGTTCAGGCCCGAGGTGAGCACTTGGGCGCGTGCTGCCACCTGGTGGCGCCCCGAGGTGGGGCTGCCGGTTTTCCTCCGGCATCGGAGCCCTCACCCTATGGAGACCACCGCGCGCTGGGGGACCCCGGGAAGCCCCAGGGTGCGGGGATACCGAGCCGGGCCAGACTCCCCGGACCCGGGCGCGCGGACGCCAATGGGCGGGATGGAGAGGCTTCAATGGTGAGAAAAGAAATGGGGGCCCGACCCGGCTGCCCTGTCCTGACCCTGTCCAGACCCCTCCCGCCCTGCTTCTCCAAACCTTCCCGTCCCATTCTCACCCTAAGCTGACCACTTTACGCCCACGCTGACTCCCGGCCTGACCCGGTGGCGCTGGGGTCTGGGGTCTTCCGGTCTGGACCCTCCTCTGCGCTACCCGGGACAAACGCGCTGCCGGGCCCGGGCCGCGGCCATTTTCCACTAGGGGGCGCCCGCCGCCCAGAAACCCGCGGGGCGCCTGCTGTGAGCGGCCACCATCTGCGCACGAGCGTGCCCTGTGCCCGTGGGTTCTGAGTGCTGGCGGCGTTGCGACTCGCGCAGGTAAGTCCACGCATGCCCGGGCGGGTCCTCGCACGTGCGAGTACGCTGTGCTCGCGTGTACGCAGCTCTCAGCTGTGCTCACGCGCTCGGTCCTGCTTGCACGCTGGCGTGTCTACGTTGACGTGGGTGCCCACATGGGCTGCAACAGCTCGTTTGGGTATAGAGTGCTCAGCTGTGTTCACATCTGTACGTGTGCCCTGGCGTGTCCATGCACATGCACGCACATTTGTGTTCGCACCCGTGAGGCGTGTTTATGTTTTTTCATGCGTGTGCACACGTGCTGGCCATTCCCAGACGTCCACGTTTCCTTTGTGCCTTGATCTGTCCGTCTGCCCTCCGGCATGGTCACACGTGTAAGTCTCCACGTGCTGCCTGGCATATCCGCATGTCCTGGCAAACACGTGTCCACATATTCTGGCATGTTTATTGCGTGTTCGCACATGTGCACTGTGATGGGGCACATGAACGTGTGCTCAGGCATGCTCATGTGTATATCTGTGTACACACCTGTGCTTACTCAAAGCCACAGCCCACACTCGGCCCCCCCCCTCGGAGACCCTGGTCCCAGCAGGACCCCCTCCTACCAATTCAGCTGCCTGACTACCGTGAAGCCATCCTCGTCCTCCCCGAGGTCCTGACGCCCATCCCGCTCCCTCCCTGCTCTCTCTATGGCCTACCCTCAGTCTCCTCCCATCGGTGGCCACAGGCTCCATGTCACCTGCTCCAAACTCCCAGCTCCTGCACAGGGAGCTTCTGGCCGAGTTGACATCTAAGCCTTTGCTGTGGCTTTTGGCCCAGACCTCCCCAGGACTCTGCTGGCATGTCCCCCGCTTGGCGTCACCTCTGGCCAGCACTGGCCCCCACAAGGTCCCCCACCCCATTTCTTTCCTTTGTTGCCCAGGTCTTGGTGTCGGCTGTTGCCTCTCCCCCATGATGACCTGTGCTCTGTGAAGTCACCCCTCATGTCCAACACCCCATGGGCACCTACCTGAGAAACAGCTCAGAGGCCCGACTGTCTGAAGGGCATGCCCAGCAGTCCCCATGATTATGGGAAATCTATGCCCGGCTCTGACAACCAGCCACAGTCCGCCAGCCTCGGAGAAGTGCCACCATCAGGGAGCCTGCCTGATACCCCAGCCTCCCACCCCTTCCTCTCCACTCACACCACTCTTCCTTACTGTTCCCTCTCCACCCCTCAAACTCCTATTCATCCTGTGGGGCCCTGTGCCATTGGCCCCTCTTCTAGGATGCCTCGCCTGGTCTCTTGGGCGTGCACGGATGAGAGGCCACCATGGAGGCAGGCTGACCCCGGGTGGTCCAAGCCCAGTGTGCACACAGAAGGCCATCAGTGGTGCATCAAAGGTGGACTACAGGGAGGGCGAATGCCGGTTCCCGGGCCACCCCGCAGCTGTTGGTAGAGCTGACATGCTGCCCAGGAGGCTCTGATGTGCGCCCCTCCCTCCGTGCCTCTGTCCTTCCCTCTGTCTGTCCATCCCCTCCCTCTATCCCTACCTCCCTCTCCTCCCTCTCTCTGTCCCTCTGTCACCCCCGGCCTGGCCACCCCCGCCCAGTCCCCAGGGGGCATCTCCTTGGCAACGGTGGCCATAGGGTCAGGGGCTCCATCAGTCTCCTCTCACCCCGGCAGCCCCGACCCTGGACCTGGACAGTGACCAGGAAGTGGGGTCAGGCCTGGAGCGTGGGGTGGGGGGATGCTGCAGGGTTAGGACGGGGGTCCCTCAGCCAGGGTGGGGGTGGCAAGGTGTGGAGGGGGAGAGAGGGTTCCTGGGGGTAGGGTCAGCAGGGTCAGAGATCAAGCAAGCCCTGGGCACACAGTGACTCCAAGTCAGGTCCAGGCCTGTTCTTCCGAGCACTCACGACATGTGACCCGCTCCACAGCCCAATTTACGGCTGACAACAAGGCCGCCTGGCCGGGCACTGGTCAGAGCTGGCCCTGGAAACCAGGGCTGTGTCCACAGCACTCCAGGCAAGTCCACATTCCAGCTCCTGAGCCGGCTGCCATCACCGCTTCTGGAAGATTCCACTGTCAGCGCTTCTAGATTATTCCACCACACTGCTTCTAGAATATTCCATTACTGCTACTGCAGGCCACCATTACTGCTTCTAGAATATTCCCCATCACCACTTCTAGAAGATTCCACTGTCACCGCTGCTAGACTATTCCACCATCACTGCTTCTAGAATATTCTTCCATCACTGCTTCTGAAGAGTTTACCCCCAGGGGCCTTTAGGTTTTTCCCTTTCCGGGCAGGGGAAGGTCCCCAAACACACCAGGAGGAATTGGCTGTCTCCCTTCTTCAGCTGTGGGGGGCACAGCTCCGCAGAGCAGGGCAGAGGGGTTGGGGCCACAGGGGGCCCGGTGGCAGGTCGATGAGCCTGGCCTGTGAGGACATTGATTGCTAAGTGCGTTTGTATAGATCCTGAGACAGGTAGCCCTGGCCCGAGGGGACGGGAGGCAGGGCCAAGGGAGCCTCGGGGGATCTTGGGGGGGCTGAGTGGGGACACTGTGGCTGGGGGCGCAGCAGAGCACAGAAGATACCTCAGCCTCACTTTCCCCATCGGGGAGGTGCAGATGTGGAGGCAGTTTGCAGTGGGCCTCCCGGGCCCCCTTTTCCAGAGGATGCACCTCCAGCTCAGAGAGGTCAGGCTGCTGGCCCAGGACCACACAGCCTGGGGGTGGGGGCCCGCAACGCGCTGTGCTGACGCAAAAGCCTTTCTTTACCCAGGGCCTTCCCACCCTGCGGCAGGTACCGCAGGTACGGGGGGGGGGGGCAGCTGGGGACCCCCTCCCCGCCTGCCGGGCGGGGCCGCTGGCCCTTTAAGAGCCTCGTTTTGGCGCGGCCTCGGGTTATCGATCGCAACCTTGGAAACACGATTAGATTATATGGGCTGGGAACAGCCGCCTGGCAGGGGCCGCCCTGGGACTGCAGGCTTCTTGTAAACGGCTCCCCGAAGGGCACTGGGGCTGGGTCTCGGGCCCGGACGCTGGGGGCTTCCCGGGTGCGGGAGGCCCTGTGTTCCCGGGAGGGACGAAGGGGTGGATGACCGGTGCCCCCATCTTGTATGTTTGGAAACTGGGGCGCACAGAGGGGTGTGCCGTTGTCCAGCCACATATATTGAGCGCCTCATGTGCGGGGAGCGTGAATCCAACAGTCACTATATAGAAAAACATAATCAATTGGTATTATTACCATCAATAATAAATAACTGCGGCTTGTGCTGTCCCGCTGTCCTGCGAAGGCTTTACACGCGTCCTCTCGCATCACTGCAACAATTGGTGTGGGTTGGGGGAGCCCATGATCGCATTTTACAGACGGAGAAACCGAGGCCTGAGCTCTCGCAAGCCCGAGGGGCTGAGCCAGAACGCGCAGCCCGCGGCTCATTCCTGGGGCGCCTCCCTGGCGGGTCACTTGGAAAGGGTCGGGAAGGGACCGGTTTGGGGGACAAGCCCTTCCATCAACCCTACCCCGTGTTGCACCTGCAAGGGCCTCTGGTTAGTGCTTGAGCGTGGTGGGCAGGACTGAAAGCAGACTTACCCCCCACTGTGGGCGGAGGAGGCGGCCAGTGGGGAGGACAGCGTGGGGAGGACTAACGGGCCTCCGCGCCTGTGCGGGGCTGGGGCGCCCCCTCCACCACCAACTTCTGAAGCTTGGGGAGAAAGCTACACTCACCCGAGGCCTGCCCACGTGCGTGGACCGGGCCGCGCAGGCAGCGCGCAGGACCTGCCTGGCTCATACACTCCTCTGTAGGTTGGGGAGTGGGTGGGAGGGGCACGCCAGAGCACATGCGGACTTCCTTGACCACCTACTGTGTGCGCATGCGGGACCCTGCCGGCCCTCACGTGAGCACACCTGCCAGGATACGCAGCGAGAGCTGATTCCTACGTCCACCCACGCTCACCCCGGAGGCTCCCTGAGGCCCACTTCCAAATGCTCCCACAGTGAACGTTTGTCGATTGGCTAAACAATAGTGCTTAGCAGTAATGGTAATAGCAGTAAATTAAATCCAAAAGGCTTAGGCTGGATGTCGCCTCTTGCTTACCCTCCCAGCCTCATCATCCCGCAAACCTCTATCATCCAATCATTCCCAACATCTATTGAGTGCAGACTGTATGCTCCAGCTACCGCCTTCGTCCCCTCAACAGCCCTGTGAGGCAGGAAATATGACCCATCTGATCTACAAAGGAGGAAACAGGGTCAGGGAGGTGGTGGGGCTTTATTGCAGAGCCCAGAAGATGAGTTCTAAACCCAGATCCATCTCTGCCTGACCCTCGGGTGATCTCTGAGGAAAGGGGCTTGATCGTGTATTTCTGAGGTTCTGAATGTGGGGAAACTGAGGCCCAGAGCCAGGGAGGCAGTTTAGACAAAAGTGGGGACCAGCCAGGTTTGGGCCCAAACCACACAGTGTGACCTTGAGAGCTTCACCAGGGACGGCACACAGGGAAGGGGCCTGGCCGTTGGAGGGGGGGTCTGAGTAGAGGGAGGTCCCGGGAGGGGAGCACGCCCACAGGCGATCCCAGACCAGCCAGCCAGAAGGGCCCTACACACAACGGGAGCTTAATAGATGCACCGTGAAGGCCCAGAGGGGACCATGGGAGGGGCTGCCTGGGGGCTGGGCAACGGGAGGGCTGGGGAGGAGGGATCCACCCATGTCCTCCCAGAGTCTTCCCTGCACACCCCAGCACAGGGCTCCCCCAGGGGCCCGCCGTGTGCCCTTTTATAGCCCTCCATCTCTCTACATCCCTCTGTCTCTCCCTGTCCCTTTGTCTCCCTGTCCCTCTGTCTCTGTGACCCTCTGTCTCTCCCTATCTCGCTGTCTCTCTCCACCCCTCTCTCTCCATCTCTGTCTCTGGGCTCTGCTGCAGTCACATGTCTCCCCACCTCTTAGCTCTGGCTCACCCCCTCCCAGAAGCCACTGGCCATGGCCTTGCTGGGTGCCCCAGCCCTGAGCCCCCAGCCATCAAGAGCCTTGTGGGGGAGGCGGGAGAGGCTGGCCCAGGAGCTCAGGGCCGCGAAGACTTGAGAAGCTCCACGGACGCCCCCGCCCCTCCTAGAGCAGAGTCTGAGGCCACTGGGCTGTGTGGCCTTGGCAGGGCCCCTGCCCCCGCTGGACAATGTTACCCCACTGTAGACCCCCAAAGGGCTGGGTGTCCAGGCAGTGGAGAGGAGACACGCAGGGCCCCACCCCTCCCCCTGGCTCAGCCCTCACCTTTACGCAGGCTGGGAGAATCTGTTTTGGGCTCTGTCCCTGAGCCTGGGGCCCCCGAAGGGCCAGGCGCCCGTGGTGAGCGGACACTGCGTGGAGGGAGAGGAGAGAAGAAATGAACCCAGCAGTCCTTCAGATCTGACCCCCTCCCGCAGGGACCTCCCCTCACATCCTGCTGGGGAAACGGAGGCAGCAGCAGGACAAGGGTGCCAGAGGAGGGCCGATGCCCCAATGCTGGGCGTCCGTCCCCCTTGCTGCCTCCAGGCCTGGCTTTGGAGCATCCCCACCCCATAGATCCGTCTAGATCCACCCCGAGGGGCTGCAGGCTGAGGTGAGCAGGGTGGCCTGGGCCCAGAGGGGAGACAGCCTTCCAGACGGAGGGAACAGCAGGACGCAGGAGGTTCTGTGGGCCATGGGGAGGTCTGGGGTCTTTTTCTGGAGTGCACTGGGGAGCCGCAGGAGGCATTAGAGTGATACGCGGATGAGGAACGAGTCATGCTTTGAACCAGGCCTCCTGGCCGCTGGGAGGGAAGGGACGTTGGGGGCAGGCGGGGAGGCTGGGTCGAGGCTGCTCCAAGGACACGTGGACACCTGAGCTAGGGTGGGGATGGGGCAACGGGCCAGGTTTGCCTTCCTGCCCAGCCCCAGAGACACAGAGAGAAGCAGGGTGACCAGGGAGGGGCCCAGGGCCAGGAAGGGGTGCAGGGCAGTGGCCGTGGCCCTGCAGGTCCCTCCGAAGCAGTAATTAAGGGCTCCCGGCATCCCCGCGGCGTGATGTATGTGTGCCTTAACTAATCATTTATTAGGTCACTGATGGTTCGTCAATATTAATTCATTTATTTAAACAACTCGGCTCCATAATGAAGATGTTGCCTGAGAGGGGACGCCAGTGGGAGGCAGGGCCAGGGTTGCAGACAAGGGGCTCAGGCTCAGGTCTGGGGGTCTCCAGGGCACCCGGAGCCAATGTCCGGGTGCAACAACCCAGCGGGTCAGGGTTACACCAACACTCCTGGGCCGACGGGGAGACTGAGGCCAGAGCAGGAAGTGAGATCCCTGGAGGCCCCGGAGCGATCGGGGAGGGTGGTGAGAACTCAGACTGACCCCTCTGGACACTCCACCGCTCACCAGCCCTCTTCCTGCTGCCTTGCTTCTGGAAAGCAAACACCAGCCCAGCCAGCTGGCCACGGGCTAAAATGCTCAAGCATGGCTTTCTCCTTACGCACGCTGTGCCCTCTGCCTGGTGCATCCTTCCCAGACTCCCTGCCTGCTGGCGGACTTCGACTTGTCAGGGGAACATTCAAGAACAAAAATCAGATCACATCCCTCCTCTGTGCAAGAGCCATCTGTGGCTCCCCAGTGCCCTGTGGAGAAAATCCAAACTCATCTGTCCCTGCTGACCTCCCTGACCCTCCCACCCCAAGGGGCCTCCTTCACGTCTCTAACACCCGTGACTCTGTCCTGGTGATTTGTTTGTCCTCTGTTTTCCCTGCCAGCCTCACCTGGCTGAGGGAAGGGACCCTGTCTGTCCCAGAGTGTGGGTGACACTCAGCAAATGCCCCCCCAACAGCAGACACTTTGGGGGCCAGAGTCTTGGCCCCGTGGCCCCTGTAATTTCAGCATAGCTGCAGCTGCCTCTTCCCAGCGAGACTGAGGCCTCCTATGTGCTTCTGGAGGGACTGGAGGCGAGGGGCAATATCCCTCCATGACCTGATGGATAAGTGCCCGTCATTTGTCCTTGACAGTGACCATTCTGGGGTGTGTCCTTCGAGATCTTTCCTGGGTGGGCTCCTGGATAACCACCCTCACTCAGCCCTGGTCTTGGGCTCAGCTTTTGGGGAACCCATGACTGGAGTTTCTGAGGTCCAGGAACAGAAAATACACATCGTGAAGCTCTCCCACTTCCTTACTCCAGATCCTGCCTTTTTTTTTTTTTTCCCCTGGCTGCGCCGTGCAGCTTATGATATCTTAGTTCCCCGACCAGGGATTGAACCCGGGCCCTAGGCAGTGAGAGAGTGAAGCCCTAACCCCTGGACAGCCAGGGAAGCCCCCAGATTCTGCCATTAAAAAAAAAAAAACAACTCTAGGGCTCGCCTTGGCAGCACATATACTGAAATTGGAACGATACAGAGAAGATTAGCATGGCCCCTGCGCGAGGATGACACGCAAATTTGTGAAGCGTTCCATAGTTTTTCCTTCTCAAACTCTTCCGAAATATAGCAAAGGGAGGAACACTCCCAAACTCATTCTACGAGGCCACCATCCCCCTGATACCAAAACCAGACAAGGATGTCACAAAGAAAGAAAACTACAGGCCAATATCACTGATGAACATAGATGCAAAAATCCTCAACAAAATACTAGCAAACAGAATCCAACAGCACATTAAAAGGATCATACACCATGATCAAGTGGGGTTTATTCCAGGAATTCAAGGATTCTTCAATATACGCAAATCAATCAACGTGATACACCATATTAACAAATTGAAGGAGAAAAACCATCTGGTCATCTCAATAGATGCAGAGAAAGCTTTCAACAAAATTCAACACCCATTTATGATAAAAAGTAGAAAGTAGGCATAGAGGGAACTTTCCTCAACATAATAAAGACCATATATGACAAACTCACAGCCAACATCGTCCTCAATGGTGAAAAACTGAAAGTATTTCCACTAAGATCAGGAACAAGACAAGGTTGCCCACTCTCACCACTCTTATTCAACATAGTTTTGGAAGTTTTAGCCACAGCAATCAGATAAGAAAAGGAAATAAAAGGAATCCAAATCAGAAAAGAAGTAAAGCTGTCACTGTTTGCAGATGACATGATACTGTACATAAAGAATCCTAAAGATGCTACCAGAAAACTGCTAGAGCTAATCAATGAATTTGGTAAAGTAGCAGGATACAAAATTAATGCACAGAAATCTCTGGCATTCCTATACACTAATGATGAGAAATCTGAAAGTGAAATCGAGAAAACACTCCCATTTACCATTGCAACAAAAAGAATAAAATATCTAGGAATAAACCTACCTAAGGAGACAAAAGACCTGTATGCAGAAAATTATAAGACACTGATGAAAGAAATTAAAGATGATACAAATAGATGGAGAGATATACCATGTTCTTGGATTGGAAGAATCAACACTGTGAAAATGACTATACTACCCAAAGCAATCTACAGATTCAATGCAATCCCTATCAAACTACCACTGGCATTTTTCAGAGAACTAGAACAAAAAATTTCACAATTTGTATGGAAACACAAAATACCCCGAATAGCCAAAGCAATCTTGAGAATGAGCTGGAGGAATCAGGTTCCCTGACTTCAGACTATACTACAAAGCTATAGTAATCAAGACAGTATGGTACTGGCACAAAAACAGAAATATAGATCAATGGAACAGGATAGAAAGCCCAGAGATAAACCCACGCACATATGGTCACCTTATCTTTGATAAAGGAGGCAGGAATGTACAGTGGAGAAAGGACAGCCTCTTTAATAAGTGGTGCTGGGAAAACTGGACAGGTACATGTAAAAGTATGAAATTAGATCACTCCCTAACACCATACACAAAAATAAGCTCAAAATGGATTAAAGACCTAAATGTAAGGCCAGAAACTATCAAACTCTTAGAGGAAAACGTAGGCAGAACACTCTATGACATAAATCATAGCAAAATCCTTTTTGACCCACCTCCTAGAGAAATGGAAATAAAAATAAACAAATGGGACCTAATGAAACTTCAAAGCTTTTGCACAGCAAAGGAAACCATAAACAAGACCAAAAGACATCCCTCAGAATGGGAGAAAATATTTGCAAATGAAGCAACTGACAAAGGATTAATCTCCAAAATTTACAAGCAGCTCATGCAGCTTAATAACAACAACAAAAAAAAAACCCAATCCATAAATGCGCAGAAGACCTAAATAGACATTTCTCCAAAGAAGATATACAGACTGCCAACAAACACATGAAAGAATGCTCAACAGCATTAATCATTAGAGAAATGCAAATCAAAACTACAATGAGATATCATCTCACACCAGTCAGAATGGCCATCATCAAAAAATCTAGAAACAATAAATGCTGGACAGGGTGTGGAGAAAAGGGAACCCTCTTGCACTGTTGGTGGGAATGTAAATTGGTACAGCCACTATGGAGAACAGTATGGAGGTTCCTTAAAAAACTACAAATAGAACTACCATAGGACCCAGCAATCCCACTACTGGGCATATACCCTGAGAAAACCATAATTCAAGAAGAGTCATGTACCAAAATGTTCATTGCAGCTCTATTTACAATAGCCCGGAGATGGAAACAACCTAAGTGCCCATCATCGGATGAATGGATAAAGAAGATGTGGCACATATATACAATGGAATATTACTCAGCCATAAAAAGAAACGAAATTGAGCTATTTGTAATGAGGTGTATGGACCTAGAGTCTGTCATACAGAGTGAAGTAAGTCAGAAAGAGAAAGACAAATACCATATGTTAACACATATATATGGAATCAAAGAAAAAAAAATGTCATGAAGGACCTAGGGGTAAGACAGGAATAAAGACACAGACCTACTGGAGAACGGACTTGAGGATATGGGGAGGGGGAAGGGTGAGCTGTGACAAAGCGAGAGAGAGGCATGGACATATATATACTACCAAACGTAAGGCAGATAGCTAGTGGGAAGCAGCCGCATAGCACAGGGAGATCAGCTCGGTGTTTTGTGACCGCCTGGAGGGGTTGGATAGGGAGGGTGAGAGGGAGGGAGATGCAAGAGGGAAGAAATATGGGAACATATGTATATGTATAACTGATTCACTTTGTTATAAAGCAGAAACTAACACACCATTGTAAAGCAATTATACTCCAATAAAGATGTAAAAAAGAAATCTAAATCAAGATAGATTTAAAACATTCATTTAAGGGGCTTCCCTAGTGGCACCGTGGTTGAGAGTCCGCCTGCCGATGCAGGGGACACGGGTTCGTGCCCTGGTCTGGGAAGATCCCACATGCCACGGAGCGCCTGGGCCCGTGAGCCGTGGCTGCTGAGTCTGCGTGTCCGGAGCCTGTGCTCCGCAACGGGAGAGGCCACAGGAGTGAGAGGCCCGCGTACCGCAAAAAAAAACCCCAAAAAAACCACAAAACAAACAAACAAAAAACATTCATTTAATAAATGAGCCTATGGACGCCACAGAGACTAAATTAGTCACATCACTGCATTCCACTGCTTCATCTGCCTCTGCGGTTTACTGAGGATCTAAGCTTAAACTTTGTTACGACTTGAATGCTTATACATTGTTTTAATATTTTCACCACTACTGACTATCCATAGATGTTATTACACCTGCCATTCTTCATTGCTCCGTTTGTTATTCAAAGAAGTGAAAGCTATTTTCCATCAAATTTCCACTGAAATGGGTTACTAATAAATGTAAGAAAAGTATGAACAAAAATAGGTGCACCAAAGTAAAACAAATGAAATAAGTTTTTATTTTTAAAAAAATCTAAAAATAAGGGTAGTCATTGAAATCTGCCTGGAGATGGCAGAGACGCAGGAATGAGGGTTGGAAGAAAAGTGTAAAGGGACACAAACTCCATGGCACCAGGGGTACCGCTCATCCTAGACGCTGGGATTCCAGGATCTCGGAGTTCTGGGACATGGAAATTTGGGCATTTCAGGATGTCAGGATTCTGAGATTTTCGGGGTTTGCTGCTTTATTCTCCTTCAGGGAGGCAAAGCGTCTACGGAGGGAGGTGGGCGCCTCTCCCCTGAGGAATGTCTAGGTCCCTGCTGGCCTGGGGCCAATTTTGTTCCCTCCTCCTCTCCCAAGACCCTTGCTGACTTCTTTGGCCAGCAGGTCCCAAGTCTGTCATGGACACAGTCATTGTCCCCCTTGTCCAGAAGGGGACACTGAGGCACCGTGTGGCTGTGTTACACGCAGGCAAATGTCAAAGCCAGGATTCAGACTCCTGGTCTCCATCTCTCCCACCCAAGACACTTCTTTCTTTTCTTTTCTTTTTTTGGCCACATGGCTTGTTTGATCCCACTGTTTGACCAGGGATCGAACTGGGCTCTCGGCAGTGAAAATGCCGAGGCCTAACCACTGGACCACCAGGGAAGTCCCTCACCCGAGCCATTTCTACCAGTCATCCAACCAGGGCCCTCTCCTGCTCTACAACCTGCCAGGGCTCCCCACTGCCCACTGCCCACAGGGTCATGGCCCCGGGGCCAGGGTCTCGAGGCCCACACCCTCCTTGCCCTGGTACCCTCAGTCACCCCTCTGCCTGTTGCTCACTCTGAAGGCTGAGCTCCGGCCCTCTCAGCCTGGGACTGTGTGAAGTTTCAGCCGGTCCCCTCAGTGGGCACGTCCAAGGGGCCCTGGGGAGGCCAGCTGGCAGTGTCTTCAGCTCTCCCAGCTGTGGCCTCTTGTCTTGGTTCTGGTCCAGCCTCTGAGGGCTGCAGTGCCCATTTTACAGATGGGGAAACTGAGGCTCCACAAATGCAGCAGGCCTGCCCAGCAGGCACGAGTCACAACAATGACAACAATAATCTCTCACTGCAGCGTTGTTGTGAGAATTTGTCAGTTGTTCATTCATTCACTCGTGCCCCCAGGTGCACCTCTCTGTTCCCTGGGTGACCTGGAGCCCCAGATGGTGAGTCCAGATGCAGTGGAGACAGAGCTGGGCACAGATATTTCCAACCCCTTGGAGGTCAGTGTGGGGTCAGAAAGAGAGATCCAGGGATGGGTCAGGGGGTCAGAGAGGGGCTGAGGGCCGGGCCTGGGGGAGGGCTTGAAGGATGAGAAAGTGGATATGTTCTGAGTGAAGAGGGAAGGGAATTCCTGGCAGAGGGACCAGAGCTTGCAAAGGTTCAGAGGTGTGAAAGGGCATCCTTTCCTTAGAAATCCTGCCCGGCTGCAGCGTGAAGGGGAGGCTCAGACTGAGACCAAGGTTCCAGGGTCCATTGAGGACTCTGTGCTCTTGCAGGAGGGCACAGGGTGGGGGCTCAAGTAGGGGAGGGCTGGGGCCCCGATCTTCCTCCCAGATTTGTTTATTTTTTTTCTTATTTTTTTAAATTAATTTTTATTGGAGTATAGTTGCTTTACAATTGTTGATAGTTTCTGCGCCTCCCAGATGTATAACTCAACACTGGGTGCAAATGGGAGCGAGAAGCCTCACTGAGAATGGAGGATTAACTGAGCACCTACTCTGTACCAGCCTTTGTCCTCATGCTCAGAGGTACCAGCACACCAAGGCTGGAGTTGGCTCGCAGTGGCGGTGGTTTTGCCTGCATCACATCCTGACAGCAGGGCTAGCCTCCCAGGCCAGCCTGAGGCTTCTACCGTGCGACCCAGGAGGGCCTCCCATGCCTTTGTGCACAGCTGGAACAGCTGAATCTCACAGGGCCGGGAGCCAGGTCTCAGTGGCCGGGTGGTATGTGGCAGGCCAGTGCTGGCTCCCTTCCAGACTCGGCACGGCTGGTCCACGTCTGGGGTCTCCTCGGCGCCCGTGGAAACTCCCGGCAGCTCTCACAGTGAGCGAGGCGGGTGGCCAGGGTATTAAAGTTAACTTCCTCTTAAACAGACTTAATTAGTGTTCTCCAGTCCCACATAAATTAATCGTGGCCGGCCACGGAGGCTGGAGCGCCCGATTGATGGGCAGCTGGACGGCGACGAGGATTTCTCCAGCTCATCCGTCACGTCGCTCTGGCTGATAACGGCTCACGGCTTTATCTTTTCCAACCAGGCCCGGCGGCCAGAGGAGTCTGGGCAGGGGCAGCCCCTCTCTGGGCCTCAGTTTCCACATCTGTGAAGTGGGGCGTTGCTCAGATGGGCAAGGAGCCTGCTGAGGAAGGAGTAAGGTAATAACGTAACAGTCCCCCAGCGGGTCATGGGACCAGCCTGGAGCTAAGTATTACTTAATTTTTTATTTTATTTTATTTTATTATTTTATTTTTTGGCTGCACTGCACAGCATGCGGGATCTTAGTTCCCCAACCAGGGATGGAACCCCGTGCCCCCTGCAGTGGAAGAGCAGAGCCTTAACGACTGAACTGCCAGGGAAGTCCCAAAGTATCACTTCATTTAATCCTGGCAAAGGGCTACAAAGCACCCGTTTCTGAATGTGTCAGCTGGGAGCAGAGGAAGTCATGTGAACCGGGCATCGAGCTCTAGGATGTAGTTTAAACACATCCCAAGGCGCCTCCTGCTCTGAGGGCTGGGACTTTGGGGGTGGTCACTGTGGCATTGATTGTGCACCTGCTGTATCAGGGCAGGGGCCAGGAGGGGGGTGGAGAATCCCCCAGGAGGCCCTGCACCCCAAACTCTGCCAGGGAAGAGGGCACCCCAAGTCTTCAGGGGTCAGTGGGCTTGAACAGGCTGGGGGGATCCTAGGGCGTGAAGGGTGCAGGCAGCTCCCAGGACACCCCTCTAGACAAGCCCAGCCTGGCAGACCTTTGCCCTCCCAAGGCCAACGGGCCAGGCAGGGGTCTTCAGGAACCCTCCAAGTGGGGACTGAGACCCCGCATTCCTGCATGTTTACACAAAGATATTGTGAATACCTCCTAAGTACTAACCCCCGGTCTGGGCACTGGGAACATTGCAGTGAGGACATCGGAAGTGACCTTGTTCTGTGGTAGAGACAAACAAATGAAGGTCTAACTAGAAAACCGTGAAAGATTCAGGGAGGGCTTCCTGGAGGTGGGGGCATTGGACTGAGACCTGGAGGAGGAAGGGCTGAGGTGGAGGGTGGCCGGGGGCAAATCGATGCCACCAGGAAGGGGTGGAGAGTGGGGGAGGTATGAAGGGGCTCCCGAAAGCCCCCAAACGTGGAACCATTCTGGAGTCGCGGGGAGGGAAGCGGGATGGGGCATTTGGTCAGGAGCAGAGCTCTGGAGGGGCGGCTTGCGGCTTGCGTGGGGGTGGTGGCAAGCGCGCTGAATTTACGTGTGGACGTGATCGATATGGGGCGTGGCCTGGGCCTAGGCGAGTCAGGCAAGGTCTCCCCTCTTTGAGGGCAGGGCTCAGGTAGCAAATATTCCCCAACCCGGGAAGAATTTGGATTAAATTGAGACCAGAGAGGTCTCTGTCTCGAGGTCCCGGAGGCTGGTGGCAGACAGAACTGGACACGGACTGCTTCCAGGGCTGTGGGGCAGAGTGGGGTGCGAGGGAGGGATGGGGGTGGGGGTGGAGCCTAAGGGGTATTGGAGGCTCTGCTTGAGGGGGCAGGGAAGTCTCCCCAAGGAGAGGACTTTGAGTAAGGAGAAGGAGCTTGCCTAGGTGACAAGAAGACCCGGATTGGATCTGCACGTGCAAAGGCCCTGAGGCAGGCAGAGTGAGGGATGGGGAGTGGAAGAGCCCCAAACCCCGGGTTGGAAAAGTGGGTGGGGTGGTAGGGGATTTGGATTTTACTGAGAAGGGAGGGAGCCATGGGGGGCTTCCAGAAGGTGGGGGGCAGGCAACAATGCAATTGTCTTTTGGAAATCCCTTCTGGTTCCCCATGGAGGCTGTCCCAGGCAGGAGGAAAGGAAGGAGGAGGTGGGGGATCAAGGTCCAGGCAGGAAACCAGGGGCGTCATGGACGGGGGGTACAGGGGTGGAGAGAAGTGGCCAGATTCAGATTTAATTTTTTTTTTTTTTTTTTTTTTGCCTTGCTGCCAGGCATGTGGGATCTTAGTTCCCTGACCAGGGATCGAACGGGCACCCCCTGTATTGGAAGCTCGGAGTCTTAACCACTGGACCACCAGGGAAGTCCCTAGGGTCCAATTTTAAGGGGAGGGCATTGGAAAATCAGGGAGGACCCCTCCATCGGCCTGGGGAGAGGCACAGGTGGTAATGTGTCCCCACCCCTACCTTCATAGCTGCCTGAGCCCAGACAGAAGGCTTCGATCCTGATGGCTCAGGGCTGCCTGGAATCATTATTCATAAACATATTTCAGACCCAGCCGCTGAGCTGGAATCCCAGCCCTGCATGTGTGCCGACAGTATCCGGCTGCTGTTGTGAGCTCAGCCAGGTCTGGAAGCAAACTGCTCCTGGCCCAGCATCAAACAGCCACCCAGGCGGGCGGCTCCCCCACCTGGCTGGCCTCAGTTTACCCATCTGTGCAGTGGGGCTTCCTGTGGATGGAAAAGAGGTTGCTAATAGGGGTCTGCAAGCAGGGGCAGCTGTGTGTGGTCCCTCTACGAGCTCTGCCATGGGGAGACGGTACACAAACTCCCCAGCCTGAGGGGTCAGGGCAGGGAGCCTCCTCCAGGCTTCAGATTCCCCATCTGGGTCTGGTTGAGCGCCAGGCGAACAATAACAACAACAACAACAATAATCGTATCTGCCCAGGGCGGCTGAGAGGGGCTCCTCAGGTGCCCCTGTTCCTTGGGCCAACTGACCTTCCTCTCTGGACCTGGCGGGAAGGATGCTGGTGGTTAGAGAAAAACGACGACTTTGGAAAATGATGGTCAGGGAGCGGCTGAGTGGAGTCCTGTGCAGACTCGCCAGAGCAGCCAGTCCCACTGGCCCCTGGGGGCCTTGGGCCAGCCACTGGGCTCTCTGATTCTCAGTGTCCCCATCTGTAAAATGGGGGTGGTTTGTGCCTTGAGGAAGTCTTCTGACCTTGGAGCCTCAGACTGGTGCCAGAGATGAGGTTACCCATGTAAAATGAGCTCCACCCTCATTACAACTTCACCTCCTGCAGGGGAGGCTGGGCCCCCTGCCCCGGGTGTGTCCCCAGAGCCTGGATGTGTGGACGGCAGGCAGGCAGGGAGAGGTGAGGAGGGAGGGGCTGCCTCTTCCCCTTAGGGGCCCCGGCGTCCCTCTCAACTCCCGGGAACAGCCTGCAGCAGGTCTGCGTGTCTTTGAAACTCAGTTTTCCCAGCTCTGAAATGGCTGCCCCGACTGGCATGCCCTTGTCTGAGCCCAGCCCCCTCTCCGAGCGCTTCCACCCCCTGAGGGACAGGGAGCTCACCCCCTCCCCAGAGCCCGCAGGTGGTAGTTTGATGTGAGTCAGGCTGGGGCCCGGGGATGGGTCTGGAGGAGGTAGTTCTGAGAAGAGGTGGAGACAGTTCTGAGAAACCCCGAGACCCTGAGGGACTGCTTCTCCTTCTCAGAAACGCTCCCCCCGCCCACAGAAAGGCGGCTGAGCCAGAGACGTGGCAGCTGTAGGCAGGGGGCTTGGACCACCGCAGACACCAGCCCCTGACGGTACCCCTGCCTCCGGCCGCCCCCCATCTTCCCCCTCCAGCCACAGCCCCCCACCCAGGCCAGTGTCTCCCACCTCCTGCCTGTGTCCCCCATCCTTCCCCTCCAGGCCCTGGGCCCACCAGGCCCGTCCCCCACGTACCTGCTGGTTCTGAGCGGACGGCCTCCCCACCCTGCCCTGACCTGGGTCCACTTGTGGCTTTGGGCTGACAACCCCTTGAGCCCAGAATTCACACCCACTCAGCACAGATTGGGGGGCTGCTTCGGCCCTGCCTGCCCACTGTCCCCTCCCCACACTGGGGAGGGGGTGACGCGCTGACCTGCAGCCTCTCCTCCCCGACGGCTCCCCGGCCGCCCTGGCCCAAGGTCATGCTGGACACAGGAGCCCTGCACAGTGGGCCATCTCTGGGTCCCCTCGCTCAGGAAGCAGACTCAGCCCAGGGCACCCCCAGGGTGTCTTGGTTGGCAGCGCTGGGGCGGTGGGGCCACCCTGATGTCAGGCTGGGAACGGCTGCCACACGCTCCAGGCGGACCAGCCGCTCAATGTGTGTGGCTGGGGTCCCACCCAGGGCCTCCCAGGAGGCGAGATGCTGATCCTTGACCAAGCGCTCCCACCTGAGTCCTTACATGGCCCAGGCCACCCCGGTGTCCCAGAGGGAAGGTGGGGCTCTGGTGGACAGTAGCCGGGGTGCTGAGATGCAGGGAGGCCCCCAGCCCCAGTGCTGGGGAGGAGACACTGAGGAGAAAGGGAGGAACATCCCCTCACCTGGCTGCACCCAGAGCGGAGCCTCACCCTCCCAGTCTCCCCACCCCACCCCTGCCTGAAAACCAGGCAGTTCTCCCAGGAGCTGGAGCCTGGTGGGTGGGAGTTGGAGGGGTCGAAGCCCCCAGCCTCCAGTTTCTGCTACAAATATCAAAGGTTTCACATCCATCAGAACGGCTTTAAAACGCAGACAGGAAAAAAAATGAGAAGTTTTGGAGGTGGAGGAACTGGAATCCTAGGGCATCGTGGGAGGGGCTGTGAGGTGGGGCCGCCGCAGGGGCCTCTTCCCTGGATCCCTCAGAAGTTGCACGGTCGCCGTGTGGCCTCGCGGTCCCACCCCCAGGGCAGCGATCGGCATGGGCGACGGCAGCCTCAGGTTGCAACCCTGGATTTTTAAACATAGAGGTAAAATTGACTTCATGTAGAGCTAACTATGTTACCGTGAACAGTTCAGCGATTTTCAGCACATTCACAGCTGTGAGCAAACATCACCTCTAGTTCCAGAGCATTCCGTCACCCCAAAGGAAGGCCCGTCCCCATCAGCAGTCACCCCATCCCCCTCCCCAGCCCCTGATAACCAGGAACCGACTCTCTGTCTGCGCATCTGCCTGTTCTGGACGTTTCCCATCCATGGAATCACACACTGTGTGTCCTTCTGTGTCTGGCTCCTCTCACTGAGCAGCATGTTCTCAGGGTCCATCCGCGTTGTAGCGAGGGTCAGGGCTCCTCTCCTTTCCATGGCTGAGTGACGTACCACCGTAGAGACGGACCACATTGTGTTTATCCATCATCTGTTGATGGACACTTGGGTTGCTTCCACCTTTAGGCTGTTTTGAATCACGCTGTTGTGAACATGGGTGTGCAAATGTCTATTTGAGTCCCTGCTTTCAATTCTTCTGGGTGTATACATGGGAGTGGAATTGCTGGATCATGTGATAATTCTATGTTTATCTTTTTTGAGGAGCCACCAAACCGTTTTCCACAGAGGCTGCCCCGTTACACTCCTGAACGGGCACCTGAGAAAGTGGGGGTGTGAAACCAAGAGGTTTGAGGAGGTGGACGCTCCGCCCAGCTCAGTCAGACCATCGTTCAGACCCCCTGCTGCCCCCTTCTCCTCAGTTTCCCTGTCGGAGTGGTTGGCAGATGGGGTCAGACCGGAGCTTCAAATCTTTGCACGTAGTGGCAGAACTGCTTTTTTCAAAGAATCAATTTGCAGAAGACTAACGGTTTGGACGGATGAAACAGGGTTCCCTCCGCAGCGGGGAGGCGGGAAGCATGCAGGTTGGGGGTGTATGAGTTTCCTGTTGCTGCTGTAACAAACTCCGCAAACTTAGGGCTTTAAACCACACATGTTCATTCTCTCTCAGTCCTCAAGTTCAGAACTCGGACGTGGGTCTCACGGGGCTAAATCCAGGCGTGGGCAGGTCTGGTCCTTCCGGAGGCTCCAGGGCAGCATCTGTTCCCGCCTTTTCCAGCTTCTAGAAGAGCCACATCCCTGGCTCGCGGCCCCGTCCTCCATCCTCACAGCCAGCAGCGCAGCATCTCCATCTCTTTCCGCCTCTGACCCTCCCTCCTCCCTCTTATAAGAACCTTGTGATGACACTGCCCATCCCCAGGGAATCCAGGATCACCCCCCATCTCAGGGACCTTCAACTTAATCCCACCTGCAAAGTCCCCTCTGCCTCATGAGGTGACACATCCTCAGGGCCCGGGGATTAGGGATGGGTGTCTTTGGGGGCCACTATTCAGATCATCACAGAGGACACCCCCCGCAGTCAACCCCTCTCATCCCGATCTTACCTTGCAGCCGGGACACCATTCATAGCCTCTGAGGCTGCGGAAACTGTTTGTGCCCCTGGGGTTAGATGATCTCCAACTTCCATCACTCTCACAACAAGCATTTATTGAGCACCTGCTGTGTACCAGGCCTCTCTAGCGGGGCTGGCTTTGCAGGCGGACGACCTATGTAGTCGCCGAGGCTTCTACCCTTGGTTTAACACCCTGCTGCCACCCTCTTGAGACTCTTAATCATTTGATCTCTGACCTTGTGTCTAGTAAGTGATGGCCACTGGGACCACAGAGCAGGTTGTGAGCTCAGGACCCACGCACAAAATGCGAGCCCCCACGTTCCTGCTGCCCTGTCTGCGCCACCAGCGTCCACAGCATTGGCAGAATGTTCACATGTCCAGAAGCGAAGTGAAAACACCCAGGTTTGGGGCTGTGTTTCATCTGTTCTGATGAGAACAAAACACTTATGCCGGCGCAGGCTACAAAATCCAAACTGTGTTTTTGGCGATGCTGCGCATACGAGGTACGCGATCTTGTATCTGTTTGCATACACGACCTGAATTGCACAAAACAGGTGGTAATGTCCCTGCTGATCATTCAAACTTTTCATTTTTCATTACTTAGAAAGACATGGAATCGCAAGTGTTAAAAAAAACCATGGCAAGTGGAGAGACACACACCGAGGGAGAAAGGAAAAAGCTTTGTATTTTAGCACCTTGAACGACGCATCATTTCTTGCTCTCGGAACAGACGGTCCTGCATTTTCATTTTGCAGCAAAGCCCTACCCGTTATGCCTCAGTTCCTGCATCCTGGGGCCTGGAGACAGCTGTGAATAGACAGGCATTCTAGTGGGAGAGACACTCAAGGAATAACTGAATATTTTGAATGTAAGGTAGACAAGATGGTGATATGAGCTGTGGAGGAAATTAGTAGGAGATTGGGGAGGAAAAGGGAGCTGTGGTTATGTACTTGTTCCATCTATGAAACACCTACCCTGTGTTGGTGGTGATGGTAATTGATTTCAAGTTGTCTGCATGAAAGAGGGGCCCGATTCGTTCTCCCAGTCCAGCTGCCCTGCAAGAGTCCCCACGGTGCCAAGCACACAGCCTTCTGTTTTCTCAGTAAGGGAGGGAAGGATTCCTCCTTGCTGCCTCTGACTGAAAAACCCCAAGGAAGGACTTTTATTGGCCAGTGTGGGCCACATGCTCATTTCTAGACCAATTAGCACAACCAGAGGGAGGAGGTACTACACAATTGGCTGGCTTGGGTAAAGCACTCCCATGGCCAAGACATGGTTTGGAAGAATCCCTGGGATGGGGAGGAGACAGGGCTGGACACAGATATTTTTAAGCCCAGGTGGCAGGGCTGGGTTGGGGGTGGAGCAGGGGAGAAGTTATGGTCAAAAGCCATGCTTGGGACCCAGGTGAGGATTCACAGAGGAGGGGGCATTGAGGGATGAGTAGGAGTTTGCCTGGTGATAAAGGTGGATGACAGAGGAAACAGCATCAGTGAGAGAGAAAGCATGGCTGTAAACGGCAGCAGTGATGGCAGGCTAGGCCAAAGCCCTGAAGAGCCTTCCAAGCCAAGACAGGAGAGTGGGACCTTTGTCCCCCACCAATGAAGAGGCAGAGAAAAGGTTTAGCTCAGGGGAGGTATGCACCAGTTCTGAGAGTGAGAAAGAGAAGAGCCCCCTGAGGTCAGTGTTGAGGGTGGTCTAGATCAAGAGTTAGCAAACTATGGCCTGAGGGCCAAATGTGTCCCTTGGCCTGTTTTTATCAATAAAGTTTATTGACACACAGCTACGCCCACTCACTTCTACATCACCTACGGTGCTTTCACTACAAGGGCAGAGCTGAGCTGTCCTCACAAAGACCGTCCGGCCCAGAAAGCTGAACTTTTTTACTCTCTGGCCCTTTGCAGCCTGGTCCAAAGGAGTGAGAGCAGAGGTGCAGGCCCAGGAGGAGTCGAGGCCATAGGGAGGCTGCAGGGACAGCCCCTTCCAGGGAGACACAGAACGCAGGATGGAGATTGTTGGAAGGACTAACTGTGGGGGCCAGATGAGGGCCAGTGGACAGCGTCTCTAGCTGGGAGATGGGTGGCTTGCAGGGCCATCACTGACGGGGACACGGAAGGGCCCTGAGGCCAGTGAAGCGGGCCAAGTCGGGGGCCTGGGGCAATGGAGAGGGGCTGTCAGGAGAGGAATGCAGTGGCCTGTGGGCCTGGAACCTTCCACGGGGCCTGGTGGGCTTGGGCCAAGGCCCCCAGTGGGCCCCCAGGGCCCTGCTGGCTATCTTCAGAGTGGCCCGTGTGTTGCTGGAGGTCACCTGGTGACTCGTGGGGACAGAAGAAGGTCCCACAGCCGGAAACCCCGAGGGTCCGGAACTGCACCGCAGGCAAGGCAGACATCAGGTATGGAAGCTTTCCTGGTGGCCACCCTGCTGGTCCAGGGGGAGCTGCAGAGTCCAGAAAGCTTCCCCTACGAGGAAACCCGTGAGCCACTGTCTAGGGCTTGTCTAGAGTATGTGGAATCACTACAAGTGACCCGGGGAGAGTTGCCCACGCGGTGGGGGGCAAGGCTGACCCGGGGGGCTGGGTGCAGCTCGGGCAGAGCTTCAGATGGTGGCCAGAGGCATGGGGGCTTCATCCCACACGGAACAGGGACCGCTGGTCCTACAGAAAATGCCCATTGGCCCCGATGGTGCCCTGTACAGGCCCCCAGCTCGGGTGCTGAGCTGGCCCCGACGGCCCCCGCTGCCCCGGCCCCGAGCACCCCGCCTGGGCCCCTGCGGCCTCCCGCGCTCCCTGGGCCCCGCCTGGCACAGACCCTGGTGCTCCGAGGATCCCCGGAAGGATGGGCCGTGGGGAGGGCCGGGGGATCAATAGCTCCGTCAACCGCAGGGGGGCGGGCGGAAGCCAGGCCCGGGCGGCTGCCTGCTGTCCCCCACCCCACCCTCCAGGAAGGCGGATGAGACTCAGGGACCCTCTTGAGCGAAGCCGGGCACCCGCCTGCCACCGGGCACCCCTATCTGCCGCGGAAGGACCCAGTTCCTGAATTGCTCGGATGGGCCGTATCGCAGGCCTCTGCCGAAGCCCTTAATAGCCTGGGCCTAATGTTTTATTGTTGGTTTTAAAAGTGTAATTAGTTCAAGTGTAAACAGAAAAAACCTGCTTAATTAAGAATTTTTAAACAGGGGCATAAAAGCGCTGGCGGAAACACTGCGAACCCCTAACTGCTTTCATAAAATCGATCGGGAAGAGGCTCGAGCGCAGGGCCGGGCGGGGCGGGGGCGCGGGGGGCTGCGGGCGAGCCTCCGGATGGATGCCGTTCGCCGACCGGGCGCAGGCCCCAGGGACCTGCCGGTTTACGATCGGGGTCTCGGGACCCGTGCCTAATGATTTTTACGCATCGATGAAGAGGAGAGTTGGCTAGGACGACGAGACTGTTTAAGAAGCCCTTTTGGATGGCTTGGAGCTGAGTCCCGTGACCCCGGGGCTGCCTGGGTGGTGAGAACCCTACCCCCGCCAGGGAGGCCCTGGTCCTGACCCCTTCTTGGGCCGGTGGCCGGCCATCCTCTTGGTGTGGGCCACACACACAGTATCAGTTGACGGAAGCTCGGTGGTCACTGGGTCACCTCCTTGCCGATCGGGCTTGTCCCCTGCGTGTGTTAGACGCCCTCCCTCCGTGTCAAGTGCATGAACTTCCCGCTGGGTGCTGGCAGCGCCTGCCTTCCACAGGGGTGGGGTGGGGGGTGTCCACAGAGGCGCTCTGGGCTTGGTAGGAGCCAGGGCCCCCCTGAGAGATGGGCTGGACCCGGCTGCCGGGGAGGGGCGTGTGGGACTGTCACCCATCACCAGGAGGTCATGAAAGCCCCAGGTTGGGCCCCACCACTCGCAGGCTCGGGGAGTTTGCCTGATCCGGGCATCACGTTTAAGAAGCAGGAGAAAATTCCGGAGAGCCGTGTGGTTGATGGTGCTGTGCCGGTGTAGACTGGAGCCTGTGGATGGAGGGCCCCGGGGCTCGGGGAACAAGCGAGGCAGGACGTAGAGCATGGGCTGTGGTCTGGCCCCAGCACCCTCATCTGTGAAGGGGTCCCATCCTCCCTCACCCTCTCTCCAACAGCCAGTTTCTGAGAACGCGAATATGCGGCGTTTCTAAAGCGGTTGGCGGGTCCAGGCTGGGGTCTGGGACCCACTTTCGGTCTCAGAGCCTCTGGGGCTGAGAGGGGTTGGTGGTCTTCTTCACCTCCGTCCCCTGAAACCCTCCTCGGGTCCACTCAGCACGGCTCCCCAGGAATGGAGACTGGGCATAGGAGCCAGCCTGGGCCGAGGTCCTTGCTTGCCAGTAGCTGCAGTAGGATTCTGGTGTTACTGTCGCTGCATCCCACAGGGCCAGGACGCTGCCCCACTGGACCGGCGTGGACACCCGGGCTGGCCCAACCCCGTGCGACCCGGGGTCAGATCTGGTTGTGCCTGGCTCCAAGGCCTGAGCTTCGATCCGCTGAGCCACGTGGAGACCACTGGAGAGGGCCCAGAAGGAGGAGACTCTCCCTTTCCAGAACAAAGAGGCTATCTGCAGGAGGTCCTGGGTGCCTGTGTCCCTGGCATCTGGGCAGGAAGGTGTCCTATGGACACCCCTCAGGTGATCAGAGAGGCTGAGATGGCCACCTGAGGCAGCCCAGTGGCTCGGGGTAGGGGGACCATGGATCTTGGGGTCTTTTCTTCCTACGGGACAGAGGCAAGGTGGGTCCCCTTTGGCCCTCTGCCCACCTGCCCACGGGTATTGGGGGTGTCTGGGCTGAGCCCCTCAGTCTAGGGGGTGCTCCCTGTTAATCATAACGATACTGATATATGGAGGGAGGCCCGGGGCTGGCATCCAGGCTGCCCCCCGGAGCCCCACCTGCTCCCAGCCACAGCCACGGAGGCAGATCAATAACCGGCGAGGCAGACAGACTGGGGATTTCTCTCTTCTAATTGGGAGGTGCTGGTGGGGGGAGAGGCGGGCTGGGTCAGATGCGCACGCACGACTGGCACCTCTGTGGCCAGACATCAGGGTCTCGGGCCCTGCTCTGCAGCTCCCATGTTTGTGGGTCTCTGTCTATCTTGTCTGTCTCCATGTCTCTGTGTTTCTTTGTCTTCTGTGTCTTTGCATCTCTTTATCTCTCCTTTCTTGTTGGCCTCTGCTTCTCCAGTAAGTCTTTGTGGGTCTCTGTCTCTCTTTTAAGCTCCATTTCTCTGTCCCTCTCTGTCTCTATCCCTCTCAGTGTCTCTCTGTCTCTCCCTCTGTCCCTGTCTCTCTCTGTCTCTCAGAGACCTCTCTCTCAAAGTCTGTACCTCTCTCTCTTTCGCCCTCTCAGAATCCAAGCTAGGACCTGACATCTCCCCCAGAAAGCACCCCCAGGAGCCCCCAGCCCAGGATGGGACCACGTCAGCCTCACCTCCCTGTGGACCTGGGGCCCCCACCCAGACCCTGGTTGAATGTCCTTTGTCAGCAGAGTGTTCAAGTTTGAACAAGTTTCCATCACAAAAGCCATGAGATTTCCATGGGAAAATCCTATGCTGGCCACTGGGCTGCCGCAGCTGCCCTGGTCTGCATTCCTGGTGGGGTCCCAGCCCCCTGGCCCTGCCTGCTGCAGGCCTAGCACCCCATGCCTTATCCGTTTGGACCCTTGCCATCTGTGAGGCGGGGGTCTGTGCTACAGATGAGCAGACCCAGCGACTCCCTATCCTTCCCCCACCCCGTGTTTGAATCTTCCTCTGAGGGCGGACCCTGGCTGACTTCTCAACCCCTTGGAGTCTCAGGGCTCTCATCTGCAAAGTGGGGGTGAGTTTCAGAAAACAACTCCAGTTCCCTGAGATAAGCAGGGCTCCCTTAGCAGGCAGATGCTTGTGGGTATGAGAAACAGGAAACTGGATTTCAGTGCCACCAATAATAGAACCGTGGAATGGACCTATGAGCTGAAGGCCAAAGGTAGCAGCTGCAGGTAAGGCTTGATCCAGCGGCACAGCCTGGTCACCAGAACCCCAAGATGATGGCTAGCAGCCTCTTCCCTCCTTTGAGCTCAGTGAGAGAGAGACAGAGAAAGAAGGAAGGAGAGAGAAGGAGAGGGAGAGAGGCACATCCCTCATTGTCCCCAAGCAATTCAAGGCCTGAGGTTTGCTCTGATTGGATCACCTAAGTCACAAGACCACCCTGACTTAATCCCCGGAGCCCCGGATGAGCCCCTCTGATTGGCTCTACCTCTGTCACGTAATTTTCTTGGGGATGGAAATCGGGGGCCGCTGGGAAGGGAGAGGGAGTTACGGATGTCAGCAGCCAGTACCTGTGCATGGGGTGCCTCCTTCCTAAGGGAGAGAGTGGGGGAGTCAAGGAAGGGGCAGCGATGCTTGTGCAGCTGGGGCTGACCAAGCCTGCGGGCCCTACCCACGGGTGGTCAACCCCAACTTCTTTCCATCCCCAGCTCCTATGCCTTCTCCTCCAGGCAGCCCTTCTTGACTGCTCCTCCCCATGAATTTCCCAGATTGAACTCCTCCTTCTGGCCTGGCCCGGGCCACACAGGGCTGCGCTTATCCAACTCTGTCCCTGCCCCTTAGGCTGTGGGTCTCAAGGCCTCTCTGCCCCTCCCCCCCCACCATTGTCTCCATGTCTTTCAAATAAATCCTGCTGTCCCTCTGCCCTGGCTGTGACCTGGGGTATGCCCCACCCCCAGCCTCCCAGCCTCAGTTTCTCCTCCTATAAAAGTATCTTGATCTGGGGAGTGCTCTCAGTCAGCATCTCAGCCAGAGGGAAAAAAACACAGGAAGCCGGATGAGATTCGAATTTCGTAGAAGCAGCAAACATGTTTCTAGCGCAAGTGCAAGTTTTAGCACTTCCTCCCGTCTGCACGTCTGTCCCAGCTGCGGGCGACCACAGGGGCTTTGAACCTAGCTCCCCACTCACTGGGGTGGGGGCGGGGCTTATGTGGGTGGGGGCGGGGCTTATGTGGATAGGGGCTGGACCCCCACAGGCGCCACCAGTACGAGGACGAGCACCCGCACCCGCACTCGGGACCCACTTGCACTAAATAGTCATTATTTTGCTGAACTCACGTGTAACTGGGCCTCGTGACTTTATCGGGCGACTCTGGGGGGTGGGGGAGGCAGGCTCTGCTCCGGAACCTGCGGGAGCCCCTCTCACGGCCTAGGGCCTGGCTGACTTCCCGAACTCTTCCCCCCCTCCCCACAATGGAGCATTTATTAAGCACCTACTGTGGGATCTAGACACTCCACCCCCGGAGGTGGGGGCGGGGTCAGGGGGCGCCTGGGGTCGCACAGAGGCCCCCGAAGGAGCTCCCCGGGGAGAGTGTGGCCGGACCTCCGGGAGCCTCCACCCCGGCCAGGCCGCGCATCCCTCCCAAGGCTGGAGCGTGCGGATCGATGGCTTCTCGGTGTTTCCAGGAGCCGAGAGCAGCCCAGATCGAAGCGGGAGGGGTGCAAGGGGCTGGGATGGGGGAATGGACGGCGCGGGTGCGCATGTGCATGGGTGCCCGCGGACATATGCCTGTCTGCCTGTGCACCTGTGCACACAGCCGTGTGGCGCCGATGCTCTGCATCGGTATCTGTGTGCCCGCCAGTGGCCTGTGTAGATGTCCGGGCAGCGTGTGCCCCAGTGTGGACGTCGGTGTGGTCTGTGCAGATGTGTGTGGACGTGTGTGAACATTTGTGTGTGTGGTGGACCCTCTGGCCTTGTCTTTTGGGCCTGGCGGCCTGGCCGTGTTGGAGAGGTCACCCTGGGCCATTGGTGGTGCCGCCAGGACAGCAGGGACCCTCAGGGAGCCACAGTCAAAGGGGTTGAGGGTGCCAGGCAGCTGGCTCTCCCAGGGCTCCCCGGCTGGGTTGCCCACATGTGGACACCAGGCTGGTGGTCCCAGGTGTCCACCTTCTCTTCCCAACTGGACAGAACGGGGCAAGACCACCCAGGCCTCTGGGTGGACACTTGGCCAGCATCCCACCAAAGCCATTTCATCAACTCCCAGTATGGGAGGGGCGGTGGGCTGGGAGAATCCAGAGACAGAAACAGAGAGAGAAGGGGCAGCAGGTGGAGGATAGAAGAGAACCTAGAGCCACAGCAGCAGCTCACACTGTCTCTGTTTCTGTCTGTCTCCTTCCCTCCCTGTCTGTCTGTCTCTGTCAGTTTTGACTCCACCAGGCCAGCAGGATAACACATCCTTACATAGAAACAGGAATAAATAAAGAAGGCCCCCAGCAGCATGCATTCCTGGGGTGGTCTGAAGGACAGAGCTCTCTCCCTGCCTCAGAAGCCCTGGCCTGCGTAAAGGCCAGCAGAGTTGGGGGGTCAATCTCTCCACAGCCGGTGGGGAGGCCCCACATGTGCCCTGGCCAGCAGTTCCTGCCTACCGACACCCTTCTGGTCACAGCAGCCGGAGGGACTGAAATGCCAACTTGATGGTACCACTCTCCTGCTAAGATACTCGCTGGCTCCCTGTTGCTCTTAAGATCAGATCAGACTCCTCACGGTGGCCACGTCAGAGGTGGGTCCTGCCGTCCATCCCGCTTTTAGAGAGAGAAACACTGAGGCCTGGAATGGAAAAAGGACTCAGCCAATGCCTGAGTTCTGGCTCAGCTCAGAGGGTAACAGAAGCACTGGTCAGGCCTGCGATGGTAGGAGAGGGAGGTCAGATGTGACACAGGAGACCAAAGTGGGGAAGGACCTGCTAAGAGTCTCCAGGCACACAAACTCAGGGCCCACCACATCCCAACGTGAACACACAGGCACCTTTATTCAAAGGAGAGAGACTCACTCAGGTCCTGGTGACCCTTAGGCTACAAACAAACATGACAAAGTTCAAGTTCTTGTTTCTAGGCTGCAAGTTCAAGGGGAGAGGGACCTGCATGTGCTGAGACGTGACAGTGAGGGGAGAGGCAAACAGGGTAGACCCAAAGTCAACAAATTCTGTTCCATACTTGGGGGCTACTTAGTGGAGGGACCAAAAACACACTACAAACCCCAGCCATCGCTGCATCCCAGAAAACCGATCTTCATCGGATCCCAGTTTGCCCAGAAAAGTCACAATCCCTTCCTCAGCTCTGTTTAAATAGAAGATCAAATCTGTGATCCTTCTCTCCCCCTCCCCCTCCCTCTCTCCCTCCCTCCCTCCCTCCCTTTTTGTTTTTTTCTTTTTTGGCTGCGTTGTGTGGCATGTGGGGGTTTCAGTTCCAGACCAGGAATTGAACCTGGGTCTTGGCAGTGAAAGTGCCGAATCCCAACCGCTAGACCACCAGGGAACTCCCTGTGATATGGTTTCATATATTAAAATAACGTGAGCTTTATTCACATTACAAAAGTAATTTGTTAACCTTATAGACATTTAAAAAAATCCTGATAAAAGCAGAGAAAATAAAAGAAAAATTACCCAGTCCATCTGTCATAGGTTGGATATAGCATCCCCCCAAAATTCATGTCCACCGGAGCCTCGGAATGGGGCCTTCTTTGGAAATAGGGTCTTTGCAGATGTAAGGAGTTAAGGGTCTTGAGATGTGAAATCATTCTGGATTTAGGGTGGAAGGAAAAGACAGAGAAACACACAAGGAATAAGGTGATGTGAAGAAGGAAGCAGAGATTGGAGTGATGTGGCCACAACCCAAGGATTGCCGGCAACGCCAGAAGCTGGGGAGAGAAGCCTGGGATGGTTTTTCCTGTGGAACCTTCAAAAGGAACGTGCCCGCTGACACCTGGATTTCAGACGTCTGGCCTCCAGAGCTAGGAGAGAATAAATTCTGTTGCTTTAAACCACCCACTTCGTGCTACTTAGTTTCAGGCGCCCCAGAACACTAGTTCACTGTCCTACTATTGCAATATCTGCTCTGAAACATTTGTGTGTGGCCTTTCACTCTTCTTCCTATTCACGGGAATCTTTTCTTTCTGTCTGTAGGTTTATCCAAAACACTCCACTCTTGTCAATTTACAAGAGTATAATGTGAACATTTTCCCAAATAAATACTCAGCAGTCATCACTTTCAATACCCGGACACAGATATGTCATCGTTTATTGAACAAATGGTCTTCTTTTGGACACTTAGGTCATTTCCAATTTCTTTCTGTTGGAGACAGGACAGCCGAGAGCATCCCTGAATATGGGCACTTGGACACTCTGTGGAGTTTCCTTCAGGACAACCTCAGCGTCAAGGAGACAAATATTAAGGCTTTGATGATACACTTTCTCAAATTACCTCCAAAGCACCTTTACAAAATACACATCCTTTAGTTGTGTCTCAGCATGTATGTTTGCCATCATCCATGCCAGCCAGGGGAGTTGGCATTTTTTAACCTTTGAAACATCGAGGTATACAATCCAGCAATTCCACTTCTAGATATGCACCCAGAAGAATGGGAAAGAGGTGTTGAAACAAGTACACGTGCACACATATTCTCAACAGCATGATTCCCTGCCGCCATAGGTGGAAACAACCCAAAGGTCCACTGATGGATGGTGGATAAACACAGTGTGGTCCATCCATACACTGGAATATGATTCAGCCTTAAAAAAGAAGGCGATTCTGACACCTGCTACAATGTGGATGAACCTTGAGGACATGATGCTCAGTGAGAGAAGCCAGACACAGAAAGACAAATACTGTCTGATTCCATTCACAAGAGGTCCCTAGAGGAGTCGGATCCACAGAGACAGAAAATAGATGGTGGGGGGCAGGGGCTGGGGGAGGGGTGGGGAGTGAGTGTTTCATGGGCACAGAGCTTCAGTTTGGGAAGATGAGAAAGTTCTGGGGATGGATGGTGGAGATGGCTGCACGACAGTGTGAGTGTGCTTAGTGCCACTGAGCTGTGCGCTTAAACTGGTGCAGATGGTAAATGTTTATGTTACGTAGATTTTACCACAGTACAAAAACGTTTTTAAAAGGGATAAAAACAAGGTAGAATTTACACACAGTAAAATGCACAGATCTTAGTCTATAGTTTGATGCGTTTTAACAAACGCACCGCTCCTTGTGTAAAAAGAATTCTACCAGATCGGAACGCTGCGGTTTTCATTCATGAATTCGGGTTTTTCGTGTGATTGGTTATTTGTGTTTCCTCTTCTGGGAATTTCCTCACTGTGGCTTTTGCCCACTGCAACACGGTGGGCTGTTGCCCAGAACCAGACTAAACCCGACTGGCCCTCGAACTCTGCCCATCCCTAAGTGCTCGCGTGGACCAGTGGTCCAGGGACAATCGCGAGGTTGGAGAGTGTCAAAAGAGACACGGGTGGATGACACACATGCTCGCACAAGCCCAGCCTGTGCCTGGAAGGAGATCCCAGACTCCACATAACGCACGTCCCTGGGGAGGGGGACTGAGATAGCAGTCTTTTTGTTTTGTTCTGTTTGCTGTGGCTGAAAATATTGTTTGCCACTGCACATAATAAAGTAAACATGCTTGTAATTTAAAATTCACTGCTGGCAGCATTGTCCCCTGAGAGCAGAGCTGCCTCCCCAGCCCAGGGCTCAGGACTCTTTCCCGGTTGAAATGTCCGCCTTTTCTCCCACACCCCACTCCTGTCACTCAGATTCCGTCTCCCAGCCTTTGAGGCTTGTCCCTTCCCCTGGCAGAGGACTGAGGGTCCCTTCTAGGGACCAGCAGCTATAAGTCACCCCTGCCCTGAGGGGCCAGGTAAGTGTTGACTGGAAGATGGAGAGACAGACATATGGATGGGGACACAGGTGGACGGATAGACGGCTCGAAGGATGGAAGGGCGGGTGGAGGGTAGATGAGAGAAAGCAGGTGAAGGTCTTAGAACAAGGCCTGGCACACAGTAAGCAATCAATTAAGTGTTACCTTTTGATGGGATGGGGGAGGGAGTTGAGGGGTAGACAGTGCAACGGATGAATGCCTAGGTGGTAGGTGGATGGCTGAATGAATGAATGAATGAAGCCATGTTGGGTAAGTGAATACGTAGGCAGACTAGGTATGTAAATAAGTGCTCACATCCATATGTCAACAGATGGTTGGGTGGACTGAGGAATGGACAGATGGAAGGATGGGGGAATGATGGACGATGGATAAATCTATGGGTCTGCGGATGGATGATGGGTGATGTATTAATAGATGAATGGATGGATGGACAGACAGATGGATGGATGAATAGAGAAACATATTATAGATGGTGGATGTAAGGATGGATGGATGGATGGATGGATGAATGAGTCATGGATGGAGGATGGGTGATGTATTAATAGATGAATGGATGGGTGGACAGACAGATGGATGGATGGATAGAAGAACATATTATAGATGGTGGATGTAAGGTTGGATGGACGGATGGATGGATGGATGAATGAATGAGTCATGGATGGATGATGGGTGATGTATTAATAGATGAATGGATGGATGGACAGACGGATGAATGGATGAATAGAAGAACATATTATAGATGGTGGATGTAAGGATGGATGGATGGATGATGGATGGATGGATGGATGGATGAATGAATGAGTCATGGATGGAGGATGGGTGATTTATTAATATATGAATGGATGGGTGGATGGGTCTATGGATGGATGGATGTAAGGATGGACAGAGGGATTATGACTATATGAGTGGTGGATGGATGGACAGATGGATGCATGGATGGATGACCATGCACGTGGATGGATGAACAGACGGGTAGATGGATATGTGGACAATTGTCCCTGTGATTCCCACACCCAACAGGGCTGCAGGCCACCCCTTCCAAGGCCTGGCTGGCTCACGGGGGCTGCACTTCCAGGCTTGGATGCAGCCATTGGCTGCCCTCTGGGTCTCAGTCTCTCTCCACATTCTTGGGGGGACACGAGGGGGCCCAGAGTCTGCTGCGCCGCCCCCTCTCGCACCACCCCCATTCCTCCTCCTCAGGAAGGGCCGGTCCAGGAGCAACGGACAAGATGCAAGATGCAAAAAGGTAATTAATCTACGGTGGGGAGAGGAGTGTTAATACCTTGAAGACACGGGGGCACACTGCCAGCTCCCACCAACTAGTGGCCGAAACCCGTGTGGGCGCCTTTGGTGCTGCGGCCGAGTTGATTACTCGAATTAATTTTGCATCGACCCGCATGGATCTGCTGGGGAGCGCTGACTGGCCTGGGAGAGGGATGCTGCCAGCCGGCCTGTAACCCCCCCCCCAGCCCCTGGCTCCCCACCCCGTAGCCACTCGGCCCCTCCTTCCCCGTCCAGTCTGCAAGGTCAAATGCCCCCACCCCCCACCCCGCATCCAGCCCACTGCCCAGGACACACCTGGACCTACGGAACAGGGTGGAGGCACAGCCAGGAGCCTGTTTCCCTGTGACAGCGGTTGGAGAGGCGCTGAAGGCATCGTCCAGGGCTCACAGGGACCCCTCAGTGGGCCTGGATACGGTTCACGGCCACTGAGGGCTGCCCGATGGGAGAGCGTATGGGCTCAGTGTTTGCAGCTAGCAAAGCTTCTCCCTGCCTTGGCTTCCGGCGACAGCCAGACTCTCCTTCCCCCGTGCACGGGGGACCTCCCTCAATCAGGGGGTTTTAGTTTCCCATTCCTGAGATAACAAACTGCCACAAAGATAGTGGCTTAAAAACAACGCAGCCCTGGAGGTCAGAGGCCTCACGGGGCCGAATGCAGGCGTGGGCAGGGCTGGTCCTTCCGGAGGCTCCAGGGCAGCAGCGGTTCCTGCCTTTTCCAGCTTCTAGAGGCGCTGCACCCCTGGCTCGCGGCCCCTCCTGCATCCTCACAGCCAGCAGCGCGGCATCTCCCGTCTCTCTCTGCCTCTGACCCCCCTGCCTCCCTCTTATAAGGACCCTGGGATGACGCTGGACCCCCTGGGGAATCCAGGGTCATCTCTGTCTCAGGGACCTTAACTTAATCCCGCCTGCAAAGTCCCCTCTGCCCCGTGAGGTGACAAGTCCACAGGTACCAGGACGGGGACGTCTTTGTAGGGCTGTTATTCTGCAGAACCCAGGAAGGTGTCCCCATGCAGAGGCAGAGCAGTTCCCTAGATATGGTCAGAAGCTGGATACAGCCATGCCTGAAGGGACTGTTTTAAGTTGTTGGGATGAACAGAAAGCCAAGATGGGAGCTCACCAACATATCCAGAGAAAACAACGTGACTACTGACACCCTCCCCCAGTCTCCTCCCCCTTTCCCCATCGTGGGGCTGAATGGCAGCAATGCCAATGTTCGGTTTAGATCACCAGAGAGGATTTTGTTGTTTACAGCTAGATGCATCTTTATATATAGATACACCTATGTAACCTTCATCCCAATGAAGAGCTACAGCGTCTCCATCCCCAGAACGCTCTGTCATGCCCCCAACCAGTCTATATCCCCTGGAAGTCACCACTACCCTGGCCTCCATCACCAAGAATCAGTTTCACCTGTTCTCGAAATTCATATAAATGGAAGCAGATGTGTGTTCTTTTGTGACTGGCTTCTTTGACTTAACAACACATCTGAGAGACGCATCCATGTGCACTTTTTCCTTGCTCTGTGGTCTTCCATTGTATGCGTACCCCACATTTATTTATCCCTTCTACTGGGGATATTTGGGTTTGATGGACATCGGATTATGTCCAGTTTGGGGCTCTCATGAACAAATCTGTTATGAATGATCTCCAACAAGTCTGTTTTTGTGGACATGAGCCCTCATCTGTCTGGGGCATTCACTCAAGAGAAGAATTGCTGGGACATGGGATAAAGAGACATGCCCGGACTTCTATGTGGTGGGACCACCTTATGCCCGCACCAGCAGGAGATGGGAGGTCTCACGCCTCTACTACAGAGAGGACGGACCAGCAGTCAGGAGACTCAGCGAGAAGACATGAACACTATTTTCTAGCAAATGGTAGTCGTCTCAGATCTGCCTTCACCTAAGGATGATTAAAAATACGGATAAGGGGCTTCCCTGGCGGCACAGTGGTTGAGAGTCCGCCTGCCGATGCAGGGGACACGGGCTCGTGCC
The DNA here is from genome assembly GCF_964270905.1 of Leucopleurus acutus. Lineage (NCBI taxonomy): Eukaryota > Metazoa > Chordata > Mammalia > Artiodactyla > Delphinidae > Leucopleurus > Leucopleurus acutus. The sequence continues at coordinate 2,024,957 of NC_139145.1, read as the reverse complement.
CTGGTCTGGGAAGATCCCACATGCGGTGGAGCAGCTGGGCCCGTGAGCCATGGCCGCTGAGCCTGCGCGTCCGGAGCCTGTGCTCGGCAATGGGAGAGGCCACAACGGTGAGAGGCCCGCGTACCGCAAAAAAAAAAAGAAAAGCCAGCCACCTACTGAGCCCCAAAGAAATCCCAATCCATTCCTAAGAGTGGGAAGAACGCTGGCGATGTTTGTCAACCACAATGAATAAATCTAGAAATAAATACCAAAGTCTTAAAAAGAACTAATTCTCGGATCAAAACAATTCCAGAGTACTTGAAAAATTATGAGAATGAAACTCTTCTCCCCAAAATCTACAGGTGATGGCCAGGCACAAATCCATTGCCTTAAAACGCTTTTATGGCTAAAGGAAAAAACAGCGAATATCAATAAAGTCAGTATCTCAAGAAGACAACAACCCCAAAACAGAACTAGTGAAAGCAGAGGAACAAATTAATAAAGATAAAAGCCAAAATTAACCAGTTAGAAAAGAGATACACAGCAGAATTAATAAATAAATCCCACGGCTGCTTCTCTGAAAAAATAGGAAAACACTCTAAAATAGATAAACCTGCTGGTGGAATCAAGAAAGAGAGAGAGAGAAGAAACACAAATGAGAATTAGGAATGAAAGACAGGCTATGAAACCATAAATACCGAGGACGTTTAGCTGCACAAAGATAAAACGATGGAGGATCCTATGCTAATGAACGTGAAAACTGGGACGAAATGGATGATTTTCTTGGAAAAACGTAAATTCTCTAAATTGACCCCAAAAGCAGCAGAACACAAGGGAAAACACGAGAGAGCTTTGCCCTCAGGTGAAGCCATGGGTCTCTACCCAAAATACTTGAAAAAAGATGTTCTAACAAATACTTGTTCATGAATGTTTACAGCAGCCTGATTCACAGCAGCCCAAACGAGTGCCCATCAACAGATGATAGATAAACACCACGTGGTCCCTCCACACACGGGACTGTCACTCAGCCGTGGAAAGGAGAGAAGCCCTGACACTCAATAACATGTGGACGGACCCTGAGAACACGATGCTCAGTGAGAGAAGCCAGACACAGAGGGACACACAGGGTGAGATCCCATTGATGGGAAACGTCCAGAACGGGCCGATCCACAGACACAGAGAGTGGGTTCCTGGCTGTCAGGGGCTGGGGGAGGGGCTGGGGGTGATGCTAATGAGGTAGGGGTTTTCCACTGGAGTGCTTTGATATTGAAATTAATAATAATAAATATATATTTGGCCTTTGTCCCTGTTCCTGATACAGAGCTCGTAAAATGCTGGAATTTCCTAAGTGACAAGAGAAATAGAGGGGTCTTGTGGGAGTCACAATAAACCCCTTTCAACTAGCCTGAGTTTATGTTAATGAGGTGACTTTGGGACCGTCCCTAAGGACAGGGAACCAGTGATTAAAGGATGGGGACTTTCAGCTCCACCCCCCAGACCTCTGGAGAGGGGACAGGGCCTGGAGGTTGAGTTCACCATCCCCAACAGCCAGTGATTTTATCAATCATGCAACAACGAAGCCTCCATAAAAACCCAAAAGGACGGGGTTCGGACAATTTCTGGGTTGTTGAACACATGGCAGGGGGCTCCCAGGAGGATGGTCCCCGGAACATGGAAGCTCCGAGCCCTTCTGACATACCTTGTTCTAGGCATCTCTTCCGTGTAGCTGTTCCTGAGTCGTATCCTTTTATAAGAAACAGGCGATCTAGGACGTGAACTGGTTTCCTGAATTCTGGAAGCCACTCTAGGAAATTGATCGAAGCTGAGGAGGGGGTCATGGGACCCTTGGGTTTATAACACAGGTGACAGCCCGGATTTTTCCATTGCCATCTGAAGTGGGGGCGGTCCTGTGGGACTGAGACCTTACCTGTGGGATCTGACGTGGTCTTCAGGTAGATGGTATCAGAACTGAGTTAAGAGACTTCCCTGGCGGTCCAGCGGTTAGGACTCCGTGCTCTCACTGCCGAGGGCTGGGGTTCAATCCCTGGTCAGGGAACTAAGATCCCACAAGCCTCATGGTGTGGTCAGAAAATTAAAAAAAATAAAAATAAGAGTTCAACTATTAAAAAAAAAGAACTGAGTTAAATTTAGGACATTCAGCTGATGTCTCACAGTTTTTTAGTGTGGGGAAAAACCTCCACACCTTTGCTGGGAAAAAGTAAACTGGCCTGTGGATAGCATAGTACACTGTTTTTTTTTTTTTTTTTTTTTTTGCGGTACGCGGGCCTCTCACTGCCAGGGCCTCTCCCGTTGCGGGGCACAGGCTCCGGACGCTCAGGCTCAGCGGCCATGGCTCACGGGTCCAGCCGCTCCGCGGCATGTGGGATCCTCCCGGACCGGGGCTCGAACCCGCGTCCCCTGCATCGGCAGGCGGACTCCCAACCACTGCGCCACCAGGGAAGCCCGTCACCTCAATTTTTAAACATACGAAACAAACAAACAAAAAAAGAGATGGTGCCTGACGGAGATGGTTTCACAGGTAAGTTCCTTCAAGGTTAAAGAAAGGCGAAGTCAACATGATTCCATTTAACTATCCCAAAGCCTGGGAAAATGAGAAACACCCCTCAACGAGGTAACTAGTGTCCCGTGCCCCCTCCCCGTTCACGTCCCCTCAGAACCTCAGAATGTCACCTTATTTGGAAATAGGGTGTTTGCAGATGTAATTAGCTGAAAATGAGGTCATACTTGGAGTAGGATGGGCCCTAAATCCATTTGATAAGAAGTGCATGTGAAGTCAAAGGCAGGGATCTGAATTACGCTGCCAAACCCAAGGGAAGCCAAGGATTACCAGAGGCCCCAGAAGCTTGCAGAAGGACAAGAAACAGACTCTCCCTCATATACTTCCAGAAGCCACCAGCTCTGACGACACCTTGACCTCAGATTTCTGGTCCTCAGGCAGTGAGGGAATACGTTTCTGTCATATTAAGTCACCCCATTTGTGGTACTTTGTTACGGCTGCCCAGGAAATTCATATGGCCCCCATGATCTTAACAATATCAGCGGACCCCGATATTAAACCTGCCAAAGATAAAAGGAAAAATAAATCTGCAGACCACCTCCACCCATTAAAACTGCAAAAGGATGAAATAAATTAAAAGAAAAATTCATCTCATCCAGGTGAATCCAGAGATATTGGAAGAAAAAACACCCCACCGTCATCAATTAAAGCTGGTTCCAGGATGGCAGAAGCTAGTCAGTGTTAGAAAATCTATTCAAATAAAAATAGACTTCACCGTCTTAATAGATCGGAGGAAATGAACCAAGGGCTCCTCAGGAGATGCCACAAACACTTGCCAGAGGTTCTAGGTAAAACGGGAAAAGGAGACTATCTTTAACGTGATGAAGAAATGGACAGGTCTGCCGGCATTGGCATCGTTGTTAACCACACGAAATCTTCACAGAAGTCTCTGAGAGGTTCCCAATAGCGTCTTCTAGTTTTTTCACTGGGGACCCACATGTGTCTTGGGAACAGGGAGCTGGGCATGAGGTCCATTCTAAACCCCAGGACCTGCACCAGGTAACCCCAAATTCCTGAAGCCTGCACCTCAAGAGTGAGGGCTGAATGGGATGGCAAGGTCCTTCTGATGGGCTCATGCCCCCTTCTGTTTTCCACGAAGCTTTCCGGTAAATCCCTGCAATGGAAGATAATTTGTCAACATCGTCAGGGTGGGTTGACTCCACCGTGGAAGTGCTAGCCAGCTCCATAGGGCAGGATAACAAAATAGCCCTCGTTAATAACGGAAGGGGCGGTAACACTTGAAGCAATGCCCATGGGGGCTGTAAACTCAGGGTACAGCCGAAATAGGAAACGAAATCGCTCATTGCTATTTTGGGATGGTGTCACTGGATTGCGGAAACCCCAAGAGAGTTTATAAAGAGGCATCAAGGTGTTAACGATAATTACAGTGTAAATACGCAGAACCAACAGGAGCTTTCCACAGACTGGCAACAGCGGGATGACAAGCTGTGGAAGACAGTAAAATGGAGCTAAATAAGTCCCAGGTGGAATAAATTTCTAAACATACGTAATGAAAGCACAGATGTATCGGAAAGACAAAGAACAATCTGAGGATAGTCAGATGTATATCATTTGGTGGCAGAAAGTATAAAGAGAGAAATTGGGCTAAAAATGAAACACCGGAAGCAAAAATAGAAAGCGGTTAACAAACCTAGAAGAATATGAAAACATGAATGGCAACGTTCGTGTCTTCAATCTGTAAAGAGATCTTACAACTGAAGAAGAAACTTAGGTACCGCCAATGGAGAATGAGCAAAACATCACAGAGCAGTGACAAATGACCCAAATGAGATAAGATGACTAAAATAAGATGCTATGTCCTCCCTATTAGGGCAGCAACACTAAAAAGAATCATGATACCCACCGCTGGAACAGATGTGGGTGTCGACAGCCTTTCAATGAGATGATTTGGTGACAATTCTGAGAAGGTTTCTTTTCAAATGAAAAGAAACCTTTAACTTGTCCTTTAACTTGTGAAACCATCAGAGAAGATGTGGTACAGATATTCATCACAGGATCGCTCTTAACAAGAGAAAATTATTATAAAGCCTTAAATGAGAGGTGGCTAATTAAATAAAATCGGATAGTCAGAAAGTTAACCATAGGGACTTCCCTGGTGGTGCAGTGGTGAAGACTCCACCCTCCCAATGCAGGGGCCCCGGGTTCGATCCCTGGTCAGGGAACCAGATCCAACATGCATGCCGCAACTAAGAGTTTGCATGCCGCAACTACGGAGCCCGCCTGCCGCAACGAAGACCCAGCACAACCAAAATAAATAAATAAATATTTTAAAAAATTTAACCATAGAATCACCATATGACTCAGCAATTCCACTCCTCGGGATGTACCCCAAAGAATTGAAAACAGGTGTTCAAACAAATATGTGACCACATGTGTTTTCAGCAGAATGATTCACATTTGCTAAAAGGTAGAAACGGCCCAAATACCCATCCGTGGTTTATGGATAAACAATGTGGTCCCTCCACACACGGGAATATCACTCAGTTGTGAAAAGGAGTGAAGCACGGACACTCGCTTCAGTGTGGACGGACCCCGAGAACACGATGCTCAGTGAGAGAAGCCAGACACAGAAGGACACACAGTGTGCGATTCCACTGATGGGAAACGTCCAGAACGGGCAGATGCGCAGACACAGAGTGGATTCGTAGTCGCCAGGGACTGGGGGAGTGACTGCTCGTGGGGATGGGGTTTCTCTCCTGGAATTTGATAGTGAAGTTGGTTGCACGACTCTGAATATGCTAGAAACCATTGAATTGCACACTTTACAATGCTTAATTTTATGGTATGTGAATTTCATCTCGATCTTAAAAAAGGGGAAAAGGAAAGAAACTCAGTTATGTCAGCAAGCAAAATACTGTTAGCAAAAATTGTAGAAAAGATGGATATCTGCTGGCCTAAAAATATTCTCAATATTACATTAAGTGGGAAGAAAGACTGAAAAACATTTTGATTCCCTGTTTATAAAAATGGGTGTATTCGTATCCCTAAGCATATCTGCATGAAAAAAAGCCTGAACTATTATGGATCAAAAGAAGAGAGGTCTAGGGCTTCCCTGGTGGCGCAGTGGTTGAGAGTCCGCCTGCCGATGAAGGGGACACGGGTTCGCGCCCCGGTCCGGGAAGATCCCACGTACCGCGGAGCGGCTGGGCCGGTGAGCCATGGCTGCTGAGCCTGTGCGTCCGGAGCCTGTGCTCCGCAACGGGAGAGGCCACAACAGCGAGAGGCCCGCGTACCGCAAAAGAAGAGAGGTCTAAATGTGATACGAAATACTGCATGGGATTCTGGAACAGAAAAAGGATGTTACGAAAAACCTGGTGAAATACAGATCAAGTCTATAAGATATAAATGTGTTAATTTCTCGGTCGTAACACACACACATCAGTGACAAGATGTTTCCATGAGGGTAGGGGCTGGGGTGGGGTTCCCTGCCTTATCTCTGCAACTTTTCTGTATGTCTAAAATTATTCCAAAATACGAAAAAACTTTTTTTTTTTTTTTGGTGCCTAAACCTGAGAATTTTTTTTTTAAGGGAGAGAACTGCTGTTTCAGTTCTAAGGCATGAAATTACCAATGATTAGATTTTCTCCGTTCTTTTCAATATTTTCTAATTATTTCTGATCCCGGTGACATATTACTTTTTTAATCAGAAAGAGCTGCTAATCTTTTCGTGCAGATCACAGACAATGTATGAAGCCATTTTTGCAAACTTCTTTAATATTTAGGTACAATTATTTTCCACAAATGTACGTGTCTGTATGGGAGAAACCTTGAAAGGTCTTTCTCTGGAAAGGTGGGGTGGATACTTTTGGTTGTAGGGGATGATGACCCTCATTTTAATACATTTTTGCCACCACAGACAGGCAGTGTTTGTGTAATAAAAAATAATAACGGGATTTATTTTTCTACCCACGAATTTCCCCCATGGCCTCCTGTGAATTTTCCCAATGACCTTTCCCAATACCCACAGTAATTGATCCTTAATCAGATATTCAAATGTGTGCTTCGAGGGAAGACACAGTGATTCGGCAACTTTGATGATGAAGAATATTTCTTTGCCTTCCTCTCCCACCCTGCCTGCTGCTACTTGCCTCCTAGCCCCCCTGCCCCCCAGCTTTCCCAGCCCAGCCCCCTTTGCCCCCTGCCCCACTGGAGTCTTGCAAATATCTTTTGGTTTTAAGAGTTCCCCAGGGAAGCCTTGTTCTAAATGAGGTGTAAAAATCTAAGCGGCACACACACACACACACAAAATAGCGAGAGGCTGGAATCAATACCCTCTTCACAGCTGCATCGATTAACAACCATATTCTTCATTTATTAATTATGAAGGGGGATTTCAGAGCCGCCATCTCCTTCTTTTGCTGTGACATGGCGCCCCCCTATCCCTGCTTCCGGCGGCTGCCCCCCTCACCTGAGACCACCCTGGGTCTGGGGCCCGTGGTACCCTGGCTCTGCATCCCCCAGGCCTGGGAGAAGGGGAGGGAGACAAACACCTGCCCCCACCTGCCAGTGCAGCCAGGAACAGAGAGCTTGGGAATCAGTCTTGCAGCAAATGATTCTAATTTCTTGGCTTCTTTGCTGTTTTATTCCCCCGGTCTTCCCCCTTAGAACAGAAGCTCTGTGAGGGGCCTCACCAGCTTTTTCCCTGCCGTGTTTCAATAAAGATCTGCTGAGTGATCCTGCAGGTGGAGTCCAAAGAGACAGGGTAGCCAGGGTGGGGGCAGTGAGTGTCAGCCCTTGTCTGGGCTGAACACGGTTGTTACACGAGAGCAAAATGTCCTTGGTCTGGGAATTCATGGGGCGGGGGCCAGCTCAGACTCACCTTTATCTCCACAGGGCAGCATCACCATGGCCCAGAAAGGACCACGCAAAATGCCTGTGGTGGATGAATGAATGGGTGAATTGATAAATAGATGGGTGGGTGGGTGGGTGGATGGGTAAGTGGATAGACAGGTGGATGGAAGGGGGAATGAATCAGTGGACAGGTAGGAGGGTGGTTGGATGGGTGGGTGAGTAGGAGGGTTGATGAATGAATGGGTGTGTAAATCGATGGGTGGATAGATGGGCAGATGGATGTGTGTTTGGTTGGAAACTGGATGGTGGGAGGAAGGATGAGTGGATGGCTAAAAGGATAGATAAATGGAGGGACGACTGGACGGATGAATAGGTAAGTGCATGGGGAGGCAGGTGAATGGCTTGGTGGACAGATGGATGGATGGATGGATAGAAGAATAAAGTGGATGGGTGAATGGGTGGAATAGATGGGTGAATCACTAGGTGGATGGATGGGTCATTGGGTATGTTGGTGAATGCATGGATTGTTGACTGTATGGGTGGCTGGATAAAGGGATAAACAAATGGATGTATTTATGGATGGGTGAGTTGGTGAACGCATGCAAGATGGGTGAAAGGTTTGGTGAATGGATGGATGGGTGGATGGGTAGGTGGTTGAGTGGTTAGGTAGATGAGTGAATAGGAGTGTAATGTGTGGGAGGATGGATAGACAAATGGGTGTATGGATGGATGGATGGTTGGGTGGATAGATCAGTGGCTGGATGAATGGGTGGATAGAAGGATAGATAAGTGGATGGATGAATGGGTGGAATAGACACGTGAATCACTAGGTGGATGGATGGATGGATGGATGGATGGATGGATGAATGGGTGGGTGGATGGATGGGTGGATGGACTGATGGGTGGATGAATGGATGGGTGGATGGGTAGGTGGGTGAGTAGATGGCCAGATGAGTGAATAGGGGTGTCATGTGTGGGGGAATGAATAGACAAATTAGCGGATGGATGGATGGATGGATGGATGGCTAGGTGGCTAGAAGAACAGATAAATGGATGGATGAATGGGTAAGAGGATGGGTGGGTAAATCAATGGGTGAGTAGGCAGAAGCACTGATGGATGGATGGAAGGATGGAGGAGGCATTGGATGAACGGGTACGTTGGTGAATGTATGGCTTGTTGACTGGCTGGGTGGATGGGTGGGTGGACACTGGACGAGTGTCTTGGTGAAAAGGCAGATGGGTGGGTGGGTTGAGTGAATTGATGAGCAGGTGGATGGATGAATACTCTGATGGGCACGCTGGTGAATGTGTGGGTGAGTGGGCACGTGGGTGGGTGAACAAAGGTGCTTAAGTGGGACTATTCTGCACCGGTTACTCTCTTTCCGAGTATTTACTGTACCTGTGCAGGTGCTGTGAGAGGAGAGCTCCTGCTGGCTCAGGAGCAGCAAGCGATTCTCAGAATAGGACGGCATGGGGGTCGGGGGGAGGGGAGCCCTACGGCAGAGTGTCGCAAGAAGTAGAAGCAGCCACTGGACTTGGAGCTGGCAGCAGGGCCAGGCCTGGGAGGGGAAGAACAGGATTCCAGACAAGGAGAGATGCTCGCAGGGGTGGGAAGCCTGAGACCAGCCTCTGCTCTCCCAGCCCGCCCTCCTTCCCGAGGGACCCCCTGACACCGAGTTGGCCCCTCCCCGCCCCACACCTTCCAGGGCTCCACCCCCCCGCCCCGGCTCTGTGCACACTGCACCTCCCCCCTTCCCTCGCCCTGTCTGTGCCCTCCAGCCCCCACCTTCTCCGGGACGATTGCTGGAGGAGAGGGGGCGGCCCTGCGCGGGGTGCTGGGGTGCAGAGCCTCGGGCAGCGGGAGCTGTCAGCGCCGGATCGTGGGGAGGGGCGCCTCCGCTCGAGGTCGATGGGAGCGGGGGGCCTGGGCTGTGGTTTACACTGAATCCACGAAAATCACCGAAGCTTGAAAAGTGCTCAATACTCCATCGATCGCTCTCTGCTGATCGGCGCGGCCGCCGCAGTGGGCTGGGGGCAGGGACCGGGCCAGCAGACCGGTCTCCCACCGCAGAGGCCCCACGCGCCCGCCCCCACCCACCCCGGGCCTGGGGAGAGCATCCCCCGGTGCACGTGCAGACCCCCAAATCCTTCCCTGGCTGTTGTGGGTGATATGAAATTAAGACAGAAAACCTGGCTCATCCACTGCTGGGCTGTGTGACCTTAGTGCGTTTCTAACCTCTCTGGGCCTCAGTTGCTGCCTCTGTAAAATGGGTGTGGTAACCCGTACCCCAACGAGAATTCCTGACTTATTTGCTGTCTATGGCTTCTGCATTTCCTCCCATCTTTGGGGTGATTCTCCTCTCCTCAGCTGGGGGGAAGGGTTTCAGGCAGAGGGAACAGCATGTGCAAAGGCTTGGAGGCTGGATGCCACATGGGGCGTTCAGGACAAGCGACTGGGACCTGTCTTCGGAAGGAGGGTGCACGGTGTTTGTGGCAGCTTTAGCTTTTAATCCCGGAGGTAAAAGAGAGCCTCTGGAGGATTTGGAGTGACAAGTGGCTCAGCAACTTTCGCCCCAAAGCTATGCCTCGGTCCTGGCATGGCCTGGCCTCCCCTGCCCCACCCCCAGGGCGCATTGGTCACCACTTCCTGCCCTAACCTCACATGGGCTCCCCCAGAGACCTTTCAAGGCCAGCTCTGAACTGGCCCCTCCCCTGCTCTAAGCTCTCCCGTAGCTCCCCGACGCTGGTCCAGGCACCTTAGCTGGACAGCAGCCTGTGACATGCCCCACTGCACGTCTAGCCACACGCCAGCCAGCCAGCGGTGCTCCAGCTGCCCCAGCTGCTGTCACGCGTGCTCTCATCCCACCCGGACTTTGTCCTCCTGCTAGGAGTTCTGTCCCCACCCAGTGCACCTACTAAAGCCCTCCTCATCCTCCAAGCTCCACCCCGGGGCCTCCTTTGGGCTGTGTCTGATTCTGTGTCTCCCAGCCATGATGAAGGGGGTACTGGGGGGCATTTGTAGCAGACACTGGGGTGGGGGCTTTGGAGACACAAAGCCGGAACCTTCCTCCCACAGTCAGGGAAGCTGAGGCCCACCTGGGGGGGGTCCTACCCCCCTCAGCTCCCTCTTGCCTTTGAACCCAGTCCCCAACCCACCACCAGTGTGACCCCACCTGACCGGTTCCCAAGAGGTAAACAGAAAAGAGAAAAAAAGAGAAGAGACAAGTGAAGGGGCTTCCCTTCCCCCACTCCTTTCACCAGACCACCCCCTTTCTGGTCTCTTCCATGAGTCCCCCCTCACCCACCCTGGAGTCTGAGCACCACTTCAGGACCCCCATCTGACCTCTGCTGGAACAGGGGCTGCCCTCTCCCCACCCCTGCGTCCTTCTCCTCAAAGGTCAGGCAGTTAATTTCATTCCTGTGTATCTCTCACACCTCGATGATTAATAATTGAAGAAAATGTATTTCTTTGGGGGCCCAGAATAAATCAGAAATAAGTCCAGCATTCACATGCTGCTTAAGGGCTGGGGATGCCTGGGGCGGGGGAAGGAAGAGGCAGGAGATGGGGGTGTGGGCTTCTGAGGGTCTAGCAGCCGTGAGGATACTCAACAATCATTTCAAAATCATCATCGTAACAGCAACAGCAAGTTCACTGAAGACTTGCTCTGCATACAGAGGCACTGTGCTTGAAAGAAATGAGCTCACTACCCCCATTTTACAGACAAGGAAACTGAGGTCCAAATCAGGAAACTGTCTTGCCCAAAGTCACACAGCTGGGATTCAAACTCAGGTGGGTCCTGTGCCGTACCTGGGGCTCTGTCCAGGACCCCCTTCTGGTATATTCCCTTCAATTGGGGTCTTGAGGCCCATGTGGGGTTGGATAGAGGATGCTTGGCCCCATATGGGGTCTGTTTGCTGCCCCAGGACTTGCCACATGGAAGTTAATGAGGTCAAAAGTCACCAAGGTACACCCATGTTCACAGCGGCATTATTCACCATAACCCAAAGTTTTGGCGTTCATCAACGGATGACAGATAAACGAAATGTGGTCCATCCGTACGATGGAATTGTTATGTACTACTCAGCCGTAATAAGAGTGACGCACTGACACTTGCTACAACATGGATAAACCTTGAGGACATGATGCTCAATGAAATAAACCAGACACAAAAAGACAAATACTGTCTGATCCCGCTCACAGGAGGTCCCTGGAGAGTCAGATCCACAGAGACAGGAAGTAGATGGTGGGGGCCAGGGTCTGGGGGAGGGGCTGGGGAGTCAGTGTTTCACGGGGACAGTTTCAGTTTTACAAGGTGAAAAGATTTCTGGAGACAGATGGTGGGGATGGTTGAACAACCGTGTAAATGTACTGAATGCCACTGAACTATGCACTTAAAATGGTTAAAGTGGTAAATTCTGTTATGTATGTTTTACCACGATTTTTAAATTTTCTTAAAAAAAAGGAAAAAAGCACTGACACACACTGTAACACGGATGAAACTTGAAATCATGAAGCTCAGAGAAAGAAACCAGACACAAAGGGCCACATAGTGTGTGACTCCATTTATACGAAAGGTCCACAATAGGGAAATTCAGAGACAGAAAGTGGATTAGTGGTTGCCAGGGGCTGGGGGAGGGGCGGCGGAGGAGTGGATGGTGGCGGGGTGATGGCTACTGGGGACAGGGTTTTAGTTTGGGGTGATGAAAATGTTTCAGAGCTACACAGTAGTAGTGATCGCACAACATTGTGTATGTACTAATTACCACTGAATTGTACACTTTAAAAGGGTCAGTTTTATGTTATATGAATTTCACCTCAACTACAAAGAACAATATACCATGAGGGCTGCCCATTCCCATCTCTGGGCATCTGTCTATGTTTTGGTGATACTGCCTCCCCTCCCCACCCCTGAGGTGGGGTAACAAACTTTAAATGCTTTTTATCCAGTTTCAGACATGCGGCAGTGGGGGGGGTCTTTATTTTCCATGTTCTGATCCCCAACTGATTTCATCCTGTTCCACTTACCCTGTGCTATTTTGCTGTTTGCCAAAAGAACATGTGCTGGGGGATTTCCCTGGTGGCGCAGTGGTTAAGAATCCGCCTGCCAGTGTAGGGGACACAGGTTCCAGCCCAGGTCCAGGAAGATCCCACATGCCGCGGAGCAACTAAGCCCATGCGCCACAACTACTGAGACTGCGCTCTAGAGCCCTCGAGCCACAACCACTGAAGCCCGTGCTCCTACAGCCCGTGCTCCACAACAAAGAAAAGCCACCGCAATGAGAAGCCCGCGCACCGCAACGAAGAGTAGCGCCCCTCTTGCTGCAACTAGAGAGAGCCCACACGCAGGAACGAAGACCCAATGCAGCCAAAAATAATAAATAAATAAATAAATTTACTTTTTTGTTTTTAAAAAAAGAACATATGCTGGGACTAGCCTTGCTTTCCAAGGGAAGGGGATTGATAAAGAGATGTCTCCTCCTTGCGGGTAATGCTGGGTGGGTATTAGAGGTGATGGAGGAGGAGAAATTTTAATGACATGGAAAGATACCCATGTGATAAAGTGAAAGACACTGACCACATGACAGCCGGAAGTCACATGAGCCCATTTTGGTAAAGCCTCTTGCCTCTGTCAGCATTTCCCTGGGATCCTAGCCCAGAGCCAGTTGTATGGAAAAATGTCCTGAGACCATGCAGAAGGCCACCACCATATCTGCCTCCCTCCATGCCCACCCAGTGAATCAAATAATGTCCTCCGGAAGTCATGTCCACTCGGAACCTCAGAATGTGGACTTATTTGGAAATACAATCTTTGCCGTTGTAATTAGCTAAGATGAGGTCATCCTGAATTAGGGTGACCCTTAAATCCAGTGACCGGTGTCCTTATGAAAAGAGGAGAGACACACAGAGACAGAGAGAAGATGGCCATGTGACAACAGAGGCAGAGTCTGCAGTGATGTGGTTACCAGCCAAGGGACGTCAGGATTGCTGACAACCACAGGCAGCTGGAAGAGGCAGTAAGGATCCCCCCTAGAGCTTTACAAGGGAGCACGGCCCTGTGACACCTTGATCTCAGAAGGAGGGAGGGGCCTCGATCCTCCAGACATGCTTGCCTCATTTTTCCTGTTTCCTCATCTGTAAAATGGGGATACATTACCCAAATGCACAGGATTTTGAAGAACCTGTACTCTTTTTTTTTTTTTTTTTTTGCGGTACGCGGGCCTCTCACTGCTGTGGCCTCTCCCGCTGCGGAGCCCAGGCTCCGGACGCGCAGGCCCAGCGGCCATGGCTCACGGGCCCAGCCGCTCCGCGGCACGTGGGATCTTCCCGGACCGGGGCACGAACCCGTCTCCCCTGCATCGGCAGGCGGACTCTCAACCACTGCGCCACCAGGGAAGCCCAGAACCTGTACTCTTGCACGTGCAAAGCACTTAGTGAAGTCTAGCTCTCTGTCAATGCTCAATAAATATTGTGAAAAAGATGAATCTGAGGCAGAAAGAAGCAATGGGGAGGAGCGGGGACCGCCCTGAATTTGTAACAGGTGCAGTCTCCGAGCCAGTGACTTTTCCTCTCTGGGCCTCAGGGTCCCCATCTGAGAACAAAACATGGTTGATGCCAACTTAGAAACAAAGAGCTTAATGGGACACCTCGCAGACCCCAACCGGGCAGGTACTACTTTACCTCACGGTACAGGTGGGAACCCTGAGGCCGGAGCCCCCCTGCCCCAGGCCACTCAGCCGGTGGGTGGTGGGGACAGGATGCTGCCCCGGGGTGGCCCCTGCCTGCACCTCCGGGATGAAACTGGGCACCAACGGGCTCCTTTGGCTGGGATGTTGGGAGATTATAAGTGGATGGTCCAGCGCTGGATGAATGTGAGCTGCTGCTGCTGCTGCTGTTGTTGTAGTTATTATTATTGAAAGGAGCAGGAGGGGAGGAGGTGGCGGATGGCGGGGCACCACCCCCCCTTAAGCCCTTTTCCGAGCTTATTAAGAGCCTCGGGCCGCTGCGATCGATGGCCACTGGGCGCCGGCTGCAGCATCCCTCCCGGCCGCGGGCCGCGCATGCGCACGGGTGCCGGATTGATCGTGGCCGCCTCGGATCCATCGCGCGTCGGCCCGCCCCTCCTCCCGGCCCGCGTTGCCCAGCAACAGCAGCTCGGCGCGCTCCCATTGGCCGGCAGCGCGCGGGGCTCCCCGGCTGCGCGTGGTCAGTTGGTCAGCGCGGCCGCGGCGTGGCCGAGGGCCTGGCTCCGGGCGAGGGTCGATGTCGCCTCCCGTCTGACCTTTCCCGGCGTGGGGAGGGAGATGCAGGCGGGAAGGGGGCCTGGGGAGGATGGAGCAACCCGGCCCGTCTTGGAAAAAAGTTTATTGACCCGTGTCTTATCTCGGGGACGCACGGCTTCCTGAGGTGGGGGCGACTGAATAGCCAGGGTAGGGGGTGAGGAGGCGGGGTGAGGACCCCTCCCCAGCTCTCCCCTGGCCCCAGCATGCACGGGGCTGCATCTGCGAACCCTACCTGGCCATCTCCCTGGACTGGCTGGCCCCATTCCCTTGCTGGGAAAACCAAGACTCGTAAGAGCGCAGTGCCTTGCCTGGTTCACAGGTCATAGGATGAAGGTGGGCCTGCCACCCAGAAAGTGTGGCTCAGGGGCTTTGGATTCTTTCTGCCACATCTGTGTGACCACTAGTCACCCCCCCCCAAAGGAGATAGAAACATTTATCCAGTGCTTACTGGGTCCTACACACTGGCTGCCCCTGTAAGGAAGGACAATGATTTAAACTATAATATAATGTTGAAATTAAGGGCTCGGGGATGCTGTGGGATCTTCCTGTTTAAAGGGCACCCCCCTTTCACAGAAGTTCAGGGAGGCCCAGATGCAAGGGTACAGACTTCAGAAAAGACACTGGTTATTTTGAAGGAGGTGGGGGTATGTGTGCTGCCCTAAACCTTCCAGTTAAAAAAAAAATCCCAAAGCGCCCAACAGTCAATTGGGTTTATTAAAATGAACAGTTAGGGCTTCCCTGGTGGTGCAGTGGTTGAGAGTCCGCCTGCCGATGCGGGGGACACGGGTTCGTGCCCTGGTCCGGGAGGATCCCGCGTGCCGCGGGGCGGCTGGGCCCGTGAGCCATGGCCGCTGAGCCTGCGCGTCCAGAGCCTGTGCTCCGCAATGGGAGAGACCACAACAGTGAGAGGCCCGTGTGCCGCAAAAAAAAAAAAAAGAACAATTGTATTTTGTCAAAGGAAGCTTTTTTGTAAAACTAAAGATGCTGTTTATAATAAAATGATAGGGTTCCTGGCATGGGGCAAAAAATATTTCTTTGAGGGTGAGAAACAGGAATGAATTATTTGATGCAAATATGTGATTGTCAAAAAAAATTGAATGTACATAACAGTTTTAATATGTATCCTGTACCAAGTCCAGTGCTGAGAGATTTATTTAAATGATCTCAATTAATCCCCCCCCACACACACATCCACAGATCAGCGTTGTTTTGCAGAGGTAGAAACTCTAAATTCAGTTCTATAACCACTTTAAAAGGAATAGAAGAGGACACAACCATTGGCCACAGGCTCACGCACCTAAAATCAACTGTGGTCATTCTGCTCAGGCCCCCTCCCTGGCTTCTGTGCACAGTACAGACACGCTTTACAAAGCCGCCAGCCTCCCTGGGTTTTGCATTTATTTTATTTTATTTTTCGCATCATACTGCACCCAGTCTCCTTCCCTGGCCTTTGCCTTTCTAATTCTTAGCAGCTGAGGAAGCTTGCATTGACCGGTGGAGTGTGTGGGGTTATTTTTGAAAGCAGATGCTGGAATTCCATTTTTATTTTAACCTGGTTATTGAGTGGGGTGGGGGAGGGAGAGGCTGGCCAATTCGTGTGCAAGATGAAAAAGCTGGATTTTATCACAGGCTGAGCAATTTTGACAATGGCTGCTTGGGTGTGTGATGTGTGAGTGGTTCCAAGGCAGTCCTGAATGCGTGTGTGTGAGTGTGCAAATGTGGGTGCATTTGAGCGTGTGAACGGAACGGGTGTGAGTGTGTGTATGTGTGTGCACTGTGTGAGGGGGCGGGGAGAGGGAGGGGGCAGAGGCTGGTCTGTGCACCTGACCGTGTATTCTTAGTGTGTGTGTGCACGGGTGTGCGAGGGTGAGTTGGTACGTGTGTGTGGTGTGGGTGCATGCATGCGTGTAGCTGTGTGTGTGCCTGTGAGTATGTGGATGATGTGCAGGAGTGTGTGGGAGGCATCATGTGTGAGTGCATGCCTCTGCACGTGTGTGTGAGAACTGTGCGTGCCCGTGTGTGAGTGGTTACAGGTTAGATAGGCGTGCGTGTGCTTGGGATCACGTGCCTTGTTGGTGCACATGCGTGAGCGCTTGAGGCTGTGTGTCTGAGCCTCTGCCCCTCCTGCCTTCCTCGCTTCTGCAAGCTCAGCTCCCAGCTTCCCGAGACCGCTCTGCCCCTGCCCGGCCTCCCTGCCTTCTCTCTGATGCCCCTGCCGCAGGGACACGGGTCCGCACCTCTTCACTGCTGCCCTGCTCAGTCTCTCACGAGCCTCAGGTGCCCCACTCGGGACAATATGCTGAGACGCATTCATTCCATAAATGTTCACCTCCCCTGGGAGCTGTCTGAGGGCAGGGCCCCGCATCCAAAGCATGGCTCGGTCCTCAGTCCCCAGAGCCCAGGACAGGACGATCGGACGAGAGTACGACACCCGTAGATAAGAACAGTGGCCTGGACTGTAGGTGCCGGCACACTGTGCCAAGGGCGGCCGTGGAAACCCCCTTGATGGATGGGGAAACTGAGGCCTAGACAAGAGGTCCCCCCACCCTGGGATGTGCCTCCCACCCCATCCAAGCACCGGCCCTGCTGGGTGTCAGCTGTCCTGGAACACTTTCCCTGTCGGACCTGGCCCGGCGCATGGATTTCCGCAGCCATCTCTCCATCTGGCAGCTTTATTAACCTGATTCGACTGATCGAGTGATTGACGTGTTTGCTTACGGGCTACTCCTGCCCCTCGAGGGACCCTGACTAGGAGCCCCCCACCTCCATCTCCATCAGCCCAGGAGGACAGGGGACACCAGGATCCTCTCACAGGCCCATCACACACACAAACAATTACTCACAATTAACCACTTGTGGTGATTGGGTCCATTGGAGTGGATCTTTCCAGAAGATGATGTGTCAACATCTAACAAAAAATTAAAACCCAAACTGAAAATGCAAGCTTGGCGAAGACAAGAACTTTTATCTGCCCCCTTCCTCCCTGGGTCCCGAGCCCCTTAAAACCATGCCAAGCACACAGTAGGTACTCAATAAATAGTAAATGAATTCCCCTGGCCTGTGTTCTTACTGCTAGGAATGTACTCCATCCCATGGGGGCGTGCAGAGTGGGGCAATATTTACATAAGAGTATGTTCCTAGAGGCATTCATTGTTCCAGCAAAAATCTGGAAACAGCCTAAAAGCCAGGGATAAGATGCTCTTGAAATCAGTTACAGAGTGCCGGCAGCTCCGAGCACTACACAGCTGTCCCAAAGGCGAGTGCCGCCCAGGCAGCGGCACTGAATACTCCCAAGAGGTATTCAGTGCAAAGGCTAGTTGCCCCAAAGGGGCCAGCAACTTATGTCCGCACAAAAACCTGCACAGGGGTGTTGACGGCAGCTTTATTCCTAACTGCCCAAACCCGGAAGTAACCGAGATGTCCTCTACTAGGTGGACGGATTGTCCAGAAGATGCAATGTTACTCCACACTAAGAAGAAAGCTAACAAGCCATGCATAGAAAGACACGCAGGAACCTTAAATGCACATGACTGAGAGGAAGAAGCCAGTCTGAAAGGGCTACACACTGTGATTCCAACTCTGGGACATTCTAGACAAGGCAGGACTCTGGAGATGAGAGTAGGATCAGCGATGCGGGCACTGGGGGAAGAGGGATGGATGGGCGGGGCTCAGAGGGTTTTTAGGGCTACAAAACCATTCTGTATGACGCTGTAATGCTGCATGAACAGTATTATGTCATGAGAGCCCATAGAACTTACAACACAAAGGGTGAGACTTAATGGAAGTTATGGACCTTAATGTGCCCTAACGAGGGACCTCAGACTGAGTGGCTTAAACAACAGAAATGATTCCCTCCCAGCTCTGGAGGCCAGAAGTCCAAGCTCAGGGCATGAGCAGGGCTGGTTCCTTCTGAGGGCTTGGGGGAGCATCTGTTCCAGACCTCTCTCCTGTTTCTGGGGATCGCTGGTGATCCTTGGTGACCTTGGCTTATAGAAGCACCACCCCGATCTCGACCTTCATGTTCACATGGCCTTTTCCCTGTGTGTGTGCTTCTGTGTCCAGATGTTCCCTTCTTATAAGGACACCAGGCACGTTGGATAATGACCCACCCCAATGCCTATCTCAACCTGATCTTCTGCAAAGACCTGATTACTGAATAAGGTCACATTCACAGGTGAACTTCAGTGTCTTTTGCAAGGGACAAAATTCAACCGATAACAATCACTTGTAATGTATTAAGGTCAGTTCATTAATTGTAGCTCGTGTACCACACCGATGGTAATAATAGAGGACGGTGTGTGTGTGTGTGTGTGTGTGTGTGTGTGTGTGGTGGGGGTGTATATAGGAATTTCCTACACAGTGTTCACTTTTCCTGTGAAACTGAAACTATTCTAAAAAGCAGAGTCTATTATTAAAAAAAAAAAGCTAGGTACTAAACAGTGAGAACAATGCTGAAATTTGAGCAAAGCAACGGGGGCACATCTTTGTGTGGGGCTCGTACAGATACAGGACACTGAGGCTGCCAAGCTCGCCCTCCTCCTGCCACCAAGCCTTTGCATATGCTGTTCCCACTTCACTTAATTAACTCCTGCTCTACCTACAGCTCTCAAGGCAAATGTGCTCTTCTTGGGGAGCCCTCAGGCTGCCTGTCCAGCCCCCAGTCCCCCTTTCAGCTCCCCTTAGTCTGGGTCACGCTTTAAGGTCTGTCATCCCCAGACTGAACTCCCCTGCTCCCCCTGCGCCCCGTCCAGTCCTGGCGCACAGTAGGTGCAGTAAAGATCCTTTGAGCGATTATAAGATTAAAATAAATGGAGACGCCACAGCCTCTTGTAGCGGGAACTCAGCAAATGGGATCACTGTTTGAAGGGTTATTAGCAGCCATCAGGAGCCCCCCCCTCCATAAGCCCTCGCAAGCCCGAGGAGGGGGGGACAGAGGCCCCTTTAAGGGTCCACCGCCACCCGGCACCCACCCACCTGATGAGACTCAAGCAGCCCATTAAGCGATTTTTTTCCTCCACTTACAGCGAGCGGCATCGACAGGGATACTCAATATCTGAGGGGCCGCTGGCCTTGGAAGAGAGATTGCAGCCACCTCGATAAAACATTCCCTCTTGTCAGCGCCTCCCCCGCCCAGCCGAAGCTGCGTGTCTGATCCCCTCCCCTAATGAGCTCCGTTCTCTCCCCTCCAGGAGGATGAGATGCTGCCCCCTTCCAGGCTTTCAAGCTCAGCTCAAGGGTTGAGGGTGGTGGTGGAAGGAGAACCATTCCTACTTCCCATCTGTCCAGATTCTGGTGGGGTCACCTCCCCCAGGAAGTCCTCCAGGACCACCCGAGTCAGGATCTGGATTCCTGCAGCCTTGCTTTGGGAGGTGGGAGGTTGGGGTACATAGAGGGACCGGGGACTGAGTGGGGTCACCCAGCAGTGTCCAGATGCCACCACTTTCAATTGTCCATTTGCTCAACAGAGAGGATGGCAGAGCTGGGCTCTGGTACTCCCAGCCCTGTGGGGCTAACATGAGGGGCTGGGTAAGATGGGGTGGGGCGCCGGAGCTACAGGGCAGGGAGGGACCAGACAGGGTGCAGGGCTAGAGGAAGCCCCCTCAGGATGCGATGGCAGCAAACTGGAGGGCGGACAACCCGATGTGACTGGACTGGGCTCGTCCAGCCTGCCTGGGGAGGGGGGACATGGCCTCTGAACGCTGTGGCAGGGGAGGGAGCTCAGCTGGCCAGGTTGGGGGTGGGGGGAAGCCCTCTCCCCAGACTGAAGACCTCCGGTTCTAGCTTCAGCACCAAGAACAGCTCCCCAGTCCTCTCACGATGGGAGGGGACCTCATTCGTCAGAACGCAGGACCTCTGAGAGACACCTCCCAGGACCTCCTTGGGTCTCAGTGTCCCCAGTAAGATGAGAAAAATGCCTCGCCCTTGTGGTGGGGGGGGGGATGGGAGGCAGCAGAGTCAACGCCAGAGTGAATGAGTAAATAAATGATTCCAAAATTTCAAATCTGACTCAAACCCCTTGTTCAAAAACAGGGAAACTGAGACCTGAAGAGAGTGTGGCTCTGCCCCTCCTCCACAGCCATATTCCAGAATCTTCTCTCCGGGCCTAAGGGTGAATGGGAAGGGGGAGGCAGGGAGGGAAGAGGGTTGAGGGAACTGCCACCTCCCAAAACGAGCCCTGTTCATTGTCCAGACACTGAACCACTGTGCTGGGAGATGCCAAAGTCCCGGAGGGCCAGCTCTGGTCTAGATCTCAGGAAGCCCCCAGGCTGATGGGGAGATGGGCAGGGGGCACTGGGTGGGCCAGAGTGCGAGCCCCAGTGTTCAGGAGTCCCTGGAGCGGGGAAGTGAGGGTGCTGGAGTCGGGCAGCTGGGGAAGGGCAGCGAAGGTTCTATCTGGGAGGGGTGGGGAAGTTGTATAGAGTGGGGGCATTGGGACTGGGCTCTGCAGGTAGAATAGGAGTTTCCTAGAGTGAGCAGAGGGACAAGCAGAAACACAGGTGAGAGATCATGGCTCATTTGGGGAGGGTTGGGAGGAACTCAGATGAGGAGGACGCCCCCGCCCCAGAGGGGAGAATGGGGGTGAATTGAGGGACCCCCTGGGACCTCGGCCGGGACTAGGAGAAGGTGGGGGCTGAGGAGGCCTGCTCAGAGGGGCCCAGGCACCCACTGCGGGGACCAAAGCCTCACCTTATCCCCACTAGCCAGACATCAAACCCAGCCTCCCCGTCTTTCAGGTTATTAATTTTTCAGAGAAGAAAATGCTTTTTGTATTTTTTCCAGGCAAAATATTGATAATGGTTTTAATGTGCCTTTCCTGCTTTTGTGTGTTGAGAGGACTTTTCCATCCTGGTTGCCGCAGAGGCTGCTATCCCCCCTACACACACATACACACACACCGCTGCAGCCCCCCATCAGCAGACGCGCACTTGGCTGTGGAAGCCTGGGTGTCTGCAGAGATGGCTGGGAGTGGGGTGGGGGTGTTTTGATTGCTGCCGGGTGGGTTTTGATCGCAGCTCCCTACCCGCCTCAAGCCCCCCACCTCTGCCTGCACAAAGCCAGATGCCCACCCGCCCCAAGGTGGGTCGATGCGCCCTGCCAGGGGAGCTGGTGTTTCCAGCAGCTCCAGGCTGAGATACATCTTCGGGTTGTTTGAAATATGCCTGCATTATTTTCATGACGATCAAGAAGCAGGAAGGTAGGGAGGCCCATTCATTTGTTCATCCGTCCATCCATCTACCCATCCCTCGTTCACTCACTCACTTGTACGGCAGCCGGTTACTAGGCACTTACCATGCACCACGCAGGGTACTGGAGCCACAGCCACCACCAGGCAGCCCCTGACCCCTGCCCTTTTGGAGTTCACAGTCTGGTAGCAGAGAAGGGTACTAACCCAAAAATTCCAGGAAAAAAGATATCATTACAACTTGTGACATGACCGCTGTGAGAGACACATAGGTGTGTGAGACTGTAAAACAGGGAGGGGTCAGGGACTTCCTTAGGGCCGTGACACCAGCTGAGCCCCGATGAGCCAGGAGGAGCGGCCTCTGGGAAGAGGGGCAGTGAGGTGCTCAGACCTCCTCCGAAGGGAGCAGCCTGTGTGGGACCCCAAGGCACCAGAACCGACTCTCAGTGGTTCTGAAACATAAGCAGGTGTCACAGTCCCATGGAAGGCTCCCTGATGCCCAGCCAGCCAGCCCCCCACCTCTGGGGCACTGATTCAACAGGGGATCCTCTCTCTGAAGGCCACCGCACCAGGGGAAGCACCAGTGATTGGTGAGATCCAGACAAGGGCCATAGCTCCAGGTACAGGCAAAGGGGGGGCCCTGGGGCCAGACACCCTCAAGGCCCGGCTTACCGTCTGCATGCTCTGGGGGGGCTCACTTCAACCTTCAGGTGTCAGCTTCCCTGTAGGGAAAACGAGCATGGTGAGCATCCCAATTTCCTGTGACAGGAGAAGGGACGAACCAAGATGACCCAGATCAAATACTTAGTGCAGAGCCTGGCACACGGTAGGTGCTCAATAAATGTGAGTGCCAATGATGATCAGGTGCATGACTGATTAAGGAGCAGGAACCCTCCCCTGAGCTGATGCCCGATCAAAATGCAGAAAGCAAGAGCACATCACATCATGTATTAGTTAGCTACTGCTGCATAACAAAGCATCGCAAATTTACCAGCTTGGAACAGCACACATCTACAATCTGTCAGGCTCTGTGGGTCAGGAGTCAGGGCACTGGGTCCTCTGCTCTGGTCCCACAGGCCACAGTCAAGGTATCAGCCAGGCTGAGTTCTTTTCTAGAGTTCAAGTTCCTTTTCCAAGCTCACGTGGATGTTGACAGAATTCAATCCTTGTGGTTGTAGGACTGAAGTCTGGGTTGCTTTATTTTTTCTGGCTTTCAGTAATGAGTGTGCCAGCTGTTTCCCAACACATGCTCCCCTCCAGGGACCCCTCACAATACGGTAGCGCACCTCTTCAAGGCCAGCAGGAGAATCTCTGCTGGGATAGGGTCTTATATAACACAGTGTAATTATGGGTGGACACCCATCACCTTTGCCATATTCCACTGGTGGGACGCAAACCCACACTCACAGGGAGGGGGTTATACAGGATGCAACACCTGTGGGTGCAGGTTCCGTGGCCATTAAAATTCTGCTGAGCACACCCTGCTCGGGCACACACTCACATGCACACGTCCAGGACCAGGCTTAGCAATGGCCACAAAAGTATGCGTGGCCATAAGTATGAACATACCGGCAAGTGCTTCTCTTTTCGCATTGCCTGCTGGGGAGCTCAGAGCCAATACTGTGGCCCACCTGCTGGGCTTAGAACCACCTGCTGTGGGTTTTATGGACTAACTTCTCTTCCAGCTATAGCTTCTCTCGACCTCCTTTCTAATTTATTTTCTCTGGCTGCCTTATCCCTCTGCAACCTCCTCCGTCCCAACTTTCTGGACCCAAAACAGGCTGATAAGGATAGCAGTTCCCATAAGCTCAGCAGATGAGCACTATTCTAAGGGCTTTACATGAATTCTCTCATTTCATCCTCAGCAAAACCCCCTCTTGCAGATGAGGGAAATGTTGCACAGAGCGGGTGTGAGAACCAGCCCAGGGACACCAGCTAAGAAGTGGAATAGAGAATCTGGATGAGAAGCTGGGCTCAATTCCAGGAGATTGGGTTTGAGATCTTGGGCTATAGGCACCCATCACGGACCTTCAATGAAAACACGTACAGAGACTGATCTGCAAAGCAACCTCGGAGAGGGTTGAACCAGCAGGAAGGCTGCCCAGCCGTCACCTCCTCCCCGCTCCTGAACCCACAGCTGGACGGTGGGGCTGGCCCCAGCATAAATAATCTGCAAACGCACCTGCACCCACACATCGATCCGTGGGCAGGACGGAAGGCGCTGCTTCAGGGAAACAGTTGATCCAGCGAGCAACGTGAAGCCCCTGCGCCAGCCTGCTGGGGACCCCCCTCCAACCCCCGGACAAAGGCCTGGCCCCAAGCCCCTCCCAGAGCCCCCCCAAAGGGAAGATGAGGGGCCCAGGGCTGAGGCAGGATGCTTGTTCACACCATGTGTTTAGCTGTCCTCAGGGACTGCACAGGCCCCAGCCTACTGCTGAAGCACGCTTGAACGGACCTTCCGGGCAGGTGTCTGTCCCTACTGAGCGGCCCTGGCCTGAGCGGGGCGATGGGGACACCAGGGCACCCCAAATCCTGTTCGTGCCTTCAGGGGATGCCCAGGCCTGGGAGAGAGACAGCAGGGAAGAGGCAGGGCAGCACACACTCTGGGTGGAGAGCAGATGGAGCGAGACACGACGGGATCACAGTGGGGCCTCTCAGGGTGTGGTCCTCAGACCCTCCAGTCCCCTCTTCCAGAGCTGCCTCCGCGCAGCTTTGTGCAGCCCCGGGTTCCAAACACAGGTCTGAGTATGCATCCAGCCACCTTCATTAGAACAAAGGCCCTGCACTTCCCTTGAATCAATTCACAGTAACTCAACGTGATCCCCATTTGACAGAGGGGGAAACCAAGGCACAACGAATTGGGTGTGTTACCCAGAGTCCACCAGCGGGGGCCTGAGCTCACACCCCAAGTCTGTGATTGTCAAGGTAGCGGGGGAGCTGGGGCCTCAGTCTCCTCACTCATAAAAGGGGGGGTGACCACCCTGGCCTTGCCCACCTGCTGGGATTGGGGGCAGGAGGTGAGCTGAGGCCCACAGCTCAATGATGCCCAAGGATGCTGAAACCAGGGCCCTAGCCCTGCCCCTGCCCAGTCATTTCTGCCCCATTCAGAGAACCTGGGGGAAAAAATAGCCCTGGGAAGGTACAAGAAACAGAAAATCAGGGGCTTCGCACAGAGGCAGACTGGGAATTCCAGAACCAACACACAAAACGAGGGCTGGCTAACCAGAGGCGCCTGAATCCACCACCATGTGCCTGGCACCGCCGCCCTGGAACCTCCTGTGAAGTGTGGCCGGGGTCCTGTGGGGCCTGCAGGGGAAAGGAGGAGCCTCCCTCGCCTCTGCCCGCCCCTCGCCCTTCTCTCCTGCTTCTTCCCTGGATCAATGTGCAGATCAATGCCAGGCTCTGTCCTCTTGGCCCTGCCTCGGGGGCCCTCTGACCCCCACCCGGTTCGCTCTCCCTCAGACACAGCTCGGTGGCCGCACCCGCACAAGCATTTCCTGGGCATCACCCAGGTGCCCTCGGGTTTGCACCGTGTATGTGTTGTGTCCATTCCACAGATGAGTACGTCGGGGTGCTGAGAGGGTCCGTGAGGTGGGTAAGGGAGAACTGGGGTTCACATGCAGAACTCACCCTTGGCTTTGGGGGGGTGAGGCCCTGGTACCAAGGACCCTGAGCCAAAGAGGCACCCACAGGGGATTGGCGCCCCAGGGGGTCAGGGGCTCCCCGGAGCAGCCAGCACAAGGCTCAATCTTCCTATCTGTGAAATGGGCCGCCCCTCAGAGGGGTCGAATCAGCCATGGCAGCACTTAGCTGGCTGCACCCTGTCCCCCACTATGCTTCTGGGACCTTCAGAGGGCTTTTCCTGGGCAGCCGAGAGATGCTCAGCACTCTGGGAGGCAGGAGCCTGGGCTCCGCCTCAGTTTCCTCACCCAGAAAACAAGCGAGGGGTCGACCAGATGACCCTCGGCCCTCCCCAACCCCTCCCCCTCCTGCCACTGCTATGGTCCTGGGGACCCCCCGCCCCCTAGGTCTAGCAGCCCACACGGGGACCCTCCTGATGGGAGCACATCCCTGATTTCTCGCTCCACCAGGGCCCTTGCCCTCCCGCCTCCCCTCCCTCTATGTGGAGGGCAGGCGAGGAGGGGGCTGGAGGGTCTCTCCCTCCAGGTTCCCCTGGGAGACACAGCCAGTGGGAGCCTGGCTTCTTCCCTCCCGATGCACAGGGAGTTCGAGGTCGATAATAATAGAAATGTTATGTTGTGCATGCGTGCGTGTGTGTGTGTGTGTGTGTGTGTGTGTGTGTGTGTGTGTGTGTGTGTGTGTGTATCTTAAGTAAAGAGGAGGAAGCTGGGTCCCTACCCAGCCAAAGTAAGGGATTTATTACAGAGGCAATTACACAGGGAGCCGGCAGGGACTGCTGGGGGCCAGGGTGCTTGTTAAGGAAGTGGGTTAACCAGCAGTTACAGCTGTTAGCAGCGGAGGGGAGGGGAGTGGAGAGAGGGAAGGAGGGGGAAGGGGAGGAGAGAAGTGGGGGAGGGAAGGAGGGGGAGGAATAGCTGGAGAAGGTGGGGGGAAGGGGAGGGATGGGGGAGGGAAGAGGGAGGAGGGGGGCATCAAGACCCCCCTCTCCTTCCTGGCAGACCCTCTCAGTCCCTCCGTGTTGGGGTGTCTGGGCCAGGCTCCGCTCTTCCCACTCCCGGGGCTCCCCAGAAGTCAAGCTGGAGAGAGTTCGAGCGGGACTGCAGCGGCCTTTTCTGGAGGAGCCCAGTTGACCCTACCTTTCCCCAGTTCCTTTAATGATTATCTGGCTGGGTGGGAGTCATGGGGGAGGAGGCAGGAGCCCCTCCAAACTTTAGCCCCCATGGCTCGGCTGCTGGTTCACAGGCCCTGAATAGGGGACGCCCTGAAAGTGCAGGCTGGAGTGTCCCTCTCAGTCTCCTCGTCATCACCCCTCCCCCGAGTCCCTGGGACTGTCCAAAGCGCTGGGTTGAAGGGAGGGACCGAAGGCAGGGATATTCTGTGTAGCTGGACCCCGTGCCCCACAGATTCGGCTGGGACTTCAGCGTTGCCGCCAAGACCAACTCTATCCCCAGCTGGACACACCGGTGTGTCCACAACACATGCAACCTGGGCGCACACTGGGACTCAGGCCTGGGGTCGGTCGGCTCACCGGTTGGGGGTCTGGGGCAAATCCCTGAACCTCCCAGGGCCTCAGTTTCCTCATCTGAAAAATGGGGATGATTAGCGTTGCTCCCCCAGAGTCTCACCTCCCCAAGCGCACAGCAAGCATTGCTGGGGTGGGGGGAGGGCAGGCAGGTAGAACCGGGTTCTGCTGGGCGCGTGACCCGCCAGGGTTCGGGGAACCCCCTCATGAACACACCTGGGGAGGGAGGAAGAAGGCGGCAGCTGATAGAAGGAAGGAGAAAACTGTTTCCTTCCCGCACACCTCGGTGACTCACCTGCTGGGCTCAGGAACAAACACCTCTCCCTCCCCCACTGTCACCGCCCTGGGGGGAGGGGGAGGCATTCAGCCCCCACCACATCCATGAGGATGCTTCTTTGTACAGACTGGGGCTGGAAGGAGTTGTTCTAGAGGCCACTGGGACCCCCTCCTGCTGGCATCCCAGCCCAGGAGAGAAAGCCCAGCCCCACTTAGCCTGGCGTTCAAGGCCTGGCTTTGACACCCACCCCCTCCCGTCAGGTCCCAGTTTTATCTCATTGACTCATTTAACAAATATTTCCTTGATGAAGGCCTGTGAGCTAACGCCAGCCTCCTGCCCCTGCTCCATTCCCTTCTGCCCCAAGTTAGAAGGGGTCTTTTCATCCCTGGACTCGCCTACCTGACTCAGACTCCTGCACGTTGTACAAAACCCAGCCTCGAGGTCCTCCCCTCCAGGAAGTTTGCTCCCTCCCCCCAGTCCTGCCCTCAGGGGCAAGAGTGTCTGTAATCTTTGTCTCCTCCTCCCCAGGTAGAGGAGCTACACCTGGAGGGCGGGGGCTGCAGCCTCAGCTCTGGGGTGGGGACTGCGCAGAGGGGTTTGTTAAATCGGGTGAACAGCCCAGCTCCGTTCCTCCGTCCTTGACGTGTAGATTCTGCCTGGCGGGGCGCGCACCCCGGTCCCATTCTCAACTTCTCAGTGTCCCTCAGACAAGTCTCCTAGATCCCCTCAGCCCCCAGGGGTGCAAGCAAAAGAGACAGACCTAGAGGGCAGCTAGGAGGTAGGGGGCGGGCAGCCTTGGGGATGGGGCCGGGAAGCCTCCTCTGCCTCCCCTCCCCCTTCCTGGCCCAGCGGAAAGGGCACGGGTGTGTTCAGATAAATGGCGCATTAATGGGGCGCCAGGCCAGGGCGAGGCTCCCCTGCCGGATGCCGCGGAGGGTAACCCACGGGGGCGGGGCGTCGGACCGTCCCCGAGTGGGGGGGGCAGAGTCCTCCGTCCCCGCTGGGCCTCCGTCTCCGTATCGGGAAAGTGGGCGCTCTCCCAGGCCTGTGCTGCCCACCCCCGCCTCTGTCGTCTCGTCCGGGGCTCTGGGGATCCAGGGTAGGACCCTCCCGGGGGTCGAAGCTGGCGTGCTCGGGCTCAGCAGAGCCCGCGCTGCGACCCGGGCCAAGGTAGCTCCTGGAGGTACCCCAGGGTCAGCCCCGCTGCAGTCCGGCCGGGATCACCCGGCCTGGGGCCTCCCCGAACCCATCCACCGCGCCCCGTCCCACCCCCAGCTCCAGGATCCGCGGGCCGCCTTTCTGCAAGGAAGAAAGCGTAGTGGATTAAATATATATATATATTTACATCTTTACTTGTCAAAGGAGCGTCCCTTCCGGGAAGGGCAGAGGACGCTCAGGACCGCCCAGGGGTGGGGGGACTCGCTTCACTGTCGGGGCCGGAGCTTGGCCGCGGGGATGGCCCGGCCTCTCCGGAGCGGGCGCCAGAAGCGGGTTTCGTTGCGCCGGGGAAGTCAGCGGCCTGCGATGCCCGGGCCGCGCGGTGAGCAGAGCTGGGTAGTGGGGCGCCCCCCTCTCCCATCCTCCGAGAGGCCGCAGCCCGCGCCCTGCCTGGCCTGGCCTCAATTTCCCCGACTGCACACCGCGGAACAAGGTCGAAGTTTCCTCACTTAGCAGGCGGCGGGGGGGGGGGGGGGACGACGGGTTGTGATCACGAAGGAGCCGAGAGACCAGGGGTTCGGGCCTGAGGGGGGCGTCTTCGTGTCCCCAGCCCCTTCTGGCTGGGCCTCCAACTCGGCCTCTCCGTATTTACAAGGTCGGCGTCCTAGGCTCCAGGCCCCCAGCCCAGCTCCGGGACCTGCACGCGATCCCCGGCGCGCAGAGGGAGCGAAAGCAGGCGGAGGGGGCGGGAGGTGAGCGAGCAGATCTCCAGAGCCCTGGGGTCCCCTCGCCCCTGCGGGTCACTTTCCAGACCTGGCAGGAGGTGCGGGCCCAAGCTCCGCAATCCGGGCGCCCCGCGCTCCAGCCGGGCTTGGCCGCGACCACCCACCCGGAGTCGTAGTGGTGGGGGTGGAATTCTCTCCGCTATCTGTGCCTGGAACTCCCGGGCCCGCGGAGGCCGAGCTGCTGGGGGAGAGGGACGAGGACGCGGGGCCCCAGGGAACCCCCCGCCGGCCGCGGGCTCCCGGTTCGGGTGCCCCGGCGCAAACAAGCTTGGTGTTTGCGGAGAGCGCGGCGGGCGGCTCGGCCCAGGAGCGATGAGGATTCGATGGAGCCGCGCGGCGTGGCGCGGGCAACGGAGCCAGGGCGGGCGCGGGGATCGATCGGGCGCAGCTGTCGCCGACACGCCCGCGGGAGCATCCACCCCGCGGGCCAGCGCGACCCGGCGCCCCGCGACCGCGGGCAGGAAGCTCGGACGTTCTGCCCGCCAGCTGCGAAACCCCAACGTCGTGGCGCCCCAGGTTCGGCGCTGGGATGTCCGCACACCCAACGTCCGAGACTGGAACCTTCGGGCGGCACGAGGGCAGCCGGGCCGGGACCCCGGCCGGGCAGGAAAAGTCTAGCGCCCTCCCCCCACACCCCCAATCTAAATAAAGTCCTCCGACCCCGCCCGAACGAAGGCGCAGGAGTCTGGCGGAGCACGTGGGCCCAGCCAAGTGCGAGCCGGCCAGAAGTTGGGGCGTCTGCAGGTTTGGGGGACTGTACCTGGGGCTGACACGGATCTCGGGCTGGGCGGGACTGGAAGGGGGACATTAATCGTCACTATTTATTAAAACCTCGCTCTAAACAAAAAGGAAGGTGCGCAGCGGCTGGTGAGTTTCATTTCCGTGGGCGACAAATCGAATCACAGAATCAGCAGAGAACCGTGCAGGGGCCTAGCGGAGGCCCGGCAAGGGAAAACTTTGAGTATAACACCCCCTCCCCATATTTTTGGCTGCGATCTGGAGTCAAAACAACAAGGAATGTTGCCTGTCCAAGAAGAGAGGAGGTGGACGGTACTGATTCGAGTTGGGGCGGATTGGGGGTGTTGAACCGGAGGAGACGGCTGGGCCCCCCGGAGCGGGGAGGAGGCCCGAGCTCCAGCCAAGCCTCCCTGCCACTTGCTGGACGCTGCAAGCCCCCGGGTTAGGGGCATGCGGTGTTGCACTTCCCGGCTTCTCCCAGGCCCGGCTGTGCACAGAGAGGGTGGGCATTGACAGAGGCAGCCCAGCGTGGACCGAGGCACCCCCAGGCACAGACGTGGGCTCCAAGCGTCAAACTCCAATTTTCCTGGACGGGATACTGAGGCCAGAGAGCTTCCGCCACGTGGCCAAGGTTGGGGCAGGGGCGAGGATGCGTGTCGCCCTGCCCCCATCCAGCCTACCCTTCCCCCTGCCGCAATTTGCCTAATGACCCAAGATCGATCAGGGCCTGAGCCACCGGCCCGTCCGTGGTCAGCTCAATTCTATTTTACTAATTACTAAAAGGCCACTGGTGGGGGAAGCCGGTTCTGGAGCTCCAGGGGGGCTCTCCGCTCACTCTCTGGAGGGTGGCAAATTTTTGCTCAGTCTCCCAGGGGGACCATAGCCTCTGCGGGAGCGGGATCCCTGTCCCTGTGGGTGTCTGAATGTCCAGCCTAAAAGGGGTGCAGGGCTGCGCGCACCTGGATGAGCCTGGTTCCCCCGCCTGCCCATCCCCTGCCTAGTGGAGGTGCTCAGGGTGTCCTGAGGCAGCAGAGGGGAGGGGACTCCTTCATCTCAAAGCTGCTGGTCTCCCTCTTTCAAAATGGACGCTTTCCCCGTTAGAAAAGGCACACATGCTTGTTATAAAAGTGAAAGTGAGAAGCTGGAGGAAATATTTATATAAAGATGGAGGTAAAAGGCTGCATGGCCCTGACCCCCACAGAGCAGCACCCCTTGGTTGACTTTGGATGCACTTCCTTCCACCTTAGCTTTCCCACCCATAGAGACCCCCCCGCACCTGCCTGATCTGCGCTTGTTGGGCCTGGGATGCGATCATTTTATGAAGGCTGATTGATTTTTAGATCCCACGATTATTTTTAATTATCTGTTATTGTTGGCGAGTGAGATGGGGGGGCGGGGGGCTGGAGCCCCGCACAGCCAGAACCCAACCTCCCAAACTTGGAATCTGCATGGGGAGGGGGATATTCACTTGTCCAGACCTGCCCATCTCTGCCACCTCTGTTTTCCTACCTGGAATATGGGTGTACCGATCTATAACCTGAAATTGTATGTAAGTCCTGAATTGAAAACGTCATGGACCTGGACCTGGGGGCAGTGTTGGCCCTTGGGAAGAATGGCAGAACAATCACTGCCACAGTCTACCTTGGACCTGAGGCAGAAGCAAAGTAGCCGTGCAACTTCCCCTTGGGGCTCGGTGAAGAGTGTGTGTGCCTGGTAAAGCGTAGGCAGCCACTAAATGCTAAGTCCTGAGCAGAAGGCACGAAGAGGGGTCCCTTTTAGCCCTATCCCACCCCAGGCCATTCTACTGTCTGATTCTCCAAAGCTGGGGGTCAGCTCATCCTGGTTCCCCTACTCCCTCACACTCAGAGACCCCCACCTCCCTCTCCCGCTATGATGGAAAACACAGATGTGCCCCAGGCTCTCAGCTGGGGCAGGCAGGAAGGCACCCTCCTCCCCGTCAGAGAAGGGGAAACAGACACAGAAAGGGCCCTGGCACAGGGTCCAAGCCCAGTGGCAGTTCAGAGAATCAAACCTCAAATGCGTAGCCGCGTCTACAGGGGCGGGAATCCTGTTGAAGGTGGTGAGGGAGGGGCTGCCCCAATGGTCTGCGGCCGGGGGCGGGGGGCTAGCTCGCTGATAGGGTCTTCCCCTCCCTCCGCCTGCAGATTAGAGCCCTAGTCCTCCCCTCGAGGTGGGGGTTCCCAGGGTACCCTAGCAGAGGGCTTACTAGCTCTACCCTTCCCCTCCCCATTCTGGAAAAGGCAAAGGTTTCCCCCTGGGGCAGATGTATGGGGAAGGGGTGGGGCCGGTTTGGCGAGTCCCTCCTCAGCCCACACTCTGGCCTTCAGATGGGGACACCGCTTGGGGTCTGGCTTGGCCACTCCAGACTCCCCTCCCTGATCTGCATCTTATTCCAATAGAGGGATCACCTTGGGGAGGGTCTCTCTGAGTGTGGGAGGCCCCCTCATTTATCCCAGTTCCCAGACATCCCTGGGCCTCACCTGTCTCCACGTGGTGAGGAAAAGGAGCACCCTCGCTCCCCCCTAAAAGCGGGGCTTCCCTGGTGGCGCAGTGGTTGAGAGTCCTCCTGCCGATGCAGGAGGCGCGGGTTCGTGACCCGGTCCGGGAAGATCCCACATGCCGCGGAGCGGCTGGGCCCGTGAGCCATGGCCGCTGAGCCTGCGCGTCCGGAGCCTGTGCTCCGCAACGGGAGAGGCCACAACAGTGAGAGGCCCGCGTACTGCAAAAAAAAAAAAAAAAAAAAAAAAATAGGAGAAACCCCAGGGAGAGCATGGAGCTGGACCGGGGCTTTGTGGGAAGCTGGGAGGATGTGCCTTCAGCCTGCCTGATCTGGAGGGGGAGAGGGGTTCTTCAAGAGTCACCCCCAAGCTGCTCCCACGCTGGAGATGAAGGAAACTAGAAGGACCTGGAAGTGGGAGGTGCCTTGGGCACCCCTGAGGCCAGGCGCTCCATTATACAGCTGGGGAAACTGAGGCCCAGGTGCCCACACATGGGGGCAGATCCAGACACTTGGGAGGCACAGGCCGTGACCCAGCCTGAGGACCCCCTTTCAGCACACTCGCTCCAGAGAGACCTTTGTGGAGGGCTGTGACTCCCTACCTGTGCTGAGATAGAGGGAGGTGAGCGAGCAGAGGGACCACCTCCTGGGGGGGTCTGTGTGGGTCGGGGGAGCACGATCACAGACCTCCACTCAGCCACGCTCCTGCGCACTCCCTAAAGATGGACTCATGGGTGCCAGGTAGGAAAGTAACCTTCACGACCCTCGGGAGAGACAGGGAATCAGAGACCCAGAGACAAGGTCCCCAGTCTCACCTCGGCAGAGTCTGTCCTCGACCCGCGCCCATTGTCCCTGGGTACGACCAGTCCCCAGGGGGCACGGCGGAGACAGAGGCAGGGGACCCCAGAAGCCCGGAGTCTGGCCCACTCCGGCCTGCCTGGCGCTGAAAGGGGCCGGGGCGGGCGGAGAGCAAGGCGGCGGGAGGTGGCGGCGAGGGGAGCCGGTGGGCGGGGGCACTGACGTCAGACCCGGGCCCGGGCGCCGGCGGCCGCTCCCCCGCCACATCCTGGTGGCCGCGCTCGCAGCCGGGCCGGGCCGTGCGCCGCTCAGCCGGGCAGCCTCGCGCGCAGCCACCGGGGAGCGGGCGGGGGCCATGCGTCGGCCTTGAGCGCGCCGGGCCGGCGCCAAGGAGCGCGCGCGGCGGGCGGGCGGCCGAGCCGGCGAGGGGCCCGCGCGCGGCGGCCGAGCATGGAGCTGAGCCTGGAGAGCCTGGGGGGCCTGCACGGCGTGGCCCATGCGCAGGCGGGAGAGCTGCTGAGCCCGAGCCACGCGCGCTCGGCGGCGGCGCCGCACCGCGGCCTGGTGGCGCCCGGGCGCCCCGGCCTGGTGGCCGGCATGGCGAGCCTGCTGGACGGCGGCGGCGGTGGCGCCGCCGGGGGCGCCGGGGGCGCGGGTGGCTCGAGCGGCGCGGGCGGCGGCGCCGACTTCCGCGGGGAGCTGGCGGGCCCGCTGCACCCGGCCATGGGCATGGCCTGCGAGGCCCCCGGCCTGGGCGGCACCTACACGACGCTCACGCCCCTGCAGCACCTGCCCCCGCTCGCGGCCGTGGCTGACAAGTTCCATCAGCACGCAGCGGCCGCGGCCGTAGCCGGGGCGCACGGCGGCCACCCCCACTCGCACCCGCACCCGGCGGCCGCGCCGCCCCCGCCGCCCCCGCCGCAGCGCCTGGCGGCCAGCGTGAGCGGCAGCTTCACCCTCATGCGCGACGAGCGCGCGGCGCTCGCCTCCGTGGGCCACCTCTACGGGCCCTACGGCAAGGAGCTGCCCGCCATGGGGTCGCCGCTCTCGCCGCTGCCCAACGCACTGCCGCCCGCGCTGCACGGCGCCCCTCAGCCCCCGCCGCCGCCGCCGCCGCCGCCGCTGGCAGCCTATGGCGCGCCGGGCCACCTGGCGGGGGACAAGCTGCTGCCGCCCGCCGCCTTCGAGCCTCACGCCGCGCTGCTGGGTCGCGCGGAGGACGCGCTGGCCCGCGGGCTGCCCGGAGGCGGCGGCGGCGGCAGCAGTTCGGGCGCCGGGAGCACTGGGGGGCTGCTGGCGCCGCTGGGCGGGCTGGCGGCGGCCGGAGCGCACGGGCCTCACTCTGGCGGCAGCGGCCCGGCCGCGGGAGGCGGCGGCCCCGGGGCGGGCGCGGCGGCCGAGGAGATCAACACCAAGGAGGTGGCGCAGCGCATCACGGCGGAGCTGAAGCGCTACAGCATCCCGCAGGCCATCTTCGCGCAGCGCATCCTGTGCCGCTCGCAGGGCACGCTCTCCGACCTGCTGCGCAACCCCAAGCCCTGGAGCAAGCTCAAGTCGGGCCGCGAGACCTTCCGCAGGATGTGGAAGTGGCTGCAGGAGCCCGAGTTCCAGCGCATGTCGGCGCTGCGCCTCGCAGGTAGGAGCGCGGCGCGTACCGCCCGACCCTAGGGGTCCGGCTCGGGGCTCCCCAGCACCAAGCAGTGCGGCAGCGGAGAGCCCCGGCTCCCTCCCCAGTCGGCGGCCTTGCGCCCCGCCCCCCCCACTCTGGACCCCCCTGCAGGAGGCTAGAGCGTGATCTGCGCCCCTGCCCGTCAGTTCCGTCAGTAAAAGGGGGAAAAGGATTGTGCCGCCGTCCCTCCCGTAGACTCCCGCCCAGCCCCTCCGGGAACTGGGAGGGGGTTCCTGGACCCTTTTTAGACTGCTGGAGGATCCCCAAGCTGCCAGCAGGGTCGCTCATTGTGTGTGTGATGTGTGCGTGTGTGTTTTAGGGGGTGGGTGCCCAAGACGCGCCGCCGCTTTCAGCTCGGGGTGCCACTCCCCTCCTCCCAAACGATCCCTCGCTGCGCCTCCAGCCCCGGGGCAGAGCGCCGGGACCGTGCACCGGGTGCCAGAACCTTAGCAGCCAGGGCCGGGCCCGCGCTCAGCCCCCGGCCCCAGCGCGCGCTTCTTTGTAGCTGGGCCTCTGCGATCGATAGCCTCCTCCCCCTCTCCGGCCGCTGGCAAAGGTCACCCGAGAACGGGCGGGGGAGGGGCAGCCCGGGGGACCCTCGGCCCGTGCGGCGCGGAGGCCTTTACACCCCAGCCGGCCGCCCGCCCCACGCGTTTGCTCCTGGCTAGGGTGCGCGCACCTCACTGGCCTCTCTTTTCCGTTTTGTGTTTCTCTCGCTTCTACTTCTCTCTCTGTCGGGCGAACTGGGATCTATTTTTTTTGCTCTGTCTCTGTTTTCCTGCTGGTCTCATTCTTTCTCCTTCTCTCTGTCCCGCTCCCTCTCTACCTCTCTCTGCCTCTGTCTCCGTGTCTCACTCACACTGATGCTCATCCCCCCCCTCGCTCCCTCCTCCCTCCCAGCTGACAACAGCTGGGTCCACACCTGCCCCCAGAGAGCCGGTGGCCAGGACCCCTTCTCCTGGGTGTGCGTGGTGGGGTGCAGGAGAGAGCCCCCACTCTCACCACGGTGGCCTGGCTTGGGTGGGGGGGAGTCTTTTCCTGGCCACTCTGGGGAGGGGCTGCAGCTGCCCCAGTAGCGGGGACAATAGCGGCCCCGGGCGCCTGATCGATCGCTTCTCTGCGCACACGGGCGAGTGGGGCTGGATGGAGTGGGCTGGGGCTCAAACCAAGCACCCCGTAAGCGGGGAGGCAGGGAGGCACTTGGCTGTGAAGGGCTGGGCAGGGAGGCTGGGGAAGAGGGGGTGCCATTGGGGGATGGAGAGGGGTCGGTGTTCGTTGCTCCCCTCCCCCTAGGCGTCCTGGACAACCTGGGGGACTTGCACCCACACACGGGCCTCAGTTGCCCCTTCTGCAGAACAAGGTGACTGCCTGAGCCCCGGATAGGCTTCCTAGATTCTCCACATTGGGGACTAAATCCTCCTTTGATGTGGCAGGTAACCAAGTGCGTGGGAAGGTGGCCGTGAAACGTTAGAAATGGCATCAGGAACCTGGAGCGTCTTGTGTGTAAGGGCAGTACCCACTCCTCATGACACATGCAATGACACAGGTGTGCTCACGGGGGACACTCAGTCACACCAGCACACAGCCACAGCGTGCCGTGTGTGATGCAGGTGATCAGGGAGCAGGTCAAGGGCATGGCTCTGACGCTGTAGGTACTAAGCAGCCCCCAGCGAATGGGGTCACTTGTGAGGTTTGACTTACTGTACACTGGCCACCTTCGGCCTCCTCCCCCGCGCGTGTATTTTGGGGACATCGTGTCTGACATGTGTGTACCCAAAGGACACACCACTTTCCATTTTTTTCCACCGTCACTGTCATTAAACTAACTGGACCTCTTTGTGGTATTTGAGTGGCGCACTTCGGGGCCACCCAACAGATTGGCCAGGGCGTCTTAGAACGACAAGCCTCAGGTGAGAAGTCCCTGTGGCGGGTGCCTGCTGTGAAGGATCAGTGCCAGCCAGCAGGGCACCAGCTCCCAGAGTCGGTGTCAGTGCGGGGAGGGCAGAGGAAACTGAGGCTGCGTTTGCATCCCAGCCGGGCCTCCCTGGCTTCTGCGGCGGCAGTCAGACGCCTCACCTCTCTGAGCCTCGGTTTCCCCTTTTGAAATGGGAGTCAGAATAGTGGCCGTCTCAGGGGTACGTGGGGTGAATGGAGAGGATGAGCACAGGACCTGGCACATGCTCAGGTCCAGGCGACATTGAGCCGCGACACCCGGCCTGTCCCCGGCTCCTCCAGGCCGCTGCCTACGCGTGACCCACCCACCCCACCCCACCCCCGTCCGCCTGGTCCGCGCGCCCGGCCCTGGGCCCCCGCCACACCTCTAGCGCGTTCAGGACCCCGTCCACAGCGCGGGGCTGGCCTTAGGATGTCAGCGGTGGCCGGGCCGGGGTAATTAGGCACCGACCGGCCGAGAGGCCTTTAGTTCCGGTCGCTGCGCGAATGAAAAGCGGTTAAGTGGCGGCAAATCGCAGCGGTTGGTGGGGGAGGCGGGGCACATCCCTCCGCAACGCGCCGACCCGCAAGCGACAGCCCAGAGCACCTCCCGGCGCCCAGACCCGCACAGTCCAACCCCGGCAGGGAGTACTCACCGCCGCCCTCCCTCCTCCCCGCCCCATCCCGGGACCCTGCAGCTCCGCGCCCCAGTCCCACCCCCTCGCGCTGGCCCGCCTCCGGCCTCGCCTCTTGGCCGAGCTGCTCCGGACCTCCCGTCAGGTAGTCCCGTCCTTGCGCTGGACCAGGAGGGAGAAAGACACACGGAGAGACAGAGAGAAAGAGAGATAGGTGAGGAAGGACAGAGAGTGGCAAAAAAAAAGAAGAGAGAACGTCAAAGAGACAGAAAAGGAGAGACTGGAAAGGGGAGTTGAGAGGTCCCAGCGGCTGCCCGGCTGCTGGGTTCCACTAGACTGGGTCCTGTCACCTCCCAGCTCCCCCGCCTCTCTCCTTCCCGACTCTGGGGCTTAGGAGGGAAGAGCAGTTCCTTTGTTTCTCTGAAGCACCCAAGAAATCTGGCCAGGTAGACCTGAGGGTCCCCCACTCCGTTGCCGCCAGGCCTGCCTGTGCTTTGTGACTCAGTTTACCCCCCTGTACAATGTGTGTGCATTGGGGGAGCCAGGCTCTGGGTCTGACATTCTGGGGATGGCCCATCCTGCATCCCCCCAACCCCACTGCCATGGTGGGGGGGTGACTAGCCCTACTCCATCCCAGGATCCTCAGATTCCCACAGCTTCGGAGCCGCCGCCTCTTCGAAGCCCTCCCCGACTGTGTCTCAAACAGTAATTACGGGAGAGGGGCTGGGGGAGGGGCTGGCGGACTCCGCGGGGGCGGGGCGGTCGATGAATTCGAATTACCGTCTCTAATTCATCACCGTCGCCGGGTCGATAACTTCGGCCGTCTTCAAATATTGTTTAAATTGCAACTCCGGAGGAAAAGTATTTTTTGTAACTGATCAGAAAATATATATAAAATATCAGATGGTGGCGATTGAAAGAAGGGCCTTCTCCTCCTCCTTCTCGCCCGCCGATGAGCCCCAGACCCAGAATCCCTGAGGGCTGTGGGAGACCGGCCGTGGGGGAAACTGAGGCAGAGAGGGAGCCATTTCCGGAGGTGACAGGGGGTGGGCACGGTGAGGGCAGATGTCAGGGTTGGCGGTGGCTTTGCAGTGCGGTGGCCAGGGGCCTGGAGTCTGGAAGGGATGGTGATGGAAAGGGGAAAGGCACACCAGCTGCCCCCCTCCAGGCTAGGACAGGCTTTTCCCCCACCCCTCCCCCCATTCTGCAGCCACCATCCCGGACAGGTGTTGAATGGGAAGAGAAGAAGAGACTCAGCCCACAAGGTCCAATTCCAGAGTCCCACTTGGAGGGACACTATCCATCCCCCCGCAAGCACTCTCCACCCCCTCTCACCTCCCCCCATCCCCCCACCCCTGCAAAGACCAATGTACCTTCAGTAAAACCTGACCTTGATCCACCCACAAGGGTCCACACCTCTTGCAGACCCCTCCAGAAAGCCACCCCAGTAGAGAATTCGGAGACCTGGCCTCACCCGGGCTCAGTCACTGACTGATCTTGGGTGAGGGTCTGAGTCTCAGTTTCCTCATCTGAGAAATGGACAGAATCAGATACCACCTCCTAGGTATTTGTTGAGGTTTTTCTTATCAACCCCGCCCCCCCCAGAGCCCCTCAGGATGTATTCACAGACCCTGTACCCTGAGGCCACATTGCTTAATCACCCACTCACACCCACATCTCCTTGTCTTTAGGGAGGACCTGGGTCATCCCTGGCAGCCTGTGCTTTGTGGGACCCACAGAGAGTGGGGAAGGGGAGCCAGAAGGGGTCTGGGACCTGGAGGGGACACTGCAGGCCTCCTCAGGGAAGCAGGGAGTGGGGGGATACTGTCCGGGGCTGTGTGTGCCAGGGCCACGAGGGGCTGTGCATGATGTCTTGGGTCCCCCAAACCAGTCCCTCCTTCTAGACCACAAGACCCAAGTGGGGCGGCACCAGCACCCTGCCCAGGTTCACTGATTCTGCCTTCCATTTCCACGCAGAGGGGGAGGGAGAGGAGAGGGGTAGGTTGTCAGATGGGGAGGGGGCGGGCTGGGATGCCCGGAGGCCCTCCCCTTCCCCCTCGGTTCACCCACCAGAAAGGAGGGACCTCTTAAGCCAGTTTGGGCGTTGAGCCCACTTTACAGACCAGCAAGCCAAGGCTGAAAGAAGGGTGCTTGCCAGTGCTGCACACTCAGGGTGACTCAGAGCCTTTGGTAAATGGGGCTTGAGATGCTCAGGCTCCCACCTCCCTCAGAGATGGGGGGACATTCCGGGCAGGTGGCCCGGCAGAGACAAAGGCTGGGAGGGGGGCTCAGTGGACTGAGGCCAGGGACAGGAGGGAGGCTGTCAAGGTCATGTCAAGGTCCAGTTTACAAACCGCTTGGGTGACCCTTGGGCCGGGAGGGCAGGCCTGCACTTGTCCTTCCGACTCAGAGTTGGACAGGATCACGGACCCACGTGAGTCCCCCCAGGGACCACCAGAGACCCTGGGGATGGGTCCTCCTGCTGCACTCAGAGCCACCCGCTTCTGCTTTTCCTGGTGAACTGCCCCTTCCTGGCTGCCAGCCCTCAGGGGGAACCTGGGCCCTGAACTGGAGGTGCAGCCCTCCTTGAACCCCAGTCCCGATAGTACCTTCCTGCCTGAGAGACAAGGATGGTCGTTCCCATGTCACAGAGAAGCACACAGAGGAATCTCCCGGGTGAGGGGCTGGAGCTGGGCTTTGGCTCCTTTATTCTGAAGTCCCCTTACCTGAAAATCCTAGGATTTTCTAACCAAGACCCAGCCATTCTCCCTAAACTCCCTCCCTATCAACCATCACCACTCTAGTCTGAGCAATCCACCTCTGGCCGCTGCCTCCTCCTTGCTGGTCTCCAGGCTCCACTCCCTCCCCTGATGTCCTCACTCCAAAGCTGGAGGGGGCTTCTTACAGTAAGTCAGAGCTCATCATTCTTCTGCTTAGTACCATGCCTCGTGGCTCCCAAGAGCCCAGAAGTAGAGGAAACTTCCTTCCACGGCCCTAACTTTCTGTCCTGCGTCAATGCAGGTGGAACCACCAAGGACAAAGGCTGGGAGGTGGGAAGCCAGAGCTGCTGTAAGGATGGAGGCTGGACCCCTGCGGCTGGAGTCTTTGTACGTAGCAGCGAGCTCAGCTGAACCAGGGGAGCTCAGGCTGGTTTGAATCAAGTGTTTAATTAAATATGGCCCTTGATCAATAAGGAAGGCTGTGCTCATGGGGGAGGGAAGAGGCTGGCCTGGAGCCAGGGGCAGCCTGGGAGACCCACCTGACCTTGGGCAGTCCAGGGACACCTGCAGCCTCAGTTTCCCCTCTGCCAAGTAGGTGTGGACGTGGTGGGGCTAGGAAAAGGGGGGACTCTCCTGCTGCTGGTGTCTTGCCCTATGGACAGATGTGGGGCAGGCCGGGGGCTTAGACCTAAAGAGTCGCACGCATAAAGCCACAAATTGGCAGCAGGTGGAAACGGACAAGGAGAGGCGCCCATGGCCGGCGCGGGCCTCTGGAGAGAGGGGACGGGAGTGTAGACATGCCAGTGCCAGCGACACAGTGTCGATGCACGCGGGGAACGCAAGCGGAGATGCAAAGGAACGGGGGATATAAGTGTAGATCCTGACGGGACACAAGTGTAGACGCCCACATCCACACTAGGGCAAGCGCGCGCAGACTCCGGCCCAGGACCCCCGCCGCCCTCCGGTCGGGGTCTGGCACGTCCCGGTGCTGGGGGAGCAGGGAAGAACCCACTTGCGTCCCCCCCGACACCTTCGCTGGCGCCTGGGAATTTTTCACGGGCCCCCAGCTGAGCCGCTGGGCCACCTCTCCTACCCATCCACTTCCGGGCAGCTGCGGTCCGGACCCCACTCCCTAGAGCTGGGGGGGTTGGGAGAGGGTCACGTCCGCCCGCGGTGACGGAGGTAGGTGATGGGGGACCTGGTGCGGGCACAGCAGGGTTCATGCTTTTCTACGCACCCTAGCGCATCCGCGCCCACTAGGGAAGATGTCGGTGCTTCAGTTTCCACCACCAGGCCAACGCCGCCCCGCAGTGCCGGCAAAGCCGCGGAGTGCAGCCGGGGCCGCCACGTTCCGCACGTCTGTCCTCAGCGGACGTGGGATCTCACAACCCCAAAAGGATCTAGCGTGCATCCGCCCTCCACAGCCTGGAGGGACATGGGCGCACGCAGCCCAGTGTAAGGACCCGGCCCCTTGCACTGCACACCCGCGGCCTCCGAGCCTCAGGGTCACCGGCGCGCCCTCAACAAGTGCCCGCATCCTACCCCGGGGGAAGTCATATCCCACCCGTGGGGAGCCGCCTCTGGGTTCGCCTCCCTCTGGCCCAACCCAGGGCGGCGGCGGACTTGGCGCGCTTGGCTGCGCGCTCGGAACGTCGGGTCACAGCTCCTGGAATGCAGACAGCACAGCGCGGGGGCCGGGGCGCTTGGGGAGGGATGCGTGCGGCGGCGGTCAGGCCCGGGACTGTGGACAAGGCGCTTCCCCTGCGCACCTCCGTTTCCCCAAATGGAGACTAGAATCCTCAGCCCGGCTGAGAACGAAGCACGTAAAAAAAAGCCTCCTGCGCGCGTCGGAGCAACGGCAAAGTCCCTGCTTGCTTCCTCCACCTCCCTCCTGTCTACCCACCCTGTTCTTTAAAAGATGCTGTATTATTTTTTTTTCACACAGCGGACACATTCGCCAAGTTCCAAATTTAAGTGGAGCAAGTCCCCTTTCTGTAAACCGCGGTTCGTATCGCTCCTCCGAAAGAGAGGTTACACTTCATCCGGCAGCCATAATGCACGTACTTTTCCTTTTCCTTTTCCTCTTTTTAAAAAACACCGGTTCTGCTGTGCTTTTGCTTCACCGACAGCCGGCACATCCACATCAGGAAAGAGAGAGCCTCGAAGGCATTTTTGCCTGCTGCATAGTATTCTCTTTGGCCCTTTCCCTCTGTCTTCAACCACGTCCCTGCCCAGTGGACATTTAGGACAGTTCCAGGTGGCTTGTCGGGCTGCAGTGAGCACGCGCAGCACGACAGTTTTGCCCGTGAGTTTATCTGTGGCTTAGTTTCCCAGGCACTGAAATGCTGGGTCCTCCCCCCCCCCACCCCCGCTGGCCTTTTCTGCTTTGGCTTCTCTATGCTTTTTCTTATCACCGAAGGTTCCTTTCCTGTCATCTTTTTCAAATCCATTTCCAGCTGTCAGCCGCTGCGACTCTTAACATTTTTTTTTTAAATAAAAGCTCTGTGTGCACCCGCTGATGAGGTTTGCCCCCAGTACCTGAATGGGGGGGCGGGTCTCAAGGCGTGAGAGCTGCCCCTGGACACCTCCGTCCCCCCATCCCCAGGCGTTGCAACCACCAGATGGAGCGCCCCCACCCCCGCCCCGGGAGGGGCAGCCCAGAACCCAGTGGAAACGCTCATTTCCCTGATAAGTCTTTG
This sequence comes from Leucopleurus acutus, assembly GCF_964270905.1. Taxonomy (NCBI): domain Eukaryota; kingdom Metazoa; phylum Chordata; class Mammalia; order Artiodactyla; family Delphinidae; genus Leucopleurus; species Leucopleurus acutus. Next base: position 1,982,031 of record NC_139145.1, on the reverse strand, counting down.
AAAGGCTCAGAACTAATTTGAAAATGCGGCCATTAAAATCCCATCAGGGGAAGCAGGGGGGCGGGGAGGGAGGCTGGGTGACAGCCAAGGTGCATTCAGAGGCTGGGGGAGGGGGAGGGGTGGACCTGGCGGGCAGGGGAGGGGTGGAGGGGCAGAGAGTGGTGAGGCGTCGGAGACAGAGGAGGGGCTGCTGAGGCTTCCAGGGGGTCCACATCTGAGGGCAGGGGCCTGGCTCAGCACCGTCTCCCTGGAGATGACTCCCCTCCCCCCCACCCATGGGAGCCTCTTCCCGGTGCCCTGAGGAGTGCAGGGTGTGGATAAAGCAGGTCCGAGACATGTATGTGCTCCAGGCTCCCCTCCGAGTGACTCACTGTGTGACCTTGGGCAAGTCACTCACTGTCCCTGGCCAGGGGAGGCCAGCGGGGGCTGCTCAGGGCAGCTCAGCCCAGTGGGGACAAGCCACTAGGGTGGTGGCATCAATGTGGCCCACATCTGGGGCTGAGCAGCTGGTGGCCGGGGTGGGACGTGTCGCCAAGGAAACCGGTCATCATCCCAGCCGGGGACCTGGCTCCGTATTGAATTGTCTGCCCCGAGAAGCTGAGCTGAGCGCAGGAGGTGGCCGGAGGGGAGGGAACGGGCTGTGGCTCTGGCTCCCGCTCCCACACCACCGCCCCGTGCCCAGGTAGACAGATCCTGGGAAGGGGCTGGTGCAGGCACACGCGGCCGGGGCCCTGGGGGCAGGCGAGGGTGGCTCCGCGGCGGCTCTGACACTGCACAGAGGGTGACCCAGAGGGATGAGCACTTCTGGGGCCACCGTCTGGCTGCTGTCCTCCCCTGTCAGACCCAGGCTTTCACAGTGGGGGGAGCCACCCTCCTGATGCCACCTGGCTTCTTCCAGATCTGTTCCCCCCTAGCCGGGCTCATGTCTTCCCCCCCCCCCCCCCCCCCGCCCATAGCCCAACCATGCCCACCTCCATCCCGAACTGCACAGCGGGGGCAGCTGGCAGCCCCGTCTGGGAACAGTCAGTCATCGGTTTCCCTGTATCTGTGCAATCATTCGGGTGACGGTGTTTTCACACCACATCGAGGCTCCGTGGGACCTTGCACACAGTGCACACAGGAGGTGCTTGGTAACTGTGTGAGTGAAGGGGGGAGGAGGAAGGAGCGAGCAGCTGCAGGGTCCGCCCTGGCCCGCGTTTGGAGCCAGCTTTGCTTGGGACCCCCAACCCCACGGACAGATGGGGACATCAGGACCAGGGGTCGCTGGGCCCGCTTTATAAACCAGGAAAACTGTGTCCACAGACTGTGTGCTCAGGGCCACTCGGCCCCCGGAGCCCAGGCCCAGCGTCCCCCGCTGATGGGGAAGGGCAGGGCAGTGGGGCAGCTAGCAGGCCCGAGGCCGGAAGACAGACAGGAGCCACCCCGGGGGTCTCACGGCCCATCCTACGTCCTGTAGACTCAGACCCAGTGGGCCCAGCGCCACGCACACTGGCTGTCACACCCAGCAAGTCACGTTCCGCCCTTGATTCTTCACACTGCATCCTCTGTCTGACATCCACGCTGTGTCCCCAACCCCCGAGGCCAGCTGCAAGCAAACGTCACGCTGAGGCCTGCTGGCCCCCGGGTCTTCCGCCGCTGCCCACGGACCAGCCACATCCTCTGAGCCTCTGCCCCCACTGCCCCCCAGGTCCCCACCCGCTGCCCACCTGTCTGCCTATCGCACCGAAGGCTCTGGCTACCCTCCCAGTTTCCCCGTTCCTCACACGCGTGTGGTCTGCTGTGCGTGGCTACCCCTCCCAACACAGCAAAGCCGCACTGCACACGCCACCTTCCACCCGGCCAGGCCCTGTGCAGCCCCACGCGGGCACACCCCACTGATGGGGGACAGGCAGACTCCCGCGTGCTCAGCCGGCTGGGGCCAGGGATGGCCCAGGACAGGCACAGCAGGGGCACTCATCCCGCCATGTCACCCACCCAGACCACGGTGGGCCTCTGGAGGAGGAGAGGAGGAAGGTGCAGGATGCCAGAGGGGAGGGGGAGACGGAGGGGGGGAGGAGATGGGTGTCTGTCAGGTGATGATGGGGGTGAACAAGTGCAACCCTAGCTCCCTCCACTGCGGACCTGATCCTCTCCATCCACTGAGGGGCGACTGAATCCAGGGACACCCCCCCTCCCCCTCCTGCTGCACAGCCCCAGCTTCTCCCTGGCTGACTGGGGACAGGGTGCTCCCTGCTGAGGGCCCTCCCTGGGGTCCCCCTGCTTTACCGGACCCTCCAGGGCAGTGACCAGCCGGGTCTCCCTGCGCAGGGTCTTCCAGTCTGGGCTGAGTCCCCTACCACCCACACAGGGGTGTCAGGCATCGGACAACACAGCCAGCCGGCAGGCTCCCATGGATCCACTCTGTGCTGGGCACCAGAAGGCTCCTAGGGGAGAGAATTGGGGCCCTGCTGAGGGTGAGGGGAAGAGTTTCCTGGGGCAAGGGCAACTGGGGCTGGGCCTTGAGGGATGTCTAGGAGTTCTTTGGCTGAGGCAGCCCAACTCCCTACTCCAGACCTCATTTTCTCCATCCCTCCCCCCTCCAGGAAGATTCTAGGGAAGGTGCTGAGGCTTGAGGCCTGCCCTGAGAGGGGGAGAAACTTCACAGCTGCCCTGCAAGTGGGGCCCAGAGCCTAGCTCCTCCCCGGGGCCCCCATATGGGAGCTGGGAGCCTCATCCCAGCCCCACCATCGTATTCAAGACTTTTCTGGCTAAACCCCTTCTCAGAGCCTGGTAAGGTAGAGATCATGATTAAGACAATTTTCCAGTTGAGGAACCTGAGACTCAGAGGCCGTCACCACGCAGTAATCCACGGTGGGGACGGGTCTGACTGCCCTCTTGGGCCCCTGGATGCGAGCAGCTTTGTAGAAAGGCAGGAGGGACAGAGGTGCCATGGGAGCACGTCTCCAAGGGTCTGAAATGAAAGGGAACTTGAGGGTCCCCCCAACTCACCTCCCATTGCCGCCACCCGAAACGTGGACCAACAGGGCCCACCCTCCTACATGGAGTCCCGGCCAGCGCTGGGGCGGGGTCAGCTCCCCTGTCAGTCACTGCGGGAACCGCGGGCCAGACCAGCCGAAAAGCCTGCCGTTAGCGCCTGCTGGGCTCCCCGTGAGGCAGCTGATTTGGGAATAAGGTCCCTTCTGTATCTCCTTTGGTCTCCTCCAGGGCTTCTGGGACCCCCCAGGAGCCAGCCCCAGACCCTCCTCATCCCTGGACTCCAAAAAGACTGATAGCAATGAGGGAAACAGGATGGGGTGTACCCGCCACTGTGGTGCACCCGCATCCCCTCCTCCACCTGAATCATTTCTATCTCCATCACCTTCCCCACCATCTTTAAGATCAGAGCATCTTGGAATCAGCAGCTCCAAGTATCAGATTCTCAGTCCCTGGGGTCATGGAGGGTGGACAGGAGAGAAAGTTGGGTCCAAAACCCTCACTCTGTGGCACCCCTGGATAGAGTGGGAGAATGGTGTGGAAAAAAGAAAGAAAAAAGCAGAGGAGGGAGAAAGTTGCAGTAGTAAATTGGGGGGGGGTCAGGGTGGGCCTCACAGAGAAGAGATTTGAGCGAAGAATGGAAGGAGGCAAGGGAACGATGAAGAAACGTGGGAAGAGCAACGCAGGCAGTGACTTCCCTGGTGGTGCAGTGGCTAAGACTCTGTGCTCGCAATGCATGGGGCCCAGGTTCGATCCCTGGTCAGGGAACTAGATCCCACGTGCCACAACTAAGAGCTGTCACAGCCAAATAAATAAATAAATATTTATAAATAAAAAAGAGCGATGCGGGCAGAGGTGGCAGCCAGTGCAAAGGCCCTGAGGTTGGACTGTGCCCGGGGGAGGTGACCAGTGTGGCCACGGAGGAGTGAGCTGAGTGAGGGGCAGCAGGAGGAGGTGAGAACAGAGAGGCAGTGGGGGACCAGGGGCCGAGCGAGATGGGGAGGGCTGGGGCAGCTGATGTGCCCTGAAAAATGTTTGAAGGAGGCAGAACGTCCCATTTTGCAACTGAGGAGACTGAGGCAGGCCCTGCAAGGGAACTGACCCACCCAGGGTCCCAGAGCATGTATGAAGGCCATCCCACCCCACCAATCCCACAGGCCGGCCCAGCTGGCTCCTCCTCTGCTGGCTGTCACGGCAGCCATGGTTGGTGGTGAGGGCCTGTGTCTGAGGCCACTCCCTGTCTCCCCACCACAGGCTGGGTGGCCCTGGTGGGGGAACCTGGGCTGAGTCCCCCTGTGCTGGGCACATACAAGGTGGACTCTAGGATGGGGTTTGATGGTGTCGGTGAGGATTTTGGAGGAGACGGTGGTGGAGGGGATAAAATGGAGGTGACGGTGGTGGAGGTGCAAGTGGAGGAGGTGATGAGAGCAGAGGTGGTGTTGATGATGGAGTTCGGCTGCGGAGAGAGGTGATGGTGGTACAGGTGGTGGTAATGGTGGAGGAGGAGGGGCTGGTGGTGGAACTGATGCAGATGATGGAAGGGATGGTGGTAGATGGACACGGATGGTGGTGGAGATGAGGTGATGGCAGAAGAGGTGATGGAGGTGATGGAGGTGGGGGTGATGGAGGGAGAAGTGATGCAGGTGGAGGAGGCGATGCAGGTACACCACAGTGGCAGTCCCCACTGGAGATCATCGTGGAAGAGGTGGCCGCAGCAGTGGCACGGCAGTGTGAGGCTGCTGGCTGGTGCCGTGAGTACATCCCAGGCTGCTCCCCGGGCTCCTCTTCCCCAGCCCTGCTCCCTGGCCGGTCCTCTGGCAGCCTTGGTTTTCACTTCTGTGAAAGGGGCCCATACCCAGGCCTCTCCTCCTTCTGGGGCTGCCTCCAGGGGTGCATTGGTTATTAGGACTGACCCGGGTGATGCTGGGCGCTGGGAGGGATACTGATAAGGGGCAGGGCAGCGATAGGACCCGCTGCTGGGGGGCTTTGGGGCACCTCCCGTGCTGGCACTCACACCCCCGCCAGGGGCAGGGGCCTCCAGGCAGGCGCCGCCGGGGTCTGTGGGGGAGGGAAGCGGTGACAAAAGCTGCTCGAGGTAAACAGCTCCGACCGACCGGAGCCCGGATCGATCCAGGCTGTGAGGAGCTGTAATTAGATTGAACGCTGGGAAGGGGGGCGAGCGGAGCCTCTTTTTGCTGCGATCGACAAAACGCGAAGTTTTTTCACCGCTCTGCTTCGCCCGGCCCCTCCCCCAGCCTCTGCCTCTGGGGCCCCCATTAGGCTCTGGGTTGGAGAAGGGGGAGGCCGGGGGCAAAGAGGCGACCCACATCTTACCTCCCTCCCCTCTGCCAGTCAACTCTGGCTGCTGTCTTGCCCCTGCCAGGACTTGCTGGGCGAACTTGGGCGAGGGGCTTACCTTCTCCGAGTAAGTAGGAAGGAAACTTCCTGCCCTATGGAATTATAAGGCCCTGCACATGCAAAGCTCTTGCAAGCTAGAGCATTGATACAAAGGAGCATTTGTATATCTGTCCCTAGTGTAAATGCATAGTGAACTCATGAGAAAATTGCTAAGAGAATGAATGAATGCATGAGTGAATGAATGAATTGATGATCGCAACAGGAGGGCAAGAAAGGCCTCTTTTGGAACGTAAAGGCCTGGTTGAGTTTTGACTCTTCCCTGGCCTTGCTGCCTGAGACCCAGCTTTCCCTTGAAAGAGTTGGGGATGTGGCCTCCTCTCGTGAGCCTCACAGGCTTGCCAGGTTCCAAGGAGATGGGAGGTCAAGGCAGTTGCTTGTGCTTCCTTCGAACATTTCTTTAAGCAGATAAAATACGAACAAATGTTCTCACTCCCCTGTTTTGTATACAGAAGGCTGCCCGGTACACTGTTCATGTCCTGGGTTTTGCCTCATACAGTACCAGGATGGCTTTTCCTTTCTTGCACGGCTGCTTGTTTTTCCAGGAGTTAATTGTTGCCAATCACAAACTCTTCCCACATCCTCCATCAAAGCTCGAAACCAACGCATGTTAGGACGTTTCCATTTCCCTTGGTTCTTCTGCTCTGACCTGAATGGGACTGCCCTCCGTGCCCTTGGTGCCTTTGTCCTGCTGTCTTTCAGGCTCTCCCGTCTTCATCTGGGGGACCGCTTTTCCCTTTCCTCTAGGTTGAATCACATTTCCTGATTCCCGCACCTTCCTTTTTTGATTTACTTCCTCATTTTGATGGAACACACCCTCTAGTAGCTTTCTGAGAAAAGGGTATAAAGAAGTCAACTTCTGGAGACCTTGAACGTCTGACTATATCTTTAGTCCACCTTCATGCTTATGTTTGGCCGGTCACACAATTCTAGCTGAATACAGTTTTCCCTCAGAATTTTGAAGGCATTGTTCCACTGGCTCCCAGTTTTCAAGAAGCCCAAAGCCACTCTGATTCTTAGGTCTCCAAATGGCATGTGGCTTTCCTCTCTGGGACATTCTATCTTCTTTTTCATCCTGGGTCCCTGACATTTCACAAGGATGAACCTCAGGGAGTGTATTCTTTTTCATTCATCGAGCTGAGCATTTCATGGGCTCTTTTAAACTGAACTCTCATGTCTTCCAGCCATGGATTTAAAATATATATATAATTTATTTGGGCTTCCCTTCCTCTAGTTTTGGATGGCCTCTTGCCCAGATGACAAACCTGCACATTCATCCTCTAACTTTGTTACCACCTTTCCCTCATTTTCCATCTCTGTGTCCACCTGTATTTCCAGAGATATTTGCTTTATGTTCCAATCTTTTTTTTTTTTTTTTTAATTTTTTGGCCCAGTCACATGGCCTGCAGGATCTTAGTTCCCCGACCAGGGATTGAACCCGGGCCCTTGGCAGTGAAAGCGCCGAGTCCTAACCACTGGACCGCCAGGAATTCCCTACGTTCCAATTCTTACATTGACTTTATTCCAGCTATTATATACTTAAATTCTAAGAGCATTGTCTTCCCCTCTCGTGGTCCTGTTTCATGGATACAGTATTTTTCTCTTAGCTCTCCAAGAATCTGACTTATAACAGTGCCTGACCTGTCTGTTTCTTCTGAGGGCATCATCCCCCAATCCTCCTGCCATTTTTCTCTCGCTCCTTCGTTAGAGGCTTTTCTGAAATGTCCAGTAACCTCTGATCATCACTCTTCTTTAATCATGAAACCTGAAACAGCCAATCAGAAGCCCCGTGTGTGTTCCAGGTCAAAAGGGCCAGGGAGGGATGTGGTGCGTCAGTTCACACAGGGGAACCTGTCGTCCCCGAGAAACGAGCCACAGTGCAGGGGACATTCATTTATTTTTGCTGACGTGTGTGGACATTGATCTGGCATGTCATCGGGTTCAGACTGTCCTGGAACCAAAAAAAACCAGCTTGGCTTGTGGTCCCAGCAGGCCACTAGGCCTGGCAGCAGGGATCTGCTAGTACAGCCTGTGCCACCGGCCACTATGGGGGTGACAGAGTCTCTGGGGCAAGCGGTTGGCGGGGAGGCAGGATAGGGCAGGTGTCCACCACCCACTGCCCCTGACTGCTACGTGGATGAGGAATTGAGACTCTGATAGAGTTTGTGCTGACGTCAGCAGCCCCCGGGGGGAAGTAGCCTGCTCTGGCTGGTGAAGCTCATCTTTTCCACCCACTGGCCCCCATGGCATTGAGGGGAGGGGTCCGCTTTGGAGCTGGGGCAGGGAGGAGGAGGACCACAGGCTCCAGCCCAGCTCCACCACCCTGAGATGTTGCCATTTCCCCTTTGCAAGCATCCACCGACCACAGGGCAGCCTCCTGCAGCCTTCCCGGTCCTCCGTGCAGGTGACCCTGGGAGAGGGAGGGTTGGTCTCTCAACCCCCCTCAGATCCTCCCAGCTCCAGAAGTTCCTCTGGGGACTCGAGGGGAGCCAAACCTCAGTCTCAGTCTGCTGGTGGGGGGAGGCCAGAGTGGGGGCTCAGATATCAGAATCAGGCAGTGGACGCCCATGTGAGCCTGGTTCAGGGTCCCTGAGCTGGCCAGGCGCCAGAGGACACCAGGGAAGGAAGCGTGGGCTGTCACCCCCCTTCTGAGAACCCCCTTGCCCCATCATTCCAGGGGGAGGTTACTGGGCTTTGTGACACATCTCCAAGGACCTATGAATTAACCACTTCTTTCACCCAGGTCTACACTGAGCCAAATAACTCACATGTAGAGTTTCCATGTCATTTCCCCCAGCACCCCCCAGGTGTGGGCTGCAGAAGGGAGGGCGGAAAGCCACCAACACCAGTGGTGCTCTTGAGGTCAGGATTCTTGGGGGGGTGGGGAGGGGTTTGGGGATATGAGGCTGGGGAGGGGGCCAAGCATGCAGACGAGGGATGGGAGGGGTGGCGACCCGTGCCTGTGGAGGTGTGCTCACACTGTGTCCCCTTCTGTTTCTCCCTTTCTTACCTCCACATCTGCCTCCTCTGTCTCTGTCTCCTGCCCACGACTGTCTGCCCCCCCCTTCCTTCCATTACTGGCGGTCTCTACTCGCTGCCTCCTGGCCTCTTTCTGTGTCTCCCTGTCTCTTTTGGCCCTGTCCCCGGGTCGTCTCTCCCTCCATCTCTCGCGTTTCCCGCGTATTTCTGTGTTTCCTCGTGTCTCTCCGCTCCGGGACGCGTGGCCTGTCTTCTTCCGTGCGGCCGCACGGTGGCGCTGCGTCCCGCTCGCCCGCCCGCTCGCCCGCAGCCTGCAAGCGAAAGGAGCAGGAGCAGCAGAAGGAGCGCGCGCTGCAGCCCAAGAAGCAGCGCCTGGTGTTCACCGACCTGCAGCGGCGCACGCTGATCGCCATCTTTAAGGAGAACAAGCGGCCGTCGAAGGAGATGCAGGTCACCATCTCGCAGCAGCTCGGCCTGGAGCTCAACACCGTCAGCAATTTCTTCATGAACGCGCGGCGCCGCTGCATGAACCGCTGGGCCGAGGAGCCAGGCGCGGCCCCCGGGGGCCCCGTCGGCGCCGCGGCCACCTTCTCCAAGGCCTGAGGCGCCCCGCCTCCTCCCCTCCCCCCCAACCGCGCCCTCCCCTCCCCCCTCCCCCACCGCGCCCTGCCAGCCTCCACGGCCCGGGCGCTGCCCTCCCACGTCCCCCAGCCCCAACCCTGCCGGCCCGGAGACCCGCGCCAGGGGGCTCCTGGAGGGGCTGCCGTCCGGGTTCCCACACCCCGGGAAGGGATGCAGCACACCCCCAGCCCAAGTGCACAAAAAGGGCCCCCCTCCTCCCTCGGTCCCAATCTCCTTCAGGCCAAAGGAAGCCCTCCACCCCCCCGCCAGAGGGGAGGGTGTGACAGAAAGGGGCTCCCGGGCTCCCTTTCAAGGCAGGACGCCCAGGGGGCTTCGAGGAAAACCAGGGCTCACGTGTCGTCCCGAAAGCGGGTCAAGAAGCACATACTAGAAACAAACCGGGTATTTAAAAAAGGAATTTAAAGAATAATCCCTCCTTCGCCGGCCCCCCGACCCCACGGAAGGAGGCAGGGAGGCTTCCTCTCCAACAGTACCCCTCCAAACCCCCGCCACGGACCCTTCCCCGATAACTCAACCCCTCCAAAGTCGCCAAAGCCCACGTCGAGCTGGAGCCTCACACTGCCCCCACCCCACCAAGACCACCCCGGGTCCGCCGGCAGAACTGCCTCCGCAGCCAAGACCCAGCCGCCCCTCCCGGCAGCCGGGATTCCTTGTGCCAAGAATTGCCTGCCTTAACGTCTGGGGGCGGGGGTGCCCTGCAGCGGCGACCGCCCAGCACCCACCGGCGAGCACCCTTCCCCACCCTGTCCCAGACCGGAGGGGACGGCAGCTCAAACAAGCGGGTAATTCCAGACGCCTCCCTCCCCACATCCCTCTGCCAGTTCACTTTACCGCTAGGCACCTTGATGAATGACGCGCGGGGAGAGACAGACCCCAGGAAACAGAAGAAAACACCCAGATTCCACGGAGAAACGGGCCCCGGAAGAGCAGGACACACCGGAGCCTCTGCTCGCTGGGGTCGCGGCGTCACCCTCTGCTCGGGACCCCCCGGAACTTCCCCCACCTCCCAGCGCTCGGGGGTGCGGCGCTGGGCCTGCAGGGGCGCAGGGGTGAACCGGTCCTGCTGCTGCTTTTTCTCCAAAGAGAGAAAGAAGATGATGAACAAGGTGGAATCTGCTTGCTCTGATTTTTGCCAAAAGAAAAACAAAAAATGATAAAGGGGAAGGAAGGGTCAGAAATGAAGATGAGCACGCCCCCCTCCCCTGCTCACCCTCTCCAGGTGACCTCCAGGACTGGCCGGCAGCTGGATCCCAAGAGCCTGCTCCCCCGCCCAGGGCTCAAGAGCTGGAGGCTAGAAGGAACCTCTCCCCACCAAACCGCCTCCCACCCCCTGACCACCCCCTCCCACCCCCTGACCACCGCCTCCCAGAGAGGTGGCCACACCCCTCCCCTTTGAGAATGCAAGAGACATTTCTAATGAAATGCCCCTCCTCCTCCCCAGGTAAAGGCTACCTCACTCAAATGTTCATGTCTGTGATTGGAAAAATCACGCCTGATACCAAAGATTTCCCCCAAGGACTTGTGCTGGATGCTAGGATTCCCTCGCCTGGGGACCAGGTGTGGGCGAGGGTCTGCTTTGGGCCCTGCCCCCCAGGTGCCACCTGTCCACCACCAGAGAGAGCAGAGAGAGAGAGAGAGAAAGAGAGACAGAGAGACAGAGACAGAGAGTGGGAGGGAGGGAGAGGGTGGTGAGGTCGATGAGTGCCTTTTTCTTGAACCAAAGACGTGTGTGAGATGCTCTCTTGTCCTTATCGACTCGCTATTCTCCCCGCTTTTCAAGCAACCGGATCTGAGTGATGCTTCTAGAACCTTTGGGTGTTGGGGCAGAATCCTAAGGGTCCCCGTTCCCGTTCAGCAACAACCCCTCCCCCCAGACACACGTACACACTCCTGTGCACACACTGGTCCCACCACACTGGGAGCTGGGGTCTGGGTGGACACGGCCCCTCCCTCAGCCTGCCACGAACACGTGGGCCCCACTTGAGAGAGCACCTGCTTTTGGGGGACGGGGATTCTCTGCTGGTTAAGTCACTTGCTGGTCCTGCATTCAAGGCCCAAGCGTCAGAGGCCAGGGCGTCCTGGGTTTGTCCCGTGTTGGACACTTAGGAATGGACATGGGACCTTTCTGGTGACAGGACCCCTCAAGCCCCAGTGACACGGGTCACGGAAGCGTCCCTGACTCCTGCGTCCCTTTCAAACACCCTCCTATTACATATGCACACGCGCACGCATACACGTGCACACACACCATCTCCCTTCTGACGCCCCGCCCAGCCCCGCTTGCCCCAACACCCAGCTGGTTGTCACATACCAAAGACCATTCTCCACACAGGGAATGACACCTCCAGCACAGCTCCTTCGAGCCTTTGACAATTTTCTCTGAAATACCTCAAGATATTTAATGTATAGTTTATGTGATTAAAAAAAAATCCTTAGCTAGTTTTTGGAATACGTGACTTGAAGCTTTATACCGTTAAATTATAATTTTGCAGACGATGGTATGTCATTTCTTTCGGTGAGCTCCGTGGGAGACGCGTTGAATGTCAGGGCAGGGGAAGCTGGGTGGTCAGAGGCAAAGGGCCGGGGGAGCATGAGCGAGAGAGAGAGTCTGGGAGCGCACGAGGAAGGACCTGCGGCGTTTACAGATTTCTTATTTCAATGAGTCCTTTAGGAAAGAGAGGAGAGAGAGAGCGTTGGATACCTTTCTGTTCTCTGGCGTGTTCTGTTTCTTGTTTTTTGAAGTCATGTCTTATAAGAGTATTTATTATTCTATGTGTTCTGTGTTCAAATGTAATTTAAGAAAAAAAAAAAGGAAGAAAAATGAAAAAAAAGACGCAATGGAATTTGATTTGATGCATGACTAATGTACTTTTTCTTGAAGATAATGTACTAGGTGGAAGGGTGGGGGTGGGGCGGGGCCGCGGGGCCGGAGCCCCGGGATTCCGTGTCGCATCTTGTGTTTCATGCCCCAGTCGGTGCTGTTCGGTGCTCCTCGGCGCTGCTCTGTGTTACTTTCCCCCCTTTCCAAGGATCTGTGTCTAGCCGGCGGTGGGTGGACGGGCCTCAGGTGCAGAAGGAAGGCGGCCGGTGGCGGGGCCTCCAGCTCCTGGCACCAGAGTCCCTCCGACTCCTGGTCCTGGGGCACCAGTGGGCGTCACTGCCACCTCGGGCCCCCCGCTCGGTCGGTCTCACGTTAGCATGAATTCCCAAGTGTCTTGTTCAGAGGAGACAGACAATCAACCAATTCGAGTCTTGTCGCCTAGGTTGGTGGGGGGCGGGGTGTACCCCTACTTCCTCAGATCTGAAGGGCCCTCCTGAGACAAGCCCCCCAAGGCAGGCACCTGCCCGGGCTCCACCCACACGCCCCAGCTCCCTCAGGCCTGGCCTTCACCTTTCGGTCTGGCCTGGGAGGTAGGGGGTGCACACCTGTGGAGCCCTCCCTCCCAGCCCCCACTGGTACCCAGAGAACAAAGGGGCCCCCAAAAAATCATGAAAGGGGGCTCTGGGACAGTCTCCCGGACTGTGACTCTTCTGCCACGGGGCCCACGCTCCCACCAGGGGAGAGCCCACTTTCCAGGACAGGCCCCAGGTAAGGTGGGTTTGGGTGGCCAAAGGGGGTCTCTCACACCCTGAAGGACAGAAGGCCCAAGTTTGGAGGGCTGGGCCTGGGGGCGCAGGTTCAACCCACCTGCAATGAGGGCGGGGGGTGGGGGTGGGGCGTGTTCCGGGGCCCCTGCACCGGCTGGAACTGGGGACACTCACGTTCTTGGCGCAAAGCAGTTTCAGCCACACCAGCCCATCAGCTCCCTGGTCTCCTCCTGTATCCCTGGCAGGCCCCCCAAGGGCTGGTCTTTGGGAGGATTGTCTCCACCAGGGGTGAGGGCGGCCAGGAGGCCACGCGGCCCTGAGTGTGTAATCACAACTGGACACTAGGGCCGCTTTCAGGGGACACACGATTTGGGTCATCCAAAGTCCTCCCCCGAACCCCCAGGGCTAGAGGGAACAGAGGCCCCCTCCACCCTACCCTCAGGCGACAGGCTTAAAAGTTTAAAAAAATATATCATCATCGTTGCGAACCATTGCTGTGCTGGGTTTCTTGTTTTGTTTCCCTCCAATAAATTATTTTCTAGTCACTCACCTGGGCTTGTGCCTTTGCTGAATGGTGGGGGGGAGGGGCTGGTGCCGGAGTGGGAGGCATGGGGCTCACCCTCCATGAAGGAGGAAGGGGACGAGGGAAAGTGGAAGCGGGCCTCTCCCAGCCCACCCCTCTCTGCTCTGAACTCAGCCCTCCCTGAGCCCCTGCCCCCACAGGGCTCCACACTCCACAGGGCCTTTGGGCCACCTGAGCCTCGGATCTTGCTGGGCTCTGCTTCTGAGGTGTCACTGACCACTGCCTTCTGGAGCCTAAAGTGTAAGGTGGTTTGTTTGAGAAGAAACCAGGGCAGCCCAGTGGAGGAAAAGGCTGGGTGGTGTCAGGACTGGACCTTATAAACTGCCCTGAGATAGGCCAGCAGGCTGCAGGCAGGAAGCCAGGGCTGGTAAGCAGAGTCTGCTCAGCACCTTTCTCCCTTCTGAGAGCAATAAAGCTTTTATCCACATTACCCCAGGGTAAAGAAACCCAAAGAAACCCAGCTTTCCCTGCAAATCCCCCATCAGGCCACTAGAGGTCAGTGTTTTGATTTTTAAAACCAGAAAAGACCTATTTCATGGGACATCACAGAAAGAAGTATAGGAAGAGAGAGCCTCAAGGAGACCTGGGGTCAGACAGACCGTGGTTTATTAGAGAAAGAGGAGCAGGTGGAGCCCCTGTCTTTGGGGGAAGGCCTCACGATGCTGGGTGACACTTACTAAGCCTGGGCAGTCACTGCTGTTCCTCAGGTGAGGGCGGCAGCCCTGCCGGATCAGGTGGAGTTTGACCCTCGCTGGGCCCTGGCAGCCACTCCATGGGCGACGGCTGCTTCTCCACAGGGGAGGGCTCCACCGCCATCGGCTGCTCGCTGGTGGACGATCCTCTCGCAGTTGGTGGTGGAGTTTCCATCAGAGCAGTAAGGTTCGAGTTGGAAACTGGCACCATCCCCTCCTTGGGAGGGCCCGGACTCCTTTTGCCAGGTGTATGGCCAGTTCTTCCAGGACAGTTTCCGGATCTTCCAGAGGAATGTCTTCTCCTGCAAGTGTGCTGACTGGCTCTTCAAAGACAGCTGGCTTGAAGGCAGCATCTGGCTCTCAGAAGACGTCATCTGGCTCTCCTCCACTGATAGTGGTGTCTCCTTGGTTGGTGGCAGACTCTGGGGAGTATATGGCCACGGTTCCTATGACAGTGACCTCTCCTGCCTCTTCGGCAACTTCTCCTGGAGAGACCCGGACAGCCGTTTTTTGGTGAGAGAGTGCTGGCTCTCCTGATAAGGAGAGGACTGCCCATCCACAGGCAAGGATGAGCTCACCTCAGAGGCAGGCTGAACATCCTCAGAGGACACCTGCCCCTGGTGCTGGCGCCTGTTCCTCCCCAGGAACGACATCCTCCTGGGGTACCAGGAGGACTCCTCCATGCTTGAGGGCAGCTCATCAGGTGGCCTCGTGTGACCAACCAGCGTGTCGCTGTTGACCCCTGGTGACCTCCACAGAATCGTGCCCTGTGTGATGAGGTCCGCATAGCCCTCCCGGTGGGAGAAGGCACAGCTGGAGTGCCGGGTCCGTGCCTCCCGGAGGACATGGGGCATGGGCTCCACGGTGATGATCTCCTCCTCCTTCCACAGAGCAAAGGGGAAAGCAGGAGTCATCAGGCTCCTGAGCCATGTTGACTGCTTTCGGGTCACCTGCCCCTCCAGTGGGGGCCAATCAGAGCCCTTTGCCACCATGGATTGGCCAGGCTCTTTCCTACCCAAGTTGACCCAACTGGAGTCCTCCATGGGACCTGACTTTTTTCTCTTTTTCTTTGGCCACACCGCGCAGCATGTGGGATCCTAGTTCCCCAACTAGGGATCGAACCTGTGCCCCTTGCCATGAAAGTGCAGAGTTCTAACCACTGGACCCCCAGGGAAGTCCCATGGGACGTGACTTTGGACCAGCCAATCAGATTCCTTCCCTAGGACCTGACTTTGGATCAGCCAATCAGAGTCTGGGGCAGCCCAATGTCCAGCCTGTGTGGGTGAAGGTGGCAGGTTTGTGGCCATGTCCTAGTCCACCATTCCAGTCAATTCTGGGGCCCAGCCCAGCTGCGACCCATCCTTCTAGGTTCTGATTTTATGAGCCAGCGAGTCCTCTCCCCCACCTTTTTTCACTGTGGTAAAATACACATAACATAAAATGTACCATTTCAACCATTTTTAAGCGCACAGCTCAGTGGCATTAAGCACATTCACACTGTCGTGCAGCCATCCCCGCCATCATCTCCAGAACTTTCTCATCTTCCCAAACTGAAACTCTGTCCCCAAGAAACACTGACTCCCCACCCCTCCCCCAGTCCCTGGCCGCCACCATCTACTTCCTGTCTCTATGGATGTGACCCCCCCAGGGACACCCTGTGAGTGGGATCAGACAGTATTTGTCCTTTTTTTTTTTTTTTTTTCGGTACGCGGGCCTCTCACCATTGTGGCCTCTCCCGTTGCGGAGCACAGGCTCCGGACGCGCAGGCTCAGCGGCCATGGCTCACGGGCCCAGCCGCTCCGCGGCATGTGGGATCTTCCCTGACCGGGGCACAAATCCGTGTCCCCTGCATCGGCAGGCGGACTCTCAACCACTGCGCCACCAGGGAAGCCCTGGTCTAACTCTTTTAAAGCAGCACCTTTGAGCCTGTTCTAAGTGGATGACTTCAATAAAAAGCTACAGGAGGGAAAACGGCTAGAGAGTGTGTTTTTAGATCATTTTCGATTTAGGAAATCACTGATGGGTAGAAGAGTTGGAAGAGACCTCAGAGACAAATAGCCCAGCTCCCTTCCCGAATGCATGAATCCAGACTAGTTAAAAGAATATCAGTTTCAGTTCCAAAGACCACTTTATGTGCATTGTGGGATTGAGCAAATAAGTAACGATCAAACTTTTTTACCAGAATCCAGTTTCTCACCATCGGAGATAAGAGTCACAAAGCAGTAAATGGAAAAGGCTAAGCTGAGCCTTGTTCTGTGGGTCAGGAAGCAGAGGTATCAGTGTGAACTCACATACACAAAAATAGATAGATGGATAGGTGTCGATAGAGATATAGATTTGCATCTAAACGTGTGTGCATTTGCATCTGCATTTGCATTTGCATCTAAACGTGTGTGCATTTCCTAGCTCTGTCTACCAAGAGGATAATGGCATCCCAGTAGCAAAATGACCACACTAAGCACTTGGATCTTGGTGTCTAACTACCATTCTCTGGTGAAGAGAACCAGGGCTCCATATGGGAATGGCTCATTCCAGGGTTGGGGCACAGAAAAGACAAAATGGGCCTGGAACCTCTTGTAGCACCAGGAAGTGAGGATGTACTCAGAGAAGAGCAGGCATGTGGCAAAGGGGCAAATTGGGGACAACTTGAGCAACAAAGCATAGAATAAAATAAACACCCATGAGTCCACACTGATAGAAATAAATAATTGAATAAATAAATAGGGGAGAAGGAACAGTTCTTCCCATGGAAGAATTCCAATTAACAAATACAGAAAGACTGGACACTGTCCCCTCTAAGATCAGGAACAAGACAAAGGTGCCTGCTTTCACCATGGCAATTCAACATTGCACTGGAAGCCCTAGCCAGAGCGATTAGGCAGGAAAAAGAAATTCAAAGTATCCAAATTGGAAAGGGAGAGGCAAAACTATCTCTATTTGCAGAGGACAGGATCAAAGGATTCACAGGAAAGCTACTAGAGCCAATAAACAAATTCAACAAAGCTGAAGGGCACACAGACCAACACACACACAAAACTGTTTCTATATACCAGCAATAAGCAAGCTCAAAAGCGAATTAAAGAAACAATTCCATTTAGAGCAGCATCTAAAAGAAGAAAATATCTAGAAATAAAAAGTAAAACAAAAATATATATTTATGGGGCTTCCCTGGGGGCGCAGTGGTTGAGAGTCCGCCTGCCGATGCGGGGGACACGGGTTCATGCCCCGGTACGGGAGGATCCCACATGCCGCAGAGCGGCTGGGCCCGTGAGCCATGGCCGCTGAGCCTGAGCGTCCGGCGCCTGTGCTCCGCGACGGGAGAGGCACAGCAGGGAGAGGCCCGCGTACCGCAAAAATAATAATAATAAATATATATATATACATATATATACATATATATTTTTTTGAGGGTTGCTGCTGTAAAGCTCTCTCTCAAATACCTTGGCATTAGTGATGGGGAGCTCATTCCCTCTCACTGTAGTCTATCTTCAGACAATTTCCTTACACACAGGGGACATCACTGCCCTACAACTCCTGTAACGCTCTGGAGAGCACAGCCAGTATTCACCATGATACTGTCAAGAGTCTTGAAGTTAGGGAACCAGCCCCCATAGTCTTATCTTCTCTCAAGTTCAAGCTCTCATTGTCTCCCCTTGAAGGATGTATATTTGGAGCACCTGTCCTGCCCTTGCTCCACAGCTCAAATTTGCCAAATATCCCTGAAAAGGCTTGGCACTGAGCTGGGCGTGGAACCATCCCTTCCCTTCATCTGGAATCTCTACCTCTATGAATGCGGCCAAATAAGAGTCTGTGCTGCTCTGTGACTTCAGGCAACTCTGCCCCGTGATGACCCGAGTGTGAGCCTGCCTGCTGCCTTCCTGGAGGCTATGGGAAGGACACGGCAATCCCAGAGCCCACCCCCCCGGCCCCCCCGCCCCAAGAGGGGAGTTCCCTCCAGCGCACCTGGGCAGTGAAGCCGCTGTAGAAAGCGAAGCAGATCTGGACCATCATGCTGGCCAGCATCCTGTAGATAAAGTAGCGCAGGAACTCGCAGACGCGCGTGTAGGACCAACGGCCATGCACCAGCAGCAGCCGCCGCAGGAAGCAGAACTGGGCCAGCACATAGTCGCTGTTCTGCACCGCCTGCATGCCCTCCTGACCCGCCAGCCCCATGCCGATGTCCGCAGCTGCAGGGGCACACGCAGCCTGTCGGCCCCGGGCCCCTCAGCTACCACCCCCGCCTGCTGCCAGCCGCCGGCCTCCCCGCACGCTGCTGCCCACCACCCACGAACCGTCACACCAGGGACAGGCGTCTGGCCTGCAGGAAGTCCGCCCTCTCCTCTCTGGGCTCCTGCCAGGGCTCCGCCTCTTCCAAGCTCACCTTCTGGACCAGGGCCCGGGGCTCCGTGCGCAGGGACAGCAGCAGCTGGTCCTGGCCCGCGGGGGACAGGGGGCGCGTCACTCAGCTGCACCACTGCCCTCCAGGAACGCCCCGACTGGGCCCTCCTCCCGGCTGGACCTGACTGCGCCCTTCCCTTGCTCTCGCCCTGCTGAGAACCATCTCTCGGTGTGACGCTTCAGGCCCTTCGCCTTGGCTGGTCCAACACCACATCTGGGGGCCTTTTGGTGGAGGCCGTCCCCAGCCCCCTCCCAGGTACCAGGGCCCCGCTGCCCACCCTGAGCTGACACTGACCAGGAACTCCCCGTTAATGACCAAGGCCATTTTGACCTGCAGGGGGAGCTGTTTGTTCAGGTGGCCCTTCTTGCCACCCTGCAGGCTATTGCTGCTCTTCCAGTAGACCTCCAGGATCTGCCTGCAGGGGTCCAGCAGGGGCTCAGCCACACCAGCCGCACAGGCTTCCTTGCACCCACTCCCCAGCTGTGCCTTGGTTTCCCCCTCTGGGAGCCCCACCAGGCAGAGGCTGAGGGCATTCTGCAGACCCCAGAGCCATGCCTGGGCCATGGGTGGTGCCCTGCCCCAACCCTGACCCCCCCAACACAGGCTCATGCACCCAACCACCCAACCCCCACGTCTTACACAATCTCCTTCTCCTCCAGAATGATCATGTTTTCCGAGAGCAGCTGGCAGGTAAAGCCGATGTTCACCGCTGTCTCTGCAAACCAGCCCAGCTCAGCCCCTCCACAGCCCCCTGCCTGGCGGCCATGCCCACTCTGCCCATCACAGCAGCATGCCCCTCCCCCTGGCCACAGCAATTGGTTTGGAGGAGGGCATGTGACCAGGCCAGCCAATGAGAGTCAGCCCTGAGACTTTGGGTGCAGCTCTGAGCAGAGGGGGCTCCATTCCACTCGCCTGGCTGGAGCTGGGCTGCCAGTGAGAGGTGGGTCTGGGGCCAGGGCCAAGGGATCGTTAGACATATCGTGCTTAGGGCCCCAAGGCACTTCCAGGAACCCACAAAAATGAATTAATTTGTTTAAAAAAAATAAAGAAGAGGGAAAAAATGAATATAAAAATGCAGCCTGGATATTTGTCTTTACTCCAGCACAGCTGTTAAACGTCATTCTAAATATTTTGTGTACGTGCCTCCTGCCCGCAGAAGTTCTAATGCAGCCCTGCAGGCACCCATGCCCAGTGGGGCCCCGGAGAAGCCTCAGGGGAGTGGAGTCATGGCTCCACGGCCACAGGACCTGAGGTTCCATTCCAGCTTGGCTCCTGGGTGGCTGAGCAACCGTGGCAGGTGCCCATGCTCTCTGAGCCCCGCTGGGTCATCTATGAGGCAGGGGTAATGAGGGCCCCACTGCATGGCGCTGCCAGGGGGCCAAACCCCAAGGAGACGCTGAGCATGGCACCGGCCCGCCCGAGGGAGGCGCCCAGGGGACCCCAGTCCATTGTTCCCGGTCCTCCCTTCCCAGGGACAAGGTGGAGGGCAATGCTGAACTCAGACAAGAGGGATAGGCCAGGACTTCCCTGGCGGTCCAGTGGTTAAGACTTCGCCTTCCAATGCAGGGAGTGCAGGTTTGATCCCTGGTCTGGGAGCTAAGATCCCACATGCCTTGTGGCCAAAAAACCAACATATAAAACAGAAGCAATACTGTAACAAGTTCAATAAAGACTTTAAGAATGGTCCACATCAAAAATAAATCTTTGAAAAAAAAAGAAAAAAAAAAAAAAGAGGGATGGGCCGACGGTGGTGCCCAGGCAGGGGTGAGCTCTCCCCGCACTTCCCTTCTCCCCACGTTGGGGGTGGCCGCCCTGGGACCCACCTTGCTTGTCCCCTGTGGGAACCCACACTTTGATGTTCCCCTGCTTGAGACACTTGATGGTGTCGAGGACACCGTCCTGGAGCCTGTCCTCGACGGCTGTGGCTCCCAGCAGCTGGGGGTGGGCGTGGGGACAGCCTGAGCAGGGAGCCAGCTCCCTGGTGGGGCTGAGGGGCTGGAGCTGCGGTGCGGGCGCCCCTCCCCCTGAGCTCCACCCACCTGGAGGTTCTGCTCCATCTCCTCGTACAGCGGGTGCAGGGCGTGGGCACGGTTCTGCAGCAGGATGCTGGCTTCCTGGTGCCGCTGGCGCCACTCTTCGTACATGTCTTCGTCCACCTCCTTGCAGGCCATGCACAGTGTCCGCAGGGTCTGCTCGGCCAAGGACTGGGCCCCAGGCGGGCAGGCGGCGCTGGCACCCCCGCCAACCCCTGCCCCCTCACCCGGGCACCTCTCCCTCTGCCTGGGGTCACCCAACCTACCCGCCACCCACAGTCTGTCTTCCGGGGCAGGGGGAGCTAGGACCACGTGCCGCCCTGCTCCATACCCGCTCTGTCTCAGCCTGCCCCCTGCCCCCCCCCACCCCCCGCCCGCCGATGCCCAGCTCTGTTTTGCCCCCAGACCTCACAGGCAAATTCTAACTATTCCGCAAGACACTCGGTGCAGCCCTGCCAGAGCCCTCCGCCGTCAGGGCTCCCCCAGCCCCAGACCCCTCCCTCTGCCTCATTTTTCAAGGAGCTGAGGCCTCTGGGGTGGGTGGAACTGTAAGGATCCTGGGGACTCCGTCTCCAGACCCCAGGGAAGACCCAGAGCTCGCTCGCCCCAGGGGGGCCCATCGTGGCTCCTTCCTTCCCTCCTACGCCCCAACCCTCCCCCAGGCTTTTCGCCTGTTGCCTGGGGTCTTGCTTCTGTTCCTGACTGGAGGTGGGCTTGAGCGGCTGAGCTTGGACAGGTCAGGAGCTCCAGACAGGCCTGTGCTCCTCTCGTGCCTCAGTTTCCCCATCCACTCCATAGGCGGTTAAGCCAAGCCGTCTTGCCGAGCTCCTGGGCTCTGGGTCATGGCTCTGACTGCACTTCCTCAGTTGTGGGTCACAGACCAGCTGCCTGCTCCCCACCCCCCACCCACTTCCTGGCAGAGGTAGAACAGGGCAGTCTGGGAGGCCCCCGTGTGGAGGGACACAGGATATTTCTTTCCCCAAACAGCCCCACTGGCCCCTGTGCTGGGTGAGGCTGGGGACCTGCAGGGTCAGGGCTGGGCCAGCACGGCAGGACAGCCCCATGTCAGGGTCGGGGTGGGAACAGCTCCCTGGAGGTGGGGACCTATGGCTGAACCTTGAGGACCAAAGGATGGTGACTGAGTGCTTGAGTGGAGGAAGGCATTCCTAGCAGAGGGAATAGCGTGTGCAAAGGTCCTGAGGCAACACCTGAGCATGGAGGAAACTGCAAGCCAGAAATTGGGGTTCTGGGGAACCCCTCGAGGTCAGGGAGGGACCAGGATAGACAGAATAGCAGAACACAGAAAAACAGCCTGGAAAGTTGGGCCAAGGCGTTTGGGCTTCACCCACGGAGACAAAAGTTTTGGGACAGAGAGGGCTAAGCATGTCCTGGAAACTAGGCCTGGCTGGGATAGCGGGGTAGCAACCAGAACAAAAGCCTAACCACAGGGTGTCCTTGCATGACTGAGAAAAAGGTATTCCCTTTGGGCAGGTGCAGCTTGGAGTTTGGCTCCCTCTCCAGCCTCTGTGTGTGTGTGTGTGTGTGTGTGTGTGTGTGTGTGTGTGTGTGTGTCTGTGTGTCTGTGTGTCTGTGTGCTGGGCAGAACAGTGCACAACCTGATCAACTGTACATGGCCGCCCTGGGTACCTGAGGCCATTTCTCTGCACACTCTCCTCTCCTGCCCTTCTCCTCCTGTCCCTGTGCCCTTGAACCTGCCCCTCCACCCTCCCTTCCCACAGGGACTCACGGCCAAGGCCTCTTCCGTGGTCCACTCCATCAGGCCTTTCTTCTGCAGGAGCTCATAGATGACCGTGTCAGCCCCTTTGGTGTAGAGGTAGATGGAGCCCTCGGGGTTGCGGACTGTGGAGGAAGAGGCCTGGCTACCCACACACGCTCCCCTCCCCACCTGTCCCCACCCCACCTGGAGCCACGGGGGCTCACCCAGAACCGACATCCGCTTGCACAGGCTGTTGAAGTCCATCATGGCCAGGACCTGGTACACCCACTCCTCTCCCAGATCCATCACAGTGACGCTGTCCTGTGTGCGCACCAGGAACACGTAGCCGAAATTCCGGGCCGCCATGACCAGCGCCTCCTCGTCTGGGGAAGCTGCCTGGTATGACAGCTGGTCTGGCCCGGGAGGTGGGTGGGGTGGAGGAGGGGGAGGGGGCTGAGAGCCTGCCCTCCGTCAGGGACCCACCACCCACCCATCTGTGCGGCCTTAGCACGGGGAGGAAACGGACACAGGAGGTGCCCGTCAGGTATTTGCGGGATGACGGTCTCTTGCGCCGGCACCACCTCTAAGCTTGGCTCCCAATCTCCATGACCTCCTCCTCCCTGCGCGATGACAGGCCCGGACACCCTCTGCAGAAGAGGTTGGGGCTCGGGCCAGGGGCCTGCGCACCCTCTAAGCCGGCTGAGAGGGCCCCGGGAGTTGGGCGGGAGAGTGTCTCAGGAGCCCCGGGCAGAGGCAGCCTGGGGGCAGGCTCACTGTTCTTCTCCTGCACCATCACCGTGTGGCAGATAGCCAGCATGTGCCAGCACTTGCGCACCCTCCGGTCCTGGTTGGCCCGCACGGCCTGCAGGAGCTCCGCGTTGCCGAACCACCATGTGGTTTAATGACAGTCACCTCCCGCACTCCCTGGGCCACCTGAAGACAGGTGTTAGGGCCACTGCTGGGGCCGCAGTACCCAGAATAGGACCTGCATACAGTAGGTGTTCAATAAAAGTTTATCGGATCAACGGATAAAAGCAGAGTGTCTCATTTCACTCAGAACAGAATGAGAAACTGGGTGCGGTTGGGGTGCTCTGGAAACTGCCCATCCCTCACCCATCTCCACCCATGACCGGCCTGATGCCAGGAAGTGACCCGGCGGGTCCCAAGAACCTAATCCTTCCTCCTGGCCCTCTGGGATCAGCTCAGCCTGCTGGGGCCAAAGGGGTCAGGAGGCCGCCTTAGACCTGGAGGGGCCACCCATGCACCCTCAGCATCCAACATATATTGAGCGCCTCCTGTGTGCCAGACCCTGGGCTGGGCAGTGGGGACCCAGCCATGAGGGTGCTCCCAGTGTGAGGGGGGGTGGACACTGACCCACCAGCCACACAGACAAACACGGGGTAGGACCACACTGGGTCTACAGAGCCACGTGGGAAGGTGGGAAGGGAGGGCTTCCTGGAGGAGGTGGCTCGAGCAGGTAGAAGGAGTGGAGTGGGCACAGGCACTGACCCCTGGGGCTGCCCCACCCGCCCCACCTGGAGGATGATGATGAGAAGGAAGTAGAGGCTGGACATGCGGTGGAACTGCTCATACAGGTTCAAGGGCAGGAAGGAGAAGACATTGTACTTGGCCGTGTGGATGACGTTCCTCTGGGACGAGAGCCGGCAGCCGGCATGGGGGCGCCGCCCAGGAGGGCCCGGGTTCCCACCCAGCCCCATCTGCCTCCCCCTTCCCTCCAGCCATGACCAGCGCGGGTGCAGACCCAGTGAGCCGAGCTGTGACCCCAGGACTCCCCGCGTGAGACGCAGGCCGGGGGTTTCAGGTAGAGCCCAATGGACACGCTGTACCGTGAAGGTTGCCTAGTAACTTATTTAGGGCAGAGGAGACACGCAAAGCGCCAGCACCGGACCCCACGACTCGGCGAGGGCGGCGCTACAGTCCTCAGGACTAAGTGGACTGACCCAGCATGCAGAGCTTGGGTGGCAGGTCCCGGAGGCCCGCGGGGGTTGGGCCTGCCCACCTTGTACTTCTTCCTCTGCCAGCACAGGAAGACCTTCTCCTTGAACTGGTTGTTGTAGGACGGGTTGTTGGCTTGCACCTCCCAGGTGAATTCTGAGGCCCGAGAGGACAAACACGGGCTAATGACACCCCGGAGGAGGGCTAAGGGGCCCCCCGGGGATCCAGCCCGTAAACAGATGAGAGGGCCCACGCAGCCCCTGCACAACAGTAGGCACTCGGGGAGCCCAGGTGGATCTGAGCATCCGGCTCCCCTTGAGCCAATCCCTAGGCCCTGGGAGACCCACTCATGCACATTCCTTCTACAGAGGGGTAAACTGAGGCCCAGGGACGGGTGCCGAGGTGTCCGAGGCTCTACTCCCTGCCCAGATAGTTCTGGGCTCACAGGCCCACAAATCCTGAGTCCACCTCTCAGTGATAGGATTTTGAACTCTTTGTAACCAACTGAGAACCGCGTGCTTGGCCTCCCGTCTCCCCACTTCAGTCATTGCACTCTAACGCCCCTTGTCAGGGTCCCCCTGGCACCCCCTCACTCTACCCCCAGCCCTGCGCCCGCGCTTGGCCAGACATGCACCCGAGTTCTTCTCCTCCTCAAGGTCTTCTCGGTACACGAGGCTGCCCGTGCTGGTGGCGCTGTCGAGGAGAGGGGTCTGAGGTCACACTGGCAGCCGGACAGTGCCCACCACTCCACCTTCTTTGAAATGTCACCTCCCACGTCCATCTGCTGTCCCCTCCCCAGGCTCTGGAGGTCCAGTCACCAGCTGTGAGTCCTTCCCCGTTACAGCTGGTCACCTGGCCGCTGCTCCCCACCCCTATGGCCCCCCATGGCCCCCCATGGTCGTCCCCAATCACCTCTCCGGGGCCGATCGCACCCACATCCTCCCGGGCCCCCCTGCTGCCCCTCCTGCCCCAATCCCCACACGGCACACGACGCCCAGCCTGGTCAGGTGCTCAGTCAATGTTTGTTGACAGACTAAATGGGGTCCCAGGGCTCTCCGTCATGTCTCGAAGTGTGTTTGAGGACCAAGGGGCTGAGAGGTCTGAGTGTGGTGTTGGGGCAGGGACCGCCA
This sequence comes from Leucopleurus acutus, assembly GCF_964270905.1. Classification (NCBI taxonomy): domain Eukaryota; kingdom Metazoa; phylum Chordata; class Mammalia; order Artiodactyla; family Delphinidae; genus Leucopleurus; species Leucopleurus acutus. Next base: position 1,956,924 of record NC_139145.1, on the reverse strand, counting down.
GCCCTCCACAGAGCCCGGAGCCTTCCCACCAGCTAGTTCATGGTCACTCCTAGTCCTTCCGTGCCCTTGGCAGCTCCCCAAATGACTCCCACCCCCAGCACTCAGCAGCTCCCTACTCCCCACGCCCTGGCCCCGCTGTTCCCTCTGCCGGGAGCACCATTCCTGCTCGCATGGCCGGAGCTTTCTCACCCTTCGGCTCTCAGCCTCTACTTCTCCTACTGCCCAGCCTTGTTCTGCCGCCTCCTCTGGGCTTCCCCGCTGCCTGCGGGATCCCCCATCCCATTTCTGGTCACCCTCTCTCCTCTGCTTCTTCCCCTGTCTGGGCTGCCTGATGAAATTGGAATCTCCCAGGGCAGGGACTGCTGGCGTCTGGGTCACTGGTCCCGGGGCCCCCACGGGGAGGGAGGGCCTGGCTCAGGGCCAGCTCTGATGCTCCTGGGGGCCCGAGCAAGGCCAGTGCCCATTCACCAGATGAGGAAAAGTGAGGCTCATCCCGTGGGGCCACAGCCGGGATGAGCTCTGGCCCCACCGGAGCCAGAGCTGGGGGAAACCCGGCCGGGGTTAGACGAATGCTGTGGGCCAGAATCCAATCAAAGCGTATCAGGAGGCAGGGACACGCCCTCCTCCCTCGCATTCTCAGCTCACCGGAACGCCCACTACCCCCCCGGGAAGCCCTGAGCATTCCCGCAGCGAAGCGGCTCAGGGTTCGACGCCCAGGCCCCTGGGAAATGCACCTGGATATCCGAGCCCACACGACACAGGGCGCTCCGGCGCCCGTCCGAACCTTGGCCCACGCGAACCTCTAGGGGGCGCCCCCGCCGCCGCGGCTGCGTCCTCCCGCCCTCAGGCCGGGCGGAGTCCAGAGAGGGTGCGCGGGCGCCCGGGGACGCACAGCTGCGGGAGCGCCGCCGCTCACCTGCGCGGGCCGGGGCAGGCGGGGCCGGGCCTCCTGGGGCGGTCCGCAGGCGTCCAGGGCGACGGACGTGGTGGAGCTGTTAGCCCGGTGCCAACGGGCCTGAAACGGGCCTGAAACGGGCGGCGCGGGCGCGGGGTGGAAGGTTGGGGCCTAGGGGCGGGGCCGGGCAGAATGCAGGGGGCCGAGGGCGGGGCCAGGGTGGAAGGTGGGGCCGGGGTAGAGGGGGCGGGGCGGGACCCCAGGGGTGGGGCCAAGACAGAAGGCGGGGCGGGACAGAGGCGGGGCCGAGCTAGGCCTTGCCTAACAGGGCCAAAAGGGGCGGGGCCTAAGGCGGGACCGAGCGTGACCTCGAGGAGCTGGGGCGGGATGGAGTCTTAATCTGGGCCTGGGAATTAAGGAGCCAGTCGCTGGCGGGGGTGGGCTGGACCCGGCTGAAGCTGGGCGGGGCCGGGTGTGTGTGCGGGGGAGAGGCTAGGGGCGGAGAAAGGACGGAGAGGTAATCGCAGGTATGCGGAGCGTGAGTCTGAGCTGTGTGCGCGTTCCAGTTCAGCGAGCATGTCGTACGCGCAGGTACGGTGTTGGACTTCAGGCTGGGGGAGGCTGTTAGAACCAGAGATCATCCCGCCAGGAAGAAGCCCACAGGGTTGTAGCCCGGTGTGTGTCTACCCAGCACGCGGCCGGGACTCCGGGGGCCTTCCTGGAGGTGGTGACAGGGGTGGGAGACAGCGATGAGGCTGGGGCAGCGTCCAGGCCGGAGATGGGGGACTTGAGCCAGGGCGGGGAGGGTGTGTGGGAGGCGCTACTGAAGGTAGGGTCTTCCTAGGAGGGTCAAACTTGGGGGTTCAGGGGAGGTGATTAAGCTGTTTTTCATATTCTTTTAGGAACCCTCTGAAGCGCAGAAAGTAGGAAGGTACTGGACACCTCCACCACCCTTTCTCCCCAGCCTCGGGGTTGCTCTCTCCCTGTGGCCCAGCCGCCACCCAACAGACCGAGGGTGCCTGTCTGACTGTGCCCTGCCTGGGGCACGGGCATCCCCTCTGAGCTGATGTTGGGTGAAGGAATGAATGATGGGGATGGTGACAGCACCCAGGAGCTGACTGCCCCCATCAGAGCAGCAGCCTTCCACTCTCATTTCTTGGGAAGACCTGCACACCCAGCGGCCTGTGGGGGATGCCAGGTAAACCTCTCCTTTCCTTCATTCACTGGAGAAACGTTCATCCAGCCCTACCCAGCGGTTACAGAGAAAGACACTGCGGGGAGGGTCTTGGACAAACTGCTCTAACAGCCTTTAGGAGACACCTCACCCGGTGGGCGCCTGTGAGGAGGGGGTCGGGATCGGTTCTCCCCCCTGGGACAGTGACAGAGGGAGAGGAGTTTCCCAAGCAGCGAGTTTGCAAAGGCTCTTTGGCCTCCAAGAGGCAGCAGTTTTGGCAAGCTGAAAGCTTGCACCCCCCCCCAACTCCCCCACACACCCGGGAGCTCCTCCCCCAACTGCCCAAGGCCTCCCTGGGGCACTCATGCTCTGGGGAGGGGGACAGACCACACAGAAACGGGGCTCCTGGGATGCTGCCTGCATCCTTTCTTTAGAAGAACACTCCTTGTTCACAGAGGGTGGGGGAAAGTCAACTGGTCACAAGAACAGCCCCGGAGGGACACGATGGTGGCAGAGGCCTGACTTCACCAAGAACCCTCCCCTCAGGGCCCCTGTGGACAGAGAATGTTGCTCACCATCAAGCCTTCTGCCACTGCAGCGCCACCCCCCTTCCCCAGTGGTGCGCCGTGAGGGGATTCAGGATGGAGAAGAACCAGATACTGGCCCTGGATAGCTGAAGTGCATATCCAAGGAATGATTTCAGTGAGCCCAGACAGCATCTAGCATCTTCCCATACACAGAAAAGCACTGCAATCATTAACTAGAGATGTCAGCTTTTTGTGATTAGCAGGAACCTTTTGATGTTTGACTCTATGGGGTTTTTTTCAGCAAAAACTCCGAGGAACAGTTCCTCAGAGCTATATGAGAGGCAATGTCTTGGGCTACAGTCCTCAGTAAGTTCCTGGAATAAAACATAACTCACAGCTTTCAAGTCTTATATTTTTCAGTCGACGCCCCCTGGGAACTCTGCAGCCCTGGCTGCTGTGTCCTCAGATGGGAGCCTGCCCTCTTGGCCTTTAGCAAAAGCCAGAGGAACTTCTGCGGAAGTGGAATGGCAAGGGGGCCTCCTCCAGGCAGCCCTCCTTCCAGCACCTTCGTGCTCCTGCACAGGGACCTGGGGCCCCCCAGCATCTCCCCGACCCATGAGGCTCTTTGGGCTTCACTTTTTGCTTTACCCCAGTGGCTGCCCTTCCCAAGTTAGCTGCTCAGACAGGGAACATGCAGCGGTGGCCGGGGTCTCCCCACTCCCAGCCCCGTACACAGGCCCCACCTCATGAGTGGGCAAGGCAACTCCAGTCCCAGGGCCTGGCCGCTAGCCCCACTGTCACGGAACCCCGAGGGGCTGGAAGCATGGGGCCCTGGTCTGCTCTGGACACTGGTCCTGGGGGCAACCCGAGCACTGGGCTGTTTTTTGTGAGGGACAGCAAGGTCCCATTCCTGATTCCCCCCGTTACGGGTGACGGTGACCTCCACTGTGTGTGTAGAGCCACACCTGGCACCAAGAACACCTCCAGACGCCATGAGCTCTAAAATCCATACAAACGTTTATTCTGCCCCTGCCTGGGGGTGGGGGAGAGGGGATGCAGGAACTGGGGCACTGCGGGCCTTTACAGACAGCCCCCCGAGGAGGGCGGGGCTCTGGCGGGAAGACAAGTGTCCAGAGGCTGATGGGCCCTGGGGCGTCCAGAAGGCAAGGCCCTGGGGGCTGATGGAGGGGCTGGCTTGGTTCCCAGAACTCCCAGGTCCTGGCGGCTGCTGGGGTGCCGGTGCTCCACTCCCAGCCCTACCCCCGTCCCCCGGGAGGGAAGGCAGCACCAGGGCCTTGCTCCTCCAGGTGGGGGAAGACAACTGTGCAAGTTATCAGGTTTAAATTACAAATAATAAAAATAACAATACAAAATAAAAAGACAACTCCTGTCACAAACAAACCCTCGACAAGCCTGCCCAGCCGCCCCCCCGCCCACGAGAAGGAGCAGGGGCAGGTGGTCTCGCTGCCTGGGGCACGAGCAGGGCCCGCTGGAGGTGCCAGGCGGGAGGGCCCTGGCCTCGCCCGTCGGGTCAGCAGCAGTCTCCAGAGGACAGAGGTCTGGGGCAGAGAGGCAGGGACGGGTGACGGGGTGCGGCGGGGGCTCGGGGCTCCGGGGTCAGTCTCGGCGTTGGGCTCTCGTGGCCTCCGCCTTGTCCCGTTCTCTCGGTTTTCTGTGTCTTGGCGACGTGGACAGGGTTAGATCTCAAGATTTATTGCACTGTTTTGGAAGAGGCCTGGGGTAGAGAACGGGCCGGGGCGGCAGGAGAGGCGGGCGGGTGGGCGGGCGGGCAGGCGGCGGTCACCGCTTGGTCTTGGCGTCTTCGCGGATCTTCCAGATCACCAGGTGCATGCAGGCGCTGGCGTCCTCACTGGAGCTGTGCCCGTCCACTGCAGGGCAGACAAATGCGTCAGGGCAGGGAGCCCACAGCCCCCACGGCCCCACGGCCCGGCACTCACCATTGTCCTGGATGATCTGTCTGAGGTAGTCGGCCATGAGATTCCGCAGGGAGCGCTTGTAGGGGAGGCCCAGGCGATGCGGGAATAACACGGACGTGTCCACCACGGTGCTATGGATGACCTGCGGGCGGGCGGGTGGGCGGTCAGGGACCACAGGAGGGCTGGGGTGGCAAAGGGGGGAGGGGGACGCCGAGTGCCTGTTCCCCGACCCTACAGCTTCCGCCCTGGGCTGAGGGCAGCGGGCCCCAGACGGCCCCACCCACCCTCTGAGGACCCTCAGAGAGCCGAAGACGAGGCAGGCGGGTACCTTCAAGGCCAGCAGGTCGCTCTCCAGGCTGTGGCCGATGAGGATGGTGTCTGAACTGAACATGCTCAGCAAGACGGCCTGGACGTCCCGCAGCGAGATGCTCGTGTCCGTGAGGTCGGCCTCAGTCACCCCTGAAAACCTGGGGCGGGAGGATGGAGGCCTTAGGGAGCTGGGGAGGGCACTGGGACCCCAACCCGGGGCTGGGCTGCGGGCAGGAAGGCTGGGCCGTGGTGGGGAATGGGGGTCCTGCCAGGGCTCCCAGCTCCTTGGTCAAGGGGTCGGGGGTCAGGGTGGGAGGGGCACACCTAGTGTTATAGTCGACGATCTCATTGTCCGGCCTGACGAAGGTGTCGTACACAACCTGGAGCTCTGTGTCCACCACCGTGACGCGCGTCAGCTCCAGGCCATACGTGGTGTAAGACTGCGGGGCCAGAGGACAGGCCTCAGATGGAGCACCCGGTGGCCCTCCCCGGCCCTGCACACCAGCACTCCCGCCTAAGCCACCCTGTCCCTGAACCCTGCAGGCGGAGGCTCAGCTCCCACTCTCAGATACGGAAACCAGGCCAGAGGCCTTCCGGGGCTTCTCTGCGGGTCGGAGGGGGCGTGAGCCCAGGCACCCTCCCAAAGCCAGAGCTGTGCTCATGAGGCCCACACAGCCTCCGAGAGCCAAGGTGGACCTTGTGTGCCAGGCCCTCGGGCGCAGGCAAGGCTGTGACGGGTGCTCAGCGGGCAGGTGGGCCCGGCTGCCGTTCACGCTCTTATCCCGGCACCTGCGCTGGCCCGAGGCTCTGGGTAGAGAGACTGGGTCAGCCCCGCTGGGCAGCCGGGCCGCCTCACCATTTCACAGTCGAGGGCGTAGACTCCTGGGTGTGCATCTCCTGAAAGTTCTTTCTCAAAGGTCTTCACAAACCCTTCGAGGTTCTCCTTCCGGCCGTCCTGCACGTGTTGCTGAGGGTGGGAGGGAAGGAAGGTCAGGGCGGCAGGCTCGGAAGGGCAAGGCCGGGCTCAGGGGGCTGTGCTGTGCTGGTGGCTTTCAGACTGTCCACCTCTTCCCAAAGCCCCCAGACCAGGCAGGTAGATCAAGGATGGGAAAAGGGCAGCTCAGAGGTCAGGGCTCTGGCCAGAATCGGGGAGGGGCTTCCCAGGACGAGGAAGGGCCCAGGACACCTACCTTGGCGACCTGACAGCCGGCGGAGCCGATGGCGGCCGAGCAGCATGTGTACTGAGTCTCCCAGCCCCCTGCCACTGCAAGGGAGACGCGGTCAGCAGACCTCCTTGATGCCCTGGGCCCAAGCCTCCCGCAGGGAACTACAAATGCCAGCTGGTTTGCCTGCGCGGGGCAGGGGCTTCCCAGTGCCCTTCCCTGGAAGGGCGCCAGGCCCGACCAGGCAGTGAGGGGCCAGGACAGCTCGCAGACCCACCGCCCTGCCCAGGCTTAGCGCAAGCCCTTCGCATTTGGTAGTGAGGACACGCCTGGCGCGGCCCCCAGGGAGGCCTGCCCACCCAGAGACGTGTCTGCGGGCGGCCAGCCGGCAGCTCCACCCCGTGTGTTCCCAGGAGAGGGAATTTGGCCACACCGGCGACAAAATGAAACAAGCAGCCGCAGGACAGGACGAACGCTTTGTTCCCACTGGGGCAGAACCGCCCACGTCGTTCCATGGGGACAGTCGTGGAAAGGATGCGTGGGGGCCTCATGGGGTGGGAGGCCTTCCTTTTATCTACCCGGGAACACTGTCACAGGAAGACCTTTGTGTTACTTTTCCCATGAAGAACAACCAACGGAAAAAAGTTACAAATGGTCAGAGCTGGCGCCAGCCCGGCCCAGCGGGGGTCTCACCTCGGTTCCGGCGGAGCCGCCCCCAGTGGTAGTAACACTCCTCGTCGCGCACGCAGCGGCCGGAGGAGGACACGAGGTACTCGGCGCCGCAGCGGCAGCAGACCCTGCAGGCGGCTGCGAGTGGGGATGGGGCAGGAGGAAGGGCAATGCGTCAGGCCAGCCTGGGCCTGGCGTTCCCTGTCCCCAGATGGCCCCTCCGCCCCAAGGGCGGTGGCGCAGGAGGTACTCACAGTCCTTGGGCTTCTTCTCCTCGGTCGTGAAGATGACGGCGCCCCCTGGCTTCTCGGGGTGCGGGAAGGGGTAGCCGTTCTCCTTGAGCTGGGCCTCGGTGAGCAGGTACTCCTTGAGGCGGCTGTACAGGGTGGCCCCTGGGGACAGGGGAGAGGGGGTCAGCCCCCAGCTGGGCTGGGGCTGGACCCAGTGGCCGGGGAGGGTGGGAGAGCCTCCAGGGGCCGCACCTGGAGAGCCAAGCTCACCTTTCAGATCCTCCACGCGGGGGCTGCTGGGACGGCTGAGCGAAAAGCTGGTCTTGGCAGCCAACTTGCCCCCCAGCACCACTTCATGGGACACCACCCTCCGGCCGCTGGGTTCTGGAAGGGGAGGGGAGGGTAAACGAGGTTCAGACCTCAGCCCTCACAAGTGCTCCTCCACCCTCCTCCAGAAGGGGACGGCCTGACCTCCTGTGATGTGCACTCTTTGGGGAGCAGCAGGCTGCCCGGCAGCCCCTCCACCGCCCCTGGACCCCCCGGGGGTCTTCACCCCTTGGAGAAGGAAGGGAAAGGACTCTACACAGGCTCTGATGGCCACCTCGGGCGCTGTGCGCAGCTGCCTGCCAGGGAAGCGGGCCGAACCGGAGAGCAGGCGGAGCGGACAGGCGCTAATGCATCCTTCGAGAGGGCTCAGGAAATGCCCCCCTGCTTTGCGCTTTGAAGAGGCCCCCATTAGTGGCGGCCCTCGGCTCGCTGAGGAGGGCGGTTAACAGCGAGAGGAGGCTGTTCTGAGGGCATGGGCCCAGTGCCATCCTGACAGGAGCCTGGCAACCGGGTGGCTGACGCGCAGAGCCTTTGTCTGACAACCTGCCGGTGGCCCGGGGAGGGCTGCGCCCCGGTCCTCCGGAGGCGACTTACTGTTGAGACCAGGCCCGGTGCCAGGGCCCAGGCCGCGCAGCTTCTTGAGGGTGTTCACGGCCACGTTCAGGTAGATGTTCTTGCTGGGGCTCCGGTCGTAGGCCACCTTCTCCTCGTTGAGCGCCTGCAGGAGAACACTCGGCTCAGCCCAGCCCAGCCCCGCCTCCCACCAGCCCCGCCGCACGCACCTTCTCTATGGCTTCCTGGTTAGAAGAGCAAAACTTGAGGCATTCTTCAATGAACAGGTTGAGATAGCGCTGGCGGATGACAGTGGGAACTTTGCCCCCAAACTCTTTTGGGATAACGGGCTTCTTTAAACTCTAGGGGAACAGAGACCAGCAGAGCGTGGCACGCTCCTGTCTGCACCCCGCTCAGGGTCTGCAAACTGAAACTGCTCGAAGGAGTAAGGCTACGGGTTAAATGGAAACAACAGGGGAGCAGGGAGAGGTAAGCTAAGCAGAGGGCTAACCTGTAAGGATGGACTGTGCGCCACACGCTTGGGGGCCACGGTGGCGGTAGTCTTGGACGCCATGCCCGACAACGTACGCGTCTTCAGGGGCTGGCTGCCCGGCTCGGGGCCATTGGGGGGCTGGCTGCTGCCGGCCGAGAGGGTCCTCTTGGCACCTGTAGGGGCTGGAGGGGGACGGGGGACGTGAGTACGGGAGGAGAGCACGCCCATCACTGAGCTGCAGAGCACCAGGCAGCTGCGGCTGTTCAGCGCCAGCAGGACGTGCGTCTTGGGGCACAGGCAGAAGGGCCGGGGTCTGGCCTGTGGGCTGTGGAACGCCATTAGGCTCTATCAGCTTTCGGGCAAGTCCATCGAGAGGGGACGCGACGAAAACGGGGCTTCGGAGGCCAGCTCAGGCAAGGTCGCCACTGGGGTGGCCCTGCAAGTGGAGGGGGGGTGTGGGGAGCCTCTGCCACATGCTGTGGCCCCGACCCCGAGGCACTCAAATGTGAGGGACGAAAGGCCCTGGCTCCTGGGCAGAGGGCCTGCTCACTATGACCGGCCAGCCTGCCCCCAGCGACCTCTGTTCTGTCTCTCTCTTTGATGACGTCACAAACCAGACAGTCTCCTGTGACCACCAGCAGGGCTGTTTCCAAGGGCTCGGAGGGTGGGTGGGGTGGCGGGAGGGCTCAGCCCCGAGGAAGGACAGGAGCAGCAAGGAGACCGAGGCACAGATACAGAGCGGCGGGGCCCACACCAGGCCCAGCCTCTCGGGCCACAAAGGAGGCCAGCTGCCGACCGGCCTCGGCTCTAAGAATGCACACTTTTCAGTGACGGAGGAAGGAACGCTTTTACGGTCATCTGGAGCATGAGGCATCGGATGACAGTTGAGTCCCCCTGGGGCTCAGGAGAGCCGCCACCCCACCACAGCGCGTGCAGTGACAACGGTGGCAGGACTGTCCCAAGCCATCGGTGATGACCAGACAACCTGAGAGCAGGTGCAGGCTTTTGAGAGTGTGCGTCTCAGGTCCACAGCTCAGGTCGATCTCTGTTCACATCCCCAGGGCCAAACAACTGCTAAAACCCATGCCAGAGATAGAGCCCCTGGCTGACAAGCCGCCTGGCTGTAAGCGCTCCCTCCAGCATCCTGGGGCAGGGGGAAGGATGGGGATCTGGCCAGCTTCTCCTGAAGGAGGCTCTAGCACCCAGGGAAACCAAGGAGGCCTGCGGAAGCCTGTATCCGCAGGACCAGCGTGTGGAGCCGTCTCCTCGGGGCTGGCTCCTCAAAGGGGTCTTGGAACTAGCAGGAAGGACATCCCAGGCAGCTGTTCAGACAGTAAGGGTCCCCCTGGTCCAAGGGGGCAAACGACTGCATCTGAACAAGCCTCCAGGTGGCTGCAGAGCCCCGGCTCCTGACCCATATCCTCAGCCCCAGACACACCACTGAGCACCTCACGCATCGGACTGCTGAAGGGCAACCCAGCTTTCAGACAAGCCCAAGTTGGGGGAAAGTGGCCCTCAGGGTGGGAGGGGGAGGAAAACCAGCCCCCAACTCCCACCCCAGATCAGCTGGCTTGACTCAAGGGTGAAGGCCTCCAGGACCACCCCCCCCATTAACACCTTACCAGGTGCAAGCCACACCTGGGTGGGAGCCCCCCACAGAGCAGGCAGCAGGGGCAGAGCGGAGTCACAGGCAGACTTCTGGGGCTGGTGGACAGACAGGGAAGAGAGGAAGACACCCCTCAGACTCCCTACGGCCCGCCCCACTGCTAACACCAAAGCCCACAGAGGCCCAGAGCCGCCGGGCGCCACAACAGGCCTGCCTCAGCCTCCCACACAGCTGGGAGACTTTTATCCCCATTTGACATATAATCACCGAAACGCAGCCAGGCCCTGCTCAAGGCCACCACTACTGGCATAAAAGGAGCCCGGCCTTGGGGTCCTCCTGCTGGACAAGCACTCCCGAGACCACAACCCTGGGACCCACCTGCAGCCAGGAGGGGGTTGGGGACGTGGGCAATCCTCCTCTTCTCTCCGGGGGCTGAGATGTGCATGGAGGACTGCTTCTCGGCCAGTGGCTGGGCAGCCTGGAGCCGGCTGGCTGACTCCCTCTGTGCCTGCTGGGCCCGGCGGTAGCACACCTCCTGGGCAGTCGGGGGACGGGTAGGAGGCGCTGGGCCTCTGCTTGTGGGCTCCGCCTGGGTGACAAATTTCAAGTCCAGACTGCACATCAGAGGTACCCAGAGCAGGCCTCGAGGAGTGTCAGGAGAGAGGTAGTACTGTGGGGCGGGCGGCAGGTGCTCCAGGGCTGGGATGGAGCAGGCCACCTCAGAAGCCTCCTCCTGAATGTGCAGGGGTCCCGGAGGGAACCAGCTCTCCTCCTGCTGAGTGTGCAGGGGCCCCGGAGGGAACCAGCTCTCCTCCTGCTGAGTGTGCAGGGGCCCCGGAGGGAACCAGCTCTCCTCCTGCTGAGTGTGCAGGGGCCCCGGAGGGAACCAGCTCTCCTCCTCCTGAGTGTGCAGGGGCCCCAGAGGGAACCAGCTCTCCTCCTCCTGAGTGTGCAGGCGTCCCGGAGGGAACCAGCTCTCCTCCTCCTGAGTGTGCAGGGGTCCCGGAGGGAACCAGCTGGTCTTCTGAGTTTGCTGATACCCTGGAAGGAACCAACTAGCTTCCCCCCAAGTCTGCAGATACCCGGGAGGGAACCAGCTTGGTGCTTCGGCTCTCAAATTCACCATGATGCTTCACTCTCCCAGGTCCCTTCCCAGCCCTGCTGTCCTGGCTTCTAAGTGCCCAGACTGTGCTCTCAGCCCTTATATAGACACAGAGTGGGTGGGAACCCCCAACACCTAGATTAGATCCTGCTTGATCAAATCTTCTCTGAACTGTACTTCCAAAATCCCCATCCGGGTGGGGCAGGGGTCTGGTGATTGGATCACCTGCAGTTCTTCAGCCAGGAGCCCTGTCTTCTGCTCCAGCCTTCCCTGTGCTAACTAACTGAGCAGCCCCATAGTGACTGACAATTGATCCTGTCTCTGGACCACAAGGGAGGAAACCTAGGCTCAGAGAGGTCACACCACTTGCCCAAGATCACACAGCGTACCTCTGAACTGGGACTGGGATGGGGCAGTGCGACCCTGCTGGAGGGCTGCCCCTCATCTCGCTGTCCCTGCTCTGTGCCCCACTCTGCGCACTAAGCGCAACTTGATGACTGGACGTGGGTCCCTGGCATTTTTCTGCAGGACACAGGCAGTGCTGGATCCACGGCTGCCAGAGGCACCCATGGGCAAGGGAGAGCGAGGCCCATCTCCCCCCTGCCAGCCTCTACCCAGGACCCAGAAGCGGGCCCTCCCTTACCTCCTTGCCTTGCTTGGAGAGGTGAGAGATCCTCCTCTTCTGCCCAGGAAACAGAGTGGTCAGCCCCGAGTGCCCCTGTTCCTCGGTCTTCTCCTCCTTGGGGGGCTGAGACACACATCCGGCCCTCAGCGAGGCCCCCCCCACACACACCGATGCTGCGGCTCTTCTCACCCTGGCCCGCAGCACGCGGAGGATCTGACTCCCAGGCCCGAGTAGTGGGTGGAAGACAGTACCATGCTGAGGGAGGGCTGCCGCGTCTAGAGATGCGATTTGGGGCATCTGCCCCACCTCCCAGGTGAGCAAACAGACTTGGCGCCCCGGAGCCAAGGCCCCCAGTTGCTGCCTGAACCCCGGGCCCCCCTCCCAGGCCCTGCGGATGGTGAGTTCTGCAGACTTGGCCCAGCCCACGCTCACGCCTGCCTCTTGCTCCCCTCCCACCCAGCCAGCACAGGGACAAGCTCAGAATCGTGGGAATGAAGGGGAAGAAATCAGAAAAGCAAAGGGCCAAGAACAGGGTGGGGCACTAATGGAGGCAGTAAGGGGCGGGGCCGGGTCCCACCCTGGGATCCCTCAGAAGCCGCAGGTTCTCTGCAGGGACTGACTGGCTCAGCCTGCTTTGTTTAGAGCAAGCTCCCTCTGGTGGCGAGGTGGGGACACTGCAGCAGGAGACCAGAAAGGTGGAGGCTGCCTGAGTTTGGGGGGGTCAGGGACGGGTTGCTGGGGGGGGGGGGAAGCCGGGGAAGGAGGGAGGAGGGGAGAGGCAAGAGAGGCAGGGGAGAAGCAACGCTTCAGTGGGGAGAGAGGGCTGAGGAAGGCGGGATGGTGGTGCCTGATACCCCTTGGCCGGGATGCTCTCAGAAGGCTGCCGTGGGAACCCCGCTGGGTGGGCCATAAGCCAGCGTCCTCTTTCTGGACGGGGTGCAGGGGGGCAGCAGGCAGCCAGCGAGGGGTCCTGAATTCTGAACGAGTTGAGAGGCCGACGCTGAGCGAGCCGTCTCCACCAGGCGCTGGGACTCCAGTCACGGGGGAAGCCAGGAAGGAGCCCGGCTGCCCGAGCCCAGCCCGCCCTCACCTGCCGGGCCAGGCGACCCTTGTCCTCCGTCTTGACAGCGGTGGACTCGTTGAAAATGCGCAGGCACTCCTCCATGGGGTCGGAGTCAAAGTCGACCTCCTTCTCCAGGGCCGAGTAGTCCACGTCGGAGCCCGCCCCCGAGGAGGAGGAGGAGGGGCGGGGAGGGGAGGACCGGCTGGCCGATGGGGGTGGGGAGGCCTTGAGGCGTTTGGGCGGCCCCTGCGCGCCACAGAGGCCCAGGCTGGAGTCCGAGTCGGAATCGGAGCTGGAGCTGAGGCTGGGGAGGGCGGGCGGCCGCGGGGTGGGCGCCTCGGGCCCCGGGTCCTCGTCCTCGCTCTCATCCCCGAAGAGCTCGGCGTGGCTCAGGGCCCGCCTCGGCAGCTTGGGGGCACCCCGGGGGGCACCCTCATCCAGCGAGCGGGCCTTCCGCTGTGCCAGCTTCCCTGACGGGGTCTTCCTGCCCGTCCTGTCTGGCAGCTGGTGGGCAGCCCCTTGTGCGGGGCTGGGCCGCGGTCCCGGCCCCTCGGGCCGGCCTTTCCCTGAGCTGGCCACCGGAGTGGCTGAAGATGGCTTCTTCTTGGTCCCTTGGGGCCGCTCCGCCCTGTGCCGGGGGCTGCCGGCCCGCGGGCCCCTCCTGTCCACACAGGGCTTCTCGGCTGGCCTCCCATGCTCTCCATCCTGACCCCTGCCTGTCTTCCCGACACCATCCTTGCGGCCGGCGGCCGGCGGCCCCCCGCTTTTCTTCTTCTTGGGTCTCCCCTCCTTGGGGCTGCTGCGCTCCTGCGAGGCGCTGCCCGGGGAACTGGGCTTGGCAGGAGGCAGCCCGCCTGGGCCCTTGGCAGGCTGACCGAGGTCCCCCACGTCGTACTGCACGGCCATCTCCTTGGTCTCCCGAAGGCTGCCCTCCTCAGGCTCTGGGCCCTCCCTGGAGCCCGGCTTCCCCAGGGCCTTGCTCGCAGGGCCCACTCGGGCTCTCGGGGGGCTGGCGGTGGCGAGCCTGTCACCCGGAGCAGCAGCGGTATCATCGTCAGAGTCTGAGAACCTGGCGTCGCAGCCGCCGAAGGGGCCACAGGGCTTCTTGGGTGCAGGTGTGTGGGGCTCACTGCCGCGGGAGCCCCGGGGCCGTTTGGGGGCCCTGTCGTCCTTGGTGCTGGCCCTGCTGAGCAGGCGGGCGGAGAAGTTGGACAGGGGGTCGTATTCCAGGTCTGTAGATGGCTTGGAGTTGTCCACCACGTACTTGCCGCTGGAGATGGGGCGGCCATACCGCCGGGGCTGGCCCACGGCCTTGGGGACGTACTCCAGGGTGCCACCAGCCCCTCCACCATGGCCCTGACCCCGGTCCAGAGAGGCCAGCGAGTACTTGGTGCCAGGCTCGGTGGGGCTGGCCAGAGGCGTGGGCTGGTAGCTGGCATCGGGGCTTAACAGGCCACGGCCGCCGGGGTTGTATTCGAAGGATAGAGAGAAGGTGTCCCCATCCAGGCCGGCAGTGGGGCCGTGGGGCGCCAGGGCGGGGGCCTCGGCCGAGCCATGCTCCCGGGCCGTCTCCAGGAGCTCCCGGTAGCGCCTCTGCTCCAGCTCCACCTCAGAGCGCACGGCCTCGATGGCCTGGTTGACCAGCTCCAGCTCCAGGATGTCTGAGCGGGGCTCGGCACCTCTGCCCAGGGCGCCATTCTCCCTCTGGGCAGGGGGCTTGGGCAGCTCGGGGTTGTACGGGTCATAACCGAGCCCTGAAACGGAGAGGGAGAAAACAGCAATGAGCAGGTGGCTATAGCAGCAGGCCAGACGAGCCAGTGACCGGTCACTGCCTCGTCCCGGGCCTCGACCCCAGGTGCCAGCAAGGAAGAGCAGAGTACCAGCCTCCAGAACCTACCGGGGGCCAGACCTCCGGCCGACCCCCACCAAGGCTCCAGCAGCAAGTCAGGGTTTCCAGAGGGCCCCTCCCTGCAGGTCCTGCCCCGAAGAGGCTGCCAGGTAGGGTGAGGGCACAGAGTCCAGGCCCCAGAGGAGGCCACAAGATCCCGGGGACTTCACTCCCTGGGACAGGGGATGGTGAGGCCTGGGGAGCTGGGCGAGAGGGTGGCTTCTCCCCAGGGCCCAGCCCACACTGAAGACACACCACGCTGCTCCCTGCAGCCGGGGAGGCCGGACACCGAGCCAGGGCAGAAAGCGCAGAGCGCACAGACCCCTGACTGGGGGGCGACAGGGGTGTGAGAGGGAGCGGGAGGCGGGGCCGACACAGCCCACCCACAGCAGCGGGTGGACAGGCGGATGCATACGGCCCTGCCTGGTGACAGCGCCTTTAGGGCTCTGTCCCCCACACGCACTCTCGCCCACAGAGAACTCCACCGGCTGCGTGTGTACCAGTGAGGACACAGAAAGCCCCGAAGCGTCCACTGGGAAGGGGCAGCGGGTGGGGTGGACGAAGGACAGCACAGCACATCTCACGGGGGAAGCGAGGCACGACGATGTCCAGGGAACAGCGCCACGGCGTGGAAGATGTTCCGGCAAGGGCAATGTTGGGGAAGCACGAAGTGGGGCGGACGGCAAGGCGGGCACAGGACACACTTAGGTTTGTATCAAGCTGAACAGGGGTGGCGGAGCGGCTGGCGGGCTACCTGGCTCCAGGGTGTATTCCACGAGACCAGTCCAACCCCAATACCACCCACGTTGACACAAAGCTCACGGGAGACTCAGGACAGAGGTGCGGAAATTCTCAGTAAGATGTAAGCAAATAAAGCCCAACGTTCTGAGAAAGGATAACGTGTTCAAATATTCCAGAACGTAGAGACGGTTCATTGTTAGAGCGTCTGCCAGACATAATCTGTAAAACCTCTGGCAGAAAAGTGGATCGATTTGGTGCTTTCTGGTTAGCAAAGTAACAGCCAATTCTCCCAGAACCCCCAGATGGGATAAGCCATGCCCACACCTGGACTGTGGCCCAGGGAGATCCACTTTGGACCTCTGAGCTCCAGAACCACCAGAGGAAAAACCCTGTGTTGTTTTAGGGCACCGGTGAGTGGGGTCTTGCTGAAGAAGCCCCGGGAAACGCACGCATCACTGATGAAGCACCAGAGAACCCGGCACTGCCGGGGCCAGTGGCTGGGCCTGGGCCGCCTGGGGGCCCAAGGTGGGGCGGGGCCCACTGCAGGCCTGTTGTCTGGCTTCTACCTTGGAACCTATCTCTCAAACAATGCTTAGAAAGGAGAAAGGACGCGCGCGCACATCTGTGCTTCAGAACACCGAGGACACACCCAGGCTGCGGGTTATAGATGGGGAGGTAAAAACAAGCTGCAGAGGCCGCAGGGGGCAGCGGGACTGGGCGCCGGGGGGCAGCCACTTCATGCCCCCACCTCCCAGCTGAGGGTGCCAGGGCGAAGGGCGGAGTGGGGGACAGGTCAGGACACACAGCCACTGGGCCCGCTGCCCCCCACAAGGTTCAAGGTGAAGGCACCACAGAGAGGAAAGGCTAGAAACCCCAACAGCGAGATCCAGGGCCCTCTTCCCAGCCCACCCTAACCCTCAACGGGTCCGAAGGCACTAAAGCAGACCCACCCCTAGCCCACCACCCGCCCGGATGAACAGAAGAGCCAGCGCCCCCGCACGCCGTCCCCTCGGAGTGGAGGGCCCAGGACACAAGCCAGGGGGCACTTACAGGGCATCTCAAGTGAGGGGTGGGTCGGGTCTTGCCGGTCTCAGGGGGCCTCCAGCCCAACCCACCTCACTCCCAACCTCCCTCCTGAGGCCAAGATGGCTCCCACCCCAGCCGGCTCCCCTAGGTGGGGGACAGGAGCAAGGGCCCAGCTGGTGGGAATGCCCTCCCCCAGGAGAGGTGGGCAGGGCAGGGTGAGGATCAAATGGATGGGGGTCCTTCCCCACCTCTGACCTGCTCTGGAACAGGTCACAAAGGGCCACAGACAACATGCAAATCACCCAGGAGTGCCTCTAGCCCTTCCCAAGTAAGGGCAGAGTTCAAACCCCTGCACTTTGCATTTTGAAAGGGATCCACCCACAAACAAGTCTGTGCTTTGGAAGCAAGGAGAGGAAGGAGGTGCCCTGGGACCCAGCCCCCAGCCCCTTAGATCTGAGCTTCCAGGAGCTCTGTCAGCGTGGGGTGTTTTCAGTCCCAGGGGAGGCTGCCTCCTCACACCCCATCAGGCTACACCAAAAAGCAAAAGAAACAGCCCAAGGTGGGCGTGAGCCGGTCTAAGCCAACACCCTCCCCTCCAGGGCCTCAGTGTCCCCAAGGTACCATAAGGCCAAATCACCAGCCCGAGGAGCTCCAGACAGGTCCAGCCGCATCAAGGACACAGCTGCCAGGGGCTCGGCAGCAGCCCCCTGTAGCTCAGAAGCTAGTGCATGGGGCCTAGAGCTTGGTCCCTGGAGCTGCAGCCCCAAGCCCCTGCCAAGGCTACTGGAGGCTCGTGGGGGGAGGCGGGCAAATGGAGAAGATATCTGTGATGCTACCTAGCGCCCCCGCCCTACCCCGCCTCAGGGACCGGTAGGAACTGGAGAAGCTCCCCAAGAAAATGTTTTACAAGCGACTCGACAGGTGACCCTCGAGAGGTCAGGAATGGCCGTGGGAGCACCTCAGAAGCACCTCCCCATTACTGGGGAGTTAACCTGGCTGGGAGCCAATGGGAGCTCCTTCAGGGCTTGCACCAGGGAAGCATGCCTTTGGTAAACAAGATTAATTGGGCTGTTTTTCGGAAAGGGGGCGAACCTCGGGATGACTGGAAAAGCACCTTGAAGGCCTGGCTGCTGGGGTCACACTCTCAGAAGTTCCTGCCCCCGGCCCAGGGCAAGGAAGGGGTTGGCTACTGCCACTAGAGGGACACCCACAAGGCCAAGGGCCTGCCCAGGTGGGCCACCGCTTGAAGGACGCCCCTTGGGAAGGCTCCCGGCCAGCTCATGGGGCCGAGCCTTCTTCAGCCGTCCCTGTGCCCAGTTCTGTGTGCACCAGCTCCCACTCCCGGCTCTGGTGCTGCTGGACACTCTCCCAGTGACCCAGTCCCGACCGGCTCTGATCACCAGCTCTGAGCAGCATCCGGCACAGCGGGGCCCAGGCCAGCTGCCCCACCTCCACGCCGGGAAAAGCAAACACTCGGGGCCACAGCGCTCAGGGCACGGATCACGCAGAGCCCACGGCGGGTCGAAGGACAACACAGGGTGGTGGCCACCTCCAACTCCTCCAAGCCTTCCCCCTGATCCTCTCTGCTCCCACCACGCCCTTCCATTCCAGAAAACACTCCGCACCCTTCCAAAACTGCGCAGACGCCCGGCCCACAAGCTCTAGCTGCACGTAAAATTAACAAGCGAAAATGAGCAGACACATGAGCGTGAAGACCCCACTGGGAGGCACGTGACCCCCACCCAGCCGGCTCCGAGGCCTTCCCCTTTAATCTCTACGTTCGCCCTGCTCGCGTCAGCCCCCCTCACAGAGGAAAGAGGAGGCTGGGTCTAGGGCAGCGGGTGAGGGATCTGCCTAACCCCAAACCCTGGCTCCCCGCCCCCAGACCAGAAGACCCAGCGCCGCGCGATCCTTTCCGGGCCCCGAAAGACTCCCCATCACCCCACCCCTCCTCCCCACTGCACCTCCAAAGACAAGAAGCACACAGTGGTCCCACCCCCACCCCCCGCCCACTTGTGCTCTGATTAGATATCAGTGGGGACTCCTCCAACCCGGGGGACGGTCACAACACAAGGGGGTGGGCAGGGGGGCCAGGAGAAGACAGACACCATCCCGCCACACGAGAGGTAAGCAGGACACAAGGATGAGTCGAAGAAGAGCAACTAGACCAGCCCTGCCCCAGGAAGCTACCCAAGTGGCAGAGGCCTCAAAGGCAGTGAAAGAATGGAGGACATTCCACTTCCAGCCACTAGGCAAACTTCTATTCATCCTTCAAAGCCCAGCTCGGTAACTGCTTGCTTGGGGATACTCGCCCGACTCCCTGCAACCTCAGGTGCCAACGGCTCGCTCTCCCGGACTCTGGGCCGTTATCTGTGCTGCTGGACATCCCTCCTTCCCTTGCAGAGTCCCCACAGCCTGGTCCCCAGATAAGTACTGAATTCAGACAGACCCAGAAGAGCCCTTGGAAGGCCCCAGAGCCAGCTCCTGATTTTACGGACGACACAGAAGCTGTGCCGTGCCCGCGTGCATGCCCAGGCTGAGGCCACAGCTTGTGAGATGGCCAAGTCCCAGCCCCCAGAGCACCCAGGTCCATCAGCCACCCGTCCTGCTCCCCCCAGCAACTACAGCAGCAGGCAAGAGGGCAGTTCCCCCAGCAACATTCCTGGGCTTTCGACACTGCCTGCCACCCGCGCAGCCCTCGGGGGCAGGGTGCTCCACATGGCCCTTTACAGAAAGCCTCAGTGCTCAGAGGAAGCCACGGACCCAGCGCCCTAAAACCGCTGGCACATGTGCCTGCTTCTTCAAAGGGCAGACTGGCTACCGCAGGAGCCTGAGGACCTGCCACCACCAAGGAGGACAGGGGACCAGGAGACAACCCTATGGGGCTCCGGCCGGATCTGCCCTGACCACCTCCCAGCTCTCGTGATCCTCCTTCCGCACTTTTCCTCTTTAGCGTTCCAGGTTTTGCTTTGAGTCAGATCAGACCAGCAGAAGTCTACCTTCCGCACTTGGACAGCTTAAATAATAATAAACCAAATTCCTATGCACCCAGCACTCGCTCGTCACTGGAAATGATCCTGTGTGGGGGATTCTGAGGGCAGAATGGGAGTGGAGGAGGACGGCAAAGCAGGAGCATTGCGCAGCACAGCTGAGACGAGAGAGGCGCACTGTGTGTAGAGGGTCTGTGTCGCGACCCCGTTTTGCAGAAGAGGTGACTGACGCCAGGCTCTTCGCACAACGGAAGGTGGAGCCAAAAGGTCTTCATCTGAGGCCCTACTCCACCTGCAGGGCTGAAAGCCAGCCGTGGCGCCTGTACCTCTTCTCTGGAGGATGCTCTGGGGGTGGGGGGTACACTTGGGCACCCACGTGGTCCTCTGAGCTCTCCCAGCACGG
The DNA here is from genome assembly GCF_964270905.1 of Leucopleurus acutus. Taxonomy (NCBI): domain Eukaryota; kingdom Metazoa; phylum Chordata; class Mammalia; order Artiodactyla; family Delphinidae; genus Leucopleurus; species Leucopleurus acutus. The sequence continues at coordinate 1,937,204 of NC_139145.1, read as the reverse complement.
TGCTGTCCCTGTCCACCCCAACCTGGGCGCCTGGGCCGCCCTGCCTCACCTCCAGAGCCGGAGGAGCTGGGGCGGCGACGATTCTCGGGGTTCTTGGCTCCCTGCAGGCGTGGCCAGCCCTCCTGTCCTATTCTCAAATACGAAAGGGGCCAGGTGCTGGGACACTGATCAGGCTGCTCCATGTCACCTGGCACCACTGACGTTTGGGGCTGGAAAAGTCTGTGTGTGTAGGGGAAGGGGGCCATCCTGGGCACCCGCGGGCACTGAGCGGCATCCCTGGCCCTCGCCCCCTTGTTGCCAGGAGCACCCCCAAGTCATGACAACCGCAGATGTCCCTGTATCGCCCTGTGTCCCCCAGGGGATCAGGACTGTCCACGGTGAGAGACACTGCTTTACTGACACGAAGCAAAGAATCCTAAAATACCAAAAACAGCTTTAAGGGCAGATGTACCCTTATTCAAGTGTCCCAAGCCTGGATCTGGGCAAGAAGGCAGGTTTTTAAAGTTCCCCAAGTGCTTGAAGAGGGGCCGCAGGCCTGGGGACGGCCTCTCACCTCACTGGAGTCTCTGGAGCCTCCACAAAAGAATGCAACTTCACCAGTGAGGCAGGGTCACGAGTACAGAAAAGAGACACAGAGCCTTTTGTTTCTGAGGCTGGGAGGACGCACAACAAGCCGGCAGATGCAGGACTTGCGACAACATACGAAACATCTTTGCTTTGACTTTGCGGCATTCTCCAGTGGTTTTAAAATGAACGTTCTCCAAGTCCAGAAAAAAAAGTGCTCTGAATGGAGAGACAACGTGTCCAGGCTGCCGCTGGCTGGGACACTGCCCCCGAAGACAAGGGCTGCATCTGGGTGGGGCTGAACCACAAATACAACCTAGATTCTTCTTATCCTGGTGTAAGAGACGAACTCTGCTCTGAAAATCCAACAGTACCTCTCCTCTACTCTCTCTTTACAAAAAAGTCAAGAACAATAGAACAAGAGAACCACCCACGGGATGGCAGTGAAGGCCCCTCCTCTGGGAGGCCACAGCTCTGTCCTCTGAGCCTGGTGGCCCGGGCTCCCTGGGGCTGGAGCTGCACCTGGGCACACAGTTCCCTGGGAGGGGCAGGGAGGAGACTTTAAATTAAAAAAAGTGGCCTCAGCAAGAAGCAGCCTATGACCAGGGGGTCTCACCCAGGGTGATCCTGCCCCCCCAGGGGACACTGGGCCACGTCTGGGGACATCTGACATCTGTGCACGTTGTGACTGGGGGGGCTGCTGGCATCGAGGGGCTGTGACCAGGGAGGCTGCTCCACACCTCAAAGTGCCCAGGACTGGCCCAGAGGATAACCCCCCATGTCCCCAGTTTCTGCTATTCTTCATAGCTCCCCCCCGACCCCCCGATGAAGTGAGAGGCCCTGGCTGGCCTGACCAAAGACCACACCTGACAACCAGCTAGGAAAATCCCTCCCAGGTCCTCAAGTACCCTGGCTGGGCCTCCAGACACAAAGGCGATTCTGCTCTCTGCTGAGGTTTTCTCAGTATCAGTTCTCTCCCAGGAAGGGAAGGGAGGGACGTGCACACGGCAGTTCACTCTGGAAGAGAAAGTGTCAAACCGAGGAAAGCACTGTCATCAGGGCAGTGGGAAAGCTGCTGGCACCCAGCCCACGGGGGAGGCAGCTAAGGGGCAGCGTGGCCAGCGGCCCGGGGCAGTGATACTGCAGGGGCTGCTGCCCCCTCCTGTTCCAAGTCAGCTCGTGGAGAAAATCAAACAAAACCCACCCTCTGCTGGAAGCACTCGTTTCTCTGGCTGCACCCTCCCTTCCCTGCCTGACTCCTGGCTGCGACCTTCCCTGGAGAAGCAGGGCTTGCTCTCAGGATTCCAGACCACAAGGGGCCGCTGCCGAGGCCTAAATCTGAGACCCCGGGGAGCAGGTTGCCCAGGGAGCTGCCACTGCCACCCAGCTGGGGCCACCCCGCCTTCCAGCCTCCTTCCGGCCCATCCTTGGAAGGTTTCAGTGCTCAGGCCCTGCTATACCGTCTTTCCCAGATCTCACTGTTACGTCCCAGCGTCAGGGCACAGCACTGAGCCCACATGTAATGGGTACCCAGGTGCCCAGGTCCCACATGTGTCAGGCAGCAGGAATCGGCCGTCGGTGGTGAGAGGCAAGGGCCTGACAGTCCAGATCAACCCCGTGTCCCCCACTTACCAGCCATGTGTACACAGGTGCGTGGCTTCCCCTCTCTGGGCCTGTCTCCTTGTCCCTAAAATGGGGACAATCGTCCGTACCACTGGTTAAAGAGCACGACTGAGGGTGCGTGGCGGTAACTGGGCATCCCCCAGCTGAGTGCCAAGGTGGGGACCCTGGAGCACAGGAGGGCATATTTGAGGGCTGGGAAGAACGGGATGCCCACCCAGCCCTCAGGAGGCCATCAACCCAAGGCCAGAGGTGCTGGGCTACACAGGGACCCCCACATCCTGCCTGCAGGTGGCCATCACCCAGCACCTCAGCATCCTTGCGCAACCCACCCTTGCCAAAGCACCTGTGCTTGGGCCGTGCCTATCTGGTCAAAAGTGGACCCCCAAAGCCTGGATTTCTGCAGTCTCTCCAAGCCCGATGGGAAGTGGGTTTGTCAAAATCTGGAGCAACGGGAGCTGAAGGGATGGGGGAGGTCTAGGCACACACTCCCCCTGGCCCACGAGCACGCCACAGAGAAGGAAAGAGAGTGTCAGAGAGGCCCCGCAGCGAGAAAGAGGCCAGGCTGGGATCTGCCCCTGCCTCTCTGCAGGGCAAGGTAGCCCTCGACCAGAAGGTAACCAGAGCACGCCCCCCAGGCCCCGCCCTCCGTGATGGGAAGAGAGCTGCTTATTCTCACCTGCAAAAGGAAAATGCAGACACACTGGGGTCAGGGGTAGGCAGCTGCACTTTTTCCTGCGGGAAAGTGAAGCAGACAGGGCTACATCAACCGAATGGATTCTCAAAAACGACTTTGGGAAAATGGCTATTTGTGGTGTAGGAAGCAATCAAGAGACTGACTTGGCACGAGAGAAATGCACGGGAAGAGAAGTCAGCGCCCCAGAGCGCAGACGGCTGGAAGGCCACCTGTGGGCCTGCAGAAGAGTCAGTCCCGGGGTCTCAGGGAGCCGGCCCGCCCCGTCTGTCCTGACAGTGAGGAACCCAGACACCAGTGGCTCTTTACAGAACGTCACACACCACGCCAATAACTCAACAGATGGAGTGAGAAACTGCCCTGTGACAGGGTGACCACCGAGAGGCCTCCCACTCACCCCCTTCCCCTCTCCCAGACCTGAAGCTCAGGCACCTGCGTGCACGTCTCTCTTCCCTCCTCGAGGGAAGGTTCCTGAGACGCAGGCTGGAGCCCAGCGCAGGTGTGGAGCCCGACCTTGTAGCAAACACTGGGCTACAGGGACCAGTGGTCTGAGCAAATTTACAGTGGAAATTTGAAAAAAATTCTACCTTTTTTTTTTTCTGGCAAACTGGGAAAACAGCCCTATGGTTTCATCCTAGCAATGACGCCCCTCTCTCCAAGTAAGAAGACTCTGAGACAAGAACCAGTGCCTTATGGGGGAAATCTGGGCCCTGATGGAAAGGGGGAGCCAGTCCCGGAGGACAGGGGCCACAGCGGGAGCCTGAATTCCCCTCGGAAAGAATGACACCACATTCGATCCTCCCAGCGGGCCTTTCCTTGTGATGTCCCTCTTTTTGCCCCCGTTCTTCACGTTTCGGCTCAAGGCCCACACTTCCTACGAGAAGCACTGCCTGCCCCCTGACAGCTCTCACCGAACTCTGCCATGACATTGATAATCACCACGCTGATGGGATGCGCAGTCTCTGAGCGTTCTCTCGGAAGGCGGTCCCCGACCCCAAAACACACACAACACACAGTCAACCGGGTTTGACTCACTCCCTAACCCTAGCATGACACACCAGGCTCGACACACAGTCGGCGGCCGCTAAACAAGACCCTCTCGACTCCGCTGTAGTAAACAGGAGCGGCCACGAGCAGAGGCGCGGCGCGAGAGGAAGCGCGGAAATAAACAACGGCTGCAACCAACACCCCGGGCCGGGGAGGCGGCGGGAACGGTTCCCCGGGCAGGAGTCCCGGGCCTGCAGACCAGTGTCGGCCGCGCTCATTTCCCGATCCCCGCGCGCTCCACCCTCGCGACACCTCTAGGAGAGCAGGTCCTCCCATTGTTTACGTTTTACACTCACGGCAACGGTGGCTTACAGAGGTCCCGCGACTGGCACTGGGCCCCGGGGTGGGTGGTCCCGGCTTGGGGGGACGAAGCCCGCGACCATGCAGGGAGAGGGCTGAGCGGGGAACAGGAAACCATGGAAACCCGGGCGCTGGGGTCCAGGCCCGCGCCAGAGAACAGAGCCCGGGACGGGCGCGTAGACATTACCTGCTGCGGGGGGCGCCGCTCCGCCTTCGCCAGGTGCGCCCGGACCCCGGGCCCCGCGGTGCCGGAAGTGGCAGTAGGGCCGCCGGCAGGGTCCCCCAGGCGCCCCGGCCCAATAGGGGCAGTCGATGGTCCGGAAGAAGCCGGTGGAGCGTAGCATGGTCCGTCCCGCGGCGGGGCCCCGGCCCGGAGCCGCCCGGGCCCCCGGGCCCCCTCACTGGCGCCGCGGTCGCCGCCGCCCGCAGCTCACGGACCCCGCCGCCGCCGCCATCTTGCTCCGAGGTCCCCGGAGGCCCCCGGGACGCCGCCGCAAGGGACCCCGGGAGCGGCTGCCCGAAGTGCGCCTGATCAGAAACGCCTGCTCCCGCGGGACCGAGGTGGGTCACGGACCCCTGGCCTGGGACAGACGGCTGCGGAGGGAGTGATGGGGGGCGCAGGCTGCCCTGCCTGCGGCTTCCGGGTGTCTTGCCGCCGCCGCCGCCCGGGCCTCTGCGGCGGCAGAAGCACCATCTTCAGCCCCAGGCCCCTGCGGCACCTGGGCTGTCCAAGGCGCGCCTGATAAAAAAAAAAAACGCCCCACAAGGCTCGGCTGCGGCTCATTTGCATTCAATTTGCGTTCTATTAGCTTGTCTCCCTAAGCGCCCTCTGCGGGTCGATTCGAGTCCTGCGGGCGCATCTCACCTGCACCTGGGAACCCTCACCTGAGTTACCCAGTTCAGGCTCTGAAACTCAACTCTTCCCTGGTTGACTGGCAATAAGCGCTTCATTTCTCCCACCTGGACTCTTGTCAGCAGTCTAATCCCCAGGTCTACCAGAGGAGACCTGTTCCAATTCACTCATTTGTCCATCAAATATTGAGCACCTACTGTATACCAAGGCCCTGCCCTAAATCGTATTTTATGCATTCATCAAATGATGGACATTTGGATTGTTTCTGCCTTTTGTCTATTGTGAATTGTGCTCTTGTGAACATGTGTGTATCTGAGTACCAGTTTTGTTTCAGTACTAGTTTTTCAAATGATGTAAATTTGCCTGTTGCCCTTTTTTTTTTTTTTTTTTTTGCGGTACACGGGCCTCTCACTGTTGTGGCCCCTCCCGTTGCGGAACACAGGCTCCGGATGTGCAGGCTCAGCGGCCATGGCTCACGGGCCAAGCCGCTCCGCGGCATGTGGGATCTTCCCGGACCGGGGCACGAACCCGCGTCCCCTGCATCGGCAGGCGGATTCTCAGCCATTGCGCCACCAGGAAGCCCTGTTGCCCATCTTTAAAATGTAGGGAGATGTCACATACAACTACAATTCCCAGCCTGTCCACCAGCTGGCAATTACCAAGGATCCTCCTGTGAGCAGGCAGTAGTCTGTGCAGGTCACCTCCCCGCTCTCCCAACCCACCTCTCTCCCTACCTCAGCCACCTGGCCCTGCAGACATATGGGCTTGAGACCCCTCACCCCAGGGGTCTCTCAATGCCTCTCCTCCATTGCCAACAGGAGGGTGGGCTCCTGAACAAAGCAAAGATCCCCACCCTGGTGGCTGTAGCATTATAGATGCAGACAGACAGACAACAGGAAATCAGTAAATATCTTGATACAAGGTAAAAAGTGCTATGATGGGGAAGTAGAACAGAGTAGGGGGCTGGGACAAGGGGTGGTTCACATAGTCCTATGGGAAATGTGGGATTTGAGCAGTTCTAAGGAAGCGAATGAGGAAGTTAAGCAGGCATCTGGGGGAGGGGCTTTCCAGGAAGAGGGCATAGCCCGTGCAAAGACCCTGGGGCAGGGCCGGGCCTAGCATGTTGGAGGAACAGCTAGAAGGTCCATGTGTCTGGAGCAGAGTGAGCAAGGGGCAGAGAGGGAGGAGGGGAGGGCAGGAAGGGGACGGGGCAGGTCATGCAGATCCCTGTGGGCCACGGGGAGAGCATGGGCTTTTATCCCCAGGGAGGTGGGAATCTTGCAGGCCTATGGGCAGAGGAGGGACTGGACCTGGTACAGGTGCTCACTGGCGCCCTGTGGCCACTACAGGGTGGACAGACTGTCAGGAGCGAGGGTGGGAGTCAAGGACCACAGGGGAGGCCATGCTGGTCCAGGTGGGCCATGATGAGGTGGGACCAGGTGGAGGCCGAGGAGGGGGGAGAAGTGGGTGGATTCTGGATATGTTTTGAAGGTAGAGCTCTAGGGAGATTTCCGGGTGGACTGGATGTGGGTGGTGAGACAAAGAGGGGAGTCACAGGTGACCCCAAAGATTTTGGCCTGTACACCTGGAAAGATGAAGCTGCAGTGATGAAGGGAAGCCGACCAAGGCAGACTGGGGGCAGGGGTAAGAACATTCCGGGCCTGGAGTTGAGGGTGAGGCCCAGCTGGCATGGACCAGGGGGTGTCCTCAGCACACCTGGGGAGGAGGGCCAGGGGTCCCGAGGCCACCTGCCAATGAAGCGTCCAGGAGGCAGAGGGGGCATCTTCGAGCTGTTTCCGGGGCACGTGGGAGTGCGACCAAGAGAGACTAAAGGGGGGGGCTGCCCGCGTGGACCCAGCATTCCAGGAACCCTGCCACAAAGGAGCAGAGAAGCCTGCCAGAGCTGGAGGGGGACAGGGGTCCAGGGAGCGAGATCTGCGGGCTTTCGGGCCAGATTCCAGGAGAAAGGGAGCAAGGGGAGTGCCAGAGGGAGGCCACCATCGAGTAAAGGCGAGGGCCCCGTGCCCAGGTTGGGGCGACCTTGGCGGCCCCAAGGACAGGACCCTGGGGAGGGGTGGGCCGGAGCCGGTGGTGCAGTACCAGGGGAGGCCACCAGATGGCAGGTCTGCCGCCTTCCCGCGGGCGGGAAGCGGGGAAACCCATGGGGAGCGTCCGCGCTCCCCCCACCGCAGTCCCCCACACACTATCCGGGCTCTGGAGACCGCTGGAACCTGGGATGCACTTTTCCTAAGAAGGGGTTCAGAGCCCTCACCAGTTTCTCAACGCTCCCGAGGCCCCTTGCCCTCTCAATTGGGAGCCGGCATACAGCAGGCATACACGATACAGGAGCGGCCAGACGATGGGCACAGGAGCCGGGCAGGGGTCGAGGGGAACCTCCGGGGAGGAGCCCTGTCGAGCCCGCGAGTCCTTTAGAGTCTAGAGAAGTGCGGGCTCCCCCCGCCCCCGGTTCCGGAAGGGGGCGGGCAGCGGACGCCCCCGGGCGCCGTGTCACCGCGCCTCGGTTGCCGGGTAACGGAGCCGGAAGGCGGGCTGGGGGCGCAGCTGCTCGAGGCGTGGGTGCCGCTGGACTGCAGCACGCGCCACGCGCCGCAGAGGGCAGCCCCCCCCCGCACCTTAGGGCTGGAGGGGCGTTGCCAAGACCGCCACCGGGTCCCCGAATTCACTAGCCCACTGCCTCAGTTTCCCCAAGAGGAGGCTGGGGACCCCATTGGCGAGCGGGACAGAGGGACTCAGAGGGCCCACCGGCTCGGACCAGCGATGGGAAAAACCACAAGGCTCTGGAAATCGGGTTTAAAAAAGACATGTTTAATTAATTAAATACCAGGATGAGGCCAGGCAGGGCAAGGGGAGGGGTGTGTCACCCGAAAGCACAAATCCCTTAGGACCCTACCCCCCCACACCTCGAGAGGCCACAGCTAAAATGGCTGGAGCCAGACCCCAATGACCATCGGTCCCTCCAGACTCCTGGACACGGGGGGGTAGGGGGGGCAGGGACAAGTTCTCAGCTCCCTGGGTCCTCAGACCACAGTCCAACCCCCGCGGACATGCACCGGCCAGGGCTGGGACAATGAGGGGGGCGTCCAGACACACACAAAGGGAAACAAGGCCCGGGCCCGCCCTCTGCCCCCTGGACTAAGGCATCTCACCACCGTGGGAAGATTCTCCGCAGCCCCACCGCCCTCCCCAGGACCCCAGGCACCTGTCCCTGGATCCTGCCAGGGCCGTTCCGGTCCACGCTAGTGCCATCCAAACGCCCCAGCCGCCAACTGGGAGGCAGGAAGGTTCTGGAACACAGAGGGGTGTCACAGACCTCGTGCAGCCGAAGGCGGGATAGGCCTTTTCAGGGTATGGGACAGGGAGCCTGGGTCCCTTCCCATTCCAGGGCCGGGGTCTTCAGTCCCTCTGTCCAAAATGAAATCCAACCGCAGCCACGGTGGGAAGACACCAGGAGGGGACGTGACATCTGTCCTTCCTCATCCTAAGTTCAGACCACGCAGGCCCTCCCCCCCACACCCACAAAGCCTGAGGACAACAGACCACCCACCGGGGCCCAGATCAAGGAAGAGATTGGCGCCTGAAAAAATATTCTACCCGGTCCAAAAAAATCGAGCTATCCCAGGGGGTTCGGGGGTCAGCCCTCCCACTTCCCGCCCGCCCGCCCGCCCGCGTGGGCGGGACCTCAACCGCTGGTCCAGTGGCCATGCCCGGGGCAGGATGGAGCAAGGGCCCGGGATCTCCTCACCCCCATCCGCAGGGCGGGGAAGGGGTGCATTTCGCCCGAAGGCTGGCCTGGTCCCAAATAGGAGGGATTGATTGTCACGTGATGCTGCACAAGGCCAAAGTCGGGGACTCTTCCCCTTCAGGAGAGGGGAGCCAGCCATCCAAACTGGGGGCCAGCTTCCCCACAGTCTCTCTCACTGACACATTCGCACACCCACCCAGAGGGGCAAGGCAGCCCCCCAAGCCAGCAGACAGAGGAAAATAAATAAGCCTGCAGTAACTCCCATCCGGTGATATTCGCGCCCCGCACCCCGCCCCCACCGTGAGTCAAATTGCTCTTTGGAAGAACCCCCCTTTCTCTCCCTCCCTACCCCAAGTCTCAGAAGCAAAACCGGTACCCCTATGGAAATCCTACGACCTCCCCCATCCCCACCCACCCAGCCCTCGAGGCTGGGGAGCTGAGGGGCCCCTCCCATGAGCAGTGGGGTAGAACCTGTGGACACCTGAGATTGAGTACCCGAATGGGGGCGGCCGGGCCACACCCCCGTTTCCCTGAACGTCTCCAATGGCTTTCGGTGGGGTGAGGGGCTCCCGGGGCGGGGGATGGGGGGACACGAGGCAGCCCGCGGTAACCCCTGGTTCACCTATGGCTCTTTGCATACTTCATCCCAACCTAGACAGAGGGGCCTGGGGACCAAGTGTGAACACCGGTTAGGGGGTGCCTTTCTTGGGCCACCTCCCCCCAAGGCCCACACGTCCCTCAAAGCAGGGAGGTGGCGAAGGGGGAAGGGGGACGCCTCCTGGCCACCCACCCGGGGTCCCTGTTTAACAGCTGGGAAGGAAGTTAACGATCATGGCTATATACAGACACGGGGCCACTACCCCTCCCGAGAGCAAACTCCAAGGCCCGGATGACCCCGGTCCAGTCTCAGACCCCTCCTTGTTTTCTCGAGGGGGCAAGGACATCTTGGGGGGCCCTCAGGGGGACACTGGAAGGGGCCGGGCTGGCGGTCAGTCCGTTCCCCGCCCCGGGCCGGGACAGCAGGCGTGTTGCTGGTACTCCATGCCCAGGCCCAGCGGGGGCGCGCTCAGGGCGGCTGGACTGGGACTCTACAGGCCGGCGGGAGCCGGGCTGGGCACCGGGCTGGGCGCGGGGCTGCCCGCCAGGCTGCAGGGCAGCGAGTCGCTGGGCGAGGTGCTGCGGGCGCCCGGGCGCCGGAGCAGTTCCGGGCGGAAGCCGGGGTGGCGGCGCGCGTGCTTGGTCAGGTGGTCGCTGCGGGTGAAGCGCTTGGAGCAGAGCGGGCAGGGGAAGCGCTTCTCGCCCGTGTGCGTCCGATGGTGGCGGGCCAGCTCGTCGGAGCGCGCGAACTTCTTGTCACAGCCCGGCCAGTCGCAAGCGAAGGGGCGCTCACCTGCGCGGAGGAGGCGGAGGACAGACAGACAGCGGTCAATGTCGGGGGAGAGAGGGAGAGGAGGAAGTCCCATCAGATCCCCAAAGGTCCTCGTCATCTGCCTCATCCCTCCCCACCTCGTTCTAGAGGCTGAATTCTGGGCGTGAATTTAAAACGTGTAGATGTTTAAAGAAAACGGCCCCAACTCATTTCGCGAACCCCCGTGAATACTCTCCCCTCTATTTCCTACGACTAATGGTAATCAGACTGGGAGCAGCTGCCATGGGTTGAAAAGAGAATCTACAGAGACCGCGTTCTCCCAGGACCGCGCGCCCGCGCGCCCCCACCCCCAGGAAGGCGCCACCTCGGTGTCATGTGTACTTGGCACACACGTGTCCGCTCCGAACGCACGTCGAGTTTTCGGAGAGGCTTCTTATGCAAACGGGTCCTGCCGTCCCCACTCCCGCGAAACTCCCTTCTGCCCTTCCTGTGGGGGCATTCGGGGTCTCCCAGGTGCTCGCGATCCCAGTCAAGCCCCTTCTTTTAGGAAATGACCACCCCGTGGGGTGCACCGTCTGGGCAGCCTCCCATGCCTTACGCCACTGCTGACCCTCGTGGCCCCTCTACAAGCTGAGGGACATGTGAAGGGACCCCCAACCCCGGCCAACCCCGGGGCCGCACTCGCAGGGTGCGGAGGGACGCAAGGCGAGACGGGGACAGCCCCTGGGTGTGCGCGGGGAAACGGCTTCCCCGCGGAGCCCGAGGCAGCCCAGGACTCGCCCCGCCCCAGCGGAGCAAAGGCGAGGGGAGGGGCGGGCCGCCACCGGCAACTTCCTCCGCAGACCCCTCCCACCGCCAGGCCGGCCTCGCCCATCCTGCCCCTGCGGGCCACGGCCTTCCCCGCCTGCCAGTCCCCACCCGCCCATCCCTTGGGGGGGGTCTCCTCCCCGGAAAAAGGTCGCCCGACCCCCCTCATCAACCCGGGGGGTCACCCGACCCCCCTCATCAACACATCAACGTCTGTGTTGTCAGCATGTCCCCAGCCGACCCAGGGGGACCCCCGCCACGCCCCAGGCCCGGGGGCCGTGAAGCACCCAAGAGTTTGCACCCTTCTGGACCCAGCGCCGGGTACCTGGGACCCTGGAATCCCCAGGCGTTGTGTTGCCCAATGCTCAGGGGGTTTGCAGGGTGTGTTGGGGGTGGATAGAGTGTGGACACGTGGGCAGGGTCGCCCCTCGTGGCACTGGACGGAACCCAGCAGAGGAAGAGGGGGAGGCCAGCTGGGGGGCAGGAGGGGGAGCCACAGTGGGGTCAGGGTAGGTTACACACTGGGAGGCCCACACCGAGCACTGGGGACTGCGGTGACCCAGGCTGACCCTGCCTCAGGAAACACGCCCACCGGTGGGGGAGGTGCTGAGGGAGACAGACTGAAGGGTGTCTGTCAGAGAAGCACCTGAAAAGCAGAGGATCAGAGAAGCACCTGAAAAGCAGCACCCTAGTGGGGGCGTGCACCGCTGACCAGGAGCCGGAGGTGGGGGCCATGGGACAGACCCGCAGCCGTGGGGTGGGGGGAACCTGCATTCTCAGGGTGACCCAGTGACATCTCTGCTCTGGAAGCTCAAAGCCCGCCCTGGGGAGAGGGCTGGGAGGGGGAAGGGATCGCAAACCACTGAGGGGCACCAGTGGACTTCAGAGGGGCTGCCCAGGAGAGAGCGGGACTAAAACCTCCCCTCCCCCACCCCTTCCTCCTGGTCGCACTCGGACACCACCAGCGAGGCAGAAAAGCGGGGGGGGGGGTCAAAGCCCAGCAGCCTCCCCCAGAAAGTTTCTTGTGGGATACCTGTCGGTTATACTCACGGCTGGGGGAGGGCACGCCCCAGGAGGCTGCGGACCCAGACGCGCTGGTGCCACCTCCCCCAGGGGTCACAGGCCACAATCATGGTGCTGGGGGGAGAGCAACTGTCCAAGACCACAGGTGGCCCCAAATCCCTGGGGCTGCCCCCCCCCCACATACACCCCATGCTTCCCCTGCAACAATCCAGCAGGAAGAGTCCGCAGCCGCTGGGGGAGGGGCCCCGGCGGGGACGTCCTCCATAGAATCACGGGGCTCAAAACAGCCCCAGAAGGTACACCCCACCCCACCCCACTTGGAACCGGCAGGTCCCGAGGGCCTAAGTCTGGGGGCGGGGCTGCTGGCTTCCAAGCAAACGGGGGCCTGGGGGAGCGACGCCCCTCCGAGGGGCATGCGGCCTTGTCGCCATCTTGCAGGACGCAGGCGGGGGAGAAGGGGGGGGAGAGGGGGGCCAGCCCGCCACGGGTGCGCCCCACAGTTGGCTCACTTCCCCATTTAGGGCAGCGGGGCCCGCCTCCCGCCCTGCCCTCCCCTCTCTCCGTCCCGCAGCTCTACTTTGCCACCAGCAGGTTGCAAGAGCGGTGCCAGTGCCCGCAGGGGCCGGACGCCTGCAGCCGCCGGGAACACAGCTGCCGCACGTAGCTCAGCGGCGGCAGGGACATCCGCAGCCCCAGCCGGCCCCGCTCACGTGGTCCCGCTCCCGCCGGGGCCGGGGGTCGCCTCGCCGGCTGGCCGCCTGCCAACCCCGCCCCACGCCGGGTTGCTGGGTAGCGCAGCGCACGTGCACACGTGGGTGGCGCGGCCCGGGGCTTACAGGCTTCCCTCCCCACAACGTCGGGCGGATTCCTGCAGGATGCCAGGGCCTGCCACCCTCTCAGTCCTCTGGCCGGGAAGGGCGGTAACATTCAGAGGCTCAGAGCCGGCATGCCGGGTGCAGCTGCCTGTCTGCTGAGTCCACCTGGGTGCCGGAGGAGGAGGCGGGGCTGCGGTGGACTTGACCCTCTGACTTGGGCTGGGACTAGGGGTGAGCTCAGGACGGCCGGAAAGGAGGTCCTGGCGACCGTGCGCCAGGCCTGGCTCAGTGTGCTCGGCCTTCACGGGGGACAGTGCCCCATCTCCCCGGGCTGGGGCTGGGAGCCAAGGGTCTGACAGCTGACCTTCACTGTGACCTCCTGAGGTCATCACTAACCTAAGAGGGGGGTGTGTGGCCCACAGCCAACCCTTGCGCAAATGCCCACCTACCAGGTGGACTGCACCGGGGGAGGGGCCCAGGTAAGGTAGCATCCCAGGAGAGCTGGAGAAGGCTGGGACTGCAGCAGGTGCGGGGGCAGGGGGCTTCTCAAAGGAGATAGGCCTGAGCAGGCCGCGAAGGACAGTACGGACATACAGCCAAAAGGATTGAAAATTGATGGTGAGGTCCGGGGGTCAGAGCACAGGGTCCCCGTGCGGCTGGCCATCCTGATGGCTTTAACAAAGACCAACCCGTGCGAAGTTCATGTGCTCTGTGATCTTAAATACTCCCTAGACGTTAGCCACCCCCATCTCTCTCCCTGTCCCTGCCCCTCCTGTAGGTTTTCCATTTCAATTGCTCTGCGGTTGCCACCAAAAACCGTAGGCAGGGGTCTTGCAGGCCCTCACCTCCCCACGTGGTACCTGGCAGCAAATCCCATCAGAGCCCCTTTCAAAATATGTCCAACCCCCCCCCCCCCCAGCTCAGCCCAGGAGTGAGGCGGCAGCCCACCGGCGGGTGCCTGGGCCGCCCAGCCTGTGCTCTGCTCCCTGGCTCAGGGTCGAAGCTGAAGTCTTCACTGTGGCCTCGCTTCTCTGCAGCCCCGGTAGCTGCTCCTCACGCACCGCCTGGAACCTCTCCCCCATCACTCCGTCCCTTCTCTGTGCTAACGTCACCCTTCAGAGCAGACGCTCCTTATCCCGCTGGGGTACCCCCCCCACTGTCCCCGTTCTCGGCTTTCTTATGCTTATGCTCAGCCTCTCCTGGGAATGATATGTGCCCCCCACCTGACCATAAAGCTGACAGCACAGGCCTGGCACACCGTGGGTGCTTAACACATCCGTGGAAAGCGTCTATGAGCCCCGAGAATGGCACTCAGGTTGCTACAGCTCCAGCAGCAGCTAACCAGCTAGCTTGCTGGTGCGTCATCTGGTTTACCTCCCCACCCCCCAGGTAGGAGCCACCACTACCCCCGTTTACATAAAAAGCGGGCCACCTGCCACCCCACACCTCTCCTCCCTCCTGGGGAACCCAGGCTGCCCTCACTTTGCTTCCCCACCCGGACTGGCATCTTCAGCATCGGGGGTGATGGCCCACTCAGTGCCTGTGTGTTCAGGCCCCCCAGAGCATGTGTGTTCCGGAGCCCCGCTGTTCTGGAAACGGGACTGGGTGAGGGTGGCCCCCCTCCCTCCCCGGGAGGCCAGCTCCTCAGGCTGGTATCGTGTGCCAACTCCCGGGCCATCTGGGCCAGCTTTATCAGGGAGCCTGGGTGGGGGGTGGTTATCGCCCCTTGCAAGGTTGGGGGCACCCTCCCCCGCCCCCCAGCCGGGGCACCAGCACCGTGAACAGTCCCAGCTGCTCGCTGCACCCTGCTGCGGGAGGAGGGGGCTGGGGGGCGGGCAGTCCTGGGCACTCGCACCCCACCCCACGCCCTGGCACTGCCCCATTCTGGCCCCCCAGATAAGCCACCAGTCTCCTGCGCCCCACCTGGCACGCTAGGGGCGCTCACAGCTCTGCGAGGCGTGGAGGTGGGGTCTGCTGACTCAGACAGCCCTGGGGGGTGCGGTGGCTACTTCCCCTCTGGGCCTCAGTTTCCCTGTCTGCCTCTCCTCCTGGGGACCTGTTCAGCAAAGAATACCACCACCACCACCCCCCTTAGGCCGCTCGGCAAACAGGGGTCGCCCTAGCCGCCTCTTGTCCCCCAAGTCCTGGGCCTTGTCCCTCCCACCCAATTCGTGCGGTGGCCCACTGCTCTCCCTCCAACACAGTGGCCCCCCTCCTCGATCCCTCCGCCGGATCCTAATCCCTTCCCCATAAACGGATTTTCCTCTGCAAAGCCGGGCCTGCCCGCCCCCCCCACCTGCCCTTGGGATTAAAGGGCACACTTACCTACTCTGCCCCCTCCCCACCTCCCACCCACCACAGCCGCAGCCCTCCAAATCCACGCCCCAGGGTCCCTGCCCCCACCCCCAGCAGCCAGGGTGCCGGCCCCTCTCCTGGGACACACCCTTCCCTGCTACATCTGACCCCGCGGTGTCGCTCAGCGGCCTCTTCCTACAGGAAGCCTTTCCCTCCATCACCGCTGCTGTCACTGTCCCCCCAGTGTTCCAGGAGTCCCGGGGGATGGGGACTGGGTCGTCCCCACAGTGCCTCTCACACACTGTAAAGGCTCAGCTACTCTTGCTCTGGCTCAAGCAGACAGGGTTTTACAGGGGGTCTCAGCTGGAGGTATTGCCGCAACGCCCAGGGGACACTGGATGATGTCTGAGAACATATGTCATTGTCACAACGGGGGGTGCTCCAGGTGGGGGCCAGGGAGGCTGCTCAACACCCTCCAGTAGCCAGGACGCCCCACACAGACAATGAGCCGGCCCCGAAGTCAGCAGGGCCGAAGGGGAGACCCTAGACTAACAGCCCCACTTCCAGATCTCAGCTCCTTGCGGGGAGGGGGCCTGAGCCCACCAGAAGGTGCTGGACACTGGGGGCACTGGGGCAGGGGAGCAGTCCGGAGACGAGGGAGGTTGGGAGAGCGAGGAGTAGATTGCCAGCCTCTCCGCCCCCGCCCCACCTCCCTCCCTCTCCCTCTCGGTATCCACGGCAACCGCGTCAACATCTCCTGCAGCTTCCCAGTTCTTCCGTGCCCCACACTGGAGGCAGGAGAGCTCCTTCTGGGCCAGGGGCTGCGGGCCAGACACAGGGGACCGGAGGACAGCCGTCCCCGCTCCCCCACAGCTGGGTGGCCCTGTGAAGGACCCCATCGCCCCTCCTGGTCTCCCCACCCCAAACCTCTGTGCCAAATGGAGCAGGGATGATGAGGCACCGCACTCAACTCGCCTGGCTCCTGCTGGGCCTGCTTGCTCATCTGTAAAATGGGGCCAGGCCAGGATGGGAGCTCTCTTTACTTTACAGAGAGGAGAGCCGCCATCAGGCAGAGGCGGGTGGAACGGGACTCCCTCCCAAAGGCCCTCGGGGGACAACGGCGCCGCAGACAGCCATCATCTAATTAAAGCTCCTCATCAGATCACTCCCCAGGCCTGCCCCCAGCAGTGGGCAACAAGGTCCAGACAAGCATGGCTTCCCCACCCCAAAACAGGCATAAAAACAGCTGCCCCCTCCCCTGGGGGCTGGAAAAACCCAAAGGCCTTGACACAAACCCTGGGTAGGGTTTGGTGGTCCTGAGCACTAGACAGATGCTGAATTAGCAATCACTGAGCACAAAGGTGCCCCAAACCCTCCAAAACCGGCACCAAAGGTGCCTAGGTGCACGACTTTCACTCTCAGGAACAGCATCCCCCCCACCCCAGGGCCCAGCACCATTATTATCCAGGGGGCAAGGCATGGGGGGATGGCACCCTGCCCTTCCCCACCCATCACTGGGACACCCCAACTCAGTCCCCTGGGCCTCGCTTTCTCTTTAAAACCAGAATGGCAATACTGACATCCAGGCGCTCGACAAGGAGTCCTTTCTCCCCCAAAGGCTTAGGGGGGCGGCCAGTACTGCCTGGGGGCCCACGGAGGTTCTCAAGGATCCCAGAATACCCTGGGGAAGTGTCCCTACAGAGCCACAGTGGGAAGGGGGGTGGCCACCCCCTTCACCAGACCCAGAGACTCAAACAGAATGTGGAAAAAAACAAACCAAACTAGAGCACTAGGGGGTCTGAGCCACTCTCAGGGGTCACACCATCCATGTCTCTGCCACAATGCTAGGTCCAACCCCGCTTCCATGCACCCGCTCCACGTGTTCCTACAGTGGGAGCGTGTCCACTGAGTCAAGCTGATGCACCCTACTGCCCGACGTGACCCCCATAACGGCCCTCAGGAGAAGGCAGCCCGGAGGCGGTAGGTAATGTGCTAGAAACGGACAGAACCACCAAGTCCAAGTGCACGCCCACCCAGCCCCCCTGCCCTTTCCAACAGAAGGAACACCTCCAATGTTCAAACTCAGGCTGGTGACCAAGGCCCACCATCCCCAGACCCCCAGCCCAAGAGACAATCCTCAGGATTGAGAGTGGGACTCCGTGGGGAGGACTGGGGGGACCCACAGGAGGAAAAAGAGGGGGTGACAGAGTGAAAGGGTGGCCAGAGCCCCCCTACCTCCGGCTCCCTAGCGGCCCTTCCCCACCCCCGGCTGGGCTGTGAGACGTGACAGTGTCGCGCGGAACCCACCCCCGCCCCCAAGCCTTCCCGGCTCCCGCTGCAGGCGGGGGCGTGGGGGGGACCCAGGAAGCTGCGAAACGCACTGAGGACGTGACACCCTTAGGGGTCCCCCTCCTCCCCAGACTCAAGCCCTAACCCGCACTCCCAGCTCTGCCTTCCGCGTTATTAAAATACATATAAAGGAAAAAAAAACGTGTCGGGCACACCCCAACCTGGCTCTGCACCAGGCGCTCCGCCGCTCTCTGGGGTGAATCCTCGCGGCCACCTCGGAGGCAGCGCGCGGTTCCTCCTGCCTTTCTACAGAGAAGGAAACCAAGGCAGGAGAGAGAACGAGAACCTCAGAATTGGACGCTCCGACCACGATACCCATCAACCAGATCCGAAACCAACGGAAAATAAAAGAGAAACGAGGCCGAGAGCGAAGGAGACTGCCCGGGAGCCCCGATCCCGCCCGCGGACCCCGCCGCGACGCGCGCCCCGCGAGCCGCTACCGCTGCCTCGGCGCCCGCCATCCGCTCGCCGCCCGACCGCGTGGCCGCCACGCCCCCCGCGCGCGCCCCACCCACCAAGGCCCCGCCCTCCCGGCCGGCGCGGCGGCGGCCCGGGCGCGCCCCCCTCCCCGCCCCCGACGCGCCACGCAGTTTCGGGGTCCCGGCGGGGGGGTGGGGGGAGCGCGGGAGGCCGCCCTCGCGCGGGCCGGGCGCACGGCCAGACTCACCTGTGTGCGTCCGCAGGTGCGACTTGAGGTGGGAGGACTTGTAGTACGCCTTGGCGCAGCCCGGGAAGGGACAGCGGTGGCTCTTGGCGGCGGCGGGCGCGGCGCCGGGGGCGCGGCCGGAGGACGGGGACGAGGCGGCCGAAGAAGAGGAGGCGGGCGAGGCGCCCCCCGGAGCGGCGCCGGGCCCGCCGCGCAGGTCGGCCAGGATGCTGGCGGCCAGCAGGTGGGGTGCGGCGGCGGCGGCGGCGGCGGCGCCCGGGCCTGGGCCCGGGACGACGGGGGCCGGCGGCGGCGGCCCCGGGGGCCCGGGCGGGGCGGCCTCGCGGCGCGGCGCGCGCACATCCAGGCCAGCGGCCGGGCCCGCGCCCTCGGGGCCCGGTCGCCCGCGGTGCACCACGGCGCCTGAGGAGATGGCCATGAGCACGTCGGCGGCGAAGTAATCCACGCACGCCACGGCTGCCGACATGCCAGGCAGGGGCGGGCGGCGCGGCCGAGCGGGCGGAGCGGAGGCGGCGGGAGCGGCGCCCGTCCGGCCGGCGGCGGCTGATCGAGTGCGGGAGGCGGAGGAGGAGGAGGAGGAGGAGGCCGGCGCGCGCCGCCGCCGCCGCCGCCCGCGCTCGGCCTGCCCCGCCCCGCCTGACGCGCCCTGACGCACCGGAGCCCGCGGGGGCGGCCGCGGCCCGCCCCGCCCGGAGGACGCCCCCTCGGGGCGCACGGCCACGCCCCCCGCCTGGCGCGCCCTCCACCACCCTGCCCGCTGCGCGCGGCCGCCGGGGGCGGGGCCGGGCCGAAGGAGCCGCCCCCTGGCGCGCCTACTGTGGCAACGGAGTACGCCTTCCCTCCTTCTCCGAGCGCTCCTTCCCCACGCGGGGCGCCAGGCCGGGGAGCCAGCCCCCTCTGGCCCTCCCTTCCCCCTGCGGCCACCCCTGGTCCGCTTCCCCGAGCACCTTCTCCTCACACCAGGAAGCTCCGCCCGGTCCCCGCTACGGTCCCGCCTCCGGGGTGCGCCCCGCCCCGTCCCGGCACGCCCCTCCCTCCTCGGAGGGCCACGCCCCCTAGGGCGCGCCCCTCCCTGCTCGGCGCGCGCCCCGCCTCCCCGCGGGCTCGCCCACCCCACGCTGGGGCGCGCGGCCGGCGGGGGCCCGCCCCTTCCTCGGACGCTTCCACCCTGGCCCGGGCGCGCCCCAGGTCAAGATGGGGGAGGGGTCGTTCCCCACGTGGCCCGGTGGGGGTGCGGAAGCGGCTAGCCCCGCCCCCCGGCCACGTGCGCGACCCTTCCCCCTCTTCTCCCCAGTTTGTGGCCCTGCTCGACCGCGCGCCCCCTGCCTTCTCTCGCCCGCTTGCTTTCATGGTGGGTGTCCCCCTCGCCGCTCCCGGAGACCCGCAGCTAGGCCGGGGAGGGGAGGACTCCCCGCCTGGTAGCGTCGAGCTAACGTGCGCTCGTTCCTCTTTTTTTGACCCATTCGGGAGTAAAGATGGTTGGGGTCACAAAGGGTGGGGCGCGGGGTGCTTTGGGTTGGAAGAGTGGGTTGGCCCCCCCAGAACAAGGGGGTCGGGAACATCAGTACCGGCGCCAGTCAGGGATCTTTGGGGCGCAGACGGGGCAAGTGGGGCCTCGGCAAGACCCCGAGGACGTCCTGGCCAAGTTGTTTAATGTCGATGACGCCAGGAACACAGATGCCCGGGGTCCGCCCAACCCTCAGGTCTGAAGCAGCGGGCGCGGGGAAGTGGGGCGATGGGGTGGTCCCCTCCATTGCGACCACGCCCCCGCCCCTTCCTAGGCAGGCCACGGGGACCGTGCAGTGGCAGGAGCGGCCTCCAGGGGACCTTCCTGCACGGGTTCTTGTTTTCTCGGTGACCCGCCCTGAGCTGGGTGTGGACAGAGGCCGGGGGCTCTAGCCCAGACCCCATCCCGGGACTGAATACTCACCCTGGCCACCTGCAACACATACCCCCTCCACGCGCTGGCTGACAAGGCCTGGCTCCGCCCCATGCGTCCCCCTGGTCTAGGCCCGACCATCCTTGGTGGTGCCAGCTTGTGCCAGCCTCCTCTGGGGGCCCGCCCTTGCACAAGGGTGGACAGAGGGAGGGAGAGGAGAGGGGCATTGGAGCAATGACTTCAGGCTTCAGAGAGGAGACGCCGCTTCTTCCTTTAACAGATGAGCCCACTCCCACTCCAGGTGGGCACTTGGTGGGCGCCGGCTGTCAGCATTCCTGCTGGCTGGGGCCTCCTGTGCCTTTGAAAGTCTAGGAGGGTGGCCCACCTGGGCAGGCCCCCACCCTCCACCATCTCAGCACAGCCACCCGCAGGTCTTCCCCAAGTCCCTGTGCCTGGCCTCTCCCAAGTCCAGACAAGGCAGGAAGTGCTTTGCAGGCTGCCCCCATAGGCCCCAGCTCACCCCAGCATGTGGGGAAGAAGCAGGACAAGAAAGATGCCGGCACCCTTTGTTCGTTCCTTCCACTGATGTTTATAGGACCCCGAGCAAGATCTCCCCAGTGGCTTTGCCCTCCAGGGGCTCAGAGTCTAGGTCAAGGCAGCTGGGACTCAAGACAGTGGCACAGCGGATGGACACAGGCCTGGCAAGTGGAAGAAGTGGGGGTAGCATCCCAGAGATGGCTCCACCTGGGGCCTGCAGTTCAAGGGGGCAGCCACGGGAAACTGGGGCAATAACTTCCCACAGGCAAGCGAGGGGTGGACCATGGCAAAGCAGGGCTTAGGACTGCCATCCCGGCTGTGCCTGGCAGATCTCACGGCCCCAGACAGACCATTTCCTCAGAACCCCAGGTGTGCACTCGCTCCCACGGATAATCAGGGTCTTGGACCTGTGGCTTTCTTCCACGGACCACTTGTGCAGGCAGGAGACCCCAGGCGGGGGACCACACTCCACCCACAGTGTTTCTGTTCACACCCCAGGCCCCGGGGGATGCCTGGGTGACCCCTGATGACCCCCCTGCCCCACCTTGACCCCATGCCCACCTCTGCCTTATGTTTTGTTACCCTATCCTCACTACAGCCCTTCAGGAGTTGTCACCCCATTTCATAGATGAAGACATCAAGGCTGGGAGAGGTCTCAGAAGTGGCCTGAAGTGGCTGGCCCACATGGAAGAGCTAGGAGGCAGCAGAGGGTTTAGGGGCCTGAGCTTCTGTCCTGGCCGGGGCACCCACACAGAGGTCAGTCCCTTCTTTCTCCAGACCTCAGTTTCCTCACCTGTAGATGGGGGCCCATCTCTAGCCTTCCCTTCTGGCACCAAGGAGTTCAGGGGGGCTCTCGCCAGACCACAAGGCCCATGGAGCCAAGCTGGGCAGAAGCAGACACAGGGAGGTGTGGAAGGGAAGGGGGCTCAGAGGGTGAGCCTTCCAGCTGCCAGTGAGGGGAAGGCAATATAAAGTGGAGCGCATTGGAAACATGGATGCCCTGGGGCCCCAACAGGTCAGACTGGGAATCTAGGCTCGTGTACCTGCATGTACGTCTGTGTGTCTGTATGTATAGACATTCTGGAAGGACCATAGCTTTTTTTTCTTTTAAAGACAGTGAACCCTTCACTTTTTGTCTTCATAGTACTTTCTGTATAGTTCAACCTTTTTTTTAATCCATGTGGATTTATTACTTTTATTTTCTTTAAATGTCAGTAGATATCTAGGCAGTGCAATTATGGGCCATGGGCCCTTTCCTTTCATACTTTTCCGTATGAAAAGTTTTTGTTTTTCTTTTTGTTTTGGACATGCCATGCGGCTTGCAGGATCTTGGTTCCCCCAGCAGGGATCAAACCTGGGCCCAGGCAGTGAAAGCACAGAGTCCTAACCACTGGACTGCCGGGAAAGTCCCTGAAAAGTTATCTTCTAAATAACTCCCCTGCTTTGGTGTGGGCTGGGCTGAGGACAGTAACCTGCTTGTGGGGAAACCTGGGGACCCCACCTAAGCCAGGAGGTCAAGGTCGTCTTCAGGGTGTCAGCAATCCCCAGTGGGATGTAATGAGAAGGGCATCTCACTTCTGGGTGTTCTTCCCTATACCCATAGCCCTGGTCTGATCATGAGAAAACCCCAGAAAGGCCCAGATTAGGGGACATTTACAGAAATTCCCGACTGGTCCCCAAACTGTCAAGGCCATGAAAAACCAGGAAAGACTGCAGGAGCGTCACAGGTTTTAAGAGGGTAAGGAGACATGATGACTGAAGGCCATGTGGGCTGCCGGGTCGGACCCTGGAACAGAACAGGACGTTAGTGGGAAAACTGCGGAGACGGGGAAAAAAGTCTGGAGCGTGCGAATGGGCAGGTACACAAGTTAGTCCTTGGTTTTCACAAGACCCTCCCACGAGGGGCGCTGGGGGAAGGCTAGACATGGCAGCTTTTCTGTAAACCCCAAACTAGTCCGAGGTGAACATTTGAAATTAAACACGAGGAGTGGATGCTAGCAGTCCACATCGGAGGCACCAGGAGTTCTACATTTTCACAGCTGTGTACAAAGCTGTCACAGCCGTAAATGTGGTACCTTGTGACCCAGCAATCCCACTCCTGCAAAGGTACACAAAAAATATTTTTTCTTTTTTAAAGCCGTGCACCGTGCGGGATCTTAGTTCCCCGACCAGGGATCGAACCCGTGCCCCCTGCATTGGGAGCGCAGAGTCTTAACCACTGGACCACCAGGGAAGCCCCCATCCCAGTTTATTTCTAACTTGTGTCAGATTACTCACCGTGGTCCTAGGGGTTGGTCACACGTAGGAGGTGCAGAAGGCCCCAGCCCAGGCCTAGGCGGGCAGTGGGCATGTGGCTAACTTCCCCCACAGGAGGTGCCAGGTCCCTGCTCCCAGCTTCTGGGGAGAAACCCAGCCCACCCCCGTAACCCGTCCCTTCTCTAGGAGCGGGAGGGGGCAGGTATGGCCTGAGCCCCGTGAATTCCCTCCCCAGGGCCCCTGCTCATCCTCCATTCCTTGCTGGCCTGGGACCAACCCCTGGAAAGCAGGGGCTTCCGGAGGAAAGTTTCAGATGGCCAGCTGCAGTGGGGGCCACCCGTGGGCCTGGCCTCCTTGTGCCCTGCTAGGGGAGATGACAAGCCCTCTTCAAGGCCCTCTCCTGTAACGTGGGTTGCGCGGCGCTCTGCTGGGCTTCAGAGAGCACCTGGCTCGGCTCCTGCCAGCGATGACCATGACCACAGACAGGCCCACCCCTTCCACCTCACCTGGACGTGCTGTGGACACACACGGGGCTCTGACCTGTGCCCCCTGGCCCTGGGGTCTGGCAGCACAGAGCTCACTGTCCAGCAGGGGCACACCTGTGTCCCAAGACCACTTGAGCACCAGAGAGCCCAGGCCTGAGTCCTGTCAGGGTCCCAGGCCTTCTTCTCTGGGCAGCTTGGCCAGAGCCATCTCCCCTGAAGTTGGGACAGTGGGGACGGCGACCCCAGTAGCCCAGGGTTGTTATCGTGAAGATCCACTGCACACGGCAGGAGCTTCAAAACTTAAGGGGGACGCTGATGCTGGGCTGGCACTCCCACCTGACGGAATCGCACAATTAACACGTTGGCCCTGCACCCTGACCGTGAAGCATACAGACAAGTGCCTGCCCTGGGGTAGCGCCCAGGCCCTGGGTCGGGGTGCCGGGGGCCCTGAGGGGTGGCAACCACCGCGAGGCCCCATCTCAGATCTGGGCCCTGGGGGGACCACAGCTCCTCACATAACCTTAGCCACTACGCGTCAGAGAGGACACTGAACTCCCCATCCTCTTCTGGGGCCCCCCAGTTAACACGAAGACAGCAGAGCCAGAGGGGTGGGTCCCACCAGTTCAGCCTGATGGGGGGTGGGCAGTGAAGCAGGGTCGCCAGAGGAAGGAAGGGAGGATGGACGGAGGGCCCTCGGGGGCTGGGCCCTGCAGGAAGTCCAGTCGGGGCTCCTGAGGGCGAGGGGCATGCGCACAACCCGGACCCCACCCTCGGGGAGGGGCCTGTGCCTGGCTGAGGCAGCCCCACCCCCTGGGCGGGCTGTGTCCCCCGGGGTCTCTGGGTGCCAGGCGTGCCTAGGCCGCGGATCAGAGAGCCTGGACCCTGGTTCCGGGACCCAGGGGCCAGGTGTCAGGTGAGGTGCGCCAGGCCAGGTGTCGAGCGGAGGACGCGAGGCTCTGGGGAGCCGGGGGGCGCCTGCTGAGCAGCACAAGAACGCTGCCCGGTGTGAACACGTGTGTCCTGGGAAATTCACAAAATGGAGAACCGAAAGTTGGCCCTTGTCCCAGGCGGCCTGGCTCATGGGCCGTACCAAGTGGAAAGGAAGGGGGGGATGCATCCCGGAAGGTACCACTCCCCCATCACAGCCCCTGCGGTTCAGAGGCTGAGCCCCTCAGAGGCACCCCCCGTGGGAAAGGCGAGTCCCCCGCAGAAGGGCAGAGCCCGCCGGCCGGGCCAGGCTGAGGAGCCCCTGGCCTTAGCTTATCCCTTCCTTGCAATGGGCAGGCACCGGCGAGTAAAGCACTGTGCTGACCTCAAGCAAGGTCAGCACCTCGCACTGTGACTGTACATGGGGGCCAGGGGGGAGGCCCCAAAGGCTTAAGTTTTCAGAATCCTATCTGTCAGAACTAGCATTACAGGGAACATGTTCAAGCTGTCAGCTATTTATTATGACAGAACTTTTCTTGATTTTCACGAGGGGAGTTGGGGCCTCCAGACAGTAAAGAAGTCAGCAGGGTTCAGGATGACTGGGGTGATAGAGTCTAGAAACAGAGCCCCGGACATGGAGAGCCCCTCGTGCGTGCGGTAAAGGCGGTGCTTCAGTCG
Source organism: Leucopleurus acutus (assembly GCF_964270905.1). NCBI lineage: Eukaryota > Metazoa > Chordata > Mammalia > Artiodactyla > Delphinidae > Leucopleurus > Leucopleurus acutus. Next base: position 1,912,276 of record NC_139145.1, on the reverse strand, counting down.
GGGAAAAGAATGGCTTTATCGGGAAATGGCTTTGGGGTCGAACGATTTGGGAAAAAGCAGGTTGGGTTCCTACCTTACTCCTTCTCAGAAGTCCTTTCTAGAGTTAGACCAAAAATTTAAATACATATTTAGAAAACAAACCATTATATTTACATAAGAAAACATCAAACGTTTTACAATCGTGGAGTAGGGAAGATCTCTCTGAGCACTATACAAAATGCTGAAGCCATATTGATAAGGTAATGACTGATAACGATTTTAAGTGCCTGGCAAAACTAAATAAATAAAATTAACAAACGAAAAAAAAAAAACCAAAGAAACCCACACACAATCCAAGTCAAACACGAATGACAAGTTGGAAAAAATATATATCCTTTTTGTTTGTTTTTTTTTTGTTTGTTTTGCGGTACGTGGGCCTCTCACTGCTGTGGCCTCTCCCGCTGCGGAGCGCAGGCTCAGCGGCCATGGCTCAAGGGCCCAGCCGCTCCGCGGCATGTGGGATCTTCCCGGACCGGGGCACGAACCCATGTCCCCTGCATCGGCAGGCGGACTCTCAACCACTGCGCCACCAGGGAAGCCCAATATATATCCTTTTTAAGACAGTGGGCTAATTTTCTTCATCTGTAAAGTGTTCCTATAAAACAGTAAACCAAGAACCCAACAGAACCCAACCCAAGAACCCAATAGTAACATCAAGAACCCAATGGACAAAGAATGTGGAATACAAATGGCTTTTTAAGTATATACATGTTTATAATAGACTTCCAGTTTCAAAATGATTATATTAGTGGTAGAAATGATCAACATAAAAACAAATCTGACAGAAGCACTGAGATGTTTGATTATACTTCTAGGAAACACAAATGAAGCTACAATGAAATACTATTTTAAGGGCTCACATACCCATTTAGAGTTCTATGGAAAGCCCTTGGATCTAGTCCTTCTGTATGAAGCAATTCAGCCTCCAGAAGTACTCGTACTTGGGTAGGAAGATATTTGTACGAGGATACTGGACCTAGCATTGCCTGCTACAGAAGACTGGAAAAAACCTACATCTCAACCAACAAGAAACAGGATGAATAAATTATAGTGCTAATAAACTGGCGTGGCCACCAGGAGGACTGGATCCAGTCTATCTATGTAGGGGAAACTCAACACTCTCCAAGGCACGCTGAGTAAGAGGATCACACTTTTGTATAAATTCATTAGGTACACATGCACTTTCTTTGTTGACACATAAGAAACTGCTTCCTCTCTGCCCCAGTGGAGGGGAGCACTTGAGGTCAGGGGTGGGAAGAACACTGAGTTTTCACCCAACACTCTTCTATACTCTGAATTACTCTGTGTGTCTGAAAACATTTTTGTTCAATCGTGAGCCGTCGCTTTGGACTTGCTGCACTGCGGAGCCCCGGCACTGAGGGAACTTACATTCTGATGGGGTGAAAAGACGGCGGGCTCTTGTGACACGGGCAGCAGTGGGGTCAGTGGGAGCACAGGGCTGGGGGGCGGCTTCGGGGAAGAAATACTGCAGCGGGAGGCTGAGGAGCCGGACGTGCTGAGGGGGATCGGCAAAGGCCGGGCCGTAGTGGCGGCACGTCGGTCACGAGGACCAGTCCGTGCAAAGGCCCCGCGGCGGAAAGGACCCGATGCTCTCTGCTCCCGAGAGAACACACCCCACGTTCAGTTTTGCTCCTAGACGTCCTGGATTATCAAACACGAGCCTAGCCTCCCAGCGGGAGGGCCCGTGGGGCTCGGGAGGGTCAAGGCCGGGCACCGTCCTGGGTCAGGGACGGCGTGCCCGGGGCCACTCCCGGCTCTTCCAGCGCCCCAGGCCCGAGGGCCAGCTGTGAGCCACAGAGAGCACTGACACACACCCGCCGCCGTCGGCCGGCCCGCTGGGCGCGCCCCCACGACCGGGACGGCGGCAAGGGCAGGGCCGGCCAGCCGGAGCCCGAGCCGCTGCCACTTACCGCGCAGGCCGCGGTCTCCTCGCGCTTCGCCACCCACCGCCTCCGCCGTGCGCGCGCCACCCCACTTCCGCTTTCGCCCGGCCGCGCCCCTTGCCGTCTTCCCCGCCCCCAGGCCGAAGCACCGCCCCCTCTTAAAGGGGCCGCGGACCCCGAGGGGCCGAGGCGGAAGCATCGCCGGCTCCCGGCCTCGCCACTGCCTAGTGTCGCCACACACGCCGAGCCGCCGCCCGACCTCGGGGTGGATGACAGGCCTCTGAGGCCTTACCCACTCTAGAGTGCCGCCCTTGGAGGTCGCAGGGGGTACTCCGGAGGCCGTTGATGAGCCAGGCGTCTGGCCAGGGTCCAGGGTGACGCGGACCGACCCTGTCTTCAAGGGCACCCCGGGCGGAGGATACAGCTCAGACCAAGGTCCGGAGGCGTGTTGCGGGGTGCTCATGGTGACCTCATTCCTGGGGAGGCCCCACGCGGCCTCGGACCTGCCACTGCCCTCCACTGGGCCCAAGCGTCCCCGTTGGCAAGACTCTCTTAGCTCTCTGGGCAGCGGGAGCCGAGGACGGGTGGGGTGGGATGGGAAGAGCAGCCCTGCGATGTCTACCACACGGGCACGGAAGGGTTGTCTGCCTCTCTGGGGGCCCGGAGCAGGCCCAGCCTAAACCGGCGGCGGCCACTTCCACCCCCAGGGTTGTCTCGGAGACAGGAAGCCCACCACCCTCCCCAGGTGCGCCCTCTGAGCACGCAGCGTCCTGGGTTCGAATGCTGCTGCCCCTCCGTCACCACCCAGGCAACCTGCAGCCCCAAGGACCCGAACTGGACCCTTCTTCTGTAGGGAGTGACCTGACATCCGCAGTTGTGAACTTTCCTTGGGGGGTTGGGGACAAAGCCCGGCCCCCTCTTCGTGCTTGCTGAGCCCCAGGAAGAGCACGCATGAGCCAAGAAAGGGAGAGGAACCTTAAAATTTTAAATCTTTAATTTCTGTTCTCACGTTTTTCCTTCGTTTTTCTTCCAAAAGGAAAGGAGCGCATAGCTCCGTCGCCTGTACATTGTCCACGGCCCAGGGGCCGGGTCAGGTCCCGACCCCTACCGGCCAGCTGCTTCGAGGACGTGGGGCGCCCGGGGGTTCACATGCAGCCCCCGGGGCCGGGGCCGGGGCCGGGCGCCGCCTTATTGCTGAGGTCCCGGCGCGGCTCGGGCCTGCTGCTAGGCTAGGCGCGCTGGCTGGGCAGCTCCTGGGAGATGAAGCGGCGCAGGCGCTCCAGGTACTGGCTGTAGAGCTCGATGTCGTTGTGCCCGGCGCCCTCCACCCACAGAGGCTCCACGGCCTTGGGACAGCGCTCGTAGAGCGCCAGCCCGTGCGAGAAGTCGATCACCTCGTCCTCCGTGCCGTGGATGATGAGCACCGGCGACGTGATCTTGGACACCTTCTCGATGCTGCGGGTCGGGGCACATTAGGCCTCCACGCCCCGCCCCCTCCTCGGCCCCGCCCCCTGGATCCCCGCCCCCGCCCGCGGCCCCGCCCCCCTCCGCGCTCACTTGGGGAACGCGTCAAAGCAGTAGGTCTTCTTGGTGTCGGGGAAGGCGACGCGCATGCCCGAGGTGAGCGGGGAGTGCAGCACCACCGCGGCGCACTCGTAGCGCGAGGCCAGGTCCACGGTGGGCACCGTGCCGATGCTCTGCCCGTACAGGACGATGCTGTCTGGGCTGATGCCGTACCTGGCGGCGGTGGGGGCAGATCAGCCGCGACGCAACACGCACACCCCTCCCACTGCCTGCCCTCCTAGTGCAGTCCCCAGTTGTTCTCCGCTTACGCTCCAGGCAATAGGGTGGCGCCCAGGCACCCTCCCCTGCCTCCCAGCCCCGAGGCGGTCCGTTCAGCAGGGGAGGCAGGACCCACAGGTGTGAGGGGAGCTGGCTGCCCGCAGCCCCAAGCCCCCAGCTCTACCCTCAGTTTCGACAGCATCTACTTGGTCACACCTGGGCAGTGCACCTGTGCGGGCCGTACCTGCGCTGTGTGGTTCCTGGGGGCAGATCCCTGGGGCCTCTCCTGCTCCTCCTGGTCACCAGGCCACCCCCACCCCTACACACACTCGACCAGGGCCGCATGTAGAACCTGCTTGCGGCCCTCCTGTCCTCGCTGTTCGGAATTCGACAGCCTTTCCAGGTCGCAGGGCAAGGGGGTGTGTCTTCCTCCCAGCATCCGTCACCCTCACCCACCCCCTTGGCCTCGGGGAATGGAGGCAGCCTCGTCCTCTCTTATCTCAGCCAGTTTGCAGCCCCTCAGCTGCTTAGTACAACGTGGGTGAGCAGGCATAGCGGCTCCTGAGGGGAGGAGGTGGGTGGCCATCACCTCCCTCCCTGGGCATCTTTCCTACACAGTGGCCAGGTCCTGACCCCCCCACACACACACCCCCTCCACACGGGCCTCCCCCAGCGCCATCCCAGCACAGTCCTCTCCTGACCCCACAAGGACCCACTCACCACCCTCCCACTGCAGGGGGCCTCCACGGCCTTCCTCCCCACACCCACATACTGATCTCAAAGGGGGTGCCCCTTCTCCGAGTGGCCAGGGAAGGTCTTCGTCTCACTTGGGCAACCCACCTGGGCACCCAGGCGCCATCTGCCCCTGTCCCTGTCCTCCGGTCCCAACCCCCAGGCCTCGGGGATGCCATCTGGCCTTGTGCCTACCACCCTGCAAGCTCCTCCCCGACCTGCTCCCTGGTTCACCATGAGTACTGCTGTGCTGAGCACCAGCCTCGTCCTATCACTCAGCTCCAGGCAGGGACCCCCAGCTGCCACCTGGCTGTCTCCACCTGGACAAACATGACAGGTGCCGCATGACACAGCTCTTCTTTCCAGGCCTGCCCCGCCCCAGGCCACCACTTGGGCCCCAGCCTCCCACCCTCCTGCTGATTCTCAGCTGTTGGGTCTGAGGGACCAGGTCTCTGGAGGTCAAGCCTGGCAGCAGGACAGATGGATGGATGACAGAGCTCAGACCCCTGACCCTTCGGCGGGATATGATTCCGCCAGCAACCCCCAGCCAGTGGGGACAGGCTGCGGCAGCCGAGTGTGGACACACACCTGCACCACGCCACCCAGCATGGGTCCCAGTGCCAGGGTGGTGCCAGGGGACCCTGCTCCCAGGGCCTGCATCAGGGACTGCCTGGTGCATCACTCCAGCAACCAGGGCCCCGCCTCCCCATGGCAGGCTGGCTGTGGTCCCTGAAGGAGCTGGTTGCGCCAGTCGGCCAGGCAGGGCCAAGATGGGGCGGCCCTGGGCAGGCAGAGGGCACCACCTTCGGGAGGGTGGGGTTGGGTGGGTCTCCCTCTAGAGCAGCACAGGGCGCCGGGCCATCTCTGCACAGAGACTGAGCTATTGTGCTTCAGTGAGCGAGCACGGGGTGGAAGGGGGCTGCCAGGACCTGGATGACCGGGGCAGTGGGGTCTGGGGACGGAGGTGTAGACCAGACAGCGGGGGCCCTGTCTGAGTCAAGCAAGCAGCTGTGTGCTGGGCACAATGCCTGCGGAGGACCCAGCCTCCAGGAGCTGACCTCCCTCCAGCCACCAGGACTGTGCTGGGTACAAAGCTGCCCGACAGAACCTTCCAGGCCCAGAGGAGACCCTCCTCAGGATGAGGCCAAGCTCCACGACCAGAACCCTGATGCAGAGGCCCAGCCCCTCCCCGCACCCCAAGTGCTCCCTCAGCCTCGGGGCTCCCAGAGTCCTTTCACACCGCCCTCACACACCACCTCTTGGGCTCAGGAGGGGCCTCGTCCTCTGCCTGCCCCCTCCCTCCAGGCGGAACCTCCATTCCCATGGGGACAGTCCCAGGCCAGCGGCTCCCAGGAGGGGCCCCCCCCCAGGGAGGCTGGAGGACCGCCCTCCCCCTGCACACCAAGCATGCCTGTTACCCTGCAGGGGGAACAGGGGTCGGGCTTCTTCCTGTGGCCCAGTGTGGCCGCAGACCAGCTCCCTCTCCTGCGGGGCTACCCACCTGGGCTTCCTCCCACCTGGTCTCACCAGGTCCAGCCACCTGTGAGGAGACACGTCCACCAGCCCCTCCCCGCCGCGTGAGCTCACCTGGTACGCAGGGCCTGCCAGGCGGCATCGATGTCGGCGTAGAGGTTCTTCTCGGAGGGCTTGCCCGAGCTCACGCCGTAGCCCGAGTAGTCGTAGGAGAAGATGTTGCAGTTGAGGCGCGTGCCCAGCCCGATGTAGAAGCTGCTCATCTGGCCCAGGTCCACCGCGTTGCCGTGCGAGAAGAGAACCGTGTACCTTGGGGTGGGCAGTGGGGAAGCACAGGTCAGACGGCGAAGGGCGGAGGGGGCAGGAGCCCTGCCAAGGGGAACAGTGCCTGGCTCTGCCCGGTGTGACTTAGGCCATGACACACAGTGGAGCCTCGGGCTTCCGCTCATCAAAGGGGGCCGGTGGGCCCACCAGTCACCTTCTTGCCACAGGTGGACCCCCAGCGTGAGCCCAGGAAGCCGCAGTGACCATCACATTGACGCCCTGAGCAGCAGCCACCTCTCCCTTGGAACTGTTCCTGTTGGAGGGACTCTGACGGCCCGAGGATGGGAGGCACGTCTGCCTACTGCTCGGAACCATCCTGGAGGATGAGACGCGGCCCTCCGACCACAGGCGAAGAGAGCCAAGCCCCGGTCACCGCGGTGCAGCTCTTCCCGCTCCTCCAGGGAATGACCCGGGCCGCCACCTCTGCCCTGTGCCCCATGGCAGCCCTGCCAGGCAGTCATGCCGATGGCAGGTGACCAGGCTGGATCCCGGCTGACAGCCTTGCAGAGCCTTCTTCCTCCAGCCCCACTGCGGCCCTAGCCCAGCCCAGCTGAACGGTAAAAGCTTGCCCTTTGGACCCAGCCTGCTCTGAGGCGGAAGCAGCTGGAAGGTCCCCCTCTGCACCACTGTAGGGCTCCGGCAGTCAGACCTGGCCCAAGCCACCAGCCAGGCCTCAGGGGCCACCGGCCCAAAGCGGGTGCCGGGCCTCACCAGGCACCCAGGGCCCAGGAGACCAGCCCTGGGCAGGTGAACACCGAGACCCGGAAGCAGACGGCTCCACATCGAGCAGGTGACGTGACGCAGCCACTCAGAGCCATCCCCGAGCCCCCGAGCCTCAGGGTTCTTGTCCACAAGACAGGGTGCCGAGAGGGCCTCCCAGAGGGCTGTAAGTGGAAGGGCCCCCGGCAGTTCCTCGGTGGCCATGGGCAGATCTCATCTGCTGCCCCTCTGGCGAGAAGAATCCCCGGGGCACCTGCACCTCCAGATGGGCTTTCGCCAGTCTCTGGCCCTCCAAGGGCCACCAGTGGCCGAAACAAGAGCCCTGAGGATGGAGCACATCCTGGGCTCCCACCCCTCACCCGGTCCCTCCACCCCGGGGGGTCGAGTCCATGTGGCTCACCTGGCGCCGGGCACACAGCGCACATACATGCAGGAGATGCGGTTGCCCCGGCTGCTCTTGGTCAGGAAGACCTCGATGGTGTCCAGCTCACGCTGGCTGTACTGGAAGTCGGCGCGATCCATCAGGTGGAGCTTCCAGCGCCTGGGGGTGCCAGCCGAGGCCCGCAGGGTCCCCGAGGGGGCGGCCCCGGCCCCACCAGGCCCGGGCTCGGGCTCAGGCACCAGCGAGTAGGTGGGCTCTGGAGGCAGGAAGGCGAGCTTGGCGGCAATGCGGCCGGGGCAGGGCGGACAGCAGAAGAGGCAGCAGAGCTCAGTCACCGACAGGCCGTTCATGGCGGGCGCCGGGCCCCGGGGCGGGCCTTGCCCGGCAGGGGAGGGATGGGGGTGCTCGGAGACACGGGCAGGGGGCAGGGCGACCCCCGGCCACCGCCCCAGACGAGAGCCCCGTTAGGAGGCTGCAGCCCAGCCCCATCGCGGTCCAAGCTGAGCCCTTGGGAGCCTCGCAGCCTCGTGTGTCCATGTCGCACAGAGGGAAACCCTGCAGGGGGACAGCAAGATGTGGAGTTCCCCCGGGGCTCCCAAGTGACCTTGGTGGGACCTAAACCTGACCAGGACCCCGCCTGCCACCACCCTTCCTCCGCTGGCAGACACCAACTCTTGCCATTTAAGCCCATTCATCAACCCAGCCTCGGCCTGCAGGCTGTGCGGGGCGATCAGAGCCCTGGCCCACCCAGCTCTCCCAGGCACAGCTCCTGCTCCAGGCCCTGGGAAATGTCACCCCAGCCCACCCCCGCCCCATGCCTCTGTCCACACGGCTGGCCCAGACTCTGCCCTGGGGCCCATCCCCATCTGCCACCCCCAGGTGCCACAGCTCAGCCGGGCGAGGACGGACTGCTGACCACAGGGACCCAGGAGCACGCTCCCAGCTCCCAGGGCCTGCGAAGTCCGGAGACAGGAGCCCAGGCAGAGGAAATACAACAAACAAAGGCTCTGGAAACAAAAGCAGGATACATCTCGAGGCTGGGAAGGCCTACTGGGCTGAGACAATGGCTCTCTCCAGTGCTTGGGGCCAGGCCCAGGGGTCAGCCTGCTGCAGGGGGAAGGCAGGGCAGGGTCATGGGAGCCTGGGGTTCCTTCCCCAGCTCTGCCAGCTTAGGTGTCTGTGGCCTTGGGCAAGTCGCTTAGCATCCCTGGGCCTCAGTTTCCTCATCTATCAATCAGATACCACTCAGGTCACAGAGACAGTGAATAAGATGAGGAGAAAGTGGTGGAATGGGCCAGGCTCAGAGAAGAAATGCAGAATGTCATGTGAAACGTGGCCTTGAACAGACTACAGCGAAATTGCTAAAGCAACTACAATCGTACATGGAGCTGCCAACAGGGAGACTGGAAGAAAATACAGAGGTTTGAAAATACGGAGTACTCACTTACTACATTTTCCCTACAGCCTGGAGTGAGGGAGGGACACACGCTCACAACTCAAGTGTCAGCAGCAGAGCACCTGAGCCCGTTCTGTTTCGGGGCCACAGCATTTGTAAACCACTGGGCCAGGGACACGCGGATGCACAGCAGGTCGGCGCAGTCTGAGGCCCAGAAATACACCTGCTCCCTCCAGACCCGTGATCTGAGACCGGGGGCTGCAGAGAGCTGCACTGCAGTCACTCGGATGGGGGCACACGGAGGGGTGTGGGAGAGGGTGGCTAAAACCAAGGAGGGGACACGGACCGCCTCCAGGAGCCCCCAGACTCCCAGGTGGGATGCTCGCTTTACAAGTCCATCACACTGTTCTCAGACGAAGGCAAGTTTGCCCCCCGGGGACACTTGCCAAGGTCTGGAGACATCTTTGGCTGTCATGAGTTGGGGGCGAGGGGGTTACTAATGGCACTGAGTGGGCGGGGCCAGGGGTGCTGCTCAACACCCCACAGTGCCCAGGACACCCTCCCTCCCCCTCCAGAGTGTCAACCAAACCGATGTTGCTCCAACACATTCTCAAAGAGGCCCAGGCCCCAACAGAGGACACTGCCCTGGTGCTTTTGGTGACTTGGCGGGTCTGGAGTTTGGGTGGCACAGGGAAGGCTTGTTTTGAGAGGAAGGTCTGGCTGAGAGCCGGTGGGCAGGTAGGAGGCCTCTGGTGACCCGAGGATGAACAGGCATACTAAGGTGGACAAGGTCCCACTGACCAAGCCAGAAACCGGGATGCCATCCTTGACACCTCCCTGCACCCTCAGATCCGCCCGTCACAGGGCCTGCTAACTCTGCCTGGGGCATGCACAGTCTCCTTCCTCGCCGGTCCCCACCCCCACCCCCGGCTGGGCCACCATCACCCACTCTGGGCCATTCTCACCCCAGTTGCCAAAAGATCTTTTCACAACACAAATCTGATCATGCTACCTCCCTTTTGGGGTGCCCCAGTAGCCCCACTATTTTCAGGGTAGAGATCAAAGCCTTCACCACGATCTGCCAGGTTGGCACCAGGCGTGGGGCCGACCTCTCCAGCCTCACGCATCTTGTACCTCACTCTCCCCTGATGAGCCCCACTGCCTTCTCCTGACTCAGAGCCGAAGCCCCAGCAGTTCCCCTAATCTCACCAGAGAGCCCGTGACCCTTGTCCCACCCACCCTTCACATCTCCCTTCCAGCACCCTTCCACACAGGGTCAGCCCCCCATACACACTCTCATGGCTCAGATCTGTCTCTGCAGCTTGTAGTTGCATGTTCAACCATACCCCTCAAACCAAAGAGAAACTCCATGAGGGCAAGACTACTACCTGTTCTTGCTCAGTAAACACTGACTGAACGAATGGACAAAGTACCAGGGGCAAAAGGGAAGGGGGGACGCTACAGTCCGCCAGGTCTGACATCTGACAGAGAGGGGGGAAGGTCTCTTCTCAAGCCACGCAGACCTGGGACCTCCCGCTGTCTTTTATGGATGTCACTGAATGTGACCTGAGAGCCTGGCCTCGGACTGGACAGAGCACATCCAGATGCCTCACTCACTGGGCAGGCACCCCTGGCACCAAGAGCCCAGCGATTTCACCCACAAGCACATAATCGGACACCCCGCTGCCGGGCCGGTGCAGGCTGGCAGTGTCATGAGGACCAACATGGAACCAGGCAATTACAATACTCCAGGACGACCTAAATACGGACGACTATGACCGCACCTCATTCAGCCAGTCAGCCTGAAAGGCACAGGCAAAGTGCCGGGTGCCGGGAGGGGAGAAAACAGGCAAAACCCAGAAGTGACAGCGGGTTCCAGGAACTGCGGGTCCCAGGCTAGAGGGACACTGGGAGGAAGAGGAGAGCAGAGGGATCCTGGAGGGAGCCACAGCTGGGTCGGGCCGCGCCCATAAGCCCTGCTGCAGTTTGGACTTCATCCTGGGGGAAAAGGAGGAGCCCTGGAGGAGTCCCGGGCTGGGAATGGAGCCCGTGGGTTAGAAGCTGTGGATATGCCCTAGCTGTAGCCTGGAGATGGGACTGGAGCAAAGGCTGGGAAGCCTGTCCAGGTGTCCCAGCCCGCCAGAGGACGCCCGAGAAAGGGCAGAGGTGTCTTGGAGACGTTTAGGAAGCAGGGCTCCGGCTGCTTCGGCGGGTCCGGGTGTCAGGCTGGGGCACTGGTTCGGGGCCGGGGATAGAGTATTTGGCTCGGACAGCGCATTCCCCGAAGGCGGGGCCGCGTACCCGGAAAGGTGGGAACACACCCCAAGTCGGAGGGCTGAATGGACGGCGGACGGGGCTCTGCCGGAGTCTGAGACGCCGTCCCTGGCCCTGATCCTGGGGTCCTCCGGCTGCGACCTCGGCCGCCCCGGGAGTGCGGGGTCTCGGGGGCGTCCGGCCGGACTGCCCCGGCCTCGCGGCCCGGCCCGGCTCTCCAAACGGCCGCTAGAAGCACTGAGACCGCTCCGCGCAGCCACGCCAGCCCCTTCAGGACACTCACCGCCGCGGCCCGCGCCCCCCGGCCCCGGGGCCGCGCTCCATGGCTCCCGGCCGCCCGCCCGTGCGTCCGTCGATCCCCCGGGGCCCCGGCCCGGTCTCCTGCGCCGCCACCGCCGCCGCTCCCCCGCTGGCGGAAGTGAACCTCACTCCCACCGCCGCCCCGGAAGTGACGCGCAGGTGTGCGCGAGGGCCGGAGGGGCCGGGGGCCAGGCGCCGGGCGCTGGGCGCTGGGCAGGGTTTGGGGGTGGAGCTGGCTCCCTGGAGGGGCGGGACCACGTCGTGGTGGGCGGGGCAAGAGTGGGTGGGCGGGCCCGGGCTTTGGGTTCCCCTTAGGTTTCAGGCAGTGGAGACTCACAACCATTCATTCGATCCTTCACTCATTCCAGCGCCAGGACTCGGGTGAGGCAAGTGAGGCACTCCTAGAAAATAAGCTTACAGCGTGCCAAAAAACTCAGTAGTCAACGTAAAAAAATATATTTTAATGCACTACTAAAAAACCCACAAAGTTTTGTTGGAACCAGGCCCCTGACTGGGGTAAGGCAAGTGATCCTGCCTTTATTTTGTTCATCATGGGTTCTTTTGCCTTGGTTTTGGCTTTTTTACTAGTGCAATTAAAATATTATGGATCGGGGACTTCCCTGGCGGTCCAGTAGGTCCAGTGGGTAAGACTCTGCACTTCCACTGCAGCGGGCACGGGTTCCATGCCTGGTCAGGGAACTAAGATCCCGCATGCCGCGCGGGGCAGCCAAATAAATAAATAATATAGTAAAATATTATGGATCGCGAGCCCCTCCCACTCAGCTCACCCCGCGGGCAGTGAGGCGGCTGGTTACCGAGCTGAAGGTAGGGGAGATGAAAAAGGATGTCAGTTGAGAGCAAAGTGGTGGTGTGGCTGAAGGTGACCAGGGAATCTCTTCGAGGGTAGTCAGGGCAGGCCTTCCTGAGGAGTGACAGGGACAGGGGCAGGAAGGCTGCAGAGGCCAACAGGGCCCAGCCTGAGTCAGGGAGATGAGTTAGTGGGACAGCTTCGTCATTCCAGGCCTCCGCCCTTTGCGTGTTCCTTTCCCTGGGCCGGCAAGCCTATTCCAGCTCAAAATCCGCCCCACCAGCTGCAGGCAATCCCAGGCCCCTCTCCTCCCCGGGAAGCCTAACCTTCAGCTTCATTTGCAGAGATAAGCCTCCCTGGCCAGCCCTCCCCCAGGGCCCCATTCCCGGAGAGGCTTAGGCTCAGGAGTGGACACTGTCCAGAGGTAGTTTCCAGCCGGTTTCCTCTGGCCCCTGGCCCCGGGATCAGCTGCCACCTTCCACACCATGCGCCAGGGGGCTGTTGAGGGGTGCCCCGGAGTCCTCCTGCCTCGGCTGCCCCCCTCAGGGCTCCTGGCATCAGCTGTTCTCCTGAGGTCCAAAGGTCACACCTGGGCCAGGCTCCTTCCAGTTTCCTTGTGCCAGAACAGGAAGAGGCCTGTCCGGAGCTTCCTTCCCCTGCCCATCTTCCCCTCCAGGCCTGGGCTAGAAAGGGCCAGAGCAGTGGCGCCTCCAGAAAGCCCAGCTCAACCAGGACTGAAATGCCCCAAGGGGAACACTTGTGAAGAGGGTGGCCAGGATGTGGGGATAGGCTTAGTCCCCACCCAAATGTGGCCTGACCCGCTCCCACGGAGTTCCCCCATCAACCAGAGGACACTCTGAAAGGATGAAGGCACTGCTGTGAATGCCCCAAGGTCTCAGAAGGTCAGTCACCCCTCTCTCCTCCCCTCCCCAAAGCCCCTGCTTGGTGTTGCCATACAGCTGCTGGCCCATTTTCCCCATCTCTTTTTTTTTTTTTGGTTGCACCACGAGGTGTGTGGGGTCCTAGTTCCCCAACCAGGAATCGAACCCATGCCTCCTGCATTGGAAATGGGGAGTCTTAACCACTGGGCCACCAGAGAAGTCCCTTCCCCACCTCTTTTGCCCCTGCTCTCTCTGCCCCATCCAAACCATCCTTGCCAAGTTTGTTCGTACCTCAGGGCCTTTGCACAAGTGGTGCCTACTGCCTGGAGTGCCCCCAGATAGACACATGGCCAGCTTCTCCTCCTCTTCAAGCACCTGCTCAAATATAACCTCCTCAGAAAGCCCTCCCTGACCACCCCCAGTCAAAATCCCTACCACACCCTATTCATTTCCATCATAGAACTTGACATCATTTTATTGAGTTGTTTGCTTATCATCTGTCTTCCCCCCATTCCATGAGCTCCCCGGGGCAGACACCCAGGCTCTTACCCACCAGGTCCCCAGCTGTCTCCCATGCTGTCTGATGAATCAGTGGATGCACAGGAGAAGGGTAGTTCCCAGCCCAGAGGAAGGCTTTCGGGAGGGTGGAGGGAGGCTCCATGAGATTTTCGGTGCCACTGGCACAGACCTCAGGCTGGCGGGATGCTGTGCTTTTCCTTCTCTCTCGAGACACTCAACCCATTGGCAAAATAACGTGACCACGGGCATCAATGGTCTTAAAAGCAATCCTGTTTGAGGAAAAGATCAAGAGGTCACATATTTCCCATCCTTGGGGCAAGGGAGACACCGCACATGCGCAAAAAACCTTCCTTCGGGGACAAAAAGGGGACATAGGCCTCTGGGCTGGAATCCATCTTGGGAAAAAGTTGCACACGTGTGCTGGGGAAGGTCCTAGGGCAGTTCAGGTGTGGAAAAATAAGCCAGATAATTGGCCAAAGGTAAACAAAGACCCGGAAGAACTGCCCTATATGAATGATTTAACCGCCCCTTTACTGCGCTCCTCCTCTTTCGTGGGGACACGCATATCTTTCTGTCCAGGGGTGCATCTCTGCCTTGCTTCTGTCTTAACTAAACAAATTGTTTTTCTGTGTGCTCTCCCGCTTGTTGTGCTGTGTCTCTAATAACAGACTTTGTACCTGTTTCTTACAGTTTTTGCCTCCTTGAGAAATGCATTTTTCAACGGGGGCAAGAGCCAGGGGAACCTTGCTTCTAGCCTCTAGTCCTTGGTGGACTAGTGGCTAGGATTCTTGGTTTTCATCCAGGCTACCCAGGTCCAATTCCTGTGTGGGGAACTAAGATCACACTTCAAGCCCCCGCTCACTGCCGTCTCTCTCCGAGATCAATCCCACCTGGAGCCATAAGTTCCAGCCCCACACTATCCAATATGGAGGCCGTCAGCCCCAAGCCACTATTTAAATTGAAATGACTTGGGTTTCCCCGGTAGCGCAGTAGTTGAGAGTCCGCCTGCCGATGCGGGGGACACGGGTTCGTACCCCAGTCCGGGAAGATCCCACATGCCGCAGAGTGGCTGCGCCCATGAGCCATGGCCGCTGAGCCTGCGCATCCGGAGCCTGTGCTCCGCAACGGGAGAGGCCACAGCAGTGAGAGGCCCGCATACTGCAAAAAAAAAAAAAAAAAAGTAATAAATTGAAATGACTTGATTAGAAGTAAATTAAATTTCACTTCTCCAGTCGCTATGGGCTCATTTTCAAGTGTTCAAGAGCCACCTGGCGCTGGGGGCTCCCATTTTGGATGGCACAGATGGAGAACAAGTCCATCACCCAGAAGGTTCTAGAAGCACTGGTCTAGCCCCTGAGCTCCAAGAGGAAAGGCATCTGCGTTGGTATCCTTTTGGTTTCCTGTTGCGTCTCTGGTGCCTAGCTTGGAGCTTAGCATTCAGTCAGTGCTCAATGAATGTTTAAAGGAGGGAGGGAGGAAAGAAGGAATTCTCCTTGTAGGAATCAAAGTAAATAATCTGATGAAGATAGCAAGTTCTATCCATAGATGTCCATCCCTGCATTATTTACAATAGTGAAAAGTGTCCATCGATAGAGAAATGCATAAAGAAGTTGTGGTACCTATATACAATGGAATATTACTCGGCCATAAAAAAGAACAAAATAATGCCATTTGCTGAGACATGGATGGACCTAGAGATTGTCACAGAGAGTGAAGTAAGTCAGAAAGAGAAAAGCAAATGTCGTATAATATCGCTTATATGTGGAATCTAGAAAAATGGTACAGATGAACTTATTGGCAAAGCAGAAATAGAGTCACAAATGTAGAGAACAAACTTATGGTTACCAAGAAGGGAAGTGGGGGTGGGACGAACTGGGAGGTTGGGATTGACATATATACACTACAATGTATAAAATAAGTAACTAATGAGAACCTACTTTATAGCACAGGGCAGGGGTCCCCAACCCCCAGGCCGCGGACAGGTACCCATCCCTGGCCTGTTAGGAACCAGCTGCACAGCACGAAGTTAGCGGTGGGCAAGCAAGGGAAGCTTCATCTGCCTCTCCCCATCGCTTGCATTAACGCCTGAATCATCACCCCTACTCCCTCACCCCCAGCCCCCGCCCCCTGCCCCCGGTCCGTGGAAAAAATTTCTTCGGTGAAACCGGTCTCTGGTGCCAAAAAGTTTGGGGACTGCTGGCACAGGGAACTCTACTCAGTGCTCTGTGGTGACCTAAATGGGAAGGAAATCTAAAGAAGAGGGGATGTATGTACACGTATGACTGATTCACTTTTCTGTGCAGCAGAAACTAACACAACATTGTAAAGCAACTATACTCCAATAAAAAAATAAAAGAAAATATAAAAGAAAACAGAAAAAACATCCTCAAAGTGAAGAGAGGAAATTAAATAAAAAGATTATGGTCAACCTTTGAAGAAAAAAACTGCAGCCCTGAGGTATGCGGACCCATACTAGGCTGTCGGTCTTTTTAAAAGAAAAAACAGTTTGCGGGGACATCCCTAGTGGTGCAGTGGTTAAGAATCCGCCTGCCAATGCAGGGGACACGGGTTTGAGCCCTGGTCTGGGAAGATCCCACATGCCGCAGAGCAACTAAGCCCGAGTGCCACAACTCCTGAGCCTGTGCTCTAGAGCCCACGAGCCATAACTACTGAGCCCACGAGCTGCAACTACTGAAGCCCGCGCGCCTAGAGCCCATGCTCTGCAACAAGAGAAGCCACCGGAATGAGAAGCCCGCGCACCATAACGAAGAGTAGCCCGCGCTCGCCACAAGTAGAGAAAGCCTGCGCGCAGCAACGAAGACCCAATACAGCCAAAAAAAAATAAATTTTTTTAAAAAAGTTTTACTTTGATTTATGTTTTTATGGGAAATATATTTACATGGTTCAAAATTCAAAGGGTTTAAAAGGCTGTGCAGAAAACCTCTCTCCCCCAATCCTGTTGCACAGGAAACAGATGACCCCATCTTAAGGCGGCCAATATTCTCAGTTGCAACCGATTCAGTGCTGAGAAACCCAGGCATCTGTGTTCACCTGTGAGCAGGTGTAAAGACACAATCCCCATTATTATTATTATTTTTTGACACATATAGTAGCTTGCAGCAACACTGCACTTGCGATCCTCTCATGCAACCCCTAGGGCTGGCCCACTGTTTGTGTACACAGTCCGCTCTTGCTGGACACTTAGGTTGTTTCCGCTGTGGGCGGGACAAAAACAGCACTTGGGGCATTTACCACTTGTGGGCGCGACTTGAGGGGAAGATTCCTGGAAGCAGAGGATTCTAATGAGAAGATTCACGCACCACATCCAGCAAACAGCGCAACCAGCGCAACTGTAGCCGACACCCCCGCCCCCAAACACACGCCACAGTGGAAACGAGGGGGACGCTGGGGCATGAGGTTACAGGAGATTTTTTTTTTTCTCTTCTTCACTCTTTGATGTGTCTTCTGAGTTTTCGTTGGTTTTGCCAGGCAAAGGGAGTGTTTCATTGTTAGGATCAGCCAGAAGCTGAGATAAGACTAGATGCCTAAGGGAAGGCTGGCTATTAAAAATTAATGTTTGTGGGACTTCCCTGGTGGCTCAGTGACTAAGAATCCACCTGCCAATGCAGGCGACACGGGTTCGAGCCCTGTTCTGGGAAGATGCCACATGCCATGGAGCAACTAAGCCGGTGCGTCACAGCTACTGAGCCTGCGCTCTAGAGCCCACGAGCCACAACTACTGAAGCCCGCGTGCCGCAACTACTGAAGCCCGCGCGCGTAGAGCCCGTGCTCTGCAACAAGAGAAGCCACCGCAGTGAGAAGCCCGCGCACTGTAACGAAGGGTAGCACCCACTCGCCGCAACTGAAGAAAGCCCGCGAGGCTTCCCTGGTGGCGCAGTGGTTGAGAGTCCGCCTGCCGATGCAGGGGACGTGGGTTCGTGCCCCGGTCGGGGAGGATCCCACATGCTGCAGAGCGGCTGGGCCCGTGAGCCATGGCCGCTGAGCCTGCGCTTCCGGAGCGCTCCGCAACGGGAGAGGCCACAGCAGTGAGAGGCCCGCGTACCGCAAAAAAAAAAAAAAAAAGAAAGAAAGAAAGAAAAAAACCCGCGTGCAACAATGAAGACCCAACGTAGCCAAAAGTTAATTAACTGATTAATTTTTTAAAATTAATGTTTGTGCTTCCGGGTACAGACCCAAAAGAACTGAAAACAGGTACTCAAACAGATACCTGTACAGGAATGTTCACAGCAGCATGGTTCTCAGCAGCCAAAGGTAGAAGCAACATGCGTGGATCGATGGATGAACAAAACGTGGTCCATCCACACAGTTGAATGTTATTCAGCCTTATAAAGGAAGGAGATTCTGACACCTGCTACCATATGAATGAACCTTGAGGACATGATGCTCAGTGAGAGAAACCAGACACAGAAGGACAAATATTGTCTGATTCCAGTCATGTGAGGTCCCAAGAGAAGTCACATCCACAGAGACAGGAAGTAGATGGTGGGGGCCAGGGGCTGGGGGAGGGGCCGGGGAGTCAGTGTTTCTTGGGGACAGAGTTTCAGTTTGGGAAGATGAGAAAGTTCTGGAGATGATGGTGGGGACGGTTGCCCGACAATGTGAATGTGCTTAATGCCACTGAGCTGTGTGCTTAAAAATGGTTAAGATGGAAAATTTATAGTATGTGTATTTTAACACAATAAAATAAATAAAACTTTATGAAACCAGTAGGTGGAGGGAGGGCTGCAGGTGGTTGGGGGCAGTGCCAGCGTTCTGGGCTGAGACCCATGGAGTCACCCAGGACCTCACGCTCAGAAGGGCTGCACCCATGATTTACTGCCCTGTGGCTTGTGTCTTGAAATTCCTCATAGTATTTGAGCAAGGGCATCTTCATTTTCATTCTGCACTGGGATCTGTACATTATGTGGCCAGTCTTGGTTCGGGGAAAGGACTCAAGGTCGGGGTCTGGGACCCTGAAGTCGGCGGAGAAACGCCACAATATGCAAGTTTGTCTTTGCCCCACCCTGAGGGGAGAGGATGAGACCCAGTCAGGAAGTGGGCTTCTGACAGGGCACGGAAGGAAGTGGGGGGAGGAGGGTCTGAAAATAGCACTGCTCACCCAGCTGATTGTGGGTGGGGACGGGGAGAGGGGCTTGGATGGGACTTTTCTGAGGAAGCCCCCTCCCCGGAACCCAGCCCTGCTCCTTCCCTGGACTCAGCCAGACCTTGCACCATGGCCCTACCAGCCCAGCCTCAGGAGTTGGGTTTCAAAGCAAAGAGGTGCCGGAGGACCACCCTAACAGCTTGGATGAGGGTCCTCAAGAGAAGCAGAACCAACAAAATATATAAGGATACAAATATAGATATATTGTGGAGACTTCCCTGGCAGTCCAGTGGTTAAGACTCTGTGCTTCCAATGCAGGGGGTGGGTTCGATCCCTGGTCAGGGAACTAAGATCCCACATACTGCATGGCCAAAAAAATAAAGAAAGAAAATTTATTAATATATAGATACAGATATATTGCTACCCAGAAAGAGATGTATAATCAGTATTATGGAGGCTGAGAAGTCCCTCTATCTGGATCTACCGTCTACAAGCTGGACACCCAGGAGACCTGGTGCTGTAAGGCCAAAGGCAGGAGGTGATGGATGGTCCTGCCAGCTGTCAGGCAGAAGGGACAGATTCTCCCTTTTTTGCCTTGCTTTTCATTCATGTCCACAATGGACTGGTTGATGCCCACTTAGGCGAGGGCCATCTGCTTTATGGGGTCCACCGATTCAAAGGACCACCTCATCCGGAAAGCCCTGCACAGACACACCCAGAATTCAAGTTTAAAAAATGAAGATATATTGGGAATTCCCTGGCGGTCCAGTGGTTAGGACTCGAAGCTTCCACTGCAGAGGGCGCGGGTTCAATCGCTGGTTGGGGAACTAAGATTCTGCAAGCCACCATGGTGAGGACAAAAAAGAAAAAAAAAAAAGAGATGTATCTTACAGAGCGTAATGTTGCACGACTTAATGAAATTACACACATACAGGCAAATGTCACGACAGTAAAAAGATCCACGGTGGCCAGGGGTCGGGGATGGAGGGGATGCCAGGTGGAGCACGGAGGGGTTTCAGGGAAGTGAAAATACTCTGTGTGATGCCATAATGATAGATGCCTCTCATTATGCATTTGTCCAAACCCGTAGAACGTTCACCAGGAAGAGTGAAACCGAGTGTCAACTGCAGACAATGGCTGATAATGACGTGTCAGTGTAGGTTCATCCTTGTCACAAACGTCCCATCTGGTGGGGGATGTTGATAGTGGGGGAGGCTATGCATGGGGGGGGAGGGGAAGTGGGAAATCTCTGTACCTTCTGATCAATTTTTCTGGGAACCTAAAACTGCTCTGAGAAATTGTCTTTAGAAACTGCACACAAGGGAGACTTCCTCGGTGGTGCAGTGGTTAAGAATCTGCCTGCCAATGCACGGGACATGGGTTCGAACCCTGGTCCGGGAAGATCCCACATGCCGCAGAGGAACTAAGCCCGTGCGCCACAACTACTGAGCCCGCGAGCCACAACTACTGAAGCCCATGCACCTAGAGCCCGTGCTCCACAACAAGAGAAACCACCACAATAAGAAGCCCCTGCACTGCAATAAAGAGTAGCCCCTGCTCGCCGCAACTAGAGAAAGCCCCTGCACAGCAACAAAGACCCAAAGCAGCCAAAAATAAATAAATTAAAAAAAAATCCTGCACACAAGGGACTTCCCTGGTGGCACAGTGGTTAAGAATCACCTGCCAATGCAGGGGACACGGGTTTGAGCCCTGGTCGGGGAAGATCCCACATGCCGTGGATCAGCTAAGCCCGTGCACCACAACTACTGAGCCTGCACTCTAGAGCCCACGTGCCACAACTACTGAGCCCATGCTCGCGCACCTAGAGCCCATGCTCCACAACAAGAGAAGCCACCGCAATGAGAAGCCCCTGCACTGCAATGAAGAGTAGCCCCTGCTCGCCGCAACTAGAGAAAGCCCACGCCCAGCAACGAAGAACCAACGCAGCCAAAAATAAATACATAAATAAATGAATTCATTTTAAAAAACCGTTCAATTTTATTAATTGACATATATCAAATTCACAAATAGTCTAAATGAAGTCTTTCACAATGCACTGCATGATCCTAAGTCAAAATACAGATTTCAAGAATTCAGAAGCATTCTTGTTCTTCTGATGCACTGACCTAAGCATTATGATTTCTCTTTTTTTTTGAAGTATACCTGATTTACAATATTGTGTTACTTACTGCTGTACAGCAAAGTGATTCAGTTATACATATATATACTTTTTTTTTTTCCGGCCACACTGTGTAGCATGTGGGATCTTAGTTCCCTGACCAGGGATCGAACCTGTGCCCCCTGCAATGGAAGCGTGGAGTCTTAACCACTGGACTGCCAGGGAAGTACTTACATTCTTTTCTTTTAAATATATATTCTTTTTCACTACGGTTTATCATTGTTTATTACGCACCACCATTTCATGACCCATCTCTTGCAAATGGACACTTGGGTGGTTTCCACTTTGGGGTTATTATGGACACAGCTACTATGAGTCTTTTCCTGGTTGTGTGTATATATATATATTTTTTACTTTCGGCTGAGTTGGGTTCTCGCTGCTGTGCCCGGGCTTTCTTTAGTTGCAGTGAGCGGGGGCTACTCTTCGTTGCAGTGCACGGGTTTCTCATTGCAGTGGCTTCTCTTGCTGTGGAGCACGGGCTCTAGGTGTGCGGGCTTCTGTAGTTGTGGCTCGCGGGCTCTAGAGTGCAGGATCAGTAGTTGTGGCGCGCGGGTTTAGTTGCCCCGCGGCATGCGGGATCTTCCCCGACCAGGGCTCGAACTCATGTCCCCTGCATTGGCAGGCGGATTCTTAAACACTGAGCCACGAGGGAAGCCCGCACTCATATTTTATTGGGCACTGTATTCGTTTGCCTGGGCCGCCATAACACAGTACCACAGTCTGGGGGCTTAAACAACAGACATTGATTCTCTCCCAGTTCTGGAAGCTCCAAAGATTGACGTGTGGGCAGGGCTGGTTCCCTCTGAGGTCTCTCTCCTTGACAGCCATCTTCTCCCCATGTCATCCCTCTGTTCAATCCTGTGTCCTAATCTCCTCTTCTTACAAGGGCACCAGTCAGATGGGATTAGGGTCTAGACCCATTTTACCCTAATTAACTCTGTAAAGACCCTGTCTGCAAATACAGCCACATTCTGAGGTCCAGGCAATTCGGGCTTCAATGTATGCATCTAGGGAGACAAAATTTAGTCCCTAACAGACACCTACGCCTTCGGGAGCTTATTTGCTGGGTCACAGAATACCCATGAGTTTAGATTTTGTCCAAAATGCCAAATGGTTTTTCAGAGTAGCCGGGCTCTCTGGCTCCCTGGCTTCATCTCCTCCACCTGCCCCTGTTTTCCCCAAACTCAAATCCCAGGGAATCTTCCTGGTTTCAATATGCAGAGCCAGGTCCTGCCTGGAATGCTTTTCCAACAGAAAACGTCTCATCGTTCAGGATTCAGGGAAAGCGTCACTCTGCGGAGATGCCTTCTTTTTTTTTTTTTTTTTTTTTTTTGCGTTACGCGGGCTTCTCACTGTTGTGGCCTCTCCCGTTGCGGAGCGCAGGCTCCGGACGCACAGGCTCAGGCTCCGGACGCACAGGCTCAGCGGCCATGGCTCACGGGCCCAGCCGCTCCGCGGTATGTGGGATCTTCCCAGACCGGGGCACAAACCCGTGTCCCCTGCATCGGCAGGCGGACTCTCAACCACTGCGCCACCAGGGAAGCCCAACCTTCTTGACCACTCCCTTTACCATGGCCACATGGTCATCCTGAAGGCAGCAACTACCTTCCATTCTCCGTAGAGCACTTCCTGTGACCTCATCTTTCTTTTTTTTTTTTTTCTTTTTGGCTGCACAACGTGGCATGCAGGATCTTAGTCCCCCGACCAGGGATTGAACCTGGGTCCCCTGAAGTGGAAGCTCGGAGTCCTAACCACTGAACTGCTTGTGAAGTCCCAATTTTATCTTACTTGGTTATTACCCGTCTCCTTCTACTGCTCGTGAGTACTCCTGGAACAGGGACCAAGTTTGCTGTCCACGCTCTATGTCCAAGCTCAGGAGAGAGCCTGGCACACAGCAGGCATTCCAACATCATAAGCCATCAGGGAAATGCAAATCCGAACCATGGTGAGGTGGTACCGCATGCCCACTAGGACAGCTGCATTCAAAAAGGTAGATGATAACAAATGTTGGTGAGGGTGTGGAGAAATCAGAACCTCACACGTGGCAAGTGGGAATGTAAGATGGAGCAGCCCTGTGGACAATGGTCTGGCAGCTCCTCAAAAGGTTAAACACAAAATTGCCATATGATCCAGCAATTCTGCTCCTTGGTACATGCCCACAAGAAATGAAAATGTATGCCCTATAAAAATGTATGCACACATACTCACAGCAGCATGATTCATAACCACCAAGAAGTGGACACAACCCAAATGTCCATAACTTGACGAATGAATAAACCAGTGTGGTCTGTCCACACACTATTACTCAGCAGTAAAAAGTAATGAAGCACTGACACTAGAATGTGGATGAACCTTGAAAACATGATGCTCAGAGAAAGAAGCCAGTTACCAAAGGACAAATGCTGTCTGATCCATTTATATAACATTCCAGAACAGGCAAATCCATGGAGACAGAAAGTGGATTAGCGGTTGCCAGGGGCTGGGGAAGGGAGTGGGGGGTGACTGCTAATGAGGGGGGCAGGGTTCCTTTTGGGGTGATGAAAATCTCTAAAATAGATCCTGGTGCTTGTTGCACAACCTTGTGAAAACCACTGAATTGTACAATTTAAATGAGTGAATTGTAAGGCATGAAAATTATGTCTCAATACACATGTTACAAAGCTTAGTCATTGTACCTAATTAATTAATCAATTTTAAAATGTAAGGCCGGGGCTTCCCTGGTGGCGCAGTGGTGGAGAGTCCGCCTGCCGATGCAGGGGACACGGGTTCGTGCCCCAGTCCGGGAAGATCCCACATGCCGCGGAGCGGCTAGGCCCGTAAGCCATGGCCACTGAGCCTGCGCATCCGGAGCCTGTGCTCCACAATGGGAGAGGCCACAGCAGTGAGAGGCCCGCGTACCACAAAAAAAAAAAAAAAAAAAAAAAATAAGGCCAAAGGAGCCAGGGCCCCTCCCTCTGCCCCACAAAGGTCAGATCTGGGAGTGATGATTTGACCCCAGCAGCTGGAGGCCCAAGAAGCAGCAGCAGATCCCCTGGGCTCACTTGCCTGGATCCTTCTCTGCAGAGGTGGGTTTGGGTCACGCCAGAAAAACTCAGTCATAGAGGTAAATACCATTGTATTGCAATATATTTTAAAAATCATAATTAATGCAGAAAACAAACTTATGGTTACCAAAGGGGAAAAGGGGGTGGGGGAGTAGGAGTTTGGGATTAGTAGATACAAACTACTTTATATAAAATAAGTAAACAACAAGGTCCTACTGTATAGCACAAGGAACTATATTCAATATCCTGTAATAAATCATAATGGAAACAAATATGAAAAAGGATATGTATATATATGTATAACTGAATAACTTTGCTGTATACCAGAAATTAGCACAACATTGTAAATCAAATACTTCAATTAAAAAAAATTTTTTTAATTAAAAAAAGATTAATGCAAAAAAACCAAGGTGGAGGAAATAAAATTTTGAATAAACACTCAGTTTCCCTATCTGAGAAAGGAAAAGAGAGGGTGGGAGCAAGACAGGCAATCTCCCCGCGGCTGCGGTTCCACCCCTACGAATCGGCCCCTGGGCAATTCCGCGGGGTCTGGGGCGCTCTGTCCGCCCCCTCCTCGCCCCCCATTCCAGCGGCCAGGACCAGCCTTATGCGCGCCGAAAGCTCTCAGGGCCCTGAGGCCCCGCCCCCAGGTCTGTCCATCACTCGCCACGGCCCGCCTCTAGGCCAATCGGCCCTCGCCACTGCTGCCCGAGACCAATAGAAAGCAGCCTTTCCAGGCGGAGGCGGGAGGGGCAGCCAGTATGTCTCCGCATTTCTCGCGGAAGAGACGCGGCCAGGTATTTGTACCTGCAGGATAGAGCAGAAGGCGGAAGGACAAGGGGCTCCCCCAGTCCCTGGCACAGTGGCACGGGCTTCTGCAGAAGGGCCCCCATTTCCTCAAGTCCCATACGGGCCTCCGTTTTAAAGGGGAGGGGGTCTGCCGCCCCATAGATTCCTCCCAGACCCAGGGACTGGGTCTTTCCTTGTCCATGCTCGTCTCTGTCTTTGCAACATTCTTAGGCGGATAGGTCCTGTCATCATTCCCAACTTACAAAAGCTGGGGCTTGGAGGCTTGGAGCCCCAAGACCCTTGCCCAAGGTCCCCCACTATGATTAGCGTATCTGCTTGGCTCTGGGGCAGGAATTTCAGTCTAGACAGTAGACTGGGTGGATGATTCTTGCGGGGGGGCGTCCTGGGCTCTTCGGGGTGTGGAGAGCATCCTTGGCCCCCCACCGACTGGATGTCAGGACCCCCGTCCCCCGGTCATGACAGTAACAAATGTCCCCAGACATCTCCCAGTGTCCCCTGGGGGGTTGGCAGGATCACCATGGGTGAGATTCACTGGATTAGGAGATTTCATGGACCCCCCCCCCCAGGACAATGTACTCCCTGACCTCTGAGGTCCTGGAATGCTGCACACATTTAAATACACACCTGAGTGGGAGGGAGAGGAGGAGACACAGACACTGGGGGTCACCCTGGTTTACCCTGTCTGACCATTGGAGATTTGTCCTGGTGCGTAGTGTGAGCAGGGACTCAATTGAGTCAGATTCCATTTTTTCCCCTAGATAGCGTGAGGCTTTTTAACCTCGGCACTGCTGATACTTGGAGCCAAATCGTTCTCTGAGTTGGGGCCCTTCTAGGCACTGTAGGGTGTTGAGCAGCATCCCTGGTCCCCACCTGCACGATGCCTGGAGGACTCCCCAATTGTGGAAAATGTTGGGGAGCAAACGTTGTTGAAGACTGCTGCTCAGGGCTGGAGGGGTATCCCCCGGAGACCTCGCTGAAGCACAGAAGGCCCGGCCTCGTTCCAAGTCTCTGATTCCGCAGGTTTGAGGTGGGGCCCAAGAATCTGCATTTCTAAAGGACCTCAGGTGATGCAGGTGTTGCTGGTGGTGGGCAATCCCTCTTGGAGACCCACTGCTGTAACGCCTCCCCTGCCAGACTGAGAGCCACTGGAGCCAGGTGCTGCGTCCTTCTGACCGGGAGGAGCCAGAGGCGGGGTGGGGGGGACCGGGGGGGGCGGGGGGGGTAGATGTTTGGGGGGGAAGTGCTCAAATGACTGCATCTCCAGATCTGGCCTGAAGCCAGGGATTCGGACCATGGTGCCTTTCGTCGCTAGGTGGCGACAGTGCCCGCTTGATCCTGGAGGTCGGGGAAGGGGCGCAGGGATGTGGCGGGGGTGGGGGTGGAGGGTGGGGGCGGGGCGGGATGCATGAGCGACTGACTTGTCAGCATAATAACAATAATAACGTGGTCCCTTCGCACGAATTGCGCTCTCACTCTGGACAATGGGGACACCTCCGTAGACAACATGTCCAGTCATCCTGGAGCAGACGTTCTAGGTAAATATCACCAGCTAATATAAATGCTGGAAAGACAATACAATAAAGAGCTGGCCAGGAAAGAATAGGGAGTACTAGAGATGAGGGTTCCTCTCTGACACCCCACTCCCACGTGGCCAGGGGTGGGTCATTCCGCAGCCGCAAAACTCAGAGACAAAGATTTGTGGTCTTCCTAGCTGTGCCAGGCCCTGTTTTTGGCTAAGCTAGAACCACAGTGGACAGCTAGGCAGACCCTGGGATGTTAGTTGGGGAGGTGCACACATAAATGTAAGCATAAATGTAAAATAATCAAAAGGACACAGATTCAATGAAAGATAGCTGGGTGGTTAGGAGATTGCATCTCTGTTTCCTCATCTTTAAAACAGGTTACACTGCTGTCTTACAGACTTGCTGAAAAGACTAAATGAGATGATATAAAGTGTTGAGAATGGTGTCTGTTTCCAAATAAGCACTTAGTAAATATTAGCCACTTTTTTTTTTTCTGCATCACACAGTTTGCAGAATCTTGGTTCCTCCACCAGGGATCAAACCCAAGCCCCCTGCAGCAGAAGCATGGAGCCCTAACCACTGGACCGCCAGGGAAGTCTCAATATTAACCACTATTTTTTTTAAAATTTTATTTAGTTTTTGGCTGCATTGGGTCTTTGTTGCTGCACACGGGCTTTCTGTAGTTGTGGCAGGTGGGGGCTACTCTTCGTTGCGGTGCACGGGCTTCTCATTGCGGTGGCTTCTCTTGTTGCAGAGCACAGCCTCTAGGAGCACAGGCTTCAGTAGTTGCAGCACATGGGCTCAGTAGTTGTGACATGCGGCCTTCAGTAGTTGCGGCATGAAGGCTCAGTAGTTGTGGCGCACGGGCTTTGTTGCCCCGCGGCATGTGGGATCTTTCCAGACCAGGGATCGAACCCATGTCCCCTGCATTGGCAGGCAGATCCTTAACCACTGAGCCACCAGGGAAGTCCCTAACCTCTATTAATTATTATCATTACTTTCAGCATCTGAGACCTGGGAACGCAGAGAACGCTGTAGGTTTTAATTGTGTGTAAACTAAGTGTTAAAGGGCTGTGAGAAAAGAGGTTGTGTTTTAGAATTTTACAACACTTGAATTTGCTTTTTGGAAACTAATGTTTTCCGGCCTGGGGGAATGGCCAGATGAGCTGTGTGTGTGTGTATGTGTGTGTGTGTGTGTGTGTGTGTGTGTGTGTGTGTGTGTGTGTGTGTGTGTTAGAGTCTGGGTAGGTAGGCAGGGATTCATTTATTGAAAGTGTCCTGTAACCTCCGGGAAACAGGAGATGGCAACCTTCCCCTCCTTGTGAGGCTCTCACAGCCTTTAATCTGCCTTTCCTGGGCAGTTGAAGGAAGCCCCCTGCATCCCATTTCCAGGAAGATCCCCAGAGAGGCGGGAAACACCTGGGGCCTATACAGCTGCCCATGGCAACCTCAGAAAGTCAACAGGATGAAAAGCCAGATAAACACAAGCCACACAACTTGGCTGAAGAAATGTTGACTTTGGCCCCAGCCGCATGGAGATAGAGGTGGCTTGGGGGGAAGCCTCTCTTCCCCCTGGACTCATTTGTTGACTGACTGCCCTGCAGAGGTGGAAGTCTTACCTCTGCAGCTGACACAGGCTTCTGACTGACTCCAGGGTGCTTTCTGCTGCTGTTGAGCTTCCAATTGGGGAACCGATTCCATGGTTTCGCCACATTTTGGTGGCAGACACTAACCTACCACCGTGAGTTTTGAGGATCACGTTACTTGTGAGAGGTGCTGGATGATGAATCACATCAAAACAAAAGGGACATGGGACATCTGTGGTGGTCCAGTGGTTGAGAATCTGTCTTGCAATGCAGGGGACGCCGGTTCGATCCCTGGTCGGGGAACTAAGATCCCACATGCCGCAGGGCAACTAAGCCCACATGCCACAACTACTGAGCCAGCACGCCACAACTAGAGAGCCCGCATGAGTGCTGCAACTAAGACCTGACTCAGCCAAAAAATATAAATAAATAAATGCAAAATTTTAAAAACCCAAAAAACAAAAGGGACACTATCAGTCGAAACTCTTGGTTTACAAAAGACTGAAGTCATGACTCAAATTAGCTTAAACCAAAAAACCAAAACAAAATACACAGGAAGGACTAAGGGCCACCTGCTTCAGGTATGGCTGGATCTAGGTGCCTACACAGGGACTTTCCTGGTAGTCAAGAGGTTAAGACTCCATGCTTACAATGCAGGGGGCACGTGTTTGATCCCTGCTCTGGGAACTAAGATCCCACATGCTGTGTGGCACAGCTAAAAAAAAAAAAAAAAAAAAGGTGCTTAAACAATGTTGTGAAGGCATGGACTCCTCAACTTCTGTTTCTCTCTAAGATCCGCCCTCTTCTGTTTTGTCTTCATTCTCATTACATTTTTTTTTTTTTTTTTTTTGCGGTACACGGGCCTCTCACTGTTGTGGCCTTTCCCGTTGCGGAGCACAGGCTCGGACGCGCAGGCTCAGCGGCCATGGCTCACGGGCCCAGCCGCTCTGCGGCATGTGGGATCTTCCCAGACCGGGGCACGAACCCGTGTCCCCTGCATCGGCAGACGGACTCTCAACCACTGCGCCACCAGGGAAGCCCCCATTTTTTTTTTTTTAACTGAGGCTCATGGTCCAGACATACAAATGCAAAACAACCACAATGATGCTCCCAGAAGGCTTAAGTCCAGCTGATAGGTGGGGGTGAATGCACAAACGAGGAACAGCAGAGTGGCTAGTATCTAGGGTCAGAGTCTATGTGCGACATGGTCACGCCCTCCAGATCTCAGAGCTGTTGGGTGGCAAAAAATGACTCATGGAAGCTCCAGGCTTCCACTGTATGGCACCATGAGTGACACTGCTTATATTTCAGACAAAGTGCCTGGGATGACTCTCATTGGTCCCACTTGAGTTACATGTTCATTCCCCGAACCAATCACTGTGGATAGAATCTCTGTGGATGGAAATTCTCTGATTGACGGGGCTAAGTTGATAATGGATCTGTAGAGCCACATGAGCATGTGAGGACAGTCCCCCACAAACATTGGAGCGCCATGTCCAGAAGGGTATGCTGGATCCTAAGAGAATAGAACACAGACACCACTTACAATTGCCCGGCTTTGATGGGGTTTCCAGTAAGGAGATGCCAACCCATTTCCATTGCCACCCCATCCCAGTCCTGGAAACATAAGCACAGGCAGCTCCCCCATCTTCCTGATCCAGGAGCAATGTCGAATAATACTTTAGTGTATGGAAGGCCCCTGTTCTGGTTATCCACTCGCGTCCATTGATGGACACTTGGGTTGCTTCCAGGTCTGGGCTGTTGCGAGTAGAGCTGCTAGGAGCACTCATGTACAAGTATTTGAGTCCCTGGTTTTAATTCTCTGGGGTGTGCACCTGGGAGTCAATGCCCTGACTCCAGTCTCACCCCCTCTCTCACCCCCTCTGCTGTATCCATGCCGATGACCAGGCAGTACCCGAGTGAAAGAGACACCCCTGGACCAAGCTGTTATGTGTGTGCGCCCTGTTCTGCCCACCCGCCACACTGCCTCTCCCTCCCCGCCTTAGCACTGCCCTGTGGATGCACAGACTTGGTGCGTGACTTCCATTAGAAAGATTCAGTGGCAGGCGTCGGGGGTGTGTGTGGAATTCCCTGGTGGTCCAGCACTTTCACTGCCGGGCCCGAGTTTGATCCCAAAATTCTGCTGCTGTGCAGTGCAACCAAAAGAAAAGAAAAAAGAAAAGAAAGAAAAAAGAAAGATTCAGTGGGCCTTTGTTGGTTTTTCTCCCCAAAGTGGAGTTCTTTGTGTTGACACAGAGGATGCATGTTGTAGGCGGACATTTGTCTGCATGGACAGCCTGACAGCAGGGTCCCTGGACAAGGGGACCCCACTGGTAGACAGGTGGGTTGGAGGCCAGCCAGCAGCTGTCAGGTTGCAGCCAGAGGATTGCCGAAATCCTGTCTGTCCCTGTCCGGTAAGGAAACGAAGGCAGCATGCAAACAAGAGGCAGAGAGACAGGGATCATTTCTTTTCTCTCTTTTATGTCTTTCTTGTTTTCAGGAGAATTTCACACAACACAAAATTAACTGTTTCGACAGTACAATTTGGTGGGATAGAGAGTACATCCACGATGTTGTATAACCATCAGTCCTATCTAACTGTGGAACATATTTATCACCCCAAAGGAAACTCCATGGCCATTAGCAGGCACTCCCCATCCCCTCCCCCAGCCCCTGACCCCACCATCTACTTCCTGTCTCTGTGGCTGTGACTCCTCCAGGGACGCCCTGTGAGCAGAATCAGACAGTATTTGTCCTTCTGTATCTGGCTTCTCTCACTGAGCGTCACGTCCTCAAGTTTCATCCATGTCATAGCAGGTGTCAGAATCTCCTTCCTTTTCGTGGCTGAGTAATATTCCACTGTATGGATGGACCACATTGTGTTCATCCATTCATCTGATGACAGATATTTGAGTTGTTTCCACCCTTTGTCTATTGTGAATAATGCTGCTATGAACATGGGTGTACAAGTATCCATTCAAGTCCCTGCTTTCCACTCTCTTCTGTATATACCCAGAAGTGGAATTGCTGGATTTTTGGGTAATTTTTTGTTTAAGTTTTTGAAGAACCACCACAATGTTTTGCACAGCAGCTACACCATTTTACATCCGTACCTGTATGTGTTTTTGCATTTTGAGAAATTAAAAATAAGCAGAAAGATACATTGAAGAGATTCATTTTTTAGATGCAAATAATCTAGGCATTGCTTTTAATAACATACCAGTTAAAGAGCATTAAAAAAAATCAGCAGGGAATTCCCTGGCGGTTCAGTGGTTAGGACTCCGTGCTTTCACTACTGCCAAGGGCCCAGGTTCAATCCCTGGTTGGGGAACAAGATCCCACAAGCTGTGCGGTAGGGCCAAAAAAAAAAAAAATCAGCAAAACAGGGACTCTTGGCTAGCTTGGCTAGCTTGAGTGGGACATGCAGGGATGGAAAGACGTCTCTAAAAAAAAAAAAAAGTTAAACTAAAGCATACATTAATCTGAGTATTTAGAAAAGAAAAGAGTGATTAGCTTCCAGTAGGATGGTTTCCCGGAGTGCTGTTTCACATAGGAATAGATTGGGACACCAAGAGATGCTTTGCAAATTAAGAGGAGAAACACAGGGGGTTGGACTCTCAGGGTCCTACAAGGTTGAGGAGCTGGGCTGCGGGGGGGACTCCAGGAGGTGGGTTCTACCCTCCAGCCACTGCCTTCCAAGGGTAGACGTTGAACGGATACCTTGGTTCTTGCAGGAGTGGAGCAGGGAGAAAATGGAAAGATTGAAAATTTTCCCCCTTCAGGGTCCTTCTAGACCTAAATCTTTCTCCTTGCTTAGCAGTGGGGTTAAACCACGGTCTTCCAACCCCCCCCCCCGCCCCCGCACTGTGGACAATTTGGGAGGCTGCTTTGGGGGCGTCCTATGCATTGTGGGGTGTTTGGCAGCATCCCAGGTTTTGATGCCAGGAGGAACCCCAGGTGTAACAACCACAAATGTCCCCAGAGATCGCCCAGTGTCCCCTGGGAGTGGGGGGACAAATTGCCCCTGGTTGAGACCCTCTGGGTTTAACCTCTTTAACCAGAATGAATAACCGGATTTGTTCATTAGCATGTCTCGCCTGGGAGAGTCAAGAGGTCCCTTTCGCTTACTGTAGAGATGGGAAAGTGAGGCCGGAGTCGGCTGGGGCCCCAGAGCAGAACTGGAACCAGACCGCATCCTGGTCTCTGGGAACAGGCTCTCCGGTGCCACGTGGCAGCAGCAAACTGGACTCGGGGAGCGACTGCAACGGGTGGCGTGTGCCTCTCCGCCTCAGTCTCTTCACTCTGCTGATTTCCCAAAGGGCCCCCAGGGTCGGACTTTTCCCGCCGCCCTGATGGGTCTCGAACCCTCAACTCAGAGCTCGCCCCCCCCCCCCCCCCGCCGGTCACGGGAGCAGCGCTCAAGAAAGGGGCGGAGCGTGGCGGAGCGCGCGCGCGCGCTCTTGTGGGGATTGTAGTTCAGGCTCCGCCTCCGCCTCGCGCTGACTCCGCCCCTGGAACTACGCTCCCGTCGTGCCCCGCGGCGCCAGGCGGTGAAGAGGCGGGGCAGGCGGGCCGGTTGCTAAGACTTGGTGAGGCGCAGCGCTTCCGCCCGTCTCGTCAGGTAAGCGCACGGCCCCGGGGTCTCGGGCTCTTGTGTCCCAGGCTCCCGCGGAGGGCGAGCGGGAGCTGGGGCGGGGGTCGCGGCTGCGGTGGACACCGGCCGCGCGGGGAGCTAGGGAGCAACCTGGGCCGGGCTCGTGCGCGCCTCGGGCGGGCGCGGGGAGCGGCGCGTGTGCGTGTGCGCGTGCGCGTGCGCGCGGGGCTGCCGGGCAGCGGGACCCCGCTCTCCGCGCCATCGCCCTTCTGCGCGTGCGCGCGCCCCTGCCGTCCGTGGTGGAGACCTCGTGCCCCAGCTGTTTCCGGCGTGCCTTGCCCAGGGGTCATCGCGGCCAACCCTCTACCTCCGGGCTGTCCACTGGACCGTCCACTTACCAGCTTCCCGCCCGCTTTGGGGGAAATGCCCCAACCTTTCTGTACGTCCTGAACATTGATAATCTTTTCTGATACTTAAGGAAAGTGTGAGTTTTCAAGACCTTTTAAAATTGTGACCTCGGGTCTCTCCCACACCCCACATGCACGAGGTTCTCGAATTTTCATGCACGATGGCCCACTTATAGGGTGGCCAGGTTCTGCAGATAAACACGCAGGTTGCCCCCTTAAATTGGAATTTAGTGTAAACAACACACACATATATATTTTAGAATACGTATATCCCAGTGATTGCATGGGACACAACGATTATGCTAAAAATTTATCTGATCATCTGGAATTCGAATTTAGCGAAGCGTCCTGCATGTTATCTGCGGACCCCACTTTGTTGGGGAGCTTGTCAGAAATGCAGATTTTGGGGCCCTCCCCCTTCTATGGGGCCGAGTCCTGGAAACCGTATTTGAAACCAGTGCCCACCCGGACTGTGTGAGTGTTGGAGACTCCAGCCCTGGCTGTTCCTTCTGCCCAGGGCTCCCCACCCTCCCTCCAGGCCCAGCTCTGTGTCATCGCCTCTGAGGAGCCCTCCTGGAGTCTGCCCGTTGCAGGGCACTGGGCCCCTGAGCCTCCTATGGATTTTGTCACTTTCTGCCCCAGGCAGCCATGCATGGCGGTGGCCGTGGGTCCCATTTCACAGAGGGGGAAGCTGGGGGTGGGGTTGGGACAGGTAACACCAGGTCTCAGCCAGGAAAACGTGGGCTGGGTAAGGGCTTCGGGCAGGGCTGGGACACACCCAGGGGTGAGATAAGGCCCCTTCCTCTGGTTGGGTGTCACCTTCAGAGCCTGACTCAGCTTGCTGAATAAGCCCCGTTGCCTCCTCGGACCCCAGACCCACAGCCCAGCAGTTCCAGGGCACCCAGTGAGGGGACTGGCTGTTAGGTGTCCTGACTCCCTGGTTCTGCAGACCCTCCAGGGCCTGCCCCACGCAGTTGAGCCCTCCCTGAGCCTGGCAGCCGGAGCCCGCCGCAGAGGCTACAACCGTAAATGTAAACAGTTGTGAAAGGGGCTGCACCCCCTCATTGGAACACAGGCACCTTTATGAGGTGCCCTCGCTGTAGGCAGAGGGAGGTGGATACACCCAGGGGAGGGCCTGAGCTTGGCGGGAGCAGCAAAGAGCACAGCGGGGAGGGTGGCGCGCAGTGGGGCGCCCAGAGCTGGGGGTGGATGCGGGGCTTCAAGGACGAAAAGAGGACCAGGTCAGCCTCCGAGCGCGCGCGTTTAGGTCCCCGCGGACGATGAAGCAAGTCGCTGGGTGGGTCACCCTCTGCGGACCCTGTTTCTCATCTGTAGAAGGGGCTCAGGACCCCCATGGTCCGGGTCTCAGAAGGCAGAGTCGGGGAGCTGCTGGCCACCTGGCCTCAGCGTCAGGTCCTGGCTCTGTCCTCCCAGCCACTTGGCCCCAGGCAAGTTCCTTGGCCTCTAGAAAGGGAACAGCCCCACAGTCTCTGTCCTGGGTCATGGGAAGGAGTCGGGGAGCCTGTTCACGGCAGTGTGAGGACGTGCGGTGGTTCCAGCGCCAGCAGTGGTCACGAGGTGCTGGGCCTCGTTTGGGGCCGGCTGCCCTGGCGACCACCACATGTCCCCCACCACCCGCAAGGAGCAGCAGCTCTCCTGAGATACGATTCACACACTGTGTGGTTCACCCACTTAAAGTGTATGTTTGAGTATATTCACTATGTTGTGTGATCAGCACATCTGTCTAATTCCAGAACATTCCATCCCCCCAACAGGAACTCTGTCCCCATCAGCAGTCATTCCCCATCCCCTCCACCAGCCCCTGACAGCCACGAAGCCACTCTCTGTGTCTGTGGATCTGCCTGTTCTGGACGTTTCCCGTCAGTGGAATCACACCCTGTGTGTCCTTCTGTGTCTGGCTTCTCTCACTGAGCATCGTGTTCTCAGGGTCCAGCCACATTGTAGCGAGTGTTGGGGCTTCACCCCTTTTCATGGCTGAGTGATACCCCTGTGTGTGGAGGGACCACGTTGTGTTTATCTGTCCATCTTTCTGTGGACATCTGGGTTGTGTCCACCTTTTGCTGCTGGAATCCTGCTGCTGCAGACATGCGTGTGCGGGTGCCTGCGTGGATGTGTGTTCCAGTTCTCCTGGACACACACCTAGGAGCGGATGGTGGCCTGCTGTATTTAGGCATCCTCCCTGGGAGCCGGCAGCCCGGCCAGCAGTGTCCCAACGGCAGCCCCCTGGACACACACCTAGGAGCGGATGGTGGCCTGCTGTATTTAGGCATCCTCCCTGGGAGCCGGCAGCCTGGCCAGCAGTGT
The DNA here is from genome assembly GCF_964270905.1 of Leucopleurus acutus. Lineage (NCBI taxonomy): Eukaryota > Metazoa > Chordata > Mammalia > Artiodactyla > Delphinidae > Leucopleurus > Leucopleurus acutus. Next base: position 1,877,170 of record NC_139145.1, on the reverse strand, counting down.
CCCAATGGCAGCCCCCTGTATTTGTCATTTGTTTTATTTTGATCAGACAGAGCTTGCATTCTTGGAGATACAAACGGGACTGTGTCTGTCTTGCCCAGGAGACAATTTTATCTTGCCCGGGAGACAATGGGAGCTTTTGTGGCCTGGGGCAGGCTGTGCAGGCCCTGGCATCCTGGGCACGGTGTGTGCCGGGAGCAGATTCAGAGCCAGTGCCCCGGACCCTCCTGAGGGCCCCCGCCTGGCACGGGTGTCATGGGCGCCCGAGGGGCCCGTCCATGTTGGCTGCTTCTCAGAGCTGCCACCTGCACCCCTGGTCCTGTGCGTTTGCCGAGCTCGTATCGTGAGCTTTGGACAGGCGGTGGTGGGCGAGGACCTACCGTGTCGTCTGGGGGGCCTGTGAGCCGGGGCGCATCACAGGAACAAAAGCCTCGTCCGGATGGAGAGGCGGAAGGGGCTGGCCCACTCCGAGACGCCGCCAGGGTGCAGGGTGCTGCGGGCGTGGCACCGAGATCCTCTGGGGTTCCGCGAAGGTCATCTGTAGTGCATCTCTAACGTCATCCAAGGCAGCCCTGACCAGTAGGAATATAATGCGGGGCATGTATGTGAGACGAAGCGTTTAGAAGCCATGTTTTTGAAATGTATGAAGAAACAGGTGAACTTAACGTTAGTAATACGTTTCTTTAACCTGAGACAGGCAGGGTATTCCCACTTCAGCACGTAGTCAACACGGTCGCTCCCCGGTATCCATGGGGAACTGGTTCCAGGACCCCCAAGGATAACAAAATCCGAGGATGCTCAAGGCCTTTATGTAAAACGGTGTAGTGCAGACGGTCCTCGGTATCCGTGGAACACAGAAAAAACTGAGACAGTTTATGTTCTTTCTTTTGTATTAAGTCTCTGAGGTCCGGTGTGCATTCTCCCAGCGTGAGACATCTCAAAGCAAAAGGGGGAAAAAGACACCGTAACGAGGGCGGTTTAAACTCTGTGCAAAGCAAGCGTTAGTAGGCCGTGAGTGAGAGCACGACCGCTGATGCGTCTCGCTCGGTTGGACGAGCCTCCAGATTCGGCACGCTCCTGGGACCGACCCCTCGTCCGGCCCAGCAGGCTTCCCGCAGCTGAGGATGATGCCCTGCTCCGGTGTCTGTCCCCGCAGTCGGAGCCCTGCCGAGGATGGACCCCACCCCGGGCGACGTGGAGCCACACAGAGACGCGAAGGCCGGGAGCCCCGAGCGAGAGCCGGCGTGGCAGGCCCTCCCGATCCTGTCTGAGCAGCAGTCCGGCGCTGTGGAGCTGGTGCTGGCCTATGCTGCGCCGGTCCTGGACAAGCGCCAGACCTCACGCCTCCTCAAGGAGGTGTCAGCCGTCCACCCGCTGCCCGCACAGCCTCACCTCAAGAGGGTGCGACCCAGCCCCCGCCCCGGCTGCCCACACGCGCTGGAGATGCTGCTGTGCCTGGCGGGTCCGGCCGCGGGCATGCGATCGCTGGCCGAGCTCCTCCCGCCGCCGGCCGTGGACCCCCGTGGCCTGGGCCAGCCCTTCCTGGTGCCTGTGCCCGCGCGGCCGCCCCTGACCAGGGGCCAGTTTGAGGAGGCGCGCGCCCACTGGCCCACCACCTTCCACGAGGACCGGCAGGTGACCCGAGCCCTGGCCGGGCAGCTCTTCTCGGCACAGGAGCGGGTGGCGATGCAGGGCCACATGGAGCGGGCCGTGTGGGCCGCGCAGCAGGCGGCCTCGCGGGGCCTGCGGGCCGTGGGGGCAGTGGTGGTGGAGCCGGCCTCGGGCCGCGTGCTGGCCACAGGCCACGACTGCAGCAGCGCAGCCGGACCCCTGCTGCACGCCACCATGGTGTGCATCGACCTGGTGGCCCGGGGCCAGGGCCGCGGTGCCTATGACCTTGCACCCCACCCCGCCTGCTCCTTCGCCCCAGCCGCCGCCCCCTCAGGCGTCCGCGCGGGCTCCGTGCACAAGCTGGATGAGGACGCCGATGGCCTGCCCTACGTGTGCACCGGCTACGACCTGTACGTCACCCGCGAGCCCTGCGCCATGTGCGCCATGGCCCTGGTCCATTCCCGCGTGCGGCGCGTCTTCTACGGGGCGCCCTCGCCCGACGGCGCGCTGGGCACCCGCTTCCGCCTCCACGCCCAGCCGGACCTCAACCACCGCTTCCAGGCCTTCTGTGGCGTGCTGGAGGCCCAGTGCCGCCGGCTGGACCCCGACGCATAGGCCCAGCCCGGACCGGACCGGACCTTCCTCAGCCTCCCTCATGTTGCCAGGGGCTGCCGGCCCATCTTGGCTTGGGGACACTCGCGCTGTTGCTGCCGGCGCGTGGGGTGCATGCCTGTCTGGGTGAGCTCTTCTCCGGGCTTGGGCGTAGCGGGGCTCCAGCCAGGCCGAGTAGCCGGGCAGCTTCAGACCTGGGCCTCTGGGGCCACCAGGATTGTGTCTCCTTTTCTCAGGTGTCAGGAAACAGCTCTGACGTGTGAAAATAAACAACTGAAAACCAGGTCGGTGTCTGGGACTTCCCTGGCGGTCCAGTAGTTAGGGCTCTGTGCTTCCAGTGCAGGGGGCACAGGTTCGATAAGATCCCATGTATCAAGCGGTGCGGCCAAGAGAAAAAAAAAACCAGATCGTTGCCTGTTGACAGAGGAACGAGGGTCCCTGGATCGGAGTGGCTGCTTCCGCCGACACCTGGGCTTGTACTGGAGGGGGCGCGGGCGGTGAGCTTCTGAGCCACGTGTGGGCAGAGCGGGGCCCCCGGAGTCTGGAAGGCTGTGGCTGGACTCTGGGGAGGAGCCCGGCCAGCCTGGACTCAGCTGACCACATCAATTTCCCGTCCTTCACAGGTGCCCACGGGGTCCCCAGAGGGGCCCTTGGGCTCTTCCAAGGCGGGTTAGCACTAGGACCCGTGTGCGAGGGGCTCGGAGCAGCCTGTTTGTCCATCCAGCAGATACACGTTGACTGACCACACAGTGCCACAGGGCCCTGAGACATCCCTGCCCTGAGCCCCCGCTCCAGCCCCCAGCTCGGGGATGCTCCCAGCCCGTGGGGACAGGTCAGGGGGGCTCGGCCAGAGCCGGAGCAGTGGGCAGACAGTGGGGCCTGCAGGCAGGAGGGCAGGGCCAGGCCAGACTGAGGGTCCCGGTGGGGCCCTCACTGAGCAGGGGGCCGGGGGGTGGACCCAGGGAACTCTCGGTCACTGGATCCTTCCCACCTGGACCACCTCCAGGCAGGGCTCCCCCACCCACTCTGGTGCCAGGCACAGGGGGCAGTGCAGGGCCAGCTGTACCGTGAGGGCCAGGTGGGCACTAGGCGTGGCCACGTTGCCTGGTCTGTTTCCTGAAGATGACACCATCTGCCCACAGGGCCCTCGTGGAACAGGTGAATTCAGCTCAGTTACGCGCCTCGGTGGTGTCTCCTGTGAGGGGCTGCTCTGTGACACGGGCTCCTGGGCTCCTCCTGGGCAGGGCCGCTGGGTGCCGGGTCTGTCCCCTGGTGTTTTACTTGGATTGCAGTGGGGTCCTTGGCCTTGCAAGACTCACAAGGGCAAAAACCGCAGACCAGAGAGGTTGTGTGGTTTGCCTGAGGTCACACAGCAATGAGCATGGACCCATTTATCGGTGATTCAGAGATTCTTTGTGGCCATAGGAGGTGCTCAGAGCCATCCGTGGATAAAGGGGAAGTTCGGGGGGTGGGGGAGATGAGGTAGGAGGGCAGTGGGGGTGGGTTGCCGGGATCCTCTGGCCTGATGCCTCCCCTCGCATAAGTGCCAGGCTGCCTGGGGGGCTCTGAGGTGAGGTGGTGACTGGGATCGCATGTTCAGGGCTGGGCCAGCCTTTGGGCCAAGAGCCCAGATACCCCTGTGGACAGTTTGGTGGTTAGGACGGTGCCCGCGGTAGCCCTCTGGGACTGCAGCTGGCGTTGGGGTCACCCAGCAGACATGGGGACCCCCTGACTGTGACTGTCTCCCCTCCAGGTGGCTGCAGGCTTCTGCCCCTGCCCTGTCTTCACAGCGGAAATGTCAGGTGAGTCCTGGCCGCGTTGCACAGCTAGGGTTCCGGCTTCTCCACTCCTCTGGGAAGCGCTCGGGCGCTGGACGCTGTGCTGCGGGCAGGATCACGTCCCCATTGAGGCCCGTGCAGTGCCTGCCATGGCAGCGCGTGCACTAAAATGGAGCCATACAGAGATGAGCACGGCCCCTGCGCTGGGAGACACGCGAGACCGGAAAAGTTTCGTGTTGAAAACCATGAAGTCTGGACCCCGGGACCCTGGAACAGGACCCTATTGCAGATGTAACTTAATTTGAGGTCCCAATGGAATAGGGTGGCCCTGATGTCTCACGGCAGACGTCCTAAGAAGGAGGAAATGTGGGCACAGACACACAGAAGCCAGGGAAGATGGGGGCGGACACTGGAGGGACGGGTCCACAAGCGCAGGACGCCTGGAGCCCCCAGAAGCTGGAAAGGGCAGGAAGGACCCTCCCCTGGAGCGTGTGGAGGGAGCGTGGCCCTGTCACACCTGGGTCTCAGTCATCTGGTGTCCAGAATGGAGATGGATAAATCTCTCTTGTGTTAAGCCCCCCAGTCTGTGGTCGTTTTGTTACAGCCGCCCTGGGAAGTTCATATGTCCCGAGTGCCAGAACCTTCCCTGGAGTCAAAGGTGTGAATGGCACGTGGGCCCTGCCATGGAGTCTGTGTGTGTTCCTGTGACTTCTGAGAAATCACCACAAACTCAGTGATTTAAAATAAAATTTGTTCTCTGACAGTCCTGAGGTCAGGAGTCCGACTGGGGTCTCACGGGGCTGAATCCAGCTGTGGGCAGGGCTGGTCCTTCCGGAGGCTCCAGGGGAGCAGTGGTTCCCGCCTTTCCAGCTTCTAGAGGTGCCGCATCCCTGGCTCGCGGCCCCTCCTGCATCCTCACAGCCAACAGTGCAGCATCTCCCATCTCTTTCTGCATCTCATCCTCTCGCCTCCCTCTTATAAGGACCCTGTGATGACGCTGGGCCCCTCGGGGAATCCAGTGTCCTCCCCATCCCAGGGGCCTTAATTAGTCCCACCTGCAAAGTCCCCTCTGCCCCGTGAGGTGACATGTCCACAGGTCCTGGGACCAGATGGGCGCATCTTTGGGGCTGGTACAAGCTGATTGCAGAGTGGGTTTTGTTCTGGCTCCTCTGTCCCTGCAGAAAAGGAGAACAACTTCCCCCCGCTGCCCAAATTCATCCCCCTGAAGCCCTGCTTCTACCAGAACTTCTCTGACGAGATCCCTATCGAGCACCAGGTCCTGGTGAAGAGGATCTACCGCCTGTGGCTGTGTGAGTGGACAGGGCAGGAATGGGGGGCCACCTGCAACACCCAGAGACCCAAGCCTGGGACAGGGGCAGGCTAGGAGGCCGCCCTGCACCCGGGCAGTGAGAGCCTGAGGGTTTGGTGATAAAGCTCCTTTCTGCTGAGCTCCTGTCCGGTGTGGATGGAGCAGGGGGCGGGGCTGGGCCCTCTGGACCCTTCTCTGGCCTCGGGGTCCCTGCACTCATGGGAGCCGCCGTCCAGGGGTGGGGGGTGTCCCGGCTCAGCCCCTCTCTCCCCCTTCGCCCCCTCCCCACAGTCTACTGCGCCACCCTGGGCGTCAACCTAATCGCCTGCCTGGCCTGGTGGATCGCCGGCGGCTCGGGAGCCAACTTTGGTCTGGCCCTGGTCTGGCTGCTGCTCTTCTCCCCCTGCGGCTACGTGTGCTGGTTCCGGCCCGCATACAAGGCCTTCCGGTGAGTGGGGCGGGCGGCCTGCACCCTCCAGGGGCCCTCGGGGAGTGTCTGGTGCTGACAGCCCCAAACTGAGGGGAACAGGCTACCTCACCGCGTGCGCTCCCCTCCGTGCCCGGCCCCGCGTGGGCTGCATCCTGGTGTGCATCTGCCGCCGGGCGCAGGCGTGAGCTCCACCCCCTCCTCTTGTCCAGTTCGGATGGCACTTTATATTGGGTCTGCAGACAGCGGCCCACGGGCCAAAACCAGCTGCTGCCTGTTTTGTTCACTTCTAAGAATTTTATTGAGATCATATTTTTACATGTTATCCAGCTCACCTGCTTAACCGTTCAGTGTTTCTAGTATCTTCACAAGGTTGGACAACCATCACCACTGTCTAAAACCCCAAAGAGAAACCTCGTGCCCATTAGCATCCCCCCATCCCGCTCCCCAGCCCCTGACAACCATGAACCTGCTCTCTGTGTCTGTGGATCTGCCTGTTCTAGACATTTCCTGTCTGTGGAATCACACCCTGTGTGTCCTTCCGTGTCTGGCTTCTCTCACTGAGCATCGTGTTCTCAGGGTCCATCCACGTTGTAGTGAGTGTCGGGGCTTCACCCCTTTGCGTGGCCGAGTGGTGGTGCCCCCGTGTGTGGAGGGACCGCAGGTTTTGTTTTGTTTTGTTTTTGTTAATAATATCGTGGGGTTTGTTTTTGGCTGTGTTGGGTCTTTGTTGCTGCGCTCAGGCTTTCCTCAGTTGCAGAGAGCAGGGGCTACTCTTCGTTGCGGTGCGCGGGCTTCTCATTGCAGTGGCTTCTCTTGTTGCCGAGCATGGGCTCTAGGCGCACGGGCTTCAGTAGTTGCCGCACAAGGGCTCAGTAGTTGTGGCTCACAGGCTCCAGAGCGCAGGCTCAGTAGTTGTGGCGCGTGGGCTTAGTTGCTCCGCGGCATGTGGGATCTTCCTGGATCAGGGCTCAAACCCGCGTCCCCTGCATTGGCAGGCGGATTCTTAACCATTGCGCCACCAGGGAAGTCTCCCCACAGCTGTTTATCCATCATCCGTGATGGGCGTTTGAGTTGTTGCCACCTTTTGGGTGCTGTGAATCTTGCTCTGTGAGTTCAACCCCAGCCAGCCCCCTGCTACTCAGGTGTGTGCCATGTTTGCCCCTGGAAGGTCCCTGAATCCAGGACTCAGTGGGAGTCATACAGGGCCCCTGGTGCCCTCTTGGGGGCAAGAATCAGAAACCTGCTCACATGTGCTGAAGCAAAAGGGGCCTGTTGCTTGAGGCCCCAGGCTGGCTGGTGTGACCGTGCGCAGGAACGGGGACCCCCGAGGGCTTCGGGGACTGCCTGGGAGCAGCCCTGAGCTACGCGGGCATCCCTGCCTCCCCCGCCCTTCCTCTGCTGTGGGTCCCCCGGCGCCTGCCCTCCTTTCATGAGCCAGAAGCGGCCTGGGTGAGCCCCGTGCAGCCTCCCTTGTCCGGGGCAGCAGGCATGGGTCCAGCATGCAGAGCACCTCAAATCCACGATGAACCTCCCTTGGGCCACACGGGTGCGGGCATGTCCTTAGGACGCAGGAGGCTCTTAAACTTCCCAGGAGGAGTGTGTCTGGGTGACGTCCTCTGGGAAGGGCAGTGCTGGGCCCCTCCTGATGGGAACTGCAGGGGAGGGGCCGTCCCAATCCCACAGCCTCTGCCTCTTCCTCCTCGGCCTCAGTAACGGCTGTTTTCCTTTCCTCCAGATCTGACAGCTCCTTCAATTTCATGGCGTTTTTCTTCATCTTCGGAGCCCAGTTCATCCTGACCGTCATCCAGGCTATTGGCTTCTCGGGATGGGGCGCATGGTGAGCAGGGCCCCCGAGAGCCCGCGACGAGCGGGGTCAGCTCTGGGGCCACGAGTCACTTGCTCGTACCGTTAGTGCAGGCTGAGCTCTGTGACGAGGACCCCAAAACTCCGACAGCCGGGACAGGGCTGACGTTTGCTCCTTGTTCTCGTCAACCCTCCAGGGAGCTGCCGGCTCCGGGGGCCGGGTGCGGCGGATCCGCCCGCCTTCTGCCGCCTCGTGCCGTGGTCACCCGGCCCCAGGAGGACCTGGGAAGCGTGGTCCATGGTGTGTCTGGGGGGTGGGAGAGCAGCTCGAGGGCCTGCCCTGAGCGGCCACCTGTGCCTAGGCCTACCATCTAGGGAGTGAGTCGTTTTCCATTTGTTTGCTTTTGGGGTATCATATGAGGTTTCTGTGGCTACTGTAACAAATTACTCCAGATTTAGTGACTTGAAATGAAAGAAACTTATGTCACATTCTGGAGGTCAGAACTCACTTTAACCTGTGAGTGGGCAGGGCTGGTCCTTCCGGACACTCCAGGGCAGCATCGGTTCCCGCCTTTTCCAACTTCTAGAGGCGCCGCATCCCTGGCTCTCAGCCCCTCCTGCATCCTCACAGCCAGCAGCGCAGCATCTCCCGTCTCTCTCTGCTTCTGACCCTCCCGCTTCCCTCTTATAGGGACCCTGGGATGACGCCAGGCCCCCCGGGGAATCCAGGGTCATCCCTGTCTCAGGGGCTTTAACTTAATCCCACCTGGAAAGTCCCTTTTGCCACCTAAGGTGCCACATCCGCGGGGCCCTGGAGCAGGACGTGGCAGTGTCGGGGCAGCGGGTCCTTCTGCGGCAGGCAGTGCCCAGAGGTGGCGCTGGGCGGTTGCTCTTCCTGCCGCATGTGCCGCCTGGCGTGTCCCCACATCTCTTGGTAGAATTTCTCGGCGTGTCGGGACCTTGCCCGTGTGAGCGGCGGGGGGTCTTCTGGCTCCTGGGTGGGGCTGCCTGTTGCCATTGCCTTCTAGGTGTCCGTCCCCGTCACTCTGCCGTGTCCGCGGGGACGGCCGCCACGTGCCCTTGGCAGTGGTGAGCTGTGCGCGCTCGTTTTCTTGAGGCCCCGCTGAGGTTGCACGGCCTCTCGGTGTCCGTTTGCTGCCGGGCCTTCACCCCTCCCCAGGATGGAGCCTGTCACCCAGGGTCATCTCCAGGGTGCGTCTCTCCGGGTTCCTGACATCGCTCCCTCCCCGCATGGTGAGCAGACCCTGAATGCTGGGCCTCCTCTCGGCCGATGCCTTCCCAGATGCGGGTGTGGGGTCCTCAGGACCACCCCAAGTGCAGGGATTCACTGGGCGACCCCCAGGCACGGCCGAGACCCCAGACCCAGCGGGAGAGTAGGTGCCCGGGTGGACTCCACGTTTGCATAGGCGGTGTTGGGACGGGGAGCCCCCGAGGTCTGGTTCCAGACGCGGCCTCACGCTGGCACCCAGCCGCCTTCTGCCTGGCCCCCCATCGCCGTGGTTTCTGCGCGGACGGGCAGGGCGCACACCTTCCTTGGGGCCCAGCCTGCAGAAAGGGAACATCGGAGCCGACCTTCCCACCTCCCGTGGGGGCCTCCCCAGCTGGTGACCTCACCTCGTGCAGGGGCTGCCCCGAGATGTTGCCCTTGTTTGGGGAGGGGGAGGGGGGTAGTAATAACAACGGTGACAGTGACGGTGACAGTGCTCCTGGGTGTGCAGGGGGGCTTGGGCACCTCCCAAGGGCTGGCTCATTTGCTCCCCTTGAAGGGGTCTCCTGACTTCCTAGTCTGCAGACAGGGGGACAGGCGTGGATGGGGGCAAGGGTTAAGGTCAGGGTTAGGCTCCGTATCTGGTACCCAAGGCCCTCCCCTTCCTGCCGGTGTGGGCAGCTGTCCTGGCTCTGGTCCCGTACGGGGAGCCCCGGCCTCCGCAGATGGGGGAGTAGATGGCGCCTGGCCCGGGGGCCGCCTCGGGGCTCAGTGCTGGGGCTGGGGCCGAGGAGCTGCAGCTCTGCCTGTCTGCAGTCACCCTGACGGGCCAGCCTAGGCTTCCCCCGCCTGGGGTCTGCCCCGCTGCTGAGCCTCCCCGCCCGGGGTCTGCCCATTCCGGGGGTCTCCTCCTGGCTGGCTGGGGTGTCCCTGTTCCCGGAGTCTCACCCTCCTGCCCAGGTGGCCGCAGTCCCGCAGGTCACCTCCAGGGAGCGAGTGGACCACTCGGGGGTCAGCGTGTGGAACCTCGGGGATGCCTTCCGGGGGCACTGGCTCCCAGCCAGTCCCGGGCCCGCAGGTCTGTCCCTCCCTGCTCACCCCAGACGCTTCCCTGTGAGTCCGTGCAGGAGGCGGACTTTTAAAACCTCTGAGACGTCTTATACGTAAAAGGCTGCGATGCTGCTTTGCGCCAGGAAACCAACAGTGACCCCAGCACCTCAGGTGCTCAGACGTGTCCTTCCTGCCCTCTCGTGACCTCACGTGGGGCTCCTTAGAGATTCGCCCACCACTCAGCCAACTCCCCGCCCACATCTGACGTCCTGGCCGCGACCACACATGGCGGGTGCAGTGCTCTTACCCGCCTGCAGGTGTCCCAGGTTTCCACAGTGTTTCCGTGACGGGTCTTTCCCCTGGGGATCCCTGTGGGTTGTTAACGTTTGGCCTTTGCGGTTGGTTCACATCAGACTCCAGGTGAGGTGTGAACGCCTCTCTGATCCGGGAGCTCGACCGTCTGTAGTCTCCATGGTAGGGGCTTTATCTAGGTGCCTTCACAGCCAGAAAGGCAGCCTCTTAAGCGCATGATTCAGTGGTTTTCAGTGTATTTACAAGGATAGAGGTTCATCACCTCTATCCAATTCCAGAACATTCCGTCACCCCAAAAAGAAGCCCGTCCCCATCATCAGTCACCCACACCCCCTCCCCAGCCCCTGACAACCACGCATCCCCTCTCTGTGTCTGTGGACTTGCCTATTCTGGACGTTTCCCATCAATGGAATCACACCCTGTGTGTCCTTCTGCGTCTGGCTTCTCTCACTGAGCGTCGTGTTCTCAGGGTCCGTCACGTGGTAGCGAGTGTCGGGGCTTCACCCCTTTTCGCGGCTGAGTGATGCTCCCGTGTGTGGAGGGACACGGTATGTGTGTCCATTCACGGACACATGGTGGACGCTTGGGTTGTGTGTGCCTGTCTGTTATTGCTTGTCGTTCTGCTGTGCGGTTTCTACAGGTATCCGTGTGAATGTGTGTTCTCATTCCTCTTCCACCTGGTTGTGGAATTGCTGGGCAACACAGTAACTGTTTAGCTGTCTGAGGAGCTGCCAGGCCCGCCCATAGCCTTTGCAGGCTGCATCCCTGTGCTGTCCTTTTGCACCTTCTGTCCCCATATCCCTGGCTCTGTCTCCTCGAGCTCCTGGCCGAGTGGCCTTGGGGGAGCACCTGGCACCCTCGTGTCCCTGCCGCCTTGTCTCCAGGCCTGTCATCCTCCCTGCCCTCCCCCCACTGCCGCTTGCCTTGGCTGACCTGCCTGGTGGGTGCAGCAGGCTCTGCACATCTGTCCGTAGCTGGTCGAGGCCGGTTTATCACCCACTGTCCTGAATGGGTCACCCTGGGCTGTTGGTGATACTGCTCTCTGGAAGCTCCGGCTGCCGGTCCCTCTGGGAGTCTGGGCCGTGGAGCAGGTCTGCATCCTACAGCCCCACCCTCCCCAGTGGCCAGGATCCATGGCCCCAGATCCGATGCGAGATCATTGGTCCCCAGAGGGGCCCCTCCCCCAGCAGAGCCAGCCCCTCCTCCCCTCCCAGGAGCCCACAGGACAGCATCCAGCCCCCCACTGGCCCAGCCCCATCTGCCTGTCTACCTACCTGAGCCCCCCAGCCGCCCGGCTGTGCTCATACCCCTCAAAGTGCAAAGCAGCGTGTTCTGCTGTCCTTGTTTGTACACAAGGACGTCTCTCCTGGTTTCACAGAGGGGCGAGGCCTGTTCGTGTGTGCCTGCAGCGGGTTGCATACGTCTTATAAACTCTCTCAGGATGGATACATAGTAGATGAGCTACACCAGTTTCCTCGGCAGGAGAGAGACTGTCTATTGTGTTTTTTTTTTTTAATTTCCTGAATCTTGAACAGTGTGGTGTCATTACTTGCTAAGAAGAAACATTCTCAAAAACACCCTATTTCCTGCCTCTCCCTCCCAGAGACCAGATGGGTGTTCTTCCACATGTGGACTAGGGACGCACCCAGTGACCACCAGCTTTTCTCTTGTTTTGCTGTCTCCTTAGCAAACTGATGTTCCAGTCATTCCCAGCCAGTGGGCGTTTACAGGTTACCCTCAGCTTTTCCTTCTTACAAACAATGGCCGTGGCGTAAATTTTTACAAGTGAAATAGTTGGGGAAAAAGGAATGAGCGCTGGGGCTTCCCTGGTGGCGCAGTGGTTGAGAGTCCGCCCGCCGATGCAGGGGACACAGGTTCGTGCCCCGGTCCGGGGAGATCCCACATGCCGCAGGGCGGCTGGGCCCGTGAGCCACGGCCGCTGAGCCTGTGCGTCCGGAGCCTGTGCTCCGCAACGGGAGAGGCCACAACAGTGAGAGTCCCGCGCACCGCAAAAAAAAAAGAAAAAAAGAAAAAGGAATGAGCACTTAAGTCTTGTTGTAGGTCACACCCCATTGCCCTCCAGGAAGGGTGCACCCCACACTGACAAAGTAGTGTTTGTTTCTCCATTCCCTCGCGATGTTTGCCGGGACGATGGTGTGAGAACAAGACTTTTTCTAACTTGCACATCTTTGTTGGTGGGTTCGAGCATCGCTTCCTAAGTTTGTTGCTCCTTGTGAATTGCCCATTTTCTCTGCCGGTCATTTACCTTTTTCTTGTTGATTTATTGGAACTCTTTACATATGAGGGATGGTGGGCCCTTGTCTGGCGGTCATGCTGGCTCCCACACGCTCTCTCGCCCCTTGCAGTGGTTGGCTGGCCGCGATTGGGTTCTTCCAGACAAGTGTTGGGGCCGCCGTGGTCATGCTGCTTCCGGCCATCATGTTCTCCATGTCGGCCGCCATGATGGCCATCACGATCATGAAGGTAACTCCTCTGGGTCCCGAGACATCCCACTTCCTCTCTCACATCCTGTGTCCTGACCTCCCATCCCCGGGGGCTCGTCTTACCCTGTTTTGGGAGCAGGAGACCGAGCATCGGGAAGTGAAGTGAGCGCTGTCAGCAGGGCACACCCTCCGTGGTCCGGACCCTCGACTGCTCAGGCCAGGGCCCTGCCGTCCTGCCCACATGGCCTTCCAGGGAGGAGGGACTTGGGGAGACAGTGCCCTGTGGCCGATGGTGACCACTGCTTGCCAGAGCCCCTAGCACGCGTGTCCCAGAGGGTGGTCCACACTGCCAGTTCAGCCACCGCCGGCCACTAGTCGCTGTTTACAGTTAAATCCAAATTGAGTAAAGTTAACTAAAACTAAAAATTCCTTGCGTCCATTGCACCCACCTCCTCCCGAGCGCTCAGGCGTGAGGGTCTGGCGCCGACCAGCTCCACCGTCACGGGCTCTCCTTGGACAGCCCCACTTCAGGCGTTTGGAGGCTTCCAGCGGGAACGTGAGCCCTATAGTCTGGGGGCATCGGCTGCACGAGGGTTGTCCTGGGGCCACGTGGAAACTGACGGGTGATGAGGCTGATGGTGCGTCCACCTGGCCTTCCCGGAGGTGACCCTCTCGGCCGGGCCCCTCCTGTGCGCCCAGTTCCGCTGCTCAGGGAAGCCAGCCCTACCCACAACTTTTTTTTTTTCTTTTTTCTTTTCCTATGCTGTGGGGCTTGTGGGATCTTAGCTCCCTGACCGGGGATCGAACCTGCACCCTCGGCAGTGAAAATGCAGAGTCCTGAGCACTGGACCGCTGGGGAAGTCCCTGAAAGCTGGGTTTTGAGTCCCTTCCAGCCTCTGCCGTGGGATCTCAACTGTTTTGTCAGGTTTTGAGGCCTGCACTGTTCCGGAGCCCGGGGTCATCTGGAAGGACAGAGGGGTGCCTGCTCCTCTGTGTTTGCCCCTGAAGTCCCCTGGCTCTATGGATGACCCGAAGGGGGCAGGAGGAACCAAGGGAAGCTTGGGGAGATGCTGGGACGAAGGCCGTGCAGGGACAGCTGCGGTTCCACCAGGAACATCTCAGCAGCAGACGGGAGGGGTTCCGAGCTGAGCGAGTCCTCCAGAGCAGAGCTGCCCCATCGGGGTCCCCAGCACCGCCCCGGTTTGGGGGTTCGCCGGGAGGCCATTGCACAGGAGAAAGATAAAGGACAAAAGCGTCAGCTTCGCTGCTCAAGAGCCTCAAGTTAAAACAAATGCCATCTTCTCAGTTAGTGGATTTGCTGGGACGTCCAGAAATAGCCCAGCCCCGTGTCCGAGGGGCCCAGCCTTCCCGCACGGTGGGGAGGAGGCAGTGGTCCGTCCCCAGAGGTCTCTGCTGAGGAAGTCATTGCAGAGATGCCCTTGGCAACATGGGGGCCCGGGGCCTGATGTGCCCCGGGGGTTGAGTCACCGGGTGGTCGCCAGGCTGCAGGCCTGTCCTAGATGAGCCCCATTCCGCTGGGGCGGCGGAGACCCTCGGACGGGCAGGCAGTGGTCACAGCGCAGGCGTGGCCTTCAGAGCCCCCCCGTCTCAGCTTCTGCGCTTTTTCTAAAGCTCCTGCAGTTTGTCATCTGTTTAAGAAAAGCCCCACCTCGAACGCAAGTGGGTCTCTCCACCGTCCTTTCTTCCACCCCCGCAGGTGCACAGCATCTACCGCGGGGCTGGTGGGAGCTTCCAGAAGGCGCAGACGGAGTGGAGCACAGGTGCCTGGCGGAATCCGCCGTCCCGGGAGGCCCAGTACAACAACTTCTCGGGGAACAGCCTGCCTGAGTACCCCACCGTGCCCAGCTACCCGGCCAGCGGCAGCCAGTGGCCTTAGGGGGAGTCCGGCGGCCCCGCTGCCCACCCTCCACCGGCCCACCTGCCCCTCGCCATCCACTCCCACTGCCCTGGGTTTGGTGAGGTCCCACTGCCAGCCGGGGCGGCAGACCCGGGGGCTCTCGGGGACCCGCCCTCGCATTCACCTCACTCCCGAGAGCAGGGCTCCCTGCGAGCTCTGCCCAGAAGCTGTCCGGCCGCCGCTGTCCAGCAGAAGGCCACCCCCTGTGGTCCTGAATGCGTTTAGTCACCGTGACGTCCACTGTGCTGCAGCCACACCCTCTCCCCTCGGGCCTTGCAGGTCAGAGGTGGGCCGGCTGCCCCCTTTCCAGAGCTGCTGACGCAGAGAAGGGCCCCGGCCCTGCGTCCACCCTTCCCGGCCTCCATCCGGGTGGTCGCCCTCGGCCCAGCTTCCAGTAAGAGGGAAAGAGGGAGGCCTTCCCAGCACCAGGTTCCGGTCCCTGGTGGGAGACGGAGGGGCGTGACGGTAGCCGGATCCTCCATGTGTTTGCCCTCTTGTGGACTTGCCGCCTCAGTGCCACGATCTGAGCTTCACCCCGTCTGGCTGGCTGTCCATCTGTCCATTGGCAGCTTACCTCCAGTCCCCCTGCCCGTGGCCACGCTCATTCCGAGACGCTCTCATCTCCCCCGGAGGGGTCTTAGAGCTGGGACCCTCAGGCGGGACCTCGTCAGATCTGACACCTGGGACCAACTCGCTCTGCGGGGAAGGGGAGCCGCCGGTCTGTCCCCGATGGAAGCAGACGGGAAACCAGGCGCATCTCCGCAGAGCGCACGCCCCAGGCCGAGCGCTGGGCCCGAGGCTCGTGGGCTGCCGTCCACGCAGCCCTCCCGGGGCCGCGGGACCAGGAGTTGGAGTCCCTGAGGGGACAGAGGAGAGTGACAAGTCTGTGCCTTATTAGGAATCTGAACCCGCCCCTTCGCTCTGCCCTCCGGTCCTTCCAGCTCCTTCCCAGACAAGCAGCCTGCACCTGTGTGAGTGGATGGGCCCCGTCCAGGCTCCCAGGCGCCCCGGATGCTGCCCCTCGGCTCCTAGCCGCCCAGCCCTCGGGGCAGGACGCCCTTCCTGTCGCACCAGCTGGGCCGCCCCCCACGCCTCTGCCTGCTTGCTTGGCTACTCTTGCCGACCACCCCGCGGTGCCCGAAGGTGGCTGCAAGAAAGCGCCCGGGTCTGGGACCCTAATGGGCCCCTGAGATGGCGTCCCCAAGGCCACCTCCCGTGACGGAGGCGTGTGCCGCTCTCCCCGTGGGGCCGAGTCTCGCGTGAGCGGGGCGCCACCAGTGACGGGCGATGAGCAGGCGTCAGCCAGCCCGGGATCGCCCACAGCACCCACCCCCACCCCGCTCCTCGCTGTGCGTTGTGGTTTTTGTTACGTGAGAATATCCAGGAAATAAAGACATCCTTTCTGCATCAGAGGAGCCTCCGTGGGGGCTGTTTTTGGCGCCATGTGGTATCACCTCCGGGGCCTTCCTCCTCTGGGTCCCAGCGCCCACGGCCTCCGGTGGGATAAACCAGGACCAGGCTGTGCGCTGGGCCGAGTGCCGTCCAAGCTGCCGGCCGCCCCTGCCCGGCACCCTGCCCCACCCACCGCGGAAGCTCGCCCGCAAGCCATGTCCCTTCGTGTTCTTGCTTTCAGTCACATTTTCTTCACGCTCAGCAGCTTTCCTCTGAGAAAGAAAATTTGCAGGAAGTGAGACACCAGCGCCACTTGCCGGGAAGGAGACACGAGGGCTGAAGTGGCTGAGATAGGAGCGGTGTGGGTCTGCAGAGGCCCCAGCCCGGCTCACGGGGGGCCCTGGTGGTGGAGTGGACACCCCGCGTGGACACAGGAGAGCGGCGGCGGGTCTGTTACCCCACGGACACCCGGGGAAGGAAACGAAGTCAGCAGAGAGGAGGCAGACGGAACCCAGAGCAAGTGGCGTGGGTTTCCTCGCGTCCCCCCAAGTTCACGTGAAGTCCTGACCCAGCACCTCAGAGTGGGACCTGTGTGGGAACGAGGTCTTTGCGGGAGTAGTTAGTTAAGGGGAGGTCACACAGAAGCAGGTGGTCCTAACGCAGCAGGACTGGTGTCCTTAAGAGGGGGCCGTTTGGACACACACGGGGAGGGGCCATGTGAAGGCAGAGGCAGAGATGGGGTGAGGCCGCTCCAAGCCTAGGGTTGTGGGGAACCCCGGAAGCCAGGGGAGAGTGGGGGCGGAGGAGGGCAGGTGGTCCCTGGGCAGGAGCCAGCCTGGGACCCCGGATCTCGGGCTCTGCCCTGCCGAGCTGAGGGGATACACGTGTGTGAGCCGCGCAGTCTGCGGTGCTGGGTCGCGGGCGGTGTAGGGCTCACCTGTCGGTGTGGGGGACGTGGGTCTGGGGAAGGGCATCTGCGTCCTCGGCTCAGAGGTGACAGGGACACAGGACAGGGTGGAGGTGAGGGGACCAAGGCCAGGTCGAGAAGGGGACCGTCTGCTGGGGCGGCCGTGACGGGACCACTGACCTGGGACCTAAACGAAGGATTTATCCCTCCCGGTTCTGGATCCAGGTGTGGCCAGACCACACTCCCTCCAGACTCCAGGGGAGGGTCCTTCCTGCCTCTCCGACCCTCAGGGCGCTCCAGGCTCTGCCTCTGTCCTCACAGCCTTCTCTTCTGTCTCTTACGAGGAAACCATCCTTGGATTTGGGGCCCACCCCACATCCAGCATGATCTCAGCTGGTTCCTTACTTTTCATACATCTGAAAAGACCCTGTTTCCAAGTAAGGTCACAGGTTCTGGGCCACTGCTCAGCCCGTCCAGGGAAAGAGAACCGAGGCTGCACCGAGGGGCTTGGCTTTGGGGATGGGTCCCTGGGATGGACAAGAGCATCATTCACGGGGGAAGGGGTGCAGGTGAGGGTGGGGGCACGGCACCTGCAGACGCCCGTGGGAGCCTTCCTGCAGGGGATGCTGGGCTGAGAGCATCCTCAGTGGGATCCGAGGGGAGGGGCTGACCTTGGTCGGGAGCAGCGACAGGTCACCTCTGGTGACAGGAGGCCGGCGGACCAGGCAGGTCCTGCAAATTGTGAGTAGTTGATAGCTGACAGCTTCTCACCAGCTGTCCTCCAGCTCGGGGTCCCCTGGGCACTGCAAGCACTGGGGTTGGAGCATCTTCTGAGGACCGTCCGGGGTGCTGCGGGGTGTGGAGCAGCCTTGCTGGCCCCACCCCCTTGATGCCAGTAGCCCCCCAGTCGTGATGACCACAGACGTCGCCAGACATGGCCCCGTGTCCCCTGGGGGCAGGACCACCTGGGTGAGATCCCTGCTTTAGCTGCAAGATTTGACCTGGCAGATCTGTTCTCAGTGGAAGTCAAGAGCAGCAACTGAACTAGAAAACTTGATGAAGGTTTTTTTTTTTAATCTGATTGAGGGATCAAGTACCCTCAGTTTCATCCCAAAGCATCGAGGCTGATGGAAGTCACTTCCAGGAGTAAGAACATGAAACAAAAAAAACCAGGAAGTTTTTAAAAGGGGACTTGCCTGGGCGTCCAGTGGTTGAGACTCCACGCTCCCGATGCAGGGGGCCCAGGTTTGATCCCTGGTCAGGGAACTAGATCCCACATGCTGCACGGCGTGGCCAAAAAAAAAAAAAAAAAAAAGGTAACTGGAAGAGATTTAACTTTGCTGTGGAGAAAATGAATGATCGATCAGGATTACATTTGATTTGTAGAGTTTACTCCGAACCTACTCAAAGAAACTCATCAGTTGGGGGGCGGTGAATCTGGGTTTAGATGCTGTCTTTCATCAACAAAGACCCAGGGGCCAGGGGGCAGGTGGAAAGGTCCATGTAACAGACGACCACAGACTGGGTGGCTTAACACGGGCAGGAACTGACGCCCACATTCTGGAGGCCTGAGCGCAAGGCTGAGGTGTCACAGGGCCCTGCTCCCTCTGAGACCTTTGGGGGACCCTTCCTGCCTCTCCCAGCTCAGTACTGTTATTTACTATATTAGGATTGAAGACAGAAAATTTTGAAACATTTGTTAATGTCATTTAAAAAATAAACTCATTACATTTGAACTTTTTTTTTTTGAAGTATAGTTGATTTACAATGTTATGTTAGTTTCAGGTGTACAGCAAAGTGATTCAGGTATACATACATGTATATCTATTCTTGTTCAGATTCTTTTCCATTATAGGTTTTTTTTTAACATCTTTATTGGAGTATAATTGCTTTACAGTGGTGTTTCCGTTACAGGTTATTAAAAGGTATTGAATATAGTTCCCTGTGCTATACAGTAGGTCCTTGTTGTTTATTTTATATACTGTAGTGTGTATATGTTAATCCCAAATTCCTAATTTACCCCCCCCTTCCCCCTTTGGTAACCATAAGTTTGTTTTCTATGCCTGCATTTTAACGTTTTTAAAAACCACATTTTCCAAAAATAAAAATAAAAATAAAAGGATGAGTGACATTGCTTTCATTTTTCGAATCTCTGACTTGTGGCTTCAGAGAAGAGGAGCTGGATTCGCCCGTGGGCTCCTTTGCAGCAGGATGACTTGGACCCGAGACACAGATTGAGGGTGAAAGGTTTACCTGGGAGGCGGAAGGCATAAATGAGCAGGTCACAGCCGTGGGCAGTCAGGAGGGCTCAGTCCCTCGAGGACCCTGCCTCAGGTTGTCTGCCCACGGGGGGTGCGCTGGGGGCGTTCATCCTCCAGCTCACACACCTGGGCTGGGGGCCGGGGGGCCTTGACTCTGCCCTCAGGTGGAGAGTGCTGGTCTGTGTGCCTGCGTCTGTGTGTGTGGACGTGCGTGTGTGGGTGTGTTTGTGGGGAATGTGTTTGTGTCTTGTTATGAGTTGAACTGTTTCTCCTCGTCACCCCCCCCCCAAATTTGTATGTTTAAGTCCTAAACCCTAGGACCTCATGGGGAGCATATTTGGAAATAGGGTCATTGCATGTGGGATTAGTTAAAATGAGACTATAGTGGAATGGGGTGCTCCAAACACCAGTATGGCTGGTGTCCTTATCCAAGGGGGAGTTTGGACACAGACAAGACACACAGGCAGAGAGAACACCGGGGGTGGTTGAAGTGATGCTGCCACAGCCAGGGAACCACCAGAAGCGCAGAGAAGGGCCTCCCCTCTCCCCTTCAGGGGGACACCTCAACCTTGGACTTCCAGTCTCCAGAACCAGGAGAGAATAGATCTCTGTTGTTGAAGCCACCCAGTCTGGGTGCTTTGTTACAGCCGTCCCCAGACACACACACAGATGGGTTGTCCTGTCGCCTGGCCAGTCTTCATCTCTGCTCCTGTGACCCCAGCCGTCACCAACCAGGTCCTTCACCCACAACCCAGAATGTCTCCCCACTGCCTCGTGGCTTCTGTTCACCCATCGGGTAAGCCGGGCATCTCGCCTCAAGCATCAGAAACCACCTCCGGCTGTCTCGAGACGGCCCAGGAATTCATTGGAATTGATTTTTCAGAGTAAATTGATTTATAGGAACTTAGCAGATACCCAAGGAATTGGTGAGAGGCTGGAGACCCTGAATCAGACCCCAGACCAGGAGTGAAGGTGGCTGTGAGGACCAAGAGATGCTAATAGAACATCATCTTTTAAAGCATCCTGCGTGGTGAGAGGGTAGGACAACGGCCTCGCCCCTGGAGTGAGCTGGTGGGAGCTGGCTCCAGGCTCCAAATCCTGAACAGGACTGTTCAGTGGCTGTTTTAGTCTCCTGGGGCTGCTGTAACAAATTAACACAAACACTGTGGTTTAAAGGAGCAGACCTGGGCTTCCCTGGTGGCACAGTGGATAAAGAATCTGCCTGCCTAATGCAAGGGACACGGGTTTGATCCCTGGTCCGCGAAGATCCCACATGCCGTGTAGCAACTGAGCTTGTGTGCTGCAAGTAAGGAGCCCATGTGCTGCCACAACTAAGACCCAGTGCAACCACATAAATAATTTTTTTTTTTTTAAAGAGCAGAAATTTGGGGATTCCCTGGCAGTCCAGTGGTTAGGACTCTGTGCTTCCGCTGCTGGGGGCCTGGGTTTGATCCCTGGTTGGGGAACTAAGATCCTGCAAGTCATGTGGCGTGGCCTAAAAAAAAAAAAAGAAAAAAGAAAAGAGCAGAAATGTATTCCCTCCTGTTTCTAGAGGCTGGAAGTCTGAAATCAGGGTGTCAGCTGGGCTGGTTTCTTCTGAAGCCACCAGGGAGAATCTTTTCCATGTCTTTCCCGGCTTCTAGTGGGTCCAGAAATCCTTGTCATTCCTTGGCTTGTAGACACATCACTCCAATCTCTGCCTCTGTGGTTACGTGGCCTCTCCCTGTGTGTCTGTGTCCAAATGTCCCTCTTCTTACAAGGACACCAGCCATTGCATCAGGGCCGCCCTAATCCAGTGCGATCTCATCTTAACTTGATCACGACTGCAAAGACCCAATTTCCAAATAAGATTGCATCCCAGGTCCCAGGGCTCAGGACTTCAACATACCTTTTGGGGACCACAATTCCTAACAGTGGCTAAATCTGGGTGCACGTCTATATGCGTTTCCTGGGGTGGCCGTAACAAAGTACCACAAACTGGGTGGCTCAAATCAGCTATTTATCCTCTGAGGGTCCTTCCTGCCTCTTCCAGCTTCTGGGGGCTCCAGGTATCCTTGGTTTGTGGACATATCCCTCCAGTCTCTGCCTCCGTTTTCATGTGGCTGTTTTCTCTATGTGTCCCTCTTCTTATAAGGACGCAAGGCATTGGATTTAGGGCCACCCTAATTCAGCATGACCTCATCTTAACTAATTACATCGGCAAACACCCTATTTCCAAGAAGGGTCACATTCTGAGGTTCCAGGTGGATGTGAATTTGGGCGGATGCTATCCAACTCTCTACCTTGCCCAGGCCTTGGCCCCCGGTAGTGGGGCGAAGGAGCTCCTCATGGGGGCTCCTTGGGGACAGGTAGGACATTATATGCCCGATGCTCGGGTGACTAAGGCTTCCTGGTTTGGTGGGATTTTTGGGATTTTAGCAATGAAAGGTCCGGGTCCCAGGAGACCCGGGTATATTGGGGTGCTTGGTAACCCTGCACTGTGTCTCAACAATGGGGGGTGGTGGATGCCAGAGAAACCACACAATGGCAGAAGGCCACCATCTGGGTCACATCTCACACAAGTCATGTACCTTGGCCTCCATCCGCTGAGCAGTCCTAGAGGAGGATCTGATTGGCTCATGCTGGGCCAATCAGAGATGGCTGGGAAGTCACATGGTACAGACCTGGTTGCTGGGGGCTGTTCTCAGAGGATGGGGAGGCCCCTGGGGTGAACAGTTTGCTCCGGAGTGCTTCTGTATCCTCAAGGCCTTGGTTTCTTCCTGGTGTCTTCTGGCCTCAGTTTTCCCTCCATAGCTCACAATGACCAAAGAGAGAAATCTGATTTGTCCCAATCACTGGTGAGCTTATGGCGCCAGGCCTCGCCTGCAGCCACTGGGATTGAGGGGGGGGGGTGCTGGGCCCACCCTCTACCCACTGGTGGAAGGCAGCAGCATTGGAGGTTTGAAGCTGGGAGACACTGGGCACGTCACTTGGCCTCTGTAATCCTCAGTTTCCACAGCTCGAAAATGGAAATGTATGTGTCCAAGTTCCTGCCCCACTGGGGCAGAGGCCTGGCTGCAGGGAGGGCTAATTCCATTCAATTCAACAAAAGCTAACCGGGGCACCTGCTTGTGTCTGTGGGCTGGCGCTGGACACCAGGACGCAGCCCTGATTCTGTCCTGGGGTCTCTCCATGCACCTGCCTCTTACAAGGGTAAAGGAACAGAAAGGGGTGCTTCCTGCTTGTCTCTTCCCCGAAATCTACAGCTGTTTGGGATTTATTGGGAGGCTGGGATGTTGTTCGACTTTCCCTGGTAGATGGGTAGGGGTGGGGGGAGGGGGCAATGTGGAGACTAGCTCATCCTCTTTGCAATGTTCTTATTATTTTATCGAGAGCCCCAAATGGGCTGTTTCCTACCCTAGCTTCCCCAAATGGTGTCCCCATGATCAAAGCCAAAAGGAAGCAGGAACATGTGGCGCACCTTTGAAGTGGGTTAAAAAAGAGGGAGCATGAAAGGCTGTTTGCTTTTTCAAAGATCCCAAGTGCTTAGAGAGAAATATGTCCATTTGAGGCAGAAGGTCCTATGCTGGCAGGTCTTTTATTCACTAATTCATGGATTCTCATGATGTACCCGAGGGGGCTATCGTTAGTTACAACTTGCAAACGAAGATGCAGAGGACCCGAGGGGGTTAGTGACCTACTCATAGTCACAGAGCCTTTGGCTGGCACAACCCCAGTCCCGTGGCCTTTCTGCATTCTTTCCTTTGCACAAGCCCCCCTGCCTTTTACAGGGACAAGGTTGGAGCTCGGGTTTAAGGCTCAAATATATCTGGAAGAGAGGCCACCATGCCTCCTGCTCCCCTGGGAGTTGAGCACCTGTGGGCAGATTTTTTTTGAACGTCAAGAGTAGGTGCCTACAGGCACAGCAGTGAGCAAAACAGATTCAGTCCATGTTCTTGCACAGCTGGTGGAAGCCTTTGATTTGAAACAAAGTTAAGGCTCAGGTTGGAGAGGGTGAGGATGCAGTGAGAAAGGACAACAGGGGAACGTGGCTTGGGCTTCCCGGAGGCGGTGACATTGCAAGTGGGGCTGAAGGAGGAGGACTGGGGCAGGACAAGCCCTAAACCGTTGTCATTCCGCCGCCCCCCTCCAGTTTAATTCTCCTCCCCCGTTTTTGGCTGCTGAGACCATGGAAATCTTCTTCCCGTCTGCTAGATCTAGCTCTTAGCCCTTAGGGCCTGGCCCTTGGTCACTCTGCCCCAAGTCACCTTGTAACACCATCTGAAACCGTCGTGTCCATTTATTCACCGTCCTGTCCATCCCCCGGCTCAGCACTTAGGACTCGCTGGGAATCCATGCCAAGAGCCTAGCTCACCATTCTATTTTCAGAGCCGCTGGCAGGCACTTAATAAAGACGAGAATGAGTGAGTCTCCTCCAACGGTAAAAATGCCCCGCCGGAGAAGGCCCTGTCCCGGGGGGAGCAGAGACTCACTGCAGGGCCCTTGCCAGTCGCCCCATCCCCAAGCTTCCTCTTGGTCCGGGGTGGACTGACAGTGCGTGAGCCAGCACTCTGCAGACGACACTTGTTGAGCGCCAGCTGCGTGCCAGGGCCCGTGCTCGGCCGGAAGGCCCAGCTGGACCAGTGCCTTGGGTGACCCCCTCCTTGGCTCCTCGCTTACGTCACTGTTTCTTAGGACGCGGAGAAGCACCGCCAAGCCGCTCGCCAGTCGACCTAAAGTCCTCGCCCCTCCCGGGCCCACCCAGCCGACTCCCGCCGCCCGCTCCGGAAGTCGGCCTGCCCCGCGCTGGCCACGCCCCGCGGCACCGCCCGGCCGTGACGTCAAGTGGCGAGACCTTGACGTCACAGAAGCGCGGTGGGGCGGTGTCCGGGCGACCGGCCACGCGTCGCCATGGCAACGGCAGGGTGGGCCAGGGCCGGCGGCGGGAGCCCCGCCTCCCGGGAGGGTGGATGGGGTCCGGTTCCTTCACCCCGCCCGTGCGCGCCCTCGCGGCCGCGCGCCTCCAGTGGTCCCGGGGGCTGCGGCCCGGCCGCGCTGGAGCGGCCGCAAAGCGCGGCGGTCGTCGCGCGGCGCCACCCGCTGCCGCAAAGCGGCGGGCGCGCCGCCGGGCCCCGCCCCGCGCGGTGACGTCACGCGCGCGCCCCAGGGCCGCCGGCCGCTGCGCAGTGGGCGCCGGGCCCTCCCCCGCGACGCTGGCGGCGTAAACGCGGGCCGCGAGCGACGCTGCGAGACCGGGGCGAGCCGGGCGCCCGCGCGGCTGGGACAGCCCGCGCCCAACATGCGGAGGCCGGCAGCTGCAGCGGCGCCGGAGTGGGGGCCCGAGCGGGCGCCAGAGCCGGAGCCGGAGCGCGAACGGGGTCCGGAGCGGGGGCCCGCGCCGCGCTGCTGAGGGAGCCCGGGCCGCCCAGCCCGGCCGCCCGGCCGCGGGGCCACGGCCACGACCACGGCGAAGGCCGTCAGGTAACGACGCGGACGCCCTTGTCGGCGGCCCCACCCCCGCGGACTCCCGGACCACGCCGCCCTTATATCCCGAGGACCTCCCAGTTCCGGCACCTCGCAGCCCCTACACCCTCACTTCGGACCCCCGCAGACCCCTGCATCCCGTGTCCCGCACCCCGCGGACCCCACAGTCCTGACCCTTTCCTGTGGACCCCTGCACTGCCGACTCTGCTTCCCCACTGACCCCTGCACTGCGACCCCACTGCCCCTCCAGCTCACTGACCCCCACACTCTAGACCCCACCCGCTTAGCACTTCTCCCCTGCACCCCTGATCTTGCCGCCGCCAGCGACCCCCGAACTCAGGCCATGTCACTTCTCACCCCCACTAATCCCCATACTGCAGACCTCATTGTCCTTCCTGATTCCTCACTCCAGACCCTACTGTTCCCTCACTCCAGACCTCAGTGTCCCCCACTGTCCCTCAGCCCCACCCCACCTCCCCCCTTCACCACCTCCCAGCGCTCAAGCCCACGGTCCGCTCCCCGCGTCCTCCCACCCCTCCAGCTCTCTCTACTGGGCCCATCGCTCCTCTCCACGCTGGCGCATACACTCGCCCCTCTGTGGCCCTGCAGGTTTTAGCGGGGAGCTGGGAGCAGGGAAGGGGAGCAACAGTAGGGGTCTGGTCTGGGGGACCTGTTGTGGGCTGCTCAGGAACTCCCGGCTCTCGCCTGGCTGCGCCTCCCCCTTCCGCCCTCGCCACCGGCTTTGTTTTCCGGAAACACTTCGGATCAGGGAGGGGAGTGCGATGTCTGCGTGCCCAGCAGCCACACTCATCCCCTCCCTGCCCTGTGCTTCCCCTGTTTCCTCTGCCCCTGTTTTCTCAGGGGAAGTGTGTTCACTATCGGGCTGGGGGCTGAGAGCACTGCTGTGACGTCCGAGGCGTCGTCCTGGGCAGGCTTTGGGCAGCTGGGGTAGTCCCTTGGCCTCCGGATGGCATTGTTTGCAGGAAACGGCCTGGAGAGCTCTGTGCACATAGGTGGAGCCTAGCATTCTCTCCCCAACCCCTTCCACAGGGGGACCCTGGCCAGGCCAGCATCTGGGACTCCAGGGTTGTTCACACATCCATCCTGAGGGGCTTCTGGGGGGTCCCCCGTCCCTGCTCCAGGGGACATGGACAGGCTCAGTTGGCGTTTCCGGGCCCCCACGGGCTCCTGTGGTTCAGGGATGTGAGAGATCCGTGGGAGAGCACAAAGGCTCTGACCTGGGGGCAAGACCGGGGGCTGGGGGATGGCTCTGATTGGAAGGAGGTGGAGGCTGTGCTTGAGGGGAACCGGCTGAGCTGGGCCGCCGGTTTGAAAGGGGGAAGTTTGTGGTCCTCGCCAGGAGTTCGTTTTTATCTGCTGCGTCTCCACCAAGTTGTGGCTCCGCAGGCGCGTGGCCAGGTGGGTTGGGGGGTTGACTGTAGCGCCCCCAGGAGCGCACACAGCCTTGGACAGGCCCGCCTCACTGTCTCCGGGGCCCCAGGTGTTCAGTTCCCCGGCTGCGGTGGTGTCTGTGGCCCTGCCTCTGAGGAGTGGAATGGGAGGGCCACTTGGGGGTGGTGGGTGTGGGCCGGGGGTCCAGCTGGTGGGGGGCAGCTCCCAGGCTGGGGGCCAGTTGTATGTGCTGCGTTTGGCCGTGGAGGGAGGGGGGTTGGGAAGGAGCTGGCTGGACCCCCACCCTAGGGGTGGGCCAAACCCTGGGGTCTGCAGCGGTCATCCAGCCCGGCTCTGGTTTTTCTGTGTGCAGTTGCCATTTGGGTCTTCTGGTCTGATTTCGAGTTCCTCTAAATTTTTCTGAAGCGGGTTGGGGACAGGCATCTCATTCCCTGGCTCAGAGATGTGACAGCAGAGCCGTGTGTACACAGACTCCTCTGAACTGCTGCTGCTGGTTCCATCTTAACCTCCTCCTTTCAGCTACATAGTAATTACCTCTGGATTGCAAGAGGAAGTAGGTGAGGTTTGTTGGTTTTTTTTTTTACACTGAAAGTTTTCTATCTGTTCGTTCCAGCTCTGGGGAAGCCAGCCAGCCAAGAGGCGTTCTGGACAGCTGCAGGGGCAACCTGTGTCCTTGGGGGTTTACTGGTGGGTCTGAGCGAGCCCTCATTGTGGGCCCAGTCCCCACAAGGTTGTACCTGGGGAAGTAGCACCTCCCCTGGACGTCCTGGGGCACCAGGAACTCCTTGTTCCAGTGCTGCCTGGGCCACCTCAGAGCAGCAGGTTTTCTCCTCACAGTTGTTGTGGGTTTGGGTTGCTGCCTGCCCCCCCCCCCCAGAGGCCTTACTGGGAGGCCTTACCAGGCTGCAGGCTGGGGAGGGAGCTGGCAGCGGGGTGTCACGGCCAGGGGCGTTGGGTGGGTCAGCATGGATGGTGCGTGCGGCTTGGGGTCGTGGTCAGTGTCTGGGGTCCAGCTGGTGCTGTCACGCCCAATGGGGGCCTGGCTGTCGTGATCTAGGCAGCGGGGTGTGCTCGGGAGAGCTCTGGCCGTCGGGTCGGGAATCTTTCCGCCGTGGAGGAAGGGTCCGCCAGGCCCGAGACCTGGTAGGTGCGGAAGGCCCTACCTCGGGCAGCTCCGTGTCTGCCCATCCCCGTTTGGGAGCTTTGGGGGGCCTGTGCTGGGCGATGGCCCAAGTGCCCATCCTACAGATGAGGAGGTGAGGCCTGAGTGACCTCCAGTAGGAAGACCTATGCTCCCTGGGCTCCGCTGGCCCACAGGGGCTGCGAGTACCCATCTCCTCTCCTGGCCTCAGCCCCTCCCTCGTGCCCTGTCTTCCACAGGAGCTTCTGGTCCAGGCTGAGCCCACGCCCGCCTTTGTAGAGCGGGGCTCCATGCAGAGGGTCGGTGGGACTCTCCGGGAGAGTGGCTGGTAGCAGCACTTCCTTCTCCGAACCCCATGCGTCCCCTGGTACCCGGCACGGTCCACGGATGTGCGCCCGCCCTGCTGTCACGCAGCCCTTCCTGTAAGCCCCTTTCAGTGAGCGGCAGAAGCCAGGTTGCTTGGAACAGACTGCGGTGCTTAAATTCCAGAGGGTGAGCCCCTCCCCTCACCGCGGAGACCCAGCCTGCAGAGCCCATGCAGAGTGCGTGCGGGGCGCCAGGAGGTCCCAGCAAGTGCAGATGTCGCGGTGCCTGAGCACCCCTGGTGCGGGACTGCTCTCCCCCGGTGCCCCCGCCAGCAGCCCGTCCTTTGGAGAACGGAGAGTTGCCCACCATCCTCCCGCTGCTCGGAGCCTCTCCTGCCAGTGGCGGGCAGGGGCACCCAGGTGCTGGATCTGGTCCCGGGTCATCCAGGGTCATGGTAGGATCGCTATTTAAAGGTAGAAATAGGGGCTTCTCTGGTGGAGCAGTGGTTGAGAGTCCGCCTGCTGATGCAGGGGACACAGGTTCATGCCCCGGTCCGGGAAGATCCCACATGCCACGGAGCGGCTAGGCCCGTGAGCCATGGTCGCTTAGCCTGCGCGTCCGGAGCCTGTGCTCCGCAACGGGAGAGACCACAGCAGTGAGAGGCCCGCATACTGCAAAAAAAAAAGGTAGAAATATATACTGTATGTATCACAACTTTACGTCGGTCTGTGATGCACCTCAGTCTTAAAAAGTTGTTCTTGGGGACTTCCCTGGTGGCACAGTGGTTAAGAATCCACCTGCCAATGCTTGGGGACTTCCCTGGTGGCACAGTGGTTAAGAATCCACCTGCCAATGCAGGGGACACGGGTTCGAGTCCTGGTCCGGGAAGATCCCACAAGCCGCGGAGCAACTGAGCCCGTGTGCCACAGCTACTGAGCCCGTGCTCTAGAGCCCGCGTGCCACAACTACTGAAGTGCGTGCGCCACAACTACTGAAGCCCGTGAGCCTAGAGCCCGTGCTTGGCAACAAAGAGAAGCTACCGCAACGAGAAGCCCGCGCACCACAACGAAGGCCTAATGCAGCCAAAAGTGGAACTTCCGCCCTCTTGAATGAGGGGACAGCCCTGCCTGGTGTTGGGGGCCAGGCCGCTCCCCTGCCAGCCCCCTGCAGGGCGTAGGGTTGCACGGCAACGTCGCTCATTGTGGGGCCTTGGTGAGTGTTTGCGGTGCCCCCTTGCGGCCGTGCCCGTCATGGGGGGCTCTGCTCGCTGTGGTTCCAGAGCTTGGCTGGTAGGCACGTGGCAGAGCTCTGCTGGGCGCCCAGTGGGTGACCCAGCCGGGACCGCGGGGCAGCTGGCTGGGGAGTAGGCTGAGATTAAGAATCCCAGGCAGAGAATTCCGGAAAGACCGGGGGCTTTCGTGGGGGGACGGTGGGGTGGCAAGGGCTGAGGTTGGGGGAGGTGCCTGGGGACACGTGCAGGCTCCCTTCCTCGTTGCTTCTAGAACAGGCCTTGGGTGTCATTTCAGGGGGCCACGCTGGGAGACTGGTGTCTTTACAGAAACTTGACCGTGCTGTGTGCCAGGCCGCACCGTCTCGGGGATCACCCACATGGACGGGCTGGCCTTGAAGCCAGCCGCTCGCGTAGCTTAACCCGAGCGGGCCGGGAGGGCCCAGGTCAGTGCCGATAGCTCCCAGGACCCCTCGTGCCACCCTGTGCTCCTGTCGCCCCACCAGTGCCCCACCTCCACCTTTGCTGTCACGCTTGCACGGGGGCAGTTTGGGGAGCTCCCGCCCTGGCCTGGGCCCTCCCTCGGACTGCCGGCCCTCAGTCATGAGCTACTTGTTTCCTGAAGCTGCAGCCATGGGTCTAGCGGGAACCTGCATGAGGGACTCTTTCTAGAACCAGCTCTCTCCCCTCGGCACTGTGGGCGTTGGGGCCGGGTCATTCTCTAGGGCAGCCCCGTCGTGACAGCTGCAAACATCCCAGGTGCTGCACGGTGTTAGGGCGGCAGGATCAGCCCGGCGAGCGCCCCAGCTGGGTGTTTCCTGCACCCCACAGCCTGCCGTGAGGGCCCGGTGGGTGCCCGTTTCAGGTGCTCCCTGAGTGTGTCTCTGGGCCTCCACAGGCCCACCTTTGCCCCCAGGAGCTGGAAGTCTGTGGAAGCAGGTGGGGAGGGGACCGGCAGAGGGGAGGCCTGGAGGGATGTGGCTCATGTGGACTGGACGTGGTGGCCGGCCAAGGTCCCCCCATGGGGCAGTGTCTGCCCCCTCACCTCGGGCCGCCCTGCTGCTCGTCCGAGGGTGACCCTCATCCTCCCTCCTGGTTTCGCCCGTGGCCTCCAGGCTGCTGCCTGGGGAGTTGGAGCTTCCTCTGTGGCCAGATGAAGGGGGCAGAGCCAATCAGGAGACCGTCTCCCCTGGACGCTCCACTGCCTTCCCTCCAAAGCTGGGGCTCCAGCCCGGCCAGTCCCCACGCGCCCCTGGGTAGTGCCCCTCACCCAGGCAGGCTGCAGGGCACGCCCGGCGCCTCTCACACCCCAGCCTAGGCTTCCCCGTCTGAAATGGTCATGACAGTACCCAGCTTGCGGGTGGTGCGGAGTATTTTGGAGGCCCAGGTGTCTATCAGGGTCCCCAGCCCTGGTCCGCAAGACAGACAGGATGTAAGCCGTGTGGATGGTGGACAGTGTGCTGGTACCTGGTTGAAAAGTAGAAAGCAACAGGTGACGCTCGTTTATGTCATTTAATTTTGTTTTCTGAGGTATGATCATTGAAACGTTAATTGGTGTGAGAAGTTACTGTTGAGGCGGCTTATGTCCTTCCTATTTGGGTATATATCCATACTCGTGGCTCATCACCATTTGGAAGCTAAGTTTTCATCGGAAACGCTTGATTTTAACAAACGCACGGACTTGAGTAGAAAACATCAGTGCCTTTGGCAATGTGAGTCCTGGCAGAGGCTGTCTGCGCTGCTGTCAGTCATGGCCACGTGTAGCTGATAACAGTGCGGGGTGCCCAGTGAAATTTTAGTTTCAGACAAACCACCGAAAATTGCTTAGTATAAATAGGCCTCAAATAGCGCATTGGACATACTTGTAGTAGAAGTTATTAGCTGCTTATCTAAATTTCCGTGTCAGCTGGGCGCCCTGTGTTTTTATCTGTGTCTGGCCACCCCGGGCTGGTGGCAGCCTTCCATCTGGGGCTTGGGGCTGTGTTGGCCTCAGTGGGTTGGGGCCGGTGACCGGCCTTGAGGTGTGGAGGGGGACCTTTGCAATGAGGAGGTGGTGCTCCCAGGCGGCTGCAGGCCCCGCCCCGGCCTCCGCATCTGGGGGTGGACTGGGCATCTGGTGACTCTGATGCAGCCTCTGGGCAGTGGAGGCGCTCCAGCTCGCGGCCAGTCTGGGGGACCAAAGTCAGGGTGCTGCTTGCTTGCTGAGCGGGGCCAGAGGCCAGCGGGGCAGTTCTGGGGCGAGAAGGGAGCTCCTGAGTGTGCCCAGGTGAGCGTGAGCCCGTCCTGGGCCATCGTGGGGACACCTCTGCGCCCCTGGGGCCTTGTCCTGGGCTGCTGGGAAGGACTGAGGCCGTGAGTCAGCCCTTCCTCCTCTCCCCACCTTCTTGCCGGTGTCTGCGTCTCTTACTTCCTGTGGGCACGAACCCCTTGTCCTCTGAAGGATTTATTGCGTGTCTGTCACAGAAGCTGCTTCAACTGGTGGGGGGGGAGGCGTGGCTCTGGCAGCTGCACGTGCGTCGGACTTTGATCTGCGCCGGACAAGCCCTGTTCTCTGGGCTACCTGCCAAGCCTCACGCCCTGTGCCCCTCCAGACAGCTCTGTGGAGATGCCACACACGCCCCCGGTTTTAGCTGAGGTACGACTCCCAGACCATGAAGTTCGCTGGCGAGTACACCTTGGTGGTTTTAGTGTATTCACAAATTGTGCAGTCGTCACTAAAATCATTTCCAGAACATTCCATCACCCCCAAAAGAACCATGTCCCCATGAGCAGTCACTCCCCAGCCCATGATAGCTACTCACCACTCTCTGTGTTTGTGGATCTGCCTGTTCTGAACGTTTCCCATCAGTGGAGTCGCACCCTGTGTGTCCTGTGTCTGGCTTCTCTCACTGAGCATCGTGGTCTCACGGTCCATCCACGTGGTAGCGAGTGTCAGGGCTTCACTCCTTTTCGTGGCTGAGTGATGTTCCCGTGTGTGGAGGGACCACATTATTTATTCACTCCTCAATTGATGGACATGTGGGTCGTGTGTACCTCTTGGCCGTCATGAGTCATGCTGCTGTGGATGTGCAGACACAGGTGTGCGTGGACGTGTTCTCAGTTGCCTCAGGTGGACATGGAGTAGGTCGAGTGGGGACTGCGTGTTTAACTTTTGAGGAACTGCTGCTTGTTTTCCATGGCGGCTGCACCACCTTCTGCCCCACCCGCCATGGGTGAGGGTCCCGTTTGTCCACGTCCCCGCCAGCTTCCTCTCCAGGTTCTGTGTCCTGGCCTCTCCCAGCATCTCTCCTGTCCTGGGTTGGGGTCTGTCCTTTGTGGTGGTGTCTGTCTCCTCAGAGCCTGGGAACCCTGGCCGGTTTTTGGAAGACCATTCTCCCACTGCCCTGCACTTTCCAGAATGCCAGCCCTTTGGAGCATGTGGGCGCTGGGGCTGGTCCTGCCCTTTGACATTACAGACAACGGGCTGGCCCGTGGACTTCGGTCCTGGCGCCCTCAGCTGCTCTCCTCTGAGCAGGCGTGTCCAGTGCCTGGAGTGACCGGCAGGCCCCACAGGGCCAGGTGGCCCCCCCAGTTGTGATACCACAAAACCACTGTCCTCTCGTTGGTGTTTTCAGTAGCAAAAGCCACACGCACGTTGTGGAGAATGGCCGTTATGACAAAGCGTGGGAATGTCTTAAGAACTTGCTCAGAATCTAGGAGGTGGGCACCAGCCACGCGTTGGTGAAGTCCTTCCAGACCGCTGAACAACACGGGCGTGTTTGTAAGCGGGTCCAGCGACACGCTGCGGACGGACCCGTCGGGATTGGCTGCGGGTTTCCTCCGTGTGGGGTAGAGAGACCGTCTCAGGCTGCGCCACGGGAAACGAAGCCCTGTGGGCCTCAGGCAAGCTCCTGGTGCACCAGGTCCAGGTGGGGGGTTGGGGAGGGAGGACCGTGGAGGCTCCAGCCTGGATGCAGGAGCCCGGCCCATTGGGCAGGCGCTGGGCCTCCTTCCCAGAGGCAGCTGCGTCGTGATGACCCCGGCCCTGAGGGGAGGGCCCGGGTCTTTGTCTCTGACTCCTCACCCGGTGGGGGGCTGGTCGGACGGGTGGGCTGGTGGGTGTGGTTTTCTGGCGAGTTTGCAGGTGCTCTGGGGGCCCCTTAATGTCCTCCCTCGTGTGTCTCTCCGGCCCCTGCGTCTGCGTGTCCCCCCCCCACCCCCGCAACCCCGCTTCCGTGCCCAGCCGGGGCTCCGCGTGAGGCTCCGTGCTGAGAACCCTCTTCCCCACCCTTTCCCCCGCCCTGCTCCTGAGCTCAGGAAAGTTTGCACGTGCTGGCAGGGGCAGGGAAGGCACAGAGGAGCCCCTGGGCTGCAGTCTAGCTTCCTTGCTGTGGAAGCGCGGAGGCCGCTTCTGAGGGCCCTGACGTGCGTCTCCCAGCACCTGGCCTGGGAGCCCAGCTTTCCATCGTTTCCATCGGCGCACGTGTCCCCGCCCCACGCTCTGGCCCGCAGAGGCCTTCGCGTTACTTCCCTGCTCTGCCCCTTGTGCTCTCGGACCCCTTTCAGCAAGTAGCCGCCATGTTCCCCCCGGGACCTGCTGTGTCCCTGGGGAGCACGTTGGGTGGATGGGCTGCCGTCGATGGTGGTGAGCACCGTGATGCTCTTCGAGGGGCTGGGTGGGTGACATTGGAGTGAGGACTGGAGTGGGTGCTGGGTGGGTACTGGGGGAGCTGCTAGAGGAGGTGGAGGTTGTTGTTTTTTTTTTTTTTTTTTTTTTTGCGGTACGCGGGCCTCTCACTGTTGTGGCCTCTCCCGTTGCGGAGCACAGGCTCTGGACGCGCAGGCTCAGCGGCCATGGCTCACGGGCCCAGCCGCTCCGTGGCATGTGGGATCTTCCCAGACCGGGGCACGAACCCGTGTCCCCTGCATCGGCAGGCGGACTCCCAACCACTGCGCCACCAGGGAAGCCACGAGGTTGTTTTTTAAATAGACTTTATTTTTTTTAAGTTATTTATTTATTTATTTATTTTGGCTGCGTTGGGCCTTAGTTGTGGCACGTGGGATCTTTCCTTGCGGCGCGGGCTTCTCTCTTAGTTGTGGCGCATGGGCTCCAGAGTGTGTGGGCTCAGTAGGGATCGAACCCGCGTCCCCTGCATCGGAAGGCGGACTCTTACCCACTGGACCACCAGGGACGTCCCTAAACAGACTTTGTTTTAGAACAGTTTTAGATTTACAGAGAGGCTGTGAATCAGTTCAGAGGGTCCCCGTGTGCCCACGACCAGCCCCTCAGCACCTCCCGCAACCCAGCTGATGGGCCCGTGTTCATACGTCATCCTCAGCCAGAGTCCATGCTGCCTCACGTCCTCTCTACCCCACGTCCTCTCTGCCCCAGGCCCCCGGGCTGTGGTGGTGTCGCCCGCTCTCCTGGGGTGGGGGGCATGGCCGTCTCCCTGTCTCTGTCTCCTCTCCTCACAGGGCACCCGTCACAGCTTCAGGCCCACCCTCATTTGCAGATAAGGTCACAGTCCCAGACTCCAGGGGTGGGACGTGTCTTTGGGGGACACAGCTCAGCCCCCTCCTGGGACCGATATGGGGCTGCAGTGCAGGCACAGCTGACCTGAGCATCCAGGACGAGGGGTCACGCAAGGCCTGTCATGTGGGCTGGGATGGTGCTGCCCCCTCCACGGGCGGCTAGCTCACTGCGAAGGTGTGGACAAGGCCTTGGCGGAGGGGCTGCAGGGAGAGGCCAGCCTCCGCGGTGATGGAAGGTTCCAGACCTGCTCGTCCAGGACAGTGTGCGGCAGCCCCGGCGGTGCTGAGCTCCTGGCACGTGCCTGGTGCCACCGAGCGCGCTTCTGTGTGTTTGCCTTCTGTGAATGCGTGGCCCGTGTGCTGGGGCAGGACGGCCAGTCGTGCCCGTGCGGCCGGCCCGGCCCTGTCTCTGCGCCTCCAGTTGTCTTGTGTTCCACCTGGCATCATGTGGGGTTTGGACGCCCGCCGTCCCCGTGATCGGACTCCTTCTGTGTCCCTTCCCACCCTCCCCGACCCCCGCCTGTTCTCCTTTTAGCTCTCTGTCGGGAGGCTTTTAAACGTGCCCAGACGCAGCGAGAACAGTCCAGTGAACCCGCGGCCCGGGCCCACCCGTTCCCAGCATTGCGAACGATGCAGCACCTCAGCTCGTTCCAGGTGCTGTGTCCAGGGGTCACTGCCGAGCACTCCTCCGGTAGGTTCTCGAGTCGCCCCTGCACAGAAGCGCCCGGTGACTTCTGGGTTGAGGCTGTGGGGTCTGTCGTGAGAACGTTTCAAGTCTGGAGAGGTTTGAAGGAAAGCGCTGTCAGTTCCCCAGTCCTCCTGGGCTCGCCTGTAGCTTGGCTGTGCACCTGTGCGTCTCTGCCCACACTTGCTCTTCATGACCCCGAGCCTGCGGCTGCCCCCGAGCGTGAAGTCTGGCCCCCTTCCACCCCTTTCTCCAGGGGGCGCAGCGTCTGGGCAGCAGCCGGCTTGTGCCGCACACGGACTTTTCCTCGTGGCTGCTGAGAAGGTGATGCCAGGCTGCGCCTCGGCGTGCTCCAGCATTGCTGGTGGCGGTTACCTGCAGCCTCCGCCGGGTGGGGTGCCCCTTCCTCTCCCGTCTCCTCAGGTCGCGTTCCCTTGTCTGTCAGTCAGTGTGTTGTGACCCATTTCTGCCTAATTCATTTAGGTGTCGACCTCGTCCCGGGGGCTGGTCACTGTTTTAGGGCCACTTCCTAGCTCTGTGCTGTAACTCCACGTTGCGGTGACCTCAAGCTTCTAGGCTGCGGCCCCAGGGCCGGCGCGTCTCCAGGGTCCGGGTCCCTCTTGGGGAGCAGTGCATAGGCACCAAGACCTGACGCTCGGGGTGCTCACGGCTGCTGGGGTGCCAACCCCAGCTCTGGGTGACCCTGGGGAGGAGGCCCTCCCTACACGTGTCACCAAGGCCCCGTGGGACGGAAACGGGCTCAGCCTGATGGAGGGACACGCGTGTCCGGAGGTGCCTCAGAGGGGCCGCAGCCACGATCCCACCAGAGTCCCGGCACTTCCTAGGCGGCACCCACCAGGGCCTGCCGTGTGCGGTGGAGCCAGGCAGCCTCCGAGGGGCCGCCCCAGACTGGCCCTGCCTCTGGGCCAGGGCTGTGCCTGTGATGTCGGCCAGGGACTGTGACATCACTGGGTGGAGGCGCTCAGACAACGGGGTTCCCAGGGCCTCCGCGAAGGGGACCTGGCCCAGGCCCTGACGAGATGGAGGACCCCCCAGAGAACACGGCAGGTAACTCACCTGAGCTGGAAGGCAGGCCAGGGGCCGCCTGGGGACTGGCCTGGGGGGCAAGAGGGGGTCATCGGGGCTCAGCGGGGCCTGTGGAATTTAAGTTGGCCATGGGGGCCTGAGCAGAGCCCACACCCCTGGAGGGCCTTCCCTGCATGGGGGGAGAGTCCAGGTGCCCCTGGGAGGACCTGAGGGCCATGTTGGTTGGATCGAGACTGGCTTTGTTTTAGGGTTGGGTCAAGGACTGGGTACACCCCCCCCATGATGAGTTTTAGCTTCGGCGCTTGCACCGGGGCTGGCATCACACACACCTGCCTCCCGGTCCCCCAGGTGTGCCGGGGGGCACCTGCAGACGCCCAGGCTCCTGGCAACGTTTGGCTCTGGTTTTAGCCCTGTGTCCACTCTCTGTTACCCCTGCTCCCCCCAGGTCAGTGGGGGACTCGCTCTTGCCATCCCCCCTCAGGCCCCAGGAGGGGGCCCAGGATAACCATCCTGTGGATGGTGGGGCGACCCCTCCGTGTGCGCTGCGGGTGGCTGCTCTCGTTTGCGGGGTGAGCAGGGCTGGCGTCCTGTCCCTGGGAGGCTCAGGGTCTAGGGCTCCTCCTCCGCCTCCCCGTGGTGGCCACACGCCTGCCTGTTGTCAGGAGGCGGATGGGGGGCCCGTAGGCCTGCCCTGCTGCTGTCGGCCCGGCTGGGTGAGCTGCGGTGGGGCCTCTGGCGTCGCGTGTGGGCTGCGGGCCAGGGTGGGGAGTACACACGCCAGAGTCTCTGATTTTGTCCTTGGCTCCCCACCGGGAGCCCCGTGGACATCGGGGCGTGGGGGCCAACACGGTGCGCCTAGCACCGCAGCCCCTGTTGATGCGGGCTGTGCCCTGGCTCTCGGCTCCCACAGGGCTCCTTCCCTGCTGTGCCCGGTCATGCCCGTCTCTGCATGGCGCCTCCTGGACTCTCGGCCCACCGGCTGCCGCAGGTGTGCTTCTCCGCGCTGGCTGGAGGGCCCCCTGCTGGACAGTGTGACCGGGAGAACAGGCCTGCTGCTGGGGGTTGTGGCCGGGAACGCACTGCTGCCCGAGCCCTGGGCGCGGAGTAAGCGCTCACCTAACACAAGCCATCCTGGGAGGCGGCAGAGGAGAAGGGTCTGCCGAGGGGAGTGTCGCCGGACCCTGAGGCTTGCGTCCTGCAGGGTCTGGGAGTGAGGGCCTGGGAGTGAGCACCTGGGGGTAGGGGCGCTTCTCAACAAGCCCGAGGGGGCGTGTCTCGTGGCTTTGGGGCCGTCAGAGGTTCTGTGAGCTCGAAAGGGTTTGCACCTGGGGACGTGAGGCCAGGCGGAGGCGAAGGCCGTGCCTCTGTGGATCTTGGGCTGGGGCCGAGAGCACGTCCCGCCTGGCCTGAAAGCGGGGGTCGCGGCCTGGAAAGGAGGCCTGCTAGGGAGCCAGGTGCCGGTGGCGGGGCACAGGCTCCCAGGCGGGTGGGCTTGGAGTACAGAGGAGTGGGGCCCTGGGAGGGGTTCCTTGTGTGTGCTGTGGGGCTGGGCGGTGTCAGGGCCCCCCGCCCCATAAAAGCTGCTTGCACAAAGCGGGACCCAGACATGAATCCCTGCCCGCGGGGGTGCGTGGGTCGCGGCGGCGGGACGCGGGACGGCGAGGCGTCCGCCCCGCACTGGCGCAGACGCGCCCAGTCCTCCTGGCCTCGTCTGCGTGGCAGCCACCCTCAGAGGTTCCTTAAGAACCTCCGCGCTCGTCCCCTCCCGCTCGTGTGTGCGTCCCCCTGAGCTCACGGCCCCGTGGTGGCCTGCTGCTGGCGTCTGCCTGCCCTGCACCCTGGCTGCTTCTGCCGCTTGCAGGCGGGAGTGCCTGGCGGGAGTGCGTGGGGCATCCTCGGGGAGTGGAGCCGAGGAGCTGGGAGATCGCAGGGCTCAGCTTTTAATCTTTGAAATTCCCGTGGGTTTTACATCCACCTCTGGTGTGCCTGCTTGTGTGTGCACAGGCATGTGGTGGTTTGTTTTTTTGGTTGTTTTTTTTGATTTATTTTTGGCTGCATTGGGCTTTCTCTAGTTGCAGCGAGTGGGGGCTACTCTTCACTGTGGTGCGCAGGCTCCTCACTGCGGTGGCTTCTCTTGTTGCGGAGCAAGGGCTCCAGGTGCGTGGGCTTCAGTACTTGTGGCACGCAGGCTCAGTAGTTGTGTCTCGCAAGCTCTAGAGCACAGGCTCAGTAGTTGTGGCACACGGGCTTATTTGCTCCATGGCGTGTGGGATCTTCCCGGGCCAGGGCTCGAACCTGTGCCCCCTGCATTGGCAGGAGGATTCTTAACCGCTGCGCCGCGAGGGAAGTCCCCAGGCATGTGTTTTTAATTTCTTTCTGACAAGAAAGAAAATCCGGCTGGAAACCACCCTTAAGTATCCATCAGCAGGGTGGCCTGTAGATTTTGGTGTTCCCTCTCTATGGAATCTGGGAGGACTTCAGCAGAATGGATGAGGGTAGCGTGTCCAGGCGTGTGGTCCGGGCACAAGGTGCCCAGGGTGTACAGGGCACGGGTTCGCTGCGTGTGTGTAGGTCTTGAAACAGCCGACGCAGGGGGCCGGGCACCAGGGGCGGTGGCCTCAGTTTTCTGCAGGAATCCCACGCCGGCTGGTTCCCATCTCAGGGAGTGTTTGCCTCCTGCCCGGTTCTGCTCCATCTGGCCTCTCGGTGGCTCCAGAAGTGAGTCGTGTGCAGTCTCCCGTGTGGTCAGGCGTCTGGCCGCTCTGAGCCTGGCTCCACCTGGTCCCTGTGCGCACCTCCCCCACTGCTGGGTGCCTTTTCCACAGGCACCCGTGAGATGAGCGCGTGTCCGGCGCTGGCACGGGCTCTGGGGGCAACGCGTGCCCGGAGGTGAAGCAGGACCCCCACGCCCCGGGCAGCTGTCCTAAAGCTGGGCGGCAGCAATGCCGGGGGATGCGGCGGGCGTGGGCGGGCGCAGGAGGGGGGCAGCTCCTCCGGCAATTAAAATAGAACTTCCACCTGACCCAGCAGTTGCAGCCTAGGTCCGAGCCGGGAGACAGCACTCGCCTCCTGGGGGTTGTACACAAACGCCCCGGCCGCACAGTTCACCGCAGCCCAAAGGTGGGCACAGCCCGGGTGTCCTCCTGTGGATGAGCGTGCCCTCCACACGTAGCAGCATCACTCCGCCACGAGAAGGACAGAAGCCCTGACACTCGTGGACGGACCCTGAGAACACGATGCTCAGTGAGAGAAGCCAGACACAGAAGGACCCACGGTGTCCGATTCCACTGATGGGAAACGTCCAGAACAGGCAGATCCACAGACACAGAGAGTGGGTTCGTGGTTGTCAGGGGCTGGGGAGAGAGGGAGGAGGTGACTGCTGATGGGGACGGGGCTTCTTGTTGAGGTGATGGAATGTGCTGGAATTTGAGGTGATTGTAGCACAACTCTGCAAGCATAAGCTGTGGTTCAGTAAGAACCGTTGAACTGTCCACTTTATTTATTTTGGCCTTGCTGCGTGACATGTGGGATCTAGTTCCCTGACCAGGGATCGAACCTGGAGCCCCCCTGCATTGGGGAGCATGGAGTCTTAGCTACTGGACCAGCGGGGAGGTCCCACTATTTCCTTTGTTGTTAATTTAGTTATTTCCTTGTAAGTTTGTAACAGCTGTTCCCAGTTGACTCCCAAATTCCTGATGGTGAACAGCTGTCCGCCCGCCCACCCCCCCACAGGGAACTAACTGCTTACAGGTGGGGAGCGGCCTGGCCCGTGGCGTCGGAACCCCTGAGACGCCGAGGGTGTGGGGAGTGGCCTGCTCTGTTAAGGGCCCGGATTCTGGGCCACGCCCCTCCCTGCCTGCCTTTGGGCCTGCAGTGCCCCTGTGGCGTCCCCTTGGCTCAGATCCATCTCCTGCGAGTGCAGCCGGTGAAGGTGGAGACAGACGGGTGGCCGCCCGAGTAGGGGCACCGCTTGGCCAGCGACCAGTGTGTCGTCCACAGGCGCAGACAGCGCTGCTCGGGCGGGGGTGCGCGGCCCCGGGCCGGCCCCTTGCTCGGGTGGCGCGGCTGCGGTGCCGGGGTGTCGGCTGGTGGGAACCCCAGGCAGTGGTGGAGGTGGGCGCACGGTTCTTGTTGGGGTTGCATTGTCCACACACACCGTCCATGTGGTTGGGAAGCTGCCGGCCTAAATGGTGAGGTTTGTCCTGAAGCCTGGGCCCCTGCCTGTCTGGGCATCTCCTGGGCTCCCAGGCTCTGGCCGCTCCGGCCCTGCACGCCCCCCCGGGCAGCGATGACCTGCGTGGGTGCCGAGCACGGACTGGCGTGTGCACGCGTGTGTGAGCATCCCCCCACCCCGTCCTGCTGGCTGTGGGCCTGCCTCTAGGCGCATGGCCAGAGGCCCCCTCATTTGGGCCTGTCCTCGGCCTGCGACTCTTGGCACCTGTGCCGTCGGTGGCACACGGTTGCTGGCTGGCCCTTCCATCCATCAGGCCCTCGGTGGTAGGTGGGGGCGCTGGGGGCCATGTGGGAGGCCAGTTGGGGGCTCGGGCACCCACGGGGGTGGGAGGCGACCCCCTCATCGCCCCCCCAGGGCACCAGGCCTCAGTGCTGGTCCTGCCACAGCCCGCCGGGGGCTCCCCCGGG
The DNA here is from genome assembly GCF_964270905.1 of Leucopleurus acutus. NCBI lineage: Eukaryota > Metazoa > Chordata > Mammalia > Artiodactyla > Delphinidae > Leucopleurus > Leucopleurus acutus. The sequence continues at coordinate 1,836,683 of NC_139145.1, read as the reverse complement.
TGCCTTCATGGGTTGTGGATGAGCTACAGCTGGGCCGCCTACCTGGCGTCAGGGCCCTCACCTGGCCTCACCTCCCCCGACCCCTGCAGGCATTCGGGGGCGTGGCCTCCACCAGGTGTCAGCCCTTGAGTGCTTGGTGGGGAGGGGAGCACAGGTGTGAGCCTCGCAGTGGCCAGTCTGGGCCCGAGGGGAGCTTGGGCAGGCAGAGGGCGTGGGGAGGTGTCATAGGAGCAGGTTAGCGTTTTCTTTCTAAAGCGATTCCTGTGGCTTTGGCGTGAGAATTGGCCAGAGGGGACAGGAGGAGGCGAGGGCCTGTGACCCTCGTGAGAGGAGGAGGTGGCTTGAGAGGCTAGGCCAGCTGGCAGGGGAGAGCCCTGTCCGTCTGAGCTGCAGGGTGACTGGTCCACATGGTGGAGGGAGGAGGGAGAAGCCGGCGCCACAGACAGACCTTGGGAGTGTATCCCCACCCCCCAGCTCGGGTGGCCAGCCCCTCCCTGTAACCTGGAGGGCTATCTGGGTGCCCACCGTTCCCTCCACAGCCCCAGCTTTCTGCTGGAGAGGCCAGGCCGGACTCGCCTTGGGGGCGCGTGTCCAGCCAGCCCCGTCAGGCTCACAGCCCATCTGCCCGCACTCGGGGCCCTTGCAGCCCCTCCTGCCCTCTCACTCTGCTGCAGCAGCAGCCGGTCACCCACCTGTCCACAGGGTCACGGGCTCCTGGAACGAGGCCCAGGGACGTTGATGTTACCTGGATATTGGGCAGGGGTGGGGTGGAGGAGAGGCAGCTCGGAGGCCCCCCAGGTCTGTGGCAGGGGCCTGTCTCCTAGCCTCGGGCACTTTCTGCTCTGTACCTGTCCTCTTCGGAGGAGCGGTGCTGGGGCCTCTGTTGCTCAACTAGGCGTCTCCTCTCCCAGCACAGCCGTCCTCTAGCCTGGGGTGGGCCGGCAGGCGGCACGTGGAATTCTCAGAGGCCCGAGCCTCCCTCCCCTCTGCCCCCAGAAGGTCACAGGTTGCACGAGCCTCCCTCCCCTCTGCCCCTAGAAGGTCACAGGTCGCACCTGCATGTCAGAGATCTTTCCAGAACACGGTCCCGCCACCACTTAACGCCCAGTCCCGGGTCCCCTGCCAGGCTGTGCTCTGGGCCCCGGGGTGCGTGGCGGGCGGGCGCATCGTGGCCTTCTAACTCGTGCCTCTGTTTCTCCTGCAGCCGAGAGCCACGAGATTTGAGCTCCCGGGACCTGTCAGCAGCATGTGTCCTCCCCCCATGCGTGACCCCAAGGCCACCGAGAAGAGCGCTGCGGCCGGGCCCTCGCGAGCGCCCGCGTCTCACTAGCAGGAGCCCGCCGGGCGCCATGGGGTGCTAGCCCTGAAGAGCCGCCGCGACCACAGGTCTCCGTGGAGCCGGGATTTGCACGGCAGCAGAGTCACCGTGGAGAGGCCAGGGTACCACAAACTTATGGATTTTGACAAGAAAGGAGGGAAAGGGGAGTCGGAGGAGGGCCGGAGAATGTCCAAGGCCGCCGGCCGGAGCAGCCACGGCGTCCGGAGCTCGGGGACCAGCTCGGGGGTCCTGATGGTGGGCCCCAACTTCCGAGTCGGGAAGAAGATAGGCTGTGGCAACTTCGGGGAGCTCCGGCTAGGTGAGCCCCGCTCGTTCACTTCCGGGGACGCGGGGGCGGGGGTGGACGTGAGGGCTGGGAACGCAGGTAAGCGCGTGTGGGTTTCTGTCCCCCGCCCCCGGAGGAGGCTCTGCAGAGGTCTGGACCCCGACAGCTGTGGGGCGGTTGTGCCGGGGGCCCAGGCCCACAGAGCTCAGGAGGCTGGTGACGCGGAGGTGGGGGTCCAGGGGCATCTCCTGCACAGCACTTAGTGGTTGGAGCTTAGTGGTGGGCGACCCCCAGCCCCCGTCCAGTGTTCCGTGTCTGTCTGTCGGCTGGTGTTGCTGGTGTCTGATATGCCCAGCGGCCTGCGAGGCCGGGAGAGGCCTGTCCTGAGCCTGAACCTTGGCCATGTCAGAGTCGCTGGGATGGGATCAGCAGCGGGTCCTCACTGCCCTGGGCTCTGGGTCTGAGCCGGTGGACTGCCAGCAGCGGGGGCCCAAACTGCTCATGAGAAGGGCGGAGGTGTGGGAGACACAGGCCCCTCCCCCGGGTGCGGGGCCCCGCGTGCCCAGCCTGATCTGTGCTGCACGGTGGCCGACTCTTCAGCTTCCCCAGCGGGGCTTCCGCGCCCCGACCCTGCTGCCCCATTAGCGTGTGCACGTATGTGTGCCCACACGCACACTGGCTGGCACGCGCACGCTCCCGTCCCCCGGCCCAGTCCTGTCCTACGCCTGGGGGCGCCCCTTGTGGCTTTGGGGGCCCAGATGGCTGCCCTGGGTCTGGCCTTGGCGTTGGGCGCCGCAGCCTAACAGCACGGGTCTGGGTGAACAGATGGCGGCGCGTGGGGCCGCGGGGGTAGTGGCTTTGGGCTTAAATCGCTCTCTAAGGATCAAGGTTTGGCTGTTGCTCCACACGTCAGCGTGCGGGACCCACGGTGCAGGGGCTGGCTGTGCTGGCTGTGCCGTGGGGCTTTATGCCGGGGGCTGGGGCAGCTGCAGACCTCGGTGCCCTCGGGGGCCCCTGGAAGCATTGCCCTGGAGGCCGAGGGGCAACTGTGTTCTTTCCTGCCAGGCTCCTCCGCCTCAGAGCCTGTGGTTTTCTGGGCCTGCAGTTAGTCGCTGTTTGTTACTCTGTCCATCTGTACGACTGCACCCCTGCTCAGGGACCTTTAGCTGTGCCCAGATTTGGGGTGTTGTGAATAAAATTGCCCTGAGCACCTTTCTTCAAGTCTCGTGTATGAGTGTTTTCATCAAAGTGCTGGGCCACGTGTGCTTATGAGAAACTGCCAGGCTGGTTTCCAAAGCGGTCGCACCCCTTTGAACTCCCGCGGGCAGCGTGTGAAGCTTCTCGGTATCCCACATCCTCATCAGCACTTGGAGTTGTCAGGCTTTTCCACTTGGAGCGTGCCAGCGGGTGTGAAGTGGTGCCTCGCTGTGGACTTTATTTGCATTTCCCTGATGACTACTGTTGACCACTGTTCTCCTGTATATAGTACGTCTTGTCTTGTGCCTGCTGCAAAGATTTTTTCATCTCTGGGTTCAGATGTTGATTCGGCCTTAATTTAGGTGTGGTTTTTTTTCTGTTTATCCTGCTTTGGGTTCATTGCGCTTCTAGGGTATGTATATTAACACTCTTTTGTTAAATTTGGAAAAACTTTGCCATCATTACCTCAAATGTTCTTTCTGCCTCTGTTTAGTCTCCTCTCGTTCTCATACTCCAGTCACACATTAGGAGTGTTTGATGCTGTCCCACAGGTCCCTCAGGTTCCTCTCAAGTTTTTTTTCAGTCTTTTTTCTTTCTTCAGCCTGGATAGTTTTTACTGCCTTATTGTAAGTTCACCCTTCTTTTTCTTCTGCAGCGTCCAATATATTATTTGATACATCCACTGAATTTTTCATTTGATACACGGTATTTTTCACTTCCATTTGATTCCCTTATTTTTCTGTTGAGATTTCCCATCTGCTTGTTCATTTTGCCCATCCTTTCCTTAAAATCCTCGAACATACTTGCAATAGCTTTTTGGAAGTATATATTTATTTATCTTACTTATTTATTTTTGGCTGCATTGGGTCTTAGTTGCGGCACGCGGGATCTTTGTTGCAGTGCACGGGCTTCTCTCTAGTTGTGGCACCTGGGCTTCTCTCTAGTTGTGGCGTGCAGGCTCCAGAGCACGTGGGCTCTGTAGTTGTGGTGCATGGGCTTTCTAGTTGAGGCATGTGGGATTAGTTGCCTCGCGGCGTGTGGGATCTTAGTTCCCTGACCAGGGATCACACCTGCATCCCCTGCATTGGAAGGCAGATTCTTAACCACTGGACCACCAGGGAAGTCCCAGCTTTTTTAAAATTGAGGTATAGTTGATTTACCATGTTGTATTAATTTCTGCTCTACAGCAGAGTGATTCAGTTATACATATATTCTTTTTTAAATATTATTTTTCATATTGGTTTATCATAGGATACTGAATATAGTTCTCTGTGCGATACAGTAGGACCTTGTATCTGCTGACGTGTTACCTAACATCTGCTAACCCCAACCTCCCACTCCATCCCTCCCCCAACCCCTCCTCCTTGGCAACCACCAGTCTGTCCTGTATGTCTGTGATTCTGTTTCATAGATAGACTCCACATATAAGTGCTATCATATGGTGTTTGTCTTTCTGACTTGCTTCACTTAATATGATAATCTCTAGGTCAATCCATGTTGCCACAAATGGTATTATTTCATTGTTTTTTATGGCTGAGTAGTATTCCACTGTGTGTGTGTGTGTGTGTGTGTGTGTGTGTGTGTGTGTGTGTGTGTGTATACACATCTTTTTTCTCCATTCCTCTGTTGATGGACATTTAGGTTGTTTCCATGTCTTGACTGTTTAAATAATGCTGCTAATGAATACAGGGGTGCATGTATCTTTTTGGATTATAGATTTGTCTGGCTATATGCCCAGGAGTGGGATTGCTGGATCACATGGTAGCTCTCTTTTTAGTTTTCTGAGGAGCCTGCATACTGTTCTCCACAGTGGCTGCACCAATTTACATTCCCACCAGCAGTGTAGGAGCGTTCCCTTTTGCAGTAGCTATTTTAAATAGCTACTGTGGTGCCTTTGGCGCTGTTTTTCCTTCTTGCAGTGCTGTTCCTTTTTTCACATGTCTAGTGATGTTTTATTGTCTGTTGGACAATGTGGGTGCCACACGTGAGGCCTGGATCATGCTTCATCCTGGCGACTCATCATGACCCCACCAGGGACTGTTTCTCAGCTTTGATAGGGTGGGTGGCAAGCAGGCATTACTCAAGGGCTGGGGTCGCCCCCTCCCAGTGTGTGGGCTTTCTGGGTTCTCAGCCAAATGTCTGGGGAGTTCAGGGTGGCCTCCGTGCTCTGGGTGGTGGAGGCTCCAGCGTCCTCCTGCCCTGTGCAGCCCCGGCATCTCCCTTCTGCTCATGGCCCCCCGGAGGCGTTCTCTGTCAGGCCTTGCAGACTCTCCCACTTTTCACACCTACTGCTGAGCTGGCTGTTGGTGAGGCTCAGAGCCTGGAGCACCCGAGGTCCCCAGGAAGCTGTAAATCCAGACTTCAGGTGCCCGCATGCACGTGCGCGCACACACACTCTCACCTTCAACTCATCTGGACTCCAGGACTTTGGCTTCCCCACGTGCACAGTCAAAACAGGAGGTTTCTGGACCAAGACACAGAATAAGATGACCAATTACCAGAAAGGATCAGTTAGGCATCATCAAAGTTTAAATTTCCAGAAATGTTGTTTAGAGCACGAGTAGGGGGGCTTCCCTGGTGGCGCAGTGGTTAAGAATCCTCCTGCCAATGCAGGGGACAGGGGTTCGATCCCTGGTCTGGGAAGATCCCACATGCCGCGGAGCAACTAAGCTCACGCACCACAACTACTGAGCCCGCGTGCCACAACTACTGAAGCCCGCGCGTCTAGAACCCGAGCTCCGCAACAAGAGAAGCCACCGCAATGAGAAGCCCGTGCACTGCAACGAAGACCCAAAGCAGCCAAAAATAAGTAAAATTAAATTAAAAAAAAAAAAAAACACGAGTAGGCGAGCCACAGACCGGGAGGTGCTATTTGCTGAGCACCATTGGACAAAGCGCTGTTACCCAGGACGCAGGAGAAGACAACAGCTTGGTCAGCAATAAAAAAACAGGTGCTGCGATTAAAACTGGGCCAGAGATCTGAACAGACACCACCCAGAAGCAGACGGACAAGCGGCTGGGGGGCGTGGAGGGCACCTTGCCTTGTTGGCCCCGGACAGGACTTCTGCTCCGTGCGCAGCACAAGCCAGCAAACCTGCCCGAGAAGTGACAGGAAGGCCCGTGCGCAGCGTTCAGTAACGGACACTGGAGATGGGCCAGGTGTGTCCGTGCTGCGACGGACGCGCCCGGGCAGGAAGCCAGAGCGAGCCGCGTCATGCGTGTGCAGGGAACCCCAAGGAGCAGGGAGCATGTGGGGTGGTGTTCCGCCTCTCAGGAGGTGAGGTGGCGGTGACGCTGTCTGTCCTCACGGGATCGGGGTGGCCCAGGAGCACACATTTGCCAAAGCTCATCAAATGCTGTGCGTTTCCCAGGTAAATGCCTCCTCCCAAGGGAAAAACAAGCACTAAATACAAATCGAAGTTGATCTGCAGGCTGCAGTGTTTAGGGGGCAGGGTGCTGAGGTCTGCAACTTCCAGACGCATCTGAAAATGAGATGAACAGGTGATGGCTGTGCAACAGAACAGAGCAATCGCAGATTGTGTGACCCAGGCAGCCAGGGTGTGGGGCTCCCTGCGCCCAGCTCTTCCCGCTCTTCTGAATGTGTGAAACTTTCATCATAAAGAGTGGAGGGGAAACACAAGAGGCATGCCTGCTATTTAATGAAAATGAGGAGGACTAGATGGGCGCTTTCTTTCTCTGCCACTGGGTGCCTTTTACTCGTAGTAACCGAAGGAGTGGAATCTGCAGGAGGGGCCACTGCGGGCACCCCCTTCGCACAGTGGCAGTGAACAGAACAGAGAGGTAGAAAGCTGGGAGAGGAAGAAATACAGCTGTGACCTGTCTTGGACGGCTTGATTGCCCACGTGCGGAGGCCAGAGTAGTCTTTCAGTAAACAATTAGAAAGGAATGAGTTTGGTAAGGCTGCTGCATGTGCCAACACAGATCGACTGTATTTCTCTGTTGGAGCAACGACTGGAAAGTAAAAATTTAAGAATAGTCCCGATCGTGTAAGAGCACCAACACCCATCAGGTGCCTCCAGAACAAATCTCACAAAGGCCGCACACTCTACGCTGAGCAGTAAAAACATCGCCGAGAGAAAGTAACTCTGGAGACGCGGACGCACGGTTCTCCGCAGACTCGGGGCCACCCCTGCAGTTGTCTGGGGACCAGCTGACTCTATAGATGGGGACGGACACCAAGGCCCTGGAGGAGCTGAGGCTGAGCTGAAGACTCCAGGCCAAGCACCACAGTGATGAGACAGCCGGGATGGGCAGGGACCCGGGGGACCGACTGACAGGCATGTGGGCCCCTGACTTGGGCTTGTGGGGTCATACGCACCGGTGTCTTGGCCACCCACGGGTGGAGCGGAACGGCCTGGTGCAGCTGTCTCCCAGATTGTCCCACTGCAGTGGGATGGAGAGGAAGCTGAGGCCTCTTCCCACACTGGATCCTCTCAGAAATAAGACGCAGCAGCACGGCACTTCGGGCGTGAGGTCGCCTGGAGGAGCAGCGCACCGTGGGGCTGAGTCGGAGCTCAGGACCTGGAAAGGCGGGACGGCAGCACCGGGAGGGGCAGAGGGTGGAGCGTGTGCACAGCGCTCACCGTGCATGCAGACGGCCACCCAGGGGCTGGCCCACACTGTGCATGCAGACGGCCACCCAGGGGCTCAGCCACTGGTAGGAACTGTAGCAGGTGAACAGCTCGTGTTTTTGTAGTTTCGTGAGGTTGAGCGCCATGGCTTGTTCTCCGTGGGCACCTGGAGGTCCAGGTGGGCCAGCGATGGGCCGCGTGAGACGTCCTGCCCCAGGCACGTCTGTCTAAGCTGAGGACGCAGGTTACGCTCCCTCCTGATGGGCTCCTGGCTGGGGCCCCTGCTCCACAGCGAGGGGGCGGGGCTGTCCACTGGACGTGTACAGCTCAAGGCCGGAGTTCCTGGCATTGTGGAATGGGGGGCGCCTTCGGGGGTCCCTAGAGGCCGGAGCGGTGAGCATAGGTCAGGTGGTGGTGGGGGGGCCTCACAGAGCCTCTGGGGACAGTGGGGGGAGGGTGTGTGGGAGGGGTGTGATGTCTCCTCCAGGTTCCCTGCGGCTGGAGCTGAAGAAAGGCCTTGGGGTCACCAGGACTCTTTGTTGTGTTTTCACTTTTTTAGATGGGAGAAGTTGGAGCATGTTGGCGTGCTGGCGGGAAGGATCCCGCAGAGGACTTGGGAGCAGCCCCGAGTGGGCGGAGGCAGGGTTGGCCTCTGGGGCGGTGCTGGAGGAGAGGGCAGGACGGCAGGGAGGGGGCCCAGGAGATGAGGGTGCGGGGGCAGATGTGGGTTCCCACGGCCGGTGGGAGTACTTGCGGGCCCGGGAGGGATGGGCCCATCCTTTTCCCTTCCAGGTCCGGGAGGGATGGGCCACGCTCAAGGAGGGCTGCCGCAGAACAGGAGGTGCCCCTTGGACGGGTGGGTCGTGAGCGGTCTCCTGTGTGCTGGGGGTCCTGCCGACCTGACGTGCCTCTCCTCCCACAGGAAAGAATCTCTATACAAATGAATACGTAGCTATCAAATTGGTGAGTCCGGGCCCTGCCCCCTTCCCCCAGTCCCCAGCCTGGGCAGGCCCCTCGCCGGCCCCCAGCAGAGGCTGTCCCCACGGGCTGGGAGGAGGGCAGGACCGTGCCCTGCGTGACATCCATGTGTCCCCTCGTCCCTCCCAGGAGCCCATCAAGTCCCGGGCGCCGCAGCTGCACCTGGAGTACCGCTTCTACAAGCAGCTCAGCGCCGCAGGTACCCCGGGGCCGGGTGTGGGAGCGCAGGGGGAGCCCGCCCGGGCGTCGCGTGAGTCTGTGTGTCCTCCACCCGCAGAGGGCGTCCCTCAGGTCTACTACTTCGGCCCGTGCGGGAAGTACAACGCCATGGTGCTGGAGCTGCTCGGACCCAGCCTGGAGGACCTGTTCGACTTGTGCGACCGCACGTTCACTCTCAAGACAGTGCTCATGATTGCCATCCAGCTGGTGCGGGCCGCGGGAGGGCGAGGGGGCCGGACGCTGTGGGGCGGCAGAGGGAAGGTGGGCAGGGCGGAGGGAGCCCGCTGAGGCCCGCCCGCCCGCAGATCACGCGCATGGAGTACGTGCACACCAAGAGCCTCATCTACCGCGACGTGAAGCCCGAGAACTTCCTGGTGGGGCGACCGGGCACCAAGCGGCAGCACGCCATCCACATCATCGACTTTGGCCTGGCCAAGGAGTACATCGACCCCGAGACCAAGAAGCACATCCCGTACCGCGAGCACAAGAGCCTGACGGGCACGGCGCGCTACATGAGCATCAACACGCACCTGGGCAAGGGTGAGCGGCGTGCGGGGTGGGCGGGGGGGCGCGAGGGCTGCGCTGACCTGCCATCCCCCCCGCAGAGCAGAGCCGCCGTGACGACCTGGAGGCGCTGGGCCACATGTTCATGTATTTCCTGCGCGGCAGCCTGCCCTGGCAGGGGCTCAAGGTGGGCGCGCCGGGGCCGGGGCGGGGCTGGGGGTCTCCTGCGGGCAGCGCCTCGGTGCCGACCGCGCTCTCCCTGCAGGCCGACACGCTCAAGGAGCGCTACCAGAAGATCGGGGACACTAAGCGGGCCACGCCTATCGAGGTGCTCTGTGAGAGCTTCCCAGGTGAGGGTCTGCCCCCCGTCCCCCGCACTCCCTGCAGACCCCCTGCCCAGTGCCGCCGCCCCGCTCCTCCACGCCCCCCAGCCCTGTCGCTGTCCGCAGAGGAGATGGCCACGTACCTGCGCTACGTGCGGCGCCTGGACTTCTTCGAGAAGCCGGACTACGACTACCTGCGCAAGCTCTTCACCGACCTCTTTGACCGCAGCGGCTTCGTGTTCGACTACGAGTACGACTGGGCCGGGAAGCCCCTGGTACGTGGGCGGAGGGGAGGCTGGTGCTGGAGGGGCCCCTGGCGCGTGGGGGCAGCTGGCAAGGACCCTGAAGCCCCTGTGCTCGGGGGCGGGGGTGGCTGGCACGTGACGTGGGGCGGGGGGTGGCTGCCGGGCCTCAGCCGCATCCTGCCCCCTTGCAGCCCACGCCCATCGGCACGGTCCACACCGACCTGCCCTCGCAGCCTCAGGTTCGGGAAAAAGCCCTGCTATACAGCAAAAACCAGGTGAGGGGCCGGCCGAGGACCCCAGCAGCGTGGGGGTGGGGAGAGCAGGGCCTACAGGACTCCCGTGCCCCTCTTGCCCCGCAGGCACTGAACTCCACCAACGGGGAGCTGAATGCCGATGACCCCACCGCTGGCCACTCCAACGCCCCCATCACGGCCCCCGCAGAGGTGGAGGTGGCCGACGACACCAAGTAAGGCCCCCGAGGTTGCTGGGGGCTGGGACTCCCTGGGCCCACCCCCTCGCGCCCGTTCCCCCATCCCCCTCTTCTCCAGCCTGCGCCGCCTCCCAGCCTGTGCCCGCCCCTTCCAGGTGCTGCTGTTTCTTCAAGAGGAGGAAGAGAAAATCTCTGCAGCGACACAAGTGACCCCGGGGCGGTGGCCTCTGAAGCCTCCCGCTGCAGCCCCTCGGGGCCCGCTTTTCCACGGCCACGTGGCCACCGCTGGACGCAGACTGCAGGCCCGGCAGAGCTGCCAGCCCCCGCGTGGGGTCACTTCCTTCACGTAAGGCTTTGGCCGAGATTTCTACACCTGTGTCTAGTCCTCCCCTCCGAGAGCATTAACTATTTAAAACAAGGAAGAGAGAAAACCACAGCGGCCGCCCTGCCTTGTGCCCCCGCGCGTCTGCTGTGTAAGTAGCGCGGCCGCCTCCGTCCAGCCCGCCGCTCGCCCGTTAGTGTCATAAAGTGCAGCTTGTCTCCCTCGATCCAAAGGCCGTTTTCTCGAGGGGGCGCTGCGGGGCGTTGCTGCCAGGGGTGAGCCCGCCCTGGGCCTCCCCAGACCAAAGGGGAAGGCGGGATGAGAGCGGCCCCCAACTGAAATGCTGCACCAAAGCCTGGGCCGGTGGGCGCAGCCCGCGGGGGGTCTGCACACCTGCTCGTGGAGCCGCCGGCCTGGAACTCTCGGGGTGGCCACCGCGTGGCCCGTGGGCTCCTTGTGTCGCTCTGCGCTGCCGGCCGAGCCGTGGAGACAAGCGCCTTAAAGCCCATCCGAGCCCCGCAGGTGCGTGTGGAGCCGGCAGCCCGTCGGTGTGGCCCCCGTGGTCCCCTGGGGCCCGCGTGCTGAGGGCAGAGCAGCTGGGGGTGCCCCGCGTGTGCGTCTAGGTCTTGCTTTACAAAAAGTGTACAGAAATGGCACTTCCGTTTCTCTGATGCTTCCTGGAAGCCATAGAACTTAGGGGCTTTTTTTAAAAAATAAAGGAAAATGAAACCAATTCTGAGCGTGGTGTCCAGTCTTTCCAAGGGGCTTGGCTGAGGCCAGCAGCAGCTCACATAGCCAAGTCCCTGGGAAGGGACAGGCTAGGAGGCAGGACAACTTGGGGAAGGAGCCGGGCAGTGGCAGCCCCCTTGCTCAGGAGAAATAAACGGTCGGAAACAAGGTAACGGAACTGAAGTGGGTGTAAGAACCAGGTTTAGGACTTCCCTGGTGGCGCAGTGGTTAAGCATCCACTTGCCAGTGCAGGAGGACGCAGGTTTGAGCCCTGGTCCCAGAAGGTCGCACATGCCGCGGAGCAACTAAGCCCAGGCGCCGCAGCTACCAAGCCTGCGCTCTAGAGCCCACGAGCCACAGCTACTGAGTCTACATGCCACAACTACTGAGCCTGTGCGTCTGGAGCCCATGCCCTGCAACAAGAGAAGCCACTGCAGTGAGAAGCCCACGCACCACAACAAAGATCCAACGCAGCCAAAAAAAAAAAACCAGGTTTGGTCTACTTGGGGCTGGTGGAAAAAAGAGCCATTGAAGTAAATCACAGTGAGAACAGCAAACACGGGAGCTGAAGGACAGGCTCCTTGCCGTTGTCTGCACAAGTCCATCTGAAACCCTAACCCTAAGGCTTCCCTTCCAGGAGCAAAAAGGTACCAGCTGTGTGTGAACGGTTAGGTCTTGAGTGAACCCGACAGCACAAAGTGGGAAGCCCTGTGACAGCGTCACAGTCACTGTGGACACGGCTGAGGAAAAATGACCTTGGTGGCTATGGACTGATTGTTTATATCCCCCAACATTCAGATGGTGCTGCCAGACCCGCAGTGGGGGACAGTGTTAGGAGGCATGGGGCCTTCGTGATGGGACTAGCGTCCTGGTAAGGAGAGGAGGAGAGACCAGAGCTCTCTGTGCTGGGTGAGGATGCAGCGGGAAGGCGGCTGTCTGCAGGCCGGGACCCGGGCCCTCATCAGGAACCGGCCACACCGATCTCGGACTCCAGGACAGTGAGAAATGCCATGTGTGGTTTCAGCCTGTGTTGTTCTGTTAGGGCAGCATCAGCTAAGAAAACACAACAGCAGCAGTTCTTGAAACAGTTTCACAAGGATCCAGGTAGTTGAAAACGATGGCAGCCCACCGTCTGTCCCAAACAACACAGAACCACTAGGAGGAATGCCTGCCGCGTGCAACATCCTGCCTACACTTACAAAGTAAGGAACACCGCCAAGTCCCCCGTGGGAGCCTGGCCTCCCTCCCACCCCTTTCTCTCTGCTGGGCCGTGTGGGAGCATCGGCAGGGGGCAGCCAGCGAGGTGGGCAGAAGCCAAAAGGCAGAGGTTCACAGCACAACCTGCACATGTCCCTTGCGCCAGCCAGGAACCCCAGCGTCCCCAGGAGAGAGCATGAGGTCAGAGAAGGGCAGACTGTCCCAACAGCGTCAGAAGATACGAAACCATCTTGGATCAGAAATTCAAAAACAAGGGACAGACGCGGACAAAAACCAGACTTGGAAATGGCTGATCCAATTCTGGAAGAAAATGAAAGAACAGATGATTTTAGAAACGAAGGATAAACCGTAAGGTGCCTGAGGCTCCAGGGGAGATCTGAGAAAAGGCCTGGGAAGCAGAACAAGACGGTGAAGAGTTGACGCAGTTGCTGACGCAGGAGATGGTGGCCGAGTGAGTGTCGGTTGCTGGGAGTTCCCTGGTGGCCTAGGGGTTAGGACTCCGTGCTTTCACTGCTGCGGCCAGAGTTCAATCCCTGGTTGGGGAACCGAGATCCCGCCAGCCACACAGCGCAGCCAAAAAATAAAAAATAAAGCTGCTGCTGAAGGGAACTTTCCAGGTAGAGCCTGGAATCTCCACCACGAATTAGAGACAGTCGCCCACAAGGCACATCCTTGCAAGGATGTGGGACGACCTTACGAGGACGTGCACGGGGACGGCCGTGACTGGGGCCTGCAGGCAGAGAGGTAGAATCGTGCACTGAGGCCCGAGAACTCGGCAGCTCAGCCTTTCCAGAAGCTGGTGGAACGAGCCTGAGCTGAGGCTCCCACGTGCTGCCAGGGTGTCCCTCCAGCACCGAGGCCTGGAAAGGCCAGTGCTGCCTGCCCGGTCCGGGACGGAGGGGTAGAGGCCACCTCTGTGTTGTGGGGAAGTGGAAATGGCGCAGCTGGGAGAGCAGGCGGAGAGGAGGCCAGGCCAGCCCTCTGGCGGTGCCAGAACCAGAGGGGTCGGCTCATGTGGCGGTTTTCGTTATAAACAGGGAAGGAACGCAGAAGAGAGGGGCACCTGTGTGATGCTGGCCTATTCCCACTTACCCCCACGTGTGCTATTTTTGCCATTTATTTTACTTCTGACATACGTTATAAGCCCGCAACTCCCTGTCATTATATACGGTCAAGTCTTTCAAATACATTTTTTTAATAAATTTATTTTATTTTTGGCTGCGTTGGGTCTTCGTTGCTGTGCGCGGGCTTTCTCTAGTTGTGGCTCGTGAGCCCTAGAGCACAGGCTCAGTAGTTGTGGCACACGGGCTTAGTTGCTCCGTGGCACGTGGGATCTTCCCGGACCAGGGCTCGAACCCGTGTCCCCTGCGTTGGCAGGCGGGTTCTTAACCACTAATTTATTGATTTTTGGCTGCGTTGGGTCTTCGTTGCTGCACGCGGGCTTTCTCTAGTTGTCGTGAGCAGGGGCTACTCTTCGTTGCCGTGCGCGGGCTTCTCATGATGTGGCACCTCTTGTTGTGGAGCACGGGCTCTAGGCTCGTGGGCTTCAGTAGTTGAGGCGCGTGGGCTCAGTAGTTCCTGCTCGCGGGCTCTAGAGCACAGGCTCAGTAGCTGTGGCACACGGGCTTAGTTGCTCCGTGGCAAGTGGGGTCTTCCCCAACCAGGGTTCGAACCCGTGTCCCTTGCATTGGCAGGTGGATTCTTAACCACTGTGCCACCAGGGAAGCCCCTCAAATACATTTTTAAGAAGAGTTTTGTGGACTTCCCTGATGGCGCAGTGGTTGAGAGTCCGTCTGCCGATGCAGGGGACGCGGGTTCGTGCCCCGGTCCGGGAGGATCCCACATGCCGCGGAGCGGCTGGGCCCGTGAGCCATGGCCACTGGGCCTGCGTGTCTGGAGCCTGTGCTCCGCAACGGGAGAGGCCACAACAGTGAGAGGCCCACGTACCGCAAAAAAAAAAAAAAAAAGTTTTGTATGTTCACCCACGTGGTCACGCTTCCCACTGCTCTTTGTTTCATCTGCTGACCCACCAGAGGTTCCATCTGAGATCCTTTCCTTTCGGTCTGAAGAGCTCCCTTTAATACGTCTTGTGGTGTGGGTTTACTGGCAACAAATTCTCCCAGCTTTTAGTGGCCTAAAAATATCTTTATTTCGCCTACATTAGCAGAAGGTATTTTCAGTGGGAATGGGATTCTGCGTTGGCAGGTGGTTTGGGTTTGACTTTCTTGCCTCAGCATTTTAGAGATGCTATTCCGTTGTTCCTGACAAGAGGTGAGCTGGCCCTGTTAACCCCTTCAAAGGAATGTGTCTTTTTTGTCCGGCTCCTTTTTTTTAAAATTTATTTTTGGCTGCGTTGGGTGTTTGTTGCTGTGCGCAGGCTTTCTCTACTTGAGGTGAGTGGGGGCTGCTCTGTTGCGGTGCGCGGGCTTCTCGTTGCAGTGGCTTCTCTTGTTGTGGAGCGCGGGCTCTAGGCGCACGGGTTTCAGTAGTTGTGGCTCGCGGGCTCAGTTGCTCCGCGTCATGTGGGATCTTCCAGGACCAGGGCTCAAACCAGCGTCCCCTGCATTGGCAGGCGGATTCTTAACCACTGTGCCACCAGGGAAGCCCTGCTTTTTATATTTTGAAGTTATTTGACTCTGATGGGTGTTTTTGGTTGTTTTTTTAAAGTATAGTTGATTTACAATGTTGTGTTAGTTTCGGGTATATAGCAAAGTGATCAAATTTTATATATATGTGTGTGTGTATATATATATATGTGTGTGTGTTCTTTTTCAGATTGTTTTCCATTATAGCTTGTTACAAGATATTGAATATAGTCTCAGGGCTATACGTAGGTTCTTGTTGCTTATTATATGTATAGTAGTGTGTTTCTGTTAATCCCAAACTCCTAATTTATCCCTTCCTCCCATCCTCTTTGGTAACTGTAAGTTTGTTTTCTGTGTCTGTGAGTCTGTTTCTGTTTTGTAAATGTGTTCATTTGTATTTTTTATATTCCACATATAAGTGATATCATATGGTATTTGTCTTTGTCTGACTTATTTAGTATGATAATCTCTAGGTCCATCCATGTTGTGGCAAATGGCGTTATTTCATTTTTATGGCTGAGGTAGTATTCCATGTATATAGGTACCACATCTTCTTTATCCATTCCTCTGTCGATGGACATTTAGGTTGCTTCCGTGTCTTGGCTATTGTAAACAGTGCTGCTGTGAATACTGGGGTGCATGTATCTTTTCAGATTAGCGTTTTGTCTGGATATATGCCCAGTAGTGGGATTGCTGGGTCATATGGTAGTTCTATTTTTAGTTTTCTGAGGAACCTCGATACTGTACTCCATAGTGGCTGCACCAATTTACATTCCCACCAACAGGGTAGGAGGGTTCCCTTTTCTCCACACCCTCTCCAGCATTTATTATTTGTAGACTTTTTAATGATGGCCATTCTGACTGGTGTGAGGTGATTCCTCATTGTGGTTTTGATTTGCGATATATGTATCTATACATATTGTGTATATAAATAGATACATATGTATTTATACTGTATGCAGATTAGGAACGATCCTGAAGGGAATGATATTGTGATTATAATATACCAGAAAAAATGTATATATCATATTTTCTATTCATCCATCAAGGGACACTTAGGTTGTTTCTGTGTCTTGGCTATTGTGAATAATGCTGCAGTGAACATGGCGGGTGCATATATCTCTTCAAGATACCTGATTTCATTTCCTTTGGATATATACCCAGAAGTGGGACTGCTGAATCATATGGGAATTCTATTTTGAATTGTTTGAGGAACCATCATGCTGTTTTCCATTGTGTATCTATGTTTCTGTATTTCTGTAGATTTCTGTAGTGAATCTGTTCTTTTTCTCGTTTTATTTTTAACCACCTAAAGTTATGGTCTGCCACAACAGTCTATATCCTAACCAGAAATTGAACCCCTTTTATTATCTCTTTCATGTCTGTAGGATCTGTAGTGGTGTTCCCCTTCTCTCTTTTTTTTTTAATAAAGGGAACTTTATTTTTATTTATTTATTATTTATTTATTTATTTTTGTTTGCGTTGGGTCCTCGTTGCTGCGTGCAGGCTTTCTTTAGTTGCAGCGAGCGGGGGCCGCTCTTCATTGCAGTATGTGGGCTTCTCATCGCGGTGGCTTCTCTTGTTGTGGAGCACGGGCTCTAGGGCACGCAGGCTTCAGTAGTTGCGGCACAAGGGCTCAGTAGTTGTGGCGCATGGGCCTAGTTGCTCTGCAGCACGTGGGATCTTCCCGGACCAGGGCTTGAACCTGTGTCCCCTGCAGTGGCAGGTGGATTCTTAACCACTGCGCCACCAGGGAAGCCCCCGCTTCTCACGTTTGGTGTTAGTCATGTGTTTTCTCTTTAAAAACAAACAGAAACGTTTGCTATTGTTTTATCAAAGGACCAAAGTTTTGTTTGTATTTCATGTTTTTCGTGTTTTCTGCTTCAATTTTGGCCTCATTATTTTGTTATTTCTCCTGTTTTGGGTTGAACTTGCCGTTAATTCTTTAGTGTCTTAAGATGAAACCTGAGACCATGGATTTTAAACCTCTCTTCTTGGGAATACCCTGGCGGTGCAGTGGTTAGGACTTGGCGCTTTCACTGTGGGGCCCGGGTGAAATCCCTGGTCAGGGAACTAAGATCCTGCAAGCTGTGTGGTGCAGCCAAAAAATCAATGATACTAAATAAGTAAAATAAACCTTTCTTCTTTTCCAACCTATGCATAAAGTGTAAGTGTTCCCCTCAGTTCTGCTTTAGCAGGATCTTCAAATTTTGGTGTATTGTAATCACCATCATTCAGTTCAGAGTAGTTCTTAATTTCCATATGGTTTCTATTTTAGCCTATGTTTATGTCAAGGAGTTAATTACCAAACACTTGGCGATTTCTTGTTGTTATCCTATGATTGATTCTAGTTTGATTCCACTTTAGCCAGAGAACATGCTCTGCAGGAGGTAAATTATTCTTAAACCTGCATTACGGTACATAATATTACCTATTGTGGTCATTGTTTCCTGTGCACTTGATAAAAACCTGTGTTCTGCAGTTGCTGGGAGTAGTGTTCTGTGTATGTCCACTAGGCAAGTCTGCTGTTCATGTTGTTCATGTTGTTCCGATCTTATTGATCCTTCCTGATTTCTTCTGTCATTTATAGAGCTGTGTGATGGTGTCCATCTCCAACTATGAATATAGTTTTGCCAGTTTTTCAGTTTTGTCCTGTCAGTTCTTTTTTTTAATATATTTTTAAAAATATTTATTTGGCTGCACTGGGTCTTAGTTGCAGCACATGGGATCTTTAGTTGTGGCATGCAGGATCTAGTTCCCTGACCAGGGAGTGAACAAGGGCCCACTGCATTGGGAGTGTGGAGTCTTTTTTTTTATTATTATTATTATTTTTAAAAAAATTTTATTTATTTTTGGCTGCATTGGGTCTTCGTTGTATGGAGTCTTCTTCATTCTTCCTCTTCCCCTCCTCTGGGACTCCACTGACAGACGTCAGGCCCTTTGACTGTGTCCCACATCCCTTATGATCTGTTTCATTTTCCCATTCTTATTTTTACTTTTCTTCACATTGGACATTTCTTATTGCCTTGTCTTCTGTTGTGTCCAGTCTACTGTTGCTCCTAGCTGCCAATATTTTCATTACAGATATTGTATTTTTCAGTGCTAGACTGTCAAATATAGATATGTTCCAACTCTGTTGAATTTTGTTATTTTTTTCTTATTTATTCATTTAATTTTTTTTTACATTGGAGTATAGTTAATATACAATGTTGTGTTTTAGGTGTACAGCAAAGTGACATATATCTTTTTTTCCCACTTCAGTTATTACAGACTATTGAGTAGAGTTCCTTGTGCTATACAGTAGGTCCTTGTTGGTTATCTATTTTATGTCTAGTAGTGTGTATATGTTAATCCCAACCTCCTAATTTATCCCTCCCCCCACCTTTCCCCTTTGGTAACCATAAGTTTGTTTTCTAAGTCTGTGAGTCTGTTTCTGTTTTGTAAATAAGTTCATTTGTATCATTTTTTAGATTCCACATATAAGTAATATCATATGATATTAGTCTTTTCTGTCTGACTTCACTTAGTATGAGAATCTCTCGGTCCATCCATGTTGCTGCAAATGGCATTATTTCATTTTTTTTTATGGCTGAGTACTACTCCATTGTATGTATGTACTGCATCTTCTTAAATATTCATCTGTCAGTGGACATTTAGGTTGCTTCTGTGTCTTGCCTATTGCGAATAGTGCTGCTATGAACATTGGGGTGCATGTATCTTTTTGAATTATGGTTTTCTCTGCATATATGGCCAGGTGTGGGATTGCTGGATCACATGGTAGCTCTCTTAGTTTTTTAAGGACCCTCCATACTGTTGTCCATAGTGGCTGCACCAATTTTCATTCCCACTAACAGTGTAGGAGGGTTCCCTTTTCTCCACACCCTCCCCAGCATTTATTGTTTGTAGACTTTTTTTTAAATTAATTAATTTTATTTTTGGCTGCGTTGGGTCTTCATTGCTGTGCGTGGGCTTTTTCTCTAGTTATGGTGAGCGGGGGCTACTCTTCAGTGCGGTGTGCAGGCTTCTTACTGCAGTGGCTTCTCTTGTCACGGAGCATGGGCTCTAGGTGTGCAGGCTTCACTAGTTGTGGCACGTGGGCTCAGTAGTTGTGGCTCGTGGGCCCTAGAGCGCAGGCTCAGTAGTTGTGGCTTGCGGGCTGTAGAGTGCAGGCTCAGTAGTTGTGGCACATGGGCTTCGTTGCTCCGCGGCATGTGGGATCTTCCCGGACCAGGGTTCAAACGCGTGTGCCCTGCATTGGCAGGCGGATTCTTAACCACTGCGCCACCAGGGAAGTCCCTGTTTGTAGACTTTTTGATGATGGCTGTTCTGACTGATGGGAGGTAATACCTCGTATTATAGTTTGTTTTTTTTTTTTTTTTTTAGATGTACGCGGGCCTCTCACTGTTGTGGCCTCTCCCGTTGCGGAGCACAGGCTCCGGACGCGCAGGCTCAGTGGCCATGGCTCACGGGCCCAGCCGCTCCGCGGCATGTGGGATCTTCCCGGACCGGGGCACGAACCCACGTCTCCTGCATCGGCAGGCGGACTCTCAACCGCTGCGCCACCAGGGAAGCCCCTCGTATTATAGTTTTGATTTGCATTTCTCTAGCAGTTAGTGACGTTGAGCATCTTTTCATGTGCTTTTTGACCATCTGTATATCTTCTCTGGAGAAATGCCTGTTTAGATCTTCTGCCCATTTTTCGATTGGGTTTTTTGGTTTTTTTGATATTGAGCTGCATGAGCTGTTTGTATATGTTGGATATTAATCCCTTGTAGGTCGCATCGTTTGCAAATGTTTTTTTCCCATTTCTTAGGTTGTCTTTTTGTTTTGTTTATGGTTTCCTTTGCAGTTCAAAAGCTTTTAAGTTTAGTTAGGTCCCATTTGTTTATTTTTGGTTTTATTTTCATTACTCGAGGAGGTGAATCCAAAAAGACATGGCTGCAATTTATATGAGAGAGTGTTCTGCTTGTTGAAATTACATCTATTTTGTCCATTTTTCTACTGTCTTGAATATATGAACTCTCTGATAACTCCAATTTCTTTTATTGTTTTTGAAGTATAGTTGATTTACCGTGTTCTGTTAGTTTCAGGTATACAGCGAAGTGATCCAGTTACCTATATATCTGTTCTTCTTCAGATTCTTTTCCATTATAGGTTATTACAGGATATTGAATATAGTTTCCTCTAAGTAAGTCCTTGTTGTTTATTTTAGACATAGTACTGTGTGTATGTTAATCCCATACTCCCAATTTATCCCTCCCCCCCCCCGACCTTTCCCCTTTGGTAACTCTAAGTTTGTTTTCTATGTCTGTGAGTCTGTTTTGTACATGCGTTCATTTGTATTATTTTTTAGATTCCACATATAGTGGATATCATATATTTGTCTTTCTCTTTCTGATTTACTTTGTATGAC
This sequence comes from Leucopleurus acutus, assembly GCF_964270905.1. NCBI lineage: Eukaryota > Metazoa > Chordata > Mammalia > Artiodactyla > Delphinidae > Leucopleurus > Leucopleurus acutus. The sequence continues at coordinate 1,816,324 of NC_139145.1, read as the reverse complement.
AATCTCTAGGTCCATTGATGTTGCTGCAAATGGCATTATTTCATTCTTTTTTATGGCTGAGTAGTATTCCATTTTATATATGTAGCATTTCTTTATCCATTCATCTGTCAATGGACATTTAGGTTGTTTCCATGTCTTGGCTATTGTCAGCTATTATAGTGCTGCTATTATAGTGCTGCTATGAGCATAGGGGTTACATGTACTTTTTTTTTTTTTTGACGTGCATTTTTAATGTCTTTATTGAATTTGTTACAGTATTGTTTCTGTTTTGTTTTGGTTTTTTGGCCTGAGGCATGTGGGATCCTAGCTCCCCAACCAGGGATTGAACCCATACCCCGTACACTGGAAGGCAAAGTCGTAACCACTGGACCACCAGGAAAGTCCCTGCATGTACCTTTTTGAATTATGCTTTTGTCCAAATATATGCCCAGGAGTGGGATTGCTGGATCATATGGTAGTTCTATTTTTAGTTTTTTAAGGAACCTCCATACTGTTCTCCACAATGGCTGTACCAATTTACATTCCCATCAACAGTGCAGGAGGGTTCCCTTTTCTCCACATCCTCTCCAGCATTTATTGTTTGTAGACTTTTAGATGATGGCCATTCTGACTGGTGTGAGGTGGTATCTCATTGTAATGTTTTGATTTGCATTTCTGTAATAATTGGTGATGTTGAGCATCTTTTCATGTGCCTGTTGGCCATCTGTGTATCTTCTTTGGAGAAATGGCTGTTTAGATCTTCTGCCCAATTTTTGACTGGGTTGTGGGTTTTGTTTATTTTTCAATATTTATTCATTTGGCTGCACCAGGTGTTAGTTGTGGCACGTGGGATCTTTGCTGCGTGTGGGATCTTTTTTTTTTAGTTGTAGCATGCAGGATCCTGTAGTTGTGGCATACAGAATCTAGTTCCCTGACCAAGGATTGAACTCAGACCCTCTGCCTTGGGAGTGCAGAGTCTTAACCACTGGACCACCAGGGAAGTCCCGGGTTGTTTCTTTTGTTTTGTTGTTTTTTTTTTTTTTTTGCGGTACGCGGGCCTCTCACTGTTGTGGCCTCTCCCGTTGCGGAGCACAGGCTCCGGACGCGCAGGCCCAGCGGCCATGGCTCACGGGCCCAGCCGCTCCGCGGCACGTGGGATCCTCCCGGACCGGGGCACGAACCCATGTCCCCTGCATCGGCAGGCGGACTCCCAACCACTGCGCCACCAGGGAAGCCCCCGGGTTGTTTTTTTGATATTGAGCCTGCATGAGCTGTTTGTGTATTTTGGAAATTAATCACTTGTAGGTCACATTGTTTACAAATATTTTCTCCCAGTCCATAGGTCGTCCTTTCATTTTGTTTATGGTTTCCTTTGCTGTGCTAAAGCTTTTAAGTTTAATTAGCTCCCATTTGTTTATTTTTGCTTTTGTTTCCATTACTCTAGGAGGTGGATCCAAAAAGATACTGCTGTGATTCATGTCAAAGAGTGTTCTGTATATGTTTTCCTGTAGGGGTTTTATAGTATCTGGTCTTATATTTAGGTGTTTAATCCATTTTGAGTTTATTTTGTATATGATGTTAGAGAATGTTCTAATTTCATTCTTTTATATTTAGCTCTCTAGTCTTCCCAGCACCACATAAGTGAAGAGACTGTCTTTTCTCCACTGTATATCCTTGTCTCATAGACTGACAGTGAGTGCGTGGGTTTATTTCTGGGCTTTCTATGCTGTTCCAGTGCTCTATATGTGTGTTTTTGTGCCAGTACCATACTGTTTTGATGACTGTAGCTTTGTAATACAGTCTGAAGTCATGGAGTGTGTTCTGACTTCAGCTCTTTTTTTCTTTCTCAAGATTGTTCTGGCTATTTGGGATTGTGTTTCCATATGAATTAAAAAATTTTTTGTTCTAGTTCTGTGAAAAATGCCATTGGTAATTTGATAGAGATTGCATTGAATCTGTAGATTGCCTTGGGTAGTATGGTCATTTTAACAATATTGATTCTTCCAATCTAGGAACATGGTATATCTTTCCATATGTTTGTGTCATCTTCAATTTCTTTCATCAGCATCTCATAGTTTTCTGCGTACAGGTCTTTTGCCTCCTTAGGTAGGTTTATTCTTAGGTATTTTACTTTTTTTGATGCAATGGGTTTCCATAATTTTTCTTATATTTCATTGTTAGTGTATAGAAATGCAACAAATTTCTGTATATTAATTTTGTATCCTGTGACTTTACCAAATTCATTGGTGAACTCTAGTAGTTTTCTGGTAGCATTTTGAGGATTTTGTGTGTATAATATCATGTCATCTGAAAATAGTGACAAGTTTCCTTTTCCAATTTGGATCCCTTTTATTTCTTCTTCTGATTGCTGTAGCTAGGAATTCCAAAACTATGTTGAATAAAAGTAAGAACGGGAGTCCTTTTCTTGTTCCTGATCTTAGAGGAATCGCTTTTAGCTTTTCACCCGTAAGTATGATGTTAGCTGTAGGTTTGCCTAATATGGCCTTTATTATGCTGAGGTATGTGATAACTCCCATTTCTGAAGTACATGTGGATCGGTTTCCATTTTCTCTCTTGCTTTGTAATTTTTGAGTTGCCGTAGGACATTGTCATGACAGCTGGTAGAGGCTCATACTGTCCGTCTTTCTCCAGAGGGTGAGTTGCACGTTCCTTTTGGCAGGTCACTGTGACCCTACATAGCTACACGTCTTGGGAGTGGGACGCAGATGTCTCGGGGGCTATTCTGACAACCCCACCATCTTGTTGCATCTCGTTGCCAGGCTTTGCTCCTACTCATGCCCACCTGCCATGGGTGCCCCAGCTGTGCCCTCATCTGACACCATTTGTCATCCTGTCCTGAGGCGGCAGCCCTGAACTGCAGTGGCCTCCAGGACAGACTGCTCTGGGGGCTACAGTGGAAGGCCTGGCCCCCCACCCCGTGGATCCCTCAGCTGGGGTCTGCCTGCAGTGTGGCTGGTCTCGGGAGGTGACACAGCCTGAGGGCCACAGTGGATCTCGGCAGCCAGCCCAGTCCTGGGTCTGGATCGTCCCTGCCTTGGAACAGTAAGATGCCACATCCTCCTTTGGGCCACCTCGGGTGTAAACTGTTACTTGTACCCAAGAGTCCTCACTGCACAGAAGGAGGGGCCAGGGGTGGGGTGTGAATGCAAGGGGACTCCCCTGGTGCAGAGCCAACAGGGCCGCTCTGGGGTGCAGCCCCAGGTCCAGAGGGCAGAGCTGACAAGATCCCTGCATGGCTCACTGCAGTGGGGGCCCTGCTGACATCCTCAGAAAGTGCCAGGAGGCTCCCAGGGCCGCACCAGGGCACAGCCCCACTGCGTGGCCATCACCTGCTGGTGGCTCTGCCCACCCTGCCCCGGGTCCCTGATCGCTGCACAGCAGGGGCACAACGGGAGCCCCAGGGTTTTGTGCAGAGGACAGAGGGTCCGGGGAGGGTCCACAGCCCACGTGGAGCCTCGCGTGATTTGGACACCCCGAAGGTGAGAAGTCTGTGTCAGGAGATGGCCCCTCCTGTGGGCCCCCTAACCCAGCTGGCCCCTCTAACGGTGGGGAAACAGATGCAGTGAGAAGGGCCAGGTCTCCAGCTGCCAGGGGCCCATTCTGCTGGGAAGCAGCACGTGGGTCAGGGCCGGTAAGTTTCTTTCCTTTATTTAAAAAAAAACATTTTGGGGTGTGGTGTGAGGACACACCTTCCATGGCTTCGGGGAGGACACAGGCTCCAGGTGGAAGCATGGGGGTGGGGAGGGGACAGTACCTGGGGGTCAGGGAGGGGCTGTGCCCTCCAGCACCTCTGTGCAGAGTGCTCGCTGGGGGCCGGGAGTGGGGCTACCGGATGTGCAGGTGGGCCAGCTGGGATGCGGCCCCCGTGTGTGGCCCAGCATCGCCCTTCCCAGGCAGACAGGGTCTGCCGCCCGTGTCCACAGCTGCAGGGGCTGGGAGGGGCCGTCCAGGAGGGCTGGACAGGGATGGTCCTTCACTGGGCCCACGGGCTGGGCCTGGGGCTGGCAGGAAGCTGGCCCGCAGGACCTCGGGAGGGCTTGAGCCCGCATCCTAGGGGTGGGTCAGGGTGGTCTGAGTGTCCCCAGTGAACAGAACAGAGGAATGCAGGACCCAGGCCCGCTAGGGGCCCCGTACGTGGTCTCCTACCAGAGAAACGGGAATCCAAGATGCATTGCCACGTGCAGCTGAAACAAACACGAGGCAACACCCTACACGAATCCTATGGTCAGGCAGCTGGTCAGGCAACCCTGAGCTGCAGGGGCAGCGGGCGGACCCTCGGCTCAGGGCAGGGTCAGGCCGGCCCTGCCCCCCAAGTCCTGAGGGGTTGTCTTCCACTGCTCTGCCCATCCGCCACCTCGGAACAGAGGAGCCCTCCTGGCGCCCGGGACCGAGGCAGGGGGAGCAGCGGGCGTGGCGTGGGATGGGACAGCCTAGGTGTAGAAGATGACCTCAGGGATCTGCCCGTCCTCCACGGACGTGCCATTGTTGTTCCCGGCCGCGTAGCAGAAGGTGAAGCACGTCTTGGCCCCAGTCGTGGGCGACTCGTGGGTGACCTTGCGCAGGCCCTTGGTGCCGTAGTGGGAGTCCGGGCCCTGCAGGGTGGGGCCCGGCGGGTCAGGATGGATGTGCTGCGTTGGACAGGGCGCAGGATCCTGACCCGGCACAGGCAGCAGGCCCTCCACGGCTGCGACGCAGGGTTGCGCGCTCCTAGCCCCACGTTGTCAGAGGTGGGCAATGGACTGGGAGGCAGGGTCCAAGTCGGGGTCCCAGGTACGGCTCAGGGGTCAGGTTCGGGGTCAGGGTCCCGGGTTTGGCTCAGGGGTCAGGATCAAGTTAGGGGTCGGGGTCCCGGGTACGGCTCAGGGACCAGGGTCAGGGTCTCGGGTTCGGCTCAGGGATCAGGGCTGGGGTCTCGGTCCTGGGTGGGGTGGGGCGTCAGGGGCACGGCTAGGGTTGGGGTCGGGCACACCTTGAGCGTGGCGCAGGCCGTGTAGTTGACATTGGGCAGCACCTCCACCGGCTCCTTGAACATGACTCGGAAGGTGCTGGCGGAGCCGTCACAGCTGAAGCCTGTGTCATTCTGGCCCAGGACCGTGTTGCTGTCTGTGTGGATGATCTGTGGGCCAGGAGCCAGGCACAGCTAACTCTGGGGCCCCGGCCCCTGTGCCCACCCGCAGGACCCCCAGGGCTGAGCCCCACCTCCAGGCCCTGCAGCGGGGGGGTCCGACCCGTGACCTGCGCGACGCAGGCCAGTGGCAGGAGTGGGGAGGCATCGTCCTGGGTCCCCCAGACTCCAGCACACTCGTGCCACCTTGGGGGAAACACAAGCAGACCCTCGACTGAGAGGGACGCGGTGGGATGTGGAGGGGTGGGCCTGGAGGCGAGCGGTACCTGGATGTTCACTTGGTAATCGGTGGGGCCGTGGATTGAGCCATAGAGCCCGAAGCCAACCACGAAGATGCGCTTGTTGACCGAGAACCTGAACCCGTCAGAGGAGGGATGCTGAGCTAGCTCGACCGTCCAGTGCCCGCCCCTCCCCACGGAGGACCCCAGCCCCCCAACCCCCCCCCCCCGCCGCTGTGCTCGCCGCCTGCGCCGCCCGGCCCGCGCCTACCTGATGCGGTCGCTCGTGCCGCTGTAGCCCCAGCGGCTCTCCACCTGCTGGAAGCGGTTGACGCTGCACTCCTTCCCGCGGAGGCAGCAGCGTGGACGGTCAATGAAGTCCACGCGTGGCTTGGGGTTGACGGTGAAGTGCAGGAAGAGGCTGACCACCTCGCGGTCCACCAGGATGCCCGACTGTGCGGGCCCTGAGGGCACAGGGGCGGGTAGGGAAGGCTGGGCAGACCCCAAGCACGCAGAAGACACTGGAAAGCATGGCACCCAGCCTCTCAACTCCTCAGCATCTTTTTTCTGCAGAACATCACCGGTCCAACCACCCCCGCAGGGGGATGGCCCTTCTGCCACGTTTGGGGAAGGACCCGAAGCAGACATGGGGCCAATGCTCTGAGTTGCTGGCTAATCGGGCAAAATCCCCCTCACTGCCCCAGGCCTCCCCACCTCCACTGGGACCACCCCAGGGGACCCCCGCTGTTCCACGGAGCACCCGCCGCCCTGCCCGTCCACCCCGGGCACCTACACAGACAGGGGGGATGCCAGCCCCCAAGAGAGGCCCAGAGTTGGAGAGGAGTCTGGAGGTGGGGGCCTGGATGTAGCCATGAGCTGGTGACGGGGGGGCAGCGCATGGGGCGGACAGGCAGTGCGGAAGGATTGTACACGCCTCTGCCCACCACCTGCACCGGGACAGGGTGCCTGACGCAGGCCTTACGGCACCACCCTTGCTTTACAAGAATCACTCATTCACCCGCTTTGAGCTCATTTCTGCGCAGGTCAGCCACAACCCGGCCCACTGCCCCAACAGCTCACAGGCACACAGGTCTGAGCAACAGGGCAAGAGAGCTCCATGGATCACAAGAGCAAGTTAGGATACAAAAGTGAACACAGGGCTTCCCTGGGGGCGCACTGGTTAAGAATCGCTTGCCAATGCGGGGAACACGGGTTCGAGCCCTGGTCTGGGAAGATCCCACGTGCCGCAGAGCAACTAAGTCTGTGCGCCACAACTACTGAGCCTGCGCTCTAGAGCTTGCGAGCCACACCTACTGAAGCCCGCGCACCTAGAGCCCGTGCTCCGCAGCAAGAGAAGCCGCCGCAATGAGAAGCCCACGCGCCACAACCAAGAGTAGCGCCCGCTCGGCACAACTAGAGGAGCCCGCGCGCAGCAACGAAGACCCAACGCAGCCACGAATGAATAAATAAAAGTGAATACAGATATTAACCATTTTTTTTACATCTCTGCATAGAGAATACAGAAAGAAAAATACATCAGACCTCAGTTGTGACACACACAACTGAGTCTTTGGGGGAGTTTTTTTTCAAACTTCTTTCTACATTCTTGTAATTTCAAGTGGAACATAAGAGGCAGGAGAATTCTCTACAACACACTGAGTGAAAAAGACTGTAGCCTCGCAGGCCATTCTGCAGAGGGACAAGGCCAGAGGCCCAGCTCACAACCCCTGGACACACACACACTCATCCCAGGCACTTGCAAGCTGAGGGGTGGTGGGCTGTTCTGGCCTGGGGGCCCATCATGGGAGAGTGGCGAGGGGGCCAAGGGTGAGGGGATGGCGCTTTTAGGAGACCTGAGACCCCGGATGATTTGGCGGCCAGGTGGCCTATGAGAGTGGTTTCGGGGGTGCAAACGGGGCTGGAGAGGGGTCCAGCAAGGCTCACGCAGATGCCTTAGGCCGGGACAGCTCAACACTATAGCTCGGGGCTCTCACCCTGGGCATCCTGCCCCCCAGGGGACACTGGGCAATGTTTGGGGACATCTGTGATCAAGACTAGGGGTGCAGGCTTCCCTGGTGGCGCAGTGGTTGAGAGTCTGCCTGCCGATGCAGGGGACACGGGTTCGTGCCCCGGTCCGGGGAGATCCCACATGCTGCAGAGCGGCTGGGCCCGTGAGCCATGGCCGCTGGGCCTGCGCATCTGGAGCCTGTGCTCCACAACGGGGGAGGCCACAACAGTGAGAGGCCCGCATACCGCAAAAAAAAAAAAAAGACTAGGGGTGCTGGGACTTCCCTGGTGGCGCAGTGGTTAAGAATCCGCCTGCCAATGCAGGGGACACAGGTTCGAGCCCTGGTCTGGGAAGATCCCACATGCTGCGGAGCAACTAAGCCCGTGTGCCACAACTACTGAGCCTGCACTCTAGAGCCCAAGAGCCACAACTACTGAGCCCGCAAGCCACAACTACTGAAGCCCACGTGCGTAGAGCCCGTGCTCCACAACAGGAGAAGCCACCACACTGAGAAGCCTGTGCCCATAAGGAAGAGGAGCCCCGCTCGCCGCAACTAGAGAAAGCCAGCGCGCAACAACGAAGACCCAACGCAGCCAAAAATAAATAAATAAACATAAAAAAATAAAGCCCTCATACTGTTAAAGAAAAATGACTAGGGGTGCTCCTGGCATCGAGGGGGTGGGACCAGGGAGGCTGCTCCACACTCCACAGTGCCCAGGATGGCCCCCCACAGAGTAGGACCCAGCCCCATGTCCGCAGTGCCCAGGCTGCCTCGGTCACCGCTGTACTGCCAAGGCCAGGTATCCAGGAGGTGCTAAGTATCTGACGGATGAGTGACCCCCAGTGTGAAGACAGCCTCTCAGGCTTCGCCCCAGCACTGAGGGAACACCGTGGACCGCCAGATAAAATGCAGGACACCCAGTCAAGCCTTGATTTCAGATCAAAGAGGGCTGATCTCTAGGATAAGCGTCTCCCAGCTGCTGCATGGGACACACTTAACACTACAAAAAATTGTTTGCTCTTGTTGCTAAATCTGGCAACCCTAAGCCTGGGTGGGAGCAGGGGCAGCACGGACCGGGGAGAGGCAGGACAGCGGTGCACCCGCCACGGGGCTGCATCACGGAGCCCCGTCCAGAACCTTCCAGGCCAGTTTGGCTCCAGGACCATGGTCGGCACCGACCATGAGAATGACATGAAGGGGAGGCCCAGGCCCAGGGGAGGGGTCGCCAAGCTGGCCATCGCTGCTGCTGCTGCACATCCCCGAGACCCTAGTGTGCCCCCAGCACGAGAGGCAGGGTCAGGGCCAACCCCACCTGGGCCCAAGCCCAGGCCCGGCAGCAGCGGCCCACAGTCCCAGACACTGCCCACCCTTTCATGGGGCTCGTCAAGGACGTGGGCACCAGAGCCCAGCTCCCAGGACCCGAGCCCCAGACGGGACCCTCAGGGGCCTGGTACATTCAGACACGTGCGTGTGGACACCCGAGACGTGGGGGTGGGAGAGGCTGGGACGCGGGAGGGTCTGCATCTGGGGGTCATTCCATCTTCACCCACTCGAGCCAGTCCAGGCTCCCGCATGGACACGGCCAGCACCCGACCCGCTGTGGCCGGGCCGAGGGTCATGGGACTGAGTCACACGCAGCAGGGTCCCTGGGGTCACACCCCTCCTGAGCGTTCCCTCGGCGCCCCATGACCGTTACCTGCAGCAAACTCCTCGATGGTCATCAGCGGGAAGCGGATGAGGGCCAACGCCTTGCCCAGAACCTTCCGCTTGTTCTCAGGCGTCACCTGCAGCTGCTGCCGCTGACACTCAGCCTCAGACCAGCGGACGACAGCGTTGAACAAGCGCACCTCGCGGATGCCCAGGGTGTCCCGCTCCAGCACGGCCACCAGCGTGTCTGCAGGGGAGGGGCCATCAGCGAGCGCCGGCCTCCATGGCCTCGGGGATGACCTCTGACCGGCTCGCGGCCAGGCTGTCCACGGCCCGGGCAGCAGCAGAGTGGGGCAGGCGGCGGGGCCTCGGTGGGACGCATGTGACCACCGAGCCGTCCCCGGCCCTGTGGCCTTACCCAGGTCGATGTCTGTGAAGCCCTCTGCAGTGATGGCGTCGGCCGTGTTCTTGTCGATGTTTTCCAGGCACAGGCTAGCGAGCTGTGGTTCGTCGAAAAGCCTCGCCTGCGGGGGAGAGAGCCTGTCAACACCCAGCCAGATGGACCCTGGCTCCAGACTGGGCACGGATTTCAAGTCCCGGGCACAAATTTCAAATCCTGGGCCGAGGGTCCAGAGGGATCTTCTTTCTTGAGGTTCACAGACTCTCAGTAACCACTGCCTGGGGCGGGGGTCAGGCCTACACCTCAAAAGCTGGGGCACCTAGAGGTTCAGGCTGGAGGCGGGCCCAGTCGCCCCTTGCAGCAGGCAGGAGCCCGGGGGAGACGGCTGAGAGGACCCGTGGGACGCAGCAGCGCTGTGCTTCTGACCGAGAACTCGCACACGGGGCGGGGGCCGGGGACGGAGAACCTGTGGGGCAGCTCGACGCCCACACCCCTGTGCATCGGTCTCTGCCTAGGGCCTGGCTAGGAGGCTAGGACACCCCACGTGGCTGCAGCTCTCAGCGAATGGCCGGGAGCAGCCGGTCCCCACCCGACCGTCCAGGCTCTAGCCCTTGAGAGCGACTCAGCAGACAGGGCCAAGGCCCAGGTGCCATCTCAGCGAGGGGTCTGTGGAGCCACGATGACACTTGGGCTCTGCCCTGTCCCGCCAGGTTCCCAGCCCCCACAGTGGTCCAGGACCGCCACAGACCGTCAGACCGGACAACCCCAAAGGGTCCCCCTCCAAGAAACCTAGTACGGAACGCCTTTCCCCCCACACCTGAGTTCTGCACAAGGACACCAAAACGCCAACGGGAATCTTTTAGTAAATGACTGTTGTGAGGCCGGCCTGCCAACAAGGTGCACTGCATGAGAGGCGACCAGGGAAACACCGCGGTGCCACCAGGGGCAGGGACAAGGGCAAGATGAAGTGAGGGAGACACTCACCCGGGCGCAAGAGTTAAGCGGCGCCTAAACTCCGAAATTCCCCCATCCGTCCTCCCCTGCCCCGGTGTCCTTACTCGCACCCATGCACCTGCATCCTTGCGCAGACCCGGAGCACCTGCTCCCCAGCGGGTCCCGCGCCCTCGCCCCGCCCCCTGTGGCCTGGCCCCGCACCTGCACACCTGCACACACACACCCCCATCCCGTACCTGCGTCAGCAGCATGAACGCGTTGTCCGCCCGCAGGTTCTTCTTCAGGAACTCCACGCAGTGGGCCTCGAGCGCGGGTACCGCGTACTTCTTGGCGGTGTACAGCGTGGTCATGACTGTCTCAGGCCCGATCTGAACCTCGTCCGAGTAGAGAAACCTGGAGCGGGGTTTGGGGGGGGGGGAGCGGACGGCGGCATGAGGACAGCCGCCCAGCCCCCACCCACCGGCCTGGCCCAAGGAACCAACCGAATTAGCATTGGTCGCCCTCTGACCTGTGGATGTGACCCCGCAAAGGCAGTTACCCGGGAAAAGGAGTGCCCACAGGCAAACCCTGGAAACGGGTCTACACAGCAGGTGGGCCTCTGTCCGGCTCCTCCGTAGGCAGCACGGGATTTGCCCCGGGACGCGGAGAGGCTTCCGCACCCCCCCGACCCGGCCACAGCCGACTGCCATGCCCGACCGCTAACGGGACCAGAAATGCCGGCCGGAATCGCAGATACCGGACGTGTTGACCACTCGCCATCGGCCCGACTCTACATGTGGGTCAGAAGTCAGGGTCGATTACAAAACCACGGGGAGATGGTGAGAAATCAGAACCCTGGTCCGTCTGCTGGGAGCGCCTCAGAGGCGGCCCTGGGCGCGCAGCTCACCCCTCTGCGTCCGGGAGAAATGACGCGTGTTCACAGCAGCGCGATCCACGCGAAACCACCCGAGTGTCCGCCCACGGGCACCATGGACACGGGATTGGGGGCGGGGTAGAGGAGCCCAACCGGGAGCCGCCCAAAGAGCAAGTTCCTGGAAGGGGCCCCCTCTCCTGGGACTCACTCCCCTGAGAATGCACAGGAAGCCCGAACAGCAGCGGCCGGCGGGGTCAGGGACAGAACGACCACCCATGGCAGCAGTGCGGAGGGGGGCCTGGTAATGGGACAGGCCGAGACACGTGCGGGGAGATGGGGGAGCCCTTCACATGCCAGTGGAGATAGTGTCCACCCTCTCGGGGGGGCAGCTTGGTTACCAAAACCCAAGCTGATATGGGGAGAGAGAGACAGAGAGACACAGGGATGGAGCAGGAGACGGAGAGAACAGCCTTCCACCCCACATCTCACCAAGCTTAGACTAAGGCAGGGTTTGGCTAACTGCAACCCGTCACCTGTTTGGGGTCTTGATGTTTTTTATAGATATGACTTTTACATTTTAAAAAATTATGGTAAAATACATGTAACATAAAATTTACCATTTTAACCATTTTTATCAGTAGCATTAGGTACATTCACACTGTTTGGCAGCCATCCCCACCATCCATCTCCAGAACTTTCTCATCTTCCCAAACTGAAACTCCGTCCCGACTCCCCCTCCCCCAGCCCCACCATCTACTTCCTGTCTCTATGGATGTGACTCCTCTAGGACCTCCTGTGAGTAGGTTCACACTGTATTTGTTCTTTTTCATCTGGCTTATTTCAATAAGCATCATGTCCTCAAGGTCCATCCTTGTTGGAGCAAGCGTCAGAATCCTTTTTTTTTTAAAATTTTAATTATTTATTTTTGGCTGCGTTGGGTCTTCATTACTGTGCATGGGGTTTCTCTAGTTGCGGCCAGTGGGGGCTATTCTTTGTTGCAGTGCACGGGCTTCTCATTGCAGTGGCTTCTCTTGTTGCAGAGCACAGGCTTCAGTAGTTGTGGCACATGGGCTCAGTAATTGTGGCTCGTGGGCTCTAGAGTGCCGGCTCAGTAGTTGTGGCGCACGGGCCTAGTTGCTCTGTGTGTCCCCGTGTCCCCTGCATTGGCAGGTGGATTCTTAACCACTGCACCACCAGGGAAGTTGCCAGAATCCTTTATGACATAAACGGGTGTTGAATTTCGTCAAAAGCTTTTCCTGCCATCTATTGAGATGATCGTATGGTTTTTATTCTTCAGCCTCTTGATGTGGTGTATCACGCTGATTGATTTGCAGATACTGAAAAATCCTTGCAACCCTGGAATAAACCCCATTTGATCATGGTGTATGATCCTTTTAATGTGTTACTGAATTCCAGAATCCTTTTGAAGGCTGAATAATATTCCGGTGTGTGGATGGATCACACCTCGTTCATCCCTCAACTGTTCATGGACACTGTTCATGTTCCCACCTTTTGGCTGTTGTGAATCAAGCTGCTGTGAACACGGGTGTGCAAATATCTCTTCGAGCCCCCACCTCTCCCTTCTTTGGGGGATGTACCCGGAATGGGGTTGCTGGAGCACATAGTGATTCTATGTTTAGCTTTTGAGGATCGTCCAGACTGTTTCCACAGTGGCCGCCTCATTTCACATTCCCACCAGAAGCACACGAGGGTCCCAATTTCTCCACCTCCTCGAGACAAGTCGTTTTGTTTGTTTGTTTTTTAATAATAGCCACCCTGGTGGGTGTGAAGTGATATCTCACCGTGCTTTTGTCCCCTATTTTGTACATAAAGTTTCCTTGGCCCACAGTCCTGCCCACAGTTTACAAATCCTTCCAGGCTGCTTTTGCAATGTCGGCGGGGAGCTGTGGCGACAGAGCCCCTACCCTCCCACCCACCCCGGGGCAGCCTGCGGCCCCTGGTCTGACGGACCATCTGAAAAGTTGCCTAAAGACAGAGGAGTGAGATTATTCCACAAAGTGCTGTGATCAGCCCACAGGATTCAACACTGTTAGATGGAGCTGAAGGGAACCAGTTTACACCCTGCAGACACCAGAGGAAAAAAGGAGATGACGACACAGTGGGTGGGGAGGGGCGCTCTGAGCACGTGATATAAATGGGACCCGATATGAATGGGAGCAACCAGCCCCGCCCTGCCCGTGGGCCCCGCCCCCGTGGTGCTGAGAGGCAGGTTCACTCCATTTTCTTCCTTATGCTTTCTTTTCTCTTCTTTTCTTCTCGCCCTCCCTTTTTCTCTCTCTCTCCCTTTTTTTCTGTGAGCCAATGCCATTTTTATAATCAGAAGAAGAAAAAAAATAAGCTCCACATCTGAAGAGCTGTCTTGACTGTTCGGGATAACCTTTCAAGCCACCCAGACGATTTACACCAGGGTTTCCGGACAGGGGAAGACGGTGCTCCGCGGAGCAGGGAGGTGTATGGGAGTTCCACAGAGCTCGCCGGCCTCCTCCTCGGTGGAGCTGCAATCTGTGGGCGGCACTCCCACCCCCAACATCCACTATATTTGTTTTAAAGTCCTTGAGAAAAAATTTGAAACCCAGGAAGAAAAAATATAGGTGGAATTTAAAATTCTTGCCTCAGGCTATTTCTTCAAAAACTCTTGAAAGGATGAAAACTTAGGGACTCACACACGCTGCAGCATGGGTGGACCTGGAACCGCGATGCTCAGTGAGAGCAGCAGACGCAGAAGGACACACGGTGTGATCCCACTGATGGGAAACGTCCAGAATAGGCAGATCCACAGGGACAGAGAGTGGGTTCCTGGTTGTCAGGGGCTGGGGGAGGGGGATGCCATTCCTTTGGGGGTGATGGAATGTTCTGGAATTAGAGGTGATGGTTGCACAGTCTGTAAACATACTAAATGTCATTGAATTGTACACTCCACACGGGTGAGTTATATGGTATGCAAATTACATCCTGATATTAAAGATACAAAAATGAAAGTGGGGGGGGCGTCCAGAGCCCACCCCTCACTGAGGAGGTGAGTTCTAGAAATCTCCAGGGAGCTGGGGGCTCTGGAGGCAATGTCACCAGGGCTCTATTTTTTTTAAACATCAGGTGTGTCTGTCCCTCCCCCCAGGGCGTGAAGGACCTGGAAAGTCTTACTTGAGCAGTGCCAGGAAGGCAGCGGGCTCCACGTCCGGCAGCTCGATCTCGGTGGACGTGGTGGCCATTCCCCCGTTGAACATGGCGTCAAAGACGGCACTGCCCACGGCCAGCACGAACCTGGTGTGCCAGAGAAGACCCGGTTACCCTTCGCGAGGCCCACCGGTCCCCACTGCCCGAGCCCGGGGGGCTGTCGGGGCCCCAGGATGTGGAAGGCGAGTGTCCCCGCAGCAGTGACACCCCAGCCAGCACCTGCAGCAGATGCTGTGCCCAGAGCATCCTGCCCTGGATGCTTCCGTTAGGGAGGCCCTGAGGACTGAGAAGGCAGCGGTGGCAACAGAGGCCGGAGAAGCGAAATCGTCTCCCCAGGGGCTGAATGGCTTATGGCAGAGAGCTCATGCCCTCCCCACGCAACTCATTCACTCCCTCCCTCCGTCATTCCCTCCCTCCGTCATTCATTCACTCGCTCATTTGCTCATTCACTCACGGATTCACCCAATCATTCATTCATTCAACCACTCCCTCCCTCCGTCATTCATTCACTCACTCATTCCTTCACTCACTGATTGGCTCACCCACTGATTCATTCATTCATTCTCTCCCTCATTCACTCCCTCATTCACCCCATCCTTTCATTCATTCATTCAGTGACTCACTCAACCACTCCCTGCCTCCCTCATTCACCCGCTCCTTCATCACTCCCTCCTCGCTCTACACACACGGCCCCCGTGCTGGGGCTGTGGGCACTGAGACCCTGGCCTTGTTGGAGGAAGGCAGCCACGGGTCCACGGCGTGGACAGCCTGACAGTGGGGCAGGAAGGAGAACGCAGGGCTGTGAGGGCGCAGTCAGGAAAGGCCTGGCGGGGTCACCTGAATCGGGCTGAGCCCGTGGGGAAGGGCGTGGAGGCCAAGGGAGCATCCAGACATGGGTGGCCATGGGGGCCTGCAGGTTCTGCCTGGCGTCATGCGCCCACTGTGCTGTGCACCCACGGTCCCCAGGGACCGCCCCACGACAGCCTACCCCGGGGCGGCCCTGCAGAGCCCCTGTCCTCTGGGTCTGCAAGGCCCCACATCGCAGCCCCTCCCGGGGTCCCCACGGTGACACATGCAGGGCTCTGAGAGGCCACCCCCTTGCGGAACCGCTGGAGTCGGCAGCCACAGCCCGATTCCTGGCCTCTGCCCAGTGCCCAGGGGACGTTCCCACCGCTCCCAGCGGGCCCCACCCGGGCAGCCCCCTACTTTCCACGAAAAGAACCGCCTCCCACCCACTCCTCCGTCGTGGACTGGTGCTCCCGGCCCTGCCAGGCCCTTGTCTGGTCCCCAGTCTGGCCCGGGGCTCTACGGCACCCCAAAGGCCAGACCAGCGATGGGGGCCAGGTGGGAAACCGAGTGTGAGTGTATTGGGGTGAACAGTGTCTCCAAAGTCATGTCCATCTGGAACGTCAGGATGGTACCCTGTTTGGAAACGGGGTCTTTGCACATGCCATTTATTAAGATGAGGCCACCCAAATCCGGGCTGGCCCTAATCCAATGACTTATAAAAGGGAAATGTGGACCCAGACACACAGGGAGAGGCTACGTATTGCCGGAGGCAGAGCCTGGAGCCCCAGAAGCCGGAGGAGGCGGGAAGGACCCTCCCCGGAGCCTCTGGAGGGGGCGCGGCCCTGCAGTACCCTGACCTTGGGCTTCTGGATCCCGGAACTGAGAGAGGACAGATCTGTGCGGCTTTGCCCTTCCAGCGGCGGTGCTCATGCCCTGTGCTGCCCCACCGCGTCCTCGAAGCCCCGCTCATTCACCACCGCAGCTGGGCCCCTGGAGCCTCACTGCACTTCCCCACGCACACTCTCCATAAATAAAGTGTCTTCCTGTTCCTCCTTTCTTTCTAGATTAAACAAAGCATCTTGATCTCCCGCGGGGAAAACTTTCCCCAACGATTCACTGGCAGGAAGTAAGAGGAGGCCCACTGGGCCTGTGTCTCTGTGCAGAGCCCCGGATGCCAGGCTGTATGCACCCTCAGTGCCCTCGGCAGACGTGGCGACAAACCCCAGGGCTGGCAAGGCCACTGGGTGGCAGGCGGGCTGAACATCCCCAAGGCTCCTCCACCCACAGCCTCGCCCGCCGGCCCCTCGCTCGCCTCCCCAGGAGTCTTCTACCCTCCCTTATCCATCCATCCTCAAAAACATGACGGTGAACACGGCAAATCAAAGCCATGCGACACCACTCACCCCCACTAGGAAACGCCAGCTAGGATAGAAAATCCGGACAGTGACCGGAGTTGCTGCGGATGTGGAGAGATCAGAGCCCTCGTGCAGGGCGGGTGGGGACATAAAGGGTGCAGCAGCGCTGGATGACAGGCCAGTGGGTTCATCGGAGGGTTCAACGTGGAGTTACCGTCTGACCCGGCAGTTCCACTCCTAAGTTGCGTACCCGAGAGAAACGAACACACACGTCCACATAAAACCTGTGCACAAGTGCTCACAGAGACACGATTCACAGACAGCCAAAGGTGGAGGCAACCCAATATCAATGGACAGATGCCGGATGAACACAGTGTGGTCCCTCCATACATACAAGGAATGTTAGTTACCTTAAGAAGAAGGAAATTCCGACACATGTTACAGAGTGGATGGACCTTGGGGACGTGATGCTCAATGAGACAAGCCAGACACAGAAGGACACACACTGTCTGATTCCACTCACAGGAGGTCCCTGGGGGAGTCAGATCCACAGAGACAGGAAGTAGATGGTGGGGCCAGGGGTTGGGGGCTGGGGGAGGGGGAGTCAGTGTTTCATGGGGACAGAGCTTCAGTTTGGGGAGATGAGAAAGTTCTGGAGATGATGGTGGGGATCACTGCAAACAATGTGAATGTGCTTAGTGCCACTGAGCTGTGCGCTTAAAAAGGGTGAAGAGGGTGAACTTTATGGTATGTGTATTTTACCACAATTTAAAAATTTAAAAAAAAAGAAAGAATGACATACTACCCTGAAGGGGCAGGGAAGAAAAGGCCAGCTAAGCAGCTTTGGGAAACAGGTTAAAGGCCAAAAGAACTGCATACAAATACTGTGCTTTACTTAGTAAAAGTATTTTTCACAGGAGAGGGTTAGCAGCTCTGAAACTACTCTACATATCTAGGTTTGTGCTACCAAGTAGACGTGTGCAGAATGAGAGCCAGGGTCCTCATCGTGGGAGAAAACAGTTATAGATAAGGCGGGGGGGGCTGGAATAAATTCTGGAGGGCTGAACCGAAATCAGAGCGATCAAGATGATCTCGTGGCTTTTAGACAGGTAGCTGGATGGTGGATGGATGGACAGATGGACAGACGGGTGGAGAGACACAAATAAACAGAGATATGTGTGTGTTGGTACATTTCCTCACTCTACCTGCTAAAAAGGTCTCTAAACAACAACACCCCAGCAGCAGTGGGCACACCCAGCACCCAAGTCTTGGTTTCTAAATACCGTTTTCCACTAAAACGAACCAGAGGTCCTTGGAGAAATGGCTGACTGCAGGGCTGGGGCAGGGGAAGAACAAGACGAGCCTGGAGTATCTTGTGGCGCCAGAAAGTAAAAACACGCTCCAACATGACAGGGAAATGTTGAACGGACACAGGAGCCAAATCTGGGACGATACGAACAACAAAATAATGTTCGTGTCGGATGATGACCCCTAGGATAAAATCAATATCCATGAGTCCATGATGAAATAAATATATAACTGAAGAAATGGATGAGTAAGGGAGAAGGGACAGCTCTTCCTTTTAGAACCCCAGTTAACAAATGCAGAGGGAGTTACCCCACCATATGGCAGGTGCTAGAGTAAATAACTCTTTCCAGCAGGAACCACCATACGCCAGCGGGCAAAGCAGGAGGGGGAAATGGGATGTCTGTACAGTCCCAAAGTATCCCTCGGGAAGGGTGATTTACAAGGAGACGGTGGTGACATCCAATGGAGAAATCTACCCCATGACCAAGGCTCACGTCACCAGAGATGGGACAGATGGATGTCACGGGCTCAGAAGTTTTACATTCAAACACACAAAGGGAATGAAAGGAGAAAGATGGGGAAAGACATACCTTGCATTCGGAAACCACCAGAGAGCTGGAGTGGCTACACAGATATCAGACAAGACAGATGTGGGGAAAAAAAAAAAAAAGACAGACGTGAAGATGAGGAATATTACTGAACAATGGACGTTTCATGTGAACAGAGGGTCAGTACATGGAGACAGGTAACAGTACAAATGAATACACAACAGAGTCCCAAACTACACGAAGCAGAAACTGACTGTTAAAGGAGAAAGACGCAATCCAACAATTATCGTTGGAGGTTCTGATGCCTCACTCTCCACAACTGACAGAACGGCCAGACAAAATCGGCAAGAATACAGAAGACTGAACAGTGCTGCCAAGCGACCTTTACGGAACCCTCAGCCCAACGACGGCAGAATGCACGCTCTTAGGCGCAATGGCACATTCTCCAGGACAGACCACATGCAAGGCCAAACAAACATACTCAGAGGCATTGAAAGCAGTCAAAGCATGTTCTCCAAAGAGAGGAATTAAACTCCGTACCAACAACAGAAAGACCTCTGAGAAATCCCCAAATATTTGGAAATGAAACAACCCTTCTAAGTAACCCATGGGTCAGAGAAGGAACACAAGGGAAATTAGAAAAGATCTTAACTGGAACAAAAATGCAAACACGGCGCATCAAAATGTAAGGGATGCAGCTAAAACAGTGCTTAGAAGTAAACATTATATATGTATTAAATAAAGATCTAAAATCAGCAAGGTGAGCTTCCAGTAATTCCCTGGTGGTTCAGTGGTTAGGACTTGGCACTTTCACTGCCGGGGCCTGGGTTCAATCCCTGGTTGAGGAACTAAGATCTCGCAAGCCATGTGTGGCATGACCAAAAAATAATTAATTAATTTAAAAAATTAAATCAGCAAGGTAAGCTTCCATCTCAAGAATCTAGAAAATGAAGAGCAAATCGAGCCCAAAGAATGAAGAAAATAATAAAAGTGAGAGGAGGAATTAATGAAACTGGGAATGGGACAACAGAGACAATACAATGAAACCTAAAGGTCACTCTTTGGGGGTGGGGGGCGGGGAAATCAACAATTGCTAGAACTTTAGCTAGACTGACCAAGAGAAAAAACACGGGTTACCAAAATCAGGAATGAAAAAGGGAACATTACTACAGACCCTATAGGTGCTAAAAGAACTTTGAAACAACTTTATGCCAACAACTTAAGACAACTTAGAGGAAATGGACGACTTCCTGGAAAGACTTCCTGCCAGCACTCACTGGTGAAGAGAAAATCTAAACAAACACATAACAAGTAAGTGAACTACTCATTAATAACCTTCCGGAACTTCCCTGGTGGCGCAGTGGTTAAGAAACTGCCTGCCAATGCAGGGAACACGGGTTCGAGCCCTGGTCCGGGAAGATCCCACATGCCGCGGAGCAACTAAGCCCGTGCACCACAACTACTGAGCCCGCGTGTCACAACTACTGCAGCCCACGTGCCTAGAGCCTGTGCTCTGCAACAAAGAGAAGCCACTACAAGAAGCCCATGCACTGCAACGAAGAGCAGCCCCACCTCGCCGCAACTAGAGAAAACCTGTGCACAGCAACAAAGACCCAAAGCAGCCAATTTAAAAAAAAAAAAAAAATCTTCCCACTGGGACTTCCCTGGTGGTGCAGTGGATAGGACTCTGCGCTCCCAATGCAGGGGGACCGGGTTCAATCCCTGATCAGGGAACTAGATCCCACATGCATGCCACAACTAAGAGTTCGCATGCCACAACTAAGGAGTCCACCTGCCGCAACTGAGGAGCCCTCAAGCCGCAACTAAGGAGCCTGCCTGCTGCAACGAAGACCTGGTGAGACCAAATAAATAAATAAATATTTTTAAAAATCCTCCCACACAGAAAAGCCCATTCCCAGAAGAAATAATACCAACCCCATGCAAACTCTTCCAGAAAGGAGAGGGAGAGGGAATACTTCCCAACTCACCTATGAGGCCAAAGACATTCTGGAACCCTCGGGCACCAGTGGGGGGTGGGGAATGGGGCGGCCACTTTGGAAACCAGTTTGGCAGTTTCTTAAAATGTCACATTACCCTGTAATTCCAACATGCGACCCCCAGGTATTCACCCAAGAGAAAAGGAGCAGTTCCTCCACAGGCATATTTCCACACGAATGTGGAATGTTCATGGCAGTATGATTCCTCGTAATGAAAAGCTGGAAATAACCCATATAACCCGTATGCCCATCGACTGGTGAGTGGACAAAGCATGGTCCATCCATGCAATGGAATTCAACAGTAACGTGAATTACTTTAGCAATACAAAGAAATGAACTGCCGATACAACGGTGTGGGTGGACCTTATAAACAGCACACTCAGTGAAAGAAGCCAGACCAAAGCCTACACATTCTATCATTCTAATTCTATGCAATTTCTACAAATAGCAAAACTAGAGAGAAAGAAGGAGGTCAGTGATTGCCCAGGGATCAGGGTGGGAGTGGGGAAAGGGGCTTCTGGGGGTGACAAAAGTGCTCCCAAACTGGGCTATGGCAGTTGTCACACAAATGCATAATTTTCTACATGGCCAGTTGTCAGATCAAACAAACCAAAATCCATTAAAAGCACTCGATAACATCCCATGCCCACACTTCATGGAAACTCTTAGTGAACAAGGGATGGAAAGAAACTTGTTACTGTATGAAAAAGGATTTGTCAGAAACCAGTATCAACGATCACTCTGAACTGTGAAAAACACCTCTGTTACGGAACAATGCCCCTGGTGGTCAGAAATGCAATCAGAACAGAAAAAATGAGGCAGAAATATGAGAGAGAATGAGAAATTAATTGCCCATAACGTGATTGTCTCACTTAAAACTCTAAATTCAGGGCTTATTTAAATCTAAATTAAAATTAAGGTAAATGAAAGATTCAGTTTGGGAATTCCCTGGTGGTCCAGTGGTTAGGACTCTTCGCCTTCACTGCTGAGGGCGCAGGTTCAACCACTGGTTGGGGAACTAAGATCCCACAAGCCACGCAGTGTCCCCGAAAAAACAAAACCAAAAAAAAGGATTCAGTTCCTCGGGTGGAAGAGCCACAATTCAAGTGCTCAGCAGCCACAAGTGATTAGTGGCCAGGACTGGAGAGCATAGATCTAGAACAATCCCAACATCACAGAAAAGTCTACTGGACAGTGCCAGACCACAGAATCAGTGGAGCAACTATTAATGCTAAGAAGGGTTCAGAAAGAAATCGTTCAAATAGATAAAAATAAATGCGCAAAAAATCTACAGCTTCCCAGCAAGAACCAACTAGAAAAAATACAATGGAGAAATTACTCACAACAGAGAAAAAGCAAACAAAAACTAATCAGAAACTTAGCGATATACGTGCAAGACCTATTTGAATAAACTACAAAACTTTCCTAAGGTTTCACAAAAATGCCCTGGATAAACACGTTCCCAGATATATTTTGTATTCTAAACTGTCAGCTCTCCCAACCTGTATCTTTGCAAAGACCAATCCCTCCAGGCAATTCCTTTAGCATTTGATAAATTGATTCTAAAGATCATAAGGAACCACTGAGGCAGAGGCTGGTCAACTACAGCCCTGGGACTCAATCTGGCCCACCGCTTGTTTTTGTAAATAAAGTTTTATTGGCACACAGCCACACCCATTCATTTCTGTCTTAATGCATTTGTGTTGCTATGCCAGAATTAAGCAGTTGGGACAGAGACCGTGTGGCCTGCTGATACTATATACTATTTGGCTCTTTACAAAACTTTGCTGGTGCAAATTTACCTGAAGGTAAGTCCCACAGGGAAAGAGATGTCTTCTGTCAGCACTGTTTCAATGACTGTTGGATGCAGGGAGGGACAGATGGATGGATGATTGATTCTGGAAGAGTTAAGTGTGTGAGACGAGCTGAAAAAAGTCTTGACAAGGAGTAAAACTGGGAAGAACAGCCACGCAGTTCTCAAAACCCACCATAAAGCCACAGTCATCAAAAAACGTGTTATTGGGCTAAGCACACACAGATCGATGAAGGAGAAGGGACCCCAGACACAGACTGCTCCACTTCTGGGACTTCTCTGCACTGCTAAGTTTTCCGTGATAGATGAATAAAGGTATTTTAGATATTAACGTGGGACCACCCGATTTGTGCACAGTGCTACCCTGAAGATGCTCGGTATTTCCTCAGAGGGAGCCCCGCGAGCGCGAGCGTAGACAGTGGACTCACAGGTTTCCTGAGCACCTGCCGTGCCAGGCATTTTCCTGGGCCTAGCAGGAGGGAGAGAAGCAAAACCCTGGGGCAGTCCAGTGGCGGGGACTCCGAGCTTCCACTGCCAGGTGCCGGGGTTCAATCCCTGGTTGGGGAACTAAGATCCCACAAGCTGTGACTCAGCCAAAAAAAAAAAAAAAAAAAATCCTGCTCACAGGAAGCCAATGACGGCAGTCGCAGAGAAAGTTAGGAGGAGAAAGCTGTCAAAACGCCGTGCAGGGCGAGGGGGTGGGGCTAAGGCGACTGGGGGCGTGGGGCAGGGGGAGGCTCCGAGTGAGGTACGAACTTGTCCAGGTGCCATCACTCATGCCAGGCCCTCCTGTGTCCCACCCCCCGGGTCACCCTGTACCCAGAATTCACAGCCCCAGCCTGAGACCACCCCAAGCCTGGGTCCTGGGAAATGGTGGGTCCAGACCCCATGGCCTTCCTCAAAGTTAGCACGAGCCCCTCCCCGGCTCGGCCCTGCTCCCCAGTCACCAGCTCAGGATGCTCTCCGCCCCAGGCCCGCATCCAGGATGCCACGTGGCTTTCACTTGTGTCCTCAGGCTCCTCCCAGGACTGGCTGGCGTCCTGCAGCATGGCCCCAAGCTGGGTTTATCTGGTATTTTCTCCGATAGGACCAGGTGTACTGGTTTCCTGGGGCTGCTCTAACAAATTACTGCAAATTGGGTGACTTGAAAGAACAGGAATTTCCTCTCTCACGTTCTGGAGGCCGCATGTCCAAGGTCAGTGTGTCCCAGGGCTGTGCTGCCCCCGGAGGGTCCTGGGGAGGGTCCCCCTCTTGCCTCTTCCAGCTTCTGGGGTCCCAGGTGTCCTGGGCTTGCGGCCGTGTGTCCTTCCCATCTCTGCCTCTGTTGTCACATGGCCGTCTTCTCTCGGTCTCTCCTCTGTCTCTCATAAGGATACTTGTTGGATTTAGGGCCCGTTCAGATAATCCAGGATGATCTCTTCTTGAAACTCTTAATCACATCTACAAAGACCCTTTTTCCAAATAAGGTCCCGTTCACAGGTTCTGGGTGTCAGGATGTGGACACACCTTGTCGGGGGCCACCATTCAACCCACTACACTGGGGTTAAGGGTTTGGGGTGGAGCACACTGAGGTGAGGTGCCCTTCTCATTGATTCCTTCTAGGGGGACCCTGACACCCCCAGGACATCACCCTGAGGTCGACCTTGACCACCTGGCTGAGGTGGCATCTGCCGGGTTCCCCCAAGGTGGGATTCCAATCTACTCTTTACAAGCAAGTCCCCAAATCCAGCCCACCTGGGACAGAGGCAGCAGTTAGGTCCAGCCCGGGAGCATGGCGCACGGTATTAGGAATTTTCCCCACTCCTGTCTGTGTTCCATCAGTGAGGCTGCGAGGTGTTTCCTGTATGCGTTGGGTCACATCCCCACCTGCATTGTAAGCCAGCCTGTATGGAGGATGAGCCCCAGGCCACTGTGATAAGGACCTGGTTGGGTCACAGGGTCCACCCTCCCTGTGGCCCTGGGAAGGAGGTGTCTGAGTGGTCAGTCCCAGGTCCTGGCGGGTGGGGAGGTGGGGGGGAACTGAGGCTCAGCAGAGCCCAGGGTCACTCACGGTACAGTCATCTACCTGATCGCTACAGGTAAAATGTCAACAATGCATATGAAATAACAACCCAAAGGCTGAAAAGACAAAGAACCAGAACCTTCGATCTGGGAGGTCCACACAGCAAGAATGTGGGATAAGAAAGGCATGACGGAGGCTGGGGGCTCACAGGTGACACATCAACTGGCCCCCTACTCACAGCTTGCGGGAGAGGTGGGAGGGCCACAACACACACACACAGGGCACGGAGGTACTGGGGACCGCATCACGGGCCTGGAAGCTTCTTTGGACAGGAATCTAGACCCAGTTGTATATAAATAACCAAAAAAAGCCAGAAAGAGGAATCTCGAAGGCACAAGTTAAATAAAGGCCACAGGTCAGAAAGGTGGGGAGGACCCTCACAGCAGGTTGGGGGACACTCCAGGCAGAGTGGTGAGAACCCCTGCAGCCCCCCTCCCCAGACAGAACCCTCCCCAGCACCCCCCAGCGAGCAGGGGCAGAGGAACCAGCAGTGGGCAGGACGCTGTCTGACATCACTCCCACCCTACCCAGGAGTCTGGGTGCTGCACCCTGGAGACTGGCAGAGGGATGGGGCCTGGACCAACACCCCCCGCCTTTCGAAAGGAGGCCTGTGGGATGGGGCGTCGCAGAGCTGGGTGACTGCAGAGCTGGGAGTCACTGGGGGTCCTGGGTTCACAAGGTGGGAGTCTGGTGGGGCTCTGGGGGGTCTCAGCCCCAGAAGGATGGGGCACTTGGGGGAGGAGGTCACTGGGGCAGGAAGGAGGAAATGGAGGGAGATGGTAGTGTCTGGGGGTCCTCGGGCTGGCCAGGCTGGGGGTTGCAGGGTCTGGGGAGCCTGGCAGGGGCTGAGGGGTCACAGGGATGCTGGGGGTGGAAGAGGTCACTGGGTCTGGGAGATCCTGGCCAAGGTGGCAGGGTCAGGGGTCACAGAGCCAGGAGACGCTGATGAGAGTGGAGGGGCAGGGGTCGCAGGACCAGAATACGGCCAGTATCTGGAAGTACGAGTGGAAGGGGGCCTGGCAGGGTCACAGGGCCTAGGGGTGCTAGGGCCCGGGGATGGTGGTTACTGGGAACAGCAGAATCCCAGGGATGGTGGGTGTCCCGGGATGAGGGCGGGTCCCTGAGACCAGCAGGGGTTCCAAGAATAACGGGTTGGGTCCTGGGACGACGGGGTCCTGAGGGTGGTGGGGTCCCGGGAACGGCAGGGGTTCCAAGAAGGGCGGGTCCTGGGGGATGACTAGGTCCCCGGGGGTGGCGGGTATCCCCGGCGGGGGGGAGGGGTGGCGGGATCTCAGGGATGGCTGAGTCCCGGGGGCTGGCGGGGTCTGGGCCCGGGGATGCTGGGTCCCCGGGGGCGGCGGGTCCCGGGACGGCGGCCCACCTGTGCGCCGGGATGCGCTGCGCGCCGAGCCCCTTGCCCACCAGGAAGTGCACGTCGCAGAGCACCTCGTTGTTGAAGAGGAAGGCGAAGCGCTCCTTCACCGTGGGCTTGGTGGCCTGCCAGTTGTAGACGGGCTCGCGCAGCAGCGCCCCCGCCCCCGGCTCCTCGGCCGCCCGCTCCCCGCCCGCAGCGGCCTGCGCACCCGGCCCCGACACCGACACCGACACCGGCGGGGGCGGCCCGGGGGCGGCGGGGACCGGGGCGGCGGCGGCAGCGGCGGCGGCTGCGTTGCCGGGGGCCGGGGCGGCGTTGGCGCTGGGCCCGGGGCCGCCCCCCGCGCCCGGGCCGACCCCCGGCGGGCACGACGCGCGCCCGCCGCTCCCACCCGCCGCCATCTTGTCGGTGCGGCGCCCGGCGGGGCGGGGGCGGGGCGGGGCGGGCGGGGGGAGGGCCTGGGAGGGGGAGGGGAGGGAGGAGAAAGGGGGGGCAGAGGAGGGGGAGAGGGGGAGAGGGGAGGAGGAGGGAGGGGGAGGGGCAGGGGGAGAGAAGGGAGGGGGAGGAGGTGGGGGACTTGGAGAGCAGGGAGGAGAAGGGGGGGCCGGGGAGGGGCTAGGAGGAGGGAGGGGGCGGGGCAGGGGCACGCGGGGGCAACGGACCTCGTACCTCCGACCGTGGGCCTGGACCCCAGACCGCAGACCTCAGACATGGGACCCCAAGTGCTAGATCTCGTACTTCACACCCGGGACCCGGACCCCGGACTCTATATCCTTTACTTCAGACCCGGACCCCCAGATCCTGGACCTCAGACCCTGACCCCCAGATTCTAGATCTTTAACCTCAGACCCCGGACCCCCGGATTCTAGATCCTTCACCTCAGACCCCGACCCCAGACCGTGGACCCCATACGCCGGAACCCAGGTACAAGAGCCCAGACCCCCTACTTCAGACACTAGACCCCAGACCCAGAAATTGTGACCCCACACCTCAAGACCCTGACCTCGAATTCAGGATCGCCAGCCCCAAATCCTAGATCCTCCATCCCAGCAGCCCCAGACCTGGGACCCCAGTCCCT
The DNA here is from genome assembly GCF_964270905.1 of Leucopleurus acutus. Taxonomy (NCBI): domain Eukaryota; kingdom Metazoa; phylum Chordata; class Mammalia; order Artiodactyla; family Delphinidae; genus Leucopleurus; species Leucopleurus acutus. Next base: position 1,789,598 of record NC_139145.1, on the reverse strand, counting down.
ATATCCCAGACCTCAGGCCTCAGAACTCAGGCACTGGATCCCAAACTCCAGACCTCAGATTCCAGACCTGGGGCTCCAGAACTCAGATCCCCGGCCCCAGACCCCAAATCAGACCCCAGCTCCAGTCCCTGAAACCCAGATCCCAATCTCAGACCCAGGACCCCCAATCCCAAAGCCAGACCCAACGCCAGAGTCCAAACCCCAGACCTGGGATCCCAGACCCTATCCCCAGTCGGTCTGCCTGCCCAGTGGACGGGACACCACTGAGTGTGTGGCAGGGGAAGCTGAGGCCCGGGCAGGCTGCCACTGAATGCAGGGAGGATGCTCTGTGCCTCTCAGACTCAACAGATATATGGAGCCCTCCTCTGGGCCAGGTCTCGGCTGCCCAGCGCCGGCAGAGCTGGAAGCCTTAAATGGCTAACTGCACCCACAGTGTCAGAGTGACAGAATGCCTTGAAGATGAAGCACAGGGAGCTAGGAGGGCATAAAATGGGGTCCCTTGAGCAACCTGGGGGTTGCAACCTGGAGATGCAGCCTAGGGGATGTAACGGGGGTACAAGTTCAGGGGGCAGGGGGCAGCCCGGAGGGCTTTCTGAAGGAAGGGATGCTGACCAGTGACTTAGAGTCAGGAAGATGAATAGGGGTTGGGTAACCTCTTTAAAGTCCCAGAAGTCAGGGGCTGGGTAGAGAGGGAGGGGTGAGGGGCCCTCCGCCGCCCCCCATCTGAGCATGGGACTTGAGTAACACCTGTGATAATTTAGCATCTAATAAGTGGCTGGGAGACCCCCAGGGGTCTTGGACCCGGTCCATCCCATGGAGAAGGGATTTCTGGGTGTGGGCTGTGGCCCATGGACACCCAGGAGAGCCACAGGCAAGACATTCTGCCTCAGTGTCCAGTCTCTGCCAGAATCCTGGCCAATTCTTACCTCCAAAGCAGACCTTGAAGCGACTCCCTTTTCCTGGATCCCCACAGAGGCCGGCTTCACAGGCATTCAGCCCCTGCACTTGATTGAATGCTCTGCTGTCACCATTGTGAAATTCATAATAATTTTTCGACAAGGGGCCGCGTGTTTTCATTTTGCACTGCGGCCCAGGTCCCACTTCTCCTCCACTGCCGTCTAGAACTGCCCAGCCCTCTCTCTGACGAGCCCCAGCCCCAGCTACCTTCCTTACTCTTTTTAGAATCTAGGCTCCTCCCAACTTAAGCCAGGTCTCTGGGAGCCAATGCGCAAAGCCCTACCAGTACTTCCCTCAATTGAAAGCCAAACGCCCTCACCTGGGGACCACATTTACCCCCAGGGCCGAGGACCCAGCTGCACAGATTTTCCCAGCCCTCTTAGCTCGACGTCTTTCAGCCCCGCCTCACAGGATGTACTCCCATCCTCAGCCTTGGGCTCTGGGTTTTACAAAATCTCACTTGCCATCCTCTGCTCTTTGGGGTGAGAAATTTCCCAAAGACCAAACCATACAACGTTATAACCATGGAAAAAGACATCCTGAACCCAGAGATAGCAGTGTTTTTGTTTTTGTTTTTTAATATTTGCTTCTCTTTTCAAGAAAGTATTTTAAAAAAAAATTTTTTTTTACACTTTCTCTCTCTCTTTTTTTTTTTTTTTTGGCCTCACCACATGGCATGAGGGATCCCTGACCAGGGATCGAACCTGTGCCCCCTGCAGTAGAAGCACAGAGTCTTAATCACTGGACTGCCAGGGAAGTCCCTGGAGATAAATTTTTTTCAAAGATTTTTCTTTTTCACTCTAAAAGTAATATATAAAAAATAAAGGCGGGAACTTGGAAATGCCAGAAAAAATTCAGGAGAAGAACAGGAATATCATCTATCATATTACTATCCAAAAATAACCAATGTTAATACTGTATTTATTATCTTTTTTTATTGTTTAAGAGGAGAATCTTTTTATATAGTTGGGATCACCCTAAATATATATCATTTGGTAAGAAGATGTCAGCCTTTTTAGGTAGGGATGCTAAAAAATGGTTCACCCAAATAAACTCGGGCTATGGATATAGAACTAGCAGCTTGATAAAGAACAAAAGTCCTGATTCTTGTCTTTTGAGGATAATTATGAATTCATGGCATTCAGACTTGAGTAGTTTCATGAATTGGTCATTAACTAATCATTATTGACATGGGATACCTTTAAGTGGGCTCCGGTGTACCTTCAACACACCCAGAACTTAGGCATCCCTTCTTTCTGGCAACAAGATCTACTAGGCCCATACTGCATCTTACCTGCCCTGAAACATAAAACCAGCTATTCTCCAAAGAGCCCTTATTCCTTGGGGTGGGGAAACGTACCGATGACTGCCTTTTGGATATTGGGACCCCTCTCTAATTACTGCACACAAATTTGTGGTGGAAAACTGATTAAAAACTACTTCAGTGGTCAGGGAGAAATAATAAATTTCAAAGATTGGAAGATCCTGTTGCTCTCATTTAGTTCTAACAATGCTGCAGAACACCTGCCCTCAGCAACGTCGGCCTGCCTGCGGGCCAGACCCCGCCCACCACCTGTGGTTGTAAATAAAGCTTTACTGGTACACAGCCACGCCCACTCATTTACACATTACGTACAGCTGCTTCCCGGCTTACTTGGATTTGAGTAGTTGCCACAGAGACATTATGGCCAGCAAAGCCGAAAATATTTACTCTCTGGCCCTCTACAGAAAACATTTGCAGATTCCTGCTCTATAAATGCCTCACCCAAATTATAATTTTACTCTTTTATCGTTTTGTGAACCATGTGAGTCTCCGAAGATCCTATTATAACTAGTGTAATTTCTTGTTTTATCTGGCAATATAAAATATAAATCCAGGCCATGACAGTAAGATCAACAATACCTAAGATAACTGCAGGTTGGAAATTAAGATCTAAGATCACAGAAGCTATCAGGATGAGTGTGAATGACTCACTCACGGATTGGTTAAGGGACCAGGCATATGACCAGTCCTGGCCAATGAGATCAGAGGAAAAGCCTGCAGGGGTGGGTACGCCCCTAGCATCCCGAGCCTGGAGGCTGCCCTAGCTTACAGCTATTTGTTCTGTAAACTGATAAACGTCTTTATGGAGTTAAGCAAGCAGAGTTGTGTTCTCTGTTACTCATGGCTACAGGCGTGTAACTGCTGCAACTGGCCCTGGTGGCCACCTCTGAACACCTCCCGCTAATGACAGACAGGGAAGTGACTTTGTTCTTGCATCTGTTTTGATAATTCCTGATAATAACTGTGTGGTTATTTACAGGTATCCTGCAGTATCCTGGGGAGACTGGTTCCAGGACTGTTGCACATACTAAAATCCGAGGCTGCTTCAGTCCCTCATATAAAATCGCATAGTATTTGCATACAACCTATGCACAAATGATACATACATTATTTCTAGATTATGTATAATACTTGATACAATGTTTTGTTTTGTATCTCTGTTCCCCTACCAGGGATTCAACCTGGGCCATGGCAAACATGTTGTAGATCTTAATAGAAGTTCAAGTTGCACAGATGTGTGCATCTGTCAAAAACTCAGCAAAAGGGGACTTCCCTGGCGGTCCAGTGGTTAAGACTTCGCCTTCCAATGCAGGGGGTGCAGGTTCGAGCCCTGGTTGGGGAGCTAAGATCCCACATGCCTCGAGGCCAAAAAACCAAAACATAAAACAGAAGCAACATCTTAACAAATTCAATAAAGACTTAAAAAAAAAAAACTCAGCAAAAGCATATTTAAGACTTATGCAAGTCATTGTCCATTTTACTTCAAAAGAAAAAATATAAACAAATATTGGACTCTTGTTAGTCATATGCTAATGATATGCACACCAAACTCTTCAAGGAGTAGTGGGCTGATGTCTGCAACTGTGAAATGCATCAAAAATGAGATGAAGTAAAAAACCAAAAAACAACAACAACGAAAAACAAGATGAAGTGATGCATGAACAAAGGGATGGGGAGATGACAGATTTAATAAAATGGGAATGGTAGAAGTGATGTGTTAGGAATCTGGGTGTTCACTGTAAACTTATTTAAACTTTGATACACATTTGAAATTTCTCACAATCAAATGTTGTTGGGAAAAAACTCGAATTTTGTTTTTTTTTCCATTTGGCGGGTTAGGGGGCATTTCCTCTGTTGATCTCATCTGGGCTGATTTATGAGACCACAGACACCTGGAGGGTTCAGTCTGCTGCAAGGTCCAAGATGGCTCCACTGGCATATTGGGAAATTGGTGCTGGTTGTTGGCTGAGAGGCCTCAGTTCTGCATGGAGTCTCCCAATCTCCAAAAAGCTACACTGGCTTCCTTACATCATGGTGGTCGAACTTCCACACCTCACTTCTGCCGAATTCTATAGGTCAAAGCAAGACACGTGGCCATGCGTCGATTTAAATGGGTGGAGAAACTGACTCCCCCTCTGGCTAGGAGTTCCATTGCAAAGGGGCATGCATATCGGGATGGGGGGAATTTGTGGTCATTGTACAATACACCCAAGTCCTTTGGTCCAGTTGTTTAAGTTCATGTTTAGTCAGAAGGTGTTCTATCAGGACTTCCCTGGCAGTCCAGTGGTTAAGACTCCATACTTCCAATGCAGGGGGAGCAGGTTTGATTCCTGGTTGGGGAACTAAGATTCTACATGCCACAAGGCACAGCCAAAAATAAAAAAGGTATCCTGACTCCTGACACGTCTTACTTGGTAGCTTACAGCCATCAGGTCTTCCTTGATAATGGCATTTGGCTATTGGAGGGTCAGGGAGGTCAGCTCTAAGTAGTTTGCTTTATGAGACAGAAGGAAAACAATACAAGCCATTCAATGTCTGAAGGCTTCGTGAAGAGACCCTATGACCACCCACCTGCAATGCAATGAAAACTGTACATGGGTAATTTTTTTTTTTTTTTGGGCTGCACCAGGCAGCTTGCAGGAACTTCCCCAACCAGGGATCAAACCCACACCCCCTGAAGTGGAAGCACCAAGTCCTAACCAATGCACCACCAGGGAAGTCCCTGTACATGGGTAAGTTAAGACTCAAATGCACACTGCCTGCTCTGGCCCCACCTGACAGCATCACACTGATTCTGAAGTTGGAGGGCTTCTGGTGAAGCAGATGAAATCTCCAAGAGTTTTCAGCTCTTCATGAAATTATTGATTCAGGCAAAGATTACCAACAGTGTTGAGACACTTAGATTCTTTTTTTTTTTTTTTAGCAGTGCTACATGGCTTGCAGGATTTTAGTTCCCCAACCAGGGATTGAACCTGGGCCCCCTGAAGTGGAAGCACAGAGTCCTAACAACTGGACCGCCAGGCGAGTCCCCCTTTGGTTCATTGTTGATGGAGAACTAAGCCATTGTATATGCGGGATTCTCATCACACACAATACTGTCGCAGATAGCCATTGAGACTTCTTAAACAGCTATACAGTAGTCAGTAAGAAAGGGGCTGAAGGATTGACAAATGGGTAGATTAGGAGCCCAAGACAGACCATATCCACATCCAGAGGGTTGATTTATGATAGAGCTGGTAATGCAGAGCAGTGCAGAAAGGATAATCTCTTCAATAAATACACTGCGACAACTGGATATCACTATGGAAAATACACAAAATGTGACCCCTACCTCACACCAAACACAAAGCCAATTTGGGGAGGACTGCAGACCTAATGTGAAAGATGAAACAATAACATTTTAGAAGGTGATACAAAATAATACTTTTATAACCTTGCGGTAAGAATTTTTCTTTTTGGCCTTGCTGCAAGGCTTGTGGTATCTTTAGTTCCCCGACAAGGGATCGGACCCAGGCCCTCAGCAAGGAGAGCACCAAGTCCTAACCACTGGACTACCAAGGAATTCCCAAGGATTGATTTCTGAAACAGGTCACATAACAATAAAGGAAAAGAATGAAACATTGGGTTACATTAACATTCAGAACTGTTCAGGGACTTCCCTGGTGGTCCAGTGGTTATGAGGCAGGAGATAGATGGGCCCCAGTCTGAGCAGCTGGAGTTTCTCCCCTGTGGACAGAGAGGAGGCTGGGCCCTGCCCAGATAAGAGATAAAAGAGCACATATTCCTCATTCTCGAAGTCAAGGAGACCTTCCTGACTACACATGTGCAGAAGGGCTCCTTGGAGGTCAAAAGAGAGGGGGCGTCACCCCATAGTAAGTGATGTCAACTACCCACAGGCCTCTTCACTAGAATCCATCTTGGCTGAGAGATGCACAGGCCCACAGGGAAGGACCCTGAGGTATACCAAATACGGACTCAGAACCAAGCAAAGCAAGATGATTGGCCAAAGGAAACCTGGAAGAAATGTCCCATATAAGTGATTCAAACTACCATGAGGGCGCAACTCTCTCTTTGAGCCCAGCCATGTGTTTATCCACACATACTGTTTTTCCTCCTAATAAACACTTTCCTTGTTTCACTACTTTCCACGTCTCTGTGGGAATTAATTTCTGTAAAGCCAAAGGGCCAGGGCCTTGTCACTGGCCACTGGTCTAGTGGCTAGGATTCAGTGCTCTCACTGCTGCGACCTGACTTCCATTTCTGGCTGGGAACTGAAATCCTGCTTCAAGCCACTGCAGGCCGAGGCCACCTGAGATCAGTTAGGGCTGTGTGCTTCCAATGCAGGGGCTGCAGTGTGTGTGTGGGGAAAAAAAAAAAACAAACTATTTAAAAGACACCCTAGGAATCATCGAGAGAAAATCAGGCAGCCAAGTTGAAAAGCGGGCTATACCTAACTAAATGATTCACAAAAGGGGAAATCCAAATGGCCAATGAATCATGAAAAGATGTTCAACCTTATTAGTAAATAGAGAAATGGAAATTAAAACTGCAGTAAGGGAATTCCCTGGCAGTCCAGTGGTTAGGACTCTGCACTTCCACTGCAGGGGGCATGGGTTTGATCACTGTTAGGGGAACTAAGATCCCCACAAGCTATGTGGCATGGCCATAAATCAGTAAATAAATAAACATAAAAATCAAAACTACAATGAGATAACACTACAGACCCAACTGGTTGGGAAATAAAAATTCAGGCGTGCTGGTAAGTTTTGGCAAAGATGCAAGGCAATGGGAACTATCGCATCCTCGTGGTGGGTGGCAGTATAAATCAGTACAACAACCTCGGGAAAGAGTTTACCATTAGCCATGAGTCTGCAGATTCACAAACACTACACCCTGGCAATACCACTCCTAGGTATACACGCTAGTGAAACACACAGACGTATATAGCCAGACATAGCCATAGCCACAATTTTTTGTTTTTTTGTTTTTTTGTTTTTTTTTTTTGCGGTACGCGGGCCTCTAACTGCTGTGGCCTCTCCCATTGCGGAGCACAGGCTCCGGGCGCGCAGGCTCAGCGGCCATGGCTCACGGGCCCAGCCACTCCGCGGCATGTGGGATCTTCCCAGACCGGGGCACGAACCCGCGTCCCCTGCATCAGCAGGCGGACTCTCAATCACTGCGCCACCAGGGAAGCTCCATAGCCACAATTTTTGAGGGGGGGTAAAAGCCCAAGCCTGAAAATAACTCAAGTCAAATAGGAAATAATTTGATGATATAGTCACACAATGGAATACGTATAGTCCTGAAAGTGAATGCACTCAGCTACACGGGATAACCTGGATGAATATTAATTGAAAGAAACCAGACAGAAAAGAATGCATGCAATACACTGTCCCTTATGTAAAGTTTTAAAAGAGGCAAAACTAAATTTATTTGGCTGCACATTTCTGTGGTCAAACCATACACAAAGCGAGAAAGTAATAATCATAAAATTCAAGTTACTGGCTACACTGTGGGAAGGGAGGACAGGGTCCGGATGACGCCCTGTGGTTGCAAGGGGGGTGAGGTGGGGAGGACTCCTAAGGTCCTGGCCGTGATCATGTGTTGGCTTTATAATAACTTGTTAAATTATTCATCGGCATTGCATGCACTTTTCTGAAAATGCATTACAATTCACAATAAAAAGGTTTGCACACATGATGTTTTAAAAGACATCAGTAAGTCAGAGTATAACAAATTTTGGCATAAAGCCATAGTCATATTTTATTTTCCATTCTCTGGAATAGTAGTTCACCAACTGGTAGGGTTTTTATTAAAGCAAAGGTAGAGAATTCAGAAAGCTTTAGCCATTTCAACATCAATGCAAAAAATGCAAATCTTTGCAGGAAGTAAAATTGGTGATGCTTGATCCCCAAGTTCCATTTTTTGTTTTGTAATAAATTTATTTATTTTTGGCTGCCTTGGGTTTTTGTTGCTGCACGCGGGCTTTCTCTAGTTGTGGCGAGCAGGGGCTACTCTTTGTTGCGGTGCGCGGGCTTCTCACTGCGGTGGCTTCTCTTGTTGCGGAGCACAGGCTCTAGGCATGCGGGCTTCAGTAGTTGTGGCTCACAGGCTCTAGAGCACAGGCTCAGTAGCGCAGGGAAGCCCCCCAAGGTTCCATTTTGTTGTAACTGCCCTATTGCTAAAAAGATGAATCAAAACTTAAAATCCTGGACTTCCCTGGTGACACAGTGGTTAAGAATCCGCCTGCCAATGCAGGGGACACGGGTTTGATCCCTGGTCCGGGAAGATCCCACATGCCGCGGAGCAACTAAGCCCGTGAGCCACAACTACTGAGCCTGCGCTCTAGAGCCCGCGAGCCACAACTGCTGAAGCCCGCGTGCCTAGAGCCCGTGCTCCGCAACAGGAGAAGCCACTGCAATGAGAAGCCTGCGCACCGCAACAAAGAGTAGCCCCCGCTACTCCAGATATCCAACTAGAGAAAGCCCGCGTGCAGCAACAAAGACCCAACGCAGCCAAAAATAAATTCAATTAATTAATTAATTAAAAATCAAACAAAAAGAACCACCAAAATCCTGAGACACATTTCTTTTAGCAACACATAAGGAAACATTCTGAAATGTGAGAAATAAATGTTCAATTTTAATATGCCATATTCTTTATGTTAAACTGAAAGCCTTTTAATAAAAGCCCCTAGATTTGAAACCATTTTAAATGTGTAAATATAAACTTTTAAAACATCACCTTTGGATGGAGAAAGGGAATGCCATCCTGCCCTCTTTGAAATGTCAGAGCCTAGAAGAGGTCAAGCTCATGATTTTGATCAGAACATCTCCTTTCCTGTTGGCAAGACGATCTTTTCTAGGCATTTCCCTGGTGGTCCAGTGGTTAAGAACCCGTCATCCAATGCAGCGGATGCAGGTGCCCTTGTCGGGGAAGTAAGATCCCACATGCCGCAGGGCAACTAGACCCACACGCCACAACTAGAGAGAAGCCCACAACGAAAAACGAAGACCCAGCGCAGGCAAAAAAAAAAAAAAAAAAGATGATCTTTTCTAAACAAATCAGGATGAAATGCAAAAACTGGTGAATTGACCATAATGCTATTTCAAATCACCATTTTTAGGACCCATAGGTGGTCAAGGAGGTTAAATTACTTTTGAGGAATAAGTTACAAGATCTTTAGTTATTTTGTACACATTTCACCCTTCCATGTCTGTGGGGAAGAGACCAACACATCTATCCATAAAGGTGTTTATGTTTCAAGTAAAAAAAATGTCTTAAGGGACTTCCTTGGCGGTGCAGTGGTTAAGACTTTGCCTTCCAATGCAGGGGGTGTGGGTTCGATTCCTGGTTAGGGAGCTAAGATCCCACAGGCCTCCTGGCCAAAAAACCAAAACACAAAACAGAAACAATATTGTAACAAATTCAATAAAGACTTAAAAAAAAATGGTCCACGTCAAAAAGATTTTTTGGGACTTCCCTGGTGGCACAGTGGTTGGGAGTCTGCCTGCCAATGCAGGGGACATGGGTTTGAGCCCTGGTCCGGGAGGATCCCACGTGCTGCGGAGCGGCTGGGCCCATGTGCCACAACTAGAGCCCCTGAGCCACAGCTGCTGAGGCCCGTGTGCCTGGAGCCTGTGCTCCGCAGCAAAGAGAGGCCACAGCAATGAGAAACCCGTGCACCGCAATGAAGAGTAGGCCCCGCTCGCCTCAACTAGAGAGAGCCCACGCACAGCAACAGAGACGGAATGCAGCCAAAAATAAATAAATAAACCAATTAATTTAAAAAAAAGAGAGAGAGAGCAGATTGCTCCATCTCCAAAGGAAAAAAAAAATCTTTTTTTTTAATGTTTTAAATTTCTCTGAATACAAACTTTCTTACCTTACGTCGTACCTTTGCAAAGTCACAGCTCTTTAGGTAGGTGCTGAAGACATCCCGTGGGGGACCAACTGGATGAAGTTCCCCAACAGGCGTAATTCCTACGGTGCTAGAAATCAGGAAGACGGGTGTCTGGGGGAGTGGAGGGGACTTTTTAGGATGCCGGAATGTTCCAGGTCTCGATGGGGTGTGGGTGACATGGGTTCCCACACTTGCCTAGACCCATCGAAGTACACTTAGGATCTGTGCAGGTCACCATTAGTAAACTATACCTCAGTTAAGTTCAGCTGGCATAAAAATATTACATTTCTACCATCCGTTCTGGCATCTTTTCAAAGACACAGAGATTAGCTGTGAATGCAGAAAGTTGAGCCCGCCCAGACGCGGGGGTGACCAGAGAATGGCGCCAAGCCCTTCCGCCCCACCATGTTGATATACTTCCTGTTTGCCGATCAAACACCTGAGTCCCTCGCAGAAATTCTTGGAGAGGGTTTTTGAGGTTCACACCCAGGGCTCCCTGAACCACCCCCAGCCCTGTCTAAGCTGGTGGTGGCCTCTAGAGGGCGCTGTTAACATAGCCAATCCCAGGAGTTTTCATTCATCCTGGAGCTTCAGCAATTTTTAGGAAACCATCATTGGCAAGCAAGGGGGGAGATCATTTCCTTCCCCACCTCCCTGACTCTTGGACACTGGGGCTGTCCTTCAGGGATATCATTCACACCAAAAATGCCTGATATTGAAGAAAAATGTTGGAGAGGCAGCAGAACATTTGGGAGGAGCCAACTGGAGATGTGGATTAGCCATCCCCAAATGTGCCGCTCTGGTGTAAGAATTTCTCTGAGCTGAAAGCACCTGAGTTCTTGAAATCTGTTATCTACCTAAACACAGAGCCTCATACTGTCATAAATCCCTGCCCGGAATCAACTCATTTTCTCTTCTCAGAGAAGACAAGTCAGCTACCGGACAGACTTTGTCACAAACTATCATATCTCTCACCTATTCTCCAAAGGCCCATTTATCTCTCCTAACATTCGTTTGCTCTCCCATAAGTGACCTTTCTCCTCTCCCTTTCCTCTATTACGAAGGCCTATGAGCTCTCAAATCTCACTGTTCCTTTGGGGATTCACTTCTTTCTGTGACGCCCCAAGCATGTAAAATTAAAAATTAATACATTTGTACACTTTGTCTCCTGTTAAAATATCCTTTGTCAGTTTAATTCGCAGCCCCCAGTTATGAACTTAAGAGGGTAGAGGGAAACATTTTCCTCCCCCACACAACGAGGTCAGTTGTGGGTTGATGCTTCCTGCTTCTACTTGGCCTAAGTTAGCTGGTGTCTAAGGTGGAAACACTTCTGAGAAGCCAGCCTAGCCTCTCCTTGACATCCTGGCCCAGGAGGGGACCCCCTTACAAATGGGTCAGTGACCGCAAACAGATGCGGCCCAGCCCGTGCCAGGTGCTCGGCCTGGGTTTAATTTCTGGGCCATTTAAAGTCTCACACCCCATCAGACTATGGGGTTTGCCAAAGCGCAGAAGATTCACCCACAGGAACAGCACGGCCCTTGTTACATCATAAATTGAGGATGTGACTGGATTTGGGGAAAGGAAGAGACAATTTCAACTGAGACCAGCCAGGAGTTTGGAGCTCTTAATGAAATTCTTGGTTCCAGCAGTGGTGATCAGCAGTGTTGAGATAACCAGGTGAGTCACAAAAGGGGAAACCAAGCCACTCTATGTGCTAGAAGCTCGTCCCAAGAGTTTTATCCATGTGACTTGTGTCACTCGATTTTTTTAAAGTTATTTTATTATTTATTAATTTTTAAAATATTTCATGTATGTATGTATGTATGTATGTATGTATGTATGTGTATGTGTGTATGTATGTATGTATTTTGGCTGAGCTGGGTCTTATTTTATTTATTGTGCCATGTGGGAACGTCCTTGCAGCACGTGGCCTTCTTAGTTGTGGCATGCAGACTCTTAGTTGTGGCTTGCATGCGGGATCTAGTTCCCTGACTAGAGATCAAACCCAGGCCCCCTGCATTGGGAGTGAGGAGTCTTACCCACTGGACCGCCAGGGAAGTCCCTCATGTCACTCTAGTCCAAGGATAAACTGTAGCACACGGAGTCACCAGATCCTGCCTGAGGGGATGCAAGTGCCACCTAGGAAGTATTCAAGCCAAGAATGTTACCCTGACTCCATCAAGCCTTTGACTCTGATGTCCCACTTGTAAGAAATTCAGGGGTTCAGGAAAAGAGCTAAAGGCACTGGAGCTGCCAGAAGTGACACTGTGCAGGACGAGGGGCTTAGCCTCTGCAGGAAGTCAGATCAGGAGCAAAGGGCAAGGTGACATGGGCTGTTGGCAGGAGTCTCAGCCCTTCTCCACGTAGGCCTCTCCATAGCGCTGCTTGAGCATCCTCACAACATGGTGGCCAGCTTCCCCCAGATGAGTGATCCCAGAGACAGTGAGAGAAGTCACACCCCGTCATTTCCCTAGTATCCCATTGGTCGCCTGGTCCATCCTATTCCACGTGGGTGAGGGCTACACAAAGCATGAGTATCCGACAGCACGATCATGGAGAGCCAACCTGCAGGCCTGGTGACCATCAAAAAGGAAGGGAATGGAAAACGAAAGATAGAGCTACCATATGACCCAGCAATCCCATTCCTGGGCATATATCTGGACCAAACTCTAATCCAAAAAGATACATGAACCCCAATGTTCATGGCAGCACGATTCACAATAACCAAGACATGGAAGCAACCTAAGTGTCCACTGACAGATGAATGGATAAAGAAGATTTGGTACACATATACAGTGGAATACTACTCAGTCATTAAAAAAGAATGAAATAATGCCATTTGCAGCAACATGGATGGACCTAGAGATGATCATACCGAGTGAAGCAAGTCAGAAAGAGAAAGACAAACACCATATGATATCACTTATATGTGGGATCTAAAGTATGACACAAATGAACTTATCTACAAAGTAAAAACAGACTCACAGACATAGAGAACAGACCTGTGGTTGCCAAGGGGGAGGGGGTGGGGGAGGGAAGGATTGGGAGTCTGGGATTAGCAGATGCAAGCTAGTATATATAGAAGGGATAAACAACAAGGTCCTACTGTAGAGCACAGGGAACTCTATCCAGTATCCTATGATAAACGATAATGGAAAAGAATATGAAAAAAGAGTGTGTATATATGTATATAACAATCACTTTGCTGTACCACAGAAATTAACACAACATGGTAAATCAACTAGAATTGAATAACAAACAAAATTTTTAATTAAGTAAATAAATAAAAAGGAAGGGAATGAACAGGACAGGCAACCAAGATTGGCAGTTCCTCCCAAATGACCTCAGTGCAGGGTTTTTAAATAGATCTTCTACCTCCTGGGACATCCCTGGTGGTCCAGTGGTTAGGACTCTGAACTCCCACTGCAGGGGCCACCAGTTTGATCCCTGGTCGGGGAGCTAAGATCCCACGTGCCTCGATCAAAAGGAAAAAAAGAGAGACAGAGAGAGAGACAGAGAGAGAGAGATCCTGGAGCAGCAGGAGGTCTGGGGCTCAGCCACCTGAGTTCCTTCAACCTCCACCACTTCCCTGACTCCAGCTCCTCACTTCCTCCCCCCTTCCAGAAGGAGGCAAAACAAACAAGACAGGACAAGCACACCAAAGAGGCAAGCGGCAGGCAACATCACCTGACACACCCGGCCAAGGACACCCGCTGGCCTTGTGGGCAGCAGGAGGGGGATTCCTCTGTGGGCAGGGACCTCCCCCACCCCACCGGCCATCAGGAAAACCCTCCAGTGTGTGTGGAGTGTACCCTCCAGTGTGGAGACTGTAAATGAAAACACTTATTCACTGAGGAAGTTTTTTAAACCCACGGGACAAATATATTTTATATATGTTCGTTCTGGGACGTAAAGTGGTTCTGGATAGAGAGCAGGTACGACATGTGCCTTCCTTTATGATAGGAAGGAAGGCAGACAGGAGGGAAAGGAGGAGGCGGGACCGGCTCCAGCTGAGGACACGAAAGCTCTGCACCCACGGGCAGGTGACTTACGTGGCTGCACCTCCGTTTCCCCATCTGAGACTCCTCCTCCTTGTTGGGATGCCCAGAGCACCCCCGGCCCCAGATGCAGCCCTGCTTCTATCTCTTGCTAGGGTGGGGGTCCCGGTGGCCCTTCCCCCAGGTGCCACCCACTGCTGTGGACTGTATCCCCCTGGGTGGCCGTCACAGGGTGTGAAACCCCAAGGATCTGCACCGGCGAGGGGTGAAGGTGCGGAGGACAGGGGGGAGCCCCATCTCCTGGAACTCTGGTGCCCTGACCCATTTTGCAGATGGGTGTACTGAGGCCCAGGTGAGGGCAAACCCAGTCTCACGTGGAGGGGCCAGAGTCACATGGAGGAGCTTAGAAGGCCAGGAGGGACTGCCCATCCAGAGACCTCTCACTCACTCAACCCGTCCCACCACAAACGTTTATTGAGCACCAACCATAGGCCCGGGGCTCAGGATGAACAGACAGGATAAACCAAGGACCTGGGGTGAAACCCAAGGTAACGCACAGACCGGGCCTTTTGACCCGCGTTCTCCAATGGGGCCAGCAGCCCCACTGGGTCACAAAAATGCAAATAAATGAAAGCGAAATCAGTGAAGCATTCTGCCCCTCCTCTGCACTGGCCACGTTTCACGTGCTCAGTAGCCACACGTGGCTGATGGCTGCACAGATGGAGGACACGTTCATCATTCCAGGCAGTTCTATCAGAAGACACCGGCTTCCACGGTCCAGTCTGATTCCTTATATTTCCAAGTGAGAACAGGGGGTAAGTGGAGTTTTGTCACCTGAAAAGCAGGTTCTATTTTGCTTTGAGCCCAGAGCAGTGTTGGTTGGTACCACGAAAGGCACACACACATGGGGATACAAGAGACAGTGTCAACTTGTAGCAACGTCGGGATCCTGCTTGTGACACAGTAATAGACTTTGGCAAAAATGTTGCCACTGGGGAAAATGTTATTTCTTACAACTGCTACGAATCCACAGCTGTCACGGCACAAAACATTATCTGGATGATGGAGGTTTTTTGGCACCCCCTTAAATTTCACGCCCAGGGGAGGGTCCTAGCCCAGGACTGGAGTGGTGGCAAGCTGGTTTCTCACCATCGTGTGCCTGCAACCAGGCCCTCAGTGAAGGGATAAGTGGCCAGGGGTGACTCACTGGGCTGATGACCTCAGCTGGGGAGGCATCAGGGCTCCGACCCACAACTTTTATGTGGCCCCTGCACCTGCGGGGTGGATGCCCCTTTGAATGTGCAGATAAAACGCTGGCAACAGGGGACTTCCCTGGTGGTCCAGTGGTTAAGACGCTGCGCTTCCACTGCAGGGGGCACGGGTTCAATCCCTGGTTGGGGAACTAAGATCCCGCATACCGCGGACCAGCCAAAAAAACAAAACAAAAAAGCCCCACTGGCAACAGGCTCTTGTCCCTGTTTGTCTGCAAATCTCTGCTGGGGCACTTGTTCACCAGATGCTCTCCCCAACGGCCTTTGGCACCAGCATCCTGGGACCCAGACCCTGGAGGCCTCCTTGGTTCCAGAGCCAAGGATGCAGCGCTGGACAAGCCCCCTCTTGTTGGTGTCCCAGGTTTCTGCCGTCTCTCGGGAGGTCACAAAAGGGAAACTGAGGCCGGGGAGAGCTGGAGTTGGCAGACGTGACAGAAACCCCACGGCGTCTTCCCGAAGTTGCCCACAGACCCCAAACCCTATGTGCCGGGGAGCGTGATGCCCATTGGACGGAGGGGATGAATACAGCCCAGTGTGGGGACCGGAGAGGGTTCACGGCACACGATGGCCCAGGGCCGATGGGTTCCAGATGCCCATCCAAATGCCAGAGGCAGGCGAGGTGGTGACGCTCTTCACCCAGGTTCCCCGCCCCCAAGAAGCCAGCCCTCCCTCCCTCGCCAGCTCACCCCATGCAGGCTTCCACCAACGGGGTAAGTCCTTCCTCACGTCGGACTTGATTTCATCAGGCTTCACTTTAAACCAGTTTCTCCTCCTTCTGGGTGAGTCTAAGACCAGGACAGGCCGCAGTTTCCTGAGACGGAACAGTGAAAGAGGTTGTGAGATGGGATATGATCCGCGGGGAGGACTTGGGCTGGTGACTGGTGACAATGGCGGGAACAAAACCTGCACAAATCCCTACACTCTGGGGTGGAGACACCTGTGCTGGTGATAAAACATTCCTCCATGCATTAATTGAGCACTCACTGTGTACCAGACTCAACACAGACTCGGTCCCATCATCTTTTTCATTCTTATTTAGGAGAAATTCACAGAACATGAAATTCACCCATTTAAAATGAACACTTCAGGGACTTCCCTGGTGGTCCAGTGGTTAAGACTCTGCTCTCCCAATGCAGGGGGCACGGGTTCCATCCTTGGTCGGGGAACTAGGATCCTGCCTGCCGCACAGCGTGGCGAAAAAATAAATAAAACGAACACTTCAGGGGTGTTTAGTACATTCACAGAGCTATGCAACCATCACCTCTAGTTCCAGAACATTCCATCCCTCCAAAAGAAAACCAGTGCCCATCAGCAGTCACCCCCCACCCCTCCACAGCCCCCGAAAACCAGCAATCCACTCTCTGTCTTTGTGGATTTGCCTGTTCCAGACATTTCACATAAGTGGGATCACACACTACGTGGCCTTTTGTGTCTGTGTCTTTTTTAGTTCACTTTATTCTTTAAAATAAAATTTCTTTTTTAAAAGACACTACTAGGTTCACAGAAAAACGGCGAAGACAGTACAAAGTTTCCAGATACTCGCCCTGTTTCCCCCACTCTTAACACCGTACATCAGCATGTGTGGCCCTCTTGTGTGTGCGGGGCAGGGTAGAGGGCAGCTCCCGAATCACACATGTGATTCGCCGTGATCTCTGGGTGACAGATCCAGTTTGCAGATGCCCCGGACCAGCTGAAGCACCTGCCGTGAGCCCGTGAGCCCCGTTTACTGAGGTGCAGACAGGTGGCCACGGTCGCCAAGTTGGGAAAGGCTTCAGCTCCTCCGGCTCCGGGATTTTCCTGCCACTCCTCCAGGGGACGTGGAAGGGGCGGGATCGGCCAAGAGGAAACCGCAAACATCAAATGTACAGCGGCAGCTCCGAGAACAAGCTGTGCCTGGCAGCTGCAACTTGGCAGGCGGCACGGGGCAGGCAGAGGTCAGCGGCGGGGCCTGGAGGGGATGGGCAGAGCTCGGTGCCACCTAGGAGGGCGGTGGCTTGGCATGCGGCACCCACCCCATTCCCCCCACATATACCGGGCCAGGCAAGGGATGGGGCGGGGCCTGGAGGAATTGGGAGGGGGACTGCGGGGTTTGAGAGGAGGGCTCTAGCAGGCGCTCAGCGGTAGGGCCAGGCTCCAAGGTGCGCCTGAAGGTTCCTCTGGAAGGGCCAGGTGGGGGAGGATGCCACCTGGCGAGCCTGGGATCCTGGGCAGGAGAGGGGATCCTAGCGCATAACACCTTGCCAGGAGGCCTTTTGGACAGCCCGGAGAGCCCCCCTCTCGCCGCCCCGCCAACATGCAGGCTGTTCCCGGGCGCTGGCAGACACCCAGCATCTGTGCGCTCTGTGGCCTCCACCCTCACCAGGCCCGTCAGCCCTCACTGGACTGGCTGCAAGGGTGACAATGGCTCTCGGGGTCCTTTGGGCCCCAAGCCCACACTCCACCTGGTGACAAGAACAGTCCTCCCAAAATGGCATCTGATGGGGTCCGTACCCTGCTAACTTTCTTCCTACGGGTGTCCACCCAGGGGCAATGAAACAACCACCGGACAAACGTACACTGATGTTCACAGCATGACTCACAACTCAGAAGAGCGGGAACCTCCGTGTCCATCGTTGGGTGATGGATAAACACAGTGTGGTCCAGATGATGGACCAATCACTCAGCCATGTAAGGGAGTGAGACACTGACACACGCCGCAACACAGATGGACCTCGAGGACGTGATGCTCAGTGAGAGAAGCCAGACACAGAAGGCTCCGGGGACTGACCTGGACTGGTCCACCCTGGGACTGCCTGCTCCCCACCCCAGGCCCTGCAGAGATGACCACATCTACTTCTTTCTTGTCCCTCTCGCTGTACCACCTGCTGGCCTCCTCACCTGGCTCCTCTCAGATCCCCGTTGTCAGCTGAGGAAACTGACAAGCACAGCAGTCCTTAACCACTGGACTCCACTGCCACCCCCTTTTGGCTCCTGCCTGCAGGGAGCCCTCCCTGACCCACCGCCTCCCTCTCCACCCACATGCCCCCCCAGGATCTGAAGTCAGCCCTGGACTGTTCAGCAAAACCCTGCCTACAGCAAGAACTTAATCATGGCTGAGGGGATGGAGTCTAGAGAGGGAAGCGGGCCAGCCATGAGGCGGAGGTTTGGAACACCGGGTTTTATCGAATTAGGTTGCGCTGTCCAAAGGCGCCCCTCCCCCACACAAAGCTGTTTTTCCCATCTCCCTCTGGATCTGGGACAGCTGTGCGCTTGACCCCAACCTAAGCTCAGACGTGGGGAGGTGATGCAGGAAGGCTTCCGAGGACAGGCCGCTCAGATCCACCGGCCATGCTGCGAGGGAGCCCAAGCCACGCAGGAGGCCACGTGTGGGCACCTGGCCCTCGTTCCCAGCCGAGCCAGCCTTGGTGCCAGCCCAGCCCACACCTGCAAATGAGGAGTCTTTCCCAGCCGAGGACCCAGGTGTCCTGGAGCAGAGAGAAGCCAAGCCCACCCGCGCCCCATCTGAATCGGTGACTCACAGCATCACCGGGAATATCAAAATGCCTTCGGGCCACTAGGTTTGAGCAGCTCGTCGCAAGGCAACAGAAACCAGGGCGCGGGCGCGCAAACTAGTTTTTATGACTTTTATTAAATCCTTACAAAACAGAATACAAAATACCGGCGTTGACAGTTGGTGTAAAGGAAAACTTCTGAGCTGTATCAGTTCACCTGGTACAGTGGAGTTAAAGTGCTTGGACGTTTTTCCCCCACTTAAAAAAAATTTGAGTTTTTTTTGTCTTTTTTACACATCTTAACGTTGAAACACTGCTGTGCCCCCTTCCCCCCAGCGCCAGGCTCGTTCACAGTAACGGTTCTGACCAGTCCTCCGGGCCGCACTGTCGTTGTGACAGGGGTGGGGGAGGAAGTGGCTGTCCCACCTTTGAGGAAAAAAAAAAAAAAAGCTGCTCACACTCAGCTTTCCGGAGTAAAATGGCCATGGCGCCTGCAGCGGGCGAGAGTCCATTTGTTTCTTTTTTACAAAAAGGCAGAATCCTCGGTTGCAAAACGTGGAATCACTGATGGGCGAGAAATGATGGGGGGTGGCCTCCCCACCCCCGGAGTCTTTGGAAAGGCCAGTCCACAGATCGGCGGGCAGGCGGGACGGGGCGGTGGCCCCCCACCAGCCACCAAGGACGGCGACAATCTCCGAGACTCGGGGGACCGCAGAGACGGCACTCGAGCCCCCCACGCCTCGAGGCCCGCCCCCCCCCCCCCCACATTCAAGTATTCGTCAAGAACAGGGAAGGGAAGTCAGCTGATGTTCTGGAAAACTAACGAGACAGGACGAACAGCTAGGAGCCGGAGGGCGGTCTGGGCGACTGCCCGCGCCCCCAACCCCGGCAGAAGCCCGTGTGCACGTGGAAAAGGAAGCCTGTGAATTGCATAGAGTCTCCCACCCGAGGACGAAGGGCATCAGAGTCTCCCCAGCCCGGCGGGTCACGCGACGTCTGACTCAGGCGCGGGCGGAAGGGGCGCGGCAGCTGCGGCCTTTTCCTGAAGGTGGGCGGAACAGAGACGCCGCCCTGGGGGGGGTCCCGCGAGACCCCGGGGACGGGGCTGAGAGAGCTTCCACGCCAGACCCGAGGGGCGGCCGGGCAGGACGTGGCCGTGGTCAGACTGAGCCCTGAGAAGGGGCACTCGGGTGCCCGGGTCGGGGGTCCGCGGGACCCCCACTTCGGCTGACGGGGGCCTGTCCGGCTCCTCGCGCTTCCTCTGGCGCCCCCATTCGCGGGTGGGCACTCCCCAGTGGAGAGACCAGGGGAGGGGCCCCGGGCAGCCGCAGCTTAAGGTCAAGGTTCGAGGGAGCCCCGATTGTCAGTCGGCGGGGGCTCCAGCGGGCGGCGCCACCCCGCCTGCCCCCAGGCCCCGCCCTTTGACAGGGGAGACGTGAGAAGCCTCCGGCCCGTCCGGGTGTCTGAGGGGAGGGAAGGAGCTACCGTCTCGTCGAGGGGAGGTGGGTGGGGGTCGACCCGTCCCTGAAAACACTGTGAGGGCCGGGGAGGGGGGCGGCGAGGTCCCGCCGGCTCGGGGAGACGCCACGCCCTCCTCTCCTGAGTCACGCGGGCGGCGGGGAGCGGCCTTCACAGTACCCGGCGCATCCCGGGCCGGGGCGGCGGGAGGGCCCCACCCAGCCACAGGCCCTCCGCTCTCCTCCCCGAGCGCCTGCTCTGCGTTTAACACCATTGAAAGGGAAAAAAAAACAAAACAAAAGGAGGGGAACAGGAAAAAAAACCCAACAGCAGAAACCTTATATAAAAAGACCCCCGAGCTGAGCTTAGCGCCTCGGAATCCAGCCGGGGGAGGGCAGCCCGCTGGTCACCCGCGGGCAATAGCTTAAAAAAATCTTTAGACTTGACGGGGTGAGGGGCGGCCTATGTACAAAGGGAAGGAGAGGATCACGCGTGGTCTCCCACCAGGACCACGGGGGCCGCGGACAGGCTGGCTCGCTGCCGCCGCTGGGCCAACTTGGACTGGGAGGGCGGGGACAGCTGCAAGCAGCGTGAGGTAGCTCGGATGACCACGGGCTGCTCCTGCCCCGCCTCCTCGGCCGCGTCCTCCTCGCGCTGGGCCAGCTGCCGGTTCATGGCAATGGCCTCGGCCGCGAACGACGTGAGGTCTTTGGCGCAGCTGTTCCTGGGGACAGGGTGGGGGGTCAGCAAGGAGGGGGAGGTAGCCGCCGGCCCGTCCCCCCTGCTTCCCTCGGGACCCCCGGGGTCTGTGCAGTGCCCTGGGGGAGGGGCTGCACGCCCCAGGAAGCCCCAGACGCCGCAGGGGGCGGGAGGGGCCGGCGGACTGGAATTCGCGGTGGGGTCACAAACTCATCACCCGGTACAAGGACACCCAAGCGCTTGGACGGCTTCCCCTGCCAAGACTGAAAGAGGATCGTGTAGTCTTCTTTAAACATCTTAACATTTAGCGCCCCCTCCTGGAACCGGGGCTCCCCGCTCGGAGCCTGAGATCCCACACGGGCCTCACCTCTGCAGGACCATGGGCGTGGGCAGGGTGTTCTCCGGGGCGCACTGCAAGGAGACAGGAGAGGTGAGGCTGGAGAGCAGAGCCCGCCCGCCTCGGGGCGCCCAGCTGGCTGCGACAGCACCGGGGGTTAAGGCGGTGCACCTGCCCGGGAACCGAGCCAGGCTGGGGGGAGGGGCGCGGCCCGAGCCGGGCGAGCGTGGTGGACATTGCCAGACCGCGTGATGGGCGGGGCCTGCCTCTCACCAAAGCTGCCCCAGTTCCCAGCAGGGGTTGGGAGCCCGCTCCAACAGCCCATCTGCCTTGACAGTGGGGCCCCAGTCTTTGCTCCCCACAGTGCCAACTTGTATTTTTGTTAAGCCCCCTGCCCTGTTGGCCTAGGCATCTGCCCCGCCAGGACAACAACTGGGCAGAAGAAACAGCAAGCTCTTCTCAGCTTGGTGGGGACAGAGCCTTGGACGGGGGGTGGCAGGCCCCCGCCTGCCACCTGGCTGCCCTCAGCTTGACACTCTGTTTCAGGTGAGAAGAGGCCCCTGCGCCTCCAGGACACAGGGCCTGGTGACTCACTGAGAAGCAGCTCCTGCAGTCCCAACTCAACCTGGCCAGCAGGCAGTGGGGGCCTCCCTGCTGCGCCCTTGCCCGCTCTGGGGGGTCTCGATGCTGAGCCGCCTAGGGCTGTTGTACCCTTGTGCTCTGAGTCACCCCAGCCCAGTGGCAGAGGCTGGAGGCCAGCCGCCCCCCAGGCCTCCCTGGTGCTCCCACTCACCCCCTGCACCCAGGGGTGCTGCAGGACTTGGGCAGCACTCAGCCTCTGCTTGGCGTCACGGACGAGGAGCTTGGAGATGAGGTCTTTGGCAGCAAAGGAAATGTGGGCCCAGTCCTTCTCCGGAAACTCGTACTTGCCCTCCTGGATGCTCTCAAACAGCATGTTCTGGAGGGAACATGGAAGGTGGGGTGAGCTGCAGCCAGCAAGGGCTGAGGCCACGTCGCAGACGCTTGGCAGGCCTGGACCCAGAGGAGCACCGATGAGTGACAAGTTCTGTCAGGGCCCCCAGCCTCCACCAGCTGCATGTGACCTGGGCCCAGGGTTAGGGTCAGGGAAAGTGCCCTGAGCTCAGCTGGCAAGGCCAGGGGATCTGGCAGGCCAAGGAGGGCAGGGACCCACCCAACTGGGCGTGGCTGGGAGGCTGGGCCAGAGAGTGGACTCGGGGAGGCACTTGGTGGGCTCTGCTCAAGTGGGGCCCGATTTACTGAAGGGTGGCTCTGGACGGCCAGGCTCTGGGGGGATCAGGCCATGAAACCTGAGCCTCACATGGTGGGTAGAAGGCTGGAACCTGGCCACCTCAAACCATAGGCCTCGCCCCACCTCAGCTTCCTGACCCCTGACTGCTTTCTCCTGTTGGGCTGGGGAACCCAACAAGCCTCTAGAAACCCAGAAAGGTCAGGCCGGCAGTGGCCTGTGGATGTTGTCAGTGGTTGGAGGCCAGGCCCTTAGGGGTGCTCAGGGGGGTTCACAGGCCAGCTCCTCCAGGGTGGGGGGTAGGTGTGTGCATGGACCAGGCCTTGGGGTGCACTGGGCAGGCAGGGGTGAGAGTGCACGTGTGTGTGTGTGTGTGTGTGTGTGTGTGTGTGTGTGTATGCCGAGGCAGGCCAGACGCGGTGCTCGGGGGAGGGGTGCACGGCAGGACCCCACTCGCACCTGGCAGGCCGGGCAGGCCTCGCCGCGGTCCCAGCCGCAGTCGCTGCCGCAGTGGCCCACGAAGGGCGGGTAGCCGCTGAGCAGGATGTAAAGGATGACGCCCAGGCTCCAGAGGTCGCAGCGCTTGTCATAGATGCTTGCCTCCTCGCTGAAGGCCTCCACCACCTCCGGGGCCATGTACTCGGCGGAGCCGCACTGCGGGCGGGAGCGGGGGCGTCAGGGCCCGCGGAGGGGGGATGGGGGGGCGCCCCGACAGGGACTTCACGGAGCCCAAAGCCAGACAGCCCTGACCGACCAATCACAGGTTGCTGAGGGAGCCAGCCCCGCCTTCGCCCTGCCGGCCAATCACAGGCTGCTGAGGGATTCGGCCACGCCCCCAACCCCCCCCCGCCCAATCAACAGGTGCCGGGAGCCCGCCCAGCCTCACCGCGCCCGACCACGGCCCCGCCCAGCCGCTCTGCCCGGCCAATCAGCGGCTGTTGCTAAGCGGAAGCCAGAGTTCCGAGGCCCGAGCCGCCAAGCGGGCTCCGCACCTCGAGGTTATGCAACTGTAGCCTGGCACCGGATTCGGGGGCCATTCCCGCCCTTTCCGCCCCTGCCAGCTACCCCTCCCCCCCGCACCCCACTCGGTGCGCCCCGACCCCGCAGGCCCTCACCGGGGTGAGCAGCTCCGGGGTGGAGATGGGGGAGCAGTCCCCGTTGAGTTTGATGCCACTGCCCAGATCAAAGTCACAGATCTTCACGGGGGACACCTGGGCAGGGTCAGAAGGGGCTGTGAGGGTGGCGTCCCGACCCTGGGGGCCCTGGCCCGCAGGAAAGGCCACCCCCCGGTGCCCCTCACCTGGTTGGGGTGCTCACAGAGGATGTTTTCCGGCTTTAGGTCCCTGTGGGCGATGCCTGCAGGAAGAACCAAGAACCACGAGGGCGGGTCAGGGGTCCGTGGGTGGGTGGACACATCTTCCAGGAGTCCTGGGCAGGTGGGCTGGGCGCAAGGCTAGACACCCAGGGACCCCTGGGGCAGGCAGAGTGGCCACTCACCTTTGTTGTGCAGGAAGTCCAGGGCGCTGGCCACATCCTGCACCACCACGCTGGCCTCCAGTTCGTTAAAGTGCCGCCGCTTGTGTATGTGGCTCAGGATGGAGCCTGGGCCAGGCCATGGAGCAGAACACACAGGGGTCACCTCCACTGCCCAACGGCCAGCACCCACCCCACCCTGGCAGGGAAGCCCCCACTCCGGCCTCCTCGGGTCCAGAGTCCTCCAACCTGAGCTGGCATGTGGACCCCACAGGCCCCTCTGATGCGCAGGCCCCCCTTGAAAGGTTCTCCCTGGTGGCCCTAAACCCCCGGCCCATTAAGATCAGATGGAAAAGCCTGCCAGGCCCCACGTACCGCCCCGCATCTTCTCAAACACCAGGTAGAAACGGTCGTCTTCCTCAAAGAACTCAATCAGCTCTAGAACGTTCCTGGGGTGGGGGCAGGGAGGTGGGGGAGGAGTGAGGCTTCCTCAGGCCTGTGGGCAGCCACAGAACTGCCCAGCAGGGGCCCGCCTTCTCCACCCCACCTACCCACAGGAAGGCTGCGCCCGGGGCCACAGGCCTGCTTCCGCCTTGCCCACCTCGGACTGTCAGCCTGCCTGCCACTGGGCCCACCCACAATGCCCAGCACAGGGCCTGGCACATTGTGGGTGCTCACTAAGTGCTTGCTGAGGGTGATGAGGCACTCGGGCCCATTCAGCCACTGAAAGATGGCTCGGGGCCCAGTGTTGTGAGGGTAGGTCACATTACCTGTGTCCCTGGCACTGATACAACATCTCCACCTCCCGGAAAACCCTACTCCGAATGTGGCCCGGCTGCTTCTCAATGATCTGAAATGTCAGCGGGGGGAGGACACACACACAGACACCAACTGGGTCAGCCAGACCCCCTACAGCCTGAGACCCGCCCCCCCTCCCCTGCCAGAAACTTCCCCTGTCAGAAACTTCTCCTGTGTCACGCGTGAAGCTCGTCAGAGCTTAGATTTTGAAGTTCTGGAAAGCGGAGCTATCCTATGGGGGCCCAGAATTTACTGGAAGTCAATACTGTGGTGTCAGAACAAACTGGGGGCAATGTGTTTCCCCAGAGGCATCACAGGAGGGGCGAGCAGGACAGGAGCCGGTAGCTCTCCGCCCCTGACTGCCACAAGCCTTGGGGTGTATTTGGGGCCTGAAGCCCCTGCAAGATACTCCTTCAGGGCAGCAGGTTCCTTAGCCTAACGGCCTGCTCTCCCTGACCAGGAGACTGGGGGCCACTGTGCTGGCTCACACACCACCCAGGGGACTGGAGGGGCCTAGGGGCGCCTGGCTGCCAGCCAAGACATCCCATTTGCCTGGGAACCAGTCTGGACAGATGCCCCAGCCCCGTAAGCCCAAGTCTGTTTCAGGCCAGGTCAGTGGGCACAGCCGACCAGGACCCCAGAGCCTCAGGAAACCAGCCCACGCCTCTGCGCCCACCCCCCTCTGGCACCCAGGAGCTCTAAGGACGGGAGGGTTCTGGGCCCACCGCCTGGGGTGAGCCGCTTCGCTCCCAGAGAGGGGAGGTGAAAAAGCGTGTGCCAAAAAAAAAAAAGAAGTGCGTGCCAGCTCTTTCCCAGCAAAGCCAGGCCGCACACACCTCCTGGGAACCTCTTCCCAGGTTGGACCTAGGGCCCCCTCTCACTAGGTGGGTGGGCGGCCTGGGTCACCACTGTGCCCGGGGCTCCCGGCCCACCAGCAGCCTGGGGGAGGGGACGTGGTGTGCTCCACTGGCCAGGCTCCAGCAGCAGGCGGGCACGCACATCCACTGGTCATTGGGGCTCGGCCACCACCCTAAGCACTGTCTGACCTGTCTAGTGACAAATACACCTGCCCCACAGAGGGGTAGAACCACCAGATTCCAGGGCTCCTTGAGATAATGCCAGCAGCCGTGCCCTGGAGTTACCTGAACCTCATTCCATCCCTTGGGAATGTGGCTAGGGCCCCCCACTCCACGGAGGAGACAGCGGTCCCTCTTGAGAGGGGACGGCCTTCTGAGGGGTCACACACGGTACAACTAACCCAACCCTCTGAGCCTTGGTTTCCCTGTCCGTCAGAGTGACAGAAGCCAGGCTGCCCAGCAGGGGCCTTAGGAAGGAGGACACTGACCGTGCAGAATGTGCTTGATGCCTGCTAGGTGTGCAGTCCTATGGCACCATCACCACCCAACCCGGTCGCTCCCAGGGGGTGGGGACCACAGCCACCATGGTCACCACGCTTCCACCAGGGCCTGAGGCTTCCGGGCCAGCCCGCTTGCCACTGTGCACCTGGCCCTCCTTCCTGGGCAGCCAGCCTCCCGTTACCCCACCCAGCCCAGATGCAGGGTCACGAGGGAAGCCTGGAAGGCTTTTTGGAACGCAGGGTCTGACGCCCAGCCAGGCAACGCAGGCTGCGCAGGCGCACACTGGGTCAGAGGCGGCCCAGGGCTTGCAGGAGGCTCTTGCAGGCCTTCCCTGGTCTCCCCTGATGCCCAGCTCCCCCAGGGCCCCGAATAGGGCATTGCCTTTCAATGTTTGTAACCAGTACAGGGAAGCACTCGTCATCCCTGGGGACAGGGGCCTGGCCCGAGTGACCCAGCAGGTGAGCATCAGCTCTGACTGAAGCCCCCAGTTCTCGGCGGTCCCTCTGGCACCAGGTCCTTGGCCACCTGTGCAGCGGGGCCACCCCTTGTCACTTCTCACCCGGACTTGGGGGCTCAGCCCAGGCTGACCTGGATTCCCAGGTGTGGCCTGAGTCACCAGCCTTGAGGCCATTTTTAGACACTGGTTTTCCCCGCCTGCCAGTCCGGCAGCTCAAATGCCAGCTCCCCTCCTTCTGCCACCCCTGGAGGGTGCCAGATCCCAGGCACGGCTGGGGAGGGGCGAGGGGGCCGCCCAGGTGCTGGGGCCTGTCTCACCTTGACGGCATACTCCTGGCTGGTGATGAGGTTGACGCAGGTCTGCACACGGGCGTGGGCACCCTCCCCAAGCACGTCCTCCTGCAGCTGGTAGACGTCTGTGGAGCAGGGGGCCGGTGAGAGCCACCCTGGGACGGCCCATCTCCCCGACGCCGCTGCCCCCGCCGGCCCCACTCACCTTCGAACCTGCCCGAAAAGCTGTCGGTGGCCCGGCACCTCTTCTTCTTCTTGCTCCTTTTCTTGGCATCGGGGATGTCGATGGGCTGGCTTGCAGGCATATCTGTGCAGGGGGAGCTGGAGGTGAGGCCCGCCTGGCTCAGGAGGTGGCCCAGCCCTCCGCCACCGCCAGAGGCTCGCCCTCCCCTCCAGCCCCTCACCAGGGCGGGCCGGGCACTCCAGGACGAAGTCAGGCTCCCCGTGGTGGGCCTGGTCTAGGGAGAAGGCCAGTTCGAAAGGATTCTGCCCCTGCAGGAGAGGAGAGGACAGAGCTCAGGCCCCAGCCCTGCGGGGCAGCTGCACCCAGAATGCCCCAGTCTCCACGTCCGCACGCTGCGGAGCAGAAAGCCTGGCTCTGCCTGACCACAAGGAAATGGACCTTTCACCCCCAGCCCAGGGCCCTCGGGGCCTCTGGGGAGGGGGTGTGGTATGGGAAGAGGCCAGACGCAGGCAGGGGAGGGGGTGCCGCCTCCCAGGCCAGGCCTGAGTCGCCGTGGGGCACCAGGCCACGTTTTGAGCCTCGGTTTGCTCACCTGCAGGATGGGGCCAGCACCACAGCATGGCTGACCACCCGCGCCCCTGCCGCGCCCCGGGCGCAGGGATCAAAGGCGCAGGGCAGCCAGTGGGAGGGAGTGAGTCAGCGGCTTCCCGGAGCGGGGCTCCCAGCCAGGCGGCCCTGCCTGCTTTCCCATGGCTTCCTGGTCTCAAGTCTCCCCTCTGTGTAATGGGGCACCACTGCCCTCCTTGCCTCTCACTGTCCGCTCATCCCCACTGCACCTCCCGGCCCGAGACGATTCCCGCCACCACACCTCTGCTCCTGATGCGCCCACAATGTGCCCCGTCCCCCAGCTCTGCGCCTCTCTCCTGGTCCGACCCCCTCGCTCATCTGCTTCCAGCTCCGCACCGCAGGGACCCGGCTCCGGGGTATCACGGGAAAGGCACCTGCGGTCTCCCGCGTGAGCACCGGGCCGCTCCCTCGCCCGGCCACAGCTGCACTGTCCCGTGTACCCTCAGACACACCAGGATGGAGCCCCTCACAGGCCGCGGTGTCCAGCTAAGGAAACAGCCCTTGAGCAGGAAGGGGCCTGCTCAAGGTCACCTGACAGCCCCCGGGACTGGGGCGGGGTGCGTGGGATCCTAACAAGGGAACGAAGGCAGCTGGGGTTCCTCCAGTTTCTGCGGATCCAGCGTGAGGACTGGCAGCCCCCGGCAACGCACGAGGCTGAGGCTTTAAGGCTGAGGCTCTGAGGCCCCACCGTGTTTCTCTAGGAGTTACTTTCATTTAGCTCCCCAAATCCTGGGGGTCCAGGTGGCCAGGGCTTCAGGTGGGCGTGGGGGCCCTGTACAAACAGCAGTGGCTCCAGCTCTGATGCTGGAGGACCTGGGTCAAGTCACTGCCTCTCTCTGGGCCTTGGGACAAGGGGAAGCAGGTCTCCAGCAGGAGGGCCATCTGGCAGAGAAGGAACTCCGGGAGAGCCCCAGGGAGATACCCAGGGGCCTAACAGCAGAAGGGGCCAGGCCAGATTCCTGCAGACGGGAGGCCCGGAAGCCAGTCCTGCAGCACAGGGGCAGACAGAGGTCACAGGGAGAGGCTGAAAAACAGGCGTGGGCCCTCCCGGCCTCGCCACCCACCCGCCCTGCAGATAGTTGCTAGGAGGCCCAGCGGGCGGGGGAGGGGAGGAAGGCGGTGCTCCAGCCTGTCGGCGCAGGATCGTCCACCAGCACCTGCCTCTGCCGGCCCAGGGGTCCGGCACCCCCGGGGAGCCAGGCACACGGCTGTGCCAGTACCAGCCGTCAGCGCTCTGAGAAGGCTCAGTCCAGGGGCGTCTGGAGGCGCCAGTTGACGCCCTCCTCCCAGAAGGAGGGGCCCCAGGGTGGCAACGTGGGGGTGATCAGGAGGGAGGGTGGACGTGAGGCTCAGGGCCAGCGGCGGCCCTCACCAGCTACTTCATCTCGGCCTAGTGACCTCAGCTTCGAGCCTGACCAGCACCCAGGGGTGACTCGAAAGGACCACGTAAGGGCATGAGGACCTCAGGGGGCCTGTCACCGACCCCACACCCCTGTGCCAGCCTCCAATGCAAAGAGCTGGACCCTGGAGAGAAGGGGCGGCCAAGCCACCAAGGTGAAGGGACACTAGCCATGCCAGCTCCTGTGTCCCTGTCACCACGTGCGGGGGGTGCTAAGACAAATGCCCACGCTGTCCAAGGCTCCACTCTCCCATGTGGAAATGGGGAAAAATACATCAGAGACACCTGGCAGACGCTGCTGCCAGGCTGAGGCGAGGGAGGTGGCTGCGGCCCGAGGAAGCTTGGGGTGCAGCGGGAGGAGACACGTAGCGAGGCCGGCCTCTGGCCACCAGGAGGGCCACCTCAGAGCCAGCACTCCCGGCCCAGTGTCCCTCCAACTCCCTCAGGACTCCCACATTCCCACCTCAGCGCTGGGCTCTCGCACGGCCTGCAGAGGCCAACCCATAGTACCAGGCAGTGTTGCCAGGCCAGGCCCAGGGCTGGCTGTGGGCCTCCAGTCAGCAGGCCTTGGCAGGAGGTGGCTGGAACCATCCAGAAAGTTCGATTTTGCTTTGGCCACTGTGCTGGCCCCACGCGCTGACCCCATCTCGGCTCCCACCCAGCCCCCAGAGGGGACAGACCACCACCAGTGACGTCTCAAGTCCACCCTGCTCCCGCCCTGCCCTGAACACTTGGACGTGCCAAGGCTGTGGCTGCCCTGGGGGGAGAAGCCAGAATGACAGGCGTGTGGGCAGGGGTGGGGCGCTGGCCCAGGACGCTGGCTGGACGGGCCTGGGAATTTTAACCCAAACAGTCTCAGCTCGCTCCTCCCACCCTGGTGTGCAGTTCGCCTGTAGGCGCGCGCGTACTCACACACTCACACATGCACATACACCCAGGTCTTGCCTTCTCTAGAGGGCAACAGGTTCTTGCCCAAGAAGGCCCAGGGAAGCCATTACATAACGCGGCCAGCGGGGTGGGGTGGCCGCTGACATCACTGTGTCCCCTGGGCCAGGCCCTGTGGGGTCCCTGCCTAGCACCTGCCTGCCCCCCGCCAGGCTCGCTCATCTGAGACTAGAACTGCGGCGGCCCCATGCCACAGCCGTGGGGCCCGCCGCAGAAACTTCCTGCTCCGACAGGAAGTAGCCTTGGGCCTGGGGTGTCTGGGAGGTGCTGGGCTGGAAGGGCATCCAGTCCACTGCCCCATTCTGCAGACCACCCAGGAGTGTGTAGGGGAGGCCTGCAGCCCTGCCTGGGGTTCCAGAAGGAAGGGCCCCGCAGACCCCCGCAGGCCCCATGACGGAGGGGACCGGACTGTGGCCTGCTGACAGTCCCCAGCAGTGCACACTCGGCTGGGCTCTGCTGGGGACACACAGCCAGGGGCCCCCACGGGCAGGACGCCCCTCAGCCCTGCCCGGGGTTCCTGGAGGAAAGACCCCAGAGGCCCCAGGGCGCTAAGGACTGTGGCCTACTGAACTCCCCCCTGCTCACCATACCAGCACATGCCTGGCTCGGGTCGGCAGGGGACACATATGTAGGGGTCCCCAACCCGGTTTGGGGCTTCTAGAAGAAAGACCCGACAGGTCCCAGGGTGCTTGAGATTGGACTGTGGCCTGCTGACACCGCCCCCCACCCCCGACAATGCACACCAGGCTGGGGCAGCTCCAGGCGAAGGGTGGGGAGCTGGCACGAGCCCCGGTGGGTATCCTGGGGGGCGGGCTCCGCGTCCCGCCACCGGCCACTCGGGTGGTCCAGCCCGGGGCGGCCCCAAGACGACCCGGCCCTCACCTTGAAGGAACGGTGGAAGCCCTGAAGTTCGGCTGTTTTCTTCTGCACCATCTTCTGTCCGGGCCCCGCCAGCGGGGGAGGGGACGCGGGGCCCGGGGGGCGGCCCGTGGGCGGGGGGCGGCCGGTGAGGGGACCCTGTGGGCGGGAGCAGACAAAGGAGGGCGTTGAGTGGCCGCGGCCGGCGCGCCGGGAGCCCAGGCCAGGGCGGCGAGGCTCCGTGGGGCCCGCTCTCCGCGTCAGGGTCGGGGTCGGGCCGGGGTCGCTGGGCCACACTCACCGGGGTCGGGCTCGGGCCGGGGCCGCAGTGCCGCCGCCCGAGACGCGCAGCCCGGAGCCCGCTGCGCGGACCGCGCGGGGAACAGCGCCGCCGCCGCCGCCGCCACCACCGCGGACTCCTCCGCTAAGGCTGCCACCGCCGAGAGGAGCCGGGCGGGCCGCGTCGCCGCCACTTTTATAGGCCAGGCTCGCCACACCCCCCCCCCAGCCCCCGCCCCCGCCCCGACGCAGACCCCGCCCCTCATGGCTCCGCCCATGCACGCACGGCGGGGGCGGGACTGGAAGGCCGCTCTGGCGGCGGGGCGTGTCTGAGCGCCTGCGCCGTGTGGTGCGCGGGGTTCGGGGGGCGGGACCCGGGAAGGGTCCTGGCGGGCGTGGGCAGGGTTGCCGGAGGCTCCGGGAGGCCCGCAGGACCCTGACACTGAGCCCAAGCCCGGCCCTGACCTCTGGCAACAACCGCAGTCTGTCGGCCGGGGCCTAGAATACACTGACTCCTTTGGGCGACACCCCTGCTCTAGAACCTGCCATGGCTCCCTCTTGCATCTCTGTTCTAGGATCTGCCGTGGCTCTCTTTTTGGGTTTCCCGATCCTGGCCCCAGCTGTCGTGCAGGCGCACCCAAACAGGCTTATAGGCCCAGCTGCCTCCCCAGGTTGCTTCCCAAGAGTTCACGTGATTGTTGGCTGGGAAAGGGGACCACATTAGGGGGTGGGGACAGACCTGTGAAGGACTGTCCTCCCGTCCTGCAAAGGAGTGCTTCGCCTGCCTGATGGAGAGAAAACCCAAGGGGTGGGGGCGACCAGGACGGGAGGCAAAACACAACCCCATTTTGGCTGGGGCCCCTGACCCAGGCTCTGAGAGAATCAGTCAGCTCTCTGTCCCCGCAGTCCAGTGGTGCATGGTCCTCAGACCCATGTCTGGACTCTTAGTATTACAGGCCTGCGGAGTGAACTGTCCTCCCTCTCCTCCAGGCCCCAGCCTGTCCTTTCAGAGGCTTCCCACCACCCACCCCCAACTGTCCCCCAACGAGGCCTGAGCTGGACCGTCCCCTTGCCTGTTAGGCTACCTCTATTTCTGTGCTGACCCCCAAGGCCACAGCTCAGGCCACAGGAGCTGTAAGACCTGACCTCAGCCAGCTCTGGGGTGTTTGGAGGGACCTGCAGGGAGCTCCCCGGCCAGCCCCCAGCCCTCCCCTGCCCCGTGCGTGTGCGTGTGTACGTGTGTGTGTGCGTGCGCGTGCGTGTGTGTGTGTGTGTGTCTGTAGACACACGTTGGCTCCAGGTGCTGGGGTAGGGCTGCTGGACTTGCCTGCCCAGGGGAAGCCTCAGGCTCCTTCCTCATCATCCCCACCCCCCTCCTTACTGGGCTGTCCCTCTGTCACCTGCAGGTCTTCATGTGCTTCTGGATGGCATGGGTGTGTACAGATGCCCCTCGCCAGAAGGCCAGCTCTGAGAAAGCCCAGATCCCCGCACTGCTGGTCCAGCACCCAGCACAGGGCCTGGCACACACACAGGAAGTGCTCACTGAATAGTGCTGAAAAGAAAGGATGTATTTAAGCATGTGTGAGTGCGTATGTGCATGTCTGTGTGCACGCGTATAGGGGTTGGGTAAGGTCTGAGCTTCCTGAGGCTGCTTCTGGAGCCCAGAAGTCTGAAATCAAGGTGTCATCAGCAAAGCCACACCCTCTCTGAAGGCTATAGGGGAGGATCCTTCCTACTTGTTCCAGCTTCTGGTGGTTGCTGGCAATCCCTGGTGCTCCTTGGCTCATGGCCTCATCACCTCAACTCTGCCTCATTGTCACGGGACCATCTTCTCTGTCTGTGTCTCTCCTCTCTCCTAAGGACACCAGTCATTGCATTAAGGCCACCCTAGGGACTTCTCTGGAGGTCCAGTGGTTAAGACTCCGTGCTTCCAGTGCAGGGGGCACAGGTTCAATCCCTGGTCAGGGAACTAAGATCCCACCTGATGCAACCAAAAAAAAAAAGGCCACCCTAATGTAGTACAACCTCATCTTAATTTGATCACACCTGCAAAGACCCTGTTTCCAAATGTCACATTCACAGGTTCTGGGTGTTGGGACGTGGACATATCTTTCTGAGGCACGCAGTTCAGATCAGACAGGAAGGGGACCCAATTTCTGGTGTGTGGCTGTGATACATCTATCTCCTGGTGCGGGTGTTTAGCTGTGTCCATCCTCATGTGTGTATCCATGGGGGTTGCCGGTCACGCTGACCTCAGGGAATAGAAATGAACTGAGGTCTTGCTTCAAGGCCATCTTCCTCGGTCCAGCCGAGCTCAGTTCCTGGGCAGCCTGATTTGGGAGTCAGGCTGGTGGGGGTAGATTTTTTTTCCCAAAGCCAGAAGCACCATCCAGCCCTGGGCGCTGCTCAGAGGAACTGCCTTACCCTCACGCAGCCTGGACAGATGGTCTCTTGCTGGGCCCAGTACCACAGGTTGGGAAACAGGAAGCTCAGAGATGGGAAGATGACCCCCGGGCCTTTGGGGTCCTTCCACCCAGCCCTGCTGACATCTGGGGCCTGGATCATTCTCTGTGAGGGGCCGTCCTGGGCACTGTGGGCTGTTGAGTGGCATGCCCACCCACTCAATGCCAGGAGCCCCCCCAGTCATGACGACCACAAATGCCTCCAGACACCGCCCAGCATCTCCTGGGGGGAGGATCACCCCCTAGGTAAGAGCCATTGCTTCTGCCCACTGGATGCACTGAGTCCTGCCATCCCCCCACCCCGTGTGTGAGGAGGGTGGCCACCAAGGGAGCACTTGTGTGAGTGCTGGGAGGGGTCCTGGTGCACACACGGGCTCTTCAACCAGGGTAGGGGCCATACGTGTGTGCACACACATGGGCTTCTGTGTTGGAAACACGAGTGCCTGCATGTGTGCGTGTATCCATGGGTGCATACAGGCATATGCATACAGTCGCCATACGTCCCCCCAGGAACAGGACAGGTTGGAGACTCACCCAAGCCCTCAGGAGGCACCTAAGCCCCCAGGGCTGAGAAGTGGGATTGGCCTTGGTGCGGGCCCCTGTGGGTGCCTGGGCTGTGGTAGCCAGGGCGAGGCAGCCAGGCCCAGCCCCAGCCCCGCCTGCACTAGGTGGGGGTAGGGTACTGCTAGTGGGAATGGGGGAGCGGAGGGACCTCTGTGCCTGGCCTGCTGGCTCTGGGGCCTCAGCCCTGTCCTGCCACAGGCCGGCTGCCAGACCCAGCCAATTCTGTCATCTTCCTTGACCTCATGTACAGGCCGAGCTCCCAGAGGTGCTGGGCGCCCAGGGGCTGGGAGGTAGCTGGGGGCCTGGCCACGCTGCCTACCTTACCTTGGGCCCCAGGAGTCTTGCCTGACACTGGGCGATTGAGCCAGAAAACCTGGGGCCCGGCCCCTCCTCCTCTTGCCAGCCAGTTTCTTCCATCCCTTCGGAGTGCATTCGGGGTTGGGGCAGTGACACAGTGAGGGGCAGGTCCAGCAGGGCGAAGGACGACACAGAGCAGTGGGCAGGACAGGCAGAATCCAGGGCAAGGATACTCCTGCCACCCAAAGGATAGCATGGGAGATGGCCAGCTGCAGAAGGGGGCTCAGGATTGCTCTGGGGGACTTGGAGTTGGCAGGCGCTGGCCTGATAAAGAAGGACAAGGCTTCTGCAGCAGTTGGAGCAATTCCCTGGCTCCAGGGCCTTCCCCTCCCCTACCCCAGCTTCCCCTGGGATACCCTAGGGGACCAGGAGGACAGGGGTGCTGGCCCCCATCTTCCACCCCAGTCATGGAGGGGACTTGGCAAGCCTTAGGCCAAAGGGGCAGAGAATCAGCTTTCTGAGAAGCCCCTCCCTTCTGCAAGGTGACTCTCTTCCTATGTTGTATATGGTCTCCCCCAAACCCCAGAGGAGACACCAGGCAGGACATGATGCTGAGCCCTAGGGCCTCTGCTTCCCCTTACCTCCTATGAGCCAGAAGGCAGGTTGGCTGGCTGGGTGGGGTCCATTCTGACCATCTTCCCCTGAGTCTCTTGGGCAGCCAGAGCCCTGGCATCCTGGGGCCTCAGTCGTGTAGAGTTCACCTCCTGGACAGCATCCAAGGGACCCCAGGACAGCTCAGGGCCTCGAAACCCAGCAGGTGGAGCCCCCAGATTTAGCAAATAAAAATATAGGACGCCAAGTTAAAGCTGAATTTCAAGGCTTCTCTGGTGGCGCAGTGCTTAAGAATCTGCCTGCCAATGCAGGGGACACGGGTTTGAGCCCTGGTCCGGGAAGATCCCACATGCCACGGAGCAACTAAGCCCGTGCGCCACAACTACTGAGCCCGTGCTGTGCAACACGAGAAGCCACCGCAATGAGAAGCCCGCGCAAGGCAACGAAGAGTAACCCCTGCTTGCCGCAACTAGAGAAAGGCTGCACGCAGCAACGGAGACCCAAAGCCGCCAAAAATAAATAAATAAAATAAAAAAAGATTATAAAAAAAAAGTTGAATTTCAAATAATGAATAACTTTTCAGTATAATTCCCAGGCATAAGTATATTCCATGCGTAAGTATATCCAAAACAATTATTCTTTGTTTATCTGAAATTCAGATTTAAATGGGTGTCCTCTAGTTTATCTGGCAAACTTACCAAGGGGTAATGGTGAGACCTTTGTCTCCCACCATTATTTATTTATTTATTTTTATTTTTGGCTGTGTTGGGTCTTTGTTGCCGCGCGTGGGCTTTCTCTAGTTGCGGGAAGTGGGGGCTACTCTTCTTTGCGGTGCACAGACTTCTCATTGCAGTGGCTTCTCTTGTTGTGGAGCACGGGCTCCAGGCACACGGGCTTCAGTAGTTGTGGCTCGCGGGCTCTAGAGCGCAGGCTGCAGGCGCATGGGCTTAGTCTCTCGGTGGCATGTGTGATCCTCCCGGACCAGGGCTCAAACCTGTGTCCCCTGAATTGGCAGGTGGATTCTTAACCACTGCGCCACCAGGGAAGTCCCTGTCTCCCAACATTAAAAAGAGGCACCTGTTTGGTGTGATTGTGTGTGAGTGTGAGCAGATCGGGGTGTGTGTATGTGTGTCTGTGCACATTTAGAGAGGCACTGAGCCTGTGTCTGTGTAGGGCAGACTGTGCACAGGTGGGAGTGGAGGTAAAGTCCGTGCTTGGGGCCAGTGCTGGGACCTCTGCAGTATCCTCATGAGCCCATGGCTTTGCGGGGGAGGGTTGGGGCCCTCCCTCCTCTGCTCAGGCACCTTAGGCTCAGAGCGGGCACAGGGCTGGCCCTAAAGCACTGAGAGGTTATGGAAGGAGCCAGATCCCAACGCAGCTTCTGAGCTAGGATCAGGGTGTCAGAATCAGGGTCAGGTCGGCACTCGGTGCTTGGGTGACTGTGAGCATAAGGGGAAGGTAGAGTTGGAATCCTGGGCTGGAGCCCAGCCTGGCCTGTGCCCCCTCTGCATGTTCCCACCTGTCTGGACCCCCAGAAATAGGAACCACCAGCTTCCGGTCTTATCAGGTCCCCAGATAAGTGAGGGTCATGGGCAGAGTCATCACTGGGCCCTTGCTGGGCTGGGGCCTCCGGCCGTGGGGCCCAGCAGCAGGAACATCTGATGCAAGTGGCTGTAAGTGTCCCTTCCTACTGGCTGACTCACAGCCCGCTCCATTCCAGTGGCTCAGCAGTCCTGGGGACGGAGCCAGGCCCGCTGTCCTCTGTGGGGGTGGGGAGAGGGCAGGGAGAAGGGAAAGCAGGGGCGGGTGTGGCCAGGAGCTCGGAGCTGGCCCGCCTGCCTGGCTGTGGGTGTCTGCAGCCGTGCGGCCCGCTCTGCTGAGATGGTGGCGGCTGTGTAGCCTCCCAGGGGTCAGTCACTGAAAGTCCCCAAGGGAGGGGTGGGGGTGGGGTCGGGGGCTGAGCAGTGCTGGCCCAACTGACGGCCAATGGCTGCCACTCTGCGACTGGGGACGGGGCGCTTGGCTTGTCATCCCGCTTTCCCTCCATGTCCAAGGCAGTGGACACCCGGGTGGCTCTCAGGGGAGCCAGGTCTCCCTCTCCCAGCTGACCTCTCCCCAACAGTGATCTGGGCGTCACGTACAAGAGCCCTTAGTTTTGAGGAGGGTGGGGGGCTTTCCCCGGAACCTGTGGATATGAAACCTTAATGTGGCAGAAGGAACTTTGCAGATGAGATTAAGGGCCGTGAGATGGGGGTGATCCTGGATTAGGAGTCGGGCAGTGTCATCCCAGGGTCCTTATAAGAGGGAGGCGGGAGGGTCAGAGGCAGAGAGAGACGGGAGAGGCGCGCTGCTGGCTGTGCGGATGCAGGAGGGGCCTTGAGTCAGGGATGCGGCGCCTCTAAAAGCTGGAAAAAGCGGGAACCGCTGCTCCCCTGGAGCCTCCGGACCAGCCCTGCCCACACCTGGATTCAACCCCGTGAGACCCGAGTCGGACTCCTGACCTCCAGGACTGTCAGAGATTAAATTTCTGTCATTTTGAGCCCCTAAATCTGTGGCAACTTGTTACAGCGGCCCTAGGAGTTTCATACAGGCACCAACACCCGCAGCGTCCCAGAGTTCCCATTTAGCAGATGGGCAAAATGAGGCAAGTCCAGCCAGGTCCGGAGGAGGCCAACCGACCCCGGCTTCCCGGCCAGGGCCCCTGATGGGGCTGGGGACAGGGGCGATGTGTTCAGTGGGCCTCGCAGCCTGGACTCCTGGGCCCGGTGTCTGCTGACCTGCCAAAGGCCCCAGAGGCCGCTGTGGCCGGAGGAGGGGGGTTCTGCCTGACCACGGAGCTGGCGCAGGGACCAGCCTCCAGGAATGTCCTCCCCCGGGGTCGGATTTGCTTGTGCTGCTAAATGCTCGAGCCGATCTGCTGCCTGGCGTGTGACCCGGCGCCTTTGAACCCTCCCCGCCCTCTGCAGCGAGACGCCAGCGGCGCCCAGCCCGTTCCCACGCCGTGACCCCCGCCAGGCATGCCCTCCCCGGGGCGCCTCCTCCTCATTCCAGTCGCGGGGACTCCCGGGGGGCCCATCGCCGGCTGCCCTGGGGTGGCCGTCGGTCTGGGGCGGCGGCGGGGGACGCCGTGGACTGCAGGACTGGGTGCCCTGGGGACCCGGGCTGCGGCGCCTGCGCTCTGGCTCTGGCGCGGGGCCCCTCTGCCCGCTACGGGACCGGTTGCCGGGCAACGCGTTTGCGTCACCGAAACCGGCTCTGGGCCCGGGCTCCCCTGGAGCGGGAGGCCGGGCCCTGGCGCTGGGCCAATAGAATTCTAGGGACTGAACGCGAAGGGCGTGGCCTCGGCCTGCCCACCGGCCAATGGGGTTGTTGTTGTCGAGGTCGCGCTAGGAGGGCCGCGCCCCTTTAAAGGGATCGCGCTCATCTCACCGCGTTGGGCTTGCCTACGGGTTCTGAGAGAAGAACACGGCGCGGGGTTAGGGGTCCGCGTGTCTCTCTGAGCCTCAGTTTCCCCAGGTGCGCATAGCAAGGGCACGAGGACTGTGCATCCAGAGCCCGCAGCTCCCCCAAGGGTCCCCCTGCATTTATGCAGTGCCAGTTTGCACCTGGACCCCATGCAGCGCCATCCCCCCGCCCCCCGCCCCCCCGCAGGATGTCCCTGGCCGCACGGCTTTAGGGCGATCGCGTCCCCAAGAAGACCATACTGCAGCTGGGGGGCCAGGTTTGTCCTCAGGCCTGGGCCCCTGCGCCAACCCCTCCTCCTCAAGGGCTAGGAAACATCCCTTACAAGGACCCCTTCTCCACCTGTAGGTCTGGGAGGTTGGTTCCCCTGTCCTCAGGTCTCAATGCCCCGGCACTATACCCACCCGCCCTCAGTTCCGACAGGGGAAGGCAAAAGGGGTTGGTGGTGAGGGTCTATTTCCCGTGGACTCTGGGGGGCAATGGCCACAGCTACGATGTCCCTCCACTCTGGATGGACCCTACTCTCTGCTGTCAGGTGGCCCATGTCAATGAAAGACAAATCAGGAGTAAGAAGTGACATTGGCTGATCCAGGGTGCAAAGATCAGCAGAAGTGACCCCTCCAAAAAACCATTCACCTGCACCCTCTGTGTCCCAAGACTGGAGTCCCCCCAGGGGTGGCCTGTGGTGCCTGGAGATGCCTGCGGCCTGGGTTTCTGCCAAGACTGGTCTCAAAGAACAGGGCTGGAATCTGGAGGGGTGACTGGGCCCAGAGATGTGGGGAGGAGGGGGACATTTAGCTGGGCAGGGTCCCTGGTCCATGTCAGGCTTTGGGATGTGGACTCAGCTCCCCCCTGGTGGCCCTCTTTCCTGTCCCTCCATCACCCCCGACCCCAGCACCCTGGACACCGCTAACCTGGGGTGTCCTGCTTTGATCCTTGTTCCCTGGTGATGTAAGATGTTAGCTTTAGAGGAAATTGGGTGGAGGGCATCCAGGACCTCGAAGTACAATTTTCGCAACCTTTCTGTAAGTCTAAAACTTGTTCAAAATAAAGTAAAATAATAAAGGAAGCACACCACTAGTGTTAAGTAATTTCTAAACATTTTTGTCGCCCCTGCCCATTGACCCATAAAAGATGACCAGCAGGTGCAGCATGGCCCTCCAAGGCATGAAGCTGGACACGTCCCAGAAGTGCCACAGCCTCCAGCTGTTCTGAAAGCAGGCTTTACTGCTTCCAGGCATGCTATGTCCTCGGAAGGCTGGCTTTGGTCTGCGGAGGGGAGGTCATAGGCACCCGGCCCCCCGAGGCCCTCCTGGTCAGCTGTCCATGTTCTCCACACTCTCCTGGGACCCCCAGCCAGGGGGAAGCTCACCCACGTGTCCAGGATTCTTTGGGGTTTACGGAGGTACCACTGGGGTGGGCTGTCTGTATCCAGGGGGGCCAGCATGCTGCGAGGATGAAAGAAGGGGCCACGAGCCAGGGATGTGGCGCCTCTGGAAGCTGGAAAAGGCTGGAACTGATGCTCCCCTGGAGCCTCTGGAGGAGCCAGCCCTGCCCACGCCTGGATTTTGACCTCCAGGACTGTGACATGATAAAGGTGTGTGGTGTTTTTTTTTTTTCTTGGCTGCGCCCGGAAGCTTCCAGGAATTTAGTTCCCGGACCAGGGATCGAGCCTGTGTCCCCTGCAGTGGAAGCGCGGAGTCTTAACCACGGGACCGCCAGGGAAGTCCCAAACACATGTGGTTTTAAGCCACTGAGTTTTGGTGATTCATCCTAGCAGCCACGAGAAGCCAACATGCCCTCACCCCGGGCTAACCCTAAGGGCTGAGCGTACTGCTGTGACAGACTGGCGTGGCTCTCGGGTGGTTTTGGGGGGCCTGGACTGACGGACGAGTACGTTCACTTGACAGAGTTCCTGGAGGAACTCATGGTGGCCCCCGAGCTGAGCTGGAGAAACAGGCTGGGAGATGGGCTCACAGAAAGCAGGAAATGGGCCAGATGGCAGTGGAAGGACAAAAGGGCCAGCACATGCCGGGCGTCTCAAGGCTGTCTCCCTGCGCCATGACCAACCAGGGACCTTGGGGGACCAGAGGTCAGGACCAGAGCCCAGGGCCTGGCCAGAGGGAGAAGTTTCCAGCAACTTGGCTGGGGCTCCTGGGCTGCGGGGTTAGCAGGGACCACCTGAGTTCATCTCTACTCTCCAGCAAAGTGCTGAAGGGGTCAAGTGTCCCCAGTGGGAAATGCAGGTCGACCCTCCACATCGGCTAGACGCTCAGATGGGTCCCCGGGGCGGGCAGTGAAGGGGACCCTGATGGCCTGGCGGGTGTGGGGACCGGCCTCCCCCCTCACCCATTTCCCAGCTGGCCTTCGTGGGGCAGAATTCTTGTCCAGGGATGCGAGGCCCTCAGCTTGGTGGCTGGAGGGCAGCTGCTGGTATATGAAACGTCCAGAACAGGCAAATCTACAGAGACAGAAAGCGGGGAACTGGGGGGCTGGAGCTAATGGGCTTCTTTTACAGTGGTGAGGATGTTCTGGAACTGCATAGGGGTGACGGCTGGACGACCTGTGAATGGACTGTAAGCCCTGAATTGTCCACTGTAAACAGATGGACTGCAGAGCACGTCAGTGACGGCTCACAAAGATGCTTATCAACAACAGAGACCCTGCACAGCCCAGTGGCGGCTGGCAACTGTGCAGTGACAGCGCCAGGTGGGCATCGAGAGGACCCTGCCGGCCTGTTAACTGAGGTTGGATGCAAAGCAAACATCTGCACACTCCACGCTTCCTGGCCGTGATGGAAGGAAGGAAAGGGTCTGAGCGGACAAAGAGAAGGAAGCCAGTGCGCGTCCGCCACAGGTCAGGAGCTGGGCGCTGAAGACCGCACTTTCAGAAAACATCCACCACGGGAAACAGGCATTTGAGAAAACACCTGCTGTCACTCGCAAGACATTTCAGTGTACGCAAGAGAGGACATAGCTCAGAGGCGGTGCTGGTGAGGGTGTGAGGTCGGCAGGACCCCCAGACGCTACCCTGTGGGGGTCGGGGAAAGCACCAACCTACCGTGCCAGGAGCGTGCCCTGGAGCCTTTGCACCTGCGGGGTCCTGCCCCCAGGGGACGCTGGGTCATGTCTGGGGATGGCTGTGGCTGTCACACTGGGGGGCTCCTGGCATCCAGTGGGTGGGGCCAGGGAGGCTGCTCCACACGTCCAGTGCCTAGGACGCCCCCCCACCCCTGAGAATAACCAGCCCCAACGCCAGCAGCACCAAAGGGGACAGACCCTGGTCCAGAGAGACTCCCCATGCGGGAGGAGGAGGAGACGTCAGAAATGTCTCTAGAGGCGAACGACTGCAACTGCCTTCGTGCCATCAAAGAGCCACCGGCCTGTGCTCCTGCCACGTGATGGAGTGACCCCAGTAGTTCAATGGTGGGGTTCACGTCCACTTAATGAGAAAAAGCTGGAGGCTCTCACGTGGCCGCTGCAACCCGCCTCCTGGCGGTCACGCTCTGGTGCCATGCCCTCCCCTGAGTGTGGACGGCACCAATGAGTGAGGCAGTGGTCACATCAGGTCCTAATGCCCCTCTGGCCCACTCCTCTTGCCGGCTCTGATGAAGCATGTGGCCATGTTGGGGTGACCCACGTGGCAGGGGGCTGAGGGAGGTCTCTGGTTGACAGCCCGCGAGAACCTAAGGCCCTCTGTCCTGCAACTGCAGGGAGCTGAACTCTGCCAACAACCATGAGAGCTTCGAATAGGATGGGTCCCCAGTTGGGTCTCTGGGTGAGACCCCAGCCTTGCTGACACCATAACTGTAGCCCAAGCAGGGCAGGGCAGGGCCTGGACTCCTTGCCCATGGGAACTGTGGACTGCAAATGTGTGTTGTCTCAAGTTTTGTTTGTGGTGCTTTGTTATACAGCACTAGCTGACTAATACAGCTACTCCATTACTATACAACTAACAGCTTCTCTTAAAGACACATATATGCAATCTCCACTTTACTCATGGAAGTTGATGTTTACACAGCTTACATTTCTTGTTAGGTTTGTCTGACCCTACAGTCAGGACTCTCCCCTTAAAATGTGAGCTCTTGGGCTTCCCTGGTGGCGCAGTGGTTAAGAATCCGCCTGCCGGGCTTCCCTGGTGGTGCAGTGGTTAAGAAATCTGCCTGCCAATACAGGGGACACAGGTTCGAGCCCTGGACCGGGAAGATCCCACATGCCGCAGAGCAACTGAGCCCGTGCGCCACAACTACTGAGCCTGCGTTCTAGAGCCCGTGAGCCACAACTACTGAGCCCACGAGCTGCAACTACTGAAGCCCACGAGCCTAGAGCCGGTGCTCCGCAACAAGGAAGACACCGCAATGAGAAGCCCACGTACCGCAACGAAGAGAAGCCCCCGCTCGCCGCAACTAGAGAAAGCCCGCGTGCAGCAACGAAGACCCAACGCAGCCGAAAATAAATAAATAAAATAAATAAATTATGAAAAACCCCAAAACATCGTTTTTAAAAAAAAAAATCTGGGCTCTTCCCCCCATGCAGAGGTATCCATTCTGGAGAAGGCTTAGTATGTTTCCAGTGGCTGAGAGTTACTTAATCTTTGGCTATGAATTTCTAGTTTTAGTGGTGTAGTGTAAGCCCTGACAGTTGATTTTTTTGTTTTCTTTTTCATAATGCAGGCGCCTGACTTAGATTGCTGACACACCTACTTCAAAGGTGGCATCTCGGACTTCCCTGGTGGCACAGTGGTTGGGAGTTTGCCTGCCAATGCAGGGGACGCGGGTTTGAGTCCTGGTCCGGGAGGATCCCACATGCCGCGGAGCAACTAAGCCAGCGTGCCGCAACGAAGAGTGGCCCCGCTCGCCGCAACTGGAGAAAGCCCACACGCAGCAACAACGAAGACCCAACGCAGCCATAAACAAATAAATAAACCAAAACCAAAAAAAAAAAAAAAAAAGATGGCATCTCGAATAAACACCTTGCCAGCCACGGGACGAAGTAAAGAGCCAGGCGACCACCCCTCACTGAGTCAGAGATCTTGGTTGGTTTCCATAATTGACCATTTGGGCTGCTTGTGTTTTCTCTTCCCATCCTTTAAATTCCTGCTCGTATGTTTTAAAGTCACCAATAAAGAGTGAGCCCATGAAACCTAGGCCCTCACCCTCAACCCCAATAAAACCACAAGCAGACCCCTAAGCTCTCTCTCTCTCTCTCTCTCTTTTTTTTTTTTGCGGTAGGCGGGCCTCTCACTGTTGTGGCCCCTCCCGTTGCGGAGCACAGGCTCTGGACGCACAAGCTCAGCGGCCATGGCTCACGGGCCCAGCCGCTCTGCGGCATGTGGGATCCTCCCAGACCGGGGCACGAACCCGTGTCCCCTGCATCGGCAGGCGGACTCCCAACCACTGCACCACCAGGGAAACCCTGAGTGAGAAATTTTAAAAATAGCCAGCAAGTAAACTTTAATAAATAGCATGTATAGAAAATATTATTTTACTTTTAATTATATTGAACATATTAAATATTCAGTTAAATATATTAACTTGT
Organism: Leucopleurus acutus; assembly: GCF_964270905.1. Classification (NCBI taxonomy): domain Eukaryota; kingdom Metazoa; phylum Chordata; class Mammalia; order Artiodactyla; family Delphinidae; genus Leucopleurus; species Leucopleurus acutus. Next base: position 1,745,291 of record NC_139145.1, on the reverse strand, counting down.
AAATCAGTTATATGATATGTCATGTTAATAAATTTATATATCATTTTATAATCAATCTATCAATAAATTTATATATTGATATATCAGTATATTAATACATTTTCTTAGCTGGCAAGAGAAGTAACTTTAAATCATTTTGCCATGTTTTCCTTGAATTTCCTTGAACTATAGTTGATTTACACTGTTGTGTTAATTTCGGTTGTACTGCAAAGTGATTCAGTTACATATACATATATGTTCTTTTTGATTCTTTTCCCTTATAGGTTATTACAAAATATTGAGTATAGTTCCCTTTTTATTTTTTTCTTTTGGCTGTGCCGCATGACTTGTGGGATCTTAGTTCCCCGACCAGGGATTGAACCCCGAGCCCGGCAGTGAAAGCACCGAGTCCTAACCACTGGACCATCAGGGAATTCCCAAGTATAGTTCCCTGTACTATACAGTAGGTCCTTGTTGTTTATCTATTTTAAGTATAGTGGTGTGTATATGTTAATCCCATACTCCTAATTTATCCCTCTCCTCCTTTCCCCTTTGGTAACCATAACTTTGTTTTCTATGTCTGTGGGTCTATTTCTCTTTTGTAAATAAGTTCATTTGTATACTCTTTAAAAAGTTTTCCTTGAATTTCTATTTCATTTAATATATTTCAGTACATATAGTTTTCTGACTAATATATTTTCCCTATAGAGCTATTAATCAGGAAACTTGACCAAAATAAGTATACTCTTTCTCGTACGCATTAATACTGCAATCCCTGCTCTCTCATGGTTCTCTTTGCTTGGATATAACTCGGCCTGATCTGCTCTGAACCGTGCTGTGCCTTTTTTTTTTCTTTTTGCCGTACGCGGGCCTCTCACTGTTGTGGCCTCTCCCGTTGCGGAGCACAGGCTCCAGACGCACAGGCCCAGCGGCCATGGCTCACGGGCCCAGCTGCTCCGCAGCATGTGGGATCTTTCCGGACCGGGACACGAACCCGTGTCCCCTGCATCGGCAGGCGGACTCTCAACAAATGCGCCATCGGGGAAGCCCCGTGCTGTGCCTTTTATATAACAGCTTTATTGGGATAGAAGTCACATGTCCTGAGATTCTCCCATGGTAAGTGCACAGCTCCTGGGTTAGCATATGCAGAGTTGTGCAACCATCACCACTGTATAGGTCTGTGTGAAATGAAGAAAGTGTTAAGATTGTGGTACTCTTTTTTTAAAAAAAAAATAAATTTACTTATTTATTTATTATTTTTTGGCTGCGCTGGGTCTTCGTTGCTGCACATGGGCTTTCTCTAGTTGTGGTGAGCAGGGGCCACTCTTCGTTGCGGTGTGCGGGCTTCTCATTGCAGTGGCCTCTCCTGTTGCAGAGCACAGGCTCTAGGTGCGCCGGCTTCAGTAGCTGTGGCACGTGGGCTCAGTAGTTCTGGCTCGCAGGCTCTAGAACACAGGCTCAGTAGTTGTCGCTCGCGGGCTTAGTTGCTCCGCCGCATGTGGGATCTAGTTCCCTGACCAGGAATCAAACCTGGGCCCCCTGCATTGGGAGCACGGAGTCTCAACCACGGTGCCACCAAGGAAGTCCCTATTTGTTTATTTTTACTATTATTATTTTCTTTGGCCACACCACGCGGCTTGCAGGATCTTTGTTCCCCGACCAGAGATTGAACCCGCGCCCCCTGCAGTGAAAGTGCGGAGTCTTAATCACTGGACTGCCGGGGAAGTCCCAAGAAAATATATTTTAGAAAATGAGAAACTCATATTGCCAGATATTAAAATTACTCTAACTTCATAAGGTACAGTAAAACTGGAGGTGGGATAGGCAAATTCCTGGAAAAGCCAGGAATGGACCCCTGTGTAAATAAGTAACATTCCTGAGGCGGGAGAGTCATATGGTGTTGGAACAGGGAATTCACTTATTATTTAAAAAATAAAAAATTTGGGCTTCCCTGGTGGTCTAATGGTTAGGAATCCGTGCTTCCATTGCAGGAGGCACGGGTTCAATCCCTGGTTGGGGAACTAGGCTCCTGCGTGCTGCAGGGTGTGGCCAATAAATAAATAAATAAAAATGCATCGAACATTGGAGCACCTAAATATTAAATAAATAAAATTTTAAAAAATAAAAATTTCTCTAGAGCCTTTCCTTTCACCACACATGGAAATTAAACTCTTTAGTTTACCCGTATTTAATATTAAAAAAAAAAAAGAGGGCTTCCCTGGTGGCGAAGTGGTTGAGAGTCTGCCTGCCAATGCAGGGGACACGGGTTCGTGCCCCAGTCAGGGAGGATCCCACATGCCATGGAGCGGCTGGGCCCGTGAGCTATGGCCGCTGAGCCTGCGCGTCCAGAGCCTGTGCTCTGCAACGGGAGAGGCCACAACAGTGAGAGGCCCGCGTACCGCAAAAAAAAAAAAAAAAAAAAGAAACATGGAGAACAAGAAGAAAACAGAGGTGAATATTCACATAAAGGCCTTCCCCAGCTCAAGTTTATAAGCTCATCACCAGGGGTAGAAACCATCAGGGAAAAGGTTGACCAAAAATATGAAAGTTCAAGAATAAAGGAAAAGTGGATATATTGTATGTATAACTGATTCACTTTGCTGTACCGCAGAAAATAGCACAACATTGTAAATCGACTATACTCCAATCAAAATTAAAAAAAAAAAGAAGAAGGGAAAAGTATGTCAAAAGGATCATAAATAATGTTAAGGACAAACAAGAAACCAGGAGAAATTTGTGTAACATATATGACAAATTATATATAGGAAAGCTTTTATAAACAAGTAAAAAACATTAATAAGCCCATATGTAAAATGTTTTCAGAAACCAATAAAAGACCACTTCCCAATGGAAAAATGGACAAGGGATATGAATTGGCAATATCTCGGTCAACAATGAATTACTACTAGGGAGTTTGGGATTGACATGTACACACTGCTATATTTAAAATGGATAACCTATCAGGACATAGTGTGTAGCACAGGGAACTCTGCTCAATATTATGTAACAACCTAAATGGGAAAAGAATTTGAAAAAGAATAGATACATGTATATAGATAACTGAATCACTTTGCTGTACACTTGAAACTAACACAACATTGTTAATCAACCATGCTCCAATATAAAATAAAAAAATTAAACAAACAAAATAATGAATTACTACAACGAGGATCTTCCACCTCGAATCGATAAGTGACTCAAGGCCTAAGTCCCAGTGTTGGGAGGAGGATGCAGGAAATGGGAACCACCAGACACCTCGATGGGGGTGTAAATTGGTTTCCCCTGTCTGCAGGGTACTGCACAACACATACAAAAATACCCTACAACGTAATTCCCTCTGACGCCAACGGCAATCTTGGCTATGTCAATAGTTAAGGATGTTTAAGGACTTCCCTGGTGGTCCAGGGGTTAAGGCTCTGTGCTACCATTGCAAGGGGCATGGGTTCGATCCCTGGTCAGGGAACTAAGATACCACATGCTGCTCGGGGTGGCCAAAAATTTGAAAAAAAAAATTGAAAAAAAAATTAAGGATGTTTATAAAGATACAGCTAGAGGAATATTTATCATAGCTATAAAATAATGGCAACAACCCAGAGGGGCTTCATTTGGTTCTCAACAGAAGGACAAGTCTATCTGGGCTTTTTCAAATCCTCCATCTGTCCTCCATGACCCCACATGGCCTCTCCGTTTGGTGGTCCAGGTGAAGACCAATTATCAAATTCCAGATTTCACCATCGAGTTTTATGAACTGGAAAGGATTCAAATCATCTCTACCTGGCCTTCGTTCTGACTCAGGAACTGCTTCTAGAAGCAGTGCCAACAGACGTGGCAGAAATGGGTGGCCGTGGAGACACCACCGACAAGGGCTTAGTGAGATGGAGGAGCTGAGACACTTTCCTTTTATTTTTTATTTTAATTTAAAAAATATATTTATTTATTTATTTGGCTGCGCGGGATCTTATTTGGGGCATGTGGGATCTAGTTCCTTGACCAGGGATCGAACCCGGGCCCCTTGCATTGGGAGCGTGGAGTTTTAGCCACTGGACAACCAGGGAAATCCCCATTTTCCTTTCAGTTGATCTTGAATTAGAAGTGAAACAGCCACCTGTGGCTAGTGGCTGCAATACTGGACAGCATGGGACGCTAGGACAATGCCTGCCCCAGTTTGGAAGTTTTCAGTAGCACGGGGCTCCTGATTTTCCAAGATGGCCCTACTAAGCAGTTCTCCTCTTCCTGGAAGAACATCCCTTCCGGGTACACCAGAGGTTGCCTTCTTTGTCACCTCCATTGGGATGATACGAATCCACAGCCACGTCTAAGCGGCAGCCTCTCCCATGCTGACCGGGAAGGAACCGGGTCAGCCGGTCTTGTACAAGCAACACAGCTGGTTTCTTCTACCACTGCCCCGGCGGACCAGACTTCCAGACACCAGTTCCTGCCCCCCACTACCTCTCCTGGTTGGACAAGTTTTGGGGTGAACTGTCCTGTTAAGACGAGTGATTCTCAGGCCCGTGGAGGGAGGAGTTGCTCAGAAGCTGGCCTGGCTAATTCTCGCATTCCAGGCAGCCCAAGTCAGCGGGTCCCAGGCATTCTGTGTGCGAAAATTTTCCTTCTAAAGGGTGTGTGAGTTTCCCGTGGCAGCTCTAACAAGTCACCACAAACTCAGTGGCTTAAATAATATGAATTTATTCCCTTAAAGTACTGGAGGTAACAAGTCCAAAACGGGTCTCACGGGGCTAAATCCAGGCGTGGGCAGGGCTGATCCTTCCGGAGGCTCCAGGGAAGCATCGGTTCCTGCCTTTTCCAGCTTCTAGAGGCGCCGCATCCCTGGCTCGCGGCCCCTCCTGCATCCTCACAACCAGCAGCGCAGCATCTCCCGTCTCTCTCTGCCTCTGACCCTCCCGCCTCCCTCTTATAAGGACCCTGAGATGACGCTGGGCCCCCAGGGAATCCAGGGTCACCCCCATCTCAGGGGCTTCAACTTAATCCCACCTGCAAAGTCCCCTCTGCCCCATGAGGTGACACATCCACAGGTCCTGGGACCGGGATGTGGATGGCTTTGGGGTCTGTTGTTCCGAATCACAGCTCCCCAAACTTTAAAATGGTCCTGGAGACCTCTGTGGTGCATTTGCAAAATCAAGGGGTAAGGAAACAGCAGCTTCTTTAGAAGGTATTTACAAGTGATGGGGAGTCCCCGCAAGTCACTCTGTCTGTCCGATGGAGACGGCACGCCCTCTAGGGGCAGGAAGGTCTGGAGCACAGGCCCCAACCCGCCTGGCAAAAGACCATCCTGTCAGCCCCACAACCCCTGAGAGTAAGTAACCCGTTCCCATTCCTCACGTATAAGAGATTTTGGGGGTAAACTCATGTGTCAAGGTCACAGGATAGTTAGGACGGGGCTGAGACAGAAAACACCCCTCTGTTCCCACGTGGTTCAAAGTTTTCTGGAACCTTCTTTACACAGCAAAGAGGCAACAGTTAAAATCTCGTTTGCTGAGTGCTGAAAGCAGAAACGGGAGAGGGAGTGGGCGCCGTCTCAACCTGCTTTCCAGACTCTGGTCCTCATCAGCCCCGCCCTGTACCCTGTGAAATTCTAATCCCACTGATATTCTGTGCATCTGTTTAGCTACTTGGGACACTCTGCGGGGGGCGGGGGCACAAACTGTTGTGACATCTAAGATTTCTTTGCCACTTGGGGATGTGTCCCAATGCCAGGCCCTCCCACCAGGAAGACAGAAATGACAACCAGCAGGTGCAGGTAAGGAGACACGTGATTTATTCTGATGGTCCTGTGGGAACACCCATGGGCATGGGAGGGTGGGCAGGGGAGCCCCCCCCTCCAGCCCCGCCACCTTTCCAACCTGGCTGGTGACCTGAGTGGCACAGTGGTTACGGCGTTTGGTCGTGGTTCTGCATTTAAGAGGAGCTACACGCGACTGGGCGGTTTCCTGCAGTCTTTCCAGGACTCCGGGAGCGGGACCCCAGCAACTTCTGGAAGGACTGAGGCCCAGGTCGTGTTAATTGCACTTGTTGGGTGTTGGTGTCGGGTGGTGGCCCTGTCTCCCCGCGAGCGTCCCAGACACCCAGAGGTACTCAGAGCTGGTGTGGTCCAGGTGGGCAGGACTGCCACGGCGAAAGGCCACGGAGGATGCTGTGTGCGGGTGGGGCGCGAGCCGGCGGGGCCCCCAAGCTTCTGCGGGGAGACGGTGCTGGGATTTGGTCCCGGAGCCACGGAGGGCCACGCTGACAAAGGGTTTCGATATGAAGCTGGCAGGTGTGTGAAGCAAGGCTAAGTCCGGCTAAACATTCGGCAAAACTCAAAGGTCCCAAACCAGGGAGAGGCGTTTCCTGGCAGAATCGTACTGCTATTCACGACGGAAAGGGGACATTTTTCTAGAGGGGAGGGGGATCACTCCTTGTAGGTAAAAAACTTTTTTATTCCGGTAACATTTCATAGTGGTCGTAAATGCAACTAGACGAATTCAATCTTTTATGCGACATGAAGGGGCCCCAGGACACCTGGGATGTGGGTGTGGGCTCTGGAAGCTGGCACAGGAGCCTAAGGGTCCCAGAGGAACAGCGGGACGGAAGTGGCTTGGGGGGAGGACGCCGGGAGGACGCAAGCCAAGCGCTCGTACCACTCGGAACCAGGCCTGGGCCACAGCGGGGGGCACTGCGGGGTCTCAGCCTCGCTGATGGGGGCCTGACCACCCACGGCCGAGCAGGCGGGCTGGTGCAGGAGACGGACCCGAGTGGGGCCAGCCTCCGGGCAGGTGCAAGCGGTCTGCAAATGAAGTGGGTTTTCCCGGTTGCTCACAACACGTGGAATCACAGAGTTCAAGTTCTATCTTATCTCCCCCATGCTGGCCGAGGAGACTGGGGCTCAGGGAGGCTCAGACCCATGGGTGCTGCCACCTTGGGATCGGAGAGAGGACGCAGCCTAGACAGCACAGAATTTGCTGGGCTAGAAAATACCGGTCCCTGTTCTGGAGACGTGGCCCTCAAGTAGGACTGTTCCCCAGGCGCGGACTCGGTGACTACGGGGCCAAGGGGCTCTCAGTGGCACATCCGTGCGGTCATTTCTTTCTGTTAAGAACAAGCAAGGACATCAGCAAATCACACAGGAAATCGGGGGACGCAGTCTCATGGGAGCCCTCAGGCCTCACTTAAAGCAAATCTTACGAAATACAGAGCAGACGGCAGCGCGCCTCAGGCTGGGGCGCAGACTCTTTCCGTGAAGGGTCCCACAGTCCCTGTGTCCAGAAAGAGCTAACTCTAAGCATCAGTGTGGGACAAATGACCATGCGATTAGGGCGCTGAGTTAACCGAACAAAAGTGAGCTGATCACAAAACTGCACACAATGACTTTCAGTATTTGGTGAGATTCACATAAAAGGAACTGTGGGAAAGAGGCATTCACCTCCACAAGGGTGCACAACCCCACCTCTAGTTCCAGAACGTTCCACTACCCCAGAGGAAAACCCCAACCCCACTAGGCATGCGCACTGTAACTTTAACTCCGGAAAAATGTTTACTGATAGGCAGAGCCTGCAAGGGAATATACAAAAATGAGAAAGTTCTGTGAAGTTGTTTTCAGAGAGTTTTAGAAGTTGTAAAAGAATAGGGGCTGGGGTTTCCCTGGTGGCGCAGTGGTTAAGAACCCACCTGACAATGCAGGGGACACGGGTTTGAGCCGTGGGCTGGGAAGATCCCACATGCCGCGGAGCAACTAAGCCCGTGCGCCACAACTACTGAGCCCGCATGTTGTAACTACTGAAGCCCGCGCGCCCAGAGCCCATGCTCCGCAACAAGAGAAGCCACCACAATGAGAAGCCTGTGCACTGCAACGAAGAGTAGCCCCCGCTCGCTGCAACTAGAGAAAGCCTGCGCGCGGCAACGAAGACCCAACACAGCCAAAAATAAACAAATAAATAAAATAAATTTTTTAAGAAAAGAAATAAAGTGGGTTAGTGGTTGCAGGGGCTGGGGAGGAGGATGGGGGTGACTGCTGATGGGGGCGGGGCTTCTTTTGGGTGATGGAAGGAAGGTTCTGGAACTGGATAGAGGTGATGGCTGCCCAGCCCCGTGAATGTGCTAAACGCCACTGAATTGTTGGCTTCACGATGGCTAATTTTACGTTATGCAGATTTTACCTCAATTAAAACCAAAAAAATCCTTGTTCTCTGCCGGCAGGGGACGGGGGTGGGTGGAGGAGGTGTAGGTGGGGACAGTCACCAGAGGCCCATCTGTTTCTCCCACAGGGAAGCGGGGGCAGCTGCAGGCAGTGACCCGCCCGCCCGCGCCCCGATGGGCATGCAGCCCCAGGACAGGGGGCACTCGCCTCCCCACGATGCCCCGACCCGCTCACCAGCGGCTCCAGCTCCTTGGTGTCGATGAGGCCAAACTCTGTGACGAAGTAGTAGAAGTGCTTATAGCAGGTGTTGACGTGCGCCTCCGAGCCCAGCTGCGCGATGCGGTCGAAGTGGTGGATGTAGACATGCACGAACACGCGGAAGAGCCGCGACAGGATCTTCTTCACCACCTGCAGGAAGTTCTTGGGGAACGGCGTGCCTGCAGAGGCGGCAGGGGCAGCTCAGCTAGGATGCGCCCCCAGCTGCAGGCGCGAACCCCTCTCTGCGGGACCCCGGGCCTGGGAAGCCCACTTCTTGGCTCCCTAACAGTGCCTGGGGGCGGGGTGGGGTGGGGCGGGGTGCCGGCAGATAGAGTGCCAGGACTGCAGCCCCCGCGGCCCAGCACCGGCTGGACGTGTCCCGCCCCGCCCCACCCCGGTCTGGCCAGATGTGGACACGCCATCCCACTTCTGGTGGCTCACAGGTTTCTGTGTGTGTCTGTCTCCAGTTACGTTTACTTTTTGGAATAGAACTGGAGAACCTATAAAAACCTATGTTTTGGCCTTTGACATTTTTCACTTAATACCCTTCTCTCTCTCCAGCGTATGTTTCATGACATCACTTAAATTTGAATGTACATATCCTAACTTAATTGCATGCATACACTATATTGCACTTTCTTGTCCAATTACTGAATTTAATACGTTTTATTTCTATTTTTTAAGTGTATTTATTATTTATTTATTTTGGCCACTCTGGGTCTTTGCTGTGGCACGCTGGCTGTAGAGCGCCTGGGCTCAGTAGTCGCAGCGCGTGGGCTTAGCTGCGGCACGTGGGATCTTAGTTCCCTGGCCAGGGATCGAACCCGGGCCCCCTGCACTGGGAGCGTGGTGTCTCAGCCACTCTGCCACCAGGAGGCCCCTCTGTTTTCTAAATTGCGGTGATACACACGTACTCTGGGACTGGCGGACTCAGCCCTCCTCCGGTGTTAGTCTGTGCCCCCCACGTGCTCGCCCGCTCCCACCTCGTGTCCTGTTCGTCCCACAGGGCAGATGCCACGCACTCGCTCCACCTGACCGGCACTACCAGGGGGCTCCCCAGGACCAGGGTGGACCGGCCCCATTTCTTCAAGAGAGGGGCTCCAGAGCTGGCAGCCCAGGGGGAGGAGCACAAAGGTGCCACGAAGCGCGAGGAAAGCCATGGCGCACAAGGCACACGCTTCCGGAAGATGGAGCGGTCAGCTGCTGGACGGTGCTGTGCTTCACAGCCCTGTGGTCGGCGAGCAAAGGCCCCAAAGACGTGCAGGCAAGTGCCGGAGATCCGTGCGCAGGGCGGCGTCACGGGATGGCGTCTGCAGTGAGATGGGGAACAGCCCGGCCCAAGTGGGAGGTGGAAGACGAGCCCACGCGGCGGCTCACACCAGGGAAAGGTCCCAGGACTGTGGAGGCACGAGGCAAACGGGAAAGACGCTCCCACGAACGTGCGCCTTTCCAGCTCCTGTCCTGCTCCCTCCTGTGTGTCCTGGTGGGTGTGACAGCTGATGGGACTGGTATTCCATCGGCCGGAAGCGCCTGTGAACGTCTGTTACAGGTGGACAGGGCCCAGCGGCTCCAGGGATCTACCTCTGCGGAAGGTTCGTTCAGCATCAATGAGGCCTCTGGGTTTTCTCCCTCCATCCAACCGGAGAAAAAAGGCTAAAACAAAAGGCATGCTCCACTCTCGAGAGACGACTACGTTCACGGGGCATCTCAGGAGCACACGCCGTCTTGAAGGCCTGTGAAAGCCACTTGGTGGGACAGTGGTCTCCAGGGCATGGGGATCCCCATAAGGGAAGTCGCCCTAACAGTGTCAGGAAGTCAGAGGGAGCGCAGAGCCCATGGCAGGCAGAGGAAGGTGAGCACAGGGTGTGGCTGGCACCAGCCACACGGGGTCCTGGGCCCAACGAGGCTAAGGCCCTGCCCTGCCCCCTCTCCTGGGAGAGGGATGCCAGGAGTCACCAAGGTCACCCTGGGCCATCCTGGGTGGAGGGGGAGCGGCAGCCCCGTAGGAGAAAGGCCTAGAAACAGAAGATGCTGGGACTGCATTGCCCACACCTGCCACGATGCCCTCACACGGGGGTCACAAATCCGGCCCACCTCCCACTCCTGTAAATAAAGTTTTATTGGAACGCAGGCCCACTCCTTATGCACCCTTGTCTGTTTATATACCGTCCATGACAGCTTTCAGACTACACAGCAGATCCGCGTAGCTGAGACAGACCATCTAGAGGCAAAAACCGGAAAGATTTACTGTCTGACCCTTTACGGGAAAAGTCTGTGAAAGAATGTTTCTTTTACGGGAAAGAACCTGGGTCTAAGCTCGAGAGTGTGGGCAGGTGGCTTTGGGGCCTAAGTGGATGCTCAGGTGTGACTGGAACCAGCACGGAAGGTAGGATGAACTTTGGACCCGCCCTTTCTTTGCCCGCCCACAAATTTCCCCCTGAGGAGCGAGGCAGGCTCTGCGCAGCACCACAGACCAGCAAAAAGAAGCATTCCAGTCTGTGTGCCTGGCTGGGGGTTGAACCTAGGTGAGGGGCGAAGCTGGCCCCGGGGTCCGTGGACAGGGCTGGAAGGTGTGGCCTGGGCCAGGTGGCCCGAGGAAGGCGCCAGCAGCCACAGAACCCACTGTGGCCGTGTGGCAGAGGTCTCTGACCCCTGCTGGGCAGCTGAGTGATGTCTGACAAGGACATTTCTCTCGCCCTTCTCGTGCTTTCCTCTTTGGTAGGATTACTAGAATTTGCTTCCGTGGGCGAGGCACTGACTAGAGGCCCTCGGTCTGAGTTCTAGGATGTGGACCGCTCAGGATCTGGGGAGGCTTCAGGGGGTCCCAGCAAGGCAGGGACTCAGGATGACACGGAGCATGTGTAGACGTGGACCCGACAACCTGATGGGGGGCTGCCCAGGAATCTCTATTCTGGGCAAGTGATGATTCCGGGATGGCCTTTTCCCAGATGAGTCCCTGAAAACCCCACCAGGGTCAGCCTGGTTCAGTGTAACGACGGCGGGCGAGAAACTTAACGAGGCACAGCGCACGCCAGCGGCCAAGAGCTGGGCCCGAGGCCTGCGCACTGGCCAGGGGTTTGCCAGGAAGCCGTGTCGCACTGGTGAATGTGAGAACGACATCTACCATCGCCCGGGGCTGCCAGGACAAGTCGCCCAGGGCTGCTCAGTGGCTCAGAACAACTCATACGGGTTTTCCCACAGCTCCTGAGGCCAGAGTCCACATGGTGCCCTGGGCCGAGGTGCAGGTGTGGGCGGGGATGGGTCCTCCGGGGGCTCCAGGGAGAACCCGTTCCTGCCTTATCTGGGCTCACAATCCCTTCCTCCTCCTGTTGCTTCACTGTCTCTGCTCTCCTGGGTGTCTAGTCTCCCTCCATCTCCCTCTTGTTAGGACCCCTGTGATGACATTTAGGGCTCACCCAGATAATCCAGAATAATCTCTCCATCTCAAGATCCTTAACTTGAAGCAAAATGTAGCCCCTCCACACACGGGAGCGTCACTCAGCCGTGCAAAGGCGGGAAGCCCCGACACTCGCTACCACGTGGATGGACCCCGAGAACACGACGCTCAGTGAGAGAAGCCAGACGCAGAAGGACACACAGTGGGGTGATCCCACTGATGGGAAACGTCCAGGACAGGCAAATCCAGAGACAGAGTGGATTCCTGGTTGTCAGGGGCTGGGGAGGGGGTGGGGAGTGACTGCTGACGGGGACGGGCTTCTTTTAGAGTGATGGGTTTATTATTTTTTTTTTATTGCTGTTATTTTAAAAATTTTTGGCCACACTATGCAACATGTGGGAGCTTACTTCCCCGACCAGGGATCGAACCCGCACCCCCTGCATTACAAGGTGGAGTCTTAACCACTGGACCACCAGGGAAGTCCCAGGGTGATGGGTTTAGATAGAGCTGATAGCTTCACGAAGCTGTAACTGTCCTAAAATGACACCAAACTGTGCACTTTAAGTGGGTGGGTTTTACAGGGTGTGGACTCCATCCTGATAAAGCTGTTATGAAAAGAACATGAGGACTTCCCTGGTGGCGCAGCGGTTAAGATCCGCCTGCCAATGCAGGGGACACAGGTTCGAGCCCTGGTCCAGGAAGATCCCACATGCTGCGGAGCAGCTAAGCCCGTGTGCCACAACTACTGAGCCTGCACTCTAGAGCCCGCAAGCCACAACTACTAAGCCCACATGCCTAGAGCCCGTGCTCCAGAAGAGAAGCCACCGCAATGAGAAACCAGCGCACCACAACGAAGAGTAGCCCCGGCTCGCCACAACTAGAGGGAGCCTGCGCGCAGCAACGAAGACCCAATGCAACCAAAAATAAATAAAGAAAAATAAAATTAAGAAAAAAAAAAAAAGAACATGAAAGTGCAGAGACTCACCGACGTTGGTGGGGAAGACGTCCTCATTGTTGATCTGCACCTCGATCCAGTCCATGAGCAGGTCCATGTACCGCGGGGCCGACAGTGCCGTGGGCCGCCGGAACCTGTGCTCGTCCTGCCAGCGGTACTCATACTTGGGGCCGCCTGACATGACGGGGCAGGAGCGCTCGGTGCAGCCGTCACTGATGGTGCCGTAGATGAGGTTGACGCGGTTGAAGAAGTCGACCACGTGCACGGCCACCCAGTCGTTGAGCTCCTCGCCGGCGGGCAGCTGCACGGCCAGCTTCAGGTCCAGCCCCGCATTCAGCGATGCCTGCGCCTTCTTGTGCAGCTCAAAACGCTGGGTGCCCGGCTCGAACTTGCGCTTGGGCCGGAAGGTCTTGTCCTTGTTGAAGACCTGCTTCAGGAAGGGGTTGGACATCTCTGCTGCGCGCTCAGGACGCCCCCCGCGAGGCCTCCACGGGGAGGGCCGGGCGGGACGCTCACGGTGCGAAGGTCACCGGGCCCCCGGGTCTCCCCCAGACCTGGAACACACAAAGAGGAAGCACTGTCACCCTTCTCAGAACCCTGTTCTGTAAGCACCGGCGGGAAGACTGGGGACACTCCCGGGACTTCTGGTTTTGAGTTTCACCAAAAGGGCGCACAGCACTGCCCCAGGCACATCCCCCTGACTCAGAGCAGAAGACACTGAGTCGGGCCCTGCATCATCCTCTCCGCGCCTGGAGGCTTTCAGTAAAGCGGAGAGAGCTGCTAGCTCCCACACGCTGGCTGAGGGCGGCCCCCACAGGCGAGGTGGTCTCTTCATCTCCACGAAGAGACATCCACAGCCCTGGGACTGGCGAATGGACCTTATCTGGAAGAAGAGACTTGGCAGTCTTCGCAGATGTGACTGGGTTAAGGATCTTGGGATGCCCTCTTCCCGGATTATCCCCGTGGGCCCTAAGTCCAATGATGAGTGTCCCTATAAGAGAAGACAGACACCCAGGGAAAGACCATGTGATAACGGATGCAGAGATGGGGTGATGTGTCTACAGGCTAGGGGACACCAAGGACTGCCAGCACCATTAGAGTCGGGAGAGAGGCCTGGGACATATGCCCCCTCAGAGCCCCAGGGCGAACCGGGCCTGCCCACACAGATCTGGGGCTTCTGGCCTCCGGGACTGGGAGGGGGTACATTCCTGCTGCCTCTCTGATCTTCCGTGTGTCTCGTGTCCCAATCTCGTCACTGGATTAGGGGCCGCCGTGACCCATCGTGACCTCATCTCTCCATTGTGACATCTGCACAGACTCCATTTCCAAGGGGTGGATATGAATTTGGGGGGACACTATCCACCCCAGTGCACTAAGTAAAGATGCCTCTATGAGCTGTCTGGACTCGTGACTGACGCCGCCCGTTTTGGGGGATGAGGCCCCGATATAGGGGCTGCAGCTGCCATGGCCCTGCCGTGATGCCCGGTCCCCCTCCGGCTCCTCCCGAGTCTTTGCTCTGCACCGTCTCCTCTGTTACAAACCCCACCTTGGAGGGCAGGAAAGGATGAAATCGAGCACAAGGAGCTCAGGTCGGGCTCACGCTCGGGACTGGTCACGGCGCCATCCCCGTCCCCATTGCTGCTACGATGACAGCGCTGGCCCGCCGCCCCTGGCTCTCCATCTCCGGCCCAGGAGATGCGCTTTCCCGGGAGTGTGGACCTGGCCGGCACGGGGGTGCCCTGGGCGCTCACCCAGGAGCAGCCACAGAAGGGGAAGTCGGCCTAGAGGGGAAGCGGAAGCAGAGCCTCTGCACCGCCCAGGCCGGGCTGCACCGCACGCACCCGTGCACCCCCGTATGACGAATGACCACTTATCTGTAACGTTTTAATAAATCCCTCGGCAGTTGGTTTCTGGGCCCTGGGACCAGCAGCCTTGTCAGGTGGCCCGCCCTCCAGACTAGCACACTGTGTGGCAAACTGCCAGAAACGGAGGGGCTTTGAACAGCCCTCCTTCATTATCAGAAAGTTCTGGATGTCTCACATCTGAGCCGGGCCTCATGTGTCCTTGAGTAGGGACCTGTCACCCCCCAGGCCCAGGGCGGGGGGTGCCTGCAGAGAGGACGTCAACGCCACCAGGACGGCCTCAGTGACAGAGAAGCCGTTCCAGGTGGGCAGGCCCGAGGCCGGCAGGTGTGGTCACCCCGACCTTGGAGGACCCGTGTCCGCGGGTCCAGGCGGAGCAACCGGGACGGGGAGGATCTCAGCAGACAGTAAGAGCTGAGGCACGACCCACCACATCCTGTAGGCCAGCGTCTCCTGCAGGCTCAGCCCTTCCACAGCTCGGAGGTCTGGAAACCCCCGCAGGCCCAGGGCTCCTGGCCTGGCCTTCAGCAGCTGCCTCGAGAATGTGAGCCTCTGGGTTAATTCCGGAGGCTGGAGAGATGATGCCTAGGGCTCAAACCAGCCTTCTAGCCGGGGTGGTCCTGCCCCCAGGGCAGCAGAGCCAGGAGGATGGAGACTCTAAGTTATGAGAACTTACAAAGAAAAACATTGCTCTGGCCTAAAGGGAGATGGTGCTCGAGCTGAGCCTCGAGAGCAGATCCTTCTGGAGCCCAGGCGTGGGGAGGGTGGGGCCCGATGGAAGGGGGCGGAGGAGACCCCAGCGTCTCTCCCCTCAGGGCGGGAGTGACCCTGACCCTACCTCCTCCTGTGTCCTCAGTGTGTCCACAGGGCCTGCTCACAGAGGACTCAAAAAGAATCCAATGTGAAAGCATGGAGGAGGCCTCCCTGCCCTGGTTAGGGGAGAGGGCGTGGTCAACAGGATAAGGGCCCCAGAGACACCCCCGTCCTGGTCCTGGGCCCCAAGGACATGTCACCTCAAACGGCAGAGGGAACTTTGCAGACAGAATTAAGTTGAGGCCCCTGAGACAGGGATGACCCTGGATTCCCTGGGGGGTCCAGTGTCATCACAGGGTCCTTATAAGAGGGAGGCAGGGGGTGGTGGGGGATATGTCAGAGGCAGAGACACGGGAGATGCTGCGCTGCTGGCTGTGAGGATGCAGGAGGGGCCGTGAGCCAGGGGTGCGGCGCCTCTAGAAGCTGGAAAAGGCGGGAACCGATGCTGCCCTGGAGCCTCCCTGGAGCCTCCGGAAGGACCAGCCCTGCCCACACCTGGATTTAGCCCCGTGAGGCCCGAGTCAGACTCCTGACCTCCAGAACCGTGAGATAATAAACCTGTGTGGTTTTGGGCTACAAAGTCTGTGGTGACTTATTACAGCAGTCTTAGGAAACTCAGACAGAGGCTACGCAGATAATCCTAATGAGCGCTGGGCAAAATAACTTGTAGTTGATGTAACTGGATCTGGTTACATGTGGGCCTGGGATCTTCTGTTCTCCCCGCTGGCAGGCAAAGCCTGCTCACGCTTCTGGGCCCCGCTGGACACTACGGGTGTGGGAAGGTCAACTCAAGGCAGCATGAACTGTGCAAAACACAGGAGCTGAGCATCCGGGGATGGAGCCAGATGGATGGGAGGAGCTCCAGTGAAGAGCAGAGGGACCCACCTACCCCCACGAGGACGGCCGTAATCAAAAAGGACAATCAATAGGGCTGTTGAGGACGTGGACCAGTCGGAACCCTCCTGCACTGCTGGTGGGAACGTAAAATGGGGCCACCGCTGTTGAAAACAGCCTGGCAGTTACCAAAACACGGTTAAACCTCACCCAGCGATTCTCTCCTAGGTGCCCAGCCAAGAGAAGTGACAACACATGTCCACACAAAAACCTGTGCATGTGCCCAGCAGCATGATTCACAACAGCTAAAAGGCAGAGACACCCAAATGCCCAGCAACAGGTGCACTGATCCACACATGGGAACATCACTCAGCCACGCAAAGGGGTGAAGCTCTGACACTCGCTACCACGTGGATGGACCCTGAGGACACGATGCTCAGTGAGAGAAGCCAGGCACAGGAGGACACACACGGTGTGATTCCATTGACGGGAAACGTCCAGAACGGGCCAATCCACAGACACAGAGCGTGGGTTCCTGGTTGTCAGGGGCTGGGGAGGGGATGGGGAGTGACTGCTGTTGACGATGGGGCTTCTTCTGAGGTGATGGAATGTTCTGGAACTAGACACAGATGGTGGCTGCAAACGTTGTGAATGTACTGAAAACGCTGGAATGTACACGGGACACAGGCGGAAAGTCCGGCATGTGAATGACAGTCAGTGAAGCTGCCATTTTGAAAGCAGGGCGCGGGGGACAAGCAGAGCAAGTGCGGGCTGAGCCACTACCCCAGGCACCATAAAGAACTGAAGCAGTTTCCCTCTCAGCTCAAATCGAGGTCAGCACTACTGTAAAGTCTGTTTACCGTGAAAGGTAACAACACAAGCACGGAAAACTGCATGGGATAAAAGGTGCAGTCACTGATGCGCCACAGAGTGAACACTCACTGTGTAAGGGCCCCCCGGGCAACGCAGCTGGAGGCCACCTGTGCTCTGGAGCAAGAAGGCCCCGTGCCTCGTCCACAGACCAGAAGTGCCTTCGCTTCCTTCCCCAAAGCCATCATCACTTCCTGCCACCTTGGTTAACACCCAGTGAGGCATTCACAGTAACCCTCAGAACAAAACAGAACCCCCACTTTACATGGGAAGACTGAGGCCCAGACCTAGCACTGCTGACATTAGGGCCGTCCCAGGTGCTGTGGGGGGTGGAGCAGCATCCCTGCCCCCATCCCCTCGATGCCAGGAGCTCCCCCCAGTCCCGAAGACCACAGATGTCCCCAGACATGGCCCAGTGTCTCCTGGGGGCAGGACCACCCTAGGTGAGAACCACCAGGTTAGAAGATGGTGACTCAGTACCACTAGTTAATGATTAGAAAATCAATGCTAAGCCACGCAGCTGGCAGCAGGAGGAGTCGACCCCGCACCCTGAACCGTGGCTCCTTCTGCCCGCCACCGCCTCCACGGCCCCACCCCTCTGCTATTCGAGCTTCTGTCCATCTCATCCCAAACCCAGGGCCAAGTGCCCTCTGGGCCGGGGCTGCTCCCGCACCAGGGGCCTCCACAATGCCTGCAGGCTGGCTGGGTACTTCCGGCTCCGACTCTCCCTGGTTTTGGGGGTGCGGGCAGGGATGCTGCAGGAAGGTGGTGCAGCTGAGTACAGGGTGCAGCCACAAACGCCCCACCTGCCCGCTTCTCTCCCGACATGGAGGACCTCAGACCCCGCAGGAGGCACTGATTAAAAGAGGCCACCTGCCCCGACCCTCTGTTGCAGAGACTGGCCGTGTCCCCTGCGCCGGGCAGCCAGGACCCCTCTACGCGAGGGCATGGGCGCTGGATGTGTCGCGTAGGGACCCTGCGGCCCCACCTGTGACTGCAAACTTCCCAGGGCGCCGTGAACCTGCCCAGGTGATTAATCTGCAAACCAGCCACTCTCAGGCCACTCGGCTGCAGGTCAAGGGACAGTGACCCTGTGTGGACCCACTAGCGACTCAAGCCGTCCTGCCCCGTGCCCACCACCTGCCAGCGGCACGGACTGATTTCAGCCTCCAAACACCCTTCAGCCCAGGCTGAGCACAGCCCCACTTTGGTCACGAGGAGATGAGGCGGGGTGCTCCCCGCTGTCCAGCCGGGGGGTGGCGGGGCGGGGAGAGCTGGGCCAGACCAGCCACCGAGCCCTGGCAGCAGCTTCCGTGCACCCACCCGCCCAGGTTCCTTATCCACCCTGCAGCCAGCCTTCTAACCCTCATGGAAACCACAGCGTCAAGAAGAACGCAGCCCGCTAGTGTCCCGTTGCCGCCTTCTATTGATTCTGGGGCCTCTCTGCGGACAGGTTTGGGAGTCTAACTCCCCACGATGTTACCTGGCGACGCATGACATGTCAGACAGGTGTGGCTGTGGGGTGGAGAGGAGGGCCTCAGGGAGGGGGCTGGGGCAACCCTGCGGCTCTATCCACAGCCCATCATGCCGTGGGCTGACCCATGCCAGGACAGTTCTGGAAGACAGGGCGGGGCAGCGGAAGGGGCTTGTAAGGTTCCTGCCTGCCCTTCTGTCTCCTCAGAAAGTGGGAGGGTTTTTTTCTAAGTGGAAGCAACGATTTTCTGAACAACTCCCTGGATGGGCAAAGGTCCCATCAAAAGCAAAGAGCTTTCTACCAGAAACACATGCTCCCGCGGCTGCGGGGTGGCCGGCCACCGGAAAGTGCCTTTTCCTTGAGAAGCGCTGCCGCAGGCCAGGGCGCCCGGGAGTTGCTGCCCACCACCGCCCCGCCGTCCCAGGTACCATCTCTGGGGCTGCTTTGTCTTGGTCCTTCTCAGAACACCTCCAAGGACGGCGGGGCCGGGGGGAGCCAAGACAGGCTTCTCGGAATTCAGCGCTAAGGGCTCCCCTGGTTCTTCCTGCAGATGAGATGCGTGTGGCACTCAAACTCTGTGACAAAAGTTAAGATGACAAAGCTCCCCTCCCTGGCACACACGCACCCCCGTTTTCTTCTAAGAACAAAATGAAACAGTTCTTGTAAGCAACTGCCGCACCTTGGCCCGGCAGCCACTTCCTTCCGGTGCTTCCACATCCTGGCCGGCCACTGCCGCCATGGGGACAGGCCCCAAGCTCGGAAGTCCCGCATGTTTTCGGTTGACATGTAAGCCCTGGCCCCTGGCCTGGAAGGCTAAGTGTCTGGCTGGAAGATGCTCACGGCCCAGGATCTGTCCTGTTAAAGATGGCTGAGCTCCAGAGCTGTCTTCCATCAACTAAATGTTTATATTTAAATACTGCGACTGCAGCCTGGGTGGGGAGGCTGCCCGCCATCCTGCAGGACACACATGAAAGCCAGGTGCTTTAGGCATGTTCTGTATATTCCAGCCCTCCTGATAATCTTTTTTTTTTTTTTACACAAAAGCCAATTGAGGGCTTCCCTGGTGGCGCAGTGGTTGAGAGTCCGCCTGCCAATGCAGGGGACACGGGTTCGTGCCCCGGTCCGGGAAGATCCCACATGCCGCGGAGTGGCTGGGCCCGTGAGCCACGGCCGCTGAGCCTGCGCGTCCGGAGCCTGTGCTCCGCAGTGGGAGAGGCCACAACGGTGAGAGGCCCGCATACCGCAAAAAAAAAAAAAAAAAGCCAATTGAGATATAATTCACACAGCTATAAACTCCACCCTTTAAAAGTATACAATTCAATGGCTTTTAGAAACATCATGGAGTATGCAACCATCACCACTAATTCCAGAACATTCTCATCACCCCACAACGAAACCCGTGCCCATCAGCAGTCGCTTCCTATCCCCCTTTATGGGCTAAATCACATTCCCCGGCCCCAGAAGACATACTGAAGTCTTAACCCCCCAAACCTGTGAAAGGACCCTGTTTGGAAGTGGGGTCATTGCATACATAATTAACTTAAGATGAGGTCACACTGGAGGACGGTGGGCCCTAGGCCAATGACTGTTGTCCTTATAAAAAGAGGGAGATCTGGACACAGACACCGGGAGACAGCCATGTGATGGAAGCAGAGATCGGGGTGATGCGTCTACAAGCCCTACAAGCCAAGGAATGACCAGGATGGCCGGCCGCACCAGAAGCCGGGAGAGAGGCACGAAGGTCCCTCCCTGGGGCCTCTGAGAGCCCTGAGCCCACAGCAGATAAGAGCTGGTCTGGGATCTAAACCCGGCTGTCCCCACGTCCACGGCCTTCACTCCACCCAGACGGAGAGGGGCTGCCGGGTGCACACAGCCCAGCACCACGATTCTCCTCCGAACCTCCTTCCTCAGTCTCAGTTCCCCATGGGGGCAAACGCGATTTTCTGTTCAACAGAACGGTGTCACGGGGGGGGGTGGGGGTGGGGACAGAAAGGAGAAACGCGGGGGGAGGTCGTGGGTGGTGTGTCTGTGTAGGAGCCACACCTCTTCCTTCTGAGGACCCGGTCTGAGGCTGCAAGAGCCGTCACCGCGTGTTTAACTGACCTGAGTCCTGAGTGTCAGAAAGGGTAACGGACAAGAAACTGCGGCCCGATCTCCCGTCCACCGCGAGCTCCCCTTCGCTGGCTGCCCAAACTTCCTCTCAACATCAGGGTCCTCGGGATCTGGACTTGCCTGTGCGCTGACCCAGTCTGTGGGGAGGGTGTCCACCAAGGACCGCACTCTCTCCAGGCGCCAGCAAGAGCTCCTGCCACGCTCCGCTGCAGCCGTGGGTCTCGAATGAGGCGACCCGGCCCCCAGGGGCCACGGGGGACATCTGTGGTTGTCACGACTGGGGATGCTTCTGGCACCGAGTGGATGGAGGTCAGGGAGGCTGCTCCACACCCCACGGCGCCCGGCACGGCCCCCCCAGGGAGTGACCCGGCCCCGGATGTCTTATTTGGGACTCAGGAGCTGCAGGAATGACCATCTCCTTCCCAGAACTCGGTTTCTGAAGTCGGATTTGCCTCTTTTGCTGCAGCAATCTGAACCTCGCAATTCCAGGAAGTCAAGAGCGCGGCTCACCAGCTGGGGCATGTCCAAAAGTTCCCAGAGTAAAAACCCGAGTTCCAAGCCGGCTGCCTGGGGAATTTCTGTTCAACCTCCATTTCGAGAAGCCCTGGAGATGTGAGAGCAGCTCCCGGAATGATGGTTAATGGCTGACTTTTCCATGAACTCTGGCTGGCTTGGGAGTGTCATCACACATGAAACAGACTAGCTTAACCTTCTTAGGAATACGGATCATCTAGAGTCCTGGAACTGAAAACAGCACTTCCAAGAACCCCCTCAGGGACTAAAATAACCACTTATGCTTTTGCTGAGAGACAGAGGTGATCTTAGAACTCAGCTTGTCACAGCTATTTGGGGCACCTGGTGTGCGAACGCCACGGTCCAGATTTTCAAGATGATAGAGTTACTCTTCTCCTTTAGGGAGGTCCAAATAAAAAGCAAATTATCAAGCCACGAAGAGAAACGAGGAACCGTAAACACCCACCACCAAGTGAACAAAGCCCGTCTGAGAAGATGACACTGCGATTCCAACTCTGTGACGCTGTGGAAAGGGCAGAGCAGAAAAGGACCAGTGGTTGTGGAAGGCAGTGGGCGTGGGGGCTAAGGGACAAATGAATGGGGGGCACACGGGGTTTTTAGGGAAGCAAAACTACTCCGTGTGATAAGATGATGGGTACATGTCAGTACGCATTGTCCAAACCCAGAGAGCATACAACACCAAGAGTGAACTCAGGGGGCTTCCCTGGTGGTGCAGTGGTTAAGAATCCACCTGCCAATGAGGGGCACACAGGTTCGAGCCCTGGTCCAGGAAGATCCCACATGCCGCGGAGCAACTAAGCCTGTGTGCCACAACTACTGAGCCTGCACTCTAGAGCTTGTGAGCCACAACTACTGAGCCCGTGCACCACAACTACCGAAGCCTGCGCGCCTAGAGCCCGTGCTCCACAACGAGAAGCCACCGCAATGAGAAGCCCGCGCACCACAACAAAGAGTAGCCCCCGCTCGCCACAACTAGACAAAGCCCGTGTGTGGCAACGAAGACCCAACACAGACAAAAATTAAAAAAAAAAAAAAGAATAAATGCCATGGAACACATTGAAATACAATGTACACCACGTATGTAACTTTTAACCTCTGGTAGCCACACTGAAAAATAAAAAATGAAAAAAGTGACTTAAACATTGATAATATATACTATTTAACCCAAGAGCACCAAAACATCACTTCAACACCTAACAAACATAGAAAATATTAAGGAAATAATTTGCACACACTCCCCGCCCCACCCCCGCCTTAACACACAGAGTCTCCGGAAACTGGTGCATATCTTACACGAATGGCGCATCCCACTTTGGACCAGCCTCGTTTCAGGTGCTCACTAGCCTGGCTGCTGCACTGGACAGCCCAGCTCCGGGGCGGTTTAAAAGGGGAAAACTCACCTGTCAGAGGACAGGAGCAATGGGATGGGTGCTGTCTGAGGTGGGCACTGGATTCGGACCCCAGGGAGGGGAGAGGCTCTGGATCAGAGAAGGTTGTTGAGGTTTGAGGTGAACAAACAAAGGGCGCCTCCGGAAGGGAGGGGAGAAACAGGGCGCCCCAGGGTGCAGGCAGGGGCGGGGCAGCCAGGACTTCCACTTGCTCCACTCCATAATCAGTACAACAGACACTGACAGGCTACCATGAACTTGGGGTGGGGGGAGGTGGGTGGACGGGTGCTCAGGGCTTTGGGAGGCTGCAGCGTCCTGTCCTGACACTGGCCAGGGCCAGGATTCTTGGCATCACTCCACGCTGAGTCTGTAAAATGGGCTAATAAAAGCCCCTGAACTTTATGTTGCGGGGAGGGAAGAACAAAGAAGCCACCGGCGGGGGCCACGTGTAACAGAAGCAAGTCCAAAATCACGAAAGTGCGGACAGGCAGTGGGGGTGAAATATGAAAAGTGCTCGCGCATCACATACCAAAATTTATCCAAGTGTGTGCTGTGAATGTGTGCAGTTCACTGCATGTCAGTTGAGCCTCTATAAAAGGTAAAAAAAAAAAAAAAAAAAAATGCAAGGAGCAGAAGGCACATATGAATAAAGACTGGAAGACTCTTACCCCAAAATAAGCAGTGAGTGGCTCTCTGGGGGGAGCATCACTCGCAATTTATTTTCTGCTTTGTGACTCTCCGTCACAAAGAGAATCACCCCGATCACACACCCCCTTCCCTCCTCAGTGACATTTTGTAAAATACATGGGCCTTTAAAGCAAACGCAAGCCCTACAGCCAGTGCACAGACGGAGCGGTGGAGTCAGCCAGTGGGCAGTGCTGACACGCAAACACCTCCCACTGCTCAGGGGTTCTGGGGACCAAGAAGCCTACTTTCAGAGGGCGGGGTCCCAGTGTGCTGGGAGCCGTAAAATCCTGTGGACTTTCCATCCACACCAGGAGGTGGGGTCCTGGTTACTGACACGGCCAGGGGGTGACCCCAAAGTGACACATGTAACCCCTAATTCCACCAAGGGCCGCCACCGTTCACCCCTCTGAGGGGCCCGGTCTCCCCGCCGCCCGCGGTCTCCTCTCCTGAGGGGCTCGGTCTCCCTAACGCCCGCGGTCGCCTCTCTGAGTACCCACCTGCCGCCTGCCGCCAGAAGAGTCGGGCCAAGCTCGCCGCTGAACCGCGTCCCCGGGCCGTTAGCCAGCGTAGCCTCGCCGCCAGGCCGGAAAAGCTCCGCGCACGACCACCCCGCCCCCCGGCCGGATATACTTCCGCTCCGGGCCGAGGCCTCCCAGGCTTCCGGGGAGGCCTGCGGGCGGAGCTTGCTCGTAGAGCGGGGCGGGGCCTTGAATAGAGGCCAGCCTGGAAGGAGGAGCTTGCGCCGGCCTACGGCGCATGCGTGGAGCGAGGTCGCGGGCGGGGCCAACAGAGAGGTGGAGCCTCCCCGGGAGCGGCGGCTCATGGGCGGGGCCTGGAATAGGATCCGGCGCCCTTAGTTGTCCGTTGCGGGGGCGGGGCCTACGCCGGGGGCGGGGTTGGGGGGCGCGGCCCGGGCCCGAGAGGGCGTCGTTGGTTGGTGCCCGGATAGGGGCGTGGCAAGAGACACCGTTGGTTGGTGCGCGGCGGAGGGGCGAGGCACGGGAGGCGCCGTCGGTTGGCCGGCGGCGGGCGGGGGCGGGCCATGGCGCTGCTGCTGTGCCTGGCCCTGACAGCGGCGCTGGCCCGCGGCTGCTTGCACTGCCACGGCAACTTCTCGGAGAAGTTCTCCTTCTACCGCCATCACGTGAACCTCAAGTCCTGGTGGGTGGGCGACATCCCCGTGTCGGGCTCGCTGCTCACTGACTGGAGCCAGGACACAATGAAGGAGCTGCACCTGGCCATCCCCGCGGAGATCAGTGAGTGCGGGGCCCCGCCCGGGAGCACCCCCGGCCCAGTCAGGCCCCGGCCCGCTCACACGCCTCCTCTTGCCGTCCCCAGCCTGGGAGAAGCTGAACCAAGTGGCGAACGTCGTGTACCAGAGAATGGATCAACTGTACCAGGGGAAGCTGTATTTCCCTGGTAAGGGGGCGACCGCCGCGCATGGGGAACTGAGGCAGAGCCCACCCGCCCCATGACACCTCAGGTCCGCCCGCCAACTGTGCGTGACCCCCCACCCCTTGCCTTCCCGCCATCAGGGTATTTTCCCAACGAGCTGCGAGCTATCTTCCGGAAGCAGGTGCACCTCATCCAGAAAGCCATCATCGAAAGTGAGCAAACGAGGGCTGTGGGGGAGGGAGGGTGCTGCTGCCCAGGGTCTGAGGACCCAGGGCCACGCGAGTATTTCAGTCTCCTTCCAGGCCTGGGGTCCCGGCCAGGTCGTGGTGAGACTGGAGTAATGTGAATAGGGCGTCTGGCCTGGTGCAGCCAGGTGTCAGAACTCAGAAAGGGCAGAAACGGGGGAGAAGGGCCACACCCTGAGGGGGGCCCTTTTCATCCAGTGGGCACCAACAGGAGGCCTTGAAGGATAAATCCCACCCGTCCCTGCTACCTCCCCCCAACGGGTCCCTGGAGGCCTCAAGAGTCTTGCGGCTGCCCTCCCCCGTGCTTTGCCCCATCCCAGGCTGGGGCCCACCTAAGTGGCCAACGGACAGGCCCTGAGCCTTGGGCAGCCTGGGAGGGGGAGAGAGCGGGGGACAGGACAGGCCTGCTAAGAAGGCGCCGGCTGTGCTCTCGTCCCCCCACAGGCCGCATCGACTGTCAGCGTCACTGCGGTGAGTGAGCCTCTGTCCCGGTTATGGGGTGTGGCGGCAGTGGCGGCAGCTCGGGGCCCCAGAGGCTGAGGGTGAGGGTAGGGTGCGGCCACCTCTGGTGTGTTACAGGCATTTTCCAGTACGAGACCATCTCCTGCACCAACTGCACGAACTCACACGTCGTCTGCTTTGGCTACAGCTGCGAGTAGGGCTCAGACGCGGGCGGCCCCCTGCCCCTGGGGTCCAAGGCTCTCCCTGGAGGGTCCCCTCATCACCCAGGCAGGGAATGGAAGCCCCCCACCTGGCCCGTGAATGTGGGCCGCGCCCCCCTCCACACCCCATGTCCCCGCAGGTCGTCGGCAGAGTGGAAGGCAGCAGTGCAGGGCCTCCTCCAGCACATGTGAGTCAGGGCAGCTTGGCTCGGGGAGACCCCGATCAAGGCCGCTTGGCCCTGACTAAAGTCCTGCTGTCGTTGTAGAAATAACTGGAGCAAGTAAGTAGTTCCCGCTCCGCAAAGGCAGTGTGCATGTGCGTCCTCGTGGGTGAGTATGCGCCGGGGCAGCCACAGAAGGCAGCACCTGCCCCCGGTGTGGCGGGCCCAGCCTCTACCTCCCAGGGTCTCTGAGCTCGTCTGGCACGAGGGGGCACATCCCGGTTAAGTGGTCCCCAGAGTCTGGTCCTACCCCTGCCCCAGGCTGGTGGCAGGCTGTGGTCGGAGCTGGGGAGGGCGCCCCTGGTGGAGGCGTGCTCCAGTGGAGGCACCTCAGGGCCACAGGCACAGCCTCAGCCCCAAAGCTCAGAGCTAACTGGGGCCCCGTTGTGTCTTTCAGACAGAACACCAACACAAGGTAAGCCCCCCCCCAACAAGGCCCGTCCTCCTGGAGCGGGGGTGTGTGGCGTGGGGTTGTCCCGGTCAGTGGGGTAGGGCAGGGGTGTTGGATGGGGTGGGCGCAGCCGGGCAGGGCTCCCTCTCTGCACCTGGGACATGTGGACATCACCTCTGCAACCCCGCCCATGCCATCACTCCATGAATAAACATGAGCTCCTCCTGCCCCTAGCCTGGACACACAGAACCACTCCAGCCTTTTGAGTGACCCAGTGGGGGTAGGCCGCAGGGACATGGGTGGACTCCAGGGGCAGGAGTTGTGCCTAAGCCAGAGATCAGAACCCCATGCCCCCCCACCATTGCTGCCTTCGCAGCCCTAGTCGTGGGAGTGTAGGGCGTGACCCCACTGCTGTCCTAGGGATGTGAGAACAGGCAAGGCCTCCGAGTTCAGCTTGAGGGTCTGTCTGCAGCCCTGTCACATGCCCAGCTGGGACGAGGGGCCCAGGCCTCCAGCAAAACCCCACCAGGGAGAGCAAGGTGTGGGAGGGGAAGAAGGACTGGGGCACCCACGTCTCCTTGCAGCTTGGTATCACCAAGCTTCAGGTGTCTGGAGTCCTCGCACCTGGCCAACCTGACTCTGGAAAACGCCTCCAAGTGCCTGATACAGCACTGAGGGCGGCCAGGCCAGCCTGACCCGCCCCCGCCATGGTGCGGGGCCTCCGCTGGACCGCCTCAGCCTGGCGCTGTGGAGCAGGCCTGCTGCTGCCTGGGTGCTCCACCCGGCTCGGAGCCCGGGCTGGGCCGGGCTGGGGCTGGGAGGACGGGAAGGGAGGTAGATGGGTTTGTATATAGCGGCAGGATCACAGCTGTTTGAGGGAATGATTAAATATCCCTGACATTTCTCATCCCGAAGTAGTCCTTGTTGGGGCTCCGGGCTGGGGCCCCAGGTGAGGTGCGACCTTGGCCTACAGGGCAGGGCTGCGGGGCTTCCCAGGCGCGCACGGCAATCAGCCTTCAGGGCAACTGGTTCTTTTGATGACACGAAAGGAGGCTGTTTGGTGAAAGCCAAGGCCAGCATCGGTGTATCTTGGGGCTCCTACCACATCGGCTGCATTTCAGCCGAGGCACAGGAACTGCTGTGCCCACCACTTGGCTTCTTAGTTTCGAGAAAACACCCAACATGGGTCATGAGGGGACAGACCCAAACTGTGACCCAGGGCTCAACATCCATCCAGCAGACGGGAGGTGCCTCTGTGCCTGTGGATGCCATGGTGAGCCCAGCAGTTGTCTGGCTCCTGGGCTGGCCCTTCCCAGCCTGGTCAGCCGACGATCCCTTCCCCCAGCTAAGGGGTCCCCTGCCTGGCGTGGCGCCTTCCTTCCAAGGGCTCACTGACAGAACACTGGCCTCTGCCTGCCCAGGAATGTTGAGATCAGGGGAACGGTGAGCGGGAAACTCCAAAGGGATGCTCCAACGCCCCGGGACCTGTGCGGGGTCCACGAGCTGGAGCAGGGCAGGCCAGGCCAATGACCACCCGGGGGCCACCTGAGGCCTCTCTCCCCACCCGCTGCCGGAGGGGGCTTCCGTGCGGGGCTCCGCACCTGCCCACGTTTTGGATTCAGGTTGGAGTTGATTTGGGCTCTGCTGACACAGTCCTCTGTACACATGGCATCAGTGAAGCCATATGAAACCTTGAGAATTAAAACAGCAGCAGGGGATTTCCCTGGTGGCGCAGCGGTTAAGAATCCGCCTGCCAATGCAGGGGACACGGGTTCGAGTCCTGGTCCGGGAAGATCCCACATGCCACGGAGCAACTAAGCCCATGCGCCACAACTACTGAGCCTGCGCTCTAGAGCCCGCAAACCACAACTACTGAGCCTGCGTGCCACAACTACTGAAGCCCACGCGCCTAGAGCCTGTGCTCCACAACGAGAAGCCACTGCAATGAGAAGCCTGCGCACCGCAACTAGAAAAAACCTGCACCCAGCAACAAAGACCCAACACAGCCAAAAATAAAATATAAAATTAAAAAAAGAAAAAACGAAACGAAACAAAAAAACCGCACAACAGCAACACGGCCTTCCTTCCAGCATCTGTTCCTGCTGATTCCTGGGGCCCTGGGGTCTGTACACGTGTGTCTGGACTCCTAACCCTGCCCTTTTCTCACTAGGCACTTCGAAGATTAGAAATGAGGGTGTGTGTGCGCGTGCATGTACAAGTGTTTACCTAACTTAAACTTTATTTTAGTAATGTTTCTGCTCACCCTGCACACCACTTACGAATGGGGTTCCCTAGTAAAAGGAGGGAGATCAGTGGACGCCTCAGAATCCCGTGTGGGGGGGTGTCAGGTGGCTCCTCATTGCCACCAGAGCCCAGGGGCCTGGATGACGTGAGGACCACGTCCCCTCCCGAGGGGCCGAGGGGTGCATGGCAGGAGGGCAAGGGCTCCCCCCGCACACTGCAACCTCCATGAGGGTGCCCTGCAGCCCCCCTCGGACCACGAGCATTTCAGGGGCTGTGTGCTGACCCGCACAGTGGGTCAGAATCCCCTGGCTGGGGGGCATACACTGTCATGGGCCAGAGACCCAACAGGTGAACGTCTGTTTTGCAAGTTTATTGGATCATCTTGACACAGAATCATTACAGCAGCGTGATATGTCTCTCCTTTATACGGGAATGTCGATAGCAAATAAATTCTTATATAACACATCATACATTTCGAGATTCTAGAATCACTGCACAGGATTCTGTAATAGGTTACTCTACATGCTAAAGTGACAGTTTTCATCAAAAGGAAAAGTTAAAACGTCATCGAGGACTGTCATTTCTGAGGAAAGTTCCATCTCACGGGGGTGGGCTGGGGTCCCCCCTCCCTGCCCCTGAGGTGCATTTCAGGGGCCCAGCCGCCCCTGGACACACGTGCTTCGCCATCAGGGCTGCGGAGCCCAGGACTAGGCCCTTCCGCACGTGCAGGCACAGACCTGCAGAGAGTCCAGTGATGAGCAGAGGGGCCAGAGTCGCAGCTCTCCACCACTCACCCCAACACCTGACTGGGCACGGAAGCCAGTGAGGTCCGGGATCCCCGCTGGGCACCCCCCGCTCAGCGGACACACGAACACGGTGGTGGGATGAACGGGATGTGATGGACGAGAGCCTGCACGACCCTCTCCCACCATGTGTCCTGCGGGGAGGACGTGACCCTTGGCGTCAGGGATGAACAGGAATGTCGCCTGAGTAGCTAGCCTGTTCTTCACCCCCCAGCTGCCAGTGGGCAGGGCATCTGGGGACTCATGGGACTTGGATGGCTTGACAGAGCGGGACGCGCCACCCCGTCTGGTCCCCACCAGGAACCGGCCTGGATGGCGGTCACCCCCACCCTCGGGCAGCTCCTGTGGCCACGTGCACAGTCCGCTCCGGCTACAGAAGTCCCTGCTGGCCTGGGGAGTGGAAGGGGGCTTCTCGCCAGAGAGAGCAGTGAGGGCAAAGTAAAAAAGATGACAGGATAAATCAACGCAACATAAACCTCAGTGTCTACACAGTGGATGACGGTGGACTGGGTTATCTCCCGGCTGCACCCAGTCCTTGCGACAGAGGAGAAACCCGGCACTTGGCCGCCCTCCCCGCGAGCCCTCCCCATGGCTGGCGGCAAGCTCAGCATTTGGCCAGCGTTTCCTTCATCTCCTCCAGCACGTTGCTCAGCAGCGTTGAATCGCTGCACTTCCCATCTACCGACACCGACTTCTCACCCTGAAACGGGGAAATAACGGCCAGTGCCTTGAGACGCCACCCTGCGACTCCCAAGTACCTCCAACTTTTACAAATGCTCTCCTATGCCCGGGTGCTTTCACAATCAAAAGGAGGGGCTCCAGGCAAGAAGGAGCAGGTGCACCGCGCCCTGCTGTCTCCCAGGGGCCCAGGATGGACGCTCTGGCAGAGCGCAGCAGAGGCAGCAATGCCAGCCCTGCAGAGGACACACAGCCCCACCCGGCCCGGCCCCACGGGCACGCAGGAGGCAGCTGTGCAGAGAGGAAGGCTATGAAAACCGGAGGGTGTGGGACCAGACATCCTGCAGCTGGAACCTATGTGTCAACGCTCTCCACAGGGTGTAAGGAAGGCCCAGGGTCTCCTCCTATTCGAAGTGTCCAGGATATAGTCCAAAATCACTTGGCACCGCAAGACCGGGGAAATCTCAGCTCACGTGGAAAAGACAATCAACAAACGCCCACCGAGAAGAGGTGGATGTTGGAATCACCTAACAGGCTTTGAAGTAGCTACTAGGAGAACCTCCCATCACCAACCACATACACTCCTGAAGCACACAAGAAAACACAACATCTCAGCAAAGGAATGGAAGAGTCAAGATCAACCCAGTGGAACTTCTAGACCTGAATACAACAGCCAAGATGAAAAGCTCACTGGATGGGCTCAACAACAGAATGGACATGACAGAAGAGTCAATGACCCAGACAAGAGATTAATGGAAATAATCCAAGCTGAACAGAGAGCAGAAAGGAGTTGGAGGTGGAGTAGGGTGGGCAGAGTAACAAAAGGTCTGAGATTCACATCACAGGGGTCCCGGAAGGAGGGGACAAAGAATGCAGTGCTGAAGAGGTATTTAAATCATAGCTGAAAACTTCCAAGTTGTGCAAAAGACATAAACGCACAGATTCAGCAAGTTCGGCAGACTCCACACAGTTAACATAAACCCAAGGAAGTCAATGCCCGGACACATCACAAACTGCTGAAAACTGAAGACAAAGAAAAACCTAAAATAGCCAGAGGAAAACGATGCATTCCCCAGTAAAAGTAAAATGTTCCTTGTCAGAAACCACAGACACCAAAAGGAAATGGCCTAGGGCCTTCCCTGGTGGTCCAGTGGCTAAGACTCTGTGCTCCCGATGCAGGGGGCCCGGGTTCGATCCCTGGTCAGGGAACTAGATCCCGCATGCCGCAACCAAAGATCCCTCATGCTGCAACTAAAAAGATCCTGCATGCTGCAACTAAGACCTGGCGCAGCCAAATAAGTAAATATTTCCTTTTTTTTTTTTTTAAAAAAAGGGGGAAATGGCCTATTTTTGAGGTACTGAGTGAAAGACCAACAAAGCCAGAATTTCATACCCAGCAAAAATAGCCTTGAGGAATACTGAAATAAAGAATAATCAGATGAAGGAAAACTAAGAGAATACACATCCAATAGACCTGATCTAAAAAGTTGTTCTTCAGACAGAGGAAAATGAGCCAGAAGGGTGGAACGTGAGGAATGAAAGCGACAGAAATGGTAGACACGTGGGCGAGCACAAGAGGCTATCTCACCCCCTCCCACCCCCACCTACACCCCGAGTTCTCTGAAATCTGTAAAGCTGTAACGTGGCGTAAGGCGTCTTCAACGTCTGCAAAGGCAAAACCTAAGACAACTGCCCATGAGAAGGGAGGGTCAAGGGACCGAGAGGGTGTGAGCTTTTTACATTCCGCCTGAGTTCCAAGTAGACTGTGCACACCAAGTGTGTAATGTAATCCCTCGAGCCCCCCAAGCAGATACACGGAGACCATCAACAACACAGCCAACATATAAACATGGGATACTGTAATGCTCACATACGCCACAGAAAGTGGGAATAGGAAGAAGAGGAACGAAAAACACAGGGAAAAAACAAAATGTGGGACAAACCCAAATGAATCAGTAATACTTTAAGCACAAATGGTCTAAACATGACAAGTGAAAGACAAAGATTGACAGGATGAATAAGGACACGTGACCCGAACTCTACAGCATGCACAAGGAATTCTTATCCAAACAGGATAAAGGCAGGTTCATAGCAAAAGACATACCACGTAAGCACCCATCAAATGAGAGCAGGAGTGCCTGTACTGATACCAGACAAGGTAGCCTTCAGAGAAAAGAACACAGCCCAGGACAGAGAGGAGCACACCCACTGATGAGAGGGTCCCTTGCCAAGATCCCACAATTCTAACGGTCCACACAGCCAACAACACGGCTCCCACACATGGAGTAAAGCCTGACAAACTGGGGGAGCAGACCAACTGACCACCACTGGCCTCATGCTCCTTGCTCACTCATCAAGGCCCAGAAGAAAATCTGCAATCTGCAAGGATCCAGAAGAAAAGGAAAACGCCATCAACCAGCAGCATCTAGGTGACAGGTATAACATGCTTCCAGGCACCTATGGAATATCCACCCAGAATGACCACATCCTGGGCCAGAGCACAAGCCTCAGCACATTTCAAAGGCCTGAAAAGTCAAACTAGAAATCAGTAACCAAAAAGCAACAGGAAACTTTCTAAATGCTTGGAAATTAACATACTTCTAAGTAATCCAAGGGTCAGAGAGGAAGGGGTGATAGAAAGTATTTTGAACTGTATAGAAATTAAAATGAATCATAAAAATGTGTGCAGTTCATCCAAAACAGTACTTAGAGAAAATTTTATAACACTAAAAACTTTATTAGAAGAGACAGGTCTCGGACTTCCCTGGTGGTGCAGTTCCCAATGCAGGGGGCCCGGGTTCGATCCCCAGTTGGGGAACTAGATCCCGCATGCCGCAACTAAAGATTTACATGCCACAACGAAGAAGTCCGCGTGTGGCAACTAAAGACCTGGCTCGAGTCAAAAATAAGTAAGTAAATAAACGAACAAACAAACAAATATTAAAAAAAAAAAAGAAGAAGTGACAGGTTTTGGTCTAAGTTTTCACCTTAAGAAACCACAAATGAGCAAAATAAACCCAAGGCAGGCAGAAGTAAGGACATATGCAGCAGAACTCAATACAATTTATTGTTTAAAGAAACATTAACTTTTTTTTGGCCGCACCACGCCAGGGATCAAACCCGGGCCCCCGGCAGTGGAAGCACGGAGTCCTAACCACTGCACTGCCAGGGAAGTCCCTAACTTTTAAAAAGATTGGTTATCAAATTGATCTTTCAAAAGATCAACAAAATGGATAAGTAAGACTTCTGGCCAGGACAGAGAGGGAATAGGGCCAGGATAACCAAGACACCAAGAAAAATGAGAGAAGACACCAATCACCAACATCAGGAATGAAAAATAATCACCACTGAGCCCTCAGACACTAAAAGGACATGAAGAGAACTGGATGACTTGACACACCATCAGCTCCGTAACTTGGATGAAACAGACCTATTCTTTGAAAACTACGAACTACCAAAAATCACCCAATAAGAAACAGAGAAAGCAATAAGTCTTACAACTATCAAAAAAAGAAACTGAACTCGTAGATAAAAACTTTTCAAAAAAGAACCCCCCCACAAAAAAGAAACCCCCAAACGATTTCCTTGGCAAATTCTACATAATGTGCAAGAAGGAATACTGACTACACGCAGTCTCTTCCGGGAAATGCTAGAGGAGGGAATGCACTAGTGCCCTGATGCCAAGGCCAGATGGACAAAAGGAAAGGCCGACACTCCTCACAAACACAGGCTCAAGGAGGCACAGCGGCGAGGGGTGGACAGGCCTGGCTGGGGCCCTCCCATGGGGCTCACCTTCTTCACCAGGAGGCAGACGTGGTGGCCCTGGATGGAACGGCTGTACATGGAGGCGCAGGAGTCCACCCGCTCCACGACTGCAACAGAGGGCCTGGGGGTGAGGCTGGGCCAGCCCCTGGCGGCAGGGGACAGTCACAGGTACGGGAAGAGGGCCGAGCCATCTGTTGGCACGTCCAGTCTTACCGGAAAAATGGTGGTGAAAACAGATCTTTGCCAGAAGGTTCTGGAAGGACATACTAATGCCATCAACCTTGACTGAGCTCATGCTCAGGTCCCCGGACTCCAACAACTTGGCAAACGCGTCACTGTGGGAAGGACACAGAATGGGGGGGAACAACAGGGGGCTCCCCTGCAGCAGGGCAGGCAGAGACCCCAGCCCAGGGGGTGGGGCGCGTCCTTTATGGGTAGGAAGTCAAGAGCTGAACTGTGTCCCTAGGACACGACTGCACTTGGAGACAGGGCCCTAATCTAACGTGACCAGGGTCCCTGTGGGAACAGGAAATGAGGATACAGACGTGCAGGGATGGGCGAGCATGTGAGGACACGGGGAGACGGCCACGGAGAGGGGCCTCAAGAGGGCTAGCCCTGCCTACACTCTGGGCTCGGACGTCCAGCGTTAGGGCCGCCAGGCCTGTGCTGAGAGTCAGGCGCCCGAGCTGGCTGGCCCGGCAGACGTGCTGGGCGTTCTGTGCCAACCACAAGCCGGTCACCCAACACTCCGTGCACATCCTCGTCTTGGGTCAGAGGACGCTGCCAATGTGACTGCGTGGAGAGCTTCC
Organism: Leucopleurus acutus; assembly: GCF_964270905.1. Taxonomy (NCBI): domain Eukaryota; kingdom Metazoa; phylum Chordata; class Mammalia; order Artiodactyla; family Delphinidae; genus Leucopleurus; species Leucopleurus acutus. The sequence continues at coordinate 1,710,781 of NC_139145.1, read as the reverse complement.
CATGGCACAGAAGTGGGGAGCCAGGGGTGGGCGGGAGGGTGGCGCACCTGTAGCATGGCGTGGTGACCAAGTACGAGGTGCAGGTGAAGTGTAGCTTGAAGTCCAGCTTCTCATGGGTGGAACCTTCGTCATTCTGCAGGAGCAGGGGCGCAGGGTGGGTGGGGGCGGGGCACGCAGCTGACCCTCAGGGTGCACCCCCTCCCCCACCAGGTACCTTGGCGATGAAAGACAGGGTCCCTTTGAGCTTCTGCGCCGTGACGATGCTCTGAATGGTGAACACAAACTGGGCTTCGTTGGAGATGCCTGGAGAGGGCGAGAAACGTACCTGAGAAGCAGCACGGGGCACGGCCTGGGGTGGCAGATGGGGGTGCAGCCACCTGGGCACGTGGCAGGGATGCAAGCCTGGCCTGGGTCTGTCCTCAGTGCTGCCTGCCTTGGTCAGGGAAGCCAGGCTCAGCTCTGAGGGGGCACCAGATGACAGGATCCGGGGGCTCCTGGGCGCCACTCACCAGGGGGCAGCTGGAAAGGCACGGGGACACCGTCGTGGACCGAGGAGCCCTCTGGCCGGGCCAGTCGGGCGTTGAGTGAGTCCAGCACGTTGAGCTCCATGTTCTTGAGGAAGCTGCTGCTCTGGTTCTCCAGGACCATGGACACCGTGACCTGGCTGTCCTTCTGCAGGCTGCCCTGCACGTCGTACGTCTGCAGAGCAAGGTCCGGGGTCGGCGGGGCAGGGGAGCCCACCAGGGACCCCCGTGGGCCTAGACGAGGGCCTGGGAGAGTGTGGGCACCACCCGCTCTCCCAGCGCATGAACGTGCAAACAAGGGAACGTCCTGAGCCCTCGCACAAGCACCCGAGTTCCAGCTCTGTCCGCGACTGTCAGCTGTTCCCGACCCACAGTGAGCAGGCCTTGCCGGCCACCCGGCTCCGCTGCACGCCCTGCACATCAGAAACAAGAGCCCTGAGCCCGCCCAGCCCCACCACCCGTAACCCCCACGTGGCTCACCATTTTGATGTAAGAATTTTCAGCCAGGAGAGAGTAGCTAGACATGGGCTGGAACAAAAGAGAAACGTTTCAGCTCTAGGCGGTGAGGACCCGGGGCTGACGTTGGGAGCTGCCAGGTGCCACCGGCAGGAAACACTAGGGACCCCCGCGGGTCCCAGACAACATGAGTCTACACCCCGGGGCTCCTGACACTGGCAGGGCCGGGAGGACCGCAGGGAGGGTGCAACACCCACAGCCCGCTCCCAACGTGCTCGGGAAGCACCCTCACCGGGAGGGGCTCCTCACGGAGCGCGCCGTTCTGCACGGGCTCGGCGTCCCCTTCCCTCGGAGGCACCCTCTTCTTGGGTCTCTTCTTGTCTTTGGAGCGCTCCCCCTTGTCCTTCTTGTGTTTCTTCTTCTTCTGCTCGGAAGGCTTCTGAGACAGAAAAGGGCTCAGGTCAAGCCCATGCTCCTGTGCGAGTCACAGCCCATGGAGCCGTGTGGAAGCAGAACCCCGTAAGCACAGCGACAGGAGGCCCCAGCGGCCCGCTCAGTGGGACCCGGTGGCGGGCTAGCACCTCCCCCAGCCTGGCTCCTGCACAGCGCGCCCCACACCTTCTCAAGGTCCTGCTCCGCGTCCTCGCCGGCGTCCTGCTCCTCTCCCCTGGGCTCCTCCTTAGGGGCAGTGACCGCGGCGTTCACGCCAGGCTCCTCCTGCAGGAAGCCGGGTGGCAGCTGGCGCCCAGGATGGGGTGGCCTGCGCCCTCAGCCCTGACCTGCCCTGGTCCGGGACACCCCGCAGTGACGAACCTCCCTCCACACGCCAGGCGTGTTGTCAGCACGCAGACAGACATGTGGCCCCCAGTAAGTGCCGGTGGCCAGCAGAGGGAAAAGGAGGCCCGGCCTGTGGCCGGCTGGCACTGACCGGGGTCACGGCTGGAGACCCCAGAGCCACCAGGCCCCAGCCACTAACACAAAGCGGTCGCTCAGGAGCGCTGCCTGGCTCTGGGGGCCCGGGCCCTGCGCCGAGGGCCAGCCACGCAGCCACTGCCTGGGCGAGACCTTGGGCACAGAACCGAGCCGGCCCAGACCGGGCTTCTGCCTGAGGGTCCCCCACCTCCTCCACCGCCAGGGCAGGGCACCGAGGTGGCACCCTGACGTCTCCAAGGCCAAAAAGCACAGGTGTCCACCGAGGGACACTCGGGGCCAGCACGGGTCACTAGCAGGCTCTTACCGGGGCCGGGGTGGCAGCAGGCGGCGTGGTGGACAGCCAGAAGTCTAAGTCCACACCCTGAAACCACAGGAACACGTGCCTTTGGCCAGAGCAGCAGCCCCGAGAGGGCACAGTGGCTCCGCCAGGCACAAGCCACTGCGGCCCCGCAGGACCCGAATGTGCAGGGAGCTGGGGGCATGTCCAGCGCTACCACCACAGAAACGAGCGCCCGCCAGGACCACGTGGCCAGGCGGAATCACGCTGCTCTGCGGCAAGGCCCACGAGCCGTGCGTGATGGCTGTGTAGGAGCCCCCCTCCACACGTGTGACACACACGTAATGGAAGAGGGACGGCTGGCAACCCGGGCCCGCCCCGCCCAATGTGACATGCTGCCTGGCCTCTCACCTTCTCCGCCTCTTTCTTCTTCTTCTTCTCTCGCTCTTTCTCCTTCTGCTTCTTCTCCTTCCTCTTGGGCTTCTTGCTCTTCTTTTCCACGACAGTGACGTCCTGTCTCTCCGGGGACTTGGAAGTCTCAGTATCTCTGTGTTTCTGGACGGGCAGCTTCTCACTGTCGGCTAGGGGCCTGGGGGTGGTCACAGGAGGCGTGGCCCGTGACAAGGCCGCTCCCCCTCTGTGCAATGAACAGAGAACAGAGAGAGGAACCAGGCCATGGGGAGGCCCAGGCCGCGTCCAGCCCCACGGGGCAGCTGCCCAGGTCTCAGTCCCAGCACTCACTTGTCCAAGTCGATGTCCAGGGCCCTGTAGGGGTCGTTGGGGTCTTTGTCGTCCTCGTCGCTGGGCAGGGCGTTCTGAGGGGGGAGAGAAGCCCTGCGTCCATCCAGATCAACCCATCCGGCCCCTGACCCCGCCAAGCCTTTACGGGTCCACAGGGCCCCCATCTCCCTACTCAGAAACGGGCCACCAGGTCCACACCCACGAGGGAGTCTGATCTGGGGCCTGGCGCTCAGCGCGGGCAGCAAACTCAACACAGGTAATGGGGCAGGAGTGCAGGGGCCGCCTGCTCCCAGTACACAGGGCACAGCTGGCTGAGGCTGCCCCGTGCCATGGAGGCAGCAGCGATGGGCAGGCCCACGCCAGGGTGGAGCCCACCTCGGGGAAGGGCGCCCACCCGACACGCAAGCCCGCGGCTGACCTCGGGCATCTCCTCGGTGACGATGTCCACACGCTGGGCGGGGGTGATGTCCTCGTCGCTCTCCGTGTGCAGTGAGGTGTGGCGCCGGGCACCCCGCCTCTCCCGCTCCCTCTTCTTCCTCTTTCTCTTGTCCTTCTCCAGCCTCTGCCGGTGCCGCCGTTCTTCCTCCAGCTTCACGTACTGGTCTGACATGGGCATCCCTGCCGACAGGCGCACATGCGGCACTCAGCCCAGAGCCGTGGACACGTCCCACCCGGCCAGCACCCTGCTGCCACCTGGTTCACCCACAGCCCCGAGACCCATGCCTGGGGGAAGGGGATGCTGGGCAATGCCCTCTGGCTACCGAGACGCAGATGGGGGCCCCTGGGCGGCGAGGGGTGTGGGGCTGAACCTGGGGGCCGTGGCGTGCACCCGTGCCTGCTGGGACGAGGATGCAGCACGGGGTGCAGGGCAGGGCTGGAGCGCAGGCCCGAGGCGGTGCCTGCACCTGGCCTGAGGTCCCCGTCACCCGTGCCACTGGGCACACACTTGCCTGGCACCTTCAAGGGCACCGAGAGGTCAATCTGCACCACGGGAATGTGGTCCACACCTGGCGCGTCCTGGTACCGCTGGAGAGGAGACACTGAGGCCCCGTCAATGGGCAGGGCGGCGGGCCCAGCGCAATGCACCGACGCCCCAGAGCAAGGGGTCACAAAGACGGGGGTGGGGTGCCAGTGGGGACGAGTACAGGATGGGGCGCAAGACCTCCATTTTTTGCACCTGAATCTTTTTTTTTCCAAGTCAGAAAAACAGTGCAGGCTTGGAACCATGGTGACATAGTGCTTCCCACCCCCAGGACGGCTGGAATCAGCAAGCCCGACACACAGGTGCCAGCGGGGGACAGTCTGCAGCCCCTCAGAGGGGTGACCCAGAAATCCCAGGATCAAGGAAACCACGCAGCACCCGCCCCGTGGAGCCACATGTCCCCAGGGGAGCCCAACACGGATGACGGGTCTGCAGTGTGGAGGGTACAGATGAAGGAGGTGGCTCCAGGCAGGACCCCAGGTCCCCTTGCGCCCCCTCCCCTCCCACCAAGGCAAAGGAGCCTGACCTCGCCCATGCAGGACTCACTCCCCAGCTGTTGGTGTCGGGAGCCCCTCACGGTCCTGCCCGTGGACTTGCTGACAGCCCCGCACAGGCCGTGGACAGAGAGCGGATGGGCCCCGTGGGAGCGTGTCTCAAGGACGAGCAGGCCGGTCTCACCTTTTGGGGGGACGGGGAACTCTTGATGTAGAATGGGTTGTTGGCCTGCTCCTGCTTCCGGGCCTCGCGGCGCTGAGGGAACAGGATGCAGCGCACACGTCAGCGGGTACACGGAGCCCTCACCCTCGCATGCTCCCAAGGTGGGGGCCTCCTCCATGCGCCAGACCCAAGGGGGCCGGGACCCCTCGCCACTTTCACTGTTGGCCTTTGACCACCAGGAGACAGAGGCCGGCGGTGGGAAAGAGCAGGTGGGAGACAGGCAGGCGGCAGGAGGGACAACCCAGGAGCTGCACAGGCGGGGGTCGGAGAGACCGCGTGCTCTGGGGTAGGGCCTCGGGTGGGGGGCAGGCCGGGCGAGGAAGGCCGGCGGGGGAGCGGGGGACGCAGCACGCCTTGCTTCTCCATTCTGCACGACACCCTGAGGCCCCGCACCCACAAGCGCAGGCAGCAGGCAGGCGCAGCATGCCGGGCACCCCAGGGCCTGAGCATGCTCGGGCCCCACGGTCTCCCTAGGGAGCTCCTGGCTCAAGAGGCCACTCCTGGTCTCAACGAGAACCCCCACCCAAAGTCGAAGGTGGGCTCAGCGCTGCCCACCGGACAGTGGACCCAAGCCCAGACCTGACCATGCGCGGCCCAGGCCCGCCCCGCCTCACCCGGGCCAGTTCCTGCTCGTCCGCCTCGGGCGGCCGCTGCTTGGCGTGCCGTGGCTCCTCGTCGTGGAAGATGGCCTTGGGCTTCTCATCCTCAGACTCACTGTCCGAGAGCGGCTCATTGATCCAGGCGTCCAGGTCCAGGCTGCAGGACACAGTGAGATCACACGGTGGCTCCAGCCTGCATGCCTGGCCCTGGGCGCTGCCGTCCCCTTGGAGACAAGGATATGAAGGCTGGGCAGTGGCCCAAGGTCACAGTGGGCAAGGCAGACCAGGGACCCTGGAGCCTGGGCAGCCCGCCTCCCCCGTTCTCACGCTGCCCGCAAGGTTTGTGGGCGACAACTACCAGCCAAACTGCTTCCCAGGGGTGGGGCAGCAGGGCCCCAGGAGAAGTAGTGAGTGCCGTGCCTACGGTCTGTGTGAGAAGGGTCTGTCCCGTCCACAGGCGACTGGGGCCTCAGGGGACCTTCCACCCAGACCCCTCCACCTCGCCCGTCTGGACAGCAGGTCCGGGCTGTGGTTCTGCTCCCACGGGCCCTCATGCCACTCCGTGTCTGTGTCCTCTGACGGACCGCACAGCTCACCCTTCGGGGACCGGAACCTTCTTCTGTGCCTTGGGAGCCACCGGGTTCAGCTCCCCAGCAAAGAGCGCACTCACTTCTTCTGCCACTGGCACATCCCTGGCCTGAAGCTTCTGGACGTGTTTGACCAGCTGCAAGATGCAGGATGCCTGGGGGGGCCGTGGATGAGTCAGGAAGGAGTTACGGAGGCCTGGCTGTGAAGGCCACTCAGCCCCCGCAGGGCATTGCTCAAACCGTGCAGACGCCCAGCCAGACCCCTGCTGAGGACTTGCAGAACACACCGCGAGGAACCGCTGACCGGGCCAGCCAGGAGGCCAGCCCAGCTGCTGTCTCCTTCACGAGGATACAAAAGGGCTCCCAGATGAGACAAGGGGTTGGGGGTGGATTGAGCACCGCCCCACAAGGCAACCGCCCCAGCGAGCAGCGGCGCCAGCCACCAGGGCACCTTCACACGGCCCCCAAGAGTGCAGCTGACCCTCGGCCAGCAGACAGGCGTACGTCACACACCCGCCCATGACCGCAGAGGCCGCCGGGGCCCACTGAGCGCCGGTGCGGGGTCTGGGTAACTGAGAGCCCCACGTCACCACAGAGCCAAGAGGCGGGCTCCTAGGCCACCGATGCCCAAATGCCATGCCAAACTCTCGTCCAACCAGCTCTCCTCCACCCTCCCGGCCAGCGCCCTCCAGGACCACGGTCACCTCTGAGGCTTCCCTCTCGGGTTGACCACATACCCTCACACTGTCTCCCGTTCGCTCACAGTCTCCCACCCACCGACCCAGGGCCTCCCCAGCACGGTGGCTTCAGATCTGCCCACCCCCCCAGGCCGAGTGCGGGGGAGCCAGGAAAAGAACACCTGCCCAAGCTGCTCTCCCGGAGCTGACCCGACCCCCTGAGGACGTGCTGACGTGCGGCACTCACCCGCTCCTGGGCTTCCAGGTCCGCGCTCTGCACAAACTGGGGCAGCCGCTCCACTAGGAGCTGCGTGACCTCCTGGGCCGCCTGCGCGTCCGCGGCCTGCTCTTTCTGCTGCAGGATGGCTGCGTACAGCTTGACCACGTTCTGCACATACACGGCTTGGATGTGGCCCGGCAGGGTGGTGACTTTGGGCCGCAGCATGGCCTCCAGGGTCTGCTGGGGCTCCTGTAGGTGCCTGAGGACAGGGAGGGCCGGTGAGCAGCTGCCCCAGCGGGTCTGTGTGCCAGGGCTGGCCGATGCCAGGTGCTGAGGGAGGGGATGTGAAGGGAGAAACCACAGCAATGGCATGACAGTCACAGTGCAGCCGCACAAAGCAGTCGAGAAAAAGGAGAGGAAAGCTATCAACGGCCTGGATTTGGCAACAGACGACCTGTGGCTGCAGCAGTGAAGAGGGGAGGAAGGCTGGGCCAGCGGCTGGTGGACCTCTCACCGCTCCCAGTGACGGGAGACGTTCGCCGCGAGAGCAGCTGTTGCCCAATGAGGGCGGGAGAGAGGAGGTGAGCGGGTGGGCGGGGCGGCTGCCGGGACTGGGGTCTGGCGGGCACACCCGCTTCCCCTGGGGAGCAGGAGGCCCCTGGCCCCCACTCACTCGGAGAACTCTCCGCAGATCCAGGCGGCCGCGTAGAGCACCTCGCAGATGCCGCTGCGCTGGGTGCTGCTGGCCACCAGGTGGGCGCTGTCAAGCAGCACGGACATCTGCGACACGGCAAACCGGCGGATGGCCTTCACGCGGATGGCCACATCCAGCATCTGGGCGGCGATGAGGTGGCCGTGGCGGGTGCCCTCCAGTCGGGTCAGCTCCACCAGGATGCTGATGTACCTGCGGGACAGAGCCCGTGAGGGCAGCGCCCCGGCCTGCCCGCCCACCCGCCTGCACGCTGGGCTGCGGGCCGCACCACTCGAAGTTGGTGATGTGCTGGTAGTTGGACTGGCTGCAGATGTCAATGATCTTGGTGAGCAGCTCGTCGCGGTAGGTCGTGCCCTCGGCCTTGTCCACGTGGGTCATCAGCTTCTTGACAATCTCCATCAGGTTCTTCTTGGACACCTGGAGCGGGGGCGGCTGGTGAGGGAGGGGCCGGGCGGGCCGGCGGGGCGGCCAGGTGGCAGGGTGGGCACGTACCATGCCGTACAGGAGGTCGAGGGCCCGCAGCCGGATGGACTCGTCCTTGTCGTCCAGGCACTGCAGGACAAGATCCTTGTGCGCCTGTACGGACTTGGGGTGTGTCCTCAGGATCTTGGACATGGCCAGGAGCCCCAGGTACTTCACTGCAGAGACAGCGCAGCGCTCTCAGACATGGACGAGGTTCTGAGAGCGAGGCCGGGCCTGCAGCCCCACCCCAAACCACCTGGACCCCGTCGGCCCACGTCTCACAGGCACCAGGCCCACCTCGTTGCCCACCTCAAGCAGCCCAACGCACCGTCATCTAGATTAGGTCGCAGCCCGTCTCTAGGGCAGCGTTACTGGCACACGACAGGCCTGTGGTCTACACCCGCCAGCAGGCTTCTACGCTACAGTGGCAGAGACCACACAGCCTGCAAAGCTGACAAGAATTACTATCTGGCCCTTTCCAGGAAAAGTTTGGCAACTCCTCTCAAAACAAACAGACCTGGATTCAAAATGAGCAGCCAGGGAATTAATTCCCTGGCTGTCCAGTGGTTGGGATTCCGCACTTCCACTGTAAGGGCCCAGGATCAATCCCTGGTCTGGTCGGGGTACTAGGATCCCAGCAGCCACAAGGCGCAGACAAAAAAAAACAAAAAAAAAAGCGAAAACCAAAAACTGAGCAGCCCACACGACCAGGCCCTCAGAAGCCCTCTCCACCGTGGTCCTGGCAGCAGGGGCGTGTGACTGGCTGGAACCCTCGACAGCACATGTCGGCTGAAGGAAGTGCACGAGTTGGCACACGAGCAAGACGTACAGCAGCTCCCCCTCGCTCGTCAGGAGCCCCACGCACCACCCCATCTGATTAACCGCCGGGGGTGCCTGCAGCATGCCCGCGGGGACTTTCCTCCACGCCCAGCCTGCTCCTCCCGGGGCTGAGCTCGCCCTTTATGTCTCAACTGTGCTTCCGCTGGCCTCCCCGGCTCCTCCCTGCAACCGGGTCCCAGCTCCCCGTGGATGTGGGCCCGAGTTTAAAGACCTTTCCAGTGGACACGGCCGAGCGACACCCTGAGATGCCAGCTGGAAGGAGCCCGCCGTGCAGACGAGGGGGCTGTACCCGGGGAAGAATCTGCCAGCCGTGCCAGGCTCGCTCTCCTCTCGGGCGGGGACGAGCCCTCACTTGCGGAGGTCTAGGGCGCAGGGCCTGCAGGACCTGCAGAGGGAGCAACTCACAGTTCTGATCGGAGTCTTCTATTAATATCCTCAGTTTCTGAACACAGAGCTGTAAAGAGGGGAGATGCCACTCGTCACATCTTCTAAACCAATGGCAGAGTCCCTGGGGCCTAGGAGAGGAGCCCCTGGTCCCATGACATACCTGGATGCTGGCACTATGGTTGGGCATGCCAGACGACAGCGAGATGAGCACTGAAACAAATGACTGGGGTGAGGGCCCTGCGTGACCAGCCCCAGTGAGAACCTCAGGCTGGGTCTCTGCGACCAAGAGAGCAGACCACAGGCCCCGGGCACCAGGGGTCCTTGTCCAGGGAAGGTCTGTGGGCCAGCCCTCAGCTGAGACCCGCTGGCCCCGCAATGCACAATGGACCAGGCCTACCTCCCGTCTGCATCCCCACTCCCTCTGCCCATAACCAGGGCCATCTGCGATCCCGCCACACCTTGGTCCTCCCCATGGACCTTTCCAGACTCAGGGACCACTCAATGGCCAGCCTGCCCTGCTCCCAAGTCCCACACTCGCCCTTCCTCTCCCTTTCACTGTCGCTGACCCTCAGCGACACTCACAGCCCACACAGCAGTCATGAGTGTAGACCCCAGGCCAGTTTCCTGGGCTTCACTGAACTTAAGGCTGCCCATGGGCTGTGAGGAGCATCTGACAGTTTAGGGCAGGGACAGGCAGGCAGCAAGAAGCTGAACCCTTGGGCCACCAACTCCCTCTGCCTATCTACAGGAAACTGGGCTGCAGGGACAAGTCACCAGGCGGTCTGATTGTAACTAACGGACTCCACGAGACCCTTTGGGGAGCACGTGCCGATTCCCTCTCAAGAACTCTCGTGGTTGTAGGTCCTATGCTAAAGACACCACAGGGAAAGCGGCCTGAGATTTGCTTTAAAATGCTCATGAAAAGCGGTCTTGCTGGTGGGTGTGGCAGATGCCAGGGTGCAGTGTTTATCACTGGAGCCCGAGGTTGGCAATGGCTCTGGCTGCAACCGTGTCCGAGCTGACACTTCCGAAGGGGCTGCAGATGGGCTGGGCCAAACAGCTTCCCAGCCGGGAACAAGGTTCTGGTGAGGCCCGGGGACCAGCTCCCCCGCCGGCGACAGCTCCCTGCTCCAGAAGAGGTCACCCCGGTGCTCACCTGCGATGACGGTGTTGACACACTCGTACAGAAGGGACATGGCAGACGTGCTAGAGAAGGAAACATAGGAGCCGAGAAGACAGGGCCGCCTGCCTCCCGCTCACCCCACCGAGACTCCTGGGGGCACCACCTCTGAGGAAATGCGGAGCCCAGGAAGCCTCGGGTCTGAAGGCCATGCCGGTGACACCCCACCCTCGGCAGTGAGGCCATCAGATTCCTCCAAGGGACGGAAGCACCCCTTCTAGCCCTCAAAAGCGAACTGAAATGCTCCCGCCACTGCAGCCCACGCACGAATAACCTGATTCTGCGACCCCCATGAAGAGAATCCAAGTTCCCCAAAGGCCTCTCTCCTCCAGCCCAGACCCTGCCGGCCGCCTCCACTGGGACAGGGAGTAGGCATGGCCACGCGCAGGCAGGAAGAACACGGAGTCGTGCCCCATGTCATCCCTCGGGGGCGTCCAGGGCCACAGTGAGCACAGCCCAGGACGACCAGGGTGGGCACCAGGCACGTCCACTCCACTCTGAAATTCTCACAGTGATGTTCTCAAGCCCAAATCCCCCAAACCCGACAGCACGGGCCACCAGAGGCAGTCCACATGAACGGTCACAGGACTGATGGCTTCTCGTAAATGCTCTGAAAACCACAAGCTACTATAAACCCGGTGACTGGTGATTTGTTTAAAATCAGCAACGTCCCAAGCCCTTGGCCACTTCCCAGGGGACCCCAGGAGCAGAATCTCCTGGCACCTGAAGCTTGGCCCCCACAATTCAACCACCTGAAGGCACCTGAAGTCGTGTAGAAGCTCCTAGAACATTCCAGAACTGGGCGGTGACACACTCACCTAGGGCTCTTCAATTAGACTGCTGAGGTCTACTTGTGAACCAGAGACTGGCTGGGACAGCTTTCTCCATCCTTTTTTTATTTTTAAAATATATCCCCATTGCCTGCCTATCTATCTGTCTGTCTACTTCTGGTGGTGCTGCACGGCTTGTGAGACTTTAGTTCCCCAACCAGGAATTGAACCCGGGACCTCGGCAGTGAGAACTCAGAGTCCTAACCACTGGACCGCCAAGAAATTCCCTCTCCCTCCTGTCATGAATGTGCTGTCTGCAAACTGAGGAAGGGAGAACCCAGAGATGCGGCTCCTGGCGGCGGCAGGCCCTCAGGCCTGGGTGCCCCTCCACCCGCCCCTCCTTGGGGCACCCCTCCCACGCCCGCCCCAAGCCCTACCTGTGGATCAGGTTGGTGAGAGGCTCAATCAGCTTTTTACCCAACCTTGGCTCCAAGGGAGTCAGAGCACCAAACTAGGGGACAAGAGAGGCCAGTGGTCACCCGAAGCAGGATGGGACGGCAGCCCGGGGCTCTGCTGGCTGGCATGCCCAGGACACCCCAGGGGCGACACTTGCCAGTTTGATAATCTTAATGAGGACCCAGTTGTTGGTGGAGGAGGTCATGAGCTTGAAGAAGAGCGGAGCGAGAGAAAGGTAGTTCTTGGGGTTACGTCTGGCCAGCTCACAGATGACATTGACTGCCGCCGACTGGACCCCTGAGAAGCGAGGGACGCCATCAGCAAGGGGGCGCCCACCAGAGCAGGCGGGACCCTCGAGGTGTGTCCCCAGCAGGATCAAAGTCACTCCAGGTGCTCTGTCCGCCTCCCCCCGGGGCTGCCCCCGCTCATGCCCCCAGCCCGCCTCGCCTGCCCCTCGGCTCCTGACCCTAACCACGACGCTCCACACCCCGTGATCCTCTGCAATGCACAGCAGATTCTCCCGAGACAAGCAAAGATTTGGAGAAGCTGTTTTACATCTGCATGGCCCGGGGTCTCTCCGGAAGGAGTTACAGAAAAGGACAGGCGGAGGCAGGAGTGAACCCTGTGGTGTGGGACTGCCAATCAAGGCAGCAGAATAAACACGAGACTGCGAACATGCGGACAGAGAGGCCTCCCCAGTGAGCGAGTGTGGTGTCTGCTACGGCCTGGAGGCAATGACAGCTGGCAGAAATAAGCACACCCAGTGGTCTTGGTTTCTAAATCCCACACCAGCTAACAAAACTAGAGCTGTTTGGAGAAACGGCGGATTCCAGGACTGGCGGGAAAGTAGAAAGCGAACCTGGCATCTCGTGGTGCCAGAAAGTAAGAAGGTGCCCTATGGGGGAGGGCTAGGACGGGGTCCTGGGACCTAGTTACCCCCCTCCACCAAGCCTTCACAGATGCTGGTGGAGCATCACGGCCCCACACGGGCCCCTTCTTAACTCAAGTCAACAAACCGGGATCGGGGTCCTCCAGCTTCTCCTTCAGGCGGGGAAAGGCAGGGCGCAGAGACTCAGGGTACTTCAGGAACACCTTGTACATGATCAGCACAGCCTTCTTCCGGATGTACGGCTTGGTGTGCGACATCTGCAGGGGCAGAGGGTGTCAGTCTCCCTGCTGACACCACTGTGCCCACCCCTCCCCGGTCTTTCCCGCACCCCCTGCTCCCCCCCACTCACCTCCCCTCCCCTCCCACACCTGCCCGCATCTTGCCTCCATCACCTGGAGGATAACCCTCTCTCCAGCTCATCTGGCTTCTGGCCTCTGAGACCGGCCTGAAGGTTTACTCCACTGCCCGCCCCCAGCCCAGGGATTACACAACAGTGTCTTGGACGGAATCGAAACCTGCCTCCCTGAGTCCATGACCCCAGCTTGCCCTCTGGAGGCTGAGACCGGCCTCCTGGACTCACTGGGGCGCACTGAGAGACAAAATGAGGGAGGGGGGCCCCAAATGGAAGGTCACGCTGGAGAGAGCCTCCACCTGTCAACACTGGCCTCGGACTCTTAGGGCCACCAAGACCTGTCCCCAGAGTAGTGCCCCTCGCCCGGGCCTCAGCCCCCTCCACACTTCTGCACTGCACCCCTGGAGCTCCTGTCCTTCTTCGGGACCATGCTCCGGCCAGGAGGGCCTCTGGTCTGCAGGTGGGCACACTCCTCACCTGTCAGGGCCCCAGGCAGCCTGGCCCTAAGGAAGCCACCCCCGCCCCCATGACCTGGCACCGAGACTCATTGTGATAGCTCACTACCGCCCCCCTGTGGACTCGTGACCGCTTTCACCTAGAGAGCTCCTCACACTTCCCGAAGAGGGCCTGAAGATCAACACTGTCGGCTTCGCAGGCCAGAGTCTCCATCTGACTCTGCCCTTGCTGCTGGGAAGCCCACCGTGTGGACGAAGGGGCGGGGCCGTGTGTGGACAAACCATTTATAGCAGGCGGTGACTGGATGCAGCCTGGGATCTAGAAGTTGCGTGTACCCAAAGCCTTCTAGACCGCGAGCCAAGACCTGACCATCTGCACAGAGAACGGGCCACGTACGGACAGAACCCTCCTGGGAGGAACATGCCACCCTTCCACGCTGCTTTATCGTGGCCGGAGGGGGGAAGCCTCCCAATCATGGAGAATCTGGCGTGCAGGCAACCCTCTGAGGGCTGTGATTTCTTTCCGTTTTTTTTTTTTTTTAGGGTCAATTCCAATTTTGTTTTTATTTTTTAAATTAATTTTTATTGGAGTCGAGGATTGTGATTTCCAAGAGCACGTCCACATTTCAGAACAAAGTTCTTGCCCACCTTGGAGATCAAGGCTGGCTGGGGTTTCTGCCTTTTGGATGGACTGGGCCCCAGACAACAGATTTGCTCAGATGAAAATAAAAAGTTCCCTCGCCAGAGAACCACCTGACCACGCTGCCTGCCAAGACCACTGCCATCACCACCCATGCCTCAGAACACAGCTGATGGGTCATGCGCTCACGACACGCCATCGTCCCCAGCCAGACCCCGCCCCTCCCCAGCAGGACCATTTCAGAGGAGGTGAGGTGTGAATGCTGGGCCCCACCAAGTGATGGAAGGGGAGACAGTGACTCGGTGTCCCAGCTCATCCTGGGGACCCAGGCCGTTTCCACCCACCCAAGTGCCCTCAACGTGACATTACAACCTCGGTTTTCCAGGCACGTCAGGGAGCAAAAGCCAAGGGGGGCGGTCACGCTCCCAGACTCACCAGTGTCATGATGTCGTTGGCCAAGTCTCTGGCAAGATCTGGGGTAACAAAACAGGACAGGCCAGTCAGCGCAACGCCAGTGTCGTACTGGCTGGGGCTGCTCAGGTCCTGGAAAGGGAGGGAGAGGGTTAGAGGCAGGCGCCCACTGTGCCTCACTGGGTCCCAGCTGCGCCCGCCAGTCCTGCTCTGGGTCTGGAGATGGGCTTGGACGAGGACTCACAAGCAGCAGCCAGCTCCACGCTCTGTCACCGAGCAAGAGCCGGGACGGCTCCAAGGGGAGGGCTGTCTTGGGTCCGCCCCTCGCTCCAGGGGTGCAATGGGGCAGAGCCAGTGCCACCCATGGCTTCCCTATGGGAGAACCCAAGGGCCGAGGAAATGGTGCAGCCAGACGGGCTCTGACCGCCCAAAGGCACAGAGTGGGGGCCGCCCAGGGTGGAACCCCAGAACCTCTGCTTCCATTGGGGTGTCTCCCCTACTACAGCCAGGGGTGACTCCTCTGGGCCCCTCCCCAAAGCGGAGAGAAGCTTCCACCAGAGCTCCACCCCTCAGGGGAGCAGGAAAAGCAGCCACAGGAAGCGCACATCTGCCCTAGCCTCTGACGTCACTCGCCTGTGCTCCCGCTAAAACCGATGCGGAAGCCCCATCTCGGCACAAAGAGAGGACTCTGTTTACATAGAGAACCTCCCCAAACTTCACACATGTGGTAAAAGATACACTGAGAGACGTTTTAAGAGTTAATCTTCCAGGGACTTCCCAGGTGGTGCAGTAGTTAAGAATCCGCCTGCCAATGCAGGGGACACGGGTTCGAGCCCTGGTCTGGTAAGATCCCACATGCCACAGAGCAACTAAGCCCGGGCGCCACAACTGAGCCTGCATTCTAGAGCCCGCGAGCCACAACTACTAAGCCCATGTGCCACAACTACTAAAGCCCGCACACCTAGAGCCCGTGCTCCGCAACAAGAGAGGCCACTACCATAAAAAGCCCACGCACTGCAACGAAGAGTAGCCCTGCAGCCTGCCCTGCAGCGCCCGCTTGGAGCCCCGACACCAGCCACCTGCGGGGCGACCACAACAGCTCTGCCCCGACCCTGGCGCCAGCTGTCTGAGAGCCCTGGGCCACAGGGTCCGATGCAGGGTCTGGGGTGGGAAAGGGTGCCTCTGACACCCCCTCTGACCACTTGCAGCGAAGCGGGAGACAAGAGATACTCAAAGTCCTGAGGCCAAGGAGGAGCTGACTACTCAGTGCTCTCACTGAAGAACATAGAATACCACACGGGGCCGAGAGACGCACCTGGTCCGACTCACAAGACCCAGTGGGCACAAAGGCCCCCACGCTGGGAGGGGCGATCCCTCAGCAGGCGCCCCCAAAAGAGGGGAAAGGGGCTGAAAAAAGGAGTGACCGAGGGGGCAGCCCCCATTGCCAAGGGGGGAAAACCAGAGAGGAAAGCCCCGCGTGCCCCGCCGTCCCTTTTCCCATTTCCGAGGATCGCAGAAGGCTGTCCATCTGCCTGCTAACCTGCTCCCGCAGGAGGGGCCTACCTTGCGGATCTGGTTGGTGGTCAGCATGATGACGTCGGTCCCTTCGTGAAAGCACTGGGAAGCAGCGAGGTAGCCGATTCGCTGTGAGTGGAACAAATGGAGATGTCAGGGGTGACAAGGGGACTGGGCGTCCTCGGGGAAGCACCCAGCCCTCCTGAGCTTCACGCCAAGCAGCCCTGGCCGGCCCGTCACAAACCAGGAGAAGGGCACCCCTCGCCCTGTCCCAGGCGTATGGTCTCTGGAGCACAGTGTATTTCAGGGGTTGCCAAGCACGTCCTGTCGCTAACGTGTGCATCCTCACCGCCTTCTTGGCAGCGGGAGCTGCTGTTACGGCCTGACGGAGTAAGTCATCACAAGCGCCTAAACTCGGGCTGAGTGTAACCTAAAGTCACACCCGCACTTGCATGTGATACTTAAACACACGTGCAGAGCACTGGCCCAATTTTGGCAAATACGGCATTTCGTTTCTTCACCAAGAGTAACCGGCAGGCAGGACAACTGTGTCCTTCAGGAGGACGGGAACCCGCCCTCGGCAGTGACCCGTCGGCAGGACACAGCCTCAGCCGCCGCAGGGTGTGTGTTCCCAAGGAAAACTGAGCCAAGCCAGGAAAGCCACGGAACACCCCCAAATGGGCTGTGGGCACTGAAAACCACTTTCAGAACATTTACTAAAGCAGAAGACATGCTTATTTGTTACGATATCAAGTAAGAAGAAAACAATGTCCCAAACTGCGCATGAGTAGGATCGCTGAGACGCCAAGAAAAAACGCTCAGAGGGTCCTAAGAGACACCGCGACAAATGACAAGTGGTGGCCTCTCGGGGAGACGATCAGTGTCTGCTTATTTTTTTGAAGAGTCACAAATTTAATCTGTATTATGAAACACATAACCAACCCTACAAACCCGAATTTCACTGACACTACTTAAAATGGAAAGAAAAACGTGATGCAATAGTGCTAAGACCTAACTGGACAGAAGTGGTGATGGGAATGGGTCGCTGGTGTCTGTCACTGTGTGCCCTCCCAGCATGGCCTGCGTCACAGGATGGACGCCCTCCTCCCCCAGGACCCCACCCACAGGGCTCAGGCCCCAGAGCGAGCTGGTTCCCTTCACCTTGAATGTGAACTTGGAGGCGCTCATCACTTCTATGATGTTGAAGGCGGCCCAGCTGATGTCATATCCTAGCATCTGCAGCTGCGGAGGAAAGAGGTCGATTCTCACGCACCTGCCCCAGCTCCGCACCCCCATACACTCTGGGGAGATTCATTTCTTTTTCTGACAGGTGAGTCTTCACATTTAAAACCAAAGTGACAGGTTAATAACACACTAAAATAATGCCCCTGATAAATAAACACCTGCAGTTGAAATACCAGCGTTACATGGGTTAAAATTCCCCACAAGGACCGGTAAACGGGCAGGCCGTTCATCTCCCTTCTCTGACCAGGGGAGGCCAGCATGGGGTGCCTGGCCCAGGCTCACACCCCGACCAGGGACTGCAGGGCTCCACCCACCAGGTTTCGGGGCCCAGCCCGCAGGGCAGTCGTGAAAGCAGGGACGCTCCCGCCCCTCCAGGTGGGAAAGGCCCACTGGATGGGGCCCCAGCTTGCCCTGTGCCATGTGATCCTCACGCATGCCTCGCCCTCCACCCCAAGTCAGCCCAGCGTGTGCCCCCAGGCTGACGCCTGGAGCGGATGGTGTCCATCAGTGATGGTGGGACGGATGGACAGACAGCAGGGGGATGCTGGAGCCAGACCCGGCCTGACAGAGCGAGCGGCCCGGCACTCACGTAGGTCAGCTTGCAGACCGCATTTGCTTTCACTGCAATGTTGTCTTGCTTCAGCTCTTGCTTGATTTCATCAATGCACTGAGAGATATATTTTGCCTAAAAGGAAAAAAAAATTGAAAAGTTGCAAGTGTCTCGCTAAAACCTAAAGAAGCCAGACACAAGAGGTCACACAGTGTGCAATTCCATTTAGATGAAACGTCCACAGCAGGCAACTCCAGAGAGGCAGAGGGGAGTCCTGGTTGTCAGGGGCTGGGGGAGGGGGAGAGGGAGGGTGATGGAATGCTCTGGAATTCAACAGAACTGTGTGACTATACTAAAAACCACTGAATTACACATATTAAAGGGGTGAGCTGAATGGTATGTGAATGATAACAAGGCTGTTATCCTGAAAAGCCCTGTCAGTGCAATAAGCTGCCTGGGATCCCCCAAAGCTCTCCTCCCAAGAGGCAGGGGGCTGCGAGAGAACAGGAGTGGCCTGGGCTGATCTAGCCTGAAGCAGGCACACTGAGCTGCGGGAATTCTGCTTCCCCTACTCGTGTGTATATCTGACACTTTCTATGATGAAAAGTTTTGAAACTTAGAAAAAAAAGAGTAACCATTCCAACACAGAGCATTAAGACACGGAAAAGTTCTTAGTCCTCCAGTTTAGCCCTTTAACCAGCTGTGAACGAGAGAAACTGCAAGCCCAGAAGAGATCCCACGTCCCAGCGCCAAAGGCCCATCCCTCAGCCCGCATGGCCAGGGGCGGCAGGTCCACCTCGGTCCCACGCTGCTGTGACCGGGGAGCCCAGGAGCCCCACCCAGCACGGCCACCCACGCTGGGGGGCCCCACTGGCACCCACAGCAGGAAGGGCCTGGCCGCCCCAGGAACCGTGCCTGTTGGGTCCCTCCCGTCCACCTCCACGCGGCCCGGGTTCATTACTGGCCCGGGCAGCCATTCTCCTTCCCCACACCGCACACATCACAGAGCCGGGGCCCAGCAGGTGACAGGCCACGCCGGGGCCTCCCCCTAGGCACCCGCCACAGCGCTTCACATAACTCCACTCGTTTGACCCCCCTCCGTGCCCCCGTCCAGGTGAGCGCGCTGGTGCCTTCCAGCTCCTGCAGGGCTGCGGCTCACTGCCCATGTGCAGCGCTGCCCCCCGTGGGCAGGAGCACCCATGGGTCCCCTGGGAGGGCCCCTCGCAGGCCTCTCGCTTGCTCTGGGGCTGGCCACCCAAGAAGAGCGCCGAGGCGCCTAAAGCCTAGATGGGCCAGATGGCATGGGCGCAGGTGAGAGCCGCCGGGGGTGGGAGGGTGAACACCTCCAGCCCCTGGGACCCCCAGCTCCTCCCAGGACCAGCCACACTGGCAGGGGCACCGCAGGCTCCCCTTGGGATCCCCCTTCGCTGAGGCCCTTCTCTAGGCAGCCTCTCCCGCAGGCTTCTCAGGGCCTGTCTGACGGGGTCTGTGTGCACGCCCCGCTGGCCTTATGACGGACGCTGCAGCGTGTCAGTGCTTGGCTGCGCTGCCATCATGCGTGTCCACCCACCCAGCAGCGCAAGGGCTTGGATCCTTCCCACTTTCCGGCTCCTGTGATGCACACTGCCGTGGATGTGTTTATACAGGCGCCTGTGTGGACACCTTTTCGATTCTCTTCAGTTTCCTCACTACCCCAGCACCTGTACTAAAACACGGACCAAAAGGTCAGTACCGACACACGCGGTCCAGAGCGAGGAATGTGCCCCATGGGGCACAAGGCTCCACCCCCCAGAGCCGCACAGAAGTCCCATTGGCAGTCCCAGGAGAGCCCAGCCCTGCCCAGAGACGGGTCGTCACTCAGGGCTGGGAGGAGTGTGGTGCCCCGCGCTCCCGTCACCCACCAATAGTGGCATCGCCTAAACCTGCCAGGCTAGCGAGCTCAGTGACCTCGCCCAAGTGGCTGCACCCTCCTCCCATGTCACCCCAGACCACTCGTAGGCCCAGCACAGGCTCCCGGGGAAGGCGCCACCCTGAGAGCGCTCTCAGCGAGCGTCTGATGAATATTCCATGACCAAGAGTCGGACAATGGAACATGGGTCACCAGATCCTTCCAACGGGCTTCCAGTTACTAATCCCCCAGGCGCCTCAGTTCCCATCCCAGTGCACGATAACCCCTTCGTGCACCCTGGATGTGCTGTTAATGATTCAAAAGGGAAAGAACAGAGAGATGATCCCAAGCGTGGGAGAACAGGCCCAGCACACACCGCTGTGGGAGATGGTCTGCAGGTCCCAGGTGCAAACTGGTGCACGTGCACGCACACACACACGCTGGCCCCTCAACGCCCAGATGTCCATCCGCTGGTGAACGGCCAACACGGTGCACTCTCTGCACAAATCTATTTTCTAGGTGGCCCAATGACCTCTCAGCTTTCAGGAAGCCAGGCAGAGTCCACTCCTGGTAATGTGTGTGCAGCCACCGTCAGACCACGCCTCCCACCAGCACTGTTTGGAGACAAATGTCCAGGCAGCACAGGACAGGCGAGACCACTGGTCCTGCCCTGGCTTTGATCCTGAGAGCCACGCAGAGCAGGGAGCAGCCTGGGCAAACGCAGCTGCTGGGAAGTGAGGGGGGAATGGGGGCAGGGGGTGGCACATCCTCACGTGAACTCTGCACCCACCGCAGCACTCCAGCGGCCTCCTGCCCACTGTAGGAGAGGCTGAGCCGAACTTCCAGCCCAGACAAGCTCACTGCCCCTAAAACACATCCCCTCTCTGCAAAACCAACACTCTACTGAGAATACAACAGAATCCAGTGACTACAACATACCAGCCACAATGTCCGGGTCACAAGCCCAAATTATTCAAATTAGAAACAGGAAGGACTTCCCTGGTGGTGCAGTGGTTAAGAATCCGCCTGCCAATGCAAGGGACACGGGTTCGAGACCTGGTCCAGGAAGATCCCACATGCCGCAGAGCAAGTAAGCCCGTGTGCCACAACTACTAAGCCTGCACTCTAGAGCCCACGAGCCACAACTACTAAAGCCCACACGCCTAGAGCCCGTGCTCCGCAACAAGAGAAACCACCACAATGAAAAGGTCATGCACCACAATGAAGAGTAGCCCCTGCTCGCCACAACCAGAGAAAAGCCCGCATGCAGCAACAAAGACCCAACACAGCCAAAAATTAATTAGTTAATTAAAATAATAATAAAAAAAGAAACAGGAAAACATAACCTAACCTATACCCAAGGAAAAAAAGAGACGGCCAATGAAGACGGGCCCTGAGGTGATCCTGGTGATGATGAACGCATTCATTTGCTGAGATTTCAACACAGCAACTGTAACCATGCTCTCATGACCAAAAAGAAAATATGCTCCTAATGAATAGAAAGAGAAGAAATCTCAGCAGAGAAAGGAAAGTGACACAAAACAACCAGATGGAAACCCTAGAAATGAAAAACAATTTCTGAGGTAGAACAGGCACTGCGTGGACTGGATGGGGAGCTGGAGCTGAGAAGAACAGGGAACAACAGGGCCCACTCATTCTGAAGGGAGGAAAGCCAGGCAAGGCTGTGGTACACCAAAGGTGTAGCGTGTGTACCACTGGGGTCCCAGGAGAGGAAGGACAGAGAAAATATGTGAAAACCTAACAGCTCAAACTTCCCCAGATTTGGTGAAAGACATAAACTTACAATTTCAAGAAGCCCAGCACCGCCCCCCCAAAACAGGAAATATAAAAGAAAATCACACCCACACATATCACAGGCAAACTGCTAAAAACTGAATATAAGCAGAAATTCTTCAGAGGAGCCAGAGGAAAAGGGTGTGCTGCTACAGGGGAGCAGGGGGCTGAGGGAGGTGGGAGGACTCCAGGCCCAGGGCTCTCCATCCAAGAACACCCCTCAGGAATGAAGGCACAGTAACATCCCTGCACCTCAGAGCACCCACGG
Organism: Leucopleurus acutus; assembly: GCF_964270905.1. NCBI lineage: Eukaryota > Metazoa > Chordata > Mammalia > Artiodactyla > Delphinidae > Leucopleurus > Leucopleurus acutus. Next base: position 1,689,254 of record NC_139145.1, on the reverse strand, counting down.
GGGCCACAAATGAGCCCACAGGAAGTGGTTAACCTGCAGGAAGACCCAGCCTCAACACTAGTTTTTAGCTATAGGACAAGTGCACAGGCTCATGGTTCCTACAGGCAGGAAAAGGGAGGAATGGGTTGTAAAATATTAAAATAATGTTTCAGGAGGGTGGAGTCAAGATGGCATACTAGAAGGACGTGGAATTCGCACCTCCTCACAACTAAGAGCACCTACCAGGCACCGGTGGGGGACCACAGACACCTAAGGGGACGGGAGGAACCCCCAGCGACCGGTTGTTTCCATTATAGTTTTATTTTTCCTAATATATTTTTTATCTCTCTAATTTTATTTTGTTTTTTATTCTTTGATATTGTACTGCTCCTTTTTTTCTTTCTTCTTCTTTTTTTTAATTTTTCTTATTGCGCCACAATGCTTGGGGAATCTTGGTTCCCAGGTGGGAGGTCGGGCCAGAGCTCCTATGGTGGGAGCTCCAAGTCCAAACCGCTGGACTAACAGAAAACCTCAGACCTCTGAGGAATATCAATCAGATATTCAATATCAATCAGAGTGAGGCCTCCCGGAGGTCCTCATCTCAGCACCAAGACCCAGCTCTATCCAACTGCCTGCAAACTCCAGTGCTGGACGTCTCAGGACAAACAATCAGTAAGACAGGAATACAGCACCAACCATCAAAAAAAAAAAAAAGACAAAAAAATTTGTTTCAGACGACGAAGCAAGGTAAAAACTACAAGGCCAAATAAATAAAAACAAAACAGGTAACCTACCTGAAAAAGAATTTAGAGTAATGATAGTAAAGATGATCCAAAATCTCAGAAACAGAATGGAGAAAATACGAGAAACATTTAACAAGGATCTATAAGAACTAAAGAGCAACAGTGATGAACAACACAACTACTGAAATTAAAAATACTCTAGAATGAATCAATAACAGAATAACTGAGGCAGAAAAACAGATAAGTGAGCCAGAAGATAAAATGGTGGAAATAACTGCCAGGGAGCAGAATAAAGAAAAAAGAATGAAAAGAATTGAGGACAGTCTCAGAGACCTCTGGGACAACGTTAACGCACCAACATTCGAATTACAGGGGTTCCAGAAGAAAAGAGAAAAAGAAAGGGTCTGAGAAAATATTTGAAGAGATTATAGTCAAAAACTTCCATAACATGGGAAAGGAAATAGTCAATCAAGTCCAGGAAGCACAGAGAGTAGTACCATACAGGATAAACCCAAAGAGAAACATGCTGAGAGACACATATTAATCAAAGTATCAAAGATTAAATACAAAGAAAAAATATTGAAAGCAGCAAGGGAAAAGCAACAAACAACATACAAGGGAATGCCCATAAGGTTAACAACTGATTTTTCAGCAGAAGCTCTGCAAGCCAGAAGGGAATGGCAGGACATATTTAAAGTGATGAAAGGGAAAAACCTACAACCTAGGTTATTCTACCCATCAAGGATCTCATTCAGATTTGACGGAGAAATTAAAACCTTTACAGATAAGCAAAAGTTAAGAGAATTCAGCACCACCAAACCAGCTTCACAACAAATGCTAAAGGAACTTCTCTAGGCAGGAAACACAAGAAAAGGAAAAGACATACAATAACAAACCCGAAACAATTCAGAAAATGGTAATAGGAACATACATATCAATAATTACCTTAGGGCTTCCCTGGTGGCGCAGTGGTTAAGAATCTGCTTGCCAATGCAGGGGACAGGGGTTCGAGCCCTGGTCCGGGAAGATCCCACATGCCGCGGAGCAACTAAGCCCGTGTGCTACAACTACTGAGCCTGTGCTCTAGAAACCGCGAGCCACAACTACTGAGCCCACATGTCACAACTATTGAAGCCCGCACACCTAGAGCCTGTGCTCCACAAGAGAAGCCACTGCAATGAGAAGCCCGTGCACCGCAACGAAGAGTAGCCTCTGCTCACCGCAACTAGAGAAAGCCTGCACTCAAAGACCCAATGCAGCCAAAAATAAATAAATAAATAAATTAAAAAAATATATCTTAAATGTAAATGGATTAAATGCTCCAACCAAAAGACACAGACTGGCTGAATGGATACAAAAACAAGACCCATATATATGCTGTCTACAAGAGACCCACTTCAGACCTAGGGACACATACAGACTGAAAGTGAGGGGATGGAAAAAGATATTCCACGCAAACAGAAATCAAAAGAAAGCTGGAGTAGCAATTCTCATATCAGACAAATAGACTGTAAAATAAAGACTATTACAAGAGACAGGGAAGGACACTACATAATGATCAAGGGATTAATCCAAGAAAATACAACTGTAAATATTTATGCACCCAACATAGGAGCACCTCAATACATAAGGCAAATGCTAACAGCCATAAAAGGGGAAATCAACAGTAACAATTATAGTAGGGGATTTTAACACCTCACTTTCACCAATGGACAGATAATCCAAAATGAAAATAAGTAAGGAAACACAAGCTTTAGATGACACATTAAAACAAGATGGACTTAATTGATATTTATAGGACATTCCATCCAATAACAACAGAATACACTTTCTTCTCAAGTGCTCATGGAACATTCTCCAGGATAGACCATATCCTGGGTCACAAATCAAGCCTTGGTAAATTTAAAAAAATTGAAATCGTATCAAGTATCTTTTCCAACCGCAACGTTATGAGACTACATATCAATTACAGGAAAAAAACTGTAAAAAACACAAACACATGGAGGCTAAACAATACACTGCTAAATAACCAAGAGATCACTGAAGAAATCAAAGAGGAAATCAACAAATACCTCAAAACAAATGACAATGAAAACATGATGACCCAAAACCTATGAGATGCAGCCAAAGCAGTTCTAAGAGGGAAGTTTATACCAATACAATCCTACCTCAAGAAATAAGGGAAATCTCAAATAAACAACCTAAACTTACACCTAAAGCAATTAGAGAAAGAAGAACAAACAAAACCCAAAGTTAGCAGAAGGAAAGAAATAATAAAGATCAGATCAGAAATCAATGAAAAAGAAATGAACGAAACAATAGCAAAGGTCAATAAAACTAAAAGCTGGCTCTGAGAAGATAAACAAAATTGATAAACCATTAGCCACACTAATCAAAAAAAAAAAGGGAGAAGACTCAAATCAACAGAATTAGAAATGAAAAAGTAACAACTGACACTGCAGAAATACAAAGGATCATTAGAGATTACTACAAGCAACTATACGCCAATAAAATGGACAACCTGGAAGAAATGGACAAATTCTTAGAAAAGCACAACCTTCCGAGACTGAACCAGGAAGAAACAGAAAATACAAACAGACCAATCACAAGCAGTGAAATTGAAACTGTGATTAAAAATCTTCCAACAAACAAAAGCCTGGGACCAGATGGCTCCACAGGCGAATTCTATGAAACATTTAGAGAAGAGCTAATACCTATTCTTCTCAAACTCTTCCAAAATATAGCAGAGGGAGGAACACTTCCAAACTCATTCTACGAGGCCACCATCACCCTGATACCAAAACCAGACAAAGATGTCACACAAAAAAACTACAGGCCAGTATCTCTGATGGACACAGATGCAAAGATCCTCAACAAAACACTACCAAACAGAATCCAACAGCACATTAAAAGAATCATACACCATGATCAAGTGGGGTTTATGCCAGGAATGCAAGGATTCTTCAATATACCCAAATCAATCACTGTGAGACACCATATGAACAAACTGAAGGCTAAAAACCATATGATAATCTCAATAGATGCAGAAAAAGCTTTTGACAAAATTCAACACCCATTTATGATAAAAACTCTCCAGAAAGTAGGCAGAGGGAAACTACCTCAACATAATAAAGGCCATATATGACAAACCCACAGCCAACATCATTCTCAATGGTGAAAAACTGAAACCATTTCCACTAAGATCAGGAACAAGACAAGGTTGCCCACTCTCACACTATTATTCAACATAGTTTTTTTTTTTTTTTTTAAATATTTATTTATTTATTTATTTTTGGCTGTGTTGAGTCTTCGTTTCTGTGTGTGGGCTTTCTCTAGTTGCGGCGAGCGGGGGCCACTCTTCATCGCGGTGCGCGGGCCTCTCACTGTCGAGACCTCTCTTGTTGCGGAGCACAAGCTCCAGACACGCAGGCTCAGTAGTTGTGGCTCACGGGCCCAGTTGCTCCGCGGCATGTGGGATCTTCCCAGACCAGGGCTTGAACCCGTGTCCCCTGCATTGGCAGGCAGATTCTCAACCACTGCGCCACCAGGGAAGCCCTCAACATAGTTTTGGAAGTTTTAGCCACAGCAGAGAAGAAAAAGAAATAAAAGGAATCCAAATTGGAAAAGAAGAAGTAAAACTGTCACTGTTTACAGATGACATGATACTATACATAGCGAATCCTAAAGATGCTACCAGAAAACTACTAGAGCTAATCAATGAATTTGGTAGAGTAGCAGGATACAAAATTAATGCACAGAAATCTCTTGCATTCCTATATACTAATGATGAAAAATCTGAAAAAGAAATTAAGGAAACACTCCCATTTACCATTGCAACAAAAAGAATAAAATACCTAGGAATAAACCTACCTAAGGAGACAAAAGACCTGTATGCAGAAAACTATGAGACACTGATGAAAAATTAAAGATGATACAAACAGATGGAGAGATATACCATGTTCTTGGATTGGAAGAATCAACACTGCGAAAATGACTGTACTACCCAAAGCAATCTACAGATTCAGTCCAATCCCTATCAACTACCAATGGCATTTTTCACAGAACTAGAACAAAAAAACTGCACAATTTGTATGGAAACACAGAAGACCACAAATAGCCAAAACAATCTTGAGAAAGAAAAATGGAGCTGGAGGAATAAGGTTTCCTGACTTCAGACTATACTACCTAGCTACAGTAATCAAGACAGTATGGTAATGGCACAAAAACAGAAATATAGATCAATGGAAGAGGATAGAAAGCCCAGAGATAAACCCACGCACATATAGTCACCTTATCTTTGATAAAGGAGGCAAAAGTATATAATGGAGAAAAGACAGCCTCTTCAATAAGTGGTGCTGGGAAAACTGGACAGTTACATGTAAAAAAATGAAATTAGAACACTTCCTAACACCATACTCAAAAATAAACTCAAAATGGATTAAAGACCTAAATGTAAGGCCAGACACTATAAAACTCTTAGAGGAAAACATAGGCAGAACACTCTATGACATAAATCACAGCAAGATCCTTTTAGACCCACCTCCTAGAAAAATGGAAATAAAAACAAAAATAAACAAATGGGACCTAATGAAACTTAAAAGCTTTTGCACGGCAAAGGAAATCATAAAAAAGACGAAAAGACAACCCTCAGAATGGGAGAAAATATTTGCAAATGAAGCAACTGATAAAGGATTAATCTCCAAAATATACATGCAGCTAATGCAACTCAATATAAAAAAAAAAAATCCAAAAAATGGGCAGAAGACCTAAATAGACATTTCTCCAAAGAATATATACAGATTGCCAACAAACACATGAAAAGATGCTCAACATCACTAACCATTAGATAAATGCAAATCAAAACTACAATGAGGGCTTCCCTGGTGGCACAGTGGTTGAGAGTCCGCCTGCCGATGCAGGGGACACGGGTTCGTGCCCCGGTCTGGGAAGATCCCACATGCCGCGGAGCGGCTGGGCCTGTGAGCTATGGCCGCTGAGCCTGCGCGTCCGGAGCCTGTGCTCTGCAACGGGAGAGGCCACAACAGTGAGAGGCCCGCATACCAAAAAAAAAAAAAAAAACCTACAATGAGGTATCACCTCACACTGGTCAGAATGGCCGTCATCAAAAAATCTACAAACAATAAATGCTGGACAGGGTGTGGAGGAAAGGGAACCCTCTTACACTGTTGGGGGGAATGTAAATTGATACAGCCACTACAGAGAACAGTGCGGAGGTTCCTTAAGAAACTAAAAACAGAACTACCATATGACCCAGCAATCCCACTACTGGGCATATACCCTGAAAAAACCATAATTCAAAAAGAGTCATGTACCACAATGTTCATTGCAGCTCTATTTACAACAGTGAGGACATGGAAGCAACCTAAGTGTCCGTCAACAGATGAATGGATAAAGAAGATGTGGCACATATATACAATGGAATATTACTCAGCCATAAAGAGAAACGAAATTGAGTTATTTGTAGTGAGGTGGATGGACCTAGAGTCTGTCATACAGCGTGAAGTAAGTCAGAAAGAGAAAAACAAATACCATATGCTAACACATATATTTGGATTCTAAAAATAAAAATGGTTCTCATGAACCTAGGGCCAGGACAGGAATAAAGACGCAGACGTAGAGAATGGACTTGAGGACACGGGGAGGGGGAAGGGTAAGCTGGGATGAAGTAAGAGAGTGGCATGGACTTACATACACTACCAAATGTAAAATAGCTAGCTAGTGGGAAGCAGCCGCATAGCACAGGGAGATCAGCTCGGTGCTTTGTGACCACCTAGGGGGTGGGGTAGGGAGGGTGGGAGGGAGACGCAAGGGCGAGGGGATACGGGGATATACGTGCACATATAGCTGATTCACTTTGCTGTACGGCAGAAACTAACACATCACTGTAAAGCAATTATACTCCAACAAAGATGTTTAAATAAATAAATAAAATGTTTCATATTCCCTTGGGAGTATTTAAGTATTTATCTAAAACATAGTTACACACATGAAGTTAAAGTAAGGAACGTGGGAGAGAATGATTAGTCTTTGCAGTCTTATTTACACACAGCATTGCTAACAAAGAACTATTTACTCTCCTTTTCACAAAAAAAGAAAAAAAAATGGCCAAGGTATACAGGCATGATCTAGATCCAGGAAATTATACAGGCAGACCTCAGAGATATTGTAGGGAGGGTTTCAGACCACCTCAATACAGTGAATATCACAGTAAAGCAAGTCACACGTAAAAGTTACGTTTACGCTGTTCCGTAGTCTGCCAGATATGCAGTAGCATTATGTCTAAAAAAACAACATACACGCCTTAATTAAAATCACTTTATTGCTAAAAAAGGCTAACCATCATCTGAGCCTTCAGCGAGCCATCTTTTTTTTTGGGGGGGGGCGGGGGAGGGGGCAGGATCTGAGTTCCCTGACCAGGTATTGAACCTGCGCCCTCAGCAGTGAAAGCGCCAAGTCGTCCTAACCACTGGACCGCCAGGGAATTCCTAGCGAGTCAATCTTTTTGCTGGTGGTGGGTCCTGCCCCCATGCTGTGGACGGGGCGGCCGTGGCCATTTCTTAAAATAAAACAATGAAGTCTGCCGTATCGGTGGCCTCTTCCTCTAACGAACGGTTTCCCCGTGGCGTCCGATACTGTTTGACGGCATTTTACCCGCACTAGAACGTCCTTCACAGTTCGAGTCAATGCTCTCAAACCCTTTATCAACTAAGTTATGTAATATTCTAAATGCTTTGTTGTCATTTCAACAATCGATTATGTCACGTCTTACGTGGGCGAGGTTCGTGGAGTCCCAAAACAACAGCAAGAGTTAATATCAGAGATCACAGACTACAGATCATCATCACGTAATAATGAGATAGTTTGAAAACTTGTGAGAATTACCAAAATGTGACACAGAGGAAGTGAGCAAATGCTGTTGGAAAAATGGCGGCGACACGCGTGCTCCCTGCAGGGTCGCCACAGACCTTCCATTCGTGATAAACGCAGTATCTGCAAAGCACAACGAAGGGAAGTGCAAAAAAATAAGGCCTGTCTGTACCAAAAACATGAAATAGAAATATTTTAAGATCTAAAGTATAAATAGCTAACACATATGACTGACACTGTTTTCAAAAAAAGAAGTTGGAGATGCAAGCATGACGAAATTCTCAAACACCTTGGCCTGTTCTGAGCAGGGTCACACTTCACCACAGAGCAAATAGTACTGAAATGGATGTGTGATTCAGAATTTACCAGAGAACAAAGGATACAACCTTCCCTCATATATGAACCCGGCAGCTATAATAAAACAGCCATTTCAATACTGCCTGCTCAGCAGAGTTCCCTGGGACACTTAAAAATCCCCAGGATCCCCAGGCCCTCCCAGAGGAGTGGAGTCAGACCTCGAGGGCTGAGGCCCAGAGAAGCTGCCGTTGACCCGGAGGTGCTGGCAGGCTGCAAAACCATGCAGCTGGACCCTGGACTCCTCTTTTAGACTTCTTTTTTAAAGAGATTTAGGTTCACAGCAAAACTGACTGGGAGGCAGAGGTTTCCCACCCCCCGCCCCACGTGTGCACAGCGTCCCCACTAGCAGTATCCCCCACCAGTGCGACGTGTGTTACAACCGATGAACCTACACGGACACGTCGTTATCACCCAGGAGCCACAGCTGACGGAGGTTCACTAGTTTGTGGGTTTGCACACACATACACTGACCCGCATCCACCGTTACGGCGTCACACGGCGTAGTTTCACTGCCCTAAAACCCCTCTGTGCTCCGCCCATTCATCCCTCCTCTCCCCAATCCCCTCACCATTGATCCTTCCCCCCCTTCCAGAGTTCTGCCTTTTCCAGAATGTCCCAGAGTTGGAATCACAGTGTGTAGCCTTTACAGACTGGCTTCTTCCTCTCGGTCATGTGCGTTTAAGGTTCCTGCGTGTCTTCTGTGGTTTGATGGCTTTCTCCTTAGCTCTGAGGGACACTGCATCGTCTGGATGCTCCGTCCACAACCTGGGCGACATTATCTCTGCTGCCTCGTCCCCTGCCGTCTCCCAGAGGTGCTCTCTGGATCGTCCCAACATGCCGGTCCTGCCACCACCCACAGCTGCCCCGGCTCGGGACCCAGAGCCCCAGCACCCTGCTCTCATGAGCACCAGCACCACCAGTGCTCAGACCTTTGGGAGCTTGGACGGGTTGAGACCACCACCGCCGCCGCCAGAGATGGGTGTAAGGACAGCAGCATTTCCAGGGCATGCCAGTGTCAGACCAGAAACATTTCAGAAGTCGTTATGATACACGACCAGGGAGGGCTCTCCCCGTTATTCCATCCACCTTGCCAAGAACAACCCAGCTGCCATCTACAACCATTGCTTCCACAAGAAAATATTAACATTTTAACCCAGAAACGTAGGCGAGTCAGCGTCGAGACGAGAGAACTTCTCCTGACGAGATGCAAGCAGGACCCACAAGGAGGGCACTGTCCTGTGCTCACCTGGCTGGGCATGGGCGCCGACGCCTCTGCAGCCGGAAGGGTCAGGCCTCCTGTAGAAGCCCGAGCTGAGGCCCACCTGGGGTCAGGACCCTTCACCATCCCAGCAACAAACACAGCCAGGGCACGGCGCTGAGGAGTTCAACGGACAGAGGCCAGACAGCCCATCCGGACCACTGCCACCCCATCCACCCCACGAGCCCCTCGTCCCCGCGCTCAGCCCCCGGCACCCCACGCAGGCACGTCAAGCAGCTCCTGACGGCCAATCATGGCCCTTCTCGTCACCTAGTCGCCCTCGGCTCGGACTGGAGCCCCACCTCGGCAGAGACAGAAGCAGATGGGTGGGGGCCGGGGGAGGGGAAATGGGGACCGTAGAGTGGGCACGGCATCTCTGGTGGGGTGACAGAAATGTAAAGGTAGATTGTGCTGATGGCTGCGCGTTTTTGTAAATACACTAAAACCTTCACAGAATTTCACACTTCAAGCACACTGCTAAGCTATATAAACCATACTGTCTCAATAAAGCCACAAGAGAAAAACCACTTCGGTGCCACCAGAATGGAAAGACGTTATTCAGCGACACGTGAGCCGACAGGCCTGTGCCTCTGGTTCTGCAAATGCTCACAGCACTAGTCTACACCAGAGCGGCGACCCTCCTCCCTGCAGGGCGACAGCGGCCCGGAGACCCGGCCCAGCAGTGGCCTCCAGGGCCCGAGTCATTCAAGTGGAGGAGGAAGAGGACCTCAGCGCCGGGGTCCCCCGGCAGTGGACGGCAACAGTGGCGCCAGGACTCACCCTGAGCCTCCGCACCCAAGTAAGCGCTGGGGTCGACAAGACCAGATCAGAGGATTCGTGGCGGCACTCTGGGGAGGCCGAGCTTTGGGAGACAGCGAGGGAGGCACGCCCGTCCTGCCTGTGCCCACCGCGGACCCGGGCACAGCCGGGGGGGCCGGGACTCGGCCATGGGGCCGCAGCCAAGTCTCAGGCTTCCCGACCTTCGAATCCCACCCCGTCCCCCCAGCAGAGCTCCCAGCGCAAAGGCTCTCAGCTCTGCGGCCGTGCCCCCAGGGGACACCGGGCCACACCTGGGACTTCCTTGGTCCTCAGATTGGAGGGTCTGGCGGGCAGTGCGTGGGGCCAGGGCGGCTGCTCCACACCCCAGCGCCCAGGACGGCCACCCCCCAGGGGATGAGCAGGCCCCAGAGTCCACGGTGCCAAGGGGGCACCCCAGCATCGAGCCTACTTAGGTCACCATTCCTTCCTTGTTTTTTTTTTTGTTTGTTTAATACTTTTGGCCACACCGCGCACAGCTTGTGGGATCTTAGTTCCCTGAACAGGGATTGAACCCACGCCCTCAGCAGTGAAAACGCGGAGTCCTAACCACTGCACCGCAAGGAATTCCCCCCCTCCTGCTTTTCAACCTCCTGGAATTGTTATGCAAATGGAATTCCCGAGGGCTGGTGACCCGCACAGACACAGCCCACTACAGACTTGGTCCTCACAACTGCCACCGCCCACAGCCTGGCCACCCACTGCGCCCAGGGCCCGGACTGTGTGCCCTGTGAATAACTCCTCCAAGTCAGGGAGAGCTGAGAGCCTTATGCTGGGAGCTCTGCTGCGGGGACGGGCTGGGGGTCGAAGGCTGGGAAGCTTGAGGCTTGACTGCAACCCTGCGGCCGATCCGTGGCCGAGTCCCGGGACCCCCAGCTGTGCCCGGGTCCTCGGTGGGCACAGGCAGGATGGGCGCGCCCCCCTCACTTTCTCCCGAAGCTTGGCCTCCCCAGAGTACCGCCACAAATCCTCCATTCTGGTCTTGTCGGGCACCAGCGCCCAGACTCCCAGCGCAAAGGCTGGGAGGGTCAGGCAGACGGCGTCACGAAGGCTGCAGATGGCGTCACGAAGGCTGCAGATGGCACTAAGCCGAGGAAAGAGTAAAGGCAGGCGAGGCCCCGGCGGCTGCTGCTGGGAACGGGAGCCACAGGAGCGCTTCTAGTGGTCGCGACGCTGCCCTGGAGGCCAAGGCTGCTCCTGCCCGTGCTGCTGCAGTGACTGCCCTCCCACGCAGGGCGCTTCATCAAATGCCCCAGGCGGGAAACAACCCAGAGGTCCGGCAACAGTCCGAAGGATGTTCTGAAGGATAAATCAACCACAGCAGACCCCTGCCGGCGACCAAAGCGAACAAGCCACCGTGGCCCTTCCCCGCAGCAGCGAGCGACAGAGGCGGCCACTGACACCAGCCTGCAAGCAGAAGTAAGCGAGACGTTCAGGGACGTTTAAGAGACAAAACTATAAGCAAGGCAAGGAAATTACCCTCAGAGAACTTAGGATAATTATCATATGATACTTAAGCTGTACGAATGTGCATTATATACTTCACAACTAACAAGAGTTTGAAAAAAACACACAAATCTAGGAGACTCACCCTGTCGGCTGTCTAGGAAACCTCCCCGTTTCCCTTCACTCTGACATCCAGCGCGGGCGTCCCGCACAATGACCGACTCCCTGACACCAGCTGGGTGTCCCAAAACTCAGTTCGGATCTGACCCTCTCTGCTCGGCATCAGCGCAGACCCCACAGGCTGAGGGCTCCGTCACAGGTCTGTCCCCACCTCACACACCCGCCAGCTGTAAACCAGAGTTCCCATGACCCGCTTCTCCGCAGGGAAGCACTTACTCGTTCGTGTTTTCCAGTTTATCACACGGTGTGAGAGGCACGACAAAGGATACAGATGAACAGCTGGACGAAGAGGCAGAGAGGGTGGGGGTTCAGAGGGTCAGGAGGCAGAGCTTCTGTCCTCGTGGCACTGGGGGGCGCCACCATCCTGGCACATGGAGGCTTTCACCAACCGAGAACCTCCCTGAGCCTCATACTTTAGATTTTTATGGAGGCTTCATCACGCAGGCATGATCCATCATTAACTCCACCTGCAGCCCCTCTCCCCTCTCCGAAGGATTGGCGGGTGAGCGGGTATGAAGCTTCAAACCACGGCCTGGTCTTTCTGGTGACCTGTCCCACCCAGGAGCCCACCTCGGATCATCTCATTAGAACAAAAGACACTCCTATCACCCAGGAAACCCCAAGGGATTCAGCAGCTCAGTGTCAGGAACCGGGGGCAGCGACCGAATAACCCAACAAGGATGCCCCTAGTACCTCTGTTGCTTAGGAAACGACAAAAGCTCCAGGAGCTCTGCGACAGGAGCAGGGACAAAGGCCATCTTATCTCACAATAGCACAGCGTCCAACAATACAATGACAACACAGGGGACAAGGGACGCCTGGATGAAGGGCCAGCATTAGGGAATTCTGGGAAATTTTCCTTTATCAATTTGGGTCAGGGGTTCTCGTCTGGGCAATCCCACCCCCCCAGGGGACACTGGGCCACGTCTGGGGAAACTGTGGTTGTCAAGACTGGGCATGGCCTGGTATCAGATGGGCGGGGCCAGAGATGCTGCTCCACACCCCAGAGCGCCCAGGCCAGCCCCCCTCAGAGGAATGACCCAGCCCTGATGTGGGCAGTGCCGAGGGGGAGAGACCCTGACTTAGGGTAACAACCCATTTACTAAACGTCCTATCTTCACTCTCCTCAGAAGCTGTTAAAAGGAATCTTACAGAAATAGCTTAAAAGCACCAAGTGCTTAGCCGTGCCAGACATAACACGTGATTTCGTCACTGTCCTCGGAGCGAGGGCCAGCCCCACACACACCTCACAGCCCGAGGAGCCCCACACAACTCAGCACAAGGATGAACCCCAGGAAATTGCCATTTTTGAGGTCAGAAGCACTAGAATATCAGCACTTCACACAGTTCCATCTTAATCCCAGATTATACCCAATTTCAAAATATCTCTCTACAGTCACCCCTTGGTATCTGTGGGGGATTGGTTCCAGGACCCCCGAAGACACCGAAATCCTCAGACACTCAAGTCCCTTGTATAAAATGGCACAGACTTGCATACAACGTGCACACAGCCTCCGGTACACTTTAAATCATCTCTAGATGACTTACAATACCTGATACACTGCAAGTGCCGTGTAAATGGTTGCCTGCGTTCAGCAAATTCAAGTCGTGTTTTTTGAAACTTTCTGGAAATTTTTTTTTGGAAATATTTTTTAAATGTGTTTAATGTATGTAACAGCACATATATGATGTATGCTTTTAAAAAAATATTTACTTATTTATTTATTTGGCTGTGCCAGGTGTTCGTTGCAACACGTGGGATCTTCGTTGCTTCGTGCGGGATCCTAGTTCCCTGACCAGGGATCGAACCCAGGCCCCCTGCGTTGGGAGCATGGAGTCCTAACCACTGGACCACCAGGGAAGACCCGAAACTTTCTGGAATTTAAAAAAAAAATACTTCCAATCCACAATTGGCAAATACAAAACCTGCAGATACACAGAGCCGACCACACACAGTTAAAACTGAATTTTTTAAAGTTCAGAAACTTCGGGACTTCCCTGGTGGTCCAGTGGTTGAGAATTCGCCTTCCAACGCAGGGGATGCAGGTTCGATCCTTGGTCGGGTAACTAAAATCCGACATGCCACGGGGCAACTAAGCCCATGCGCCGTAACCACTGAGCCCGTGCACCGGGGACGAAGACCCAACGCAGACACACAAAAAAACAAAATTTTAAAAATTTTAAAACAAATAAATAAAAACAAAGTTCAGGGGACTTCCCTTGTGGTGCAGTCGATAGGACTCTGTGCTCCCAATGCAGGGGGCCTGGGTTCAATCCCTGGTCAGATCCCACACGCGTGCCGCAACTAAGAGTTCACATGCCACAACTAAGAAGCCTGTGTGCTGCAACTAAGACCCAGTGCAACCAAATAAATATTTAAAAAGCAAATAAATTAATTAAAAATAAAGTTCAGAAACTTCAGTTAAGTGGGTCGGAAATTTTTAGACCCAAGAGAAAACGCTCAGACACCACCCAAACCCTGGCTGATACTCCTGAGCGTCGCCTGATGGAATAAGCTGTGGCACCAAACAGAAAACATGGAACCCACCTCAACGCCACTGGGGGGCAGGGTACATAGACTGCAGTGCCCCACGTGGAACCCACACTCGTGAGGGCGAAGCCCTCAGGAGCACTTGGCGTGCGTGGACAGCACTCAGGAAGGCTAACAGGCAAGACCAGGACAGAATCTTAACAGACAGAACCTCCCTCAATTTCTACACACAGAAAAAATTCTCAAATTGATTTCTGGGGAGAAGAATGTTACCTTTTGACTTAATAAACGCTAAGCTCGTTACAAAAAGTTACGGGTATAGTTTAAAAGACTGAAAGAAAAACCCTTCCCCAAAACATGAAAAGTACTCGTAAGAATGAAACGTTAAAAAGTCATTTGTTTTTTCCTAGTCATACCCAAGTTTTGGAAGCAAGGACATTCGCAAGTGAATTTCCACCTACCTGCCAACATTACCTGTACTGTATCTTAGGGACTGAAACAAACTCAAGCATCCAAGAAACAGGTGAATTAGCCAACTGTTTCTCAAACTTCTTTGACTCATTGGAAAACATATATTTTCCATGGTAACCCAACTCACAGGCATACATACACTTAGTATCATAAACTGAAACAAAAGTTTCAAAAAACAACTTACTCCACCAGTGATCCGGATTTCCTAGTTTCCTCTTTTGGGGGCTCACAGAAGCCTGCATTCTGTCACTTGCTGCACCCTCACAGGCGCTCAGCAAGGTGGAGAGGTGGCTGTCACCCCCACTTCAAAACATCAGGGGGCTCTCCCCAGGTCACCCAAAGAGACCCAAGAACCAGGATGTGGGTCTCCCAAAGTCAAACACTAAACCACGCTGCCTTTCCACATGGCTTTTAAAGTCACCGATAACCCTCACTTCTGTGGTGCCGCACAGAAGTTTTAAGCTAAAATCTATTACTTTGGGGACTTCCCTGGTGGTCCAGTGGTAAAGAATCTGCCTTACAATGCAGGGAACACGGGTTCAATCCCTGGCCGAGGAACTAAGATCTCACATGCCGCAGGGCAACTAAGCCCACACGCCTCAACTAGAGCCCCCGTGCCACAAACTACAGAGCCCACGCACTCTGGAACCTGTGCACCACAACTACAGAGCCCACGCGCCACAACTAGAGAGAAGCCCATGCACCACAACGAAAATCCCGCACACTGCAACTAAGACCCGACGCAGCCAAAAATAAATTAAATAAATAAATAAAAAATAAATAAGTAAATCCTTAAAAAAGAAATCTGTTACTTTGAGGGGAAACTATACTGCTGCCAGAAGTCTTCCCTGGAATGTGTGGGGCGGGGCGGGGTAGAAGGCAAGAAGTCATCTTGGAGCTAGAAGAGTCACCCCACAGCCACCTGCTGTGCTCCAGAACATCTGGAACCAGTAATGACCCTCCAGATCACAACTCTTCTGATGAGGAAACCTCAACATCCCGACGCCACGTCTGTGGGAATCGCCAACAGGCTAAGGGCAATATTCGCGTGGAACCTTGCCTTGAGGACTCCCAGCACCAGCACCTCCACCACCAAAACCCCATTTAGTAGGCTCCGAGCCTGTGGGGACAGCGCCATCAAACCCAAATGAATAGAGCACAGCCCAGGGTACTACCAGTGATGACTGGCACACGCCGTAAAAAGCAGACCCCCCTAACTGCATTGTGCATCTCTCTACTGGAAAGACCCCTCGGCCCCTCCTCAGAATCCTGGAACAGACTGCTCAGTAACATCCACTAACCAAGGCAGGAAAATCAGGAGGCCAACTGGCACAGAAAAGGAAATCTAAGGGTGCAGACACCTTCCAAATTCACTTAACCATGCTTAGTATCTAAAATGCAGTCCAGGGCTTCCCTGGTGGCTCAGTGGTTAAGAATCCGCCTGCCAATGCAGGGGACACAGGCTCCATCCCTGGTCCAGGAAGATCCCACATGCCACGGAGCAACTAAGCCCATGAGCCACAACTACTGAGCCCGCGTGCCACAACTACTGAAGCCTGCGCGCCTAGAGCCCGTGCTCGGCAACAAGAGAAGCCACCGCAATGAGAAGCCCGTGCACCGCAACGAAGAGTAGCCCCCGCTCGGCGCAACTAGAGAAAGCCCGCGCGCAGCAACGAAGACCCAACGCAGCCAAAAAGAAATAAAATAAATAAATATTTAAAAAATTGAAATAAAATAAAACAAAATGCAGGCCAACCAGTACTCTTTCAACTCAAAGAGAAACTGAAAATCAGACCAAGAGTTCCCTACACTTGTAACCAACGCAGCTGGCCAGAGCTTCCAATGTGATTTAAAACCCAAGTGTAGCCAGAGAAGAGAAGGAGTGACAGAAATGAACCAAAACAACCTAATTACATTTCAGCGAAGTCACACCCATTCTGAGAAAGTGCAACAAAGAGGCAAGGAACTCAGGCTCTCAGCTGAAGGACAGAGCCCAGGGCCCTTGGTGCCTCCCAGCAAATTCCTTAACTTCTCTGCACCTTCCTCCGGGTACTGCTGGGCTTCCCGGGAGCCACTGTGAGGGCCGGCGGGGTGTAATCTGGTAGTGGGACCTGCACAATGTCTAACGGTTGCTCTCCATCGGGCAGCCTCACTCTCCAGCCAGGAAAAGGGGACCTTCTCCAACACCCCATTGTGTAAGTGCAGGCTTGGGCGTCCATTCATGGAAGTCAGAGGTCTGGTGGTCACTAACTGTCCCCGATCCTCCTAAATCTAGGTCACAGGTTGGGGGGTGGCAGGAGGGAAGAAAATGGTGCCCACGATTACATTACTTCTGGAAAACCTTTTCCCTCCGACTTTCGGGTGTCTAGTTTAAGTCGGCTTCCCTATTCCAGGACCCCTGAGCGGCTTCCTCATTTCGGCCGAGAACATCCGCTGCCCCACCTCCCCCACCCCGTAAGAGGCGCGGCCCCACCTTCCGGGGGACACGGGCCCACGAGGCAAGGCCTGGACGTGCGTTTATCCCACCAGGGGTTCCCCCGCGGAGAGGAGAGTCCCCCAACCAGGAGTCCAAGGCCTGGGGCGGGGCCGGGGGCCCTCCCTTTTGAACAGGAGACCGAGAACCACACTCAAGATTGCAGATCCACCACTGGGGGGGGCGGGGGGGGGCTGTGAAGTCTCTTCCGGGCCACCCTCGGGGAGGAGGCGGGCCCCCAACGCCGGGCAGTAAACTAAGGCTCGGAGACGGAGCGGGCGTGCGGAGGCCCAGGCCGCGGGCAGCCGGGGCTCGAGCCGGGAGCGGGGCCTCGGGGGCGGGCTGGGGGCAGGAATCAGGGGCAGGGCCGGGGTCGGACTGCGTCGGCGCGAGGGTCCGGGTCCGGATCCGGGCCCGGGCCAGCGCGCCGGGCTCACCTCGTCCTCCTTGTGGTTGCGGATGCCGCGCACCAGATCCTGCAGATTCTTGTCGAACATGCGGTCGATGCTGCCCTTGACCATCTTGAGGGCCATCGCGGCTGCTGCCGTCGGGCCCGAACCCCGGGAGGCCCGCGGCCAGGCGCCCTGAGGGGGCCCGGGGGGCCGCGTCTGCCGCCCGCGGAGCGCTGCGCTGCCAGCCGCCGCGGCGGGGCGGTCTCCCAGGCCAGTTCGGCGGCGGTCGGCGGGGCGGCGGCGGCAGCGGACCCGCTCAGCAGGCCGCGCTCCCCTCCCCTCCGGCTCCGCGCCGCTTGCAAATGGCGGACAAAATGGCGGCCGGTCAGCTGACGGCGGTAACCCGGACCGGGCGGCCCGCCCCCATAGGCCCCGCCTCCCTATAAACCCCGCCCCTTCACCCCTAGACGCCGCGTTTCCCTGACAACGCCAGACAGCCCAATGGAAACGCAGACAACGGCCTCCGGGCCGCTCGGCCGCGACCCCTCCAGCTCAGGGCTCTTCCCTCTCATAGGTCAGTGACCTCCGGAACTCCACCTACTTCCTCGTTCCGGTTGTAACCACGCCCCCTAAACGCTCCCTCCCTGGCCCGCCCCTCAGTTAAGTGACAGGTGTGGGCGGGCCCATCTGTGGGCGGGGCCTGCTATGGGCGGGGCGCCCACGTGGAGCTTCCCAGGGTGATTCCTGGAGAAGGACCCAGCTCCGCCCTTTCTGATTCTAAAAGCTGACGGTGTCAGAGAACTTCCAAAACCGACTCTGCGGCGAACCGATCCTGAGTCTCCTGCACATCTCACAGAATCCTGTGATATGGACAGGACAGGGATTAACATGGCCACGTGGAAAAACTGAGGCCCAGAACTAGGACTTCAACACAGTCTTTCATTCAACGAACTTTATTGACAGCCTACTATGTGCCAGGCCTGACCAGTGAATGAGATACACTTGGTCCCTGCCACCGTGATCCACCATAAAGAGAGTAAAAAAGGAAGCCACAAACTGGGGTAAGATATTAGCAATACATATATCTGACAAAGGACTTATATCCACAATACAGTTAAACAGAAAATAAAGCAGAACCAAACAAAAGTTCCTACAAATCGCAAAGAAAAACACAAACCAGTTAAAACATGGCAAAAGATTGTGAATATGCATTTCACAAAAGAAGATATCCAGGGCTTCCCTGGTGGCGCAGTGAGAGTCCGCCTGCCGATGCAGGGGACACGGGTTCGTGCCCGGGTCCGGGAGGATCCCACATGCCGCGGAGCGGCTGGGCCTGTGAGCCATGGCCGCTGAGCCGGCCCGTCCGGAGCCTGTGCTCCGCAATGGCCAATAGACTGCTGTATCTCAGTTATGAGGGAAAAGTAAATTTAAACCACACTGAAATATTTCTGTACCCCCATAAAAATGGCTAAAATTAGAAAGATTGCCAATTTCAAGTGTGGCAAGGATGTGGAGCAACTGCAACTCCCCTGTCTTACATTTCAGGTAGGAATGTAAAACTAAACAGCTACACTGGAAGCCTTTGTAGTGGAAGCACAGAGTTAACCACTAGAATACCAGGGAAATCCCCTGGCTGTATCTTTTAAAGCTAATATATGTATGCCCTTTGACCCAGCAACTCTACTACTGTACCCAACAAGAATGCATAAATACATCCACCAAAGACTTGGATAAGAATGTTCACAGCAGCCGTATTTATATTAGCCCAAAACTCAAAATGATCCAAATGTCCATTGACATAAAATGGATATATAACTCCTGTGGTATATCCAACAACAGAATACTATGCAGCAACAAAAAAGAACAAATCACTGGGACTTCTCTGGTGGCACAGTGGCTAAGAATCTGCCTGCCAATGCAGGGGACACGGGTTCGAGCCCTGGTCTGGGAAGATCCCACATGCTGCAGAGCAACTAAGCCCGTGCGCCACAACTACTGATCCTGTGCTCTAGCGCCTACAAGCCACAACTACTGAGCCTGTGCACCTGGAGCCCGTGCTCCACAACAAGTGAAGCCACCGCAATGAGAAGCCCACACACCACAGCAAAGAGTAGCCCCCACTCGCCGCAACTAGAAAAAGCCTGCTTCACCAGTGAAACAGTAAAAGTTGCTATTAACCGAAAAAAAAAGAAAAAGAAAAAGCCCGTGCACAGCAACGAAGACCCAATGCAGGCAAAAATAAATAAATAAAAATTTATAAGAAAAAAAGAACAAATTACTAATACACAGAACAAAATAGATGAATTACACAGACACAATGGTGAATACAAAAGAGTGTACACAGTGTGGTTCTTTTGCCATGATGTCCAATTGCAGGCAAAATTAATCTATGGTGATAGAATTAAGTAACATCATAAGTTACACAACTATACAAGAAAGAACTGGAAACTGGATAAATAAATTCAATAAAAAATTAGTAGAGGGCTTCCCCGGTGGCGCAGTGGTTGAGAGTCCGCCTGCCGATGCAGGGGACACGGGTTTGTGCCCCGGTCTGGGAGGATCCCACATGCCGCGGAGCGGCTGGGCCCGTGAGCCATGGCCGCTGAGCCTGCGCGTCCGGAGCCTGTGCTCCACAACGGGAGAGGCCACAACAGTGAGAGGCCCGTGTACTGCAAAAAAAAAAAAAAAAATTAGTAGACATGTGAAGAAGCAAGAAAATGTAACTTATGAACAAGAGAACAAAAGGGATGAATAGAAATGGACCCTGGGGACTTCCCTGGTGGTCCAGTGGTTAAGACTCTGTTCTTCCACTGCAGGGGGTTCAGGTTTGAAGATCGGGGAACGAAGATCCCACATACTGCTCAGCATGACCAAAAAAAGAGAAATGGACCCTGAAATAACAGAGAGACGAGAATAAGCAAAGATTATACTATAGCTACTACAAATACACTCAAAGATTGAAAAGAAAACATGTACACAATAAAGAGAGAAAAAGGAAGATTTAAAAAATAAACCAAGGAACTTGTAGACTGAAAAAGTACAACATATGAAAAATATTCATTACATGGAATTAATAACAGATTAGACATTGAGGAAGAAAAGATTAGTGAAATTAAAGACTTAAAAGCTATCTAAAATGAAGCACACAGAGAGCAAAAATGCTTACAAGATGAACAGAACCTCAGTGACCTGTAGAACAATATCAAGTAATCTAATATACATAACTGGAGTCCTAGAAAGAAGGAGAGAGAAGAAGGACAAACAAAAAAACAAAGAATGAGGCTTCCCTGGTGGTGCAGTGGTTAAGAATCCACCTGCCAATGCAGGGGACACGGGTTCGAGCCCTGGTCCAGGCAGATCCCACGTGCCGTGGAGCAACTAAGCCTGTGCGTCACAACTACTGAGCCTGCACTCTAGAGCCCGTGAGCCACAACTACTGAGCCCACGTGCCACAACTACTGAAGCCCGCGTGCCTACAGCCCATGCTCCAAAATGAGAAGCCACTGCAATGAGAAGCCCGTGCACAGTAACAAAGAGTAGCCCCCGCTCACCGCAACTAGAGAAAGCCCACTCACAGCAACGAAGCCCCAACGCAGCCAAAAATAAATAAATAAATAAATTTATTTTTAAAAAAATCAGAGAATGAATGGCCACAAAGTTTCCAAATATAGTAACTATAAAACCACAATCTAAGAAGCTCAATGAATCCCAGAGGAGATAAACACAGAGAAAAGCACAACCAAGCACATTATAAATTAAAGTGTTGGAAATCAGAGATAAAGTGGGAATTCCCTGGTGGTCTGGTGGTTAGGACTCTGAGCTTCCACTGCAGGGGGCCTGGGTTCTATCCCTGGTCGGGGAACTAAGACCCCACAAGCCGTGCGCAGCATGCGGGATCTTAGTTCCCCGACCAGGGATTGAACCCAGGCCCCCTGCAGTGGAAGCGCCGAGTCTTAACCACTGGACCACCAGGGAAGTCCCAGGCAATACCTATTTTCAGATAAATAAAAGCTGAGTGAATGTGTGGCCAGTAGACATACAATAAAAGAAATGTTTTCATTCCTAGGTTTTGGCATCAAAAAAAAAAAAAAAAGAAAGAAAGAAAGAAAAAGAAAATTAAAAAGAAAGGAACGTTAAAGGAAGTTCTTTGGAAAGAAGGAAATGTTACCAGAGATTTGGATCTATGCAATGGAATGAAGAACACAAGAAATTTACAAAATGTGGTTAATGCAATTTTTTTGTTTTTTAATTTGGCTATGCCAGGTCTTAGTTGCAGCATGCAGGCTCTTCTATTTCCCTGACCAGGGATCGAACCCAGGCCCCCTGCGTTGGGAGTGCAGAGCCTTATCCACTGGACCATCAGGGAAGTCCCAATATAATTATTTCTTTTTCTTTTTTTTTTTAAATAGTCTCTTCCTTACTGCATTCAGGGTTTTTTTTTAATTAATTTATTTTTTATTTATTTATTTTTGGCTGCGTTGGGTCTTCATTGCTTTGCGCGGGCTTTCTCTAGTTGCGGTGAGTGGGGGCTACTCTTTGTTTCCGTGCACGGGCTTCTCATTGCAGTGGCTTCTCATTTTGGAACATGGGCTGTAGGCACGCGGGCTTCAGTAGTTGTGGCTCGTGGGCTCTAGAGCTCAGGCTCAGTAGTTGTGGCACGCGGGCTCAGTAGTTGTGGTGCACGGGCTCAGTAGTTGTGGTTTGTGGGCTCTAGAGCACAGGCTCAGTAGTTGTGGTGCATGGGCTTAGTTGCCCCGCGGCATGTGGGATCTTCCCGGACCAGGGATCGAACCCGTGTCCCCTACATTGGCAGGCGGATTCTTAACCACTGTGCCACCAGAGAAGCCCTATAATTATTTCTTAATGTCTTCAGATGATAATTCCCTTTTAAAGAAAAACTAACAGCAATGTGCTATGAGATTTATTTTACAACATATTTGAAGTAAAGCAATAGTATATACGGAATGGGAGGTGGAAATGGAAATGGAAGCTTGTAAGGGTCTTACAGGATGTGTGAAGCAGTATGTTTTAACCCTAGTCATATTCAGAGACAGAAAGTAGAATGGTGGGGGCCAGGGGCTGGGGGAGGGGTGGAGAGTCAGTGTTTCATGGGGACAGAGCTTCAGTTTGGGAAGATGAGAAAGTTCTGGAGATGGATGGTGGGGATGGTTGCCCAACGGTGTAAAGGTTCTTAATGCCACTGAGCTGTGCACTTAAAAATGGTTAAGATGGTAAATTTTATATTTATGTGTATTTTACCACAATTAAAAATTAATGCATAGGGCTTCCCTGGTGGCGCAGTGGTTGAGAGTCCGCCTGCCGATGCAGGGGACTCAGGTTCGTGCCCCGGTCCGGGAAGATCCCACATGCCGCGGAGCGGCTGGGCCCGTGAGCCATGGCCGCCGAGCCTGCGCGTCCGGAGCCTGTGCTCCGCAAAAAAAAAAAAAAAAAAAAAAATTTTCAGGAAGACAGGATCTGAACCTGCACTTGACCAAATCTCCTCCTCTCCTCCTCCTAATCCCAGCCCTGTCAAATGCAAGTGAAGGGATACACACAATGTGGTCCCTCCACACGCGGGAGCATCACTCAGCCACGAAAAGGGGTGAAGCCCCAACACTCGCTACAACGTGCTTGTACCCTGAGAACAGGACGCTCAGTGAGAGAAGCCAGACGCAGGACACACAGTGTGTGATTCCACTGATAGGAAACGTCCAGAACAGGCAGATCCACAGACAGAGAGAGTGGATACCTGGTTGCCAGGGGCTGGGGATAGGGGGTGACTCTGATGGGGACAGGCTTCTTTTGGGGTGATGGAATGTTCTGGAACCGGATAGAGATGATTGTGGCACAACTGTGGGAAAGTACTAAATACCACTGGATTGTACACTTTACAGAGTGAATTGCACATGAACTGTATCTCAATAAGGCTGTTATTTAAGAAAATGACAAAGTAATTTCCAGTACAGCTCGGCTGGGCTGAGTGGTGTGTGTTCGATGATTGACTAAACAAAGGTGTGGATGGGTGACTAGGTGGGATGATACAAAAGCAGCCCACAATTGAATGTAAATTGGTGCAGACACTATGGAAAACGGTATGGAGTTTCCTCAAAAAACTAAAAATAGAGTTACCGTATGTTCCAGCAATCCCGCTCCTGGGCATATATCCAAACAAAACTCTAATCCAAAGAGATACGTGAACCCCTATATTCCTAGCATCACTATTCACAATAGCCAAGACATGGAAACAACCTAAATGTCCATCGACAGAGGAATGGATAAAGAACATGTGGTACATATATACAATAGAATATTACTCAGCCATAAAAAAAGAATGAAATAATGCCATTTGCAGCAACATAGATACAACTAGAGATTATCATACTAAGTGAAGTAAGTCAGAGAAAGACAAATATATGATATCACTTAAACATGGAATCTAAAATATGACACAAATGAACTTATCTACGAAACAAAAACAGATTCACAGACATAGAGAACAGACTTGTGGTTGCCAAAGGGAAAAGGGGGGTGGGAGAGGGATGGATTGGGAGTTTGGGATTAGCAGATGCTAACTATTATATATAGGATGGATAAACAACAAGGTCCTACTATAAAGCACAGGGAACTATATTCAATATTCTGTGATAAACCACAATGGAAAAGAACATGAAAAAGAATATATATACGTATAACTGAGTCACTTTGCTGTACTGCAGAAACTAACACAACATTGTAAATCAACTATACTTCAATTAAAAGAAAAAAAAAAAAACAGCCCACAGTTGAGCCTCACAGCCCCTCCGGGAGGAAACGACCCCACTTTCCAGATGAGGAAACCAAGGCCTCTGAGCTGTGCCTGACCTGCGTCAGCCAGCAGAGCCTGGCTTCTTTTCGATGGTGTCATCCTCCTCCCTGAAGCCCTTCCTGATGGACCCCGGCTCCACAGGGACGTGGATGTTCAGCTGCTTCTGAGCCCGGCACGCAGCAGGTGCTCATAAAGGCGAGGTCACCACGCTTTGTGGGTGCTCCCACCCCCAGGGACCCTCTTTTCTGAGGCTGAGAGAGGAAGCAATGCTCCCAGAGTCACCGTGGCCAGCCTGGTGGTGGCTTTGTGCTCATGGGGGTGGGGCCAGTGCCTGGCCCTGCTCCGAGGTGGGGATGTGCCCCAGCAGGGACCTCAGGCCAGCCCTCCTTCCACCCCCGCAGCGGCTGAGGAGCTGATTGGCCCACCTCGCAGCCTCCAGCCACCTGCTGCTGTCTGTCTTGGGGCCACCTTCCCCATGCTCCATCCTGTCCACCAGGCCCAGCGTGGCAACAGCGGGGTAAGAGGGGCAGAGGGAGGCCTGGGCAGAGATGGTGGTCCCTGGGATCTGGGAGGGCATCCCTGAGGTCCACGGGTGTCCCCGACTCCTGTGGCTGCCCACACACACCCTTAGGGGCACCCCCTGGCCCACTGGGCCCCTTCCCCACGGCCTGCTCTGGCCCCAGGGATGGGTCACACTAACGCTGGCGCCAGAGACACTGGGGACCCCAAAGAGCAGGGCTGTGGAAGCCAACAGACGGGTTTGGCTCCAGCTCTGCACAACCTCTGGCCCACGGCTCCACCTCCAGCCTCAGTTTCTTCATCTGCCCTATGGGAGCAGAGACGGCCAGAAGAGGTGGCGACCCCAGCGTTGGGGTCTGGAGGCCCGGGACCCCTGCCCCTGCCTGCCAAGGCCAGAACCAGGCTGGTCCCGGCTGCTGGGGCTTGAGCTCCTACACCCAGGGTGTCTGGGGGGAGGCTGGGTGCCAGGAATAGGGGGCGAGGATGGTCCAAAGGGAGACCCCAGGGGGGCAAGGGCCTAGGAGGGGCTGGGCCCTACATTGGCCTGTCCTGCTGGCCTCAGGCACTGGATAAAAATAGTCGCTGGTCTCTGAGAACATGAGCCGACCCTGGAGCCAAGGGTTCCGGTTTGGGCTCTTTGCTCACCTCTGTGTGACCATGGCCAGAACCCAGCCCACTCTGGGCCCCAGCAGCCCAGCAGCCTGTCAGGAGGGGTCCTGAGGCAGGCCTGAGGCGGGCAGGGAGAGTGCCTGGCGGAGGGCTGTGGTCGTGCCCTGCGTGTGAAGCTACCGAGGAAAGGTGGCTCCAGGCAGAGGGACAAGGAAGGCGGTGTGGGGAGGTAGGGAGCCCCCTTCTCCCCAGGTCAGGCCCAGGCCCAGGCCCATACCAGGGGCTCAGCAAATGCAGGCTGCCTCCTCCCCCTCCCCCCCAAGCCGGACTCTGGACCTGCTGCTTCTCAGACGTCTCCATGACAACCAGGGCCTTGGCGGAGTTGGATGGAGGCCTGGGCAGTTGCCAAGTGGACGAGGACCTCTCTGCACTGGCTGACCCCTGCCCAGGCCGGCCCCGGGAGGACAGGGCTCAAGGTAGCCAAGAGGGTACCACAGGATGAAGCCCACGCCCCCATCCTCCTGTTGAGCCAGGTGGCTCACCTTCAGGGACCAGGACTTGGTCTCCCACCCTGGACTGACTTAAACCATGCCCCCCATTTCCAACCTGTGTCCATTAGTGTGTCGGGGGTTTGTAAAGAGCCCAGAGAACACAGGTGCTGGGCCACACAGGTCGGGGTTTGAATCCCAGCTTGGCAGTGACGTGCTGTGTGCCTTCATGCAAGGCTGCCTCTGCGTCTGTCTGCTTTCTAATCTGCAGAACGGGAGCAGTCACCTGCCCCTCACCCAGCAGAACTGAGCGGAGGGTGGGATCAGCCTGGGGGTTTCCACGACTGTGACTGTCCCTCTTTTCCTGCCAACAGCGACATCCAGGCTGGCCGACTCCAGCAGCTGGCCCCGTGTGAGTAGCCAGGGCCCTGGGGTTTCAGCCCAGGGTGCCCCTAGAGTAGGGGACATGTTGGCCAAGAGGGTGCGTTTCTGCAGCCCATGGGAAGGGTTTGGTCTCCCTTAGGGAAACACCCAGGATGACATGTTACTCCCCACAGGATTCTCAGGAGCCGGCAGCTGAGGGCAGCCCCGCAGGCAGTGTGGATGCTTGGCCCAAGAAAACAGAAAAGGAGCCTGTGGACAAAGTGGCCTCCGGACCGGGTAAGGAGAGGCTGAAAGCAGGAGCAAGTGGGTTTCCGGGAGGCAGGGGTGAGGTGGGGGGGGGTGGGTGTGGACCAGCATGGGGGTGGGGGATCGGTCCTGGGCTGGGTCCTTGGATCTGGGGGGCAGGGTGATAGCGTGCATGGGGCTCCTGACTGGGGGGTGTCTGGGTGTCACAGGCCGTTACTCAGTGGGCTGTGGGAGCCTCTGCTAATTCATGATAACACCAGCTTAGGTGCCACTAAGCTTCAGCTAATTATCTTCTAGAATATTCTCGGCATCCCAGTGAAGCGGCCAATCCCGCAGGGCTTAGTTCCTCGGCCCAAGGCCGCACAGCCGGGCAGGGCATAGCTGAGTTTAGCCGCGGGTCAGCCCCACGCGGCCTGCGCCCAGCCCGCACTTGCTCCCGCAGGTCCCCGGAGCCCCGCGCGGAAGAAGGCGCAGGCCGCGCCGCCCTCGCAGCCGCCGCTCACGCCCCCGGTCCTGAGCGAGGAGCTGCTCTGGGGACACCTGACGCTCAACAAGTGCCTGGTGCTCGCCTCGCTCGTGGCGTTGCTGGGCTCCGCCTTCCAGCTGTGCCGAGGTGAGCCTGCGCCGCAGCACGTGGTTACTCCCTCCCGGAAGCGCGGACAGCCCAGGGGGCGGGTCTGTGCGCTCCCACTCTAGGCCGTGCGCGCCCCCTTCCCCCCAGTATGGACCTTGTGAGTGAGGGGGGGTTCCCCCGCCCCGTGCACCTCCTGCTCAGGGACAGACTGACCTTGTGCACCCCGACGGTCGCGCCCGACTCCCTCTATCCAGGACCAGCTTTGACCCCCGCCTCCCATAGACCTTAAGAGGAGCCCTGCCCCCCCACCCCCCAGCAAGGACCTCGGTGCACCTCCCTTTCCCGGTGACCGACCCTCACTGCCCCACGACTCCCACCCCGGGCCTTGTAGGCCCGGGATGGGCGTGTGCGCCCTCGTTCGGTAGCGTGCTGCTTTCTCTGTGCGCCAGGGCGGGCGCTCCTGCGTCCCTCAGAGAAACGGGAGCATCCTTTTGCAGCCTGAATGAGGGAGGTTTGAAGGGAAGGTCATCGCAGCAGCGGAGACTCGGAACCCCTTCCCAGGGCTCGGAGGGACCCAGCCCAGCCTCAGCGTACCCGGTGGGGTCCGGCTGGGCCCCCTTGCATGTCCCCAGGGAGAGGGGTCTCTGGGGGCAAGGGCGGGGATGGACGGTGTGCAGTGGTCGGTCCCCTGGGCCAGGCTGTTTCGCATCCCCTCCCGTCCCCTCCCAGAGGCCGTGGCGGGGGAGGCGGAAGCCCCTGCGCCTGTCCCTGAGCCGTGGGTCCCGCCAAGCTCGTCCCTGAAGGAGCCAGCATCACCCCTGGTAAGCACTTCCTCAAGTGACCTGTCAGTGGGGCCTTCACTGGGGGAAGGGGCCTGGGCCGTGGAACTCTGTGCCGACCCCACCACCCCACACTGTCCACATTGCAGCCAAAGTCCATGGCCTGGGCCCCCCCACTGGGATCGCTCGAGCCCCCGGCGAAGGTAGAGGAAAGGGCCGCGGTTCCCAGGAGCAGCGGGGCTGCAGGGAAGGACAAAGGGGCGTCTGAGGAGACCGCTAAGGAGGAGCGCGTGCCGCTTGCCGACCGAGGGCCCAAGGAGAGGCGGAAGAAGGCGGAGAGGCTGAGAAAGGAGAGGCCCCGGAAGGAGAGGCCACAGAAGGAGGAGAGGCCGAGGAGGGAGAGACCCCGGAAAGAGGAGAGGCCGCGGGCTGCCGGGGAGGCCCTACACCGACGCTGGGAGGCGCGCGAAGGGGGCCATCGGGCATGGGCGGGAGAGTCCAGAGACCCCGAGCATAGGAAGAGGCAGGCCTGGGCCTCCCCGCGGCGCCCCGATGAGGAGGACCAGCCTCCCGGCCGCCAGAAGCACCACGCGGGCAAGGGGCGGGACTGAGCCAGACCTGGGTCCTGCGCGGGGGTCCCTGAACCTCTGCTCGACCGCCCCGCAGTTCCAGCAAATAAAGCGAGCGCTGTGGTCCCCCTCATCGCCTGCTCCTTTGTGCCTGGACTCCAGAACCTGCCCGGGGCCTGAGTGACAGGGATGGGGAGCTTTAGGCGGCTGTAGGAGGGGGGGCGGGGGCGGGGTCAGGGAGGCAGTGGGTGCCAACGGGGAGGACGCGGCCCTGCCTGCCAGAGGAGAAATGGGGGAAGGAGGCCTCCGCCTGTCCCCAGACATGCACGGACACCCCAACCGCGTGCTTTCTGGTCTTTATTGGGAGCGATGAAGGGGTCCGAATAAATATGGGCCGGCCGGAGCACGGCGCGGGGTCACCGGCAGCCGCACTCGGTGGCCACCATGTTGGGCACGTGGTGCGCGCTGATGCGCTCCTCGGACAGGCTGATGAGGAGCTTGCCGGCGTAGGCCGTGGGCACGCAGCAGGGCGGGCGCGCCAGGGCGGCGCCGCGGGCCTGCATCTTCAGCAGGAGCACCACGTGGTTGCCGTACCGCGGGTTGCGGTCCGATTGCGGCCAGCCGCACGCGCCCTGGCAGTTGTTGGCCTGGTACGTCTCGGGGATGAGCACCGAGCGCTCGGCGCGGAGGTCCACGCTCAGCTCGCGCAGCCCGCACGGCCCGTCGGTGGCCGCGGCGCCGGCGCTGCGCTGCGCCCGTGCCGACCCGCTCCGCTCCCGCCCGCGCCACTCGGCGCGCAGGCCCTGCAGCGCTTTCAGCAGCAGCAGCGCGCGCAGCGGACCGCCGGGGCCGACCGGGTTCCCCGGGCACAGCGCCAGTAGGCGTGCCAGCAGCGGGGTGGTGGCGGGCGGCAGCCCCGGGAGGCCGCGCAGTTCCGCGGCCGCCGCCTGAAGCTCGGCGGCTACCCGGCGCGCTAGGCCCGCGGCCCACAGCGCGGACGCCGGACCCTGCAGTGGCGCGGGGACCCCGGGGGTGGCTGCCGTGGGCGGCAGCAGCAGCAGCAGCGGCTCCTCGCCGTCGAGCAGGCGCTCCAGCGCCGCGGGGTCCGACAGGTTGACCTGGCCCTGCGAGAAACCGGTCAGCGAGCCCGGGTCCAGGGCCAGACGCGGCGGCGAGGCTCGGGACGCGGGTCCCCGCAGCGCGCGCACCAGGCGCGTGAGCGTCTCCAGGAAGGGATCGGCGCTGGGCGGCGCCTCCTCGGGCTCTGGGGACGGCCTGGACGGCAGAGTGGGGGATCGTGAGGGCGCAAGGCTGCGCCGCCCCCCACTCCCCGCGCCCCCAGGGCCGGGCCCGCGCGCACCTGGGCTGCGGGAAGGGCACCGAGTCCAGCTGGCCGTGCGCGGGCATCGGCGTGGGACCCCGCGGCGGCAGCAGGAGCAGCGCCGGGGTCATCCGTGTGAAGCAGCGGGAGTCGGCGCCGAACAGCAGCGCCTGCAGCTGGGCGGTGCTCAGTGGCGCACCTGCGACGGGAGGCGCGTGCGCGGCGCTGCTTCAGCGCCGGGGGTCTGGGGGTCGAGGACAGCCGTCCCCACCACGCTCCGCAGCATCCCTGTCCCTGTCTGGGCGAGACCTACCGTTTCCGCGGCGCCGCAGGGTCAGGGCGAGCCCAGGCCCGCGCCAGGCCGCCTCGGGGCGTCCCACAACCAAGGGCAGGTAGCTGGAGTCCCGGCTCAAGCAGAGGCTCTGCGGAAATGGGGGCTCAGCCAGGCAGTGGGCGCGCAGGGCGCCAGCCCTGCTCTGCCTGCTGCTCTTAGCATCCCTTCAAAATTCCAACCTGGGCACTTGCAGCCTTTTTGTTAAACCCAGTTTAAAAAAATCAACAAAACCGTAACCCCTTCCTCGCCCTGAGTGAGGGCTCCTGGTGGCCCAGGGGCAGTCCCCTTCAACTCCCTGGTACCTGGGCGCCGGGCAGCCCGGCCCCGGTGACGGTGACCTCCGGGCCAGGCCCTGGGTACAGCACCATCAGCGCCAGCTCTTCGGGGCTGGCTCCTCCAGGTGGAGGCTCCTGGAACCTCAGCGAGGGTGTCGGCTCCCACGTCACTGCGGCCGGGACAGTGGGGAAGGGGATGCCTGAGCCCCTCCCCCAAGCCTGTCCCAGTCCTGCAGGAGGGAGAGCCCCCACCCCACCCAGAGCCCCGGGGAACCTAGAGGGAGAGGCTTGACGCCCCTGGACCCCAGGTGTAGCGCTTCCTTGGGACACGGGTGGCCTGGGAGGAGTGACAGACACTGGGCAGTGGGGTGGAGCCCTTGGGGTCTCTTGGTCTGGGGATGTCCTGGGGTAAAGCCCTTCCCTGTAGTGTATCTGAGGCCAGCGGTCCCTGGGGACAGGCCCCCTGGGCAGCCTGGTCGGGGAGTGGGGGGAGGGGCCCTCCTCGGCTGGACCTTCAGGCTGTGCTGGCCCTGCCCCCTGTGGCTCCAAGGTCGGAGGAGAGGGGACCCTCCCCAGGCACTGCAGGAGGACTTGCTGCCCCAGGCAGGGCAAAGATAAGATCACCCACCTCTGTGGCCATCAGCCTCCACTTCCCAAGGGTTCTCCCACCCCGGGGCACCAGAGCCGGCCCCCCGCCCAGGCCCCTGGGTTAGGGCCCCACGTACCTTCCTCCAAGTGTAGGACCACCAGCCGCCGCCCCCCGGGCCCCCCAAGCCATGCCTGCAGCTGCTGCAGATGGGGCAGGGCGGGCTGCCCGTCTCTCGGGGGGCAGACTGCAAAGGTGGCCAGGTCCCGGGGCCCCCAGTGGGCGCGCCGCACAGCCTCTAGGAACGCCCGCTCGTAGCCGCTCAGGGCCCCCACCACCCGCAGGGGAGCACTGCTCCTGTTGCCACCCCCATCCAGGGTCACCAGGCACAGGGGGTCCCGAGGGCTGCCTGGTGGCCAGACGCCAGGAGGTGGCCAGTCCCAGTCTTGGTGCAAGATGAGCCCTCCGCCTCCGCCGCCTGGGGTTGGCTCCCTGGGCAGGGCCGGGGTGCTGGGGACCTCTCCCCTGAGGGTCCTGGCCCCCAGCAGGGCCCCCATTGCCAACAGCACCAGGGCCAGCTGAGAGAGAGGTGGACCCTGCATCATGGGAGCTTGGAGGGGCCGGGCTGCCCCAGCTTATATGGGGGAGCAAGAATGTTTGTGCCAGAAGGCGGCCCCTATCTCCTTCAGGGATGTGACCTTGGGGGCCAGTGCCCGCTGTGAGCCCGGGCAGGCCGGCAGCCTCCTCAAAGCCCCTTCTGTTCCGGCTCAGCTGCCTATCTATCTTCTTCTCACCAGTGCTACAAAGTGTGGCCTGTGACCCATTTGTCAAAATGTCCTTGACAAGTTTTCCCCTTTAGAGTCAGGAGCAGGAATGTGAGCAGGGAGTGTGTGGCCCAAACGATCAACAATTTGGGGGGGTGGAGGGTGCTGGAGGAGGGCAGAGGTGCAGAGCCCCTGCCCCACAGGACCACTGGGTAGGTGGGGGGGCGAACCCCCACACCCACTGCACGCTCGCTCACCACGCCTTCGGGGCCCACAGAGACCCCCAAGGAGAGCGAGCAGCCTTTGCTCTGCTCTCCTCCCAGAGGGCGACCCCAGACCCACTGCTGGCCAGCAGGGTCTGTCCTCACCCAGCAGCCTCCAAGGCACAGCATTGCCAGCGGCCACCCCCTGGGGTCCTGGTGGGGCCCCGACCCTGAGCCACCCCCATAGGTGGCAGAGGGCAGCCGTACGTGTTCACCCACAGCGAGTGGGTGCTTCCCGCGCACCCACCCGCCGGCCGGCCCACACAGCAGTGCGCTCCAAGGTTAGCAGAGACTCTTTAATGGGCTCTGGGAACACGGCCCAGCCCTGTACAAAAAACTCAACTTCACTCTGGGGGGGGGAACACAGGAAAACAAGGCCAGACTTGCTGGGACAGGGGTGGCTTTTCAGTTGGTGGGGGGAGGGGGAGGAATGTTCCCAGGGCCTTCGGAGGGCAGCGGGGGCCTCAGCATCGGAGGCATGGGAGTTGGGGGATGCACCCCGGGATTTGAGGGGTGAACTCCAGGAGGCTGGGGATGGACCCCAGGAGCTGGAGGATGGACCCCAGGAGCTGATGGGTGGACCCCAGGAGGTGGGGGGTGGACCCCAGGAGGCTGGGGGTGGATCCCTGGGGCTGGGGGGTGGACCCCGGGAGCTGGAGGATGGACCCCCGGGGCCTGGGGGTGAACTGCAGGAGCTGGTGGGTGCACCCCTGGGGCCTGGGGGTGAACCCCAGCAGATGGGGGAGGATGGACCCCGGGGGCTGGAGGGTGGACCCCTGGTGCTGGAGGGTGGACCCCTGGGGCTGGGGGATGGACCCCCGGAGCAGGGGGGTGGACCCCAGATGCTGGTGGGTGGACCACTGGTGCCGGTGGGTGGACCCCAGGAGCTGGGGGGTGCACTCCAGATGCTGGGGGGTGGACCACTGGTGCTGGGGGGTGGACACCGGGAGCCGGTGGGGGCAGCTGAGGAGGGCCCGGAGGCCCCGAGGACGCAGGCCCACTGGGCGGCATGGGGGGCAGGGGCAGGCCTCCTGGCGGGGGCGGGGGCAATGACTCAGGCAGTGGTGGCCGAGGGGGCAAACCATTCATCAGCGGGGGTGGGGGCCGCTTCACCCCAGGAGGCCCTGCAGGGAGGCTCGGCGGGGCCGGTGGCTTCTCCATCTTAAAGTGGAACTGGAGGAAAAACTAGACAGAAAGGAGAGGCTGAGCGTGGCCCCTGGGCCTTGGGCTGGGAGAAGGTTCGGCAACTACCTGGACCTGCAGTGACTCACCTGCTTAGTTTCCCGGTTCCAGTGAGTCCAAAACTTGCCTTCAGCCTTGTCAATCTCCCTGCTTGGCACCTGCGTGGGGTGGAGCAGGGGGCAGAGACGGGCCTTCAGGACCACGAGATGGCCTGGCTGAGGAGGCCCTTCTGTGAGGGGACAGGGTCTAGCTTAGGGGTAACAGAGTCGACTGATGTCCTTGCTCCACCGCTCAGCAAACCTGCAAGCCCGAGAAAGCCATGATCTATGCTATGCCATTAACGTCCATCTGGGGACCAGATCCGGTCATGGAATCCACGAACAGCCAGCAGCAGGGACACCTTACTGCTGGGGCCATGTCAGGGGTCTCTGCTTCTGGGCGGACACCCACCTCGATGCCCTGGCCCTCGTGCTGCCTTGTCCTTTGCCACCCTCTCAAGAGGCAAGGGCCCAGAGGGATACCCCTGGCCCTGGCAGGAAGGGGCATCCTGGAGTGGGCTGGAGGCCAGCTGCCCGGATGGAGCAAACTCCTCGGCCGGCTCCCCACCTCTCGGGGGTCCAGTGCGCTACCTTGAAGGCAATGGTCTCGTAGGGCTCGGCGGCCATGAGCAGGTACTGCCAGCGCCGGTCCGGAGGCTCGATCCTCTGCTCGTAGGCGGACATGAAGCGGTGGCGGGGCATGATGCCCTCGGCAATCTCGGGGTAGTCGATCTGTGGGGACACGGCCAGGTGGCAGCACCGCCTCTCAGGGAGCCCCTTCCCTCAGAACTGGGTCCCCAGCCTTTGCTCACCTGGAAGAGGAGGCTCTGCTGACCCATCTCCGTGTCCCTCTGCTTGGTCACTGCAACACAGGAGGTGTCAGGACCAGCTAAGGGGCCCTGGGGCTGGCCTAACACCACCCACAAACGGGAGAGCAGGCCTGGGGGTGGTCACCTGGCTGGGGAAGCACAAGAGCCATCCGCAGCTGGACGGGCACCACCCAGGGCTGGGAGGGCTGCACCCCGCGTGCCATCTGCCCCAGATCACACGGGTGGGGGTGGGGGTGGGAGGGAGACCTCCCCACTGCCCGCCCCCCCACCTGGGGAGCATCGAGTGTGAGGGTCAAGACTGTGCCCCCACTTCTGGGAGAGGGTGCCCACTGCCAGAGCTCTGTGGCTTTGGGCTGCTTTCCACACGGGTGCTCAGTGTCTCCCCGCTACACCCAGGAAGACGCCAGATGGCCTGGACTGGCCAGAAAGCCTGTGGTGGCCTCCCCAGGGAAACAGTGCCATCCCTGTCCTGGCTCACCAAGCAGGCCCACCCCAGGGCCTTTGCACGCCACGCCCCGAAACGCCACCCACACGCAGGATGTCCCCACCTTAGCAGGACGCCTACCAGGTGGCCTGCCGTCCCCACCCCGCCCCCCCCCGGCACACGGTCTCCTGTATCCCCTGTGCTCCAGCTAGGCCGCCTGACTGGCTTTCCGAACCAGGTGACACAGGCGCTGCTGCACGCACAGACCCTCCCCCTCCCCTTCCTTTCTCCTCAGGTGAAGAAGAGCCAGCACCCAGTTCCGTGGTCAGAGGAGAGAGCCACACCAGGGCTCACGCTCCCGTCCCACAAGCTCACCCACCTTTGCTAGGAGCGTAAAGAATAACGACACTGCTCCTCCTCCAGCATGTGTGTGAAAGTTCACGGTGGGAAGGCGGTCCCAGCCCCCAGGGAAGAAAGCCCTCTGACAGGAAGCCACTCCCCAGAGGCGGATGGTGTGGGTGCGGGTGTGGGCGTGGGTGTGGATGGGTGTGGGGCTGCCCGCCAAGGCCACAGAGCATCCTTACCTTTGTAGCCCGGGCGGCCGATCTTCACGAACTTCTTCACCTCCACCTTGACCTTCTCTGGCGCCGGCTGGGCGGGGGCCTCCTTGGCCTCCTTGGCTGCTCGCCGGGCCCTGCAGGTGGCACGGACATGGGGCTGAGGCCCCTCCATACAGGCCGCCAAGGCCATAGGCCCAGGTGCCAGGAGTGCCACCCCCCGCCCTGCCCCAGCCAACCTTGGAGCTTCGAGGTCGGGGGGACGGGGGTCAAGTGAGGTGACAGCTCTGGTGGGGGTGAGCGCCGGGCATGGGAAGGGGCGCGAGGTACTCACAAGTTGGTCTGATGCTTTTTCCCTTGGGTGTGCGCGAGGTAACTCCCCTAGAACGGGAGAGAGACGCACAGCTCAGGACAAAGCGAGCGGGGAGGTGCCGGTAGGCACCCGATCGCTGCTGAGCAGACGAGCGCTGGTGGGTCTGCACACAGGGGAACGAGACCCCCAAAAGCTGGGGGTGAGGCGGGCCTCCGGAGGGTGCGATGCGGGCAGGCTTGCAGCTGCTGGGGTGCAGTGTGGGCTGTGGACACTGCTTGGAAGTGGTGGGGAAACCCGGGAGTGATCATGTCCCGTGATTCCATCTCCACGATGCCCCAGGGATGAGACACGCGAATCAGTGGTTCTCAACGGGGGCCGGTGGTGGGGGTGGTTTCTGACCCCCGGGGACAGCATGCCCAGGACGGTCCTCCCCAGAGGATGAGCAGCCCCAGTGCCGCGGGGAGACCCTCCCATATCGGGCTGTTCAATTCAGTGCTGCCGTCCGGGGCTGGCAACCACCAGAAACAAAGCACGTCCTCCACACGAGAAAAGGGACAAAGGGACCTACTCGTGCCAGGAGAGGGGCCCAGCGTGAGGGAGCATCAGACTCTCGCCTGCTTCAAAGGCGCAAACTAGAGCCACACCGGCTAGACTTCACGACCCCGACCCTGACGTGGAACGTCCCAGGGTGTCCCCATGTTCCCAGATACACATCTGTGGCAACGGTGCCACCGGTACTGAAGGACTCGCCAAGTCCACAGCAGCACAGGTGGGGCGGGGTGGGGGGTGGGGCAGGGGCGGGGCCACACCTCGTTGTTGTGCAGCGTCAGGCACAGCTTGCACTCGTAGGAGCCCAGATGGTTCTTCATGAAGTAGGGGTCCTGCGGAGGAAGCACGCTTGTTATGCGGTGGGAGGGGCCCTGGGGACCCCGCACGGGCGCTGAGAGAACACCACTCTCTTCAGGGCAAACGCTCGCGGCGGGGGAGGGGGCGCAGAGGACAAGCAGGAGCCCCCCAGGCAGCACCGCAGAGCCCACTGGGTGGGGCTGGGGCTGACCACACGCCCCTGCAGCAAGCTCGGGGAAGGGTCCTCCGGGAGCCCCGGCCCCACGTCCTCGGCAGCCTGGGGTCCAGGAGGCAGAGCCGAAACAGCACCGCTGCTCATGCATCTCCATGGCGCCGACCAGGCCAGCACTCCTCGTGCCGCAGCACAGCCTGACACGGGCAGAGAAGCAAGCGGGCCAACCCGAGGCCCTAGGAGACCCCGTCTCTGCACATCCCGTGAGTGGGGCAGGGGCTCCAGGGCCAACTGGTGACCACTCAAGAGGCGCAGAGCAGACGGCAGGGGTTCAGGTCCCAACTCCACCGCCCAGAGAGCGTGTCGTCATTGGCGATGACAATCCCACCCTCAACTGTTTCCTCATCTGGAAAATGGGAAGAGTAACAGAACTGACCTCCCAGGCCAGGCCTCTGAGGGGCTTTGGGAGCGTCCCGCGCACGGTGCGGGCTCGACACACCTCAGAGCGTTTCAAAGTCTAAGAGGACCTATACACTGAACACCAAGGGGCACATCGAGGGCAACTCTGCCTCCAGGGTCCACTGGGCAATGTCTGGGGACGTCAGTCGTTGTCACGAGTTGGGGGCTCCTGGCATCAAGTGTGGAGGTGAGGGTGCTGCTCCACACCCAACAGCGCCCGTGACGGCCCCCATGCCCCAGGGAATGACCGGGCCGCACCTCCAAGCTGAGAAACCCTTAGTCAGTTATTCGCGAAAACCTTGAGTCTGCTCCCTGCTCACGCTGGACACCAGGATAAATCCCCGATGCTCAGCTGGTGTAAACCAGGGGGGCCCCCATCATCTGTATCACCTCCTCTCCCTCCCACTCAGGTGTGGACTGAAATGTGTACAGCATCCCAGGACCACAGAGGTCAGGTGGTCATGGAACCCAGCCTCCTGGGGTCAGTGGAATCCCTATCCCTGGGGTCTCACCGGAGGTGATTCCGCCCCCCAAGGGACACTGAGCGACATATGGGGACATCTGTGGCCACTGTGACTGGGGAGCTCCTGGCATCTGGCGCGGGGGCAGGGCAGGGATGCTGCTGCACACCCCACAGCGCCCAGGGGGACCCACATACGTATCCCCAGGGCCGAGGCGGAGGCCTGTCTCCCTACAGCTCTGTACGGATAAGCTGCTGTCTTTCGCTGCCCGTGGTGCCATCAGGGCCCCCACCACTGGCGACTCCCCACACCTCTGGCTAAGTATAGTTTCCTGTGCTAACAGACCCTTCAAACGTGGGGCTACGAACAGCAGCCAGCCTCTGGTGGACACTGAGAGCTGCCACTCCAGGTGAAGCTCCCTGGTGCAGGGTGGGCACAGGCGGTGGGAGGGCACGTGTACCTTGTTGATGTCGATGGTTTCCAGGGCCAGCTGCCGGAGGCGCTCCCTACGGTCCCGGTTGCTCTCAGAGGAGGAGGCCACACCCCCACTCCCGGTCTTGCCTCCGGGGCGATGTTGGAAGTCCATGGTGAGGACCTTGGGGCTCTACCAGACCAGAGAGGAAACCTGTGGAGGCCAAGGG
Source organism: Leucopleurus acutus (assembly GCF_964270905.1). Classification (NCBI taxonomy): domain Eukaryota; kingdom Metazoa; phylum Chordata; class Mammalia; order Artiodactyla; family Delphinidae; genus Leucopleurus; species Leucopleurus acutus. Next base: position 1,651,321 of record NC_139145.1, on the reverse strand, counting down.
GCGGCTGTGAGGCTGCGCAGGAGGCCTCGCCCTCCTGGTTCAGCCTCATCCCCCAGAGCTCTCGCAGCTCTCGCAGCTCTCAGCCTCATGCCCAGGCTTTACCAAGTCTCTTCCAGTGGCCGAGGGTCCACTATGGGCCAGGCACATGGAAATGAGGAAGAAGAAGAAACAGGGCATCTCCAGGTGACCTGGTGGGTGGACTGAGGAAGTCCCCCCAGCCTGAGGAGTGCAAAGGCCCAAGGACCCGAAATGGCAAAGGGCAAAATGAGACCAAGGTCTCACTAATTAGTCTCACCTCCTCCAAGAAGCCTCCCCAGACCACCCAAGCCCATGCTGTTCACTCCCTCCTCTGAATTCCCTTTCTGATTGTCTTACACTTATTTCTCTCAGCCTAAATTCTGCTTCTCTGGTTCAGCTGTACATTTGCTGGAAACAAGGAACACATCTACCAACCTATCCCCCCGCCACTGCCTAACGCACAAGATGTTCACGGCTCGTTCACGGCTGAGGAAGGCTCTCCGGAGCCCTTGATGTCTCTTCCAGCCCAGCCACTGTTTCCCACCCTCCTTCAGGCTCAGCTCAGACCCAACCTCCAGGAACCTCTCTCATCTTACACTCCCTTTCCCACTGGTCAATGTTGGCCCCAGGCCCCTGGCATCTTGTCTCTGTTGGGGTAAATTCACAGGGATGGGGCCCAGGAGTGACTATGACCCCTGCCAAAGATGGCCCCATCTCAATCTCAAGGGTTCCCGGACGTGTCACCTCACGGGGCAGAGGAGACTTTGCAGGTGGGGTTAAGTTACGGCCCCTGAGAAGGGGAGGACCCTGGATTCCCCAAGGGGCCTAGTGTCATCACAGGGTCCTTATAGGAGGGAGGCAGGGGGGTCAGAGGCAGAGAGAGACGGGAGATGCTGCGCTGTCGGCTGTGAGGATGGAGGACGGGCCGCGAGCCAGGGATGCAGCGCCTCTAGAAGCTGGAAAAGGTGGAACCGATGCTCCCCTGGAGGCTCCAGAAGAAATAAAGCTCAGTGAGGCTCACAATGAACAACTGACCTCCAGAGCTGCATCATGAACTTAGGTCATTTAAGCCACTAAGTCGGTGGTGGTTTGCTGCACCGACCACAGGAAACTAACAGTCCAGGCACCAGCCAGCTGTGCCACTGACTGGCAGTGTGACCTGATGAGTTTACAAAAACCTCACACGTGGTGAGGCTGCAGAATCCCAGGACTAGACTTTTTATTTCACGCCAAGTCCACCCAGAGCCGCCAACTGGTAAAGGCAAAACACTACCAGAGCCAAGAGTTCCAGTCAGTTTGGGGGGAGCCCAGTTTCTCCTCAAGCAGCCAGAACAAGCTCTTGTCCTAGCCGGGAGTACGCACCACAGGTGTCGTGAGAGCACCTGTGGAGAGGATCCGACTGGCTCAGGAAACCCAAACGCAAGCAAGTACTTAATCACTCACCACGTTACAGTGAGTGCCAGTAGCTATCAGAGACTGAGATGAGGCCAGAGAGAAAAGGGGGCAGGTCCATCAAAACCCATCTGCTAGGGCTTCCCCGGTGGCGCAGTGGTTAAGAATCCGCCGGCCAATGCAGGGGACATGGGTTCGAGCCCTGGTCTGGGAAGTTCCCACATGCCGCGGAGCAACTAAGCCCGTGCACCACAACTACTGAGCCTGCGTTCTAGAGCCCGCGAGCCACAACTACTGAAGCCCGCGTACCCAGAGCCCCTGCTCCACAACAGGAGAAGCCACCGCAATGAGAAGCCCACGCGCCACAACGAAGAGTAGCCCCCGCTCGCCGCAACTAAAGAAAGCCCGCGCAGCAACAAAGACCTGATGCAGCCAAAAAAAAAAAAAAAACAAAAAAAACCCCAAAAAACCCACACATTAAGCAGCAGGCAACACCCCTTCCCCTGGTCTGTGTCCAGCAGGCAGGAGACCCAGCTGGTGCTCCCAGCCCAGGGGAGATCAGGAGTCTTTTCTGGGAAGAGAGCACCAGAGACAGTATTCTCAGACACTGACGGTTGGGGGCCCCCCACACTCCCCAAACCCCAGCACTCTGCCAGGCCCACTGAGCTCGCTAGATGAGAAGCACTACTCTCCATGCAGACTGGTAACTTAACATAAACAGACGCAAAGAAACGTATGTATCAGAGAAAAAAGAAACCTGGTGGAAACATCAATAGAAGATGTTAACGTCCTCCCGGATGACAGGAGACATTACCACATCGTGAAACTAGAATAGATGCCAAAGGTGAGCATGGTGAATTAAAACCAGACGAACCCTGAGACTTCCCTGGTGGTCCAGTGGGTAAGACTCCACGCTCCCAATGCAGGGGGCCTGGGTTCCATCCCTGGTCGGGGAACTAGATCCCACATGCTGCAACTAAGAGTCCGCATGCCACAACTAAGACCCGGTGCAGCCTAAATAAATAAACAAATAAAGTTGAAAAAAAAAAATAAACCTTTAAAAATAAATACGTGATGAACCTGACAAAACAATGAATACGAGCGCTTGAATGTAAGAGTTAAAGAAGGCTTTCATAATGGAGAACAGGAAAATGAACAACAATAATAGCAAAATAATAACAGGCAAAGCAAGAATCTAGAAATCACGAACTGAAAACAGAACGAAACGTGGACACACTACTATATTTAAAATAGATAACCAGGTCTTCCCTGGTGGCGCAGTGGTTAAGAATCCGCCTGCCAATGCAGGGGACACAGGTTCGAGCCCTGGACCAGGAATATCCCACATGCTGCGGAGCAGCTAAGCCCGTACGCCACAACTACTGAAGCCTGCGCACCTAGAGCCCGTGCTCCGCAACAACAGAAGCTGCCACGACAAGAAGCCCGCGCACTGCAACGAAGAGTAGCCCCTGCTCGCCGCAACTAGAGAAAGCCCGTGCGCAGCAACAAAGACCTGACGAATCCAAAAATAAATAAAATAAATAACTTTATTCAAAAAAAAGATAATCAATACGGACCTCCTGCATAACACAGGGAACTGTGCTCAATGCTCTGCAATGACCTATATGTGTAAAGAACCTGAAAAAGAGCGGACACATGTATGTGTATAAATCACTTTACTGTACGCCTGAAACTAACACGATGTCGTAAATCAACTATAGACCCACATAAAATAACAATTAAAAAGAACAAACGTGGAGCATATCATCAAAGGAATAACGTATGAAATAAAAGAAAATACCCCAGAACTGAAAGAACCTAATTTTCAGACAAGACCAAAAAAAAAACACTCTCAAACGAAGAAACCATTAAATTTCACAGCACTAATGAAAACCTAAAGTTTCTACTAGACAGAAAGAAAATCAGAAACAAGAAGTCGGAAACCAGAACGGGACGAGTCCCTTCAGGACAGCAGGGAACTCCTAAGACGGGCAATGCTTTCACAGTTCCCACCGGGGGCTTTTGATCTGGAACTTTACACCCACCCTTCTGCCTGTGAGGGTAAATAAAGCCGTTTTCAGCTAACCGAGAGCTCAATATAAAAAAATGAGTCGAGGGCTTCCCTGGTGGCGCAGTGGTTGAGAGTCCGTCTGCCGATGCAGGGGACGCGGGTTCGTGCCCCGGTCCGGGAAGATCCCACATGCCGCGGAGCGGCTGGGCCCGTGAGCCATGGCCGCTGAGCCTGCGCGTCCGCTCCGCAACGGGAGAGGCCACAACAGCGAGAGGCCCGCGTATCGCAAAAAAAAAAAAAAAAAAAATGAGTCGACTTCTTCAGAAGCTACCTGATGAGCTCTGATGGAAGAAAGGAAGGGGAGTAGATGGTCACACTGAAAACAAGGCAGCCCAGGGGAGCCCAGACAACAGGTTCTAGGACAGCTACTCAGCTGCAAGGTGGGGCTCCAGTCCCGACCGGAGCAGGAGAATGACAGCTTTGAGAGGGAAGTTTCCACGGGGGAAAGGAAAAAAGACATCCATTTGTTTCAACCTGTGGGAAAATACAACCGCTAGGCGTGTGAGGTGAAAACGCTTTGAGTACAAAGGTTTAACAACAAGCAAAGAAAATCAAGCGAATAGGAAAGGTGAAGAAGTTAATGAGCTTTGGGGGGCAGGAGGAAGAATGGTATAAGAAACCTAGACTGACAGGCGGGGAAGTCACTTAACCTCGGGGCTTCGCTTGCGAAACGGGCCCAGCTAACGGGCTCTGGTGGCCTCGGGCGCGGTGCCGGGCGCTCCGCCTCCGGACCTTCCTTTCCACTCGGTGGGCCTGGAACTGGGGCCGCCGTCACCCCTATCCAGGTGAGTCCCGGACCACAGAGCCAGCAAGCCAACGGACGAGTCCTCGGGCGCAGGGAAGGCGCCCCGGACCACGGGAGCCGCCACCCGACCCGACCCGACCCGATCCAATGGGCCTTTGCAGCCGGAGCTCCTAGCGGGCGAGGGTGTGGGGGTCGGGCCTGCCCAGCGCCGGGCGCGGGCGGGGAGCCGGCGCCCGCCCCCACCCCGCGCCCCTGCCGAGGCGCCCCTCGCCTACTCCCCTCCAGGGAGCCCCTCGCGGTCGCCGCCCTAGCCCCGCGCGGCTCTTAACTCTCACCCGCGGCCGCACCGCCGTCGCCTGTTCGGCCACCACCTCTGCCGCCGCGCCGACTTCGTTCTGCACATGCGCGCCGCGGGCTAAGGAAGCACTTCCGAGGGCAAGCGGGGCGGGGTTCTTCCGTGTGCGCATGCCCGGCCCGCCCAGCGGCGCGGGCTAGACGCTTCGGAGGCTGGAGGACTGCGGGCAGCAGGAGTGCAGGCCGGAAGCCGAAGCGCGCGTGCGCACCGGCTCTCACTGTCCTTATCGTCGGCCAAACTCGCGCGGAGCCAGTTCTCGCGGGGTAGCGAGTTGCTTCTCGTCTCCCACTCCCGTCCGCCTGTTCCCTTGAGTACTGGGCGCTATAGGTCGTGGGGGTGCTTTATCGTTTCCACCCCGGGTCCACCTTGTTGCTTGGTTACGTGACAACCGTCCATCTTGCCTACTGCTCTGTGCGCCCCACGAGGACTCTACTCGGCCCCGGCGGCCCCCGGGACGCTTCTGCCACTCGCCGGTGTAGGACAGGCTGAGCGGCCCGGGAGCGCACAGGCGTGGTAGCTCCGGCCGCGCTTCCGGGACGACGCCGTGGGACTCTTTTGGCGCCGGCAGCGGCGCGAGTGAGGACGGCGGCCCGGAGGGCGCGGCCCAGCGCTCCGCGTTCTGGGTCCCAGCGGCGCCATGCGCTATAACGAGAAGGAGCTGCAGGCGCTGTCCCGGCAGCCGGCCGAGATGGCAGCTGAGCTGGGCATGCGGGGCCCCAAGAAGGGCAGCGGTGAGCGGCCCGAGGCGCCAGAGCGGCCGGGTGGCAGGGCGGCCGGGGGGCGGGGGTGGGCAGCCGCGGAACCCGCGCGAGCCCGCCTTATTCCCGCAGTGGTGAAACGGCGGCTGGTGAAGCTGGTGGTCAACTTCCTCTTCTACTTCCGGACGGACGAGGCGGAGGTAAGGCGGAGGGGAGGGCGGGGGCGGGGTTGGGGTCGGGGTCGGGGTCGGGGTCGGGGTCCGGAGTTGGGGGGGGGCGGCCGCAGTTGGAGGGCGGGGTGTGGAGTCGGGGGCGGGGCGGGGGCAGGTTCCCGGTGCCCGCCCCCATGCCCCTGTCTGCCCCTAGCCCGTCGGAGCCCTGCTGCTGGAGCACTGCAGAGTCACTCAGGAAGAGCCCAGCGCCTTCTCCATCAGTGAGTGCGGCCTGGGGCGAGGCTACTTGACCCCGTCCCGCCCCGCTCCACCCCGGCGCGGCCCCGCCTGAGTCCCCAGAGGCTGAGTCCAGTGTCCCGGGCAGCCCCACTCGCGCTGGCTCCTCTGGGTGGGGACCCAGGCCGAGCGCACTACCCCAGAGGCCGCCCTTGTCTTGTTGGGGAGCGCTGCCCTCTCGGGGTGGATGCCTCGCTGTAATTGTTTCATTTCTCCTGGGATCAGGGCCCTGTGCTGGGGGACTGGGAGGATTCTCCTGGGTCGTCTTGAGAGGGTGGGGTCTGCAGGCGAAGACGGAGCTACTAACTAGTCTTCTGGGGAGGCTGCAAGAGTGCCACAGACTAGGGGGCTTAAACAGCAGAAATTTATTTTTCCCAGTTCTGGGGGGCAAGAAGTGTGACATCAAGAGTGTTGGCATGGCTGGTTCCTTCTGAAGGAGAATCTGCCCCCATGATCTCTCTCCCGGCTTCTGGGGGGTCGCTGGCGACCGTTTTCACTCCATCTCTGCCTTCCTTTTCATGGAATCTTCTCCCTTGTGTGGTAGTGTCCAGGTTTCATTTTCTTAAGAACACCAGTCCTGTTGGATTAGAGGCTCACCCTAGTGCAGCGTGACTTCAGCTCAACTGCTTGTAACTACTTAGACCTGCAGTGATTCCACATCCGGGTAGATTCATAGTCCTGGGAAATGTCTCATGTTTTTTAAAACTCGAACATACATCTTTTGGGGGACACAGTTCAACCGACGCCCAGCTGGTGGGAAGCAGTGGGCCCAGGCGGGCCGGGGCTGGAAAGGGGACAGTCGTGGACAATGGCAAGAGGAAGTTGAGGGCTGGGTGGGGGGGAGGTGGGAGCGAGCGGGGACAGATGGGGGCTACTCCTTCCGCAGGCTTTCTAGAGGACCCAGAGAGAAAGTATCACTTTGAGTGTTGCAGTGAGGAGCAGTGTCAGGAGTGGATGGCTGCTCTGCGTCGAGCCAGGTGGGGTGCGTCGAGCCAGGTGGGGTGCGGCCGCCTTGGGGGCCTGGGGCAGGGGCGGGGCAGGCCCTGTGGACTCACACCACCCTCCTCCCTAGTTACGAGTTCATGCGGAGGAGCCTCATCTTCTACCGGAATGAGATCCAGAAGATGACTGGCAAGGTGCGCGTGGGTGCAGGGGTGGGAGTTGGGGGTCTTCTGGGCCTAGGCTCATGCCGTACCCCCCCACCATCGTCCACCCACACAGGATCCCCTGGAGCAGTTCGGCATATCAGAGGAGGCCAGGTTCCAGCTGAGCGGCCTGAAGGCATGAGTCTGGGTGTGGGGCTCCTCAGCTTTCCTGCTGGGGGCTGGATGAACCCTACCTGGGTCCCCGGTTTCTTGGCCAAGCCTGGATTTGTCGTGGGAGGTGTCTTGGTTTACAGATTTTAAAAGCCCCAGGATCCGCAGGGGCTGCCTTTTTGAAGAAACAACCCAGCAAGCCCCTTCTGGATGCACTGGGACCCACTGGACTGGTTTGGCACCTCAGTGCCACATGCTGCTGCCAGGGGACAGGTGTCCCCTCCCAGGAGCTGTGCCCAGCCCCTTGGGTGCGTCCATCCAGGCCTGGCAGGTGCCTGAGGCTGGTGCAACTCTCCTGCCCCGTGCAGGCTGAATGTACAACATTAGGTGATGCTGTGAAGGGCGTGGGCCCATGCTGGGGCTGCTGTGAATTCTCCTGCTGAAGGGGCAGGCCCCGGCCGGACGCCTCTGGGCAGAGCTGGAAGGTGCGCCTTTCGGGTGGCCAGTTTGTTCTGTTCAAATAAAGGTACCTCTTTTTCACACGGGACGGCGGTGCAGTGAATGCAGAGAGGGACCTCTGTCCTCCGCAGGCTGCCGGTCCCGCAGAGTCACAGCGGGGTCCTGAGAGAAGTGAAGCCCTGCCCAGGTTCAAGGTTTTAAGTGCCCAGTGGGAACAGAGGAGAGGAGGCCTAGAACCCAGAGCCAGGAAAGGTAGGGAGGCTGGGGCCCAGCCCACAGGGCCTCTGGGGCTCACAGGCCTCCCTCCGAGTGCAGGCGGGACTTCGGGAAGGGTTTTGTTGGTGGTGTGAAAAGTACCCAAGCAGTTGGTTTCAGTTAGTCAAGGAGGAGGCCCACCCTGGGTGGGCCTGACCTAGTCAGGTGTTGGCCCTGAAGGAGGGGCTGGGCCTCCCTGAGGTGGGGCTCACTGTCTGCTGTGGTCACAGGGCCTGCCTTCCGGAGCAGGTGGGGCTTCTGCTGGGAGCGACCGTCCTCCCCAACTGGGGATGGCTGTCACGGCCCGGGACCCTCTTTGCGCTCCAGGACCTTGCCATGTCACGGTCGGGAAGAAACACTGCCACCAGACCAGGTTCAAGTGAAAACAGGTATTTTATTACAGCGTCTAGAGGTGGAAACGCAGTGCAGTGGGGTTCCCTTGGGAAGAGGGGGTGGAGCCAGCGCCCCAACTGAAACATAAGCTACCAGAACAAGAAAGCAAAGCCCGTCTCCGTTACAAACCAAGGCAGGGATGCGAGAGCCAGCGTGGATGGATGTGTAGATGAGAACAAACAGTCCTAACTGTAGACGGGCCGGCTGGCAGGATAAATAAGGGCAGTGGGGGGGGGGGTGGGTCTTAAACAGGTCACGATTCATAGCTGAACAGAGAACGCATCCCCTGACTGGAGGCTGTCCTAGTTGTTAGGTTTTCCTGAGCAAAGCGACAGCAGCCGTCAGACCTGGAGCACCCGCGTCGGCAGCAGCGGTGGGGCTCCCGCAGGGCCGCTCCCCACGCACGCCAGCCGGCACCCTACTCCCGTGGCTGGCGTCAGCAGCGGCGCTCAGGCTGGGACCGGAGGGTGGGTGTGGAGAGGCCGAGCTGGGCCCCGCTGTAGGGCAGGCCCTGCGCGGGTCGTCCGTCCCCTGGTGCCTGCGCGTGCGTGCAGAGGACAGACGCGGCGCGGTGGTCCTCCCGAAGTGACGCAGTGTTTGTGTACAGTGTCCTTTGTTCAGATGGGGGCTCCGCTGGCAGCGCCGTAGCTTTCTCGGGAGCCCTGTGTTCCTGACACGGGGAGGGGAGCCTCTTGGAGAGGCCGGGGGCGGGGGGTCAGGACAGCACCGTCGTGCACTGGGAGCACCGACCTGGGGGGAAGGGGGGCAGGCCGGGCGGTCACAGGAGGAAGGCTCCGTCTCTAGCCTGATTGCTGCCCCACACAGTGTAGAGGTGGCTGCAGGCAGCGCACTGGCCCGCTCTGACTCTTGTGGCCTGCGTCCCGGGGGTCAGGAAGCGGGGCCGGGCCTCGGCCACCACACCGACCCCACTCAAGGGCAGGCAGAGGACCCGTGGCGTCCACCTCTGAAGGGTATGTGGAGTCGGCTAGGCCGGGGAAGGCTCACGTTAGGCCACCACACAGAGGCCCACCCTCCCGCGCTCCTTGACGGGTGCCGCCTGGGTGGCACCCCCTGAGGATGGGGCTCCGACTGCCCACGCTCAGCCCTCACTGGGGCGCCCACCTTTGGCCGATGTTGGCCCTTTCGGGGGACCGAGAGCTTCTCGGGAGGCACACAGACAACATTGCCCCACCCAGGGACCCAGGACCAGTCACAGGTGCTGTGCTCGAGGGACTGAGAACCCTACCGGCCACCTCGGAGCCTCAGGGAGCAGCCCTCCTGCCCGGCCATCCCCAGCGCATCCCTTCTCAAGCACCACCGTGGCCGCTCGGGTGGAGCAGGTGTCACCCCAGCAGGGTGGGCAGGAGGGCCCTGGGCCAGTGCCGCTGTGCACTTGAACAGGCGGGAGGGTTTCCCCTCACTTTCCTTTCCTCCTTTTCTCTTTAGTTTACTGTGTATTCGTCATACAGTCTAAAAATAAATGAAGTCCGTCTATGAAATTTATAAATTTTCATCATCTCTCTATAAAATACTGTCACCTGTCAGCGTGACTCCCTTGTAGACAAAGCAGGCACCCACAACTAACCCGCCTGCGTCCCCGGCCACCACAGGAGCCGACCCTGCGGGGGGGGGGGGGGGCTGCGGTGTGAGCCCAGGGCGAGCAGAGACGTACAAAAGTAAATGCACCTGTCACACGAGTGAGCCAGCCAGGCAGGCAGCAGAGTCGGGTACCAGACCCTCCTCACAAGCACCACTGAGAACGGGTCCCCTCCTCGAGGCTCCGCCACCGCAGCCTTGCCGCGCAGGACTGCCGTTCCGATGCCAAAGGCGCCATCCCGAGGGCTGAGCCGAGGCCGTTCACAGTGATGGCGGGGCGGGGCGGGCCTCCACCGGAGACGCCGCCTTTGGTATGGGAAGAGCGGCGGGAATGAACACGCCAGGCGCTAGGACCTGGCGTTGGCGTGGTCAACCTCGAGAGTCAGCACCAAGAGCACGTGGAGGCGCGAGCCTGGCGACGAGATAGCACCGGGCCGGCTGCCAGCGTCTCCGCGGTGGGCCGGTCCTTCGGCGATGTCTTTACATATATTCTCTCATATAATATAGTATCTACATCTCTCGATAGGTTGCCTTCACGACTTCGGTGGAATAAAATAAGTCAAAATTGTTTATACTTTTTAAAAAACGATAAATACTTTATCTAAGACTATCGACAGTACAGGCTGGAGCCAGGCCCCAGCGCGCCGTCTCCGCAGCTCTGCGCGGCGCTGATTCACAGTAGAGCCTGTCCTCTGGCCTCCATCCGTCCTCGCCGTCCTGCGGGGGGCCCCGCGCCGCCAGCCCGCCCCATCCTTGCATAGTCTCGCGGTTGAGGTAGAAATCCTAGTTACCTGCGGACACGGCGCGGGAGGAAAGGCAGCATAGTGTTAGCCTCGCGCCCAGACGAGCCCGTCGCACCCCCAGGCCAGGGCGCCAGAGCCACCTACGGACGGACGGACGGACGACAGACGGCAGACGAGGTGGTGGCAGCACCCTGAGCCACGCCTCTGGGCCCTGTCAGAGGCAGGAGGTCCTGTCCCCAGGCCTTTCCAGTGCGTGTGGGGCGCTGGCTGGGTCCTGGCCTCCCCTCCTCCCCAGGAGACCCTCCCCGGTCCCCACGCCGGGCAGCGCTCCAGGACAAGCCTGCATGCCCCAGGAGTGAGGCCGGCGCGGCCAGGACGGCAGGCAGGCAGCGTCCACTGTGGGCCTGGTCCCCAACCTCCCAGTGCACGTCTGCCCTCTCCAAGCTCCTCTGACGGCGCGAGGCCACTGCAGGCTGAGCCGCCCTACCTTCTGGGCTTTTCCAACAACCGAGGCACAGCCCATCCCCAGGCCTCGGGTAGGGCTGTCCACTGACCTGCACCCTGACCAGGAGGCCGTCAGACTCCAGCGGCCTCCCATCTGTTTCCACTTAAAAACACGACAGAAAGCCAAGGACGGCAGGCAGGACCCCCGCTCCAGTCCTGGCCCCAAGGGGATGTGGACATGGCACCAGCAGTGGCCAGGCCAGCTGCACCGGGGCCCAGGACCCTCCCTGGAGGCCTCGCAGACCCCTCCAGCTCCCAAAAGCGGGCCCTTCCTACGCTTGTCTCCGCTGACCCCCACACGGACAGTCTGAAAGGCAGGCCGTGCGCCTCGGAGGCCGGAGGAGCCGGGCCTCGGCCACAACTACAGAGCCCCGCCACCGGCCCGGCGTTCCTGCCTGTGGGGCTGGCGCCACACTCACCCTGCTGCCCATCGGCCCCTGCAGGCAGGCTCTCTAGCTAAGGAGCCCAACAAACGCGACCCCCACGTCCAGAAGGCCTGCCGTGTACCAGGTGCCTTAAACGCGTTGAGCTCTCCCCAAACCCTCATAAGGCGCGTTTATGGAAACGGGCTGACGGGCCCAAGAGCGCACACAGAGGCAAAGCTGGGATCCTGAGCTGCCCCCATGACCCCACGCCGGGGCTGCCCAGGTCCCAGGCTGCTGCAGACGCCAAGCCTAGGGCGGCGGCAAGCTCGAGCTAGGCTCCACCCGGCCAGGACGCCAACCCTGACTGACTGACTCCTCCGGGCCCCCTCCCTGGGCGACCTGGGGGGAGGGTCCACCGGCAGCGGCGGAGGGGGCGGGGCCAGCCACACCCTCCCTCTCTCTGCTCTCGCCGCCCGGGTTCCCTTGCCTCCCTGGCTCTTCGCCTTCGCACCTCCCGGCCGCAGGAGAGCAACCTTGGCCCCCGGGCCCCTCCACGGAGGCCCGCGGGCCCGCCTGCTTTCTGCAAAGGAAGGTCAGTTCAGGTTCTCGTATGGGCCGCCTGGTCGAGCTCTAGCCTTACCTTACAGAATACGAACTGCTAGCTAAGCAAGGTCTTTATCGCGGCTTAACCCCCGCAAGGCGCGCGGCATACGGAGGTGGCATGCCAAGGGAAACCCACACGGCGGGCGGCCCCGTGGAGCTGGCCTGCGGGATCACGGGCGCGGCCTGGGCCAGGGCCAGCCCGGGCAGGGGCGGGTGGTGCACCGTGAAGGAGGGGCGGGACACCTTGTGCGGAAGTGAGGCGAGCTTGATGGACAGAGAGGCGTTAGCAGGCGGCACAGAGGCAGCAGAGGAGGCAGGTAAGAAAGCTTGGTTAGCTGGGAGGGACGCGAGGTTCTGCAGGAGCACGGGCTCAGAGTTAGCCGGGAGCAGCGCGGGGGGCGGAGGCAAGGCGGCGTTAGGAGGGGGCGGGGCGTGGAGGGCGGGCGGCCCCGGAGGGGGCCGGCCCAGGTGCGGAGGGGGCGGGGGCGGCCTCGGCTCCGCAGGGGGCGGGGCCTGAAAGGAAGAGGCCGGGGTGCTGGCCACCGCCTGCAGCGGGGTTAGGCTCAGCGTGGCGCTGCGACATGCAGCCCCACTGCCGAAACTGGCTCCAAACGGATGAGCGGAGGCGGGAGGCACCGCGTGGTTAAAGGCACCTGCAAACAGGAGAGAAAAACCCAGCTTCAACAGGCGGGCATCACCAGCCAAGCCAAGGAAGGCGCGCGGAGAAGGGGAAGCCGACGGCGGCTGCAGCTCCAGCTCCGCGTGCGAGCGGCACAGGTGAGGGTGAAGCGCAGGCAGCGGGAGCGCAGGCGCTGGGATAACCTGCAGGACGGCTCCCCTCCCCTCCCCTCCCCAGCCCAGCCCCGGCGCCCGTGCCCGGTGAGGGGCCGGCTGTGGCTCCCTGCGCTCCTCTCCACCCCGCACGCGCCACGGTGCATTTGGCGGGCGCCGCGGCCCTTGGCTCTTCCCCAGCGCCGGCCCCAAGGCTGCCCAGAGCCCGGGCTGCGTCAGGCCTGACAGGTGACCTCCGCGGGGAGGAAGGAGAGAGCTCCGTCTGGCGCCAGCTCCCCTGAGAGCGAGAGGGACGCCGTCAGACCAGAGAGCGTGGCACAGGCCGACTCACGCCTGAGCGCTCTGCCCACACGACAGTCACGTCTGCGTTTCGCGAAAAGGAACGAGGTGACGGGTGCAAAGTGGACCCAAGGGGATACGCGGGCACAGCCTCTCCCCCCTCAGGGGGCCCTGGAAGGGAACCTGCAAACAGCGGTGGTTAAACCCAGCGGTCCCAGAGGGCGCCGGTGAGAGCATGCGGCCCGCGGCCCATCCCCCAGCGGGTCCCGCACGGCCAGAGGGCGCTGCCTACCTCCGACTGCACCGCCGGCCACCCCGGAGGAGAAGCTGCCCATGGCATGCGAGTTGGTCAGTCTGGTGGCGGCGGTTGAGACGTGCACCAGGCCGGCGGCGGGCACGGAGCTGAACAGGGACTGCAGCACGGACGGGCCCAGGTTGGCCTGCAGGGACATGGGGCCCAGTGCGAACTGCGGGCCGGGGGCGAAGGCGCCCAGGAAGGGGCGGTGGGTCTGGGCGGACGGGGCCGTGCCCCCTGCCGAGGACGCCGCCGGGGCAAGGCCCGGGCCGCTGAGGAGGCCCCCGGGGGGGGTGGCAGCGGCGGCGGCGGCAGCAGCAGCAGCGGCCATGAAGAGGTTGTGGCCGTTCTTGACGTCGGGCTCGCGGTCACGGCCCTTGCCCGCCTTGCCGTGCGTCGCTGAGGCCTTGTCCGTGGGCCCGCACACAGGTGGGCCCCCCTCGCCCTTCGGGGCCAGTCCGTCCAGCTGTCTCTTGTTCACAAAGGGGCCGGGGTCTGCGGCGCCGCCCTCCTTGCCCCGCGGGCCGGGAAAGCTCAGGGGGGTGCCCAGGCCGGCCGCCTCGGGGGCCTTGTGGGAGAGAGAAGCACCATCGCTGAAGCTGTGTAAACTGAGGTCGGCCGCCAGGCCCCCGCCCAGGGCGAAGCTGCTGGCGGGATGGCTGCTGGGGCTCAGCCCGCCCGCCCCCGGCAGCGCGCCTGGGAAGCTCTTCCTGGGGTGGGCAGCCAGCTTGGCATCAGCCGCGCCAGGTTCCTCCAGGCCGGGCCGGAAAGCGAACAGGGAGTTGTGGCTCAGAGCGGAGGCGGCCTGCAGCGGGCTGTCGGCTGCCTTGGCCAGGCCGAGGTCAGAGATGGGCGAGAAGGTGGACTTCCACTTGCTGCTGTTGACCGGCTCGCTGGCCGGCACCTTCCTTCCCGCCAGGCCGCCCCCTGCCAGGAGAGGCAGCGGCTATGAGGCCTGGGCTGGGTGGGGCAGAGCGGAAGCTGCGGGGACCAGACCACCGCCGGCTCGGAATGACCCCCACCCCCAAGACAAGCCCCCATGGCGGAGGACGGGGCAGACCTGGCGAGGGTGGGGCCGTGGGAGAAACCCAGGGAGCAGGGCTGCTTGTGCGGGAGGGCCGGCGTGTCAGCACAGAGCACCACATGTGCCCCATCTACCCAGGCAGCACCCAGAGCGCCCGCCATGTCCACAGGGAAAGGGGCCAGGAGGCCGGGCGGCACCCACACCACCCAGGGACCACTCTGGAAGCCCCGTGTGGCTCCTCAGAGGCCGAGCACCAAGGACTCAGGCATCGGGAGCACCAAACTCACCATTTTCCAAGGTTTTCGGAGGAGATTTGCTTTCTAAGGAGATGGTTGCAATTTTTCTCTCAATTCTATTAGGAAAAAAAAAGAGATGATAAATGTTTGCAATCCACGGGCACACCAGAGCGCTATACGTTTACACCGAATTGCCCAGCGGGGTCGGTAAGCCGGCAATGCATGACCCGCTGTCAGGGCCTCCGGGCGCCCCCATGCCCGTGCGGTGGCACCTGTGCCGGCACGATGACGGCTGTGGTGAGAGCCAGGCCCCGGCGGAGGAGCAGGGATGCCGTTTCCCAACACGCAAAGACAGCCGCGAGTCCCAGACAGAACTGTCTCCATGCTTAACGTGCTCTCAAGCTCTAGGAGACCGCGTCGTCCACAGAGGCAGATGCGCAGCACCTAGCACGTTAACTCCCCAGCAAGCTGTACCCATAGCTGTACCGAAGTACAGAGCAGTGTGTGCTTCATGTGTCAGGATTTTTGTGGACCGTCCCGAAGAACTATGACCTCCAGAGACACAGGACTCGCCAAAGAATCCAGAACTTGCACAACGTACTTTTCGTATGTGGAAGGGTAACTCAACAAGACACTGAAAACACAGGCAACTGAAGAAAACACAGGGACGTCCCCGGCAGTCCAGCGGGTAAGACTCCGTGCCCCTAGTGCACGATCCCTGGTGGGGGAACTCGATCCCACATGCGTGCCGCAACTAAAAGTCTGCATGCCGCAACTAAAGATCCCACATGCCGCAACTAAACATGCCACAACTAAGACCCAGAGCGACCAAAATAAGTAAATTAAGAATTAAATAAAATTAAAGAAAGGGACTTCCATGGTGGCGCAGTGGATAAGAATCCGCCTGCTGATGCAGGGGACACAGGTTCGAGCCTGGTCCGGGAAGATCCTACAGGCCGTGGAACAGCTAAGCCCGTGCGCCACAACTGGTGAGCCTGCATGTCACAACTACTGAAGCCCGCGCGCCTAGAGACCCTGCTCCGCAACAGGAGAAGCCACTGCAATGAGAAGCCCGTGCACCTCAACGAAGAGTAGCCCCCGCTCGCCGCAACTAGAGAAAGCCCTCACGCAGCAACAGAGACCCAACGCAGCCAAAAATAAATTAATTTTAAAGAAAAATAATAATAAAGAAAACACAGATACACAACACACGGGATCTTGTCAACACTGAACACTCTTATGCCTCAAAGGACACCAGCAATGGAGTGAACACACCACCCACAGGACGGGAGAACACAGCTGCAGATCCCGTACCTGACAAGGGATCCGGTACGTAGACGTCTAAAGAACTCTCACGACATAACAGCAGCAGCACAAGACAACCTGACTCAAGAGTGGGGCCGGGACCTGAACAGACATCTGTCTGAGGAACAGATGATGCTGAGTGTCGTCGACTGCGAGGGAGATGAGGTCAAAACCATGACGACACCACCACACCCTCACAGAAATAGCTACCGTACTAAAAACAAACCCAGAAAATAACAAGTGCCGGTGAGCATGTGGAGAAACTGGCACCCTTGTGCATGCTTGGCAGCAATGTGAGATGGGGCAGCTGCCGTGGAAAAGTCTGGTGGTTCCTCAAAACGTTAAACCCAGACTCGCCACATGAGATCCAGCAATTCCACGCCTAAGTACTGGGTAAATTGCAAACACATTTTCAAGTAAAAACACATGTAGTATATAGGGACGTTCATAGCAGCACGATTCACAACAGCTGAAAACGAAGCAACCCAAGCGTCCACGGACACACGGTGGATAAACAAAACGTGATATATACACACAGAAAGGAAGGAGGTTCTGACACCTGCTACACCACGGATGAACCTGAGGACAGGATGCTCAGTGAAATAAACCAGACACAGGACACACGCTGCCTGATCCCACTCACGGGGTCCCTAGAGGAGTCAGATCCACAGAGACAGGAAGTAGATTGTGGGGGCCAGGGACTGGGGGAGGGGCTGGGGAGTCAAGTGTTTAAGGGTACAGGGGTTCTTTCTGTGGTGATGAAAATGTTCTAAAACCGACAGCGGTGATGCCTGCACAACCCCACGAATACGTCAAAGACCACTGGGTCGCACGTTTCAAGCGCGCAGTGTGGTATGTGAATTGTACCTAATAAAGCTGTTATTGAAAAAAAAACCCAGGAAGAAAGCACTCTTCACCGTCAGCTGAGTGGACACCAGGC
This sequence comes from Leucopleurus acutus, assembly GCF_964270905.1. Taxonomy (NCBI): domain Eukaryota; kingdom Metazoa; phylum Chordata; class Mammalia; order Artiodactyla; family Delphinidae; genus Leucopleurus; species Leucopleurus acutus. The sequence goes on along the minus strand of NC_139145.1, from coordinate 1,634,548 downwards.
ACTGATGGGAGCCTGCACGCCTGCCTCTTGGCTCTGCGCTGTGGCGGCCGCCCTCCCCTTCTCTCTGCCACCAAGAAACACCCCGCCTCGCGCCGCCGCCCCGGGAGCTACAGACTCAGGGGTCAGCCCTGCCCCACACGCACGTGGCGAGAGGCTCTCAGATGCCCTGGGCCCTTCACGGGCTGTTTCTTACACATTTAAAGTGAACAATCCAGGAAGGGGCCTGTCTGCTCCAGGAAGTGCCCCAAGTGAGGTCGGGACCCTGTGCCCACCACCCAGCAGCAGGTGGGAAGCTGCCTGCCCCGCGTCCTGGCCACAGGGACCTGCCCCGTCGGCCCCACTCGCCTGGCACTGCTGGGCTCGTCCTCTGAGCCCTGCTCCTCATCCGAGGTCAGCGGGGAATAGTGGGCCCCGTTCGTCTGGCTCAGGGGCTTCTCCTTCTTGAGCACGGGCGGCTGGTCGTTGTCCTGGTAAGGGACAGGCGAGCTCTTCAGGGAGCTCTCGGGGGACGAGATGGCCGTGATTTCCAAGGGCTGGTTGATGTTGCTGACCTGAGGGGTCAGACGCACAAGCCCGTCAGCAGGCCCCTGGAGCGCCCTGGACCTACCGCCCCCAACGCCACTCCCAGCCTCACCATGGAGTTGAGGTTCAGGGGGGACCCTGAAGACTGGGTGAAGAGGCCGGCGACGGATGGCAGGGCCCGGCGCTTGGGGGACACGCCCGAGCTGAAGCCGGGGGTCCCCGCCGCTGCCCGCTTCCTCCTGCCCCTCTTGCGGCTGTCCTGCCCGTGGCTCTGGCCGCCGTCACCGCGGGCGCCCGAGGACAGAGGGCTGTGCTTGCTGGAAGGTGACTGCTTGGCGCTGCTAGAGCCGGCCGAGATGGTGAAGACGATCCTTCTCTTGGCTTCACTCTCGGGATCCGAGAAGCCGGCCTCAGAGGGCAGGTCTCCTTTGCTGGTGTCGGGGAGCGGGCCCTGGGCGCCGAGCCGGGGACTGGCGCAGAGCTGGGGGGCGGGCGAGGCTGAGCCGCAGTTGCGGGGCTGCGCCAGCAGGGGGGGGTGCTGAGGGGTGGAGCTGCGGGACCCCACAGTGGCAAAGAGGCTTCCGGAGCTGGAGGACTCGTCCAGGGCGGGGGGCTCGGCTCCAGAGACGAGTGGTGCCGGGCTGCCTGCCAGGGCCCCACTGATGGCCACTGAGCCGGCGTAGGCAAAGCCTGTAGGAAGGACACGCTTTCTCAGGGGAGCTCGTCCGGGAAAGGATGCCCACCTGGCCGAACCCGGCGGAGCGCAAGGAAGCTCAGCTCTCCGCATGCTCAGTGCCCAGCACCTTGAGACGGCACCACGGAACCAGGTTCGGGTGAGGACAAGTGGGGACCCCTGGGCCGTCACTTGTGTGCTCTTCCCACTTCTGGGCCTGGGTTGGTTGGGCCCTGGAGCTCACGCACAAGCCGGTGGACCCCGGGCACCACCAGCGGTGACGCCCTCCCCACGCGAGAGCAGCAGCGCCAGAGGCGGGACGCCCGTCCCAACAGCAGCCTCCTCACTGTGCTCTTTATCCCCAGAAGAACAGGCATAGATCAGGCCATGTGGACACAGGCAAGCAACCTGACCACACATGCCCGCTGCCCCCGATGGGATCCATGGCTGGGCAGTGGTGACAGGCACCCTCTAGGTCGCAGGGCCCCGCCCGGAAGCCTCACTCGAAGCTCTCTGAGGAGGAGCAGAACCGGCTGGAACGCGGTTGGATGAGGACACCATCGCCCAGAGGACTGGCATGGGCCCAGGCCGAACACAGCCAGCTGAGATGAGCAGAGCGGGACAGCCCAGCTCGGAGCCCCCGAGCCCCGGGCCACGCTGTGCAGCTGACATGCTGAGCCCACCCAGCACCTCTGGGTCCTCGCACGGGAGGGAGCCCTAACCTGCGGGGGCCAGGGCGAGGCTTCTGCTCCCAGCAGCGTTGCACCCGGAGCCGTGGGTGCCAGCACCCATCTGCTTCTCCAGTGTGGACGAGGACTCTCGGGCCTGCGGCACGGGGCTGGGGGTGCTTCTCTGCGGAGAGAAAATGCAGGTTCTCAGCTGATGCGGCCATACGCCACAGGACGTGCCAAGGGCCCGAGGCCACGAGCACAGAAGGGCAAGTGGCCGCTCAGGGTGTGAGCCTGGTGGGCAGCCACGGGAAGGTTCTCATGAGGTGAGGCACAGGTGTCTGACCTCGGTTCTAAGGGATGGCCCTGGCTAACAGGCAAGCATTGGGCCAGGGATAAATGGGCAGGGAGAGCAGTGAGGGCAGCTGTTATGATCTGACCCAGCAACTCCACTCCTACATGGAGCCAGACAACAGCAAGTACCCACACAAAACCCGCACACGCATGTCCTCAGCAGCACAATTCACAACAGCCCCGAAGTGGAAACACCCCAGATGACCACCAACAGGTGACGGATGCACACAGTGTGGTCCGTCTGTATGGTGGAACATCTCTCAGCCATGAAAAGGAGAGAAGCCCTGACACTCGCTACCACGTGGACGGACCCTGAGAACACGATGCTCAGTGAGAGAAGCCAGACACAGAAGGACACACAGTCTGTGATTCCACTGACAGGAAACGTTCAGAACAGGCAGATCCACAGAGACAGACAGTAGGCTCCTGGTTGTCAGGGGCTGGGGAGGGGATGGGGGTGACTGCTGGTGGGGATGGGCTTCCTTTTGGGGGTATGGAATGTTCTGGAACTAGAGATGGCTGCACGACTGGTGAATGTACTAAAACCCACTGCACCGAACACCTTAGGTGCGTGAGTTGTGTGTGAGTGACATCTCCATAAGCACGAACAGCCCACTCCACAGGAGAGTGTCATTTCCAAGTCCATGCGTGTGAGGCTGAATGCACATGTGAACTAGAAGGAAAGGGAGAAGTTTCTACAGAATCTGGAAGTTTTAGTCCCTCTCCGTTTGCACACGTCACCTTTCACTAAAAGGATCTAAAGTAAAAGTGGCAAAACGTTACTGGAATTAAATGTGGACATCAGACATTCTGTTTTTCTCGGGCATCACGGTAAGCTCCAAACTTAACCACGTGCAATTGAACAAGAAGGCTCTGGGCCTCGAGGGGAAAGAACAAGAGCACCGGCTCTCCTGGCGCCTACACACGGTGCCTGGGGACGCCAGGCTTCCAGGCCGAGGGCCTCACTCACCACCTTCTCGGCGCGGCTGGGCAGCACCACGCTGGCCAGAGGGATGCTGACTGGCAGCTTGCTAGGCTGCACGGTGCTGAGCGGGATGCTGACGGGCAGGCTGGTGATGGCCTCCCCACTGCTGGCGTAGGTGCGCTCCTTCAAACCCTGCAGACACACCACCGGGCCAGCCTGCTCCCGCTGACCAGGAAACTGGGCCTTGAGCACCGCCCCGAGGGACACAGCAGCCCTCCGACCAGTGACAAGTCACCCCACCCCAAAGCGATCCTCCCGACCTGCCAGGGCCCCCACCCATCGCCCCAGCACACACCCCATCACAGGAGTGCAACAGGCTTTTCCCTTCCCCTGTTGCTCAACCCGGCCTCTCCTCTCCCCAGAGACAATCCCACTCTTCCAGCCTCACCCCAGGGTTAGGGCGCGGCCAGGCAGCCTCCCACCTTCCCTCTCAGCCCTACTCCACCCCACGCGTGGGCACTTTCACAAGAGCGGTGGCCTCACCTTCTCACTGCCCTTCTCTCCCGTCATCTGCAAGGCCGCAGGGGACGAGGGCCGAGGGTCCTGTGGGCTCAGTTTGATGCCGTTGGCGATGCCGGGGCTCTGGTACGGGAGGCCGTTCTCCTTGGCATGCTCAGCTCTGGAAACGAGACGTGTCCTCGGTCATTTTCTGGGGAGCCCTCAGAGCCACAATTTTGCGTTCAGAGCTGGCCGCCTGGGCCTAACAACCCCCGAGATTCTCTTCCAAACTGACGATCCCCCGCTCAGAAGGCCCCCCACCACGAGCTCACCGTGAGTGCAGCTCGCTGGCGGTCGCCCTGCTGTTGGCTGTGTGGTCCTGGCTCAGGTGGCGCCGCAGCACCAGCTTGGCCGGGGAGAGCCTGGTGTAGTCGGGCAGGGCCAGGCCGGACAACTTCTCGAGCCTCGGCCGGCCACTGTGGTTCGGGGTGCAGGGCACGACCTCCTGGTCCAGGGGGGAGGCCAGGTACTGGGGGGTGTTCTGCTTGGGCGAGGGCCGGCTCAGCGCGCCGCAGAGCTCGTAGCCGGCCGCGTGGCCGTTCATGGACAGCTCCGGGCTCATGTTGCTCAAGTGGGGCAGGGAGAACCTGGCACAGTCCAGCTCCAGGTGTGGCCGGCCGGGCTCGGTCTCCGGCTCTCGGCCCAGGCCACCCTTCCCGCGCAGGTGCAGGGACAGGGCGTCGTCGGGCGGCACGCAGGACTTCAGCTGCAGGAGCTCCTGCTGCCGCTGGCTCTTCTCCAGCTCCACAATGCTGATCTGGGGGACGAGAGGAGGCGTCAGGCCTGAGAGGCCCCATGCCCAGCACCTCACTGGCAGGGACGGTCCTGCAAGAGCGACAGGGACGTGGGCCGGCTAGAGGGACATGGGCCGGCTAGTGTGACGGGCAGACGCGCCGGCCTGAGGAAGCGAGGGGCCCAGGCTCCGTGGCTGTCCGTGACCGCGAGGGTAAGGTATCGGCCCCGGGGACTGGGGCCTGAGGCATCGTTTGGCTCTCCCCACAATGAATCAAGGGCCCACAGCTTCGGGCCGCCTCTCGGTGACACAGGAGCGTAAGGGCCCAGCGCGCAGCCTCCTGAGACTCCTCCTGCACACAGGCTGGCAGCAGGGCCGGGCCACCACAGGAGGCAGCGCAACACCGTATCCCGGGACCTACAGCCGCTCCAACGGCTACTTGGGGGACGCGTGTCTTTAGGGACGTAGCCTCCAGAGCAGCCCCCGGTGCAGAGGAATTCACTGCAGTGCCATTCTGCAGTAACCCATCCCTGAAAGAGCCCCCAGGGCCGGGCAACAGCGAAAGCTTCACGTAAATCACGAAACCTCGCTGGGGAGACGCAAAGTGGTAGGAGGCCTCGGCCTGCAGACGGGCTTCTGGAAAGCCCACACTTGCGTGCTGATCTGTCCGTCCTTCCTTCCTGCACCATCCTCTGCTCACCTCGTCAGTATGAGCCGCTCTCATGGTGCAAGCGAGGGCCGCCACCGGCGGCCTCAGAAACAAGGCGCTCGCAAGCCCGGGCGGTGCGGCGGGGACTGGGCCTAGGACGCTGGTCCCGGCGCCCCAGCTGAAGCCCGGAGCCCACCCCCCGCCTCCAACAGGCTTCCTACCTGCAGCTCCAGGCAGTGCCTCTGCTTCTCCGAGATCTGGCTCTTCAGGGCCTGCTTCTCCTTCAGCAGGCCCTCAAGGGACAGCGTGGACCAGTCCAGCTTCAGCTCCTCGCACCGTGCCTTGAGCTGTGGGGATGGGTGGGCAGCCGTGAGGCGTCGGAGGCCCCTGGACGCCCCGCCCCGCAAGGATCCTGAGGGAGGACGGGGACGGGGGGCGGGGGGCTGCCAGGACCCACTGCCGCAGACTCGGGGGCTGCCCTCGGTCATCTCTCCGTCCCGAGACCCGGCCCGGCCTGGGGGGCCCCGCCTCGGGCAGACCGCCAGTCCCGCCAGCGCACCAGCCGCAGGCTCTGGCTCCTCAGCTCCCGGTTGCCCTTCTCCAGCTGCTCCGTCTGCTCCCTCAGCTGCTGGTTGTGAGCCGAGATCTCCTTCTGCGCTTGGATCAGGTCATTGTAGGTCAGCGCCTTCACTCCCAGCTGAGGACAAACGACGGCAAAGGGGGGCTCTCACAGGGGGCCGGGGCATCGCGAGGCAGGAAGCCTCCCTCTGACCACCTCCGGGCCTCTCCATCAGGGAGACTCAAGGTGAAGAGCACCAGGAGGGCACCAGTCCCTCTGGATCTTGGACAGACGTCCGGCTGGGCCCTGGGCCCTGCCTGCCCTCCATCCCGCGCCAGGGCCGTCTGCGTGGCCTCAGGGTGGCCAGGGCAGGGCGCCTACCTCATCCAGTTTCTGCTGGAAAAGCCTCTTGATCTCCTCCTTCTGAGCTTGGCAGTGGCCGAACAGCTGCTGCACGGCGCCCAGCAACCGGGCGTTCTTCTCCTGCGGGGCAGGGCCATGAGCGTGAGGCCCCCGGGACGGGCACCCCGCCCGACTTGCAGCCCGCCTGGCGGACACGGTGGCAGACACGCACCCGTGAGGAGGTTGGCCAGACCCCCATCCGGGCCTCACCCCGGAACGTAGCACCACGTTACCAGGAGCCACAGAGCCTGACGCTTCCCGCCCTCAGGAAAGCTGGGGTGCCCGCACCAGGCCTGCATGAGGGCGGCCGCACCTCACAGCCCCCCACCCCAGCTCCGCCACCGAGGCTGCAGGGCACACTGTCCCCAGACGAGGACGCCTCAAACGGGGCAGCAGGGCCCGGCCAGCCGCGGCCCTGGGGCCATCAGACCCCGTAGGTAAGGGCAGCTGGGTCTGGCAGCACCACGTGCGGCTCACCTTCTCCTGGTCCAGCAGCTGCTGCAGGTTGGCCTTGTACTGAGGGGTCTTTGTGTACGCCAGGAACTGTAGGTACTGAATCTTGAAGGATTCTACGAGGGGAGCCAAGACAAGGTTTTAACTCAGAAACCCTCCAGCTGAGGCTCGAGGCGGGGGCGGGTGGAGTTCGGGAACGACGCGCAGGTTCCCCAGGGCCCGAGCGGTGCTGGGGTTGCACGGTGCCGTTGTCGTGCCGGGGCCCGTGTCCCCACACTGCCTCAGCATGTCCTGCCGCCACGTGGGGCTCGCGCCCACGTGGGGACCCTCACAGCTCCTGCCATCCCCAGCCCGCGTTTTCGTTCTCCCCAAGGACACATGGGTTGCGGTCAGCCAGTCTGCCGGTCTTCTCGGTAAACATATGCTACCAATGTTGAATTGAGAAAATTGTACAGGAGTTTCCTTCATCCACTTTCTGAAGGGACGAGGCATCTCAAGGCAGCCCAGCCACGTGAGCACGAGCTCGACTCGGCAGGACAGGGCCCTGCTCCCTCGGGGCAGCGGGCTCATCCCGGACAGGTCTCCCTGACACTGCAGACACGGGGCTGGGTCCTTCTCTGCGGGGCACCCTGGGCACCGTGGGTGGTGGAACAGCATCCCTGGCCTCCACCTTCTTGACGCCAGGAGCCACCCCTCCAGTTGTGATGATGCCCCCAGATGTGGCCTCACTTCCCCTGGGGCAGGACTGCAGCCTCAGACTGCCGCACGGGCCCCGCTGACCCCGAAGCCCAGGCGTGCCCTGGCAGGACTGAGCCTGAGCCCTGGGGGTGGTGCGCTTGGCCATGCAGCGTGGGTTTCCCAGGGGGTCTGCGAACAAGCCACCCTGCCCGCCCGGCCTCCCCCCGCGCCCCCCTGGGGCGGCTCACCTAGCAGCCGGTGTAGGGCAGGCGGGGCGGGCGCCAGCAGCAGCTGCTCAGGGGGGCGTCGCTGCGTGCTGGGAGGTAGCTGGTAGGGGGCGCCTGCGGGGAGACAGTGGGTCACGCTCTCTAGACGCCAGGCCCTGCGCGACGCCCCAGCTGCCCAGCCAAGCCGCCACCAGACCCCAAACCACGGCACTTCGCCCTGCCTGAGCGGGGCTTCTGCACGGGACCCCTGGAGAGCCCTCGGGAGGCTCTGGAGCTGGAGCCCCCCCACCCCCATCTCCGAGTACTCAGCGCAGACGCTGTCGCAGTGGCTTCTGCCCGGGCCAGCAGGAAAAGGGACAGCGGTGAGGCTCCCCGGGACCCCAGAGCACAGCAGGGCGGGGGCGAGGAGGCACTCACCCTGCGGCGAGGGTGACGCCGCCCGCGACACAGTCTGGGCGTGCAGCAGGTCCAGTGCGCTCTGGGTCTTCTTGGGCTTGCGCTCGGGGTTGGCGGTGCTCATCTTCTTGGGACGTCCACGCTTCCGGCCGGCCATCTTCCGGCCCTTCTTGTTCAGCTTCTTCTTCCGGGCCTTGGAGGGAGATGGCTTCTTGACAGTGGTCGCCCCGGCTTTCTCTTCCTCAGCACCAGAGTCCTAGCAGAAGACCACATGAGGGACCAGCCGGCGATGTGGGCTCCCGGGGGCAGCCTGGCTCCCTCCTCCGAGACCGGGGCCGCCCCATCTGGCCGGAGGCGGGGCGCTCACCATGGGGGTGTCGGCGGGCATGGACGTCTTGCTCTCGGGCACCTTGGTGGGGGTGGTCGTGTTGCTCTTGTTCTCCCGCTGCTGCCGGCGCCGAGCTGCCTCTTGTTCCTCCTGGGGAGTAAGCGGGGGGCTTGTCCTCTGAACCGCGGGCACCGCGGAGACCCTCCTGCCTGCAGGGGCCCTGCAGCCCTGGCCCTGGGGGAAAGCGAGGTACACACACCCCACACCCAGTCTCTGCTGGGAACCCAGTGGGCCCCCGGACGGCCTGGCCTGGCCACCCCCGCGGCGGGTGGTCCCAAGGTCCCCACAACCACTTCCCCACCGAGGGGCACGCTGTCCACAGGCGAGGGCTGCGGGACACCCACGGCAACAGGAGGGAGGACAGGGCCACCCTCAAGGCCGTCCTCTGTCTCCAGGTGGGGGTGGCCATCACCATGCCCTGACCCAGAGGCCCTAGTACGGCAGGAAGGGCCTGGGCGGGGGGCTCCTTCAGGGCTCACGTGCTTGTCTGAGCCTCCAAAGAGAAAGTCACTGGGACAGACGTCCCACGAGGTTCAGAGACAAAGTGATGAGCATGAGGCCGCAGGACATTTTGAAAGGCTGTAACTCCAACCTATCTCCCCCCAAATCTCTCAAGAAACATGGCCAGGGTGCAGCTGCTCAAGACGTGGCCGCCGCAGCCAGGGGGCCCCAGCGCCCAGGCCCACGCCCGGCCACTCGGGATGCCTCGGGCCCTGGTCAGCTTAGAGATCAAGGACAAATACACAAACTTACCCTGAGTTTTGGATTTTTCAGACTAGAAAAATAGTTTTCAAGCTAAAAGTGGAAAAGGAAAAGAAAACGTCTCATTAGCAATGGAAAACCCCGTCAGGACAAGAGCCACACCCCAGACCCACCGACGTCAGGCAGTGACGGGCGCGGTAAGCGCTGAGAGGCGGGTCGGGGTGCCACTCACTATGGTGCGGTCGATGGTGTGCAGGTAGTAAGACACCGGCTTCCCCGTCCACGACACCGAGCCTTTTAGAGGCGACAGCTCCACGACGCGCATGATGGTGCCGATGTCTGCGCACAACAGGGCGCAGGGGTCAGGGGTTGCCAGGGCACCAGGGGGAGGGGTATGGCGGGGCTCAGGTCCCAGGCGTGTCCCAACTGCCAGCTGGGGAGGTGCCCACGGCCCTCCCCGCACCCAGGCACCTGGCCAAGGACAAGGGCGATAAGCGCACAGGGCGGGCTCCAAAGGCCCGTGGGGGCCAATGTGGCAACCAGGCAGCCGCAAGGACGCCCAGCGCCTGAGGGTCCTGCCACCCCGCGGGCTCGCACACACCGCTGCTTGTCCTTGTCACTGCTCCCTTGGGCCCCGGCGCCACAGTCCTGCCCAGGGCCACGTCTGGGGATGTCTGCGGTTGTCACAACTGGGGGCCTCCCGCATGGAGTGAGTGCGGCCACCGCTCCACATCCCACAGCACCCGGGACGCCCCCCGCCGTCACCACTGCTGGCGGGTGGCCCCGCTTTAACCCATGGCAGGTGCTCATAATTACGTGTGTTAAGAACTCGGCAACACGAGAGCTCTTACCACTCAAGTTTCTACTGTTTATTCTGAAGTTCAGAGGTGCAAAGGGCTTCGAGGACACAATTCTGCCACCTAAAACACAGAGAGGGACCAGTGCTGGCCGTGGGGACACCAGTGCGCGATACGAGCAAGAGTGTGGTGAAGCTTAGAGCACCAGGATGCAAAAGCCTCCAGAGAAACCAGCCCTCTGAACACAGAAAAGCCGAGGGACTGGGAGTCCTGAGCTAACCTCACAGCTAAAAGCAAAGAAAGCGGCGCCTGAGGGCTCCGACCCGTCTCACGATTTGCTTTCCTGCAAGACGTGCTCAGGGCCTCACAGTCCCCTGGGTCTCGTCGTGGGGCCCGCTGGGCACCCCCTCTACAACTTCTGTGCTGTCTAGATGCGCCACACCCACACCAGGCCCGGACCAGAACCAGCCCTGACCCCAGAGACAGACAGAACCTGAGGGAGAAGCGGGTCCGGACACACAGACAGAACCTAAGGCTGGACCAGGCCCTAACACAGAACCAACAGAACCTGAGGGAGAACCAGGTCTTGATCCACACACACAGACAGAACCTGAGGCAGGACGAGGCCCGACTCCAGGGAAACAGGACCTCAGAGAGAACAGGCCCAGACTCCACACAAACAGAACCTGAGGGAGAACTGGGTCCTGATCCACAGGAACAGACAGAACCTAAGGCAGAACCGGGCCCTAACCCCACACAGACAGAATGCGGAAGGGTCAGGTCGGGAACAGCTGCACAGAAAAGTTTTTCCAATTAACTCCCGGCACGTGTGCAGTCATTGTAGGGAAAAGAACCACAAGGACTCGCAGCCTCCTGCAGTGAGATCACCATGATTGATGATGTCACCCTCAGGTTACAGACGCTTCCCCCATCCTGTATGAAACACTGTCAGGAAACGTAATACACCAGAACGTTCCAGCGTAGGAAATACAGAACCAAATATAGAAGTCAAAGAAAACGCGTGGTGAGTAAACTGAAGCAGTCAGGATGAGCCCTCTGCTCGCGCATGCGCTCACGGCTCCCCGAGCCCCAGCCTGGCCTCTGGGCGCCCCCCACCCCGAGGAGGCAGCGATGCCAGGTCCCGGGCTGGCCAGGGGCGAGTTTGGGCAGTCGGCTGGTTGTGACAGCAAAGTCACAGCAGCCAGAGGCTGAGGGGGTCCCCTGGGCGCACCTGAAGAGTGTCGAAGGGAGGACGCTCAAATTAGGAATGTGTCCCCTGCAAGGCTTCCGGGACAACAGGTAACCTGAGGGGACTTCTGTGGGCATGTCACCAGGGGCCCCGAGCCGGCCGCGTGCAACACCCAGGCACTCAGGTGGGACACGGGGTGCGGAGGGCAAGGTCAAGATGACCACGAGGGATGAGTGAAGAACGGGCGACATCCCACGAGACAATGAGGCCCGATGCCCAGCGGGCCGCGTCCACAAAGATGGAGGGGCCACGACCCGAGGCCCTAAGGCTAGAGAGTCGGGACTGCACAGCCCAAGAGGTGCCTGTGGCAGCTGGCAGAGCAGGAATCCACGCTCCTCTTCTGGGTGGGGCGCAGGGATGGGCGCCGAGTGCTCAGGAGAGGGGCCCGGGCAGGGCGCTCGTTCCCACAAAACCATCAGGAGTGACCCTGCCACACGCTCAGGCTCATGCTCACCTGCACACGCACACACGCAAACACACACCCAGCCGGCGGTGCTGAGGGCAGCTGGAAACTCTCTGCGTCCATGCTGGGTGATCCTTTCCCCTCTCCTGTTTGCTTGAAATGTTTCATAACAAAACTTGGGGGACACACCCCGTTTCTCTCTCCTGGCCACAGAGATCAGGATGGCATGGGGGCCTCCCCGCAGCTGCGGGGACAGGGAGCAGTGCGGGGGCGGGCAGGACAGAGCGCAGCACATCTGCCCTGCCGGGGCTCCTGCGGCACATCAGGGAAGACCTGACGTGGGAATTGGGGCAGCAGCAGCGGCCGGAGAAGCCACCCTCATGAGCCCAAGGATGAAGACGCTTTCTGGAGACCTCCCTGCAGGACAGGTGACTCCTGCCATCTCATGTCACGACTGGAGAAGCATGGGGACACACTGTCAGGGCTGCATCCCCGGCCAGGCCCCAGGAAGGGGAGCGGGCAGAGCCCAGCGGGGCCGTGGGCATGTGGGGCAGCATATCCGACCTCACGCTGAGGTCATAGCCCACGGGGGGCCCGGGAGACTGGTCCCGTCCTGCCAGGAGGACCCCGAGAAGGATGGGCACCCGAGGCTGGAGTTCTCACACGGGTGGCGACAGCCCCCGGCCGAGGACCAGAGCCCGGCCGTGTGCGACTGGACGTCCAGGGAAAGAAGCCCGCGACTCCACCAGCGGTGGGATGACCACCACGCTCCTGGAGCAGAGCGCGTCACAGGGCACAGACGGAGCCGCCGTCATCCTGAGTGTTCACCACAAATGGGAAGCTACCGGCCTCCCCACGGGGAAGAAACAAAGCAGCAGGTGAGAAGCAGGCGCGAGGGCACAGGACAAGGGGAAATGTGGGCCCTGCATGGGTCCCCCACTGCTGTCCTGCTTGTCAGGACCATCGATGGTGCTGGGACAGAAAGTGCCCAGCTTTCTGAGGGAGGCGGACTGGGGAGGACGGCCTGAAGAAGCAGCCACTCCTCCGTCTCCTCTTCCTGGAACACACCGGACCTGCTCTCCCACTCTGAGCCTAAGCGCAACTCACCACGGGACCCAGGGGCGGGCACGAGAACACAAACTAGGTTCAAAGAAACTGGTCAGCTCCCAGCTGTGTAGAAGGCTCCCACCCAGGTGTCTGCATCGGTCTGATGCTCCATGTGCACGAGGATGCCCCAAGCACAGCTGAGGGACACCTCATGTGTGCTGCTGGGCCTGGGCAGGCGCGACCCACTCTGGTGGCTAAGCCGAGACCTCGACGCAGCTCCCTCCCTGCACCTTCAGTGGCCTGGAGGGATCTCACTTGGGGACCACCCTGCTCAGGCTCACCACACCAGAGGGAGGAACTCGGGACACAAGAAGACCTAACAACCCCTGCCCGCGTTCCTGAGGAGAGGAGAGTCTGCTCAGACACCAGGAGCTCCCGTCGTCCAAGGTAACCTGTGAGTCTAAACGCTTTCATAAGCACGGGAGAACACGCCCCTCCTACTTGGACACAAGAAGGGTGAGGTCCCCTCCGGCGTCCGGGTCTCGACTGGCCCGGGGACCGAGTGTGAGGGGGAAGGGGAAGCAGCGGGAGCGGCGCTAGCCAGGCAGCCCGGGTCCAAGTACGGGAAAGACCCGACCAGCAAAGGCCGCAGGGGCTGGCCAGGGGAACCGCCGTGCCCTCAGCGCCCCAAGTTAGGGTTCCAGATCGCGTGGGGACACCCAATCAAGTTTCAGTTTCCCATACACCGTGAAGAATCCTTTAGGAGAAGGCAGGACGTCCTTGAACTAAGAAGTCACTCCCTGTCTCCACAACCGAACGAACCAGACAGCCTGCAGCTCCCCTGCTAATCTGGCCCCCGCCCCAGTCCTTCCGGCAGCTGCAAGCTGAGGCCTGAGCGGGGGAGGCGTCGGGTCTATTCCACCACACACGCTGAGCTGTGAGGCACCCTCCCACAACCTAGGTGACGGTAAGAACCACCATGGACGGGACCCGCTGCCTGAGGCCTTCCCACCAGGGCCGATCCCAACGCCAGTCCGGACCCCACCACCTGCAATCAGGGCCACAGCTGCAGAGCCCCGAGCAGGCGCAGACGCGGGATGCACGGGGTGGGGGTGGGGGGTGGGGGAGAGTCCGTTACCTTCCTTCATGTTTGCGAACCGCTCCTTCAGCTGGTGATCCACCTCAGGACCAAAGGCAAAGTTATTCACAAATATAACACTGCAAAATAATATTCCAGTTGAGTGAAAGGAGGCTCTACTTGCACACACACACAGAGCCGCCGCGCCCACGCCGCCTACCGCCTCTGCCCGCACCACCTCCGCCCAGCCTGGGGACGGGTGCCAGGGCCCAGAGGCTGTGACTGCCACCCTGGGTGCCGTGAACACAGGCACTGCGACAAGCAGACCCCTGGCTTCCTTGGGAAGGCATGCACGGACACAGGCCTAGGGCAACAGGCTGCCCCGCCTGCCCCTCCGGTGACCCGGGGTTGGAAAGCGGGCAGCTCGAGCGCCACCTGGGCAGAGAGGTGCGAGAACACCCGGGCAGGAAAGCAGCACAGACCCATCAAGCTGCACTACCACCCGGGGGCCCAGCGCCAAGTTCTTCCGAGGCAGGGCCTGGCCCATCCTCTCCCGTTTCTCAAACGTTCTCTGGCACCCGACGGCCCGAAGAAGCGCTGCCTGAAGACGCCCACCGGGTGGTGGGAGGCTGCTGCCTGCACAGGCCCCCAACCTGTCCCCTCCTCTGCCCGCCGGCTCCTGCCCCCACGGAGGACCCCCACCAGGGATCCCTTCCCCATATGCACGTGATGGGCAGCAGCATGCTGTCTGCCATTCCACGCCACTTGACTGGAATCTCGGGACTAGGACAGTAACGGAAGATCTGACCGGGGTGAGGATGGCCACGGGCAGTAGGAGAAGCACTGAAGGTGTAAGCCAAGCTCTCTCGCTGCCGACTGCTTGGAAAGAAACCCAGATGCGGTGCGGTTCAGGTTGGGGCCGACGGGCAGAGCCCTGATGAGAGCGGCGAGCTGGGGAGGCTATGACAGGGAGTGGGGCCGGCCTGGAGGGGTCCCTGCTCTGGGACGGAGCCTGGGGAGGCTGCACGCCAGGGCCTCAAGGTGGCCAAGGTGGGTAGAGGGGGTAAGCCAGGACAGACCCTGGGCTGCCCGAACTAGAGTCACCCGAGAGGAAACAAGGAAGCTCCCTGAGGCCCGCAGAAGCCAGGATGAAGACCCCTGAGCGCAGAGGAGCTCGTCAGGGCGGGGACACCTCCAACAGGAAGCAAAGCGCCTAGGGCGCTCGCCGTCTGGGGGACACCGTCTGGGGGCCCTGGCAGAGCCCGGCCTCGGAGCCTCGCGGTGCTCTGGGCGAGCTCTTCCTTGCCGGGCCACAGCTGCTGGATGCCCCCCATGGGAGAGGCCCCCACGGCAGCTGCTCCAGAGTCCCCCGACCCCATCTGATCTGATGGGGACACCCACGGGGTCAGCACAGTCCCCTCAAGAAAAGGGGGACGGCGTGCCCAAATCAGGTGAGACATTCTCACAGGAGAGCGAGACGAGGACAGGCCTTTGTGAACGAGGGACGCCTGCTCCCTACCTGCCCGCATGGAACCCAGTGGTGGGGCCTCGGGGCGCCATGCAGCGAGCACATGCAGAAAGAAGGGGGGGAGGCCAGACCACGAGGTTGAAGGGAAATGGTGTGACCCGACCCCCGCCAGAGAGCTGAGAGAGTGACACGCCCGCCCCGCAGTCACCAAGGCCCGGCCACCCCCACTGAGCCACACGAGCACCTCGCGCTCCACAGGTGCTGCCACTGCTGCCGCCAGGTGCGCAAGCGCGGGGTCCAGCCCGCTCCCCGGCCCCAGGCCTGGGCAGGACAAGGGAAGGAGCCATGGAGGCAGAGCTGCCGGCAAGCTCAGGACACGCGGCGGTGTCGGCCTGGAGACTGCTTGCCACGGTGCTACCGTCCATCCCGGGGAGGCCCAAGAGCAGGAACCTGCACTGAGCCCGGGCCCTCCCCGCACTCTCCGGGCCCTCCCTGCACTCTCCAGCCCCTGCCTGCTGGGATGACCCCCGGGGAGGGGGAGCGACCCGGGGTGGGGGGGGATGGGGAGCTGTGCCACCCCGTGCCATCCTGCCTTGCCCAGCAGGCCCCCGCGGCCCTTGCAGCCTCACTCTGGCCCGGCCGTACCTCGTGTTGGCGATCCGCTCTCTCCACTCCTCCGAGAGGAAATCTCCTCTCTCCAGCTGAAAGGAGAAAAGAGGGATAGCCCATCACTCAGGGGTCTCGCTCGCCTCTGCACCCCACCCCTGCCTGCCCCCCAAAGAAGAGATGGAATGAGCAGAGGCCCTGAGTGGGGAGGCCGCGGCGGGGCGGTGGCATTGGGGCCAGGCTCCCACAAGGGGACGGCGGGGAGAGGCCGAGACCACGCCATGCCCATGCAGGGCCAGCAGGGGGCGCCCCGAGGCGGCCGTGCTGGACAGAGCACACGCGGCAAGGGCTCAGCTCTCCTGCACCACCTCGCCTGTCTCCTGGGCAGCAGGGCTGTCCTTACGCCCTCAGCACTGCTCTGACCACTATCTTTGTTAGCCGACTAATCTCATTGTGCCTCAAGGCCAAAGTCTGCCTGAGACAACTCAGACCTTATTAACCTAACTGCCCAGAACTGTACCATTTAACAAACCAAGAAATCTGGCTTTATAATTCTTCAAAAAAAGGCTATCATCCCACTCCTGGGTGTCCACCCCAGAGAAATGAAAACAGACCTCCACAGGAAAACCTGCACACCCGTCCGCAGCAGCAAAGGTGGGAACCCACGTGTCCATCATGAACGTGAACAGATAAACACCCTGTGGTCCCTCCACACATGGGAGCATCACCCAGCTATAAAAAGGGGTGAAGACCCGACACTCGCTGCAACGTGGACGGACCCTGAGAACACGATGCTCAGTGAGAGAAGCCAGACACAGAAGGACACACGGTGTGTGATTCCATTGATGGGAAACGTCCAGGACAGGCGGCCCCACAGACAGAGCGTCTCTGGGGGAGGGTGGAGGTGGCTGCTGGCGGCCCCCATCTGCACCCCACAAGCCACCAGGTGACCGGAGGCCCTCCAGGCAGCGATGGGGCAGCGCCGCCCAGCAGGGCTGGCCCCTGAGTCTGTCTGGGGATGGGCAGGAGGGAAGACCCCAAGCGTAGGAGCCTGTGAGTGCCACGGCGCCCAGGCAGAGCAGCTGCCACGTCCGGCGCCCTCCAGCACACAGGAGTCACCCAGGGGCATGAGGGGCCGAGCCCCGCAGGGCAGAAGGGAGATGGCCGTCCTAAAACACCCGGGTGCTGTGGGAGGTCTACGTCCCAGACGTCCGCGTCTGCTCGCTGGGTCCTCTCCCCTCGTGAGGCTGCCACGGTTCCCTGCGCACAGCCCGGCAGGCTCGGGGCACTGACCCAAGTCCAAAGTCCTTACGATGCCGCACAGGAAAACACTCAAGCTGCAGGCCTGAGGCCGTGTCCTGGGAAGCGCGCTCGGTGTCTGGAACCCGACCTCGGGGGCTCCCTGTCCACACACTCTCTGGGAAAACACGGGGTCCACACGGGCACCTGCTCTCCTCCCGGAGTCTGGGGTCTCGGCTGACCGGCCCCCAGTGAGAACCCTGGGCTGGGTCTCTGTGGCCAAGAGAGCAGACCACAGCCCCCGGGCACTGGGTCTTGTGAGCCTCCCTGGGGCGCGCACCTTGCTCGTGCTGTCACGTCTCGTTTGGGGGAGTGAAGCGCTTCCTATAGAGTCTGGAAGCTTGCGCCTGGTCCCCTGGACCCACCCTACGCCTCTTCCCTCTGCTGGTTTTGCTCCATCCTGTCTCTGAATAAACCACAATGTGAGGACGACGTCTGCTGCGTCCTGGGGTCCCGCAGGCTCGTCCTGATGTGGCTTCTCTCTCCATGGGGGCTCACCCATCCAAGCCACAGCAACACTGCTCTGTTGTGGCCTCATGTTCAAGGCAAGAAAACGGCCACTGTCCCGGCCCCGCTGCCATTCGCCTCTTGACACAGACTGGCCGAGTCGGCTCTGTGTTGCTGGGGCCAGTGTGCCAGAGTTAACCGTGCCAGGAAGATGTCACCCCCACCAAGGACCCGTGACTGGCCCCAAGATAACCAAGACCTCCAGTGTGGAGAAACGCACACGAGCATAAGAGAGAAGAACGGACCCCAGCCCGCAAAGGCACAGGGGCTGCCACCGCCTGCCTGGGGACCTGGTCGGGGGCACCTCCCCACATGGCACTTCTGTGAGGCCGCCACCGCCCCAGGCAAGGGAAACCTGTGTGCCAGGCCCACTGCCAGGGGCCGACAGCACGGGGTCACCCGGCTGTCGCCAGGCAGAGGGGGCGCCCAGAGGTGTGACAGACACAGGCAGAAGCCGGGCGTAGGGAGGGCCCAGGGCCTCCGACAGGAGGAAAGCTGTGGGCTGCAGGGCCGGGCAGGGACTGAAGAGGCGGCTCAGACGCCAGGAAACACGCTGGGCTCAGAGGCTCCTGCTGGCTTTGTTCCCCTCAGTTACTAAGTGACAGGGGCAGGAACCTGCCTGCCAACCAGGGCACCTGCTCCCAGCCACAGAGAGCCGCAGTGAGGGCACCTTTCCAGACCCAGCCGGCAAGCTCCTGCCAAATCCAGGCGTTGGGCAGGGGCTGTCGCCACACCCTCCTGGAGCAGGGCCACGTGGACGCCAGAGGCACAGCTGGCTGCTGCTCCGGACACGGCCGCCAAGGCCACAACCAAGAGTCCTCTGAGCCGAGTTCTGCTCACAGCCACCTCGCGAGGCCACAGAGCAAGGGCAACTGACAAGCGCCCTGGACCTCACGAGGCCAAAGAGCGAGAAGGTTTACACACAGGGAGCCCCGCCAATGAGCCAGCTGACGTGCCACTGACCCCCAAACACCCACCAGGCCAGGCGCTGCCGCCCAAAGGTGACGAGGGGAGGAAGGGAGGAGAGGTGACCCGCCGGGGCGGGCAGCCCACCAGCCTCACCCCCGCCTCTCCCTCCAGTCGCGGGGATTGTACTAACAGCTAGAACCACACTCCGTATAAAGCAGCGAGGGCTGCTCGCGGATCCGTCGGGGCACCCCTGGGGCCTGTGTCGATGTAGACTTCTACGCTAGGGGATTGAACTGCTTGGCCCTCTCACCAGAAGCAGGAGGCACTTGTTAAATTTAAAAACCTATGTTTTAGGAGGTCATAAGGTCTTAGGAAAATGGTAAACCATCCAGGAACTCTTAGCAGCATGCCAGTGGATCTAGGGACTGGGCAGGAAGAAGTTTCCTGGAAACAGAAACCAACTGGACTGACTGCCCTCAGCCTGAGCAACGAACACCAGAGGACTTCAGGTGCAGGAGGGACACAGGAGGCCAGAGGATACACCCCTCGCTTTTCACTGAGGGGAGAGTGTCGTGCAAGAAATCCCACCAGGAAGAAGGGGAGGGGAGCTGGGCCCAGCCTGTAGATATGCAAGTCCTGGTCCAAGAACAGCAGAGCAGAGGCAGAGAGGGCACAGCCGAGCTCACACCACGAGGCCACACCACCTGATACCAAAGCCAGGCATCACGAGAAAGGAAAACTACAGACCAGCATCCCTCTTGGCTGCAAATACCCTCAACAAAATAGGAGCTATACCCCAGGGCCAGGCGGGACTTGCCCCGGGCATGGAAGTACATCAGCCTTTGTACTCTGTCCCCTCAACAGGCCAAAGAGGAAAATCACACAATGCAAAAGCAGCTTTAACAAAACCCAGTACCCATTCACAATAAAGATTTCTGGAACAAAAATAAGAACAGAGGTGAACCGCGTCAACTTTAAAAAGAACGTCCACAGAAAAATCCCAAAGCTAACATCACATCCATGGTGAGAAGCTCGAGGCTTTCCTGCTGAGGTCAGGCGCAAGAAAAGGATGTGCCCTCTCATCCCTGCTCCTCAACACCACAGTAAAAGCCCCGGCTAATGCAGTAAGACAAGAAAAGGAAAGGGTACCGACTGGGAAAGAAGACATAAAAGTGCCTTTGTTCAAAGGTGATGGTATCGTCTATGTAGAAAATCCAAAAGGGTCAACGAAAACGACGACAACCCTGGAACTAACACAGTAACTACAGGAAGGTTGCAGGATGAGGGTATGGATGCACGTCAGCACAGCGCAGACAAAAGTCAAGTCCAAACCCCCCAGAGTGGCCAGCACATCACTGAAGGAGGAGAACGAGGCTGGAGGCCCGATGCCACGCGGTTCAGGACTGACTCTCACGAAGACGCAGCTGTCAAGACACTGCGGTGCCACTGAGAGAGCACACGGGGAGAGCGTGGGACGGAGCGGAGCGGCCACTGGCCTCGGACGAATCAACAAAGACGGCTCAACAGAGAGAGGCAGCCCTGCAGCAGACAGGGCGGGGCAGCTGGATGTCTGCACACGGAGAAATGAATGTAGACGCAGACCTCACGCCCTCCGCAAGAAGTAACCAGAAAGAAACCACGAACCTACAGGCAAAACGCACAGCCACAGAACTCCTATACGATACCGTGAGGGTAAATCTAGGTGAGCTGAGGCTTGGCTTTTTTAAACACGACACCGAGGGCACGACCCATGAAAGGAGAAATGGCTAGGCTGTTCTAAGAGCCTGGAGCCCCCTTTCCTGCGCCCCCATCCGCCTCCCACCTACAATTACATGACCCACTCTGGGTCCCTGAGGCGACAGGGATGCCGACTCTGGCCCCACAACCCTGCCCGCAGGACGGCGCAGGGAGAGCAGCGAGCACGGCAAGGAACTCCAGGAGGGGGCGTCAGGACCACGTCGCAGCCAGCTGGGGTCTAAGTGACCTGGGGGGCGTGAGATGGGAAGTGGTGGGTGTGGTGAAGATCCAGTTGCGGACCCCGCCCCCTGCGATGCCCCAGCAGCGGCCCAGGGGATGGTGGCTGCATGGCGGCCGTGCGTCCACAGGCAACCGAAACCTGGCAGAAAGACTGATGAAGCCTTGAGCACAGAAACGCACTCGAGCCGAGGATGCGGACGCGGACACCCTGGGTAGGAGGAGCAGAGAGAGAGGCCAGAGCGTCCAGGATCCAGGAGCGAGACCCGAGGAACCTCGGCGTCGAAAGGCCGGGCTGAGCGATGCTGAGTGAGGGGCAGAGGGGCAGGCGGCACCGGGACAGCCGGGGGACTCATCCGCTGGGCCCCACGCTGCTGCGGGGGGCAAGCAGGAGAAAGATGCCCTCAGCCGGCCCGCGGACGGGGCAGAGGCCGCCTCGCCCGCCCCCTGCCGCCCCCACGTGCCAACCCGGGAGGGGCGCTGCCTCTGAAAGAGCCGGTGCTCTGAGGCCTTGACAGTGCCTGGGGGGCTGAGGAAGAGAAACACCACGTGGGCCACCTCTGTTCTCTGAGCGCCTGCAAGGGCCCCCAGGAGGGAGGATGAGAGTGTCCGGCAGAGGGTGGAAAGCGGTGGGGAGGGGGCTCCGGGTGGGGTAGCTGCCCCCGCCCCCGGGGGCGGAGGCTCAGGGCAGGCACTGCACCAGCAGCCACGGGGCATGGAGCGGTGGCACTCACTGTGTATTCTGCATGCTTTTTTCCATACCATTTCATCCACTTCCTGAACTCTCGGTCCATGGTCTGCAAGGGAGCCAAACCAGACAGCCCATCAGGAACCAGGCAGCTGGGATGGCACCCACGGCTCCCCAATCCCCCTTCCTCCCCTCGCCCGCCCGCTCCGGGGTTCCTGGCAAAGGCTCCCAACCACAGGGAACCCGAGTCAGCGGGCGTGCGAACCACAACTCTAAACACGTTCCTGTGGGGATGACACCGCTCAGACGTGTGCTCTCCCCAGACCCTGCCGCCCCCCAGGCAGACGCCGGCACAAGGGTGATGCCAGCTGACCCCACGGTGCTGGGGGAACTCCCCTTCCCTTGACCCCCGGTACAGGCCACGCCCTTGCCCCACAGGCCACCACAAACCAAGGTTAGAAAGAAAAGCAACAGATGCAACCATGCCCGGAGCCCAGAAGCGCTCACCTCCGCGTACTTGGCCGGGATGTCAGCTTTCTCGACACCATAGTGATGTTTGCAGTTGGTAGCCGCAGCGACCTGCAGCACAACCTGGCCCACTCCTTCAGAGAGAGAGAGAGAGAGAGAGAGAGAGAGAGAGAGAGAGAGAGAGAGAGACAGCAGCAGGTGTCAGATGTGCACTGTGACAGAGGCCACACCCCAGCCACTGGGGCCATGGCCACAAGGTCACCAGGCAGAGGCCACGGGCTCTCAGCGAAGGTGCCCGAGCGCTCTCCGAGGTCACAGAATGTGTTCAAATGCCCCAGGCCATGGGCTGAGCCGCCACCAGGGGACAGCCATCTGGGTTTCACTTCATCATCCAAGGACAACACTCCACAGCCCCTCAACCAGAATCCGTCCTTGGTCCACGGCCCCACATGGCATTAACTGTCCAGACACAGACCCAGCTATGTGGAACTCAGGAACCCCTCGGGAAGGCTCCCGCCCGACCCGGACACACCACTGTTCCACTACATGGCCAGTTCGCATCCTCAGCTGAGTCTGAAGCGGGCTCAGAGAGGGGGCGGGAGAGCCCCGCACTGCACACACACACCAGCAGGACGCAGGCAGAGTCTGCAGGCATTTAGCCTTCACGACAAAAGGAAGCTTTTTAAATGGTCTCTCCTTGAACTTAGATCAGTTGTACTTTAAATAAAGTGTCAGGAGCCCCTTGACTTCCCATTTTGAATAGAATGTACTCCAATGATGAAAACAAACCTCTATTCAGAAACACGGGGTAAACAGGGGAGAGGACGAGCGGTCCCTCCCAGGGGACAGGGGGAAGGCGTGGAGAGCTCGGCCTGAGGAGGCTGGCGCTTCTCAGAAATCATAAGCCTTTTGACACTAGGGGAGTTTTACAGGCTTTTACAGAAATGACCTTTGAAGTACGTGCATTCTTATCAAAATATGAATCATACACTTAAAAAGGACTTAAACCGATGATGACACCACGTAAGAAGCCATCTTCGTCCCCATCTGCAGGGCCCCTGCCCGGCTGAGACGGGACTTTCGGGTCTGTGAGCAGGTCACCTGGGATGGCAGAAATGCCCCAGCAGGCTGTGCTGGGGGTTCCTGATGGAGCCGCCCAACAACATGCCGGACAGCCCCCCATCAGCCCGTGACCTCATGGGTCCCACCAGGAACCAGTCAGCCCAATGCTTACTCAGGCAGCACGGTGTGCCACGTGTGTGCCTGCCAGGCCCTACCCCCAGGAGTCTCGACTCTGTGCGGAAGGACACCCCGTGAGCAAGCAGAGGGGCCGCTTGGGCTGGTGAGTGCGGGAAAGGGGAGGGACCGCCAGCAAGGTGGCGGCTGGTCTGCCTCGGTGGTCCCTGGGGCCACCTGTGGGCCAAGAGCCAGGAGCAGCCCCAGGCCCGGGAGGGAGCAGGAGGGAGTGCGGCCACGAGGCCTGGGGGCACAGGGAGCAGGGCTCTCCTCTCAGCAGGAGCAGGCCGGGGGTGGGGGGGGTGGGGGGGGCGAGAAGCAGAGCCGCAGCTCAGCGCTGGCGGCTGGGCGGAGCCCACGGACCTTCTCAGGCTGGCTTAGCAGGAGTGAAGGGGCAGCTTTCTGGGCACCGGAAAGGCGGGCTTGGTTTGCGGCCTGCCGGGTGGGGAGAGGGGTGTGCTGACTCAGGACTGCAGGGTCAGGGCCCCCCCCACCGCCTAGCACTTGCCCCGGACCCCTCCCGGCGGGCACATGGGCGTGGCCCACACTCACCGCTACCCAGGTCCACAAACAGGTCGTCTTCGGTCATCTTGATCTCGTCGATCATCTGGGCGACCAGGTCGAAGGAAGTCTCCCCGTACACCTCCGGGGAGAAGGGCTCATAGTTGTTAAGTTTCTCGGGGTCGGTCACCGAGTGGTTGTAGACCTGCTGCAGGATGTGGCGCAGGAGCCCCGTGGACGGCCGCGTGTTCAGCTTCATGGGCTGCGTGGTGCCCTTCCACTGCGGCACAGGGGGCGCCAGTTGGTCCACCTGGGCCCCACCCCGCCGGCCGTGCCGCTGCCCCCAATGGTGACTCATGTGTGCGGGAGCATGTGTGTGAGCCTGTGTGTGGATGTGTGTAGTATGAACCTGCATGCATGCATGTACCCGTGCAGGGATACGTGTGCACACGTGTGCACCCCTGGACCCAAGCAGTGTGAGCTCCCCAGCATAGCTCCCCTCTCCTAGCTGGTCTGTCCCAGCGCCCAGAGTGCCCGAGGGGTGGGTGAAGGACGGAGAAGCCCCAGGGAGGCTCCCTGTCACCCGCCCGCCTGCCATGGCCCCCCGGGGGGCACACCAGGGCCCGGGACCCCTTTGGAAGTAATGAGGCCGCTCAGTCCCGACCGTCTGCATCACAGCGGCTGCGGTTCCCCACCTCCTACCCACTACAGGGTCCAACGCCCTGGGGTGCTGCAGGCTCTGCACTCCCAGGGCCTCAGGGGCCGGGTTGAAGCACCCAGGAGACTCGACAGACAACAGGGTCCTGAAGCACAGCGTGGACCTGGAGGAGGAGGCGGGCCCGAGGGGCGGGTGAAGGCCACATACCAGCTGGTGGATGCTGTCGATGGCCCGGTTGTACTTGTCACAGAGCCTCTGCATGCTTTCGAAGCTGAAAGAGGTAGGTGATAGCCGCTGGCCACTGCCGAGCTCGGAACAAGCCACCGGGCCTCATGGGAGGGGGCAGAGGTCCCAGGGGCATCATGGGGCCTCGAGACCAGCGCGGCATCATGGGGCCTCGAGACCAGGGCGGAGGGGTCGGCTCACGGGTCAAAGCCTCGGGCAGCGGTGCCCTGCAGGCCTTGGGTAGGGAAAGGGCTACCACAGCAGAGAGAGGCGGGCGGGACCAAGGCCGCCTCACCCCCAACCCGTGGATGCAATGAAGTCCCACCGCCCCACGGCTGGGCCGCCCCTTCCCTGTCCTAGTCGGGGGTGGGGGGGCCTCCATGTTTACCCCTTGGCCTAACTTGAGTGGGTGGGGGGACAGCCGGGGTGCTGAGGGCCACGCTCAGGCAGAAAGGGCTCCCACTCTGCTGGTCGGGTGGAAGGGGACGACGGCCGACACCCCGGCTCTGCAGAGAGTAGGGTCAGCACCTCCCCCCTCACGCCGACAGCACTTCTGTTTATTACACCTGTTTAAGTTTCTGACACTTTCACAGATATAAGCAGCCTGTGTTAGACACTTAACGAGGGAGTTGTCGGGAGTTTTTAACAAGACTAGGTTCTCCCAAACACCAAGGGAATGAATTTTCAATGGAACCCCCTAACCCAGGGGTACCCCCGGAGCGGTATGTGGGGCCATTTGTGGTTGTCACCACTGGCATTGAGAGATGGGGCGGGGGCTGCCTGGGATGGCCCCGCGGAGGATGACCTGCCCGACGCCTGCAGTGAGGGGCTGTGCCTGGTGCCTGCGCTGCACAGGGGAGGGGCTGTCACTCGAGGGCTCGTCCAACGCCCCCACAGGCAGGGCAGCAAGACGGCTGCTCCCCAGTGAGATGCCAGGACCCCGGGGAACCCAAGGACGCATACAGGGGTGCAGGGAGCACCCCCCGCAGCCCCTCCCCACCTGCATCTTCGAGACCCCCCGGCCCACGACCCTGGCCCTGGAAGGGCTCTGGGAATTGAAGTGCGCCTTCCTTCCTTCCTAACAGAAGGAAAAGAATTCAACTGGGACCTGTAACCATACGGCAAGTTCGGTTTCCTAGAATGGCAGCTGCAGCTGAAAAGCCAGAGATCTCGAGCAGGAAAGAGCAGGCGCGGCTGAAGCCTGTGAAACTCACACACAGACACACAGCGAGGGATACGCGGTTCCAACACGCTGGGAGCAGGCTGACATGCCGCAACAAGGCAGGAAACCCACATTCCGGGGGAGCTAACCACGTGCACAGGCGCGAGGGGTCCGGCCCAGCACTGGGCCGCGGGGTCCCAGGGAGCATGGCCCAGCAGCCACCCGAGTGCAGTGTCTGTGAGTGACACGCCCGTCCCTGGCCCCAGGCACCCACTCTTCGAAATGGAAGGGTGGACGCGATGGCCAGTCCATCTCCAGCTCCTGTCTTCCTACGCGGGCCTCAGGGAGAAAACAATGCACTAGTTCACAACCTCACTTCCTTGTGTTCTGACTTCTACACCTCCTTCAAAGCCTCTGGCTACACCCTGGAAGAGACCTTTTCTGGGAGGATGAGCAACACGGAAGCTCAGGGGAACCTGGGCACCCTGATCCCTGCCGGGATCCACCAGACAGAGGAGCTCGGCTCTCTGCGCCGGCCCTGCTGTCACAGACCCTGAGGTCACACGGGTCCCTGGGGTGGGCACCGTCAGACGGCCCCCTGCCCTCTCCCAGCCCCACGTCCTTCCAGTCTTTCCTCAACTGGCTGAACACGGAGGGAAGAACACCAAACCCCCACCTGCAAGCACCTTGCACCAAAAGCGCCTTTAAGCACCCCAGCTGCTCTAGGCCAGGCCCACGGCACTCAACCATCACGAGACGTGAGTTGCACGGCTCTCGAGACCATCATTCAAGGTCAGCGGCCACAGGCGCCCTCACCCCAGGGGCAGGAGGCGTCCTCATCAGGGGTCAGGACCCATGGATGCGCTGGCCGCGCAAGGCCGTGCGGCCACCTGTGCCGATGCTGCGGGGGTCTGGCTGCTCTGGACCAGGGGCCAGCACGGGTGGCCTCTTGTCACAACAGCAAGTGCTGATGACTGAACGGGGAGGAGGGGGAGGCAAGGGGGTGGGACCAGGGGCTGACTGAGGCTGGGAAGGCCGGCCAGGACCACAAGTTCTCCAAACACAGAAGTGAGCCCACGTGAGCAGGCCTGGCAGCAGGGCCTGTGCGGGGCTCGAGGGCGCCTCGGGGCCGCGTTCTCTGCCATAAGCAGCTACTTAAGCCCGAGCCTGCGTGCCACCTCGAGCCTGCCAAGGACAGAGACAGGCAGGAGTGTTTCTCAAAGAAAAACAAAAAAAATTCCAGGCAGGCATTCCAGACACGGCCTCGCCCTTCCCCACCCAGAGGACTCTCCTTGGAGACCCAGGATGTGGCTGTAGGAAACTGCTAGACGTGGCCAAAGCCAAGTGAGACCTTGACCAGAGCTGGGCAGGGACCAAGGCTCCCCAGGCCAGGCCGCCGGCGCTGGCAGCTGCCTGCCGTGAAGAGTGACTCCTAACTTGGGGTAGTTTCACACACACACCAATCCCAGTTGCTGCAACGTGCAGTGTCCAATTATGTCCTCACTCTGACAGCCTCTGCCAATATTGGATAAACATTTCCTACCAAAATAACTCAATGCTGGCTCTGAAAGGAAACTCTAAAAGGAACTTTCCCATCAGCCTGCAGCATCGAGGAAGATCTAATTATAGGCTGTGTCCACACACGCTGAGCCCGTCCCAAGTGGAGACGCAGTCCAGGCAGAACCCGGCTTACCTTTTGGTGTCGTAGTCGATTAAAACATAATTCTCCATAGCGAGCTTGAGATCTGGGATTTCTTCACAGACCCACCTGAAACACAAAGAAAACTAGTATTAGTGCTCTATTTTTTACTCTCAACACTGTTCTTAAACACTGTTTACTCTACAAATACAAAAACAAAACATCCTCGTTACCCAACTCAAAATGTGAAAGAGTGAAGGGAGGTGTTACTTCAAAACAAAGGCTGTGGGGCTTCTCTGGTGGCGCAGTGGTTGAGAGTCCGCCTGCCGATGCAGGGGACACGGGTTCGTGACCCTGTCTGGGAAGATCCCACATGCCGCGGAGCGGCTGGGCCCGTGAGCCATGGCCGCTGGGCCTGCCCGTCCGGAGCCTGTGCTCTGCAACGGGAGAGGCCACAGCAGTGAGAGGCCCATGTACCGCAAAAAAAACAAAAAAACAAAAAAACACAAAGGCTGTGAACTTTACAATGCCATCATTACAATGATGCTGTCCTTATGAATTACACAAGTATTACGTTGCTTCAAGTTCCAACAATGTTGTCCATTGGGAGCTAAATGGACTTAATGTGTTACAGGGTCTAGGAAATCAAATCAGCTCAAATCAGGGAGTCTGAAAAGCAACGTATCGACCAGAAATGAAAGGGAACTATTATTTGAAGAATTAACTAATTCCAAGACAAACAACGGGGCTTCTTCAACAAACACACTGAGGGAATTCCCTGGTGGGCCAGGACAGTGGTTAGCACTCAGAGCTTTCACTTCCAAGGGCCTGGGTTCAATGCCTGGTTGGGGAACTAAGATCCCAAAAAACAAAAAAACAGTGCAAGGGAAAAAAAGAGATGGAGGGGGAACCTGCGGACTGAAAGACAAAAATATATCCACCAATCCCAAGGTGTAACCCTGATTGGATCCTGATACAATCTTGAGAAAAGTTGTGAAAGAAGAGTCATCACTACAGAACTTACAGAGAATAAAAGGAAATTAAGGGATATTATGAAAAATGGCATGTCAATAAACTCAACAACTTGGGAGAAATGAACAAATTCCCTGAAAGACACAAATTACCAAAACTGACAGAAGAGGAAACAGAACATCTGAATAGCCCTATACGTATTACAGAACGTGACTTCCTAATCAAATACCTCCCACAAAGAAACTCCAAGCCCAGGTAGCTTCGCTGGTGAATTCTATGAATCACTGGAGAAGTAACACTAATCCTTTTCAGCTTTATGAGGCCAACGTTACCCTGACAGCAAAACCAGAGAAAGACAAAGCCTTGTAAAGATAAAGTCATCGCAAGGAAGGAAATCTACAGACCCGTATCCCTCACAAACACAGACACAAAAATCCTTTAGAAATATTAGTAAACTGAAGTCAGCAATACATCTTATTCAAGTAGAGTTTCTCCCAGGAATGAAAAGTTGTTTAACATTCTAAAACTAGTCACTGTAGGGACTTCCCGGGCAGTCCAGTGGTTAAGACTCTGCGCTTACACTGCAGGGGGCATGGGTTCGATCCCGGGTTGAGAAACTAAGATCTCACGTGTCGTGTGGCACGGCCAAAACAAAAACAAAAACAAAGACAAAAACAAACTAGTCACTGTAATTTACCTCATTAAGAGAATAAAAGAGGAAAAAAGTCATACGATCGCCTCAACAGATGCAGAAAACGCACACGACGAAATTCAATTCCTATTCACATAAAAACTTCCAGGTAAACAGAAATGGAAAGAGCCACCCTCCGCCTGATGAAGGGCATGGGGTCGTGGTGGAGCTACTATCTCAGCAACAAGCCCGCTGGTGCCTGGGGCTCTGCCAGGAGGGGCACAAGGAGACCACAGGTCTGGAGAGGAAGGAGAGCTGGCTCTCTTGTGCCCGCCCGGGTCCCTGTGTCATCCAGCGAAACTGCCTCACCCAGCAGCAGGTACTTTTCTCCATCGTACAGACCCCAGGCCCCTCCAAACACACGCACTGGCCCTAGCCACTGGTGGCCGGTGCTCCCACCTCAGGGGTCTGGCTCCCCTCCCTGCGAGACCTGCCCAAGCTCACAGTCACCACAGCAGCTGAGTAGTGCTGGCTTCTGTGTGTCATCCCCCCCAGCCCCCGGCTCCCTCAGACCCAAGGGCCCCTGGAGTCACTGCCCCCATGGTCATCAGAGCCTCTCCACCTGGGCCTTCAGGGTGAGCGCCTTCACCGCTGGCGAGCTCTTGTCCAGCACACCTGCTTTCCCTTGGGAGGCCCCTAGCACAGAAGGCAAGGGCCCCCGCAGCCAGCACCAAGCTGGCGGTGCGATCCTGCGCTCCCCAAGGATGGGATGGGCAGGGACCTTCAGCCTTCTACCACAGGTCCTGGACAGCACCACAGGCAGGAAAAAGGAATGCACAGAATAAAGGCCAGGAAGGAAGACGCAAAACTGTCCCTACTCACATACACATGACTCAATACACAGACCATCCTAAGGAATTTACAGAGGACCTACCAGAACTCATGTGAATTCAGCAAGGTCACAGGACAAAGGTCAACTATATTTATAAATGCCAGCAAGAAAGAATTTTAAAAAGGAACAATTTTTCTTTTTTTAAAATAAATTTATTTATTTATTTTTGGCTGTGTTGGGTCTTTGTTGCTGCACGCAGGCTTTCTCCTAGTTGCAGCGAGCGGGGGCTACTCTTTGTTGCGGTGCACAGGCTTCTCATTGCGGTGGCTTCTCTTGTTGTGGAGCATGGGCTCTAGGCGTGTGGGCTTCAGTAGTTGTGGCAGGCAGGCTCCGCAGTTGTGGCTCGCGGGCTCTAGAGCGCAGCCTCGGTAGTTGCGGCGCACGGGCTTAGTTGCTCCGCGGCATGTGGGATCTTCCCGGACCAGGGCTCGAACCTGTGTCCCCTGCATTGGCAGGCGGATTCTTAACCACTGTGCCACCAGAGAAGCCCAAGGGAACAATTTTATATGTTACTAAAAATAACATTAAAACGTGGACTTCCCTGGTGGCCCAGTGATTAAGAATCCGCCTGCCAATGCAGGGGACACAGGTTCGAGCCCTGGTCCGGGAAGATCCCACATGCCGCGGAGCAACTAAGCCCGTGCGCCGCAACTACTGAAGATCCCACATGCTACGGAGCAACTAAGCCTGTGCACCACAACTACTGAAGCTCACGCGCCCTATAGCCTGCATTCCGCAACTACTGAGCCTGCGAGCCACAACTACTGAAGCCCGTGCACCTAGAGCCCGTGCTCCGCAACAAGAGAAGCCACCGCGCCGCAGTGAAGAGTAAGCCCCTGCTCGCCACAACTAGCGATAGCCTGCGTGCAGCAATGTAGACCCAACGAAGCCAAAAATAAATAAATAAATGTAAAAAACAAACAAAAACAAAACATTGAAATGTAAATCCTTAGGGATTATCTTAATGAAAAATTTGCAAGACCTCTACATTGAAAACAACAAAACATCACTGAGAAAAATTAAAGACAACATAATGGTAAATATAGAAGCAAACAAACAATGCTCATGGAATACAAGACTAAATATTGTTAAATCTCCTCCTCAAACTGAACTGCAAAATAATTCCTATAAACAAGTCCAGTAGGCTTTCTTCTGAGTAACAGACAAGGTGATTCTCAAATTGACATAAAAAAGGCAGAGAATCCAGAACAGCCAAAATAGTCTTCAAAACTAACAGCACTGTTGCAAGATTCACACTGCCTTAATTTGAGACTTAACGTAAAGCTATAGTAACCAAGAGTGTGGTATTGGCAGAGAGGTGAACAAACAGATCAGTGGTACAGGACATGGAATCCACAGACAGACTAAATTTTAACAGCTGATTTTTGACAAAAGCACCAAGGCAATTTGATGGGGAAAGGAACATCTTTTCAACAAATGAGACTAGAAGGATCGAATAGTGAATGGAAAAAAAAAATCTTGACCCCCATAAACACAAACCCTCATCAGACATAAACAAAGATTAATTCACAATCGATCTTAAACCTGGATGTAAAAGCTAAAACCACAAAGCTTCCTGAAGATTAGGAGAATAACTGCATGACTCTGCAGGCAAAGATTTCCTGGATATGACCCAGACGACCCACCATCAAAGAATAAATCGGTAAGTTAAAAACTTCCACTCCTCAAGATGCCGTTCAAGCTGCAATCAGCCACACTATGCACAATACGCTACCTCACTAGGCACTCAGTCAGAACATGTTAAGAATTTCTATAGCTCAGTAAGAAGACAAGCAACCCATTCTCAAAAACCAGCACAGCGCTTCCCTGGTGGCGCAGCACTTAAGAATCCGCCTGCCAATGTATGGGACACAGGTTCAAGCCCTGGGCCAGGAAGATCCCACATGCCGCGGAGCAACTAAGCCCGTGAGCCACAACTACTGAAGCCCACACACCTAGAGCCCGTGCTCCACGACAAGAGAAGCCACTGCAACGAGAAGTCCGTGCACCGCAACGAAGAGTGGCCCTCACTCGCCGCAACTAGAGAAAGCCTGCGCGCAGCAACGAAGACCTAACACAGCCAAAAATAAAAATTAAAAAACAAAAACAAAAAACAGCACAAACTCTTCTCCAGGGGAAAAACCAGAGCTCTCTGGAGCAGTGGCCGACTCTTGGGCTGGGACACAGCAAATTCAAGATGACTCTGGAGCATCTGGCGGCTCCAGAAAGTGAGGATGTGCTCAGAGTGGGCAGGGCCAAGTCAAAGGGACTGGGCACAAACCCAAAGAGCCCCCCAGGCCAGCACAGGAACAGTCTGAGGAGCAAAACAAGTAATGCAGCAGTGGGGTATGACCCACAGAATGAAGTCAATGCCTGCGGAGGAACAGCCCTTCCTCACAGAAGAGTTCCAATTAATAAATGGAGGGAGAATGACGGAAACAGAAAAGCACCTTTTGGGACTACCCTGGCGGTCCAGTGGTTAAGACTCTGCGCTTCCCCTGCAGTGGGCATGGGTTCAGACTACGATCCCGCATGCCACGCAGCACGGCCAAAAAAGAAAAAAAAGTATCTTTCAAATGCCCCAGTAACTAGTCCTTGCAGGTGAGACCCACCTCTGGATGCTAAAATCAGAAGCAAAAGTCCAAGAAGAAACAGGATATCTGCACAGCCTCCCAGTATTGGGCTAGCCAAAAGGTTTGTTCAGAAACCCGAATGAACCTTTTGGCCAACCCAATATTTCCCCCACGATTTTTATTAATTAAAAAGGGGGAAACAGTAACTTTACACCGGAGAAATCTGGAAGATACCACCTCAACCACATGATCCAAGTTAATGTCATCGTGGCAAGACATGTAGATGCCATGTGCCTCTTGCTGTACTCAGAGCTCTTATCAGGAACACTGTTTTGTCAAATGCTTTTTCTGCACCCATTCCATACTATTTGGAAGCAGACCACACGTGACGTTTTCATCCATAAATATTTCAGTATTTAACTGTAAAAGTTATGGCTTCTTTTTTTTTAAAACATAAGTGGATGCCACTGTCACACCTAGGGAAAATAACACCAGGAATAGTAGAGAATTCCTCAAACT
Source organism: Leucopleurus acutus (assembly GCF_964270905.1). Lineage (NCBI taxonomy): Eukaryota > Metazoa > Chordata > Mammalia > Artiodactyla > Delphinidae > Leucopleurus > Leucopleurus acutus. The sequence goes on along the minus strand of NC_139145.1, from coordinate 1,602,160 downwards.
CATAATGGGCATCTGTGAAGAACCTACAGCTAACATCACCTCAGTGGTGGAAGACTAAACCTTTCCCACCAGGATCAGGGAAAAGGCAAGAATACCAGATTTCACCACTTCATTGCAAAACAGTCTTGAAGGTCCCAGGCAATTCAATAAGCTCCAGAAAAAGAAATGAAATCATGAAGCCTGTAAAGGAAGAAGTAATGCTGTCCCCACTTACAGGTGATACAATTATTTCCACAGCAAGTCCCAGGAAATCTATAAAACTACCACTAGGATTGATGAATTAAGCACAAGGTCATGGTTAATACACAAAAATCAACAGTATTTTTACCCACTACCAGAAGGCAAATAGAACATAAAATTTAACACACAATCCCACTTATGGTAGTGCCAAAAGCATGAGTGAGCTAGGAATAAACCTAACAAAAGGTTGTCCAAGACCTCAACACTGCAATGCCAGAGCTGCCAAGAGAAGTGTTGAAAGGCTTAAGTAAGTGCAAAGGTATACCATGTTCATGGATTGGAAGACTCAACAGTGATGGTAAATCTCTCCAAGATGACCTACAGATTCAATTCCTAACTAAACTGTGCAAAAATCAACAAGCTGATTCTAATATTTACATGGAAATGCAAAGGAGATGGAATAAACAAAGCAACATTTCAAAAGAAGAACAAAGATGGAGGACTGACTCTGTCTGATTCCAAAGCTTACCATAAAGCTGTGGTAACCAAGGTTTTGTACTGCCCAAAGGAGAGAGCCATGAATCAGCGGCACAGAACAGAGTCTAGAAATAAACCACCTGGTACACTGTCAACTGATCTTTCATAAGGGTGACAAGGAAATTCCACAGAGAAAGGACAGTTTCATCAACAAATGCTGCTGGAACTACTGGACGTCTGGCATGCAAAACAATAAACTTGAGCCCATACTTTGCACCACATGTAAAAATTTATTCAAAATGGATGAAAAGATGTAAATGTAAAACCCAAACTATAAAACTTCCAGAAAACACAGGAGAAAACCTTTGTGACCTTGAGTTAGGCAAACACGTCTTAGCATGCAAAAAACCCACAAACTATAAAGAAAAAAAAAAAGGTGATAAACTGGACTTCTATCAAAATTTAAGATATCTGCTCTTTAAAAGACAATGTCATGAGCATGAAGAGACAAGCCACAGACCAGAAGAAAACATACCTGATAAGGATAAATCACAATGATAAAGAATGCTCAAAATTCAATAATTAAAAAACAACCAGTTTTTAAAACGAGGCAAAAGATGATGAACATCATCAATTATTAGGAAAACTCTCATTAAAACCGCAATGATACCACCCCACGACTCGAACAGGACCAGCAAGAACAACCCAGTGAACATCACCTGCCAACAACGGGAGCCACGGGAGCGGTCCTGCACCGCTGCCTGCAGCGCCAGGTGGGGCGGCCCCTTTGGAAAGCACCTTGTCAGCCTGTCTTCAAGCACAACCCAGCAATCCCACTCCCGGGTATTTACGCGGAAGGAAGGGAGATGTGTCCACACAAAAACCTCCGCGGGATGTTTACAACAGCTTCATTTACAATTGCCGAAAATCGAGATCCACCCAAACATGTCTGTCATCTGGTAAACGAATGAGAGAACTGTGGTCCATCCTGCAATGATGCACTCCTCACGAATAAAAAGGAAAAACTATTGTTACATTTTTAAAAAATGTAAAATTCTAGAAAATGCAAAGTAATCCACAGCGGCAGAAAGCAGGTTGGGCTGCCTGGGACAGAAGGGAGGGAGAGGTGGCCGAGAGAGGGCACAAGGAAACACAGGGGTGACTCTGTACACTGGTACATGGGGACACCCACGCATCCACGTCGGCCACTGTACACTTTCCACACGTGCAGTCTCCTGCACTTCAACCACACCTCGACTGTGTCATAATAAACCCTAACATGGAAAAGAAGAAAGTGAATGGAGGCACAGGTGAAACAAAAGCAGCTGAGAGTGCTGGGCTGGGTGGCTCATAACACCCACTGCCTACCTCTAGGCATGTCGTAAATCCTCCAGGATAAAAAGTAAAATAAGAGGAAAAACAAAATAGGTAACCACTGTCTTTGCCAGTGAACAGAACCCGCCTTCGGGGACACGAGGGAAGGAGGTGAAGTCGCCTGTGAGACGAGGACCAGGCCCGGCTGGACAGCTGCAAACCCAGTCCTGACGCCCCGCACTGCAGGGACACCCCCTCCCTGCAGAAAGGAAGCAGGTAGGGAGGCTGACCCGCCCCCGGAGCTCACTCGGCTCCGGCTCCGGGGAGCGGGTGAGAACCCAGGCCGGCCGACTCAGTGCCCCCTGCCTAATCACACAGCCCCACTTCCTAACCAGCAGTCTTCTTTAAAAATAAACCATTATTTTTATGATATATTACACCATTAACAACAAAAAAAGTAGATCCCAAATTCTCAGCACCACCCCTGGACAGGCCCACCCTGCAAGACTCACACCCATGATTTCACTCAGTCTTCCAGACAATCCTGCAGGAGGCCCTGCTCAGACCCGAGAGCAGAGAAAACAATCTCAGGGAGTCTGAGGTCACTCAGCCACCAGGGGCAGGACGGGGCCTCATGTCACAGCCCAGACCCCAATCCTGACTCCTCCTTGGGGCACTGCCAGCCCGTCTGCCCCAGGTTCAAGTGGATATAATGGCGTGTGGCCCAGGCAGTGGCTACACAGCTAAGGATTTTAAGGAACAATGCAGCGAGATGCCAGGGCCACGGTCACACATGTGGAACATCTAAAGCCAAGAGCGGTCGCAGGATTCCGCGCGTGGGCCCCTGAGGGCACTCTGGAGGCCGTCGCAGACCCTCAGGTCCCACGTGAGGAGACAGCCCACTAGAAACACAGCCGGCGGCCCCCCCTCCCAGATCTCGTCCGGGTCAGCCTCCTGGGCACCCGGCCTCCTCTGCACAGCACGGGGCAGGCTCACAGAGGGAAGAGCAGCCCAAACCCAAAGGTCACACCAAACCCCACGGGAGAAGAGTAAAGCAAGGTGATGAGGCGAGAGGGGAGGGGGGTCCCTCGGGAAGCTGGCCACTCAGGATTTCCAACCTCTTCCACAGGAAGCCAGCTCACGAAGCACCAAGACCTGTCCTGGGTCACACTCAGAGGACTTGACCCCTGACCCCACAGCCCCGCTTCCCAAGCCGCCTCAATGCTGACGATGCTGACACAGATCAGCATGGAGGAATGGGGGAGCGCACAGCTGGGGGGCTGCTGGGAACTCAGGACTGGCCCACCCCGAGGCCCCGCCCCTGAGGCCCAGCCCCAGCAGGTGCCACACTCACCGGATGGTCTCGATGATTTCATGAGCAGCATCGTGGTGTTTGTCCTGAAAGACAATGGGACAGGGTTTAGAGCCGTCCCTCCACCCTCCGGTGATGGTGGCGACCAGAGGAGGCGGGTGCTGCAGCCCCCAGGACTCCCCGCCTCATTTCCCGACCCGCGGGACCTACCAGAGAGCCCTACCCACAGCGCTGGGGCCATGTCCTGTCACGTGGGACACGCTGGCTTCGGGAGCGCCTGTTCCTGCAGCGCCCTGCCGCCCAGTGGGCTGCGGGGAAGGGACCGGGACGGAGTCTAAGCCCCCGACCCTCCTTCCCCAGGACTTCCCCTGGGCGCTCCTGCAGCCTGGAAGCCACAGGCCTGGCTCTGAATCCCTGAACCGCTGCAGGCCTCGGTTTCCATCTGTAAAATGGGGAAACACCAGTCGTGCAACCACCGGGAGCGGGCAAGCAGCGGTCCTCCCTCCCGGCCACAGCGGCGCTCTCCTGGCCCCACTGCGCCCGGCGGGCTGGCCTCGCCGCTTTTCCCGAGGAGCACATCGGGGGTCGCTCTGGCCTTTCGCCGGGGTCTTGGCGGCCAGCTAACCCAAGACCGCGCAGAAACCAAGTGAGGACGACGCATCGTGTGGACGGTCTGTAAATCTAGACTGCACCTCTGCCCCGCCAGTGAAGGTTTCTATCGTGGTGAGGAGGGGTCTCGAAAGGATGCACAGCGAGAGGAGGGGCTGCGAAGAGCATGGGCTGAAGCCGGAGGTGAGATGGTCAGGCCCAGAGCTGCCAGCCCTGCCCCGGGACAGCGACTGCCCCTCTCAGCCCAGGCCACCATTTCCACGATTCACAGAGGAGGATGGCAACGCGGGCAGAGTCCCTGCAGGTCAGGGCACAGATGCCCGTAAGGTCCCAGGACAGGGCCCCCCACAGCGCAGTGTTCCTAACAGGTCAAACAACTCCGGAAACACCCTTTGTGTCCTAAGCCTCATGTTTGCAACAGCAGCCCTACTGAGATATAATTCACACAGAATGGGCCTCCACTTCAAGTATACAGTTCAGTGGGTTTTAATACATTCAGAGCTGTGCAACCATCACCTCTATCTAGTTCCAGAACATCCCATCACCCCATTAGCAGACGTACCCCAATCCCCTCCCCAGCCCCTGATAACACTAACCCACTCTCTGTTTCTGTGGATTTGCCAGTTCTGGACCTTTGTAAATAGAATTACGATATGTGACCTTTTGCCCAGAGTCTTATTTTTTAAGGCAAAGGAAAAAAACCAATCTTCTATCGTTCTTAATAACATCCTCCAACTTACCAAGGACGGAGCAGTAAATATCCATTGAACTCATATTACTTAGACAAGGCAGGGGGCGGGAGATGGAGCACGTGCGGTCCAGCACAGGACAGCCCTGCAGACCAGTGGTTCCCGAGACGGGGGAAGCGACCCGCAGCATCAGCACCACTGCTGACCCAGAAACCCTTGGGAAGAACCACTGATCGGCCCCAAGGCCTCCTGGCAAACGGCAGGAAACAGTGAGGACAGCTGGGTTTGGAAAACAGTCTGGCAGCTCCTCAAAGGTTAAACAGTTAGCAAATGACCCAGCAATTCCTCTCCTGGTGTCTGCCCAAGAGAAATGAGAATATTTGTCCACACAAAACGCTGAACATTGGGTTTCCCTGGTGGCTGGTGGCACAGTGGTTAAGAATCCAGCTGCCAATGCAGGGGACACAGGTTCGAGCCCTAGTCCGGTAAGATCCTACATGCCGCGGAGCAACGAAGCCTGTGCACCACAACTACTGAGCCTGCATGCTGCAACTACTGAAGCCTGCGTGCCTAGAGCCTGTGCTCCGCAACAAGAGAAGCCACTGCAATGAGAAGCCCGCGCACTGCAAGAAAGAGTAGCCCCCACTCACCACAACTAGAGAAAGCCCATGCATAGCAACGAAGACCCAACACGACCAAAAAAAAAAAACCACACACAAAAAAACCCCTGAACATTAATGTTCACAGAGGCGTGATTCACAACCGCCAAAAGGTGGAAACCACCCAAATGTCCATCAACAGATGAACAAATAAACAAATGTGTCCCTCCACACACTGAAATATTATCCATCCATGAAAAAGTGTGAAGCACTGACCCTCGCTACAACGTGGACAGACCCTGAGAACACGATGCTCAGTGAGAGAAGCCAGACAGAGGAGGACACACAGGGTGTGATTCCATTGATGGGAAATGTCCAGAACAGGCAGATCCACAGAGACAGAGAGTGGGTTCCTGGTTGTCAGGGGCTGTAGAGGGGGGTGGGAGGGATACTAATGGGGACGGGGTTTCCTCTCGGGGTGATGGAATGTTCTAAAATTGGTAGTAGTGACGACTGCACTCAATGAATACACTACAAAGCAGGGAACAGCATGCTTTAGGTGAATGAGGTGAAGACTGTGGGAATTACACCTCAAAACAGCTATCAACAACAAGAACAACAGGGACTTCCCTGGCGGTCCAGTGGTTACGACTCTGTGCTTTCACTGCCGAGGGCCCAGGTTCAATCCCTGGTCACAGAACTAAGATCCCACATGCTGCACGGTGCGGCAAAAACAAACAAACAAAAAACCACAACAAAACCTACAGGAGGAAATGCACGGTATCGTTAGAAGCACCTCCGCCTCAGTAGGAAGACACTGAGCATCTCAGACACTCACACGGCCGACAGACTCTGTTCCTGGTCCCCAACATTCAGTGAGTCCACAAAGACAGTCCTGGCAGCCCTGAACTCCCTGGGCTCCTGGACCCACTGAAAGCAGAGAAGACGCCACGCTGTCCTGCAGGGTCTGCTCAGAGACAAACGCACACAGCACAGTGTACAAGGCGCTGAGGTAGTCACAGGATGAGGAGGAGGGTCTAGAACTTTCCACCAACGCTCTCCCACGTCACACTCCTCCTGAGGGGAGCCGGCCCCCGTGCACTGAGGAGCCTCAGCAGCCCTGCGGGGCCCACGTGCAGAGGAGCCACAGGAGGGGCCTCCTGGAAGCCAGGCATCCCGCCCGGTCCAGCCTTCAGATGGGGCAGCCCCGGCTAAAGCCCCTACTGCAGCCTCCTGAGGGACCCTCGGCCGGAATCCCCTGGCCCGCCTGCTCTGAATCCCTGCCCTCAGAAACCACGGGAGGTCATCAGTGTGCGTCGTCTCAAGCTGCTAAATTCACGCCTGCGTTTAGGCCAATACACTACCCTGCGAGCACGGCCCGTAAGAACAAGTCTTAGAGCCACAGGAGGACGTGGCAGCAGCCAGGAGAGTCTGATTCCAGTCACCACTGTGGAGCTACAAACCAGGGTGTGCGCTCTGAAAGGACCCCGTGAGCATGCGCGTGTGCCTAAGCGTGCGCCGCGTGGCAGCCCCGTGCCGGCTCGGACTGCGCTCCCTCCCTCAGCGCCCCCCAGGAGGCTGGACGCGCCCCAGAGACGCTCCTCCTGCAGGGGCGGCAGGGGCCCTCACGGCACGCGGGGCGCAGCCCTGGCTGAGCCACCACGTCTCAGACCGAATCACGCAGACCTGGGAAGACGGGGGCCTGGAACGTGGTCTCATCTGTGATGAGATGAACTCAAGCTTTCCCAAGCTTTCAACTTTCAAACCAGAACAAAAGGAAGGAAACAGTTTATGATGTGCCTCCTACTATCTGAGGATGCTGCTTTAGGGACTGGCCAGCTTCCAGCGACCGTCCTGAGTCGTATGATTTAAGATGCCCTGATCACCATCGATGATTCAGAAGCTCTCACAGCTTCTCGGCTGTGGCCTCTTCTTCTGCTTCACAGGCCTTCAGAACAGATTGACGCCAGAAGCCGACCCAGAAAGGTCCAACTGAGAACAGCCCTGAGGAAGCCCGCGCTTAGGAGCGCCCACACCTCCTTCCCCAGGGGAACCCTGGAACTCCAGAGTTTGAGGCCAGCCCTGGTCTTGCTGCACGGGACGCCCGGCCTCCCTGTCCCAGCCACAGCCCCGGCCCGCTGCTGGCTGCCTGCTGAGTCAGTGACTAACCCAGGCTCTTCTCACTGACAGCCTCAGAGCCTCCGCAGGAAGCCACACAGAGGCTTAGCGAAATGCTGCTCAGCACAGAGCCGCGGCCTCACTGCGGGGTCCTGGGAAAGCAGCCGCAATAAGCACAGCCGTTCCCGCCTGAAAAAGCACGCTGTGCGCAAGCTGGGGGCTGTCATCAGGCCTGAGCCGCCACCAAGCCCGTCCCGTCCGCTCCCCTCCCCTGCCCAGCTCAGGGGAGGGCGGGGGCCGCCCACGGGGCTGGGGAGTCTGGCTGTCCCACTCGGCAGGCCCCTGCCTCCTCCTTGACCATGAAGACAGGTGTGGGAACAGGAACTCCACCCGGACGCCCACAGGTCTGGTTCTGCCCCTGCTCGTCCCCGCAGGCCCTGCACCCGGCGTGAGGAGCCTGGACAGGAGGCCTCCTGGCTGCTCGCTGCCAGGGCACAGCCCACCCCTGAGCACGCAGGCTGGTTCACGGTGACAGGGGCACGACATCTGGAAACATCGTCCCTCGAGGACCCGGCGAGAGGCAGGGGGCAGAGACTAGGGAGGAGACAAGACGTGGACTCCGTCCTCCTCTTCCCACTTCCAGCAGGAAGACGCCGGGACCCAGGGGGCCTCCGAGGCAGGGGCATCACACCGGGACGAGCATCAGAATCCCTGGTCAGAGTGGAGCTCTGGGGCCCACCCGCCAAGTTTCAGAGTCAGCAGGTCTGGGCCCCAGGAACCCGCATTCCTAACCAGTTCCAGCTGGTGGGGAAGCTGCTGGCCCAGGGGCCCTGCTCAGAGAACCACCGGCCTGAAGCAAGCAGGGACCACACTCTGTATCACCGTCTGCTGGGGGCAGAAGTGCCCAGGAGGTGCCGAGGGGGAGCACCCTGGGACTCTGCCCGCGGTCCCCACTCCCCAGCAGGCTGCAGGGGGCACTGCCTGCGGGCTGGGGGTCGCTGCCTTCTTCCCCGAGGCTCTGCACACCTCTGGAGACCTGGGGTGGAGGCCAAGGCAAGTGGGACAGAGCGGCCAGGATGTGATGCACGCACTGCTTCCCAAAGTGGAGAAGCACAGCGGGAGGAGTCAAAGGCACGGGAGATGGAACACGACGGGAGTTCTGCCGGCTGTCTGTCTGCCTCTCTCAGTGGCAGGGCTTTGAGAGCAGAGGTCTGGCTGGAGGCGTGGAAAATCCACAGAAGGCTCTCAGTCTGGGAGGAAAGCCAGGTGGGTGAGCAGAGGGCCCCGAGGCCCAGTGAAGGAGCTCAGCCTCACCTCTCAGCCTGCAGCCCCGCTGGGGAGCACCTCTCAGCCTGCAGCCCCGCTGGGGAGCACCCACTTGCCAAGGAGAGGGAGCAGGGCATGAAGGGGGAGGCAGAGGGCCAGCGCCTGCAGTGGGCCTGAGTATTCAAGAAGCAAACAGGTTTTCAATTGAAAATGAGTGCATTTCACACAGGGGCAGGGGTGGCAGAGAGATTGGCTGTGCAGCATCACACGGGTCTCGTCCACAGTCAGCCCTGGATGTCCGCAGGCCCCCAGCAAGGGGGTGCTGCCTGGCCCCAGGACCGTACCTGAGGACAAGCCAGGCCAAGGATGGGAACTGCCCGGTAAAGCGATGCAAAGGAGAGAGCCAGGAAGGAGGCTCTCCTCCCACCGCCCACCTGGTCCTCTCCCCGCAGGGCCAGGCGACAAACCAGGCTGGTCTCGGGACCGAGCCGCGTCTCAAAACCCTGCCCGTGAGACTGGCACTGCAAGAACAGTCAACATGGGAAAACAGGAGGGGGCTGCCGGGACCCCATGAGGCCAAAGTCCAGCTGGAGGAGGAAGAGAGAAGAGGGAGCAGGCTCGTGGCTCCCGGGCCACGGACACGGTGCAGGACACGGTGGGCTCGTGGCCCTGACCCGGGCGGGTGGGACCCGCTGTGCACACTGGGGTCCCGATGACCAGGGTCCAAGGAAGGAGCCCTCACGAGGGAGAGGGGTCTAGAGCCTCACTGTGCCCACAGCGGCCCCTGGCCACCTGGACAAGGGGCAATGGTGCGCGCTGGCCCACTCCAGTGATGTGTGCTGTGAGCACAAGATGCACGCGGATTTCTAAGACAGCACGCGCAAGCACACACACACGAAGTAAAACTGCCCTTTACTAATTTTTTAAACGACACGTTGAAAACGTAGTATTTGGGCTATACTCGGTTATGTACAACGCTATGAAAACGTACCTCGCCTCCCCCTTTTGACTCGTCACGTGGCTCCCAGTAGGGCATGTGCGTGGCTCCTGTGCCCCCTCACCTACCGCCACACCTGCGGGAGCGTTTCCAGACCTGACCCTGAGCGCCACGCCTGGGTCCGCAGCTCACGGAAGCTAGTCTGCGCAGAGCCAGGACCGGCTGGGACGCCCTGCTGTCCGGGCAGCCATCCTTCTGCAGGACGGGCATGGGTGTGTCCATAGGAGGATGGGGTGCCACGGTGGCTCCAGGGGTGACAAGACCATTTCAGTTGCTTCAATCCAAACTAGCCCACCTGTAACAGCCCAGGTCACCCACCCACACAAGGAGCGCCTGCAAGTGCTTAGCGCCTGATGCCGGGGGTCCGCATGGAGGGGCCGTCGTGCAGTGACTCCGGTGGGACGGGGGAACACAACAACCAAAAGTTCACCACCAGAACTTTTCTTGCCCTCACCAAAGAAAATGCTTTACTGCCACAGAGCAGTCCGGCCTGAGGCCGAGGCCGTGACGGGAAGGGAGGGAAAGCCCAGGGACCGAGGGGGCACAGCTGGAGAAGGACTCACCTGGAGCTCCCCAAGCGACAAGCAGCAGCATGGCTTCCACCCCGCGGTCTCAAAGGCCAAGGCGAGCTGCACCCCCAGCCTTCAACTGTCTCCCACTCCAGCAAGGGGTCCTATTAGCAGCGTATCAGTGCAACTGTCATCGCCCCACCCCAGGACCAAGCCAAACGAACGCCTCTCCAGGGGCTTCGAGACCCCACAACCTGGTCCACACACACGGGAGCATCACTCAGCCACGCAAAGGGGTGAAGCCCTGACACAACAACGTGGACGGACCCTGAGAACACGATGCTCAGTTGAGAGAAGCCAGACACAGAAGGACACACAGTGTGTAATTCCACTGATGGGAGCCGTCCAGAACAGGCAGATCCACAGACACAGAGAATGGGTTCCTAGTGTCAGGGGCTGGGGCAGGGGACTGCGGGCCCTTTGCGCTGATGGAACGTTCTGGAATTAGAAGTGATGGTTGCACCGCTCTGTGAATATAGTAGAAGCCACTAAATTGTACACTTCATATGGGTGGTGTGTGAATGCTATCTTGACAAAGCTGTTATTTAAAAAGACACAAAACCCACAAGACCCAGCACGGCTCCTCTTCCCCTTGTCCCGCCCCTTCACCTGGTGTCTGTCCCAGACCAGGTGTGGGCCCAGCGTGTCCTGTGGCCCCAGCACCTGCTCCCCGGTGGGAGCCTCACTCAGCCTGCAGGGTGAGCACAGAGCAGACGCCAGGGAGCCACCTGCAGACCACGGGAAATGTGAGCCACCACCACCATGCGACGTGCAAATCCTTCCCGAGAGCTCCCCGCCCCGAGCCTCACGACTCCCGCCATCCCTGTGGGCACCACCCCGTGGCGGCCCCCTGGCCCCCAGCACACAGCCTGCAAAACCCCTTCCCCACCCGGGAAAAGACGCATCAGGTTTTTAAGGGAGAAGCATTCTCAGAGGTAACCTCCCTCACACACCGGCTGCCCGTGCACCTGGTGTGAGTCTTAACGCGCTTTCCTGGCATTGGCTGCGCACCCCATGACTAACTGAGGGGATTTAAACGGAAGCCCCTCAGAGATGAGGAGACATCGTCATCCAAGGTCAATACTCAGTGAAGCACACAGCCTCCGACCTCCCAACTGCAGCTCACGGGAACCTGTGACTCGGCAGCCCTGCCAGGCGCCCTGGACAGGAAGAGGGCCCGGTCCGACACAGGGGCGCCAAGGAACAGAGCCCCGGGCCAGGCACCGCGACAGCGCCCATGGGTGGGGAGAGAGAGTCTGGGAAGGAACGACAAAGGCGGGCGGTGAGGGAGGCACTACAGAGCCACGTGTGAGCTGCGGAGCACGGCAGACAGACACCCGGCACGTCCTCTGTGAACACCCTTGGGACTGCTCAACGCCATGGGCGCGGCAGGAGACCCGGCTGGTGGGAACGGCAGGGACAGCTTGAAGGGACAGAGAAGATGCCAAAGAGGCCTCCAGGCAGCGCCCTGAGTGGGAGGAAGGAAACAGGACTGTCATCCCACAGCCAGGGAGAGAAGGCGCACGCACTGGGGCAGAGCGCCAGGACCACGAGAGGAGGACATGGCAGAAAGAAAGAGGCAGGAGAGGGGTTTCCTGGGAGACGAGCGCCGGGCCGGGACCCAGGGACGCGCAGACACAGCCAGTCGCACCCTACAGGTCACCGAATTCAAAAGGGACACCAAACACTCTGTATCTTGATTGTACCAATGCCAACAAAATCATTACATCGGTGCGTAGCTTTGTAAGATGCCACCATCAGGAGAAACTGAGTAAAGAGAACGTGGGATGTCTCTGTCTTATTTCTGACGGCTGTGCAAGAATCTACAATAATCTCAAAATAAAAAAGTTTAATTAAGGAAAAAAGGATGCAGTTCCTAGAGGTAGACTGGGGGCAGGTCCCCTGCAGTTCCCGCCACCTCCTGCCTAGTGAATATCCAAAGAGCCGGCCACCTCTGGCTCCTCCCACCAGGAACAGAGTACACAGGCAGCATTTGGACGTTAAGGTACAAAAGTTCAAAAGCTAACAGTCACGTACGTATGGAATATCAGGCTTCTCAGGTGGTCCCTTCCTCTTTAAAGAGGCTACTTCACCCACAGAAAGTCGTTAAAGGGTTAACCTGCCTTCCACCTGAGCTCAGATCAGGCAGGACTCATACCAGCAGAGGTCAGATCAGAAAATATTTTCTGAGTCACAGGGAGGGATGGCTCACTCGGCCACCCACTTCAGCTACTACTCACAGTCGAGTGAAGGGCATGACTGCTCAGCGGGCATTCATCAGAGACTTGTGGGCTCTGAGGAGGAAGCCAGAAGCAGGCGGGGACAGTCACGCTGGGGCCGCTCCACGCCCACAGCCTCAGTGAGTCACGGAGGGGAAGGACCACTGCACACCCTCGCAGGCTCCTGCCCAGCCATCAGGCAGCCGAAGATACCACCTGCTCCCTCCTGAGCTGAGACCGGGTTTTCCCACCAAAAGAAGGGCCATGCTGCTTTAGAAATGCTGCCGTGAGCTACAAGTGGATATCTGGGAACTCTCAGTCACAGAAGGAACAAAACTTGCCCTGCACCCCCTGCACCCCGCCCTCCCATTTGTCAATTGCGCAAAAGCCCATTTTGGAGGCTGGACACTTCCGCGTGCGGATGGCTGTGGCTGTTTGCACTTCCTCCTGCAGGTGCCCCCTCCTCAGAGAAGCCACCCACACCTCCCCCAGGGCAAACCTGGCAGCCCCACCCTCTGGGACCTCAGCTGGTCCCATATACGGGGCACTACACCTCAGGTGACCTTCTGTGTTTATAGATCACCTACCGTCCTTCGTTCATAAGTTTCTTGAGAATAAGAATACTGTCTACTGTCCTCCGTGCCCCCTGGAACACTGAGTGTAAATATCCAGGAGGTGCTTGCAGAATGAATGAATCAATGAACAAACAAGCTCAGTCATTTCAAACGTGCGGTCACATGAGTAATCTGACCTTCTGAAAAGTTAAGCTTCTAGAAGGAGCCCATTTTCTTAATGTACTCAGCATCGAGTCATCACAAAATACGAACTCTTATAAAGTACCGCCCCCTCACTTCCCATGAGAAAGCAAAATTCCTCAGCGGGGAAATGGGAGGGTAGCAGACGTTACCCGCAAAGCTTTAGGAAGGCTGCGGCTCGCTGAGCCCTTCACTAGGGCCCCTGACTGCTTGCCTGGTAGTGGGACAGACACACCAGGAACGGCTGCTGACCAGCAGGAGGAGCGCCCGGCCAGGCAGGCAGCACACCCCGCACCCTGCCAAGCGAGGTCCGGCCAGCAAGGGAAAGACGCTCTCCACTTCAGAACCGCCCACCGCTAGAAAGCCAGGTCCTGCCAGGGCCTGGACACATGAGGCCTTTCTTACAAGGGTTACAAATCTGTGGCCTTGCTCTGACTCGAATAAAAGACAGAGATGGGGACAACGTGACCATCTCCAGATGAACTTTCATCTTTGTTTCAAGTGCCTGGGTGCTGGGTCACAGTGGATTTCTAAATTCTTCCAATACTCAAAAATACCAATTTCTAAGATGCAGAAGCGTTGTTAAACATACACTTAGCACAGTCCCCAGTCCCACTCCTGAGTATTTTCTCAAGTGACGTAAAAACCCAAGTTCACATGGAAACCTGCCCTGGGATGTTTACAGCAGCTTTATTCCTGATCCCCTCAAAACTGGAAATATCCCACAAGTCCTGCCACCCGCAGGCGAATGGACAAACGGAAAATGGAATACAACACAGGAAGAAAAAGGGGTGACTTCTCATACCCGCAACAACAGGGATGACGGACTTCCCTGGTGGTCCAGTGGCTAAGACTCCGCGCTCCCAATGCAGGGGGCCTGGGGTCCATCCCTGCTCAGGGAACTAGATCCCGCACGCCGCAACTAAAAGATCCTGCACGCGGCAATGAAGATCCCATGTGCCGCAACTAAGACCCACCACACCCAAGTAAATAACTAAATAAATAAATATTTAAAAAAAAAAACAGGGATGAATCTCTGATAGGTTTTGCTGAGCCAAAGCAGCCAGAATCAAAAAGCTACATACTGTTGTTCCGTTTATCTGACTTTCTGGAAAAGCCAAAACCTTAGGGACAGAGAGGAGATTAGTGGCCAAGAGGCTAGAGGCGCGCTGGCGCCAAAGGGCAGCAAATGGGATGACGGGATTGCTCTGCCGCCTGACGGCGATCATCTGTCAAAACTCCTAGAACTGTGCACTACAAGTGAACTATGCTTCACGGCTACTAAGGATAAACGAATTATTACATTTTGAAAAATGCGCCGGCCAGCCAACCGGTACATGACAAGTGCAGTAAAAGGGGCGGGGGAGGCGAGGCAAGTGGATCAGCTGGAGTTCTGAAGGTTCTCCCCACTTTCAGTTTCCGTGCCCTGGGATGTCTCCCCGCCCTGCCCACTGCTCAGGCCGCCCACCGGGCAACCCGGAGCTACCCAACCGGAAAAGCCAGAGCCCGGGCTCAGCCGCGCCTCCGGGCGCAGGAAGAGCAAAAATAGAAAGCGCCGGTGCGCAGTGGCGGGCTGGAAACCCTCGGACCTCGGAGAACCGGGGAGAACCGCGGCCCGGAGCCAACATCGGCTCCCGGGCGGTCCCAGCGTCCCGACCCCGCCCCCGGCCGCGACACAGTTTCCACAAACTGACACACACGGAGCCCGCGCGAGGGGCGGGGCGCGCGGGCTTCCCCGCCGGGTCCCTGGAGGCCGGTCCCCCGCAAGCCGAGCGCGCGAAAGAGCGCCCCAAAGGCGCCGGCCCACGGCGCCCGCTGCGCTTTCCCTCCCGAAGGCGGGCTGCAGGGCCCAAGCGTGGACCCTGGGACACGAACACGCGCACCACGCCGCCACCGGGGACGAGAGGCCGGGCGCCCACCCGGCTGGGCACCCTACATTTCTGGAACCACCGGGACGCCTGTGTAAATTTCCGTTTGCCCTGTCATTTTCCAAAGGCCACTCAAAATCAGGGGACAGAATGCCTCCTCTCCAAGGGTCCGGCCAGTCCACCCACTCAAATTAGGTGACAGAACGCCTCCTCTCCAAGGGTCCTGCCAGCCCTCCCACTCAAATTAGGTGACAGAACGCCTCCTCTCCAAGGGTCCTGCCAGCCCACCCACTCATGATCAGGGCACAGAACGCCTCCGTTCCAAGGGTCCTGCCAGTCCTGCCACTCAAGATCAGAGGGACAAAATGCCTAACTAAAACAAAACAAAAACACAAAAAACTGGAAAGAGGGAGAAAAGGATGTCCTCAAAAATAAAAAAGCTAAGCACGTTGACAGCGCCAAGAATTAACTACCAGGAAGAAGAAACACTACATGTCAGATCATAAAGTACGGACAGGCAAGCCCGCCGGCAGTCCAGGCCCGGGGGTACCGGGGACCCCAGCCCGGCAGAGCCAACGGCAGCCCGGCTCGGGCGCCCCTCGGAAGCGCGGGGTCCCCGCGGCCGAGTCTGCGCCCCCGGCCGGCCCCGGCTCCCCTCTGCCCACCCTGCGCGCGGAGGCTGGAAACGGCCGCGGAGAACCACGGCGGGGCGGGAAGGAGGGTCTAAAGAGGGTCTGGGGACTCGAGTCGCTCCGTTTCTCGGTGGGCCCAGCGCTCGCCGTGGGGGAAGAGGGGCGGGGGTCCGGGGGAAGGGGACGGGCGGCACTCACGTAGACCGGCAGCGGCCACGGGTAGACGGCGGGCTCAGCCCCCACGGGCGACTTGAGCCTCAGCTCCAGCTTCTCCCCCATGTCTGCGCGCGCGGCCGCCGCACCATGCTAGTCGGGCGGTTGGGGGAGGGGCGGGGCGCCGCCGGCGGGGGCGGGGCAGGCAGGCGGGCGGGCGGAGGAGGGCGGGCGGGCGGGCGGGCGGGAGGCTGAGGGGAGGGGGCCTGGCCTGGGCCTCAGCCGCCGCCGCCGCGCTCCCGTCCGGCCCCCGGCTCCCTCTTTGTGGTCACAGGCCCGGAGCCTCCAGCGCCGCCGCCATCTTGGGCCGGCGTGAGGCGAGCACAATGAGCCGGGGGCCGGGCTGAACCACTCGCGGCGCGCGCGCGGGGGGGCCCGGCGCGAAGAGGCGGCGCGCTCCCGCTGCCCCGCCCGCCGCTCCGCGCGCGCCCCCCCTCAGCCCCGCCCCGTGGGCTCGCCCGCTCTCACGCACGCACGAACGCACGCACGCACGTCCTCGGCTGCCCCCGGCCTACCCCACCGGCCCGACGTGGGGACCCGGGGAGACCCCTCGGGGCCTGCGGTGGCGGGTTCGAGTCCACCTCTTGGCGTACCGTGACCACCCCCCCACCCCCGTCATTAATGACTGTAATTCCTCATTAAATGTGACAGCCGGAATCCCTGCTTCTGTTCCCAAGAATGCCGTTTATTTAGCCTATGCTAGGCACCAGACCCTGGACGCTCAGTACTGGCAAAAAAGGAAATGCCCTGCCCTCTTGGCGCTCCCATTTTAATTGGAATAGTAGTGACAATGCTCGGGGGAGAAAGTAAAGTGTCATCAGCGCTACGGGGATGGTTAATTTCATGTGCGCACTGCGCGGGGCCCCGGCAACCACAAACATCCCAGATATGGTCAGGAAGGTATCCTGACCTGGAAGGACCTGAAATCGGTCCACTTTGCGTAAAGGAGATCGTCAATGCCACGGCGTGGGTGGGCCTCGTCAATCAGTTGAAGGACGAGAGAAGAATGAGTTTCCGTAGAAAGAGGGAACTGTTCCTCCAATGGCCTTCAGACATCAGCTCTTCCCTGTGTCTCCAGCCCAGAGTCCTGCCCTGACTTGCCTGCCTCACGGTCACATGAGTCAACTCCTTAAAACAAAACTATATATGTAAAAATACTGAATATATACAAGCCTATTAATTTGTATATGTGTGTATACATATTATATATATATGTGTGTACGCATGCATATATATTGAATATAAGGTATGTACATACACGTTTATATGTATATACACATATGTTTATATGTGCGTGCGTATGTAGTATATGTGTAAGTACTATATATAGTATACATAGAAACCTATATATTTGTGTGTATATATTGTATATATGTATGTATGTGTATGTATAGTATATGTATTATACATGTGAACATGCTGTATATATACACACCCATATATTTATATTTGGGTGTGTATATATACAGTATATGTACACTGTATGTATGTATGTACACAGTGTATAGGTGTGTATATATGTTGTATACCTGTATGTGTATATGTTGTATAGGCATTATATGTATATATGTATATACTGTATATATACCCACTTGCGTATGTATTTATATGTATATACATGCGCATATTTACGTATAGGTGTGTATGTGTGTATATACATTGTATATATGTATGTGTATATATTTTATATATATGATATATGTATGTATATATACTGTGTATTTATATATACAGCACATATATATTTTTATGCTATATGCTTTTATATGTAGGTGTATATGTGTGTCTATATGTATGTATGTGCATGTATTGCATTTATTATATGTGTATGTATAGTATATGTATGTATACTGTATATATACACACCTAATATATCTTTGTATGTATGTATATATATATGATATATATATACCTAGGTGTGTATATTGTATATGTTATATGTATGTGTACGTACTGTATATATACAACTATGCATTTTATTATATGTGTGTATGTATAGTGTATATGTATGTGTGTATTGTATGTATTATGTGTATATGTGTGTATACATACTGTATATATACAAACTATGCATTTTATATGCGTGTATATATGTATGTGTGTATTGTATATACTATATGTGTATATGTCTGTATGCGTACTGCATATATACACAGCTGTATATTTTTGTATGCGTGTACATATGTACGTGTGTGTGTGTATACACACACACCCTATGGATTCTGTTTGTCTGGAGAACCCTCACTGATACGGACACTTATGACAATTGAGCACCTGCTCTTTGCCAGCCAGGGAGCCAAACGCTTGTCCTTTCTGTGTCTCCCTTAAGTGTCACAAGTCCTGGGAGGGAAGGTGATGCCGCTCCTACCAGTTGAGGTGCCTCAGGGTCAGAGAGGTGCACAGGGCGGGGGGCTGGAGCCCGGTGGAGCCCAGGTGGAGTTCTAGCAGCAGTACAGCCTAGCAGTCCCACTTCCCCGGGTGCCTCTCACGAAGACGCCGAGGGAGAGACCGGGTCTGAAGAAGGGGATGAGGAAGCTTCCGTGGGTCTGCAAGCCCAGACCAAGGCTGACTCGTCAAGGGTGTTAGAGGTCAGGACTCTGGTTACCCTGGGGATGGGCTTACACAGAGCCATTCCCATTCTGAAAAAGTATCCATTCTGCTCTTGTTTGTATGTTCACCCCCCTCCCCCAAATCTTTTAAAAACAGATTCTCTTGGTTGCTGGGAGCACACACGGGGAAGTTGTGTGTGAGGGGGTGTGATCCAGGGGACAGGGAGGATAAGCCCCTCACTCGTAGGGCCAGGAGTGGCTCAGCTTTCTGTGCTGAGGATGGCCCGCGAGGTCCCAGAGAGAAGGGTCCCTGCTCCGTCCCTGCTCCGTGCACCCCATTCCCAGCCTGAGAAGTCCAGAGCACCCCCCCCCCACACACACACACACACACCAGGGAGGAGAGCCAGTCACCCTGGCTCCCAGGCTCCGGCTCCAAGGCTCCCGGCACTAGGAGCTATTTTCAGCTTTCATGCCCTAGGACACGCCAGAGCTATTGTCTCCGGAAACTCTCTGTCTCTCCCCCGCCCGCCATCCCTCCCTCCCTCCTCCTCCTCTTCCCCTCCCGCTCCAGCTGTCCTGCCCTCCACCCTGCATTTCTACATAGGATGGCTCGCTTCTCCCCATGCCCACCCCCACCGTTCGATGGATGTGAAAGCAAGCCCTGGGGACTTCCCTGGAGGTCCAGTGATTAAGACTCCGAGCTTCCACTGCAAGGGGTGAGGGTTCGATCCCTGGTCAGGGAAATAAGATCCCACATGCTGCCTGGCACGGCCAAAGAAATAAATGAATAAAAAATAAAGTTATAGTGATGAAACAGCCCTAGTGGTGCAAGGATGGGACGTATAGCTCTATGGTAGAGAATAAAGGTCCAGAAACAGATAGATGAGAACTTGATATGACAGAAAGTGGGGAAATTAAGGAGTTTTCAATAGATGGCATTAGGACAATTGCATATCCATGTGGGAAAAAAGTAAATTAAAAAAAAAAAGCAAGCCGTGGTCAGGTGTGACCTTGGCCCCAGGGCCATTGGCACAAATTGTGCTGTGGGACGTTCTTCCTTAGACTCCTCCCTCCCTCCTGTGTCACTGTCACTTCCTCCAGAACCTTCCTGGACTCCCCTACACAAGCCCGGGGTGTGCCCTCACCCACCCTGGATCACCAGAATTCCAATCCCGGCCCACCCTTCCCCGCCAGGTAAAGAACTGGGCCTGGTCAATAAGACCGTAGAGGTCCTCAGCCATTGCTATTGCAGTTGGAATTGTTACTGGGTTTACACAGGGTGACCAACACCCGCCCCCAGTTTGCCCAGGACCGCTCAGGTTTGAGCGCTGGAACTGTGGGGAAACCCTCATTTCCGGGGAACCCCAGAAGGCTGGTCAGCCGATTTAGGACGGATCTTTCACTTGAGATCCCAACCCCCGAGAGCCAGAAAGGGAATCTCCCCCCTCCTTCCATGGTAACCTTCATTCATTCATCCACTCATCCCTTTATTCAACTCCTTTTTTCAGCAAGTATTTAGGAAGCACCTACTACACAGCAGACACTCTTCTAGGTGCTGGGGACAGTAAACTGAGAAGGTGTGATTTATTACACGGGGATGATGTCTCAGAGACCACTGCAGGGCATGGGAGGTGGGAGAGGGAAGGGGCAGTTCTAAATGAAGGCGCTGACAGGATTGGGGCAGACCTTGCCCTGGGACAGGCTGGTTGCTTCAACACAGCTGCTTCAACACAGCTCCTCACCCAGGGCCATCCTGCCCCCACCTCACCCAGTTCTTTGGTGATGTCTGGGGAAAATCTGTGGTTTTCACACTTGGGAGGGAGGGGCCCCTGGAATCAAATGGGTGGGGCCACGGATGCTCCTGAACCCCACACAGTGCCCAGGAGGGACCCCCAGCAGAGGATGACCCACCCCGAGTAACCCCAGTGCCGCGGGGAGACTCTGTACTAACATTATTTAGACCAGCTGGTGCCCCCAGATTCCTGCACAGGCAGGGACTGTATTCGGGCCACCTCTGTATCCCGAGGTGACCTAGAGTGGGGCAGCCAGGAAGGCTGAGATGAGTATCGGGGGTGAAATGACAAATCTCTGTGCCCACCCTCCCCGCCTCACCCCAGGGGCGATGACCTCTATCTCTTCCCTGTGCAGGTAGCTTTTCCCTGAGCCATTTCTTCTTGTCAAGGTCCCTGTCGCAGGTTGGATTCCCCGAAGATGACGTTGAGAGCAAGGATTGGAATGCAGGTTGTTGATATGAGACGTGCAGAGAACAGATAGAGCTGCCATAGGGTCCTGCAATTCCACTCCTGGGCATAGATCTGGAGAAAACTCTAATTCGAAAAAATGCATGCACCCCTGGGATTTCCCTGGTGGTCCAGTGGTTAAGACTCCGTGCTTCCAGTGCAGGGGGCATGGGTTCCATCTCTGGTAGGGGAACTAAGATCCCCCATGCTGTGTGACAAAAAAAAAAAAAAAGAAAGAAAAGATACATGCACCCCAATGTTCATTGCAGCACTGTTTACAATAGCCAAGACATGGAAGCTACCTAAATGTCCACTGATGGATGAATGGATGAAGAAGATGTGGTACATATATACAATGGAATATTACTCAGCCATAAAAAGAAGGAAATAATGCTATTTGCAGCAAAGTGATGGACCTAGAGATTATCATACTAAGTGAAGTAAGTCAGACAGAGAAAGACAAATATCATATAATCTCACTTATATGTGAAATCTAAAATACGACACAAATGAACTTGTCTATGAAACAAAAACAGACTCACAGACATAGAGAACAGACTTGTGGTTGCCAAGGGGGAGACAGAGTGAGGGAGGGTTGGTTTGGGAGTTTGGGGTTAGCAGATGCAAACTATTAAATATAGGATGGATAAACTACAAGGTCCTACTGTCTAGCACAGGGAACTATATTCAATATCCTGTGATTAGCCATATGGAAAAGAAAAAGAGTTTTATTTATAGGTTCCATCCCTAACTGAGCTGGCCCATCCCCTCCCATGGTTCTAAGTGCAGCCCGAGGCTGCAGACTTCCTACCATGGTCTTCAGCTCCAGAGCAAGCCACCTGCAAACCAGCCGCATCTTCCCAGGGGCTGGCAACTCTCCTTTGCCACTAATTCCAAGACACATCCAGATAGCAAAAATGTGACCATGAAAAGAAACTCAGGCATGTTCAAATCAAGGAAATAACATTCTTATCTCTGTTTAGCACTTGCTTAATTTTAGAATAGCTTAGAGTTACAAAAATGTTGCAAAGATCTGTACAGAGTGTACAGAATGCCAGTGGACCCCGACCCAGTACCCTTATTTCCAACACATTAGTACGACATGTTTATCCAACTAAGGAACCAAGATGGATACATTACGATTAACTAAAGTCTACACTTTATTAGAATTTCCCTAGTTTTCCCCTAAGGTCCTTTTTCTGTCCCAGTCTCCTCTGGGCTGTGACATTTCTAAGACATCCCTGGGTTTTGATACCTTGAAAGTTTTGAGGAGGACTGGTCAGGTATTTTGTCCCTCAATTTGTTTATCTGTTTGTTTTCTGATGTTTCTCTTATGGTTGGTCTGGAGTTACGGGGTTTGGGGTGGAAGATCCAGACAGAGATAAAAATGCCATTCTCCTCAGGTCACATCAAGGATACACACCATCAGTGGGACTTATGACAAACGAATTTACCCTTGATCACCTGGCCAGTATCGTCTTTTTTTTTTCTGCGTTTGGTCTTCGTTGCTGCGTGCGGGCTTTCTCTAGTTGCGGCGAGCGGGGGCTACTCTTCGTTGTGGTGTGCGGGCTTCTCATTGCAGTGGCTTCTCTTGTTCCGGAGCACAGGCTCTAGGCATGCGGCCTTCAGTAGTTGTGGCTCACAGGCTCGGTAGTTGTGGCTTGCGGGCTCTAGAGCGCAGGCTCAGCAGTTGTGGCGCAAGCTTAGGTGCTCCACGGCATGTGGGATCTTCCCGGCCCAGAGCTCGAACCCGTGTCCCCTGCATTGGCAGGCGGATTCTTAACCACTGCACCACCAAGGAAGTCCCCAGTATTGTCTTTTAACCCTCGGGTGGACATTCCTCTTCCTCAAAGGGCCAAAATTAAAGACACAGACAACGCGGAGTGCTGGTTCAGGTGGGAGCCACTGGAACACCCGTATCTTCCTGGTGGGAGTGCAGATTGGAGCAGCCACTTTGGAAAACTGTCCAGCATGATCCACCAGAGCTGACATTACTACTCCAGGTCTCAGCAGTTCCCCTCCAAAGGGCACACCCAAGAGGAACATGTCTACTCCCTTCTAAAGGACGTGCACCAGAATGTCCATGGTGGTTCTATTCACAGTAGCCAACAACTGGAAATAATGTAAATGTCCTTTCAGAAGACAACGGGTGAGGGACTTCCCTGGTGGTCCAGTGGTTAAGACTCCGTGCTCCCAATGCAGGGGGCCCAGGTTGGATCTAGATCCCACCGTGCCACAACTAAGACCTGGCACAGCCTAAATAAATAAATAAATAAGTATTAAAGAAAAAAAAAAAAGAAGACAACGGGTGAATAAACTGTGGTACATTCATATCCGGCGTCGCAAAGGAGGAGACTGCCACTACACACAACAGCCTGGATGAATCTCAAAATACAAAGGTTGGGTGAAGGCTGTTACACACAACAAAGAGGACATACTTTAGAACTCCATTTACATGAAGTTCAAAAACAGGAGAAACTGATGAAATTAGAAGTCAGACAGAGGTTTTCTCTGGGGGATATTGACTGAGAATGGGCATATAGACTTCTTGGGGGCTGGTTACTTAGAGAAAGAGATGGATAGTTAGATTATAGATAGATAGATAGAAATTTATTAAACTGGTCACTTGGTAATGTGTCCTTTTTTTGTTTTTTTTTTGTGTTTTTTTTTGCGGTACGCGGGCGTCTCACTGTTGCGGAGCACAGGCTCCGGACGCGCAGGCTCAGCGGCCACGGCTCACAGGCCCAGCCGCTCTGCGGTATGTGGGATCCTCCCAGACCGGGGCACGAACCCGCGTCCCCTGCATCGGCAGGCAGACTCTCAACCACTGCGCCACCAGGGAAGCCCCTCTGTGTCCTTTTTGTATGTATCTCATACCTCAAATAAAAATGAAAGAAAAGAATAAAATAAAACTAGGTCTGCGATGGTGGAAGTGTAAAATGGTGCAGCCACTGTGGAAAACAGTTTGGTGGGTCCTCACAAAGTTAAACATAGAATTGCCATATGATTCACTAAATTCTATTCCTAGGCAGAAAGCCAAAAGAATGGAAAACAGGGACTCCAACAGATATTTGTACACCCATGTTCATAGCAGCACCATTCACAATATGCAAAAAGCAGAAACACCTCAAATTTCCATCAACAGATGAGTGGGCAAACAAAACGCGGTCCCTCCATACAATGGAATATTATTTAGCCTTACAAAGGAAGGAAATTCTGACACTCATTACAACATGGATGAACCCTGAGGACATGATGCTCAGTGAAATAAGGCAGGCACAAAAGGATAAATACTGTCTGATTGCACTCACACGAGGTCCTAGAGAGTCAGATCCACAGAGACAGGAAGTAGATGGTGGGGGCCAGGGGCTGGGGGAGGGGGACAGAGAGTCAGTGTTTCATGGGGACAGAGTTTCAGTTTGGGGAGATGGGAAAGTTCTGGAGATGGATGGTGGGGATGGTTGCCCAACAATGGGAATGTACTTAATACCAGTGAGCTGTGCACTTAAAAATGGTTAAGATGGTACATTTTATGTTTATGTGTATTTTATCACAGTTAAAAGAGAAACAGTGGCAGCTAATACAATCCTAATAAGCAGCTTTGCAGGCAAAGCTTCTGCCCCAGAAATCTGGACCCCCCTCAGCGTCCTCTTGATGCCTTCCCGATGCCTCCTTTCCTTTGTCCTGGGGTCAGTGAGCTCATTCTTGGCAAGACTGGGAGCACGGATGCATCTGTCTCAGCAGGGAAGGAGGATGAGAAATCTGTATGTCAAGGTGAAGGTCATCCAGCAGATGTAACTTTGGACAGATGTCCTCGTGGAGAAAAATGGACACAATACGTTCTACGAACAAAGCAAGGTGCTGAGGGGTGTGCAGAAGAAACGCATGTTTGCACACACACACGTATATACAGTGTGCTTGCGTATGATGGGCTCTTTCTGGCTCAAAAGAAACACACCACGCACGGTACCTGGAAGGGAAGAGTAGATTGCTATTCCCAGATATCCGAGTCTCTCCCAACAAGAGGACCGTGCACATCCCCACGCTCTGCCATGTGTGTTTACAGGGTCTCCCGCTAGAGTGCTCACAACATACACTCCTGCCCCACTGACCCCAGGCTTGATGATGCAGAGAAGTTATCTGCTGCTGCATACAAACCAGCACACAACTTAGAACATCCACCATGTAATACGCTCCTTGCTCTGTAGATCAGTAATTTTTCAAAAAAAATTTATTGGAATATAGTTGCTTTACAATGTTGTGTTAGTTTCTGCTACACAGCAAAGTGAATCAGTTATACACATACATATATCCTCCCTCTCTTTTTTGGATTTCCTTCCCATTTAGGTCACCACAGAGCACTGAGTAGAGTTCCCTGTGCTCTACAGTAGGTTCTCATTAGTTATCTATTTTATACATAGTATCAATCGTGTATATATGTCCATCTCAATCTCCTAATTCATCCCACCCTGCTCTTCCCCCTTGGTGTCCATATTTTTGTTCTCTACATCAGTGTCTCTATTTCTGCTTTGTAAATAAGATCGTCTATACCAATTTTTTCAGATCCCACATATATGCATTAATAGACTATATTTGTTTTTCTCTTTCATTCTAACCAGTATGAGGTGATACCTCACTGTAGTCTTGATTTGCATTGCTCTAATGATCAGTGATGTTGAGCATCTTTTCATGTGTTTGTTGGCCATCTGTGTATCTTCTTTGGAGAAACGTCTATTTAGGTCTTCTGCCCATTTTTGAATTGGGTTGCTTTTTAGATATTGAGCTGCATGAGCTGCTTGCATATTTTGGAGATTAATCCTTTGTCAGTTGCTTCATTTGCAAATATTTTCTCCCATTCTGAGAGTTGTCTTCTCATCTTTTTTGTGGTTTTCTGCCATGGTTTTCTGTTCTCTGTAGCAGAAACTAACACAACATTGTAAAGCAACTCTACTCCAATAAAATTTTTTTTTAACATCAAGCCTGGGGTCAGTGGGCAGGGGTGTATGTTTTGAGAACTCTAGACCCTGTCTTTAATCAATATTCCTTAGGGGAGAAAGCATGGGCCCTTAAAGCCTCTCCAAATGGCCTCAAGAAGTCTGGAAACTTCCATCCTTGTCTTCTTTTTTTTTTGCCAATCATGATTCAAGGATTTATTAAGTCATACATGCAAAACATACTGCTAATCGCATTAGCAAAAGATCAATGTAAAAACACTCCACAATTCTGCAACTGTCAATTTAAAAAATTTTGTTCTAGTGGTTGAAAGGTCCAAGCTCGTATTCTTGCCAGTGGGTAAGTTGTACAGAACTTCGTTAGCACGAGCACGGGGTTGACAGAACCTCACAGACCCCAAGGAACATCGTTAGGGCAAGGACAGGAAGCGTGTGCACGCTGTGAGGCAAGAGGCGGTCAGTGTTATTAGTCCAGGTGCAGTGTCGGTGATCTGCCAGGGTTTACAGTTTAAGAATATCTAAGTATTTTAAAAACTGTAAAGCTGCAACATAGGATTTTTACACCCAGTTACTAGAAAACCAAGGAAAGCACTTATAGCTTTGAATAAGGTAACATGAAAACAGGAATGCACTTTTACTAATCTACAAAAAAAATTTCTAATGCATATTCAGAACGATTTTATAATACAAGGAGGCATATTGCTCATTAAGAAGGGGTTCTGTAAGAAAAGCACTTACTAAGTTAGCAACTAGGAGAATGATGAGGTCAAAGATGGATTAAATGCCCAATTTCAGGAGGGATGGGCACGTTTAAGGAAAAGGAAAAGCTTAAGAAAACACTGATAATACCGGCCTTTCTTCATCATCTACTGCATTTGACAGAAATTAATCTTTTAAAACGTTTACCCGTGACACTTTTAATAGTTTAATTATTACGTATACAATGTAGTGTAAATTAATCTCCATATTTTGTTAAAATACTGTCTTCATCCTCGGATCACAAGTGTTCCACACACTCCACCCAGTGCACCCGCGGCCAGAGCAGAATGCTTCATCGGAGGGAACACGGGAGTAAAAACTCTGTTCAAAATCTCACCAAAGCTAATACACTAATTTGTTTTAAAAATCTCACTACGAAATCAAAAAGATGGATCCAAAGAGCTGAGCTGTTACACTCGTTCATTATGATGTACAGTACAGTGTTAGGTAGTGAACGTGGGCTGGTAAATCAGGATGCGTTAAATGGCAACGTTTCAGGAAGGAGGCTGCACTGCTCTTCGCGTCTGAAACTCATTAGCGAGCGTCTGCATCTCCTGCCTCAGAAGCTAGTCTCTTCCAGACAAAGGTCTTTGAACAGTTTAGTGCTTAGTGTTCTTAGCCCAACAATGCAACTTAGTTCACGAGGTATTTTGGCAAATCTTAATCTGAGCAAGAATAGGGGCTTTGAGAAATAAGGCTTTAAGGAAGCTCGTCATCTTAGGGCTAAACTTTCATAGGATGTGAAAGTTTGAACTCTCACACTTTTAACAAACAAAACCTAGAAATTACTGATTGGTTCAAAACGGTTTTATGGAAAAACTAATCTGTAACAAAAACTTGGCATTGAGTGCGAAGGCTCCACCGTTTGAGCAAAGCGTACAAAGGGTCCTGGGGGACTGGGACAGGCGGGAGGGGCCCGGACATTCACAACAGCAGGCATTTTCTCTTCCTCTTCTTGACGGGGGGCGGGCAGAGAACCGCCCGGATAGCTTCATCAAACACCGTCTTAAGACCTCGCTGCGTGAGCGCTGAGCACTCCAGGTATTTGACGGCACCGATCTCCTTGGCCATGGCCAAGCCCTGCGGGTAGGTGATGGGTGTCAGCTTCTTCTCCTTCAGTTTCTCAATCGTGTCTTTATCGTCCCTCAGATCAAGTTTCATCCCCATCAGGATGATAGGAGTGTTGGGACAGTGATGTCGCACTTCAGGGTACCACTCTGCACGAACATTTTCAAATGATGCAGGACTCACAAGAGAAAAGCAAATCAAGAATACATCCGTTTGCGGATAGGATAGGGGACGTAATCGGTCATAATCTTCTTGTCCAGCTGTATCCCACAAGCCCAGATTCACCGGTTTTCCATCCACCATAACATTGGCAGAATAGTTGTCAAAGACAGTGGGGATATACTCTCCAGGAAAGGCATTGGTCGTATAACTGATCAGGAGGCAAGTTTTACCTACAGCTCCGTCTCCCACCACCACACACTTGATGGCCTGCATCTGGGCCGCTCTCTGGGCCGCGGTGGCGGCGGCCGGGCACTGAGGCGAAGAGCGGAGAGCTCGGGGCGCGTGGCTGCGGGCGGCGGGGCGCAGGGTGCCGGGGCCGCTGTCCACGCTGCCTTGCCCTCCGCCGATGGGAAGCCGGAGCCCAGCTAAATGAGCACATATATATGAGTGACCCCTGGCAAGACCAGCAAGGGAACTGCTCAGCTAGGCCCAGTCCAAACTGCTGATTTACACACTAATTATTAGGACAATTTTTTACAATAGCCAGTACCATGGTTTTTTTTTAGAGTCCATATATATGCGTTAGCACATGGCATTTGTTTTTCTCTTTCTGACTTACTTCACTCTGCATGACCGACTCTAGGTCCATCCACCTCACTACAAATGACTCAATTTTGTTTCTTTTTATGGCTGAGTAATATTCCATTGTATATATGAGCCACGTCTTCTATAGCCATTCCTCCGTCGATGGACACTTAGGTTGCTTCCATCTCCTGGCTATTGTAAATAGTGCTGCAATGAACATTGTGGTGCATGACTCTTTTTGAATTATGGTTTTCTCAGGGTATATGCCCAGTAGTGGGATTGCTGGGTCACATGGTAGTTCTATTCTTAGTTTTATCTATTTTTTTTTTTTTTGCGGTACGCAGGCCTCTCACTGTTGTGGCCTCTCCCGTTGCGGAGCACAGGCTCCGGACGCGCAGGCTCAGCGGCCATGGCTCACGGGCCCAGCCGCTCCGCGGCATGTGGGATCTTCCCGGACCGGGGCACGAACCCGTGTCCCCTGCATCGGCAGGCGGACTCTCAACCACTGTGCCACCAGGGAAGCCCATCTATTCTTAGTTTTTGAAGGAACCTCCATACTGTTCTCCCTAGTGTCTGTATCAATTTACATTCCCACCAACAGTGCGAGAGGGTTCCCTTTTCTCCACACCCTCTCCAGCATTTACTGTTTGTAGAGTTTTAAAATTTATTTATTTTTAAAGTCTTTATTGAATTCATTACAATGTTGCTTCTGTTTTATGTTTTGACTTTTTGGCCACAAGGCATGTGGACCAAGGATTGAACCCACACCCTCTGTGATAGAAGGGTGCTTCCACTGGACCACCAGGGAAGCCCCATATTGTTTGTAGACTTTTTGATGATGGCCATTCTGACTGGTATGAGGTGGTATCTCATTGTCGTTTTGATTTGCATTTCTCTAACAATTAGTGCGTAGATCAGCAATTTGGACTGGGCCTAGCTGAGCAGTTCCCCTGCTGGTCTTGCCAGGGGTCACTCACATAATTGTGCTCATTTAGCCGGTGGGTGGCAGGCTGGTTGCTCTAGAGGGCTTCAGCTGGGCTGGCTCATCTCTGATCTTGGTTCTCCAGGAGGCAAACCAGACTTCAGTGCAGTATATCCTGACGTTCCTGGAAGACGACAAGGATGGAAGTTCCCAGACCTCTTGAGGCCATTTAGAGAGGCTTTAAGGGCCCCTGCTTTCTCCCCTAAGGAGGATTGATTAAAGACAGCGTCTTCATCCTGACCACCTCTGGTTTTTGTAAATAAAGTTTTATCAGAACACCCATTTGTTTACACACTGTCTGTGACTGCTTTTCCGCTGCAACAGCACAGTTGCACCATCGGACAGAGACCACCTGGTCTGCAAAGCCAACAACATTTACTCCCTGGTCCTTTACAGGAAGTTTGCCAGCCCCTGACGTCATGCATCAGAGCACCCTCCCCTTGGGGTCAGCTGCCGAACTGCCAAATGTCCCTCCGAAGTGAAATGACGGAGCTGCCAGCTCTTCCAGGCCTACTTTAAAGTCTCCGGAGGTGGACTTCCCTGGCAGTCCAGTGGTTAAGACTCCGCACTTCCACTGCAAGCGGGCGCGGTTTCGATCCCTGGTCGGGGAGCTAAGATCGCACATACCATGCGGTGCAGCCAAAACAAACAAACAAATAAATAAATAAATAAAGTCTCTGGAGGCGTTAAGGGAACCATGGACCAAAACCGCCCGTTCCGGCCAGACACGATAGTAACCACTTGCATGAGTTATCTTACAACAGGAGGTCCTGGTAGGGACGTGGAAACTAACAGGCTACCACCAACTGGAAGAACTTGGGAAAGATCGAAAGGAGAGAGGAGACACCAGTCCATGTCCTACCAACTCCCAGAATCCTTCCCGCTGGAATCCATCTCCTCTGAGTGATGCACGCGCCACCAGGAAGGACCCTGAGTCATAATGATTGCCCAGAGGGACTTCCCGGCTGGACCGGTGGTTAAGACTCTCTGCTCCCAATGCAGAGGGCCCGGGTTTGATCCCTATTCGGGGAACTAGATCCCGCACGCCAAAACTAAAGATCCCGCACGCTGCAACTAAGACCCCTAGCAGTCAAAATAAATAAATAAATTTTTTTTTAAAAAAAGAATGATTGGCCAGAGATAACCCGGAAATTAACCCCATTATCATAAAACCCGAGACTGTGAGCCCTGTAGCAGAGCAGTTCTCCTGGCCTCCCTTACCCTGCTGCTCTCTGCCTGGGCGCCCCTTCCCAATAAAGGCTCTTGCTCTGTCAGCACATGTGTCTCCTCGGACAATTCACTGCTGAGTCTTAGGCAAGAGCCCACTCTCGGGGCCCGGAAGGGGTCCCCCTTCCTGCAACAGAGGGACAGCAAGGGCTGCAGAGAACAGAAGAATCACAATGGCTCTGCTGGACCAAAGTCCAGCCTGCCGACCCCTCCGGAGCCCAGAGTCTCTGAGTTCCCTGCTACTGGGGACTTAGGCAACTAAAACACCTCCAATTACTGAGCGACTACTGCGTGCCTGGGCTGCACCACGCACTTTACACACAATCCTCACTCGATCCTTCAAGGACCCCCGTGGGAGACATTCTTTTCATATCCGTTTCCTACAGCTGCTGTAACAAAGGACCACAAAGTTAGTGGCTTAAAACAACACAAATTCATTATCATACATACATTGTTTCCCTGGAGAACATTGACTAGTACACTGCGCTAAAATCCAGGTGTCATCAGGGCTGCATTCCTCTCTAAAGGGTCTGGGGGGGGATCCGTTCCCTTCCTCGTTTCAGCTATTGGGAACTGCCTGCAACCCTTGGCTCGTGGCCCTTTCCTCCATGTTCAAGGTCAGAAACATCAGGCTGAGTCCTTGTGCTGCCATCCCTCTGGCCTTTTCCCATTTTTCAAGATCCTTGGGATTACCTCGTGTCTACCAGCATAAACCAGGATAAACTCCCCGTTTAAGATAAAATCCCCAGTTGGTCTCTCAACAAGGTCAGCGAAATCACAATGTGAATTCCACCTATAACGTTAATTCTTTTTTTTTAAATTTTATTGAAGTATAGTTGATTTTTATTTTTAATTTATTTTTGGCTGCGTTGGGTCTTCATTGCTGCGCGCGGGCTTTCTCTAGTTACAGCGAGAGGGGGCTACTCTTCGTTGCGGTGCCTGGGCTTCTCATTGCGGTGGCTTCTCTTGTTGTGAGCCACGGGCTCTAGGCACGCGGGCTTCAGTAGTTGGGGCTCGTGGGCTCTAGAGCGCAGGCTCAGTAGTTGTGGCACACGGGCTTAGTTGCTCCGCGGCATGTGGGATCTTCCCGGACCAGGGCTCGAACCCATGTCCCCTGCATTGGCAGGTGGATTCTTAACCACTGTGCCACCAGGGAAGTCCCTGAAGTATAGTTGATTTACAATGTTGGGTTAATTTCTGCTGTACAGGGACTTCCTTGGTGGTCCGGTGGTAAAACTCCGAGCTCCCAATGCAGGGGGCCAAGTTCAATCCCTGGTCAGGGAACTAGCTCCCACATGCCGCAACTAAGAGATCTCACGTGCTGCACTGAAGATCCCACGTGCCACAGTTGGGACACGGCACAGCCAAAACAAACAAACGAACACATACATACATACATATATATATACATAAATATTTAAAAAAATTTCTCCTAGGGCTTCCCTGGTGGCGCAGTGGTTGAGAGTCCGCCTGCCGATGCAGGGGACACGGGTTCGTGCTCCGGTCCGGGAAGATCCCACATGCCGCGGAGCGGCTGGGCCCGTGAGCCATGGCCGCTGAGCCTGCGCATCTGGAGCCTGTGCTCTGCAACGGAAGAGGCCGCAACAGTGAGAGGCCCGCGTACCGCAAAAAAAAAAAGAAAAAAAAATTCTCTTGTACAGTAAAGTATATACATTCTTTTTCATATTCTTTTGTTATGATTTGACACAGGATATTGAATATAGTTCCCTGTGCTATACAGTAGGACCTTGTTGTTTATTTAATTCCTTTGTATCCTAACATATTCACAGCTTCTGGGGACTAGGATGTGGACCTCTTTTGTGGGGAGGCCCTTTTACCTGCCTACCATATTTTATAAAACATCCCATGGGTTCAGTGACTTGCTTGGGTCACAGGGGACTAGTCAGTGGTTGGTCTGGGTGGTCTAACTCCAGAGCCCAGGCTATTCACCAGAACTGTGATTGTCAGGGCCCCAAGTGCCTGTGGACAGGAGGAAGGCAGTGGAGGGCTGAATGCAGGGTTTAGAAAAGTGGAAACCCGGTCTTTCACTAAGTAAAGTAGGCGGAGCTATTTTAGGGCACTCCACGTTCCCCATAAAGTCCCTGGGGTCTGAGGTTGCATCTCCTCTGCCCCCTTAGTCCAGGCTGCTGCGTCCTCCCCACTTCAGCAGGATCTGGGCTCTTGTCTCTTTCTGGGCAGCTCGGCGCTCTCCGTGGTACTGAAATGCCCCCCCACCCCTAGTTTGTCTCTAGAGAGAGTTGA
The DNA here is from genome assembly GCF_964270905.1 of Leucopleurus acutus. Taxonomy (NCBI): domain Eukaryota; kingdom Metazoa; phylum Chordata; class Mammalia; order Artiodactyla; family Delphinidae; genus Leucopleurus; species Leucopleurus acutus. The sequence continues at coordinate 1,569,557 of NC_139145.1, read as the reverse complement.
GGGTCTCTGAAGTTCTAGCTCCTGCTTTGTCTTGCTAACTACACCCCAGGCCTCCTTATTTCCAGATCCTTACTTGGTCTCAAGCTGGGGGTCATCCTTAAGTTCTAGGGCAGCCCATATCTTGGATCTTTCCTGGAACCTCTAAATATTTTTGCACTTAGAGACTCTCAATGGATGTGCAGTAAGGGAGGTCTGTAACTGAAGGAAGCGCTCCCTTTACCAACATGTCTCTTAGGAATTAGGCAAGGTCAAGTGTCCAGGTTTGGGCTTCAAATTATACCAGTTGGTTTGAGCATGCTGATTAAAAACAAAGGGAAAATAAACAAAAACCAAATTCTGTTCTGCTATTTTGACCTCATGGCAGCCTCCAGAAGCCATCTGGTCAGCCACATAGGATCCCTGGAATCTCCAGATGTGCTTTTTAAAAAAAATTATGGTAGGGACTTCCCTGGCGGTCCAGTGGTTAAGACTCTGGGCTTCCACTGTAGGGGGCACGGGTTCGACGCCTGGTCAGGGAACTAAGATCCCGTTTGCCACGTGGTACAGCCAAAAATTAATTAATTAAATAAAATTAAAAATTTAAAAATTTGGTAAAATACACATAACATAAAATTTACCATTTTAATCATTTTAAAGTGACAATTCAATTGCATTAAGCACACTCACATTGTTGTGCAACCATCCCCACCATCATCTCCAGAACTTTCTCATCTTCCAAAACTGAAACTCTGTCCCCATGAAACACTGATTCCCCAGCCTTCCCCCAGCCCCTGGCCCCCACCATTCCATGTTCTATTCTCTGTCTCTATGGATTTGCCAATTCTGTGTCCTTTTTCTGTTCCAGGATCCCATCCAGGGTACCACATGACTCTTAGATGTCACATCCATTCTCTTAAGTGCCTCTTGGCTAACACAGTTTCTCAGAAATTCTTGCTTTTGATGACCTTGACAGTTTTGAGGAGTGCTAGTTGGAAATTTTCTGGAATATCCCTCAAATGCAGCTTGTCTGGTGTTTTTCTGATGATTCGGCTGTGGTGATGGGTCTTCAGGAAGGAAGACACTGCAGAGGTGAAGGGCACTTCTCATCATGTCGTATCAAGGGTCTGTGCCATCCACATGACTTATCCCTGTGGGTGCTGGTCTTGATCACCTGGCTGAGGTGTGTTTGTCAGTTTTCTCCACCATAAATTTACTCTTCCCTACAGTCTTTCCAGCCCACACTCTTTTGAAAGAAGTCAAAATGCACAGCACAGACTTTTTTAAAAAAAATTTATTTTATTGGGACTTTCCTAGTGGTGCAGTGGTAAAGAATCCTCCCGTCAGTGCGGGGGACATGGGTTTGATCCCTGGTCTGGGAGGATCCCACATGCCGCGGAGCAACTAAGCCCGTGTGCCACAACTACTGAAGCCTACATGCCTAGAGCCTATGCTCCGCAACAAGGGAAGCCACCACAAAGGGAAGCATGTACATCACAATGAAAGAGTAGCCCCTGCTCTCTGCAACGAGAGAAAGCCCTCGCCCAGTAATGAAGACCCAACGCAGCCAAAAAAAAAAATTAATTAAATAAATAAATTTTAGAAGTTTATTTTATTGAAGTATAGTTGATTTACAATGTTGTGTTAACTTCTACTGTACAACAAAGTGATTCAGTTTATCCATTCTGATGGGAAATCAGTTTATCCATTCTTGCTGTTTATCCATTCTCTATAAAATAGTTTACATCTGCTAACCCCAAACTTCCGATCCTTCCCTTCCTCACCCCCACCCCCGCCTTGGTAACCACAAGTCTGTTCTCTATGTCTGTGAGCCTGTTTCTGTTTCATAGATAGGTTCATTTGTGCCATACTTTAGATTCCACATATAAGTGACATCATATGGTATTTGTCTTTCTCTTTCTGACTTACTTCATTTCGTGTGATAATCTCTAGGTCCACCCATGTAGCTGCAAATGGCATTATTTCACTCTTTTTGATGGCTGAGTAGTATTCCATTGCATATACACCACATCTTCTTTATCCATTCATCTGTCAGTGGACGTTTAGGTTGTCTCCATGTCTTGGCTATTGTAAATAGAGCACAGCCCATACCTAAGAAGTGGGGAATTATGCTCCCTTTCCTTGATGACTATTTATGTAAATTATTTTGAATTCTGCTGCCTGGGAGGTCTGTCTAATCTCCTATTCATTTAATCATTTATTTATAACAGTATGGAGTCATGGATATTTATGTTAATTTTGGGGTTATAATCCAGCATTGCTTTATCTTGCAGCAAAAGTTGTTCTAGCTTTGGGCATTGGGAACTCCTTCATTGGGTTTCTGTGTTTCTACAACATACTCCCATCACTGTGGTAGTGTTTTTTTGTTTTTTGTGGGGTTTTTTTTGGCTGCACCGGGTCTTAGCTTTGGCATGTGGGCTCTTAGTTGCGGCATGCAGGATCTAGTTCCCTGACCAGGGACTGAACCCCGGCCCCCTGCATTGGGAGCATGGAATCTTATTTATTTATATATTCATATTGATTTTATTTATTTACTTGGTTGCACTGGGTTTTAGTTGTGGCAGGCAGGGTCCTTCGTTGTGGCATGCAAACTCTTAGTTGTGGCATGTGGGATCTAGTTCCCTGACCAGGGATGAACCTGGTCCCCCTGCATTGGGAGCTTGGAGTCTTAACCACTATGCCACCAGGGAAGTCCCAATTGTGGTAGATTTCTTAACACTTTCTGTAGCACAAGATGCTCCAGGCTCATCTTCTGTATTTCCTGCCCCAGCTTAGAATCAGCCATTTCTCCACAAAGCTCTGGTTCCTTTTATTGGAGAATGGTATTAGAAACCAAGATCTGGGTGCTGGGTGTCATGAACTTTTCAGTGTTCCATGTGATGGGGCAGGGATATGTGATGTGAGTCTGTATAAATGGCTTTTGTTAATCACATTGAGGATATAGTGCTGGACCACACTGTACTCTAAAATTATAGACTGCCATTGCTGTTTTGAGTCCCGTTAGTGAGAATCCAACATCTTGCTCTTGCCTGGAGGGTGTGAACCCTGTAGGTCACTTTGACCCAGAGAAGCAGCCTGGTTTTCCAGCGCAGGTGTGGAGCTTCAAGTAAAGGTTGTCTAGACAAAACATTCTATTTGGTAGTTTCCAAGGAAACAGGACCCTGCATCCTCATCTCAGCCAATGTGTATATATATATATATTTTGTTTGTTTGTTTGTTTGTTTTGTTTTTTTGTGGCAGCTTGTGGGATCTTAGTTCACTGACTGGGGATTGAACCCGGGCCATTGGCAGTGAAATTTCAGAGTCCTAACCATTGGACTGTCAGGGAATTCCCATCAGCCCAAGCTTCATGCCAACCTCTTTACTCATAGCTCCGCCTAGCTTTGAGCCTAACAAACTCCACTTTATGTAAATATTACCTAAACTGTGCATCTCCCCCAAATCCTATAATATGTCTCTGTCTCTTTGCTTTTTTGTTTGGGGAGATAACCCGTACTTTGTCTACTCTTGCTGCATCAAGTTATTAAGCCTAACTTTCAGAGACCAAAATTGTGTCCCGGGAGGTCTTTATCAAATGGGCTTTACCAGTGAAGGGGATGGGGGTGGCGAAGGGCCATTTCTGCAACACAGAGAAGGAAGTGGGGATTAGCCCTGCTAAGTCCGGGTCTTTAGACTCATTTTTTTTCTGTGTAATGTTCCACAAGACATTCAGTTGTTCTGAGACACAGTTGTTTCATTAGCATAATGGGGTCAGTAAATTTGTTCCAGTGAACTTCTGTGGATGTTGTGAGAATGGAAGAGGAGAGAGAAATGAGACATATTTCAACTGTCCTCTTTGCGGGAGGAAAGAAAGGAAGGGTCTTGGGGAAAGGTGAGGCTGCAATGTGGGTGGGAGGAGGGAGAGACAGGATCAACAATCCAGATATTTAGTCCCTTTCCCCTTCCCTCCCTCTGAACCGCCTGCAGTAGAGAGTTTCCAGAATCACGATTGCCAGGTTTAGCAAATAAATATACAGGATTTCCAGTTAGAGTTGAATTTCAGAAAAACCATAATTTTTGTAGTATATGGCCCAAATATTGAATGGGACATGGTTATACTAAAAAAATTCACTATTTATCTGAAATTCAAATTTAACTGGGCAGTCCTGTATTTTAGGTGGCATTCCAACCCAGAAATATACTGGCAGCCTTTTTGGAAAAGTGGTCCCGGGCAATTCCTGAGGCCTGGGTTTGTTATTTGTTATCACGTGACCCTGTCACGTGATCATAGTTCCTTAACAGGGATTGGATCTCCCAAAGCTTCCAGCCATATGTTTGGAGAAGCAGCCTATCAGGTAGCCTGGAGCTCTAGCCAATAGGGGCATTGGGCGGTGACATACTGGACCAATGAGAGCCTTCCTCTGTAGGAATAGTGAAGGGAGAAATAGAAGTGGGTTCAAATCCTGGTTCTGATCCTTAGTGGCTGTGTTTTGGAGGGTCCTCAGCCTCAGATTTTTTTTTTAATTGGGGTATAGTTATTTTACAATGTTGTGTTAGTTTCTACTGTACAGCAAAGTGAAGTAGAGTTCCCTGTGTTATACAGCAGTTTCTCGTTAGTTATCTATTTTTTTAAATAAATTTATTTGTTTTTATTTTTGGCTGTATTGGGTCTTCATTGCGGTGCGCGGGCTTCTCATTGCGGTGGCCCCTCTCATTGTGGAGCACAGGCTCTAGGCGCGAAGGCCTCAGTAGTTGTGGCGCACGGGCTCAGCCGCTCCGCGGCACATGGCATCCTCCCAGCCCAGGGCTCGAACTCGTGTCCCCTGCATTGGCAGGCGGACTCCCAACCACTGCACCACTAGGGAAGCCCTAGTTACCTTTTTTTTTTTTTTTTTTTGCGGTACGCGGGCCTCTCACTGTTATGGCCTCTCCCGTTGCGGAGCACAGGCTCCGGACGCGCAGGCTCAGCGGCCATGGCTCACGAGCCCAGCCGCTCCACGGCATGTGGGATCTTCCCGGACCGGGGCACGAACCCGCGTCCCCTGCATCGGCAGGCGGACTCTCAACCACTGCGCCACCACGGAAGCCCTAATTATCTACTTTTAAGCCTCAGATTTTTATATAAACTTCATAAAGGGAATTAATCGAGGCACCATAGGCAAAGCTTATACTAAGTGCTCAATAAATCTGCCCATTGTTATTATTATTATTATTATTTGGCCGCACCATACGGCTTGCGGAATCTTAGTTCCCCGACCAAGGATCAGACCCCTGCCCCCTGCAGTGGAAATGCAGAGTCTTAACCACAGGACCACTAGGAAAGTCCTGTTGTCAGTATTAGCGTCCATATAATTAACAGCTTTACCCTTCCTTCTTTTCATTTTCCTGTCAGCGCTGCCTTTCCTTCTTCCCATGAAATTAGGCAAGCAGGGAATACAATAATCCCACTTTACAGTTGATGAAACCAAGGCCCAGGATCACATTGTTGAGTTGAGCTCCTGGTGGAGCCTTGGCTATGAGCCCTCGAGGCTCCTGAACCAACTCCCTGGCAACCCAGCTCACACCGAAGCCGTGACAGGAGTTACCAGCCCTCCCGGCGGAACTGGTGCCTGGTACCGCAGGTGATGCAAGACGATGGGCACTTTGCTGGGATCTCCTCCCTGGCCACCAGGGGCCTGAGGCAGCCTAACTGGTGTGTCTGGGGGCTGGAGGTGCCTCATCACTCACCCAGACACCAGCCAGACGCAACCCTCGGGACTCCACCTTTCAAAGGCAGAAGCAGAGGTGTCTTCTGGCTCTGAGCCAGATGGCTGTTCCTCTGCCATTGACCTTCTCAGTGACCCGGGCAAGCTTCCTCACCTGCCATATGGGCACCAGAACTATCGCCTTATGGGCATGTATTAATTGAACAAACTTTTTGACAAAACCAGGAGTTGGCGAGGATAGATAGCACCAGAACTCCCACCCATTGCTGCTGGGACGGTAATTTGTACAATGCTCTGGAAAACTGTTTGGTATCAATGACTAAATCTAGCAATCGCTTACCCCATGACCCAGTGATTCCATTCCCACATACACAGCCAAGAGAAATGAGAGCACTTGTCCACCGAAAAGCATGCACAAGAATGTACATCTTTTTTTTTTTTGCCTGTTCCATGAAGCTTGTGGGATCTCAGTTCCCTGGCCAGCGATTGAACCTGGGCCACAGCAGTGAAAGCTCCAACTTGTAACCACTAGGCCACCAGGGAACGTCCAAGAATGTACACCATTTAGATAAACGTCACATCATCAGAAGGAAAGCCTTTTGTGCTTCCAGGCACACCACTGAGAAAATGAAAGGACAACCCACAGAATAGGAGAAAATATTTGCATCTAGATATCTGAAAAGGGACTTCTATCTAGACTACGTAAAGAACTCTTACAATTCAAAAAATTTTCAAAACTCAGTAAAAAAAAAATAGGCAAACTTGGGGCTTCCCTGGTGGCGCAGTGGTTGGGAGTCCTCCTGCCGATGCAGGGGACGCGGGTTCGTGCCCCGGTCCGGGAAGATCCCACATGCCGCGGAGCGGCTGGGCCCGTGAGCCATGGCCGCTGAGCCTGCGTGTCCGGAGCCTGTGCTCCGCAACGGGAGAGGCCACAACAGTGAGAGGCCCGCGTACCGCAAAAAAAAAAAAAAAAAAAAAAAAAAAAAGGCAAAGTAGCTGAATAGACATTTCTCTAAAGCAGATATACAAATAGTCAATGTGCTCCTAAAAGTTGCTTAATGTCATGAGCCACCAGGGAAATGCAAATCAAAATCACAATGAGGTATCACTTCATATCCACTAGGATGGCTAGAATCAAAAAGATAATATCAAGTGTTGTAGAGGAGGTGCAGAAATTGGAACACTTATACATTGCTGATGAGGATGTAAAATGGTGCAGCTGCTTTGGAAAACAGTCTGGAAATTCCTTAAAAGGTTGAACAGAGTTATCATGTGACTCACCAATTCCACTCCTGTGTATATGCCCAAGGGAAATAAAATACGTGTCTACACAAAAACCTGTATATGAATGTTCACAGCAGCGTTATTCCAAATTGCCAAAAAGTGGAAACAACCCAAATATTCATCGACAGATAAATGGATAAACAAAATGTGGTTCCTCCATACACGGGAACATCACTCAGCCATGAAAATGGGTGAAGCCCTGACACTCGCTACAGCGTGGATGGACCTTGAGAACATGATGCTCAGTGAGAGAAGCCAGACACAGAAGGACACACAGGGTGTGATTCTATTGATGGGAAGTGTCCAGAGCATGCAAATCTACAGAGACAGAAAATGGATTCCTGATTGCAGAGGCTGGAGAAGGGGGTGGGGAGCGATGGTAGTGGACACAGATTTTGTTTTTGTTTTTCGGTGATGAAACTATTCTGGAATTAGATGGAGTGGTGGTTGCACAACTTTGTGAATGTACTAAAAACCACTGATTTGTACATTTAAAAGTATAAATTTCATGGTATATAAATAATATTTGTGGGACTTCCCTGGTGGCGCAGTGGTGAAGAATTCACCTGCCAGTGCAGGGAACACGGGTTCCATCCCTGTTCCGGGAAAATCCCACATGCCGCGGAGCAACTGAGCCTGTGCGCCACAACTACTGAGCCTGCTCTCTAGAGCCCACGAGCCACAGCTACTGAGCCCATGTGCCACAGCTACTGAAGCCCGTGCGCTCTAGGGCCTGCATGCCACAATAAGAGAAGCCACCGCGATGAGAGGCCCGTGCACCGCAACAGAGAGTAGCCCCCACTCTCACAACTAGAGAAAGCCCACACGCAGCAACAAAGACCCAATGCAGCCAAGATAATAATAATAATAATATTTGTGAAACAATAAATATATATATATATATATATATCGGTCTCTGGCCCCTGGTTTCTGGTGGCCAAAGCTCTTAAATCTCTTTTAATTTTCTGGTTGATTGGAGTGTTTTTTGGTGTAATGAGATAGCTCTGGGTGGGCTCCTGGCTGGGACTGGTCACCAGAAAGACCAGGCCATGATTAGAAACTTGGAACTTTCAGCTTCACTGCCACCCTCCAGGAAGGGGAGAAGGGCCAGAGATGGAGTTAATGATGGAGATCATGCCTATATGATGAAGCCTCCATAAAAATCTCTAAACTATGGGGCTCAGGGAGATTTTTGGTCGGTGAACATGGGGAGGGGCTTGGAGAGAGAGCATGGAAGCTCTGCGCCCCTTCCCACCTACCTTGCCCTATGCATCTTTTCATTTGGAGTCTCATCTGTATCCTTTATCACACCCTTTATAATAAACCAATAAGCAGTAAGGAAACAGTTTCCCTGAGTTCTGTGAGCTGCTCTAACAAATTAATCGAACCCAAGGAGGGGGTCATGGGACCTCCGATCTCTAGCCAGTTGGTCAGAAGCACAGGTGACAACCTGGACTTGAGTTTGGCATCTGTGGGGAGGGGCAGTCTTGTGGGACCGAGCCTTTAACCTGTGGGGTCTGATGCCATCTTCAGGTAGAGCGTGTCAGAATTTAGTTGAATGGTAGGACTCCCAGCTGATGTCACAGAGAATTGCTTGCTCTGGGGGAAATAAAACCATGTATCTGGTGTCAGAAATGTGAGTGGGCAGCAGTGTGCAAGTAAAAGAGAAACACAAGAGGGCTTCCCTGGTGGCGCAGTGGTTGAGAGTCCGCCTGCCAATGCAGGGGACGCGGGTTCGTGCCCCGGTCCGGGAAGATCCCACATGCCGCGGAGCGGCTGGGCCTGTGAGCCATGGCCGCTGAGCCTGCGTGTCCGGAGCCTGTGCTCCGCGACGGGAGAGGCCACAGCGGTGAGAGGCCCGCGTACCGCAAAAAAAAAAAAAAAAAAGAGAAACACAAGAGGACAGAGGACTCAGGAGGTGATATTAGGAGGTGGGCTATTGGGATGAGGTCATAAAGGTGGAGCCCCTATGAATGGGATGAGTGCCTTGTAAAAGAGACCCCAATGAGCTCCCACACCCCTTCCACCATGTGAGGACACAGCCAGGAGATGGCCACCTAGGAGCCAGGAATCGGGCTCTCACCAGATGCCAAATCTGCCGACACCCTGATCTTGGACTTCCAGCCTCCAGAACTATGAGAAATAAAAGTCTGCTGTGATGTTCTGTGACAGCAGCTCAAACAGACTGAGACAGTGTGTAATGGCCCACCCCTCCATCTTTCTTCCTAATTCTGCACTCGGTGATGTCACAATGGTAGCTTGAAATCAGTGAGAGTATTTACACGGCAGAAATTGGCAAAGGTGACAAATCAATGCCCCCACCACCCCACCCCTGCCAAGGAGCCCGTGGTTAAACATTTGCCAGCTCACCTTGCATGGACCATACTTGGGTCAATTTAAACTTTGGAATCAAGACCAGCTGAGCCAAGGTTAAACCTACTGAAGCCTGGCTGACCATGATCTAAGCCACTGAGCTTTGGTGTAGTTTGTTACACGACATTATCACAACACTTGCTGACTGATACACCAGGTGTCCACCATGTTGGACCAAGAGAGCATCAGAGCAGTGAAGCCAAGTGCAGATGAGAGAGTCTGTTAAGGGTGATGGGTGGGGTCCAAAGGTAGCTGGGAGCACAGGCGAACACGAGACCTCGCTTCAAATCCGGCAACTTAATAATAGCTGTGGGGTTTTGGTTAACTGACCTCAATTCTCTGAGCCTCTGGCTGTCAAGAGCAAATGGATTCCTCAGAAAACTGAAAAGAGAATTACTGTATGATCCAGCAATCCCATTCCTGGGCATGTATCCTGACATCACTATAACTAAAAAGATACATGTACTCCTATGTTCATAGCAACACTATTTACAATAGCCAAAATGTGGAAACAACCTAAATGTCCACGGACAGATGAATGGATAAGGAAGATGTGGTACATATATACAATGAAATACTACTCAGTCATGAAAAAGAACGAAATAATGACACCTGCAGCAACGTGGATGCAACTAGAGACTATCATACTAAGTAAAGTAAGTCAGAAAGAGGAAGACAAATATCATATGATATCACTTATATGTGGAATCTAAAATATGGCTCAAATGAACCTATCTACAATACAGAAACAGACTCACAGACATAGAGAACAGACTTGTGGTTGCCAAGAGGGAAGGGGGTGGGGGAGGGATGAATTAGGAGTTTGGGATTAGCAGATGCAAACTATTACATTTAGAATGGATAAACAACAAGGTCCTACTGTATAGCACAGGGAACTATATCCAATCTCCTGGGATAAACCATAATGGAAAGGAATATGAAAAGAAGGATGTATATATATACATATATATATGGATGTATATATATACTCACACACATATATGTGTATAACTGAGTCACTTTGCTGTACAGCAGAGACTGGCACAACATTGTAGATCAACTATACTTCAATTAAAAAAAAAAAAGAGCAAATGGAGATAACTCCCACCCATTGTCTCGAGGATCAAAATAGAAGAACATGTGTGCAGTATACCATAGGCACTCAATAAATTCTCCCATAAGGTGATGCCTGATCTGGGCCTTGATGACCTTGCCAAACTCACCCTCCTTCACTCCCTTCCTTGCTCACTCTGTTCCAACCACACTCGCCTCCTCTCTGTCCCCACATCATACCAAGAACCACAAGTTCATTCTAACCCTTCACTTGGTCCTGACATCTTTCTGGACCATTTCCCAAAAAAATTCTCTCGGCTATGACTTTGTTTTCCACCTCTGCTCACTGCCAAAGTCAGCACACAATAGACACTCAGTATACTGTTACTGAATGAATGAATAAATGGGTGGGTGGATGGGTGGATGGATGGATGGATGGATGGATGGATGGATAGACAAATTGGTGGGTGGGTGGATAGATGGATGGATGGGTCATTTTGGGATGAGGGAACTGATTCAGGGCTGGAAAAGGGACTGATCATACATGTCCAAACTTCTGGCCAGATCCCCATGCTCAGGGCTCCAGGCTTAGATCATTTCAGAGAAGAGCCATCCCTTCTCTGAGCCTGACTACCGCTGCCCTCTGCTGGCTGTCCTGGAGTTTGCATGCAGCCCACCAGTTCTCAGTAATGTAAAAATAGGCTCTTGTCAAAATCCTGCTTTAGTCTTCATCTTCTTCTTTTTTCTTTTTTTTCCGACATGCGGGGTATTTTTTAGCTGTGGCATAAAAGATCTAGTTCCCCGAACAGGGATCAAACCCAGGCCCCCTGCATTGGGAACACGGAGTCTTAACCACTGGACCACCAGGGAAGTCCCCAGTCTTCATCATCTTAATAAACATTTATTAAGCACCTATCCATACAGCAAACAAAAAGACAAAGATCCATAGATCATAGAATTTGAGTTCAGGATGGGAGAAGTGGTGGATACTGATTATAAGCCTAGTGGTCAAAAATATGGTGCTAGGGACTTCCCTCATGGCGCAGGGGTTAGGAATCTGCCTGCCAATGCAGGGGACACGGATCTGATCCCTGGTCCGGGAAGATCCTACATGCCGCGGAGCAATTAAGCCAGTGCGCCACAGCTACTGAGCCTGCGAGCCACAACTACTGAGCCAACATGCCACAACTACTGAAGTCCCTGTGCCTAGAGCCGTGCTCCACAGCGAGAAGCCACCACAACAAAGAGTAGCCCCCTCTCGCCGCAACTAGAGGGAGCCCATGCACAGCAACAAAGACCCAACAGAGCCAAAAATAAAAAGATAAATAAATAAATTTATTTTTTAAAAATATGGTGTTAGAAGATACTAAAGTTTATGGAGAAAAATTCAGCAGGGAAGGGAACAGATATCACGGGGTTTCATTTCATTTTTTTAAATTTATTTATTTTAAAAAATATTTATTTATTTATTCGGTTGAGCCGGGCCTTAGCTGCGACAGGTGGGCTCCTTAGTTATGGCATGTGAACTCTTAGTTGCGGCGTGCTTGTGGGATCTAGTTCCCTGACCAAGGATCGAACCCAGGCCCCCTGCATTGGGAGCTCGGAGTCTTAACCACTGCTCCACGAGGGAAGTCTGGGGGGGCTTCATTAAAAAAAAAAATAACAGCTTTATTGAGGTATAACTGACACAGTAAAATGCACATATGTACATTGCAGAATCTGGTAAACTTTGACATTAGTATACCCTGTGAAACTATCAGCACAGTCAAGGTAGTGAACACCCCATTATCCTCAAAAGTTTCCTCATGCCCTTCTGTGATCCCTCCTTCCTTCCCTCCTCACCCCTTGTCCCCAAGCAACCACTGATCTGCTTTGTGTCACTATAGGTTACCTTGCATTTTCTAGGGCACAGTTTCTCTATTTCATCACGGCTGACATTGGGCCTGCAAAGGTGAATCCGACTTAAGAAGCTGGATTCTGGGAAAGAGATGATCACTCCTACAGCTTCTTAGCCCTCCCCCCAGTCGTGACAACCACAGATGTCCCAGACGTGGCCCAGTGTCCTCTGCGCAGGGGGATCGCCCCCAGGTGAGAGATTCTGTATTAATCCTCGTTCAACCCCATGAATCAAGGACTTTTGTTTAGTTTTCGTCTTGAAACAGATGAGAAAACTGAGGCTCCAATACTGAGCTGCCTGAGTCCCCGACAGAGTCATGGGCATAACCACGGTGTGCAGGCCACTCCTCACTCCACCTCATCCCGCCCCCGTTCAACCTTTCTCTAAATTTGTGCTCGGCAACACAGCAGTCACTCGCCACCATATCCAGTTTTTTATTGCGGTAAGATACACGTAACACCAAATCGATCATTTCAACCGTTTGTAAGCGCACAGCTCGGTGGCATTAAGTACCCTCACATTGTTGGGCAACCATCTCCACCATCATCTCCAGAACTTCCTCATCTTCCCAAACTGAAACTCTGTCCCCATGAAACACTGACTCCCCAGCCCCTCCCCCAGCCCCTGGCCCCCACCATCTACTTCCTGTCTCTGTGGATCTGACTACCTAGGGATCTCCTGTGAGTGGGTTCACACTGTATGGCGCCTTTTGTGTCTGGCTTCTCTCACTGAGCATGATGTCCTCAAGGTGCATCCCTGTTGTAGCAGGTGTCAGAATCTCCTTCCTTTTTAAGGCTGAGTAATATTCCACGATAGGGATGGACCACATTGTGTTTATCCATCATCCATCAATGGACACTTGGGTTCATTCTACCTTTGTCCATTGTGAATACACTGCTTGGAACATGGGTGAAACCCTGCTTTCTTTTTTTATATCCGCTTTATGAGATATAATTTACATACTGTACTCTTCACCCTTAAAAAGCATACAGTTAGTAATATTGAAATGTGTGAAGACAACCCAAGAGTTACTTATCAATGGATTCCATTTCCTATGGTCAAATGAACAGTACCGGCCCTGTGAGCTTCTGTAGAATCTTAAAATACCACTTCACCTGATAATTACTAAAACATCCATTGGTCGTTACCAAAATGGCATACAAAGTGACCGAAAATAATTTAACCCCCTTCCACAAGGGCTGCGTGTACAAACCTCACCCTGACGAAGTAGCTAACGTGCACTGGCAGAGTTACAAGTCACAGGCTTATCTCGAAAGCACCGAGGAACTTTGGAATATTTTTCCTGAGCTATATATATATATATATATATATTTTTTTTTTTTTTTTTTGGTACGCGGGCCTCTCACTGTTGTGGCCCCTCCCGTTGCGGAGAACAGGCTCCGGACGCACAGGCTCAGCGGCCATGGCTCACGGGCCCAGCCACTCTGCGGCATGTGGGATCTTCCCGGACCGGGGCACGAACCCATGTCCCCTGCATCGGCAGGCGGACTCTCAACCACTGCACCACCAGGGAAGCCCCTGAGCTATATATTTTGAAATTTGTAAAACGACGTGATGTCTGTGATGGTAGGTCTGTGGTTCTCAACTGGCGGCGATGCTGCCTGCAGGGGACACCGGGCCACATCTTTGGTTGTCATCACTTAGTGGGGGCTCCTGGAATCAAACGGGCAGGACTAGGGAGGCCGCTCCACACCCCATGGCGCTCAGGATGGACCCCGACAGAGGGCGACCCGGCCGCAATGTCAGCAGTGCTGGGGGAGACCCTGTTTAATTTAAACCGTCAGAAAACATGATAGGGGCTTCCCTGGTGGCGCAGTGGTTGAGAGTCCGCCTGCTGAGGCAGGGGACGCAGGTTCGTGCCCCGGTCCAGGAAGATCCCACGTGCCGCGGAGCGGCTGGGCCCGTGAGCCATGGCCACTGAGCCTGCGCGTCCGGAGCCTGTGCTCTGCAACGGGAGAGGCCATAACAGTGAGAGGCCCGCGTACCGAAAAAAAAAACAAACAAAACATGATACAATATAAAATACCATCAGGACAAAGCCTTGTTAGTTAGTCCAAACACTTTTAGCACACATGGGCCGTCAGGGTAGTTACCCATGAAAACAGGTCTGCAGGAGGGGCTGAGAGGGCTGCCTCTGGATTCCGAGGCCCCAGTTTGAGTCCCAACCAATTGTCCCACGTCCAGATCCATGTCGTTTGCCGGAAGAAAGATACCGGTCATGCCTGTCTCTTTGCGTTGCTGTGGGAAACCCGCCTTCATTCAGACTGGGAGTGCTCTCACCCCACATCACCTGGTCCCCAGCTCCCTGGTGTTCCCCCGCCCCGGTTATGGGTTAGTTGCACTCCCTCCAAAAGATACGTTCAAGTCCTAACTCCAAACCCATTTGGGAACGGGGTCTGCTATAGGGTGAATGTTTGTGTTCCCCCGCCTCCAGATTCATATGTTGAATCCTAACGCCCTCTACTTGTGATGATATGAGGAGGTGGGGCCTTCAGGAGGACGCTAGGTCAGGAGGGCAGAGCCCTCGTGAATGGGATCAGTGCCCTTATGAAAGGGACCCCAGAGAACACCCTTGCCCCTTACGCCATGTGAGGACACAGCGAAGAGGAGGTGTCAGCTTTGAACCGGGACACAAAATCTGCCGGTGTCTTGATCTTGGGCTTCCAGCCTCCAGAACTGTGAGAAGTACACTTCTGCTTATAAGCCACTCTGTCTGAGGAATTCTCTTTTTTTGTTTGTTTAATTTATTTTATTATTTCTTTATGTTTTGGCTGTGCCGGCTCTTAGTTGCAGCATGCATGCAGGATGTAGTTCCCCTACCAGGGCTTGAACTCGAGCTCCCTGCATTGGCAGCGCAGAGTCTTACCCACTGGACCACCAGAGAAGTCCCAGGAATTCTGTTGCAGCAGCTCGAATGGACCAAGGTAGAGTCATTGTAGATGTAAGTAGTTAAATGAGGTCATACTGGAATGTTGGGGGCCCTAATCCAGTATGACTGTGTCCTTATCAGAAGAGGGAGATTTAGAAACAGAATATCCATGCGAAGACGGAGACAGATTGGGGTGATGTGTCCAGAATCCAAAAGACACCTGGAGCCCCAGAAGCTGGAGGGGGCAGGAAGGACCCTCCCCTGGAGCCTCTGGAGGGAGCTAGGCCCTGCCACACCTGGGTTCAGACTCTGGCCTCCTGAACATTCGAGAACAAATTATTGTTGACTGAAGCCTGCCAGTATGCAGTCACCTGTTACAGCAGCTGCAGGAAACTCAAACACCCTCAATATTCACACACGCATCCCCATTTGGTGGGGCAGAGAAACCCAGCTCCCCTCCTCTGGGGGGACCTCAGCCTTCAAAGGGGCATCCTAAGGGGTCCTAAGACCTGCAGCCAGGTGTTTGCAGCTGGAAAGCGTGGGCCACTTTGGGACCCCTGAGAAGAAAGGGAAGTGGATTTCTTCAATGAGTCTCCACCAGTAAAAATCCTGAACACATAACCTCACTGCCCTCCCCACCCCCGGAGACACCCGGAGGCCAGACGCACCTGCCCACCTTCGGGGCCGAGGCCGAAGGCTTCCTGCCCCCTCCCACCTCGCTCAGAAACAGCTCTTACTCTCTGCCTTATGATGCAGGCAAAACCTGAACATTAGAAACGTACCCAAGTTCAAAGAGGACAGTTTTTAAAACACCCGCCTGCTCCCATCCAAAAACAGACGCTGTTTAATATTCGAGGGTTCTCTCCTCAGATGTTTTTGTAACCTTGTGTTTCAATATTATTTACATATTTATTTTTACAAGACTGGCATCATTAGTGAAGGTCTGAACATCTTGTTTTGGAACCTACATTTTTTCTTTTCCTCTTAAGAGTATATTACGGTTTGGCAGTTCCTCAAAAAGCTAAACATAGAATCACCATATGACAGCAATTCCACTCCTACGTATACACCCAAAGGAGGAGAAAGTGGGGACTGGAATTGATATTTCTACACGCACGTCCATGGCAGCATGTTTCACAAAAGCGAAAAGGTGCGAATGAGTCAAATGTTCTTTGACAGATTCATGAGTGGATAAACACACGTGTCCCTCCACCCATGGGAGCGTCACTCAACCATGAAGAGGAGAGAAGCCCTGACCCTCGCTACAACGTGGACGGACCCTGAGAACACGATGCTCAGTGAGAGAAGCCAGACGCAGAAGGACGCACAGGGTGTGATTCCATTGATGGGAAACGTCCAGAACAGGCAGATCCACAGACATAGAGAGTGGCTTCGTTTTTAACTTCTTATTTTGAAATAATTTTAGGCTCGCAGAAGAAATTTACCATTGCACCCATTGGTGGGATCACGTCCAGGCTGGGGTATTGAGCTGCTGGCGTGATTCCTTCCAGGGCCACAGTGAAGTCCAAGAGGGTAGGGTGCCCGGGCCACTCTGGGAAGCAGCACCCCGTGTGGGGCCCAGAAGGCCACCGGGCAAGAGGAAGAAATACCCCTGGATTGTGGGTGTGGGGTGCCTTTTTTTTTCTATTGTGGTAAAATACACATAACAAGTTCACCATCTGAACCATCTTTTTTTTTGCGGTACGCGGGCCTCTCACTGTTGTGGCCTCTCCCGTTGCAGAGCACAGGCTCCGGAAGTGCAGGCTCAGCGGCCATGGCTCACGGGCCCAGCCGCTCCGCGGCATGTGGGATCCTCCCGGACCGGGGCACGAACCCGCGTCCCCTGCATCGGCAGGCGGACTCTCAACCACTGCGCCACCAGGGAAGCCCCATCTGAACCATCTTTAAGCGCACAGCTCAGTGACATTGAGTACATTCACACTGTCGGGCAACCATCCCCACCATCCATATCTAGAACTTTCTCATCTTCCCAAACTGAAACTCTGTCCCCATGAAACCCTGACTCCCCACCCCTGCCCCAGCCCCTGGCCCCCACCATCTACTTCCTGTCTCTGTGAATGTGACTCCTCTGGGGACCCCCTGTGAGTGGAATCAGAGGGTATTTGTCCTTCTGTGTCTGGTTCTCTCACCGAGCATCACGTCCTTGAGGTTAATCCATGATGTAGCAGGTGTCCTTCCTTTCTAAGGTTGCGTAATATTCCAGCGTGTGGATGGACCACATCGTGTTTATCCATCATCTGTCAAATGGACATTTGGGGTGTTTGCACCTTTTCGGCTGGTGTGACTCAAGCTGTTCTGAACACGGGTGTGCAAATATCTCTTCAAGACCCTGCTGGACTTCTCTGGTGGTCCAGTGGTTAAGACTCCATGCTCCTACTGCAGGGGGCATGGGTTCGATTCCTGGTTGAGGAACTAAGATCACACAGGCTGCAGTATGGACAAAAAAAAAAGACCCTGCTTTCGGTTCTTTTGGGGATGCACCCAGGAGTGGAATTGCTGGGTCATATGGTGATTCTATGTTTAACATTTTGAGGCCCCCCCAGACTTTTACACAGCAGCTGCACCATTTTATATCCTTCGGAGCAGCCGTGCACAAGGGTTCCAATTTCTCCACATCCTTGCCAACACTTGTCATTTTCCATCTTTTTGATAATAGCCACCTTACTGGGTGTGAGGTGGCGTCTCACTGTGACGAGCCCCTCGTGCTTTAAGCCAGTGAGCTGGGGGCTTTTGTTCCTGCAGCAGACCCCAGTACCCAGCCTTCCTGACTAACAGAAACACAACAGAAAAAAATCTCACCATGTGGAAACTCTCCAACCCCACAAGTGACCATTAACATGCACATTAAGGCAAAAAGAGTTCCAAAACTTTTTTTTTATGATAATACTTCCTTTTGGTGAGGCCATGGCAAAACAGGCCTTCACCTCTGCTGCCTGTGGGAAAGTAAATGCTTGTAACATTTCTAGAAGCTCTTAGGTAATAGCTATTTCTTTGACCTAGAGATTTCACTTCTAGGAATTGATCCTAAGAAAGTTATCTAGAATGCCACAAATATGTATACACCAAGAGAGTCAACACAGCCTTTGTGTAATGACCACAAAAGCAGAAACTCCAAAGTACACAGCAAGGACCTACTGTACAGCATAGGGAACTCTACTCAGTACCTTGTAATTACCAATAATGGAAAAGAATCTGAAAAAGAATATAAATACATATGTATAACTGAATCACTTCACTATACACTTGAAACTAACACAACATTATAAATTAACTATACTTCAAAAAATATATACATGAACAACATAAAAAGTAGCCCAGAGTTTGAGATAAGCCTGCTCCTTTCTCCCGTCACCCCCTCTAGTCCTTGGTCATGGTGTTTTTACGGGGCTGTCAAAACGCCAGGAGCATGTTAGAGTGTCCTGTACTTTATCACTCGGCAACAGACGTGTGTGCGGATTTGTGGCCAAATCCGACCATTTGAGGCTGTTGTCCTTTGGCCCGGTTCTCACTGTAGGAAAAGTGGTCGTTTTTTGTTTACTTCCCTCTTCTGGCTGCCTCCGGCCTCTTGACTTTCTGTTTGGAGAATAAGGTTAGGAGAGAGGGCCAGGCTTGAAAAGGATGCTGAAGGCGGTGAAAGGACTTTAGCCCCTTTTATGTTTACTTTTTAGCAGTTGATGACGAAAATTTTCAAACGGACAGAAAGGTCGAGGGAAATCTACAGTGAAGGCCCACATTGCCGCCGCCTAGATTCTGCAAGTCATCTTTTGCTGTGTTCGCTTTGTCCTGTCTTTGTTTACCCACCTTACTTTTAAAATTTCATTTCAAAGTCTACTGCAGGCATCAAACCCCTTTAGCAGGCGCACCGTTTACTGGGGATCCATAAATGTTTGTGTCTTTAATAGGGACTTTCCTGGCACTCCAGTGGTTAGGGTTCCACGCTTCCACTGCAGGGGGCGTGGGTTCAGTCTCTGGTGGGGAACTAAGACCCCACAAGCTGCGTGGCCAAAAAAAAAAAAAAATCATTTGACAAATGTTTGTGTCTTTAATGTGTCTTTAATGTTTGGATGAAATTCACTCGAGGGAAATGTACACGTCCCAACTGCACTGTAAGGTGGGTTTTGTCAAATGTGCCGAATGTCACCAATGGCCCATGAAGATGCTGAATATTGCCCTCACTCCGTGTATGAGCTCCCTGGGGCGGCTGTAACAAATCATCATCAGTGTAGTGACCTAAAACAACACGGATTTATCCACTCACAGTCCTGGAGGTTGGAAGTCCAACTCGGGCCTCATGGGGCTAAATCCAGGCGTGGGCCGGGCTGGTCCTTCCGGAGCCTCCAGGGCAGCAGCGGTTCCCGCCTTTTCCAGCTTCTAGAGGCGTTGCATCCCTGGCTTCCGGCCCCTCCTGCATCCTCACAGCCAGCAGTGCAGCATCTCCAGTCTCTCTCTCAGCCTCTGACCCTCTCGCCTCCCCGTTATAGGGACCTTGTGATGATGCTGGGCCCTCCCAGGGAATCCAGGGTCACCCCCATCTCAGGGGCCTTAACTTAACCCCATCTGCAAAGTCCCTTTGCCAGGTGAGGTGGCACATTCACAGTTCCCAGGACTAGGATGGGGAGGTGTTTGGGGGCTGTTACTCAGCCGACTACACTCCATGAATCTTTCTAAAAATCAGAGTGAGATCCGTGGCATCCTCCCGCCTCGCCATACTGATTTTAGCAGGACACCAGGCATGGGCCCTCCATCCTTGATGTGCCTGTCCCATGTCTTCTGTTATCCCTTCCCAGCAGCTCAGCTCTCACCTCCTCCAGGAAGCCCTCCCTGATGTCCCCCTCTCCCTCCCTGCAGTCTGGGGCCCTCGCCTCTCACAGATTCCCTGCTCCCAGTGAGGCACCACCCCTCTGTCTGATTGCTTTCTTTTTTGGCTTTTTATTTTTTATTTATATATTTATTTTTTATTGAAGTATAGCTGATTTACAATGTAGTGTCAATTTCTGCTGTACAGCAAAGCAATTTAGTTACACATATATACATTCTTTTTCATATTCTTTTCCATTATGGTTTATCACAGGATATTGAATATAGTTCCCTGTGCTATACAGTAGGACCTTGTTGTTCATCCATTCTCTATATAATAGTTTACATCTGCTAATCCCAAACTCCCAATCCTTCCCTACCACATCACCCCTGTCGCCTCATCTGATTTCTCTCTCCGTCCCCAGCAAGCCCAGCCAGGGTGGCTGCCTTGGGCACCCATGCCCACCCTGAGCCTTCCCCACTGTGTTCTGCTCAGTGTGTAGGTTCCCCGTTCCCAGCACGTGCAGGTGCCCCCAGATCAGCGGGAGAAAGTAGGAGAAGGTGACACTGAGGGGGGAGACTGGATGATGTCTGGGGACTTCTGTGGTTGTTACACTGGGAGGGGGCTCCCGGCATCGAGGGGGTGGGGGCCAGGGAGGCTGTTCCACACCCCACGGCACCCGGCATGGCCCCGAATGTGGAGAGTGGGCATTCATTTCTGCCTCGAGAACCCAACCCTAGGACTTCCCTGGCAGTCCAGTGGTTAAGACTCTGCGCTTCCAAAGCAGGCGGCACAGGTTAGATCCTGCACGCCACGTGGCATGGCAAAAAAAAAAAAAAAAAAACACAAAAAAACCCCCACAAAAACAACCAACCCTGACTGCAGGCTCACAACTGAGATCTGACAGCGAGCAAGGTTTCTGGTGCCGGATGAAACCTGGAAGGAGAGTTTGGTCTTGTTCAGAGTTTACAATCTTAGTGGCAGGTGCTTTGGTGCCCCCAACATGCACACACAGGGATAGAGCAGAGGAACACGGTCCCCATCGTGTGTCATCCTGTACCAGGTCACTCTCACCTCCCCAACAGCAGGCAGAGGGAGCTGTCCCTAGAACCGGAGCCCACCCTCCCCACGAGGAAGACGTGACACTGCTCCCCATATCCCCGCCCAGAGCTGGGGGCCCTCCAACACCTAGAGACCCCACGGTGACTTTTCCAGACACGTCTCACCCCGACCTCATGGGCACCAATTTTCTTCTCCACCCATTTTTTTCCCCCAGCTGCTGCAGTTTGGTTTTTTTACCAAGAGGTTACATACTTTTCCCCTTTCCACCCACAGTGATTCCAAATTAAAGTGTGCTTTGGCCAGCAAGGGCGCACGGCCTGCTGATGAAGAAGGAACCTCCCACCCCAAGTCCTGGGTCTGGAGTTTCCTGCTGGCTCTCGTGGACTGCAGAGACCTGGACGTGGCCTAAATGTCATCCCCCAGAGACTGGCCTGGCATGCGAGGCATTCTTGGAGACATCTCCCTGGACCAGGGTCTGCTTGGCTGCTTGAGTCCACTGTGCTGACAGTCACCTGGGAGCCCTGTCACTCCCTGGCCTCAGTCATGGGGGGTAAACATGGCTCGACCCAGTGACCAGTGGCCAGCCATGGGCTGTTCCAGATCCTGGACTCTTAGCCCAGAATTGCCCGTCTGTGTAACACACCGGAGAGTTACTGTGAGGCAAAGACCCAGATTTCAAACCCATAGGCTCTTCCAGCCTCAAGAAAACAGAGCCTAAATAATGGTACACCGGGGACTTCCCTGGTGGTCCCGTGGTTAAGACTCCGTGCTTCCACTGCAGGGGGTGCAGTTTCCATCCCTGGTTGGGGAACTAAGACCCCACATGCCATGCGGTGTGGCCAAAAAGTTAAAAAAAAAAAAGCATACTAGCCCCACAAATAGTGAGGACACTTAAGTGGCACCCTAAGTGGGTCGGTGGGAGTGAGCCCTGGCAGTAAAAGAAACATTGAAAACAATTAGAAAGTTAACCACAAATTCATCTGCTTTTGGTTTTCACCATGAGCGGCAATTCTAAGCAATGTCATTCATTAACTATTCTTTCTCTGGGAAATTTCTTTGGTTGGCCTAACATTTGCAATTATTACAGTCTCTGTTGAGTTTTAATAATGTACATACGGAAGCTGTAAATTAGATGTTTGTATTACTTATAAATGCTGTATACGTAAAGAATAAATTCTGCATTCCACATGGAAGGGTATTTGGAGACACACAGGGATTTCGCCACATGCTTTGGAGAGTAAATTTCTATCAGTTTTGTAATAATTCAAGGTCCTTTTGCAGAAAGTTTGTGCCTCTAACCCCAATGGACACAGTAGCTTGGAAATAAAAATGAGATAAAAAGGACAGGCAAGGATTGTAAAGACAAAGAAACAAGTAGGAGTTACTTCATTCCATGTAACTCTTCGGAGACTCTGTGCTTAAAACGTAAAAACATGAAACAAAGTGGGACCTGCGTGAACAATATTTTGCTTGGGGCAAATTTTAGTTCACACGTGAAATATCTTTGTGAGTTTATCTCCAAGGAAAAGCATTTTTGCTTAAGTCCAAATGTGATGCGAAATATTTTACTGAATTTGAATAATATCTTTGACATCGAAAGTAAACTGCAAATTGTTTTAACACGTGAAAGACCGAATCCAGAAAAACCATTATTAGGATCGATCATTATGAGGTTATTACTGAAAATAGTTGTGTTCTATGGGGCGGTGTGGGAGCTTGGACCCTTCTCTCCAAATACCCGGGACCTTTGTCGCCCAGAGCCGCCCAGGATAGGGAGTCCTTTAGAGGGAGGGGACCTTGGGGAGGGCGACAGGGATCACCGCGGAGACGTAGCCACCGCGAGTCCCCCAAAAGCGGGCACAGCAACACGCCTCGGCCCCCAGGCCCGGCTGCGGGAGGGGCGGGGCGGAGCGGGGCGAGGCGCGGCGCGGCCCGCGGCGCGCGTTCCCGACGCCACGCCGGCCCCGCCCCCTCCCGCGCGCCCGCAGAGCTACGACGGGGAGCCGGAGGGGGCGGGACCCGACGCGTCCTGCTCAGTCCGAGGCGCGGCCCCACCCCATGTCCCTCGCCGTCTGCCAATCAGACGCCGAGAGGGGCGGGCGCGCCTCGGCTTCCTGATGGCCCCACTCCCTCGTGCGGCCGCGTTCCCGCGGCGTGGGGGGGCGTGGCCTGGGCGCTGTGCGTATAAAGGCGGGCGGAGGCGGAGGCGCCATTTTGCGAACGGCGAGCAGCGGCGGGGGCGCGGAGAGGCGCAGCGGAGGTTTTCCTGGTTTCGGACCCCAGCGGCCGGATGGTGAAATCCTCCCTGCAGCGGATCCTGAACAGCCACTGCTTCGCCAGAGAGAAGGAGGGGGATAAACCCAGCGCCACCGTCCACGCCACCCGCACCATGCCGCTCCTTAGCCTGCACAGCCGCGGAGGCCGCAGCAGCGAGAGGTGAGCGCCCCGCCCCCGCCCGAAGCTTCCAGAAGCGCCGCCGCGCAGGCCCGCAGGGGCCTGGCCGCGGGGCGCCACGGAAGTCCCGGGAGCGCGAGGTCCGCCCCTTTGTCGAGGCAACAGTCGCGCCGGGGGCGGGTTCTCGGCGGGGTGGGGGCGGGGCGGGTGGGGGCAAAGGGGGTCTCTTGATTGGATTGAGGGGTCCGCAGGCTACTTGGTCGGATTGGGGGAGGGACACGAGGATTTCCGGTTGGATTGGGGGTCGCCAGGGAACCTGGTTGGGTTTGGGGGCACAGGAGTCCACAGTCCGGTCTGGGGGTGCGAGGTTCCGGGGTCGGGTTTGGGGGGCGGTCGGGCCGGCGGGTCGCGGGAATCTGCGCTTTGCGGGCGCGGAGGTTGTGAGCGCTCAGCGGAGCGGCCCTTCCCCCTATCCCGCACCCCGACGTGGCCCCGGGACGCGGCCGCCCTCGCGGTCACTTTTCAGCCCCGAGGATGCGCGGAGCCGGGCCGCGCCACGTAGACGGCGCCCGGGGCCCTTCTCGGCGTGGCTGCCGGCCCGCCTCTCCCCCATAGGACGGCTGGGTCGAGGGTGGCCGGGGCCGGGGGTCTAGGTGAGCCGCGCTCGCCACGGATCGTGAGGTCTTAGACCACGGCCCCGGGGGTGCTCTCGCGCGGGCCCTGAGCCAAGATGCCGCCGCCCGCGGGTCGGGCGCCCCGGATAGGAGCCGAGCAAAATGGAGGCGACCGCGGGGCCTGTTGACACTGCGCAGCAAATGGCTGCTGGCGCTGCCGGCTGCGCGATTGTGAAAACCTCCCCCGGGGCCGAGGGCCGCTCTGCCGAGATGACGCAAGCGGAGGCCTCGGGGTGCGCGCGGGAGGGCGTCTGCGCGGGCCCGTCTCCTCTGCGCCTGCGGGGACACTGAACGCGTCCCGCGCCTCCCGGCGGGTGCCGACAACCAAAGAGCCGCAGCAGGGGCTGCTTCAGTGGAAGGACGGTTTTGCTGGACTCCTAAGAAAAAGCTGTTAGAGGTTCAGGTCTGCTGGAGACTGCAAAGTGGAAAAGGGGAAGCTGAAGCGCTGGACTTAGAAGTGGGAAGTAGAACTTGGCGCAGGGCTGGATAGGGCGACACTTAGTGCTGGGCAGAAGAGGCACTCGGGACCGGTTGGACCTTTAATCGGCGTCACCACCCGAGGAGGTGGATTTGAGTGGCCTCTTGTTCCTGTGGCTGCTGACCCGACGGAGGCAGATGTTGATTCTGCACCCGGTGTAAACATTGCGCTTGAGAGAGGGAGGCGCGTCGCAGGGACCTGGGCTCTGGTAGGCCTTGGTCTTCTGCTGGCCTTGCTGGGCTCGGGGCCCTGTCAGCGGAGGCGGGGCGTCTCCCCCAGTGCTGCTCACCAGCGCCTTTTCTCCAGTTCCAGGGCGTCCATCAACTGCTGTAGTAACCTGGGCCCAGGGCCTCGGTGGTGCTCCTGATGTCCCTCACCCACCCCTGAAGATCCCAGGTGGGCGAGGGAATAGTCAGAGGGATCACAGTCTTTCAGCTAATTTATTTTACTCTGTAAGTATTCTTCTTTCTCGGACTTCTGGGTACCTGAGGTGGCGGAGGGGGAGAGTAGCCAGACCCACGAAATGTTTTATGCACCTGTCGTGTGCCAGGAACTCTCCACATGGTTTTCCTGAATCCAAGATGGAAGGAACAAAGGTGCAGACTGCAGAGCAGGCTTTGCCTGAGCCTGTAGTAGCTGTTGGCCCCTCATGTTTGCGCCTCAGCTTGGGGTCCTGCTCTGGCCTTGGGCGGAACCACCGTTCCTCAGAGGCCCGGGAGGCCCCGCACCCCAACAGCGCTGCAGGGTCATATGGGTGCTTTTCTGGGTTTTCCAAACTGTCAGAGTAGCAAGGGGGAAGATCCCCAGGCTGTGAAGGCTGGCGTCCAAGGTTGGGTTTGGTCTTCTTCCACAGGATAATCGGCTGAATGTAACAGAGGAACTAACGTCTAATAACAAGACGAGAATTTTTAACGTCCAGTCCAGGCTCACGGATGCCAAACACATTAACTGGAGAGCGGTGCTGAGCAACAGCTGCCTCTACGTTGAGATCCCAGGCGGCGCTCTGCCCGAGGGGAGCAAGGACAGGTGAGGGCGGGCCTGTGTGTGCCTGGGGGGCAGAGCAAGGCAAACTATGTTTGCACCTCAAAGTTGGACTCCAGAGGAGGGAAGCCTGAGTCAGGAGCCAGGCAGTGGTTATTGTTTCCGGAGTGAGGGTTCCCCTTTTAAGCAGTGGATCAGCAGTATCACCCAGGGGACTCCAGGGGCCATCTATGGTTGTCACATTGTGGGTATTGCTCCTGGTGTCACGTGGGTGGGACCAGGGACACCCCACAGTGCCCAGGACAGTCCCCCAGAATGACCTGGCTCCAATGTCAGCAGTGGCAAGGCTGACCCTGGATTAGACCTGGGAGAGGCTGGTGCTCCCAGTATGCAGATGAGGCCACAGACAGAAGTGGGAGAGCTGGGCTAGGGCCCCTGTGGGGCGGCAGGGGCGCGCGGGCCCTGACGCTGGAACCTCAGCTTCGCAGTTCTCCTCGAGTTTGCTGAGGAGCAGCTCCGCGCTGACCACGTCTTCGTTTGCCTCCATAAGAACCGCGATGACCGAGGTGGGTGATCTCCACGCGGGGGAGAGGAAATGGGAGAGGCTGCCCACTGCCCTGGAGGCCAGGCCTAGGGTGGGGTCCATGCCGTCCGGGGGCCGCACCACACCCTGTGAGCAGCCCCCTTGCCCTAGACTCGGGCCTTCTGTCTCAGGCGGTCCCTGGGCCGGCAGGGCTCTGGGCCCTGCAGGTGGACGGGGTGGTTCTGACCTGATGGCGTCTCCTCCGCAGCCGCCTTGCTCCGTACCTTCAGCTTTCTGGGCTTTGAGATTGTGAGACCGGGGCATCCCCTTGTCCCCAAGAGACCCGACGCTTGCTTCATGGCCTACACGTTTGAGAGGGAGTCCTCTGGTGAGGAGGAGTAGCGTGATGCCCCTGAGGCCCCTGGGGCTCGATTGCAGACCGCTCCGTGTGCACTTGCTGCCGTGCTTCGGGCGGGTGGTGTGATCAACTGCGCGCTGACCTGCGTCAGCCTGCTCACCTGCTGGGTTTGTCCGCATGTCGTAATTGTGCAAATAAATGCTCACTCCAAATTAGCCGTGTATTTCTTGAAGTTTAATATTGTGTTTGTGATACTGAAGTATTTGCTTTAATTCTAAATAAAAATTTATATTTTACTTTTTTATTGCTGGTTTAAGATGATTCAGGTTATCCTTGTACCTTGAGGAGGAGTTTCTTATTTGAAGTCTTTTGGAAACAGTCTTAGGTCTCTTAACTTGGAAAGATAGGTATTAATCTACCCTTCTATTGCTCTCAAAAATCCAAATAAAACGATTGCCCTTCCAAGACCTGTGTTGGCTCAGTGGTGTTGACAGGGGCGCTGTCCGAAATGGAGGGCAGGTGGAGGGGTGGCCAGGGGCCAAGGGGAGAGGGGCCTAAGGGTTGCCCGGGGTTCAGGGAGCTGTGCGAGCGTCCTGAGCTGAGTGACCCCCGTACACACACTTCTTTCTACAGAGGGGTGGGGAAGCCAAGGGCCCGGTCTCACCTCTGGCCACAGCCAGCCTTGGCCTCCTGGGGGCAGCCCGGCCCTGGGGCTCCACCCCGGCTGCTCCATACCTCGCCTTCCCGCCACCTCCTGCCCCACCCCACACCTTGGGTCACTAGCCTTCCCCAGTGCCATTCCCTGCGGTGGCTGAGGCCTGAGGCTGGCTGGAGTGGCCTGGTTCCAGTCTGAGCTGTTTATTGGGTCCTGGGAAGTGGCGTGGCGGGGCAGGGGCTGCCCGGGACTTTTCCAGCTTGGGGGTGGGGTGGTGTTTAGCCGTGGGCACCCCGCCCTTCAGCCTTTGTACAGTGTCGTGCTGGGGCAGGAGCGCTGCTGGTGGGTGTCCTGGCCGGGGCGGAGGTGGGGAGGTCTGAGAGCCAGAAGGCAAAGACACTGCAGTGGCGGGGGGACTGGGGTGAGGTGGGGGGTGGAAGGCGGAAGAGCTGCGAGGTTGCAGCGCCACCTGCTGGCTGCATCTGCGAGCGTGGCCCGGCGATTGACAAACAGGCGGCCAAGCGGGTATCTTTTACTGAGGAGGATGGAGTTTAGGGGATTCAAGTATATTTGGGGGTTGGGTGGGCTATTCAGCTACCTGAGTGATAACGGAGTTGGCTTTCAAAGGTTTGGGGAGACAGCTGGACACACTCCAGTCCACGTCAGCAGGGCAAGGGCCGAGAAAGGGGTTTGGAGTCGGGGTGTTGGAGGAGGTACAGGAGTCTGAAGCAGAGGTAGAGGGGAGAGTGTCTGCAGTGGAGGGAACAATGGGCAAGGCCTGGAGGCCAGAAAGCACCTCCGCAGATGGCGATGTGGCAGGAGGGGCTGGCCAGAGAGCATGTAGAGCCTTTAGAAAAGCCCGATTGTACTGTGAAGGTACTAGGGAGCCATGGGAGAGGTCTGAGCAGGAGAGGGCCCTGGTCATACCTGGGGGTCAGAAAGTTCCCCCCAGGATCGCCATGGTAGGGTTGGGGTGAGTGAAGGGGCATGACTGGAGACCCCAGGCTATGGCAGTGGGACCCCTCAGGGCTCCTATGTCCATTTTTCAGAGGTATAAACCGAGACCTCATTCTCTCCCTCAGGTCCCCTGATGTGTATCACTTTGTTTATTCCATCAATTAAACGCCTAGCGTGTGTTCAGCCTGGCCCCTGCCCTCAGGGAACTCACAGCCTGATAGGTGAGGTGAACAGGTGACAGGTAAAGAGATGAATAAATACTTCCAGGTGGTGACAAGTGCTTGGAGAAGGCAGGGCGCGGAGCTAGAGAGGGCCCAGGAGGGGCAACTTTATTTGCTTAGAAAAGGTGAGTGAGATTTGGACAGTCTGGCAGAGGGAACAGGCCATGCAAAGACTTGGTGGCTGGACGGAATTTAGTGCCACAGAGGAACAACAAGGAGGCCACGGTGGGTGGAGGGAGTAGGGGGTGCAGGGCATGGGCATGTTTGGGCAGGTGAGCCCAGACCCCACTGGGGTGGGCTGGCTGTCTCAGGTTCCAGGGAGCCTCCCTCCTCCTGGAGGCCCCAAGCAGTTCTTGACAAGGTCGTTCACAGCACAAGGGGGTGTTCCAGGGCCAGGAATGCCTCTGATGCCACCATTCGGAGGAGTGTCCACACTGTCATGGAGACAGTGGCCATCAGACCCCAGCATTAGAAGGGCATCCTGGCTTCTGCTGGAAGGCGGTGGGAGCGGTTCTACCCACTGGGAGAGACATTAGCTGTCGGGGATTCCACACCTGGAAGAGGGGTGGGCATCTCTGGCATCAGAAAGCCTCAGCAGGCACTGGCCATTAGCCCCCAGCCCTGGAAGGGGGGCACCTGAATTCTTAGGGGGCCTTGGGCCCAAGTTCTCAGCTGCATCCTCTGCTGGCCTCCTGGTTCCTTCTGGAAGGGGGCTTCCACCCTATCACCAGCCCCAGCCCTGGGAAGGGGGACCTGCCTCCTAGAGAGGCCCTGGAACAGGTGCATTGCTCACGGGAAGGATCAGTTACACAGCAGCTCCAGGGCGAGGTACAAGGAGTCCTCGGTGGCCTTGGCCAGGTATTCACAGCACAGCCAGTCTTCCAGGCTGGGCACCTCCCCACCAACGGCCCGCTCGGCTAGGTGCAGGACCAGCAGCGCGCGGCGCATCCGCAGCCAGGACCCCAGCGGGGCTCCGCGGCCGCGCAGCTCGGCCCCGGGCGCCCAGAGCAGCACCGCGCCGCGAGTCCCGGCCTCCGAGGGCTGCGCGCGGGCCAGCTGGGCCGCCAGGTGCTGCAGGCCCACGGCCAAGGACGTGGCCAAGGTTGCGCCCGGGCCAAGCAGCTCTCGGAGTGGGCTGCCCAGCTGCCGCGCGTGGGCGGCCGGGGGGCCGCGGGGGGCCGCGGCCGAAGTCCGCCAGCAGCAGGCGCTGGGGCCTGGCGGCTAAGCAGCCCCGCAGTGCCGCCAGCATCAGGTTCTTGGGCCGCAGCTCGGCCAGGGCCACAGCCCGCGCCTCCCTCCGGGCGCTCCAGGGCTGCAGGAGCAGCAGGGGCACGGCCTTGCGAACTCCTCGGGCGGCTGCGCGCCTGTCTCCACAGGCCACTGGACCACCGTGAGCTCCGGCATCTCCGCCGCCAGCGCCACGGGGCTGCTCCAGGGCGTCTCGGGAAGTGCGCCCTCGGGCGCCAGACCACACAGCTCCTGGTAGTTGAAATGCGGGGCCAGCGAGGCCTGCGGCCCTAGCCCACACGGGTGGGGCTCGTCAGCTCCTGGCTTGGGCACCTGCGGGACAGAGGGACGCTTCAGAGCTCCCCACCACCAAACCAGCACAGCTCGCCCAGTGCCTCTACCTGTTCTAAAGACTTCCCACCCAACCCAGCCTGCCCACCATCGCTGTATCCCTCCAGAAGCGGGGGGTTCGTGTTAATTCGGATGTTGGTCACCAGTATGATGTTAAGGAAAGCTACACCAGGGAGGATAGCGTTTAGGGGATCGGACTTTCCACTCTGCCAGAGGGGCGGATGCTTGCCACTTGGTAGCAAGGGAGATGACAGCTAAGGTGCCAGAGCTGGGCTGTCCACTAGAAATGCAACTCGGGCCATGGTGTCATTCAAATTTTCCAGTAGCCACATTTTAAAAAGTGAAAAGGAGCAGGTGAAAGTAATTTTCTTTCTTCTTAAAAAAAAAATTTACTAGTTTGTTTTATTTTTTAGATTCCAATACAATTGAAAACTTACAGGATTTGTCTTTGTCTTATTTCACTAAGCATAATACCCTCCAAGTCCATCCATGTTGCTGCAAATGGCATTATTTTCTTCTTTTTTATGGCTGAGTAGTAGTCCATTGTAGATATATTTCACATCTTCTATTGAGGGACGCTTAGGTTGCTTCCATGTCTTGGCTATTGTAAATAATGCTGCTATGAACACTGGGGCGCATATATATTTTCTAATTAGCGTTTTCAGTTTTTTCTGGATATATACCCAAGAGTGGAATTGCTGGATCACATGGTAGTTCTGTTTTTAGTTTTCTGAGGAACTTCTAGACTGTTTTCCACAGTGGACGCACCATTTTACATTCCCAACAACAGTGTACAGGGTTCCTTTTCTCCACACCTTCGACAGCATTTGTTATTTGTGGTCTTTTTGATGACGGCCATTCTGACAGGTGTGAGGTGATACCTCATTGTAGTTTTGATTTGCATTTCTCTGATTAACGATGTTGAGCATCTTTTCATGTGCCTGTTGGCCATCTGTATGTCTTCTTTGGAAAAATGTCTCTTCAGGTGTTCTGCCCAGTTTTTAAAAAATAAATTTATTTTTATTTTATTTTTGTCTGTGTTGGGCCTTTGTTGCTGCGCGCGGGCTTTCTCTAGTTGCGGCGAGCGGGGGCTACTCTTTGTTGCAGTGCGCGGGCTTCTCATTGCGGTGGCTTCTCGTTGCAGAGCACGGGCTCTAGGGGCACGGACTTCAGTAGTTACAGCATGCGGGCTCAGTAGTTGTGGCGCACGGGCTTAGTTGCTCTGCAGCATGTGGGATCTTCACGGACCAGGGCTCGAACCCGTTTCCCCTGCATTGGCAGGCGGATTCTTAACTGCTGCGCCACCAGGGAAGTCCCCTGCCCAGTTTTTAATTAGGCTTTTTTTTTTTGATACTGAGTTTTATGACCTTGAAAGTAACTTTCATAATCTATTTTATGTAATCCAATTTATCCAAAATATTATCATTCAACAGGTCACCAAATGAAAAAAGTATTAGTGAGATGTTTTACATTATTGTTATTATTATTGATACTGAGTCTTGGAGACCTGGTGTGTATTTGGTACTCAGAGTATATCTCAATTGGCACCAGCCCCACTTCAAGTGCTCAGAAGTCACCCATGGCCAGCAGCTGCAGTACTGAACAGCAAAGCTCTTTCTAGAAAGTAGGGGAGTATCAGCCCTGGGGATTACATTTGAATCACCTTGGGGCAGGGGTTAAAAAGGACAGGTGCTGAGGTGGGGCTCTGGGAGTGTGATATTTAAAAATAAACTCCCCAGGGGTCTCTGAGATGGATGGAACCAGGACGGAGCTGTCAACTAAAGAACTCACAGCCAGCAGCAACTTACTCCCTCCATGCTCCGGTCTGTAAAATGGGTCCATGATGACACATTCTGCCGAATGGGTGAGGTTCCTCCAAAATGGTGATGTGTCTGACGCTTGGTAGTCTGGTTTATTTGATGGGAATCTTTTTTTTCTTTTTCTTGGTGGTGCATAAAACAGAAGCATCTTATAACGAAACGTGGTGATGCTTGCATGAGGATTAGCTGAATGAAAGTGTCTAAAAGTCCTTAGAACAGCACAAGACATGAAGGAACAGTGCTCAGTATATTTTGTTGAAGATGGTGATGGAAAGTGGGAGCTATCAGCCGGCTGTGGGTTTCTCGCGCCAGAATTCACGAGTGAATGAGTTAAAATGCAGACTACTGGGCCCCTGAGAGTCGTGGGGGAGATTTTAACAAGACTCCCAGGTGATTTGAATGTAGGTCGCCCCACACCTGAGAAACGCGGTTCCAAGGGCTGACGGTGTTAGTTCGTATGTTAGTTGCAAAATAAGCAATTGGGCCTCAGTCTAAAGAGCCCTGGGTTACGCCTTGGTCGGGACACTGGGGAAACCTCCGAGGAGGCGGGGCGAAGGCGGGGCGAAGGCGGGGCTCACCTTGGCAGCCAGGAGGTGCCACGCCTCCTTGTCCCTCCACACCAGGCCGTGGTAGAGGGCGTCCCGGTTCTCCACGCAGGGCGAGCTGTCCAGGAGGCGGAAGCGGTGGCCGGGGCGGCAGGGGCCCGGGAGGCCCCCCCAGGGGCCGGGCGTGCAGCCGGGGCGTACACGGCGCGGAGGCCCTCCAGCTGCCGGGCCTCCAGCGCGGCGGAGAGAGGGGCCCAGCTCCGTGTCCAGCGAGCAGAAGGGCAGCTCTGCAGGGCGACAGGCTGGCCCCGCCCTGTCGTCGCCTGCCTGGCTCTCGTGCACACTGCGGGATCCCGGAAGGGGCTTCTGAGGCTGCCCTGCTCGAGTGGGGCTGGGGCTGGGGGACTTGTGGGTGGGCAGCGACTGGGCCCTGGTCAGGGTCTTCTTGGGCAGGGGCTGCGGGTCAGTAGCGGGGCGCTCAGATGTCCGTGAGCAGCAGGCCTTGGAGGGCAGCGGGCGGGCACGGGGAGGGAGTGGGGGAAGGGCGTGAGGACACGCAGAGTGGGGTCCTGTGCGCATGGCTCCACCCTCAGCCATAATTCCTTCATCTCTAGAATGGAAACAGTGGGGAGCTCCCTGGTGGTCTAGTAGTTAGGACTTGGAGCTTTCACTGCCGTGGCCCCGGTTCAATGCCTGGTCAGGAAACTGAGATTCCACAAGCCACGCAGCACGGCCGAAAAAAAAAAAGGAAAAAATACCAACTCTAACTACCCTATGCCCTGTGGGGTAAGGATGCCATCTCCAATTTACAGATGAGGAAACAAAGGTTCAGAGGAGTGACAAGTCAGTGGCAGAGAAACATCTGGCTCAGCACAGGTGACCCCCACTTCCCTGTGTGGCTCTGGGCAGATGACTGAGCCTCTCTGAACTCCAGTTTCCTCATTTTTAGAAGCTGGTTATCCAGCTGCTTTTTTTTTTTTTTTTTCAGCTGCTTTTTTTTTTAAACAAAGAGTTTTATTAAAGGTAGTTAAAAAGCTGCTATAGGACTTCCCTGGTGGTCCAGACTCCGCGCTTCCAATGCAGGGAGCACAGGTTTGATCCCTGGTGGGGGAACTAAGATCCCACATGCCGAGCAGCACGGCAAAAATGAAAAAAAAAAACCAACAAAAAATCCCTGCTGTAATCTAGTTAAACCATCATGGGGCAGAGCGTTCCTTGCATGGTAATGAAACACTCAACCTTTCTGCTCTGGCTGCCTCACCGACCACCTGTCCCACCCCCATCCGGGGCCCCTCCCAGGCTCTCACCAAGGTTGCTGTACATGGGCTGGGTCAGCCAGGTCTGGGCGTTGGCCGCGGGGGGTCTCGGTGGGTGGCTCTGGGCTACTCATGCTGCTGGGGGAAGGTCAGAGTGCAGGGTATGTGTGGGAGGGGCCCAGCACCTGCTGTGTGGCCCTGGGAGGGTTGCTTGACTTCTCTGGGCAAATGTTGCCCATCAACCTTTCAGGGCGGCGAGAAGGACCCTGTACTTTTGTGACACGGACAGAATGTCCAGCTGTGAGGACGAGACCTCAAGGGGGTGGGGGAAGAAGCTGGGGGCCGGTGACAATACCCAGGGAACCCATGCTTAGGCCTTGTCCCCAGAGCTCAGCCCCCTCAAGCGGTGTGGTTGCCAGCAGCAGCCTGGGCCCCAGCTCTGCCCCACCCAGATTCCAGGTTGCCCAACCTTGAAAAGCAGCTGCTTCTGCCCACTCCCTGCCGCAGTCCCCCTCTAGGAGCGCCCTAGCTTCGGGACTGGAGTGACCTCGGGGCAGGGGGATCTTGGGGACAAACTCCCAGTAGCTGCAGCCCCTGGCCTCCCGGACTGTCTGACCGGTTGCTGGAAATGCCCAGGCAACTGTTAGACCGCAGGCCCCGGCAGGAGGGGAAGCTTTCTGCATTACTTCCCCATGAAGGCCACCCGGTTCCAGGGCTGAAAGCGGGTGGCAGGAGATGGGAAGACGGGCGGAGGTCCCAAAGTTTACACGAGGTGGGTGGCAGAGGGGAGCCCTGAGAGATGGGGAGGATAGAGACTTTTTAGACTCCCCCGCCTTTGGGGAGGGCAGGGAACCCCAGCAGTGACTGTTTAGGGAGAGATTTGACCAGGTGACCCTTTCATCTGTGGCTTTCACTTTCTCCAGAGCCACTTCCCCTCCTGCAGGATCATCTGAGAAGCCTCCACTGCGCGTGCCCCCATCTCCCACCCATCCCTGGACCCTTGGCAGGTACTGCTCCATTTGAGCCCCAGCTCCGCTCTGACTTGCTGTGTGATGTTGGGCCAGTCACCACCCCTCTCTGTTCCAGCAAATAAAGAAAAGTGGCTCCTGCTTGCTGCCTCCTGACAGCCACAGAAGCTGGATTTTTCTTTAAAAATTTAATCAACTCACTTCCCTTCCCCCCACCACCTTAATGCATTGATTCAGAAAAAGGCATTTGATATAGAATTACCATACACAGAAAATCAAGAAGGGTGAAAATCCAGGGAAAGCCAGACAGTGTGAAATTCTAGCTTCAGCACACACTGTCGAAGCTGTCTGGGGGCCTGAGGCTTGCCCTCCCTGCCCGGAGACCTGAGAGGTGTCTCAGCTGAAACCCAGCCTCTTCCCCTCTGTAATGGAAGAACCAAGAAATCACTGCAGATGCGAAGATGCAAAGACGTTCTTGCTTCCTGGCTTGAGTGTCTTTCATGCTGAGTTTCTCCCTCCGCCCCATCTCGTTTCCCTTAGGGGCAGTGAGCACAGAGAGGGCTGGAGTCCATGCATGGTCACATAGCAGGTCCAGGCTGGGCAGAGGGGTCCACAGGCCATCGCTGGGTGCCCCCTGGGTGTGGGAAAGAAGACAGATCCATCTCACGGAGTCCTCCAAGTGGGTCTCCTGCCACAGTTTGGGCCACACTGACCTGCTAACAGCCAGCTTTTCGAGCATGAGGGTCTGTAACTTGATTCAATATTTTGTCTTTCCCAGCACTCAGCTTCTGTAATTCATAGAATTTATACTCTTTGTCTTAATCCATGGGGCAGCCTGTGATTTGGGCAGATTTCAGAATCATGCAGTCGGAGAATGGCAGGCTCAAGGAAGGATTTGCCAATTATATGGGACAAGGATTCCACAAATCCTGGGCTGTTCCAGGTGGAACAGAAGGGACCAGAGGTGCCAAGGAAGTGGCCTGCTCACTGCCCAGACCCCTGCTGACAACGAGTGCTTATTCTTTCCTTCAGGAGACCCTGTGGGGTCACCCAGCTGGGCCACGCCTCCCATCCAGGACTAATTAGGGGGAGGCAAGCAAGGCACTCACCTCAGGCACAGAATTTAAGGTGATGCCAACAAAATAAAAGAAAACAACCATCAAGGTGGAGAGACTTCTGACCTTTTGCTACCTCTTGAATTCGCGAGAACAGGACGTTGGTTGGTGATGGCCGTTGTGACCGTGACACTTGTGTTTTCCTCCTGTCGCCCTCCTGGGCCCCCCGCCTGTGCCCCCTCTCAGAAGGGGCACCTGTACTTCCTCCGTGCGCGTGTGGCCAGCCGGCCACCCTGAAAGTGTTCTGAGTGTGCTGCTGTCAGGGAGCCCGAGCTGCCTCTCATCTGGGCCCGAGTTGCGGTACGGGTGCTCTAGCCCCTGGGGGGCCCCCGGCACAGGAGCAGGTGCCGGGATACGGGAGCCACACGGTGGGACAAGTTCCTGGTGGCTCCCGGCCAGGCCAGGCTGGGGCAGCAGTGAGACCCCCCCCATCCTGTCCCCTGGGCCTGCAAGAGCCTCACCTCGGGGGAGCAGCAGCCCCTACCTGACCAGTGCGGAGGGGCTGACCACAGGGGTGTGTACATCTTCTCCCACCCACCGGCAGGGAGAGGCTGGCTGCCACCCATGGGCTCAGCCCTGAATCCCACCCTACCCTCACCTCTCGCCTCGGGCTCCCTGCCAGCCTCAGACACCTCCGTGGGCCCAGAGCGGCGCTCACAAGGCCAGGCCGAGGTTGAGAGGTCGGCCCCACTCTCCTCAGCCTGCTGCAGCCACAGGGCTGGACCAGTGGCTTTATCTTCTTCGTTTTGCTTCAGGTTTTTATTTCTTTCTACTTTAAGTTCAGACCAAAAAATTCCAGAGTCATCCCCCACCCCTACCTTCCACCCCTCCAGAGACCCTCCAGCTGAAACCAGAGCCTGAGTTCAGGGACCCGAGTGGTGGGTATCGGGAGTGAGGGCACGAGGGCCACGCGGGGCCCTGCTGAGCCCTTGGGGTGCCCCCGGCCTCCGGCCGCTCCTCTCCCCTCTGGGGACTCGTGCTCCAGCAAGTCGGGCGGGGCCCCTGCAGCGCTTCTGCTCTCCCGACCCCCCTACTCCGTCGGCACTTAAGCCACACGACAGAAGTCCGTAGCGGGAGCTGCACACACGCCCCTGGGCGTGGCCCCCGGTGCGGCAGGTGGTTCAAGGCAGAGCTTCGGGGACCGGGCGCAGGGGCCCTCACTCGACGACCTTCGTGCGACGTAGTATTGTACCCACCTGAGTATTGTATCATACATTGCGCCTCCTCTGCATTTGAACAAGAAAGCGAAACACTAGTTTCCTATTTAAGACTTTAAGGGTCTGTGGGGCGGGCGGGGTTAACATGACACTTGGTTTTGCTTTCCTTCTCCTTTGGGTTCACGCGGAGTGCGAGCTCGTGAGTGTGTGCGTGGATTGGGCTGTTGGAGGCCAAAGGGCGGCTTACATTTCTCTGCTTTAGTCGCTGAACTCCTGAATGTTTTGGAGAAACAGGAAACAGAAAATAGCAGATGTCATGTAGGAAAGAGGATAAACAACGACCGAAAAAAAAGGGGAAGAAAAAAACCTCACACCCAAATTCACAAAACCTATTTTTTAAACCAAGCACATCTTGAATGCGTGTGGAACCTCCATGGGCTCAGAAAAAAAGATACTAATGTATTTATCTCATTGTTTGTTTACATAAACTTTTACAGTTTCAGACCTCAGCAGATAAAAGGCCAGTCCCAGTGAATCCCAGCTTCCGCCGGAGCCCCTTCTGAGTAGGCCCTGGGGCGGGCGTGGAGGCCCCTGAGCCCTCCTCCCAGCCCGGCCTCTCCCAGCCCAGCTGGGCCCCCCCCAGGCCTCCTGGCCAGACCCTGGCGGTCCTGCCAGCTGGCACAGCAGGGGTGGCTGTCACTTGTGGCCGCAGGACCTGAGCCTGGGCTTGGGCCCTTGGGATGGAGGTGCGCCCCCATCCCACTGCTCTGCCTGCGACCCTCGGGTGTGTCGATGTGAGGGTCCCTCTCGCGCCAAAAAGCCTGGAACTTTGCGCAGCTCCGTGGGCTCCAGCGGGTCACCGCCCTCTGGGGACCCCCACCTCCACCCCGGCCGTGGGAGGGGCTCACTGGGCAAACACTGCACGGACGGTGCAAACGCTCTGAACAGTGTTGTTTTTGTATCAATGTCTGTGCAGTGACGAATGTATTTATTTCTCAGACTTGGGGCGAGTGAGCGGCAGACCGGGCTCCGCCACCGCACGCTCCCGCCAGACCCAGCCCACCGCCGCCGGGGCTCCTCCAGGATTGCAGAAAAGATAAAGAAGGAAAGAGGAACCTTTAAGCAAATACGAATCTCAGGCTCGCAGCATAGCCACACACCTCAGCCTGTGAAACGAACAATCTGGACCCAGACGGACTTTCAGAACCTCACGCAGCCGTGGGCTACCCTGACTCGCACCCGTCAGAATGCACCGGACTGGCCGTGTGCAGGAGTGCGATCCACCAGGGACCCCAGCCGCGCTGCCCGTGGCTGTCCGGAGTCGGGGTGAGGCCTGGGCAGCCGGGAGGGCAGGGTTCAGGGCAGAGGTGGCCGCATCCGTCCCGTCCCCTTGGCTTGGTGGGTGGGGGGAGGACGAAAGCAGAGGCACCAGGCCTCAGAACAGACCAGGGATCCCAGCCTTGCCGGCCCCCTGCAGGGACCAAGGCCCTTGCTCTTCCCCAGAGCCAGGTTGGGCATCACTGAACCTGTGAACCCGATGCCAGGAGCGGGTTGGTGGAGCGGGGCCTGACCTCAGTCTGACATTCCAAATCAGGGAGTGGGTGTGAGCTGTGGGGACTGAGGCTGCCCGGGACCCCCTGCCTAGGACCACCCACCCTGCCCCGGGCTTGTCACCCCACTTTAATTTTCTACCAGGAACCCCTCCCCCCACCTCACCTTGCTGTTTATTGCTGTAATTTATTGACCTCAAATACACTGCATAACAGACCTCACTCAGGGCAGGGAGGATCCCCAGGGCTCCCCGCCTCCACTTGGCGGGGCCCCGGAGGGGCCAGGTGCTGAGGGGAACCCACCCATCACTTGCTTTCCCCCTCCCCTGTTGGGGGACCCCAGGTTGGGCACTGGCCCATTCACAAATACCTCGAGGGGGAGGGCGAGGGATGGGGTTATAGCTGTTTTGTTTACCGGGAACTGAAAGAGGGATCATGTCCTGCTACGCGCGCTTCCCAGGAAGGGGGGACCGTGATCGCACCCCTGTACTGGCCACCGCTACGGTCAGTCATCACACCGAGTTCACTTCCCTCGAGAGTTTGGATAAATTCAGGTCATAGCTGCAGGTATGCAACCCTCAAGTGTCATAGTAAAGCAGTTCATCGATTTCTCCATTTAGAAGTGTGCAGTCTTAATGTACAGTGATGAGAAACTGTTATTTTATGATCTTTTCATTAAAAGCGTGATTGAAAAAAAAAACAACAACCCAGTAATCAAGATAAATAACATTGTAATATAACAATGTAATATTAAAAAAAAATCTTATTTGCAAACTATGGCCCTTGGGCTGGCCGGCTGTTTTTGTAAATAAAGTTTTATTGGCACCAGGGCCAGGATTCGGGTGTGGGGAGTGAGGCAGGGTCATGCCAAGGCAGAGTGGATCCTGTCTTTATCTAAAGGGTTGTGGACTCAGGGCATGAATTAATTTTGTTCATAGAATATTGATCTTGATGACTGAGTTCTGGATGCCAGGGCAGTGCCTTACTTGCCTGACCCTGAGGTGGGGTTTGGGGGGTGGGCAGAAGGGCCAGGCTGGGACAAGCAATGACATCCCTGGGGACTTCTCCACCCAGGACAGGCAGGGTGGGGGGCAGCTGGTGCCCAGGGACCCCCCTGCCTACCTCAAGATGACCCCTCCTTGGAGTGGTTGGGGGCCCTTTGTGGGGGAGGAGAGCAGATGCCAGCTGACATCTGCTCAGCACCCCAATGTGCCTACCACCCCACTGAGCCCCAATGGACAGTCCTCCCTTAAGGTCTAGAAATGGGGACCGATTGCCTCAGCTCACCCTGAAAAGTGGCCCCTGTGTGTCAGCCCTGGCCGGCCACCCCACATCAGGGTCAAACCCTCTGCAGATAGTAAAGCTGTTCTTTCATTCGAGAAGTGTTTTTGGAGCACTGCAGGAGCTGGGGCCGGGCTCTCTGCATCCCTGGCATCGCCCTGAGCAAGGGCTCGGGATGCCAGATCCTCCCGAATTTCTCATGACTTCGCATTTCTGAGAAAAATGCCTCAGTTTTTTGTGGCACGCAGGGTTACAGTCCCCAAAGATGTCCATCTCCAGAACCTGTGAATATGCTATGTGGCACGGCAGGGGGAAGTGAAGGTTGCTGATTAGATGAGGATGGGGGTGACCCTGGATTCCCAGGGGGCCCAGCGTCATCCCAGGGTCCTTATAAGAGGGAGGCGGGAGGGTCAGAGGCAGAGAGAGATGGGAGATGCTGCACTGCGGGCTCTGAGGATGCAGGTGGGGCCGCGAGCCAGGGATGCGGCACCTCTAGAAGCTGGAAAAGGCGGGAACCGATGCTGCCCTGGAGCCTCGGGAAGGAGCAGCTGCCAATCCATTTTAGACTTCTGAGCCCCAGAGCTGTCAAATAATAAACCTCAGTTGTTGTAAGCCACTAAGTTTTGTTACAGCGGCCATAGGAAGCTCAAACAGTTCCCTGCATAAAAGAGGACCATAATCCTCCAGTTTATAGATGAGCACACTGCACAGAGAGGGGCAGCGACTTCCCCCAGGCCACACAGCACTGAGGCCACAGACACCCCCTCTGCGGGGCCCCGCCTTGGGTTTCTAGCCACCAACGGGGAGGGTCCCCCTTCAGCTGCCCTTGGCCAGGGGAAGCCCCA
Source organism: Leucopleurus acutus (assembly GCF_964270905.1). NCBI lineage: Eukaryota > Metazoa > Chordata > Mammalia > Artiodactyla > Delphinidae > Leucopleurus > Leucopleurus acutus. The sequence continues at coordinate 1,529,142 of NC_139145.1, read as the reverse complement.
GGGGGAGAAGCTGCCAGCTCCAGAGGCGCAGCAGGGAGGGAGGGAGTCTGCACCTCATTTCTCCTTTCCTCCCTGCCGCTGGCTCCGCCCCTGGACCAAGCTCAGGGCAAGAGTTCCCCTGGACAGCCCAGTGCCACTGGTCCCTCTCAGCACCCTGCTTCTCCCTAGCTGGGGACTTGACTCTCCCTTTGCCCACCTGTAAAATGGGGTCATAACAGGACCCAGCTCACGGGGGAGTGAACGCAGGCAGCACAGGGGACAGCGCTGGGAACAGCACGGGCACTCCTGAAGTGTGACCTCTAACCTTATCACACGGGTCATTCTCCACAAATGCCCTATGACTCAGGGTCAGCTTTGGTGCTGAAGCCAGGCCTCTCCCTCAGGGACCCCCAGCAGCCCCTACTTTCTGCCCCCATGCTTCCCATGAGAATTTTTAAAAACCCTGGAGTTTGTTATTAAATTGGTTTCATTTTTATTGGATTCCAACCAAATACAGCCGGGTAGGGGTGGGGGGCAGGGGCTAAGGGTCTTGGTTGATGTTGGGACAGGGGATGGGCAGAGGGGACTGGGAGATCTCAATATGCTGACATTCTATAAGTCCTAACACTGCTGAGAACATACTCCCTCCCGTCTTGATGATGTTAAAGGCACTTGGATGTCGTTTTGAGGGGCCCTCGGTGTTGTCGTGGCAACCAAGGTCAGGAGGATGCTAAGGGAACAAAACTAGTCCACTCTGTTCGACTCTGTGTAGGGCTGCTGGACACCCCATTCGGCCCTCACTCACTTCCTGCCATGAATGGGGTTGGGTGGGGTCCCCACCCTGGCTGGCTGTGGTCAGCAGCCTGCCACACAGCCCTGTTGGCCCATGTGCACGCCGTGGAAGCGGGATCAGGGCCTCCCGATGCTTCCAGCCCAGGGAGAATGGCCAGTGGCCCCTCCCACCTTCTGGCTGAATCCTTTGTGCAAAACTTCCAGGAGGGACAGCTTTCTCTCTGGCTCATCTCAGAAAGATCTGGAGGGATCCAGAATCCAAGTCAGTCACCAAGCTTGTCCACGGGCCTGGCCTCTACGTGTGTAGCAATAGGTTTGACCGTCAGACCCACTTTATAGACGTGGACACCAATGGTCCAGGTGGTCCTCGGTTGCCAACAAAGATTACACAGCTGCGAGGGCACAGAGCTGGCTTTGAACCTTCTTACAAGGTCCTTGAGAATACTGTCTAACCTCCCTTCTGCCCAGGGCCTGGCCACACAAAATTTCCTGTGCCCCTTCCCCCAAGTGATGCCCTAACTGTTGTCTGGCCGAGGTAGAGTGTCGGGGCAAGGACCAGGCTGGGTGAGGCAGGGTCATGTACGGTCCCTGTCTGGTATCTGAATACCTCTGCAAAACCTCAGCTCCTGCTTGCATACCCCCAGTGACTGGGAACTCACTATCTGTAGAGCAACAGGGCAGTGACCTTGGGGAAGCTCTTCTTTCACCTGAGCTACAGTCTTCCTGTGACCCTCTCTACTCTTTGGCCCAAGATCTGCCCCAACATTGCAGAGACCAAGGTGCCTCTGTCACCTTCTCCCAACGACCCAGGTCCAGGCCTCCCTGCAGCTTGAACCTTTGTTCTGGCCTTTCTCCCCGTCGCTGCCCCTTCCATGCCCATAACAGGGACCCTGAGAACCGTCCACGCTCTGGTCTCCTTCCCGAGGTGAGCAATGGGCCACGGGGCTGGGCAGGGGTGCTGCAGACTCGGGATTGAAGGGCACTCCAACTGGTCTGCTGGAGAGGGACACCTGGAAGCCATGCTCCTGGGCCAGGGGCCAGGACGTCTGTCCCTCCTAGGCGGTGAGAGCAAGGAAGCAGGTGGCAGCTGTGAGGGATGGTGGGAGGAACCAGGGGAATGGCTTCTCCTAGCGGGCAGCCCACCCTGCTTGGCCAACAGGTCCTGGCGGGCGGGAGTCTGGGTGCAGGGGCATCTGGACCAGCGGGTCAGGGACCATCCTGCGTGCTGGACCACCTCAGGGTGAGCCTGACCTCCTCAGCGAGACCGTAGCGCAGCCCCTGAGATCTGCCCCAAGATGGCCAGCTGAGCGGGAGTTGGGTGTGAGCTGACTGTCTGGGTGTGAGCTGAAATTGTGTCCCAAGTGTGAGCTGCCTGGCCCAGGTGTGCGCTGGTCTCTCCCCAGAGCCCTACGTGCCCTTGGTGAGCTCTGGAGCTTGGGACACCTGCTCAGTGTCAGCTGGGTGTGAGGTGTGTGTGTTCCACTCTGGAGCCGTGCGTCTGGTTGTATGTTCCGGGTGTGCGTGTGTGCTCTGGTGTAGGGACGGGGGCGGTGTGTGTGTGTGTGTGTGTGTGTGTGTGTGTGTGTGTGTGTGTGTGTGCAGGTGTGAACAGTGAGGGCTTTCACATGCCCCTGGTGACCTCCGTGGGGTTCCAGGTGTAGACCATCTCCACCAGGTGTAGACCATCTCCACCAGGTGTGAGCTGTTTACGCCCGGGACCCTGGGCCTCTGAGCACCCCCCGCCCCCTGCCCAGCTCAGCGACCACACGAGGGGCAGGAAGACAGCGTGAAACCCTAAGAAAACGCTTGAGAAACTCTGCAAAAGATGCATCCTGATGAAAAAACAGTCCTGTGGTTGGGTCTCTACAAAAAAAGGGGAAGTTGTGCCAGGAGCCGGCTTGCGGCCGCCCCCTACGGGAAATGCATAGGTGGTAGTCAGATGGGCCAGCCACGGGCTGGCGTGGATTTGGGCGGAGACGGAGACGCGGCCTCTGGCGCAGGCGCAGCGGCGGGGGCCGCGGGAGGTGGGCCGGGGGCTCTCAGATCATCTTCATGTTGAACTTGCGGGCGCCCCCCTGGCCTGCAGCCGCGGCGGGCCCGTCCACCTTGCGGAAAGAGTACTCCACCGAGAAGTTGTTCTTGTGCTGCCCGCGGCCGCGGCTCCACACGAAGAGCAGCAGGAAGCAGAAGAGGACGACGCCTAGGAAGGTGATGCAGCCCATGGCGGTAGACACCAGGATGGTGGTGAGGTCCAGAGGAAAGCGCACGGCCGCCTGCGTGTCGTTGCGGCCCTCGCCCGGGGTCCGGTTGGTGGCTGGCTCGGGCTGCACGCTCAGCGTGGCGAAGTAGGTGTCGTTGCCGCCCGCGTTGCTGGCCACGCACGTGTAGGTGCCGCTGTCCCCTGGCCGCGCGTCCCGGATCTGAAGCGTGCCGCCCGGCAGCACGCGCGCCCGGCCGGCGCTGGCGGCGGTCACCGCGCGGTGGCGCGGCGTCACCCAGGCCACGGTGGGCGCCGGCTCGCCCTCAGCGCGGCACTGGAAGCGCACGTCGTCGCCCGCGGCCGCCGTGACATGCTGCAGCCGCCGCTCGCGGATCTTGGGCTTGCGGCACACGAAGTACTCGAAGAGCACCGAGTCCGGCAGGTTGCGCAGCGCGTCGCCGCGGACCTCGGCTGGGGTGGCGCAGGCCGGCAGGCGGCCGTCGAAATTGAGGGTCTTGCGGCGCTGCACGATCCAGAGCAGGCGACAGTCACAGGCCAGCGGGTTCCCATCCACGCGCAGCGTCTCCAGCGTGTTGACCGAGTGGAAAGTGCTCTCCTCCAGCGTGGACAGCAGGTTGTTAGAGAGGTTGAGCAGGCGGATCTGCCGCAGCCCCAGGAAGGCCTGCGGCTCCACCACGGCCAGCAGGGCCCCAGCCAGGTGCAGCTCACGCAGGCGCACCAGGTCGCGGAAGGACCCTCGCGGCACCGTGCTGATGGGGTTGTGCGAGAGATTGAGGCAGGTGAGGTGGGCCTGGTGGCGCAGGGCGGCGGCCGGCACGGCGGTGATGTTGGTGTGCGTGACGGACAGCGAGGTCAGGTTGAGCCCCCTCAGGCTGCCGGCGGCCACCTCCTCCAGCAGGGGCCAGTTGTCGATCTCCAGGTGCAGCAGGCCCGGGAGCCGCTGGAAGTTCTGGTCCTCCAGGGCGGCGATGGCCAGGTGCCGCAGCCGCAGGGCGCCCAGGCCCCGCAGGTGGCCCAGCGACTCGCCCGACAGCGCCGTCAGGTTGCAACGCTCCAGGGTCAGCTCCTCAAGCGCCAGCAGCCCCGCGAAGGCCCGGCGCGAGATGAACACCAGGTCGTTGTCGCCCATCTCCAGCCGGCGGAGGCTGCGCAGGTCCTGGAAGGTGTAGTCCAGGAGGATGACCAGCTTGTTCTCGCTCAGGTCCAGCAGCGTGAGGTTGTCCAGGTGCGTGAAGACGCCGGGCGGGATGAGCTTCAGCAGGTTGCCGCGGAGGCGCAGCTCTCGCAAGCGCGGCAGGTTGGCGAAGGCGCCGGGCTCCACGTGCGCGATCACGTTCTCGCTCAGGTCCAGCTCCTCCAGCAGCGGCAGGGCGGCCAGGTCGCCCGGGTTCAGGCAGCGGATGCGGTTGCGGCTGAGCTCTAGCAGGCGCGTCTCGGCCGGGATGCCGTCGGGCACCGCGGTCAGCCGGCGCCGGGGACAGGCTACCGCGCGCATCTGCACTGTACACTCGCAGCGGGCCGGGCAGCCCCCAGCGGGGGGCGGGACCGCGGGCAGGAGCAGAAACTGCAGGCTCAGGACACACAGCCAGCAGGTCATGGTGCGGAGCCTGGGCCTAGGGCCGCGCCACCATCCTCGTGGGCACCTGAGGGCGGGGGCAGCGTTAGCACCCGTATCCCACCATCCCGCCATCCCGCCATCCCGCCACCCCGGCCCGTCCCATCCCATCCTAGTAGCTAGCTCAGGAAGCGATTATCCACCGTGGGACCCGGGATCCCCCTCTGGGGTGTCTACCCAAGGGCTGGGTAAGGAAGCAGTGTGGATGGATGATCAGGGCCCATGGAGGGGGTGACTTCAGACCAGGACAGGTGACATTTGAGCTGAGACCCTGGGCTGAGTTGAACTGTGTTCCCCCAAAAGAAAAGTTCAAGTCCTAACCCTGGTACGTGGGAAGGGGGCCTCGTTTGGAAATAGGGTCTTTGCAGATGTGGTGAGTTGAGACGAGGTTATATTGGATTAGGGTGGCCCTGAATCCAATGACTGATGTCCTTATAATAAGAGGGAAGTTTGGACTCACACACAGATGCACACAGAGGGCAAAAGGCCGCGTGAAGATAGAGACAGAGGTTGGAGGGATGCGCCTACAAGCCAAGGATGGCGGGGGCCCCCAGAAGTTGGGAGGGGCAGGAAGGACCCTCCCTTGGAGACTTCAGAGGGAGCATGGCCCGAGACCCCTGGATTTCAGACTTCTGGCCTCCAGAACTTGGAGAGCATAGATTTCTGTTGTTTTCAGCCACTCAGTCTGTGGTACTTTGTGTCTGGCAACAGGAAGCTAATACAGACCCAAAGAATGACCAGGAAAGGGCCCATGGGTGTTGCAGAAAGAGGGTTCCAGGCTGGGGGAAGAGCCAGTGCAAAGGTCCTGAGGCTGAAGGAGTGGCTGGTGAGGCTAGGAGTACAATGATTGGGGGTGGGGAGTGGGAGATGCACTGGAGGGTTCACGGAGGCTGGATGATGTGGCTGGGGAGGCCCGGAGGGACAGATGCCAACACGCCTGGGCCTTTGCACCTGCGCCTTCCGAGTTGCTCCATCTCTCCTGGCAGCCAGCTGGCCCTCCACCCCCTGTCCCCGCACTCTGCTGGGCTGCAGCCCGGATCCCGGGGCCAAGGTGGGTGGGGGTGGGGAGGGCGTAGGCAGATGGCAGCCTGAGGGTGCTGCTCCGTTGGCCAGGCACCTATTTTCAGCATCTTAGCAGCTGAAGCCCCCAGGCATCCCCTGACTAACCCCTGACACATGCTTACTGCCTGTTTCCTCACTGTTCCCACAGGCCCGGCTCAGCAAAGACCCAGGCTGTAGATCCTCATCTGCTAAACAGCGGTGTGGCCAGCTCCAGCCTTCCTGGGCCCTTTTGGGAATTTTAGGTGAGCATGAACACACACAGAGCCCTGAGTAACTTAATGCCAGAGGTGAACCATACGTCACTGGGGGGAGAGTTTGTACTTTGCAGGGGTCATCAATTTAAGATGAGGTCATACTGGAGCAGGGTGGGCCCTGATCCAATGACTGGTGTCCTTATAAAAGGGGAAATTTTGATGCAGACACTCAGGGAAGATGGCCACGTGACAACAAAGGCAGAGACTGGAGTGATACCAAAGATTGCCAGTAACCATCAGAACCTGGAAAAAGCAGGCAAGGATCCACGCCTAGAATCTCTGGAGGAAGCACAGCCCTGCTGACACCTTGATTTTGAACGTCTGGCCTCCAGAACAGAGAGAAGAACTTTCTGTTGTTTTAAGCCACCGTGTTTGTGGCATTTCATCGTGGCAGCTACAAGACCTGACGGGATATCCATGGATCCGTAAGAAAAACTCACACGTGGGAGCAGGGTGAACAAGGAGGTTTGCTGCAGGGTCGTTTGGAACCGCAAAAACTGGGACTCACCTAGATATCCATCAATAGGGGATCAGGTAAATAAATTGTGGTCCGTGCCCGCTGTGGAACACAGGGAGACTTGTATGTACCAGTGAAGAAAGACAGTGATGTAGTTATATGGGGGGGCAGTGAATAAAAATCCCCAAACTAACCTAAGTGTCCATCGATACGGGATTAGTTAAATAAACTGGGGTCTGTGCCTGCTGTGGAATCAAGGAGATCTGTGTGTACTCAGTAGAAAAAGGGAGCTGAGATCTAGTTACATGGAGGAAAAATGAACTAACCTTAGCACCCATCAATAGGGGATCAAATAAGCCATAATCTATGGTTATTGTGCAAGGCTGGGAGATTCAAATGTACCCACAAGGAAAGCTGGCTGAGGTGTAGTTCCACAGGAGGCCAGGGGGAAGCAAGGTTGCCAAACAGTCACAGACAGCACAATCCTATTCGTGGCGAAATAAAACCAAACACCAAACTCAGTTCTTGATTTGGGCGGGCACATAAACACAAGCGCAGGTGCCCCTGAAACGCCTGGGAACTCACACACGTTCGGGACAGCACTGTGAGTGGCGGGAAGGGAGTTGCCGTAGTGGAGGGTGCGGTCCCATCATGAGGAAACCGAGGCGCCCCTGGCCTCCAGGAGGTCACGGGTCTTAGCTCCCTGTCCCCGGCTGGGAAACCCAGCAGGGAGGCAGAGGGAGGGAGGGAGAGGCATCTGGCTGTGCCTTCCCACTGCAACTGTCCTTAATCCCGACCTGGGCATTGCAGGGAACATAATCCTCCCCTGAGGCAAACTTCTTTCCCGGCTCTTTTTCTAGGTCATTCCCTCCCGTGTAGTTGCCCTGGAGAGCATGTGGAGAGGCCGTGTCCCAGGAGGGGACATGACAGTCAGAATTGATGGTTCCCTGTTCAGCTGTCTCTTTTCTACGTTAAAGGGGCTCTGAGGTCACTCCCAGGTCGCCAGCCCAGCCCAGGCCGCTCCCTGTGGTCAAGGGATAACGGTCCCCCAGCCGGGGATGGGGCACAGCTCCTCAGCAGTCTGCTTTGGAGGAGCAAGGCCCTCCCTGGCTCTGCCCCAAGAAGGAAATGGCTGGTATTGTTCAGCCCCCCAAACAGACTCCTTGTGGGGGCAGAGCTGCCTGCATTGTGCCTTCTGCAGGAGAGAATTTCACGCGCCCGGCCTCTCCTTGCCTCCCCCTCCTCCCTCTCTCCCCCTCGCTCTCTCTGCTCCAGCCCCACAGGCCTCCTCGCTGTTTCTCCAACATGCCTGCTGTGGTCCTGCCCCAGGGCCTTTGCACGGGCTGTGCAAGACCCAGACCACTGTCCCTTCATGGCTCTCTCCCTGACTTTATTTGGGTCTCGCCCCCAGTGTCACTTCCCTGGTGACTCTCTGCACTAAACTACCCCTCCCCTCCCCCCAGGCTCTCTGAAATGCACCTTAAACCCTGTTCAAAGCTGGTCTTTATTCCTGGACTGGAAACATCATCTTCATCATTATCATCATCTTCATCAAAATGGCAAACTCTGGGGGCTTCCCTGGTGGCGCAGTGGTTGAGAGTCCGCCTGCCGATGCAGGGGACACGAGTTCGTGCCCTGGTCCGGGAAGATCCCACATGCCGCGGAGCGGCTAGGCCCGTGAGCCATGGCCGCTGAGCCTGCGCGTCCGGAGCCTGTGCTCCGCAACGGGAGAGGCCACAACAGTGAGAGGCCTGCGTACCGCAAAAAAAAAAAAAAGGCAAACTCTGCTATAGGCTCTGCTCTGGGCCAGCCCTGGGCTAAGGCTCTGCCTGGATCGGCCCATTTAATTCCCACAACAACCTCACAGGGGTGGGTCATGCCCACTTTACAGATGGGAACACTGAGGCTCAAAGCAACATAAGTCACCCGCTCAGGTTCACACCGCATGTCAGAGGTGGCAGGGGATAGTCTCGGAGTGAGGTGGGGTGGTGCTAATACCCTGTAACACTCGCTAATTTTTTTTTTTTTTTTTTTTTTTAACAGAGGCAGGAGAGGGTCCTGGCAGTTCATTCCGCTAGAATTCAAAATACGGCTCTGTTTTTGCTGGACCTGTTTTCATCGTCACCTGCAGAGATCTGTAACACTGGTCTCCTCTCATTCGTTGATTCCGTCCGTCAGTCAGTCAACAAACATCTACTGTGCCAGGCATTTTCCACGTGCTGAGGACACACAGTGCGTGAGACAAAGGGGTCAGCTTTCTTGGAGCCCACGGATAATAAAAGAGGTAAGTAAATACACTCTCTCCCACCTTAGGTGGCCATAAGTGGAGAGAAATAAATCCAGGAAAAGGGCGAAGGGGGTGTTGAGGGGATTGCAATGATCTAATTTGCCAAGGAAGGGACATTCATACAAAGACTTAGGGAGGGAGAAAGGGAGCCAAGTGGGGCGGGGCGGGGGGGCAGGCAGCAGGACTGGGCCATTCAGCCACGGAGTCCGGGGTCGGGCGCTGCAGAGAGAGGAAGGTGGACTTCTTACAAACTTAAATTTTTTTTTTTTAAGTTGGAAAGAATTTAAAAAAAAATAGTTGTCACAGAACAGTATCAGGAAGGAAGTACTTAAGTGACAAGAGGCCAGCACGGCCAGGGCACAGCCACTGTGACACAGTCGCAGAAAGGCCGGCAGAGACCTCGGTTCTGACGCGCTGTGTGACCTCTAATGAAAAGTGCGCCCTCTCTGAACCTCGCCTGTCAAAGGGAGCAAGTCCGGGGGCGCCCTCGGAGCACTCGCGCTGTAACTGCTCCCGGGATGAGAGGATAGCTGGTCCTTGGCGCCCAGCGGGGTCTGCTCCAGCTGTGACCCAGTTTGTGAGCTATAACCTCTCCCCCCAGCATGGGCCTGTCATCTCTGTGTGGGGTGGATGGACTCACAGCTGGGCTGGAGCTTGTGATGCCTCCCCCTCCACTGTGGAAAGGTCTGGTCGGGGCGAGGGAGCAGCGGGGACTTGACTCTGTCTCTAGCAACCCTGTTCATTCACTTACCTCGACGTTGGCTGAACTGGGAAGCGGGAGAGCTCGCGGGAGGGTGGTCTCGGTGGAGGGCTGGGTGCCCTGAGCAAGTGAGTCACCCTCTCTGGGCCTGTTTCCTCGCGTGGAGGCCTGGGCCTTGAGGTGGGGTTAGAAGGCCAGGATCCCAGGTCCCAATTAGGGTGGGGGTCTGGATTCCAGTCCTGCTTTTGCTGCTACGTTTTCAGGGCATCGGGTCCATTTCCTGAAAGGTGGTGAGAAGGCCAGCCGGCTGTGAATGGTGGTGGGAAGGGCAGGCGGGGGGTGGGAGGGACAGGTCTGGCAAAGGCCGCTCAGTGGGGCCATGCTGGGTGGTAAAATGAGGCCATGTGGACAGGTCCATGTTGATGCTACACCTTCTCTGCCCCTTCCCTCCTCCTTGAGGCAGGGGCCTCGGGGGAGGTGACACCCACAGGGCGGTCAAGGTCACCACCTGCCCTCCAGACACTCCTTTTACCCCCAGGGACCTGCCACCCTGTCTGCCCAGGACTAAATACCATCTGTTCACTGATGACTCCTGACCCTGTGTCTCTCCTGAGCTCCAGCCCTGGGGACCAGCCACATCCCGACATCACCCGGAGGCCCCGCAGTGTCCCGACGTCACCCGTCCCCTGGCAGCTCCTCATTCACACCCCCGACCAATCCATCACCAGGTGCTGTCAGCTCCACCTCCAAACATGTCCCAGATCCACCGTGCTCTGCATCTCTGCCACCGCCAGGCCACCACCAGCCCACTCCAAACCCTCTTCCTGTCAGCATGGGCTCCAGCTCACCCCGCACCGTTCAACAGACACCCTGCTTTTTTCAGGACTCAGCGTCCCCACCTTCAGAAGGCACTGGGGTTGTGTGAGGTCCCTCAGCATCGCTGACTTCCGGGGCTGGATCATTCTCTGTGGGAGGCCATCCTGGGCCCTGGGGGGCGTGGAGAAGCATCCCTGACCCCCACCCCATCGACGCCAGGAGCCCCCCAGTCGTGACAACCACAGACGTTCCCAGACATCGCCCACGCCCCCTGGGGGGCGGGATCGCCCGGGTGAGACCCGCTGTCGGTCGTAGAGGATGCTGGGCACAGAGCAGGCATCCAGTGGCTGCCCCAGGAGGAGACAGGCTGACTATCAGCCTGTGTTATAGATGGGGAAGCAGAGGCCCAGAGAGGGGAAGTGACTTGCCCAGGGCCACACAGCAGGTGAGAAGCAGATGTAAGACTTGAATCCAGGACTCCACACCCAGTCTTCCCACGGTTCTCCCAGGGTCGGGGCGGTGGGAGCCCATCCTTGTGGGACCCTGACTTCCACCAGCTCTGCAGACCCAGGAGCCTGCCCTGTGCCAGCCGGGCAGAACTGTGAGGCCCCGGGGCTGCCCTTGGCAGAGCGAGGCTCCCTCCCCCCACGCCATGGTCAGCGAGCACATGGCTTGTGGCCAAGGGTGGAGGAGGCCCTGGGGGCCAGCCTGGCCCTTCCTGGGCTGCGGTGCAGCCGTGTTGGGGCTGAGTCCCCATGTGACTGTTGATGTGGGAAAAACTGCTCGCCACGTGGACTGAGCCCTGTTCATGCGGAGTGTGCTGCAGACCAGACCCCCTGGACACCCAGGGCCACCCCCCCTCATTTTCCACACAGAGGAGCCAGAGCCTCGGGGCTGGTGACCGAGAACCTTCCCATCTCTTCTCCCCAGCGAGGGGCAAATCCCACCGGGGCAGGGCTGCCCTGGCCACACTCCAGGACTCCCTCTCTCTCTCTGAACCCCCAGTGGGCCAAGCGTGAGTGCTGGGGGCTCAGCAGCACCGGGGCCTTCCTCGGGGCCTTTTTTTCCCATTTCAAGTGGCCAGTGTTTTTTTTTTTTAGTACTTTCACATATATGTGCAGCCATCACCTCTAATTGCAGAACATTCCATCACCCGCAGAAGAAGCCCCGTCCCCATGAGCACTCACCCCCTACCCCCTGCCCCAGCCCCTGACAACCCACTCTCTGTGTCTGTGGATCTGCCTGTGCTGGACGTTTCCCATCCGTGGAATCACACCCTGTGTGTCCTTCTGTGTCTGGCTTCTCCCACTGAGCATCGTGTCGGGTGGGCAAACAGGCAAGACGTGCAAACACATCCGTGAAGTAGATCGCTTGGGAAAAGTGGGGTCTGTTATCTGGTCTGATGCTTTGTCCAGCATGGCCGGGAAGGCCTGTCTGAGCTGAGTCATGAACGGCGGGCAGGAGCGAGCAGGTGGAAGGCCGGGAAATGGTGTTCTGGGGGGAGGGATCCACTGGGGCAAAGGCCCTGGGGTGGGAATAGGCTGGTGCTCGGAGGACAGAAAGGGGGGTTGCGGCTGGAGGCTCAGGGTGCGTCTGAGTTTGGATCTGGGGGGTCGGGGTTGGCAAGGGTGGAACCACGCAGGGCTCTGAACCCACAGTGAGGTGTTGGGACTTGATTCTGAGAGTGCGGGGGAGTCATGGGGGGATCTGGGGCAGGAGCAGGACGTATCTGAGCTGGAGTCTGAAGATGCGTCTGGCTGTGTGTGTTCTGGCCCTGTCACCCCACATCATCTGAGGCTGGAAACTTGTGTCTCCTGCCTGGACAGCACTGTCCCAAGGGCGGGGACCACGTTAGTCCTCTTTCTACCCCCCCATCACCAACATGCACAGAGCTGGGTGCTCAGAGGGCCCAAGAATATCCAACGAGGGGCTTCCCTGGTGGCGCAGTGGTTGGGAGTCCGCCTGCCGATGCAGGGGACACGGGTTAGTGCCCCGTTCCGGGAAGGTCCCACATGCCGCGGAGCGGCTGGGCCCGTGAGCCATGGCCACTGAGCCCGCGCGTCTGGAGTCTGTGCTCCGCGACGGGAGAGGCCGCAGCGGTGAGAGGCCCGCGTACCGCAAAAAAAAAAAAAAAAAAAAAAAAATCCAACGAATGAAGCAGAGAATCAGCGAAATCCCGCGCCAGGACGAGCTCTTCGGGGTCCCCGTCGGAGCCCGCCCCCGACCGCCCGGGAAGAGACTTTTAAGGCCCTGAGCCGCAGCCTCCTCTTCTGCAAAAGGGACTCATGTGACTAACAGCCGCCTCCCGGGGCTGACAGAGTGGCAGGTGAGGAGTCAGAGAGAAGATACTTTATAACCTGGGCACCTTCAGAAAAGTCTCCACTGGGTGCCGGCTGGGGTCGGGCGCCCCGAGTCCTAGGCCTTGTTCTGCTCTCGGCCAAGTCCTCACCTCACCTGTTCATTCATTTATTCATTCATTCAACAAGTACTGAATGGGCACCTTCTGTGTGCCGGGCGCTGCTCTTTGAGGGAAACAGCAACATGGACTGAATCCCTGCCACTCATCCACGGGTGATAAACAGGAGGAGTAAAACAGAGGCCACGTGTGGACAGGGCTACGGAGAGAAAACGGGGCAGGTGGCGGTCTGTGGTCGGCAGAACAACGCCCCATCCAAAGATGCCCGCGCACGACCTCATCCCTGGAACCTGCGAGTGTTACTTCATGTGGCAAAGGGGGATGAAATTAAGGATGCTGAACAGTTCACCCTGAGACCGGGAGGACCCTGGATTCCCCGGGGAGCCCACTGTCATTCCAGGGTCCTTGTAAGAGGGAGGCGGGAGGGTCAGAGGCAGAGAGAGACGGGAGATGCTGCGCTGCTGGCTGTGAGGATGCAGGAGGGGCCGCGAGCCAGGGAGGCGGCGCCTCTGGAAGCTGGAAAAGGCGGGAACCGCTGCTGCCCTGGAGCCTCCGGAAGGACCAGCCCTGCCCACGCCTGGATTCAGCCCCGTGAGACCCCAGTCGGACTCCTGACCCCCAGGACTGTCAGAGAATCAATGTGTGTGGTTTCAGCACTAGGTTTGCAGTGATTTGTGGCAGCGACCTCAGGAGACTCACGCAGGGTCTCTGCAGATTTGAAGAGGAGGTGGGTGGAGGCCTCCCACCCACCTTGCGCTAGCTCTGCGGGCTGGAAGGTGGAGGGGGCCGAGCTCCCCCCAGGGTGTGCCATCAGCCTCAACTGCAGTGCAGGGACCTACCCCGGGGGAGGAGCCCGAAATCTGTCCGTCCAGGCAGGACCTGGGAAATGGAGACCCCTCCTCCCCTTCGCCCCAAGCTGTCCTTTACCCAAGTTTACCCGGAAGTTCTTCAGCCGAGGGGGCTGGGGTTGCCGGGGCCCCTCCGCTGGAGCAGAAGCAGCCCAGCCCCAGGGGCCCTGGCCAGGTGGCTAGCTTCCTCCTTCCCTCCTGGCCAGGGTCCGTCCCCCTCCCATCCCTTCTATCTTGAGCCAGCTTTTGCCCCCGACAGGCCACATGGGACTCATCCTCCCGACCCCTCTCAGGCTGGGGGATGCTGAACACGCCCTTGAGCAAGGCTGAGCCAGGCCGCTCCTGCAGGCAGCAGCTGAACCCACCAGGAGGGCGGGGGCGGGGGGAATAGATGGTTGCAGCCAGCCCCTCTGTCCCTGGGGCCACAACTGGGGCCAGAGGGAGCAAGGGCAGTGCGGCTGGCAGGTCCTCAAAGCGTTCCCTATTCCAGCGGCTAGGCCGACTCAGCGCCCGGCCCCCTGAGGCCTGCTTTTGGGGACGCACTGCCGACCCCTCAGGATTGGTGCATCCTTCGGCCTAGATCTGGACCCTCCCGGGACTTCGATCCATGACAATTCATTAAGCCCTAATTAGCCTCCAGCTGCCTTTAGTCCCTGTTAAACCTTCGGGGGGCTGGGGGCCTCCCGACCCACTTTCCTTGCCAGCCTGTGCAGGGGGGCTGTGGACCGCCCTCTCAGGGGAGGCCTCTAGAACTGGAACCACGTTTTGAATGCCCGCTGTATAGCACGGCCGCTCAGCCACGAGCCCGGCCGAGCCCCGAGGGGGGAGAATAACGAAACCCACTCGGAGAAAAGGAGACTGAGGGTGAGAGTGGTCCCCAGCTCTCCTGGCAGCGCTCCGCTTGAGGGTCAACATCTGAACCCGGGTCTGATGCCGGCTCCCTTCCACGGAATCCCAGAGCCCTACTGGAGGGTGGATGGACGGCCCTCTTAAGAGGTCCAGGATTGACATGGGGTGGTGGGCGGCTCGCCCGGGCCCACCCAGGACCAGCTTTGCTCGGAGAGTTCTCCAAGAGGCTCCCTACCTGGTGACTAGGTGGTGACTCAGGGGAGCCCAAGAATGACAGCACTGTGGGAAGAGAAATCAAGTTGACGCCTAAGATCTGCTTTGTAATTCCCACTCAGCAAGGCACCTTCGGGTCCCAGGCATCACGCGGGGGCGGCTAGGCGCAGCCACCTCCATTCTACAGATGATCAACTGAGGCCGAGCAGGGGCAAGGCAGAGCTGCTGGGGTACCAGTGAGGACGATCACGGCTGCCCCACGGCCTCAGAGCACCTACCTCATGGCAGCCCCATGCCGGGGGTGCAACGCACCTCCATTTATTACATCCCGTGTTGATGTCCATCTCAAACCTGGAGCTCAGAGAGGGGCTGTCCTTCGCCGGAAGTCACCGGGTGGGACGGGGAACAGAGAAGCAGGCCGAGGACAGCTGGCTTTAGCCCTACTGAGCCCTCGTCCCGTGGTTGGGCGTCCCCTTCCCATTTCCCCACGCCATCCAGGTAGAGCGGAGGAGCTGCATCTGCGGGGGAAGCCTATGGGGTGGGCCCACGGGGTCTTCCAGCTCAGATCCTGTCTCAGATGGCTGCCACTCCGGCTCAGTGGGGAATGGGCAAGGCAGTATACCCGCAGCCCGACGGCCCCAGACCTCTCCCTGCTTGCCTGCACCTGGTTTCACTGGTCTCATCCACAGAGACCCTGTGTCCTCCACCTCTGGGCACTCACACACCATAGCCTTCCCAGCCTCCACACCTCCTCCAGGGAGCCCTCCTGGGTTGCTCCAGGCTTCAGAGTCCTGCTGTGCCTGAAAGTTCCCCCATCGAGCCCCAGATGGTCCCTCTGCTGCTGCCATGCTGCAGCAGACACCCCCTCCCCATGCCCCCACCAGCAACCATCTCTGTACAAACATGGATTCACCAGGCACTGCTTGTTAAAAATGCAGGTTCTGGGGCACAAACCCCGGAAGTTCTGATTCTTCAGAACTGGGGGGCCGGGGTGCCTGTGTTGTCAGTGCCTGGGGCGCGTGTTGAAAAAACCAGTCATAAGGCAGTCTCAAAAATAAGGACCGGGTCCTTTTCTGCACCCAGATCACGCAAGGCATAAGGTGCTGTCCCCCCCCCCCAACTTGTTGAATGGGGCTCAGTGGCCTCCCAGGCCTGGCCCCAGAGGCCCTGGGGGGCACCTATGCCCAACCTCACGGGATGGAGAGAAGCTCCCCCGACCCCATCCTTGCTGCTGCTTGGACACAGGCCCTCAGTGCAGGGGGCTCGGCTCTGTGCTCCCAAATCCCTCGCACCCGGCTGAGCTGTCCCCAGCCCCAGGGATGCAGCAGGTCCTGGTGTGGACCCCAAACGCTTCCTTCTCCTTCCTGGCAGCTCGGCACCCCCTAGGCTGGACCAGACCCCGCTGGAGGGGAGGGCAGGAAGGCTTGGGGCTGACGCTACCATCCCGACCGTCGTCCACCCCCAGACCCAGCCAGTCCCCCTTCCTTCCCCTCATGGAAGGGGGCGCATCCCCCCAGGCGTACCCACTGCCCCAGAGAGAAGCCCATCTGCCTCCCTGCTCCTCGGCGCCCCAGGGGAGGAACAGGGGGACCCCAGCATGGGGAGTGGCCCCCCAAAGTTTCCAGGGGGAGCGCTGGGGGCCTGGCGAGGAGCAATGAGCCCGGAAGGGGCGCTCAGTGAGAGTGGTCCCCTGGCGAGGGTGGGCGCTCGGGGGGGGGCGGGCTGCGGAGGGCAGGCGCAGCGGGGTCTCGGGGTCCGGCGCGGCCACTCACCTGGGCGGCTCCGCCGCGGACAGGGCGCGGGCTGCGGCGCGGGGGCCGCCCGGAGCCGACAAGAGCAGCCGCCACCTCCCGGGTCCACCGTGCGCGCCGCCGCCGGCGCGTGCCCGCCGCCGCCCTCCACGGCGCGCGGTGCGGGGGCGCGTGGGACTGCGCTCGGACGTGCGCGCGGCCCGTCGGCTGGGGTGCGCGGTGACCCGACCGCAGGCAGGTGTGCGGGGCTGCGGGGCGCGAGGACACGTGCGCGCAGGTGCCGGGACTTGGCGCCAGGGCGGCGGGCGGGGGAAGGGCAGGGCGTCCAGGACCCGGGAGCGCCTGCCGCTCGGTGCGCACCCGAGGCGGTGGCGCGAGTGAGGGCCAGCCCTGTGGCCATGGCTTTGGTGGGCCTGCAGAGGCTGCGGTGCAGGGAACGCAGGGCTCCCCATCTGTGACCCTCTGGGATCTGGCCTCTCCTCGCTGACCCCACTCCAGGCCTCCGCCACCCGGCACCTGGATACCTGCCCCAGCCTCTCCCGATCCGGCCAGCGCTCCAGGCCCATTCCTCACGTGGGCCCCGGAGGATGCTTAACCACTGGCCTCTAGAACCAACTACGGCTCCCTGTTGCCCTCAGATTCATGGCTAAACTCGGTGTGTGTTTCTGGATCTTCCCTACCCATGCCTTCCTCCTGCCGGCCGCCTCACTCCTTCCCAGTGAGGCCCCCTCGCCCCTTTTCAAACATGCTAGGCTCCTGCCAGTCTCAGGGCCTTGGCCTTCGCTGTTCCCTCTGCCTGGAATGCCTTCCCCTGCATCCTTTGTTGGCCAGTTTGTAATCGCTTGTTTATGCTGCAGCTCAATGCTGTGCTCAATGGATGTTTGTGGAAAGAATGACCCTTTTACTTTTACTGTGGTGGTTTGGGGAGCCGTGGGCACCCCCAAGCTTGGGAACCTCAAGTTAGGAGGGAGGCCTGCCTCATCTGATGAAAGGCGTCTTGTTGGAGCAGATGTCCTAGAATCACTAAAAGTTGGGGTGAAGTGTCCCTACCCTGACTCCCAGGTTGGGATATTGTGCAAGCCAGGGCAGAAATGGAATCAGGAGTGGAGTGTCCTGACCCCCCCAGGACAGAGCCTGCCCAGCATCGGCCCTGTTTAGGGAGCTCACGCTGTGGAGTCCAGGGTGAGAGGCAGGACATTACTGCAGTGTGGGAGGTGCAGGGGCAGAGGACGGGGTGGGGGCACCCTCCCCCCCCACACCGTCATGCTAATACACGATTAATTAGCGAGATTACTGAGCACTTACTATATGCTGGGCTCCGTTCCAAACACGGGCCCTCTTGTGCTTGCTGCAGGGTCACGGTTACAGGCGGACACTTATTATTCCCATTTCACAGATCAGCAAGTCGAGGCTCAGAGATACCATTTGTCCCAAGAGAGGGGCTCAAGGTGGGCCTGGCTGCCCAGGGGGCTAGGCGTGTAACCTCTCATGATCCCACCCCCACCAGCCTTCCCTGCCCGCTGCGCCCTCCCAGCTGCCTCCATGGTGGCCTGGCATCAGCTCAGCCAACTGTGATTCGAGCAGGCTCCATTCCCAGACTGTCGTGTTGGCCGGAGGCCCGGAAACCGCATCCCAGGAGGCCGTAGGCCAGGTCCCCCTGGGACGAGGGGGCAGATCCCTTTCCTGGCCAACAGAGTTCCAGGAGGAGGACGTGGGCTCCCCTCCCTTGTGGTTCCCCATCCCCGCGGACAGCCCAGCGTCCGCATAGAGGAGTCACTGCTGCAGAGGCTGTGTGACCTCAGGGCAGTCGCTTCCCAGCTCTGAGCTTCTGTCTCCCTCTGTAAAATGAGGCTCTGGTACCTGCCACCCAGGGCTCTAGGAAAGCAAGCACTTTCCTACTGTGTGCCAGTAGGTCTGTGTACCAGGCCAAGCGCCGGGCCGGAGGGAGGAGACGTGGCCGGGGGGAGGGCTCGCCATGGGCCTGGGGGAGCAGATTTTGTGAGATTATCACAAAAGGGGGTGGCGGAAAATTCAGCAGATGATACCCGGTACCCAACCGAGGCTGGGGGTCAGAGACGCTTTTCCAAGGAGAGGGTGCTTGAGATGAGTCCTGCAGGGAGAAGGGGGTAACCAATGCAGTGGTCAGGGTTCGAACCTACTTCCTGCCTGTGGAACTGTGGGACACTCCCCTGCAGCCTCAGTTTCCACATCTGTAAAATGGGGACCCAAACAGTACCTGTTTTCTAGGGCTGCAGAGACCCCACTCAATGATGGAGGGGGACATCACTGTCCTCAGTGTCCACAGGGGGACACCAGGGTGCTCAGTGGCTGAAGGGCAGGATGAGGTCTCGGACACTGCCTGCCTCAGGACCTTTGAACAGCTGTCCCCTCTGCCTGCAGTGCCTTCCCCCAGCCATCAGCCTGGCTCACCCCTTCCTGACTCATGGCTCCACCCTTTGCCTCCTTCTGTCCCCTCTCTGCCTCCTCGGCACTCTCTCCAGTTAAGACACTGTGTAATTTACTGATTTATCCTGTTTATCGTGGGCCCTGCCTTCTTCTCGGCCGCAGCTCCAGCAGACACGGAGTAGGCGTGCAGTAAGGACTGGCTGAATGAACCGATAGTCCAGTGACGTTGAGGGCTGTAGGTTTTGGCCCCGGAGGTGGAGGTTCTGCGGGTCTGAGTAGGGAAGCATCTACGGCTGCCTGAAACCACTGTCTTCTCTCTGTCCATGGTCAGCATCAACCTGCTCTCTGTGCCAAGAGGGAGCCCAGGAGCACATAGTAGGTCCTCAGCAACTGGCTAGAATGTACACATCGTCATTGCGGTTCTGTTGCATTTAGCAAGGGGAGGGAGGTGGGCTCAGCTTCTGGGTGGCCTCTCCCGGCCCAGCATCCCCAGTGGGATGCTGCCGTGGGGGCTGAGGGGGACATGGGAAGGGGATGCGTCCAGGGATCCCAGCCTCCCAGGTGGTGGGGCAGCGGTACCTGGTCGCCAAGGTTACGACCACCTGTGATGGGGATGTTGCCGTGGAGACAGACCCCCTGGGAGGAGAGGGTGGCTCCAGATGGGGGAGCTGTGGCAGGGGCAGGGGGCCTGGAGGTGGCTGCCAGCCCAGGGGGCTTCCGTAACCCCCGTGTGTCCCTCTGGGTGGGAGTGTCGCAGGGCCATGGCTCTCCCCGTTCTGCGTCCTCATGCCTGGGAAAGCCAGCAGGAACCCTTAGGTGGCAGTAACTATTTCTAAAATTAAAAGCTCTTCTCTCCTTCGTTCTCTGGCGAGATGTGCAGGACTGGCGGTCGGGGCCAGGGGAGGGAGGGGGTCACATGGCCTGGGAGCCTCAGGTGTGGCTTCAGACAAGTGGCTTTCCCTCTGTAACGGGAGCAGAGTCCTGGATTTCTGGCAGGCCAGAGAGCAGAGGGATTGAGGCCTTGGGCTCCAGGCCCCTGGGGCTGTGCCGGGTCCCCTCAGGATGACCTTGACTAATGACCTAACCTCTCTGAGCCCCAGGAACCTCAAGTGTAATGTGGGAATCATAGCAAGCAGTCCCTCGAGGCTGTTGGGAGGATGACACAGGACTGTATGATTCACAAGTCTGTCTGCCCCATCCACGGTAAACAGCCTTGAGTGGTTGGTTAGCTGGTGTTATTTACTGAGTCAGCATTTTCCCGGGCTGTGCGTGGGGATGCTGGTCCCCAAATGCGGCTCCCGCCACAAAAAGGGGCCCAAAGCCAGACTGTAAGGCAAACATCACAGGACAAGCTCTGAGGGCCCCAGAGGGTGGGAGAGGCCTGCCGGCAAAGGGCCCGGTGTGGGCAAAGCCCGCAGGGCTGCCCAGACGTGGCGTTGGGGCCTCTGCAGCCATTCTGTGTGGTCAAGCGGGGGCCTCGAACTGACACTAGCCTCTTGTGTAAGGCAGGCCCTAGTCGGCAAGTCCCAGAGTCCCAAGTAAGTGTAGGTCCCTGGTACGACTGGAGAAACAGTGCCCTCGGGGCCTCCCTACGTGCACCCCATGGAGCTTACCAAAACCCCGCTCTCTTTTGGTTGAATCGACAAATTGGCCAATCTGGCCTCAGCCCGGGGACCCCACAGTGCTCCAGCCTTGGGGCAGGTGCCATTTTGATCCAGCTGAGGGGTGCTGGGGCCTGAACCACAGCAGGTGTTTTCAGCAGGTAATTGTCATTCAGCAAGTAAGCCTTGCAGCAGCTTCAGATTTTGCAAATAGGGCCCATCTTAGTTCTTCTTTCCCAACACTTACCGTGGATTTGGTTTTCCTGTCCTATCTCACTGTTCAGGCTCTCAAGTACAATGTCCAAGGTGACCGTGGGTGTCCTTGTCTTGCCAGCCTTGCCAGGTCTTATGGGGAAAGCGTTCGTTTTTCACCGTCTACGGTGATGTTAGCTGTCAGTTTTTTCAGATGGCCTTTATCAGGTTGAGGAAATTCCCTTCTATTTCTAGTTGCCACGATTTTAACCTGAATGGGTGTTGAACTTTGTCAGATGCCTCTTCTGCAGCTATGACATGGTCATGGGTTTTTTTCTCCTTTATTCTGTCGACGTGGTGAATCACATAGATGGATTTTCCTTGCGTTCCTGGCCATGACCACCTGGTGGTCACGATGTGCAATCCTTTGGCTCCAATCTGGTGATATTTGGTGAGGGGTCCTTGCATCTGTATTCGTGAGGGATATTGGTCTGTGGTTTTCTTTTTCTGCAATGTTTTTGACAGGTGTTGCTTACACTGCCCTCATATAACAGGTGGGGAATATTCCTTCCTCCTCTGGTGTCCGAGGTTGGATTGGTGTTATGTGTCCCTTAAAAGCTTCGGGATAAGTTCTGAAGTAGAGTTGTCAGTACTTGCTGACGGATGGGATGCATGGGGTGGGCGGGGGGGGGGGGGGCGGTGTCAAGGGTGACCCCAAGGTTTGGGGCCTGGGCAAGCGGGGGACTTGTGGGGATGGATCCTGGGATGAGGAAAGCTGGGGAGGTGGCAGGCGGAAGGGGGAGCATCAGCTTGGGGCACATTAATTTGGGGTTCCTCTAAGACACGCAGTGGGTGTGGATCTGGTGCTTTGGGGGAGACGGGCGGGGGCGGGGGCGGCGCAGAGGTGAGGAAAGAGAACTCGGGAATTAGCGACAGGGTGGGGCCCAAAGGCATATCCGCCTGGATCCCAGGCTCCCGGTCAGCCCCCTCAGCCAGGAATGTTGTTTTCCCTCTGGGCTCTTCATTCCTGGGTGAGTCCTGACCCCTGCAGGCTCCAGTCAGCATGGCCTGGGGACGGGACGGGGTGGGCCAAGGAGCTGACCTGGGCCCTGAACACAGGCAGAGAGCATGAAAAGACATGCGCTTTTCAGCGGAGGGCATTTATTGCACATCAGAGCCAAGAAGCTCTCGGTCTGATGGAGCGGATGGGGCGGGGTGGGAGGCACTATTCCTGCGGACAGTGAGGGCTTCGGGCTTGGAGCTGGGGAGGAAGCGAGAAGCAGGAGGGCCAGACCCCCCGGGGCGTCACAATCCAACAGCCCCAGGGATCCAAGACCCCTCCCCCCCACACCCCATTTGCAAAGTCAACAAAAGCTTCTTCCTTTTACATCCACATCCACGTCTGGGTCCAGGCAGAACTGGATTCCTCTCCTGCCTCACTGGCCAGCCATGGGGGGCTGCAGGGCTCTGCGGCATCACTGGTGCTCCAGGGTGGAGATGAGGGCTCCCCAGGTCTGTGGGTGGCAGGACCAGACCTGGTCGTGAGAACGGGGGAAGCTGTTTCCTCCCAGCTCCTGGGGCCAGGTGGGCAGGCGGTTCCTTCCCCTGTTTGCTTCCCACCCACCTAGCTTTGGACCTGTTTCTCACCCACGAGACAGCTTTCAGAGCACAGGAGGGATGTGGGGGGCAGCCCGCCCCCTGAGTTAGGATCCCGGCTGTGTGACCCAGTACACGTTGCTCAGCCTCTCTGGGCCTTAGCGTCCTCATCTGTGGATGGGGATAAGGAAAGGGTTTGGGGTCGGGGGCTGAGTGAACCAGAAGGTGTACGTCAGCCCAGCCTGTTGCTAAAGCTGTTCTGGGAACAAGGCAGCTGTGGGGAGGGGCAGGGCTGACCGTCAGCAATGTCAAGATCCTGTCCACCTTCAGAAGACTCTGGAATCTGCCGTGGGGTGGGAGCCTGGTCTGGGCTCAAGGTGGGGCCTGCCGGGGCCTCTGGCGACGTCTCCCGGAGCGGGGCCTTGGCAGACAGCACCTGGAAGCTGTGGGCTGTGGTGACCATGGGCACGTGGAGCAGGACCGGCCCCCCCCCCCCACCCGCGTCCAATGGCCGCAGCCCCCGCCCGGTGTTCCAAGGCCCGCGCTGACCGTGGGCAGGGAGCTGAAAGGGTGGGAACTGGGCAGGGGTCAGCGGGGAGCCTCCGGACGGCATGGTGGGCTGGCTGGCGGGCTGGCCGGCCGGGGATGCCAGGGATTTATACGGGGGCCAGGGGGCAGAGGGGGCGGGATCAGTGTCACCGGCTCTTTTCTCCCTCTTCCTTCTCTAGTCTCCGCCTCTGTGTCTGCCTTTCCTAGTCTCCCTCGGTCTTGCCCTGCGTCTCCCTATCTGCCTCTGGCCTTCTCTTTCTCAGACTCCTTGTAAAATATTAAAATTTCAATATAACACTCTGTAACATATTAAATTTCTCCTCATGAAATATTAAAATGTTAAGGATAGGCTAACATCCCCCTTTCATCACCATCTTCAATCCTGGGTCAGCAGGATCTTTCTAGATCCTTCTCAATATATTTAAAATCATAGAAACATAAGATCTTCTTAATAAGGATCATCTTAAAGAAATGGTGTTACACCACGCGCATGCTACACTTGTATGTCAGCAAGTCTCGGTGACCTGTCACTGCGTAACAAACATCCCCCAACGTAGGGGCATAAAAATTTATTATTCCTCATGATTCTGTGGGTTGGCAGCAAAGTTCCTCTGCTGGGCTCAGTGTCACCTGGGCTAACTCAGGAGGCCTCAGACACACGGCCACCTCTGGGCAGTGTTCCAAGGGGACAAAGGTAGGAGCCGCAGGGCTCCTTGGCAAACTAAGCTCTGAATGCCACGTCACTCCTGCCGTATTCTTACCATTAAACCAAGCCCCCAGATTCCAAGGGGTGGAGAAACAGACTCCCCCTCCTGCGAGGGAAGCTGCAGGGAATTAGTGGCTGCACAAAGAGATGTATCTACCTCTCTGTGAAAAGTTGCTTTGTATTGATATTTGGCCAGAGGAACCTGAGTTTCTCCAGCAGATCCCCCAGTGATGGGCAGCTAGGTTATTTACAGTCTTTTACAAACGAGGTCATAGTGACTCTGTAGGGTGCATATGGTTCAGTGGAACAAGCTCATCTTACCCCCCTTTCTGGGGAGTTCTGCCTGAGCCCCCAGGAGGTCAGGGTCTCCCTCTCTTGGGCCCCTGGAGCATCTTGTTCTCAGCCTCAGACTTGAACACAAAGATCTGTGCTCTTAACCAACTCCCCGTCCAACAGCAGCCCAGTGCCCGGCCACAGAGTGGATACTGGATGACTTTTTCTGAGCTTAAGAGAGAAGGAATGGGACCTCAGAGAGGTTGGGACACTTACCCTCAGCCACACAGCAAGTGGTGGAAGGAGATTGGGGCCCCTGACATTGTGGTCACAGAGAACTTTTGCGCTCACCGGCTGGGAGGTGAGGGGTGGGTGGAGAGCGGTCTGAAGCCTTTGAGGGCTGTAATGATGGAGCAGAGAGGCTCCCGAGACAAGCCTTGCTTTCTGTGCAACCAAAGCTGGGAGCTGGAAAGCCAGGTGTCCCTGTCCATCTGTCCTGGCCCCTGGCTGCCCCAGGGCTCTAACGAGGTCTGATTAGCCTCCAGCCCTCACTGCTCCCTCACCCCACCCCACCCTGGGGTCCGGACCCCTGGGCCTTCTGACCCCAAGATCTGGGTATCAGCCTTTGTGTCTCGGCCTCAGATAGGGTAGGCTGGGTGCGTGGAGAGAACAGAGGCACTGGTGCCCAGGTTCTCGGTCCCTCCACCGTGTGTCCCCCCCTGCCGGAGTCGCAGTCCCCCGGCTGTGGAATGGGCACGGGAATTGCCCCCAAGAGCAGGACGCGTCGGGTTGGATGTTTGCTGTCACAGCCTTCCCCGGGGCTGTGACCCCAGCTAGCCCAGGCGCCCCCGCTGCCCAGCTGCTGGGGCTGAGGCCTCTGATGAGGGAGCTGCATGAGGCAGGGCCGCCAGCTGGCAGGGAAGCGGGCCGGGAGGGATGAGCACACGGGGCTCGGCGACGCGGCCCCACGACTAATCCCCGGCAGCAGG
The DNA here is from genome assembly GCF_964270905.1 of Leucopleurus acutus. Taxonomy (NCBI): domain Eukaryota; kingdom Metazoa; phylum Chordata; class Mammalia; order Artiodactyla; family Delphinidae; genus Leucopleurus; species Leucopleurus acutus. The sequence goes on along the minus strand of NC_139145.1, from coordinate 1,504,570 downwards.
GCCACAGCAGAGCTCAGATCCCCGCGATAAGCCAGCTGCTTTCAGTTTATCTGGTGGCAACGACGGACAGGTAGTGTGGAGGCCATCCAGCCGGGTCCCCTTGTGTGGTGGGTTCCTGTGTGTCGCCAGCCGTTGGTGGAGGGGCCCTGATCTACAGTTCCCGCCAGGACAACTCCCACTCACTCCTGGCCCCGCTCGTCCTCACATGCCCAGCACTCCTACAAATAGCAGACAGATGCCTGCTCTCAGCAGACGGTGCCATGGAGGTAGGGTCCTAACGAGGACACGGTTTAGGAAACGGGGCCAGGAGAAAGCCCTGCTTCCTGAGGGCGGGGCATGGGGACATTCAGGATCATGGCCCACGGAGTCGCCAGCTGAGGGGCAGGGGTGGGCTCGTCCTCTGAGCTGAGGCGGGAAGCAGGTTGGGCTAGGAGGTCGTGGGACCGGGCGGACAGCAAGGCTCCATCCAGTTTGTTCTTTGTGAGGTCACGGCTGTGCGGGGATGTGACACAGAAGGACCCGGCTTTGGGGGACCACTCGGGCCGGCGTACAGAGGCACTGAAGTGACAGGGCCTGCCGCTGAGAAGGCTGGCTGGGGGGTCTGCATGGGCTGTGGCCCCAGGGGGGCTCTGCAAAGGCTCCGGCCTCCACGTCCCGTGCCCTCACCTGGACCGTGCACGCTCAGTCACCTCCGAGCCCCCCAGCCCTGGGCCTGGACCCCAGACGGTGCGCAAACTCTGCTGGATGGACCGCATCCCTGGGGCCCAGGTCTTGCCAGAACACCAAGGCCAAAAGCCAGAGTCCAGGGCTCCTGGACACTTGAGGTTTGCAATTTTATAAAGAAAACAAAAACATAAGCAATACAAAAAGGAAAGTTCCATTCCTACGGGTGGCCCGAGTCCTGGGGGAGGGGCGGCCCCGGCCGCTAGGCGTCTTGCTGCTGGATGAAGGGGTTGGGGATGGCTTCCATGCCGTCCTGCGGGCAGATGAGCACCACGGAGGTGCCCCTGCACACCACCAGGCCCAGCTGCCGGGTGTCCTCCGTGAGCTTGTACTGGTCGTCAGGGTCTGCAGAAGAAGAGGGGCGGCAATGAGGCGGTGCGGGCTCAGAGGCCCAGGAGGACCGGAGATGGGCCCGCGGTGGGGGGGTGGGGAGGGCAGGCGAAGGGCCCCACTCCCAAGCCAGCTGGCAGCCTCTCCCCGAGACGGACCACGAGGCTCAGGAAGAGCTCTGGAAATAGCCGCGTGCAGCCTGTCCTCCTTCTACAATGAGGACACAGCCCGGGGGACAGCGGAGACCGAGTTCTCAGATGGGCGGCAGAGAAAAACCCCATCTGCAGAATCTCGGAAGCCCTGCGGGGCCACCATTCACCCCCGTGCCAATGGGCTGTTCACAGTGGGGCGAGGGACCCGGGGAAGTGATGGCACGCCGAGGAAAGCTCTCCTGAGGTCACGGCGGCGAGGCCTCCATTACTGTTACTGCACGATGGCGAGTTGGGGAGGCCCGACTTGGGGTGTGGCCCCCCACTCCCAGACCCTGCAGGATGACCGCTGGCCAAGCCTGCCCCTCCCTCCTGGAACCGTGTGCATGCGTCAGGGCCTCTGTCCCAGGGCCGTTCTGGGGGTGAGAAGAGGGCGCAGACTCAGCCAAGGAGCGAGCCCGGGCCCAGGTGGGAGCGGCCTCTGGCGCAGGGACAGCAGCCCTGCCTCCAGGGCTCTTCCGCCCGGCGCGTCTAAGCGCGTGGCACACCCCAGCTCCCTTGCTTTTCCCTGCAGCCCCACGAGGTGAGGCTGTCCTTTTCCAGAGTCATCTGCCCAAGGAGGCCAGGCCACGATCCCAGCGGGGGAGGACTCTGGGCAGACTCAGTGCGAAGAGGGAAGACGAGGGCAAAGCAAGAGGCCCCACGGGGTCGCTTCCCCACAAAGAGGGCCTCTCCCTGGGGGCCCTTTGACACTTCTGTGTGGCTCCATTAACTCTTCACCAGACTAACGTGTGTCTCAACATCGACAGTTCCCAGAAAAGACACCCCCTCTCTCCTGGGCCTTGTGGTCCCCTTCATGCTACGGTCAGGCTGAGCTGGAGAACTTGCTGGCTGATGGGCAAGGGCTGGCCTGACCACCATGCGAAGGGTCTGGGGACCTGGGGGGACAGGGAATAAGGGGGAGGGGGCCCTCCGTCAGCAGCCGGGGGTTAACACACAGGGACAGCAGGAGATAAGGGGGCAGGACGAGCCACAGGGCAGCCGGCTCTCCCCCGGCGGGCGCGGCATCTTTCTAGCCCTGCTGGGCACGCCTCAGCCCCAGCAGGGGCTCAGTGTTGTGAGGACTGGATCCGGAAAATACCAAGTCCTGAGACGATGGTCTACTGAGCCTCGCCGGGACCGCGGGAGATCCGACACATCTGTCAGCCACGTGATCCGCAAGGCACCACGTTCACACAGCGGTTGGGCGGCGGCGGAGCAGCTTTGGAACAAGCAGTAAGGAAGGCCCAGTGAGGACGCCCCCGAGCCCCACGGGCTGCGCTCACCTCTCATGTACTCGATGGTGCCATCCAGCACGAGGTTGAGCAGCGGGTCAAACCCTTTCAGGATTCCACTGGCTTGTCGGAATCACCGAGAAGAGAAGAGAGACAGACAGGCGTAAGATCAACGGTCATCCTGGGCAGATGCGAGCTGTGCCCGGGTGTCAGCACGTGAGATTGGGGTGCCCCCGCCGCTGAGGGGTCTCCCCAGCCGGATGCAGGTGTGGGAGCAGCCTCTCCAGGGACGGGACAGATGGGAGACCACGGGGGAAGCAAGGGAAGGGCTCCCGGACGGGGAGCAGTGACAGCGGACCCCAAAACCATCGCCACCACAACACAGTCGGCAAAGTCCACCTGCGCCTGTTTTGTAAACAGTTTAACTGGCACCCGGCCATGCTCATTTGTTCAATGTCGCCTGTGGCTTCTTTCCTGCTGCAATGGCAGAGTGGAGTAGCCGCGACAAGAGACCATCTGGCCGGCGCAGCTGAAAATATTTCCTGTGTGGTGTCCTACAGAACAGGTCCACCAGGCCCGCCTGAGGGCGACACCCTGGCCCTCTTCCTCTCCTGCTTACCCTCCCCTTCAGAACAAAGACCATGAAAGCACCACCTAACGGGGTTATGGAGAGTGACAAATCCAGTAACACGTGCAGGCACTTGGCCCCAGCGGGGCAGCGAGCCCGCACCCGCGGGTCTGCCCTCCTCACCAGGACAGGGGCGCTGCAGCAGGCGGGCAGGATGCTCAGACAGAGCCAGCGTTTCCCCCCCCCCCCCCAAAACCCCAGTGTGGGACGGGACCCACGACGGGACGTCAGTCTGTGCTCAGGCTGCAATAGACGGCTTCGTGGATCTCATTAACGTCCATGAGTCGGTAGACTTTCAGTACATCTAAAGAGAGGCTATGCTGGGCGGGCCTGACCTGATAGGTGAGCTGTTAAAGGGATGGGCCCTTTCTGAAAAAAGAAATTTCAAAAATGAGATTTTCCTGCTGGTCTTGAAGACGTGAAGTGCAGTGCTGTAGACAGAGTCCATGGCAGGGGCGGTGAGCAGCCTCTAGGAGCCCAGGGGGTCCCTGGCCAACTCTTGGCAGAAAACGGGGACCCCAGGCTTGAAAGAGGACCCTGGGCCTGAGATGACAGGCTCTCAGAGACACTCCTTTACTGCAACCTCGTCAGAGACCTGAGCCTGAGGCACCCAGAGTCTGGAACCACAGGCGCTGTGAGATAAAAACGTATGTTGTTTAAGCGTAGAAAACGAACACTAGCGCCTTGAGAAGCAAGAGCCCCATCTCTTCATACATCCCAGAGCCAGCACGGTGCCAAGTGTTTGTTAAGATTCCGATCCTCACTGCATTGGGTACCTAGACGGGCAGGCGCTGTGTTTTTAGCCCTCTGAGGCTGCCCAGTCAGCCACATCTCAGGGAAGGAGGAGTCTGGATCACTGTCTTACAAAATAAAGAAACTGACGTTCAGAAGCAGCTGAATAAGTGAAATGTTGACCGGCTCTCACTAAGTGTCAGGAACCCTGTTAAACACGTTACCTGTGGCTTCCCTGGTGGTGCAGTGGTTAAGAATCCGCCTGCCAATGCAGGGGACACGGGTTTGAGCCCTGGTCCAGGAAGATGCCACGTGCCACGGAGCAACTAAGCCTGTGCGGCACAGCTACTGAGCCTGCGCTCAAGAGCCCGCGAGCCATAACTACTGAGCACGTGCACCACAGCTACTGAAGCCCGTGTGCCTAGAGCCCATGCTCCACAACAAGAGAAGCCACCACAATGAGCAGCCCACGCACGGCAACGAAGAGCAGCCCCTGCAGCTAGAGAAAGCCCGTGCGCAGCAACGAAGACCCAGTGCAGCCAAAAAATAAACAAATAGATAAATAAATTTATTTTTTCAAAAAAGAAAAACACGTTACCTGCTTTAAACACTTTAATCTCAGTACCACTACTGAAGTAAGTGGAGTTAATAACCTCTGACAAATGAGACTGAGGCTCAGAGAGGGTAGCAACTTGCCCAAAGTCCCATAGCCAGTGAGCTGGGGCTGTGCCATGGGCAGCGCTCCCTGCATAACCCTGCAGCATCCTTCCTGCCGTCTTCGCAGCAGACTCCCAACAGCAAATTCAGAGTTAAAGCCTCACAGTGACAGCATAGAGCCGCAAACTGTGACAAGTGCTACCAGGAACTTATAACAACAGGGGCCTGACCCGGGGTGGAGGCGTGGGGGTCAGGGAAAGCTTCCCAGAGCAGTCGAGAGCTCCCTGCATTACTCAGGTACAAAACGTTCATCGTGTTACCCTGGAACAACCGTGAACAAGGAGACGAGATTTGTTTTAAACAAACTCTTAAGGCAGCTTGGTGGAAACTGACCATAGGGCCGTAGTTCGCAACTGCGGCAATTCTGCCGCCCAGGGGACACTAGGCCATGTCTGGGACGTCACGACTAGGCGGCTCCTGGCACCGAGTGGGTGGGAGCAGGACGGCCCCCAACGGAGAAAAATGCGGCCCCAACGTGAGCAGCGCCGAGCCTGAGAAACCCTCAGGTGCAGGACGACCCGTGAGGAGCTGGGACAGTCGCCTGAGTGAGGCAGGACCCACAGGAAGCAGAGCCGTGAATCCCAGCCACTGTAGCTTCCGGTGAGGTTGGGGACCCTTTGCGTGCCTCAGTTTCCCCACCTGCAAAAGGGGTGTAACCGTTCCTACCTGCCGGCGCCGTCAGGCCAGCACGAGTTGTCCGAGCCTAGCGCTTAAAGCGCAGCCCAGGCATCCGTTATCGGTACCGCCGCCCGTCACTCCTCGTGGACCGTGGAGGGGGCGGGCGGAGGGACCTCACCTTCTCGGCCTCCCTGGAACTTCACTCGGATCGTCTTGTCGATGTACTTGGACAGGTCCAAGATGCTCTCCTTCTTTTTCTTCTCTTTGTCCTGCAGGGGCAACAGAGCTCCGTGAGGCGGGGAGCGCAGCCGGACTCCGCCCCGCCAGCCCCGCCAGCCCCGCCAGCCCCGCCAGCCCCTCCAACCCCGCCAGCCCCGCCAGCCTCGCCGCACGCTCACCGCCATCTTGCCGGCCGCGTCGCTGTGCGCAGGAGCCGCCGCCGCGCCCTTTGTACCCTGCCCTGCGCGCATGCGCGGCGGACGCAGGGCGCCTGCGTGGCGCGGTGCGCCGGACGTTGCTGGGAAACATCTGCCGACGCCTGAGGCTGGGACCGGGCGACATGGCGGCGGCGGCGGCGGCGGCGGCGGCGGCGGCGGCGCTGGCGCGGCTAGCGGCGGCCTTCCTCCTCCTCGCGGCCCAGGTGAGGGCGGCGCCGACCCCGCCGGCCTCGCCGGCCGCGGTGCCCCGGCCCCTCGCCCCCCACCCAGGCCCCGCGCAGGACCCCGCCCGGCCCGGCCTGGGGCCAGCTTAGGGGATCCGTGCCCCGCGCGCGGGCGGCCCGCTGGTCCGGGGCTCGGTCGTGACCTTGCGGGCCTGTCCCCGGCCCGTCTCCCTTCCCCGCCTGGAAGTCCTTCTCAGCCACAGCGTCACCCGCTCCCGCCCCGGCCCCTGCTGGTCCGTCTCGGGGTCTCCCACCGCCGCCGGGGACGCCCCTCTCTGGCTCCGTGGCCTTGGCCGGGGGGCTGCCCCTCTCTGAGCCTCAGTTTCCCCTTGAGTGCCATACTACTCCCTCTTCCCGTGGTTGTGGTAAACTGTCGAGCGCGGCACCCAGTGTCTGGTAGTGTCGGGAAGCGGCCAGGAGCCCAGCCCTGGAGTGGGGTCGAATCGCCGCCCCATCTTTTGCTCCCGTGACCTTGGCAAGGGAGTTTCCCGCTTTGAGCGTCCGTTGCTAGTCTGCAAAAGGAAGATAAGTATACAGTGCAGAGTCAGCAAAACGATGTGGGGGATCACGAGCGCGCAGCATGTTACTTGTTTGTCACTAAACCTTCAGGGTCTCCAGTGCTAGCGGGGGACCGACCAGGAAATGGCTGATGTACGTTGTCATAAGCGCATCTTTTATTTCCAAATCCTCCCTCTCCCCGCCAGGTTCCACAGCTCAGGAAATACCCCCCACCCCGCAACAGCCCTACAGACTGGGCCGTTAACCTTGACCCTTCTGCTCCAGTGCCCCCACCTCTGCTCCAGGCGGTTGGCGTTCTCCCGTGGCCACTTTTGTCCCCCTGAATCCCCAGTTCATTCTCAACACTGCAGGAGTGATCCCTTTCAAAGTGTGTCTTGTGCCCAGATGCGAGCCTTCTGGTGGCTTCCTGGCGCATTTGGGAGGCCTCTGTGATCTGGCTATCAGGAAGCTTCCCGTTTCTCTCCAGCTCTAGTGTCTTGAAGGCACTCTGCTCGCTGGTCTCTGTTTCCCTGAATTCCCTGGTTATGCTTCACGTCTCAGCTTAGCTGTCCCTCCCTCCCAGAAGCTCTCTGGGATGCCCCCTCCCCAGCTGCTTTGCCAGCCCCCTGTACTTCCCCCAGCCCTGTTCACTCATCTTCCCCAGCAGTCTGAGCCTTTGGAGGCAGGGACTTTAAGCTCTCCGGATATTTCAAATGAGGGCCGAGCGATAGGTAGGCGGAGGATCACGGGAACACCACAGAAGGAGGGACGCAGTTGGCCTAGGAATGCTTTTCAGAAGCATTCTGAAAAGAGGTGCCTGAGGGGTGATCTGAAGGATGAGTGGGCGTTTGCTAGGTCAAGAAGGTAGAGAAGGTTGTTGCAAGTGATGGGAGCAGGGCTGGAGGTGTGAGAGCTGATGTGTTTTTTTTTTAAATAATAGATTTATTTATTTTAATTCTTATTGGGGTATAGTTGATTTACAATGTCGTGTTAGTTTCAGGCGTACAGCAAAGTGAATCTGTTATACATAACATATATCCATTCTCTTTTAGATTCTTTTCCCATATAGGTCATTACAGAGTATTCAGAAGAATTCTCTGTGTATACATTAGGTTCTTATTACTTATTTATTTTGCATATAGTAGTGTGCATGTGTCAATCCCAGTCTTTCAATTTATCCCTCCCCCTTACCCCTCGAGAGCTGATGATGATTTCCTTGGAGATGGTGAGGGTCCACTACAGCTGGCGTGTAGGATAATCCAATGGTTACACCTGAGGAAGGTGTCATCCCAGTGGAGACCCTTCAGGTGCCCTTGCAGGGAAGGCCATGGAGGGAGCAGCAGTGGGAGTGGCTCCAGGCGTAGGGGGAAAAGGGCAGGCTGAACGTGTGGCCTCTCCTGGCTGGGGTCCAGGGGAGCAGACTGGGCTGGTCGGAGCTGGGTGCTGGGACGTTTGGACTTTATTCCCGCTGGCTGAGGATTTGGAACTTTACCCTGAATGTGGGGAGCCAAGTAGGGTGCAGAAGCGAGCGGGAGAGCACCTGGGCCAGCCCTTCCCAGGACAGAGCCCTGTGTGTGGTTCTTGGTGGCGCCCCGGTGAGGCCAGCTCCCCACGGGGCGGGAGCCTGCTTGCCCACAGGTCGAAGCTCATTCCCGACCATTCTGTGACCCGGGCGAGAGATTGGGCCCCCTGCCCAGTTGCTGTAAGTTGTGCACATACAGCCCATGTGGGGCTGAACACATCTGAACACAGTGCTGTTCTCCCTGCCTGCCCCCTCCGCCCGCCTGCCCCTTCACCCCTCCACTGCCCCCTCCGCCCGCCTGCCCCTTCACCCCTCCACTGCCCCCTCCGCCTGCACATCTTTTTCTAAGCTTCCCGGGTCCTAATTAGCTCCTTCTAGAATTCACCAAGTCCTAGGAAGACTGCTCCCTGTCTGGACCCCTTAGCTTCTTTCAAAGTCCCGTGACATGGATGCTTTCACTGTCATCTTGAAGCATAGTTTCCCTAGGAGTTCCTGAGCTCGATATGACTGTGGCGCATTGGGAGGTAGCCTGTCCTCGGTAGCCCCAGCTGTTTCTCGTCCTCCAAACTGGGATGGGCTATGCTGGAACGGGGGGCACTCACAGCCCTGGGCCCTTTGGAGGAACTTCTCCTAGCCCTTTAACTCCCCGGGGAGGAGACCGTATTCACGGCGAGACTGTGTTCTCGGGTGTTTGATACAAGCCCAGACTTACTTCTTAACAGAAAGCCAGTTGTGCACATTGTGAGGGGAGAGCTGTGAAGTGTGCCCTTGTGCTTCTCAGTGACTTTTTAAAAACAAATGCTTTTAGTCATTCCCATTTTATACAACCGACAGTTTTCACCAGCAACTCGGATCCCATAGACCAGGGCTCAGCAAACATTTTCCAAAGGGCCAGACAGCATTTGTGGCTTTTCAGGACACATGTCCTCTGTTGTAACTCCCAGGCTCTGCAGGGAGCAGCATACACCCTACCCTGCGTTCAGCAACCAGGCAGACATGTTACGATAAAACTTTATTGACAAACACAGAAGGTGGGCCGGATTCAGCCTGGGGGTTGAGGGATCACAGAACCCCTGCAGTGGCCCAAGGTGGGGGGCTGGGCAGGGCTGACCTGGGGTGGGGGCACAGGGCTGGGCACTGTACTTGGGGACAGCCTGGTGGGGAGAACCTGGAAGAGGGGGCTTCTCATCCTGCCTCTGGTCAAGGGAACGAGGTTGGCCAGGCAGGGGTGGGTGGGGAGGTCACCACACTTCCCTCCCTCAAGCGCTGGTGGCAGTGCCCACGTGCCCTGCAAACATGGCCTCACTGAGCACACCCCTCCGCCCATTCAGCTGTCGGCACCTCGCTCCAGGCGACAAACCAAAGCGCTGGGCAGGGGCAGTGGGGGCCCCGGTTTCTCTCCACGCCGCCAGTGGATGTGGATCAGTGGGGAGAAGCTCCTGGAGCGGCTGGGCCCCGTTACACATTCACAGAGGGCCTGGCCTTCCGAGCTGGTCTGTGCCCCAGGCCTGCTGTTGGGGCCACGGCCCCTCGGGACCCCAGCTGAGTCGGAGCACCGCTGCCTGCACCTTGGGAAGGCCAGATGGGGGTGGGGGTCTGTCCCCGCACAGACAGGCTACTGCCTGTTGTCACCGAGGGGTGCAGTCTCTGTCTCAGCCTCCAGGTGGTACAGAGGGATGGCCCCAGGAGCCGGAGTGTGCAGAGCTGGGGTCCAGTTGGACCTCTCCAGCTCCAAGAAGCCAAGGGGCTGGGGTGGGCCCAGGCCCCTGTGGGCGTGGCATGGCCGGGCTCCCTGCTCAAGGCTCTCTCTGGGACCCGTCCTCCCTCACAGGTCCCACAGCCCCAGGGAGCAGCCCAGACCAGGGCCAGACAGCGTGAGACCCGCTGGGGCTGAGGTCCTCGCGGGGGCTCCGTAGCCGAGCCCGGCCTATAGGAGGAAGCAGCCCCGGCAGGGACGCAGCGGTCCAGGCGGGAGGGGACGAGCAGGCAGTGGGGACACTCGTGTGCGATACTGGTTTCTCATGTAGGTAAAGCCGCTCCCAGGTCCTGACCACCCCGCTGCCCTCAGCGGAGGGGCTGGAGTTCCAAGGACTCTGGGGCCTGCGCCTCTGCCTCACTCTGAATTCACACGCGGAGCAAAGGCCCCGATGGCCCGTGTGCCCAGCCCGCCCTGTCCTCCGCAGTCAGCCAGCTGCCCTCGACCTTGCTCCGTGTCAGAGCGGGCAGGGTCCACGTGGACTCTGGGGGACCCTCCACAAGCAGCCTGCTGCCTGGCGGGCCTGGGCAGGAGGAACTTGAGGCCTTGCCGTCCTCCTGGGAGTAGTGGGCCAGGAAGCCGGGCACTTCTGCCGCCCGTGCCCATCGGGAGCGCTGCTGTACTTGCTCGGGACGTGCTGGGGAGGAGGTTCTGTCAGCTGCCTGGGCCCTGCTGGGGTCGTGGGGACGCCACCTGTCATGAAGGGCCCCCTGCCCAGAGCAGCCCTGCCTCTCGCACCGTCCACTTGCCACGCGTTTGGGCAGGGAAGGTCAAGGTTCTGACCCAGGGGTTCCCACCGGCCTGTGGCCCAGCAGGTGCTGGTCAAGTGACCCGGGCTCCGCCGCCCCATTTCTGCCCTGAGCCTGCTGGCCTCGCTGGGTGGGGGCCTGTCGGGGAGCCTGGAACCTGCTGGGCCACCGCTGACTCCCCATCCCCTTCTTGCCTTATGGCAGTGGCGTGGGGCTCTCGTTCTCCCTGTAGTCCCAGGAGGACTCCCCCATTCCTGCCACTGGAGCCACAGGGAGGGGACCTGACACAGCCACTGTCAGCGCCCAGGTCTCCCTGAGGAGGCTCGGCCCTGCCCTCCTCATCGTGTCCCCCCCTAAGATGTGACAGTCGTATCCCATCTGTGCTGTCGGAGCGAGGGACCACCCAAGCCAGGTCGTGCTGTGGGCCGGCCCTGTGTCGGCTCTCTGACTGCTGCCCCCTGTCCAGGTGGCCTGTGAGTACGGCATGGTGCACGTGGTGTCCGAGACCGGGGGCCCCAAAGGCAAAGACTACTGCATCCTCTACAACCCGCAGTGGGCCCACCTGCCGCTCGACCTCAGCAAAGCAGTGAGTACCGGCCAGCGCGGGAGCCCCCTCCCAACGCAGGGTCTTGTCTGTCTTGCTTGCTGCCCTCCCTCCACTCCTCCCCTGGGTCTCCCGAGGGCCTCTGGAGGACGGGTCTTGCAGAGAGCCGTTGAGGACGGAAGAAGGGCCTGTGCCCGGCCCCGTCTTTGGGGTAGCCCGGATGCTCTGCTCTCTGCTCTGGCCTCACTCCTCCCAGAGGGACTCAGGGTGCCTAGTTCCTGGCTTGGCGGGTGGAACGAAGGCCAGCACTCCCGCCCGCACCTTGTGCTGTTTGTGACGGGCTCGAGAGAGGCGGGGAGGGTTCCTGAGCACACGCCGCCCTGTACCCCTCTCGTCTGCCTTGTGCTTGGGGTGGGTGTGCACACACGCTTGTGCACGTGCGTGTGTGTGCGCGCGCGTGTGTGGGGCTGAGACCACGTGGGCTTGAGGTGAGGCTGCGTAGGGGCGGTGGTTGCCGCAGTGGTGGCCTCCGCCGACCTGTCTCCCCGAGGATGCTGCGCGCCCTGGCTCCCCTGGAGCGTCTCACGTGAAGGCCGCCCTCCTGCAGTCTCTTCTGCAGGTGCGGGACTGGACGACCTCCGTGCTCTGCTCTCCGGCCGACCTCCCTGCCAAAGGCTTCAGTAACCAGATCCCCCTGGTGGCGCGGGGGAACTGCACCTTCTACGAGAAAGTGCGGCTGGCCCAGGGCAGCGGGGCGCGTGGGCTGCTCATCATCAGCAAGGAGACGCTGGTGCGGCCGCCGGGCCCCTCCTGGGCAGCCGGGGGCCCTGGGGGGCGGGGGTTTCCTACTTGTGGCCTTGGAGGGGCCCTGTCCCAGGGCAGTGCTGGGCTCCGACAAGGCCTGGGGCGGAGCTCTGGGCCGCTGCCTGAAGAGCAGGTGGTGTGGGCCACGTGCCACCCTCTCCCTCAGGCCCTTCAGGGCAGACCAGCGTCACCCAAGCCCAGGGCTGAGAGGGAAGGGGAGCTTGCCCTCCCCCAGAGGGAGGGGCCGAGCCTGCAGGCCTGCCCTCAAGGCAGTGTGACCCTCCCACCTGACACACGTCCCCTCGTCCCCTCGGGGAGAGCTGCCCCGCCCTGGGTGGGCCTTGCTAAGCCATCCAGCCGCCCTCTCCCCCTCTCCCCCAGGTCCCCCCAGGAGGCAACAAGACGCAGTACGACGAGATCGGCATTCCCGTGGCCCTGCTCAGCTACAAAGACATGCTGGACATTTTCGAGGTAGGCTCGTCCCCCGCCCTGTCTGCAGCTGGGCCCAGTGCCTGAGGAGACGGTGTGCCCGCAGTGCTGTGAACGTCAGGAATGGAGACCCCAGCCCTCCCCCATGCCAGAGACCCTGCGTGTCACCCCCATGCTCAGGCCTGCCCGGCCCCTCGCCCGGCCCGGCCCTGTCTGGCCAGAGGCTGGTGCGTCTTTGATTTGGGGAGCCGGGTCCCGAGCAGGCGAGCTGCAGCACACAGTGACATGGGGATAGCCAGGTTCCCCACTGCAGGCTTCGCGTCTCCCCCAAGGGACCCACCGTCCGTCTCCGGGCCGCTTCCCAGGCCACGTCCACCCTCGTTCACTCATGCTTGTCTGGGGGCGGGGTCTGTGTTCCCACACACGCGCGGTCCTGTCACCCACCTTGTGTGAAGCTCATCCCAGCAGAGCCCGCTTCTCTGGGGTCAGGAGTAGCGGGTGAGGGCGTGGGGTGAGGCGGGATCTCCCGGCCCCCGGCTCCTCGAGTGGGCCAGCCTCGGCCCTCTGGGTGGCGAGGGGACGGGTGGGCCCCCCCCCCCCCCCCCCCCCCCGACCTTAGCTCTCTTTGTGTTCCCTGAGGCAGACTTTCGGCCGGGTGGTACGGGCAGCACTGTACGCCCCCAAGGAGCCCATGCTGGACTACAACATGGTCATCATCTTCATCATGGCTGTGGGCACCGTTGCCCTCGGGGGCTACTGGGCCGGGAGCCGGGACGTGAGGAAGTGAGTGGCCCGCGCGTGTGCGTGCGTCCCGGATGGGCGGCCGTAATGCTGGGCAAGTAACCACGAGAGTCCGCATGCCCAGAGAGCCTTCTGGAAAACAGCTGCTATAAACACCCAGGAGACCCGTTGAAAGCCCCGAGGGCCCCGCTCCCCACGATTCTGTCCTGCCCTCAGGGTTCCCGGCCCGGGCCCAGCCTGGCGGGGGCATCCACGGGAGACCTCGCCCCGGCCGTCCAGGGAAGGGCGGTGGTGGGGTTGGTACAGGGCCAGGGTCCAGGGTGGCCCCCATGCGGCCACCACAGCTGGGCCCTGGGGACCGGAGCCCCACCTCTGGCAGGACTGGCTCCGTTGGGGGGGACCCCAGGTACACATGGTGGGTGGGGACGGGGGACTGGCCGACGGGGCAGGTGACGGTGGTCACCTCCGGGCAAGCTGTCCCTCAGCCTGTCCAGACCCCTTGTGTCAGGCTGCCCCTGCCTGTCCTTCCCCATGTCTGTGGCCCTCGGCCCCCGGGAGTAGTGCCGGCCGGTAGGGCGTCCCCCAGCCCGTTCTTGTCTTTCAAGGAGGTACATGAAACACAAGCGGGACGACGGGCCCGAGAAGCACGAGGACGAGGCTGTGGACGTGACGCCCGTCATGATCTGCGTGTTTGTGGTCATGTGCTGCTCCATGCTGGTGCTGCTCTACCACTTCTACGACCAGCTCGGTGGGTGCCCGGCCCCGGCTCTCAGGGCGGCGGGGGTGGGGGCAGTCCAGGGGCCTCGCCAGGAGGGGCCTGGGGCTACCCCTTCCTTCCCTTGGGGCGGTCACCCTGCCAGGGAGTGCGGCACAGAGCCGTCCTTCAGGCTCCCCTCACCGCCCGCCCCGCCCCGCAGTCTATGTCATCATCGGCATCTTCTGCCTGGCCTCCTCCACGGGCCTCTACAGCTGCCTGTCGCCGCTCCTCCAGAGGCTGCCGTTCTGCAGATGCAGGTGAGCCCCCGGGCGACCCCCACCTGGCCCTGCTCGCGGGGGTCCCCCTCTGCTGCCCTGTGGCCCGTCCGCTCCCACCTCCCGTTACCCGGCCCCCGGAGGCTCCACAGCTTTGCTGAGGCCGAGGACCCTTGCCCTCCGGAGCCCTCGGTCAGTCTGGCACGGTGCAGGCATTACAGCAGGTGCCCACTCCGTGCTGGCTGGGGGCTCACGGGCCCCACCTCCAGCCCCTGGGTGGGCCTCCCGTTCTGGCTCAGGGCCTGTGGGATCCCTCGGGGGACGTCGGCTGGGGGCAGCAGGCGGGCGGCGCTGCTGATCCAGGCTCCGAAGGTTCTCTGTGGTCAGGGGTCTGGTCTGCTTGTCGTGGAGCAGGTGGGAAACGGAAGGGTTTAGACGAGGTCCAACGGGGTCAGGAAGCTTGGCTCAGGGGACTTGGGGGAGGGCCTGGAGCAGGGAGGGCTGTGCGAGAGGGGTCACAGCACCCGACGAGGGCTCCTGCGGGTGGGGTCAGCTTAGTGACTGGCTGAGGTCCGGTCGCTTCCCCCAAGGCCCTGCCCCTGCCCACTCTGCCCTGCCCTGCCCTGCCCTTGGGAGCCTCCCTTCTAGAAATAAAAGGTGAGGGATGGTGAGTTTAACAGATAAGGTAAAGTAGAGGAAGGGACAGGGCCAGGGGTGGCCCTTGGGAGCAGAGCCCGGCGGACAGAAGGAGGACAGATGGGGAGGCCACGGGCTTTTGGGCAGGAGTTGAGCTGACCCTCCGGGTGCTGGGCAGAGGCAGGGCTGTGAGGGTCAGAGGCCGCTGATCTCTCCACCTGCCTGCCTGCCCTCAGGGTCCCTGACAACAGCCTGCCCTACTTCCACAAGCGCCCTCAGGTCCGCATGCTGCTCCTGGCGCTGCTGTGCGTGGCCGTCAGTGTGGTGTGGGGCGTCTTCCGGAACGAGGACCAGTGAGTGCAGTCCTGGAGGCCCTGCTGGGGGTGGGTGCAGCTGTCCTCGGGTGCTCTGACCTCCCTGCGACTCCCCGAGCCCTCCGCTCGGGGCGCCTGGAGCTGGGCCAGCTCCCGGTTATGAAAGGCTCTCCTGTCAGTGCTCTGGACGCAGTGGCCGCACGCCGTCCAGGCCTGGCCCTGTCTGCCCTGTGGCTTGTCCGGTGCCCCGGGATCTGCGATCGCAATCTGGGCGTGAGATGCCGCCGGCACTGCTGCCCGGGCGCCGAGCCGTGTGCTCCGGGGCAGCCTGGACGTGGCCTGGCGCCGCTCGGCCGCTGCTCCGTTGTGGTGCCCGCCCGCCTGCTCAGCTAGCTCTGCTTCTCCCAACACCCCCCCCCCCCGGGGGGCCTCCCCCGCGAGGCAGCGCGCCACCGCCTGCCGTCACTGACACCATCTGGCGCTCTCTCTGAGCTTCTCCCGGGGCAGTTAAACGCTCTTGGCTGTGCTGCTGTTTGGAGCTATAACAGATTTAACTGGCAGAAGGAAAGCATGAAAATATTTTGAGTCCTTTGTACACAAAGAGAATAGGGACGCTCACGGTTAAATCAAGCCAGGAGGCTCGCTCCTTCGCATAAAAGTAGAACAGGCCATGGCTTCCGCCATGTCTGGGCGCCCATGTGGCCTTGGTGAACCTTCTCTGTTCTCACCAGCGCCCTGGCCCAGAGAGGTTCTCATCGTGCGCTCAGATGAAGCTCTGATGAGTAACTTGAGGGGCAGGGAGGACGGGGCCGGCTGTGGGGCCATTTCCCAGCGGGGAGCCTCATCACACGCGGGCTTCATCACACAACTTTGACTTCCCAATTCGGAAGTGGCCCCGCAAGGGTGGCGCCCTGCTTCCCAGGACTCCAGATGATGTCCTCAGGGCCCCAAGTCCCTATTTCCTCAGAGAGTGTGAGGCATTTGGCTGGGTGGGTACAAGTTTTGCTTTTCTAAATTTTTTTTTTTTTTTTTTGCAGTACGCGGGCCTCTCACTGTTGTGACCTCTCCCGTTGCGGAGCACAGGCTCCGGACGTGCAGGCTCAGCGTCCATGGCTCACGGGCCTAGCCGCTCCGCGGCATGTGGGATCTTCCAGGAACGGGGCACGAACCCGCGTCCCCTGCATCAGCAGGCAGTCTCTCAACCACTGCGCCACCAGGGAAGCCCTGCTTTTCTAAATTTTTTAAAAGATATTTTTGAGGGACTTCCCTGGCGGTCCAGTGGTTAGGACTCCACGCTGTCCCTGCCGAGGGCCCAGGTTCCATCTCTAGTAGGGGAGCTCGGATCCCACAAGACCCGCAGCACAGCCAAGGAAAAAAAAATTTTTTTTTTTTTTAAAGAAATTTGAATCCGCTGGATACATGGTCCCCCCTCGCCCTGCACCCCCTGCCCCGGGCTGTGATCTGGGTGGGAGAGCCGCTGCTGCAGAGGGGCAGAGGCCCTGGCACGCGCCTGCATTTCTCTGGCCGTGGCGTCAGGGTTGGGGGGTCGGTTCACCCCCTGCTCCTACCAGCCATTGCTGCCCCTCCTGTCCCCCCACGGGCCTCAGGATGTCGGCCGCTGCCTTTGTCTGCATAAGGGCCTCCGTGGCTCATCTGGGCTCGTCTGGACGGCTTGGACTTGGCGCTGAGGCTTCCAGGGCGGGGGAGGGGCCTGGCAGGCCGAGGTTCTTGGTGGAGGCCCCGCCCAAGGGTGGCTGCGCTGCCTTCCAGGTGGGCTTGGATCCTTCAGGACGCGCTGGGCATTGCCTTCTGCCTCTACACCTTGAAAACCATCCGCCTCCCCACGTTCAAGGTGAGGGCCCCTCGGGGTGGTGGGGGCGCTCTGCGGACGAGGGGACGGGGTCTCTTGGGGTCAGCCCCTTGCCCGCCAGCCGTGCAGCCCTGCCCAGGGCCTTCCACTCTGAGCCTGGCCCTGTGTGGGCCGTGTGGTCTTGGCTCATACGTCCCTCTGGCCACCCTCCTGGGGACGGGGCTTAAGGATCAGTGCAGAGTTGTCTCACGGCGTGGCGGCAGCGTCTGTGACCGCTGGCCGAGGGAACACCCGGGCGGGCGCGCGGAGCAGGGCCGCCTCCTTGCTGGTGAGGTGAACAGAGGAGGGAAAACCAGGTGAAACTAAGGGGGCAGAAGCACAGGGCTCGGGCCGGGACCCTGGGCCAAGGCCCAACCCCAGCAGGAGAAACCTAGAAACACATAGGCAAACGTGAAGCCGGGCGTCACCTGCCCAGACCCGTGGCTGGCTGGTTGCGGCTGTGTCTCTCTCAAGCGTCCCATCAGAAAGTCGCCCTCCCTGAGCCTCGGGCCTGACATTGCCTCCAGGGCACCGAAGGTCAGGCTGCCCTGCTCAGACTTTGTCCTAAAGGCTTCGTCCCCACAGGGAAACTCTGAGCCTTGGGAGAGGCAGGGACACGTCCCGGAGCGTCTGTGCGTCTGGGACCCTGGGCAGGGTGGGGTGGAGGGCAGGGCCGGTGGAGGTCCCCGAGCACAGCCCTCAGGACGCCCCGTTCCCAGGCCTGCACGCTGCTGCTGCTGGTGCTGTTCATCTACGACGTGTTCTTCGTGTTCATCACGCCCTTCCTGACCAAGGTGGGCTCTGGGCCCCGCCCCGCCCCCCCCCGCCCTGGCCCCCGTGTTCCCCCGTCTGACGCAGTCCCCCTTCTCTTAGAGTGGGAACAGCATCATGGTGGAGGTGGCAACCGGGCCGTCAGACTCGGCCACCCACGAGAAGGTATGTGGTGCCCGCGGCCGAGGTGCTGAGCAAGCGGAGTGAGCGCGGGCTGGCGGGTCCTGGACACGCTGCCCCCTCTCCCCAGCTCCCCATGGTGCTGAAGGTGCCCAGACTCAACGCCTCGCCGCTGGCCCTGTGTGACCGGCCCTTCTCCCTCCTGGGCTTCGGGGACATCCTGGTCCCAGGTACCTGGGTGCCCTTGGGGGTGTCAGGCCACAGGGGCTGGTGGGCAGAGGCAGAGTTGAGCCAGTGGGGCCTGGGGGCCAGGGAGGTGGTCCCCCGGAGGCGTTGTCCCAGCCGTACTGTCCCCAGGGTCCCCCTCCGGGCCCCTCCCCACACCAGGCGGCCTCTGAGCTGGGGTTTGCGCTCGCTGGAGGTCTGGTTGCCTGCCAGGAGTCGAGGGTGGCGCCGGGCCAGCTCCCTCCTGAGCTGGGAGGAACGCACGGTGCCTCCGGGGGAACCCCCGGTGCCTGGCTGGGGCTGCGGCCCGGCCTCTGCCCATGGCCTCTCTCCCACAGGGCTGCTCGTGGCCTACTGCCACCGCTTCGACATCCAGGTGCAGTCCTCCAGGGTCTACTTCGTGGCCTGCACCATCGGTAAGCCCGCTGCCCCGGGGGCTCGGCCGTGCCCCGTCCTCTGCCGCGGGGTGGTAGGGGACAGGCCTGTGCCCGCGTCACAGGCCTCCTTGTCACTTTCCACGGTGGTCGTCGTTTCTCTTTTCTTTGGTCTTCTTTGTCTTTCTCTTTTTTCCTCTGTCTTCTGTTTCCTTTGTTACTAAAGCCATTTACACCAAAGGGATGTTTTCTCATTTTCTGTTGAGTCCAATCATTTCTAAAAATGTCCAAACCAGTTCTCTTGTCCTGCTGGGTCAGCTCTTCAGGACGAGCAGGGGTGCAGAGCGCACAAGCCCCACCAGCCGACACGGGTGAGGGGAGGCCCCGCCATGGCCCCCAGCAGTGCCAGGCGGACGCAGGCTGGCCTTCCCGGCGTACTTTGGGCCGTTGGCGTCCGGGTTCCTGAAGGCCCAGACAAGTGCTCCCCGCCTCTGCCCCCTGGGTTCACACTCCATGATTAGCTTGTCCAGATGCGCCTGCAGAGCTTTTCTCCGTGTGAACCACAGTTTGTCAAATTGTTCTGTAGTTCCCGTCACTGAAATCCTGTAGTTGGCTCGGTTGAATCACTTCTTTAGGACAGGTGGCTAGTCCACAGCCGATAAGCGGGAACTCTCCCTGCACAAGCCTATCGTTTGGAAACATGGAGGTAAGGGGCAGGGCAGGCAGCCCGAGCAGACGCAGGTGCTGGAGACGGGGCTCTTTGCCTCGGAGGGGATGTGCCAGTAAATGGTGTCTTTCTTTGTAACTCTTCACCTGGGAGTAATTGCACGTGTACGGCTGCAAGGTTAGTACAGTGAGCCCCACGCCGCTGCACTCAGGCCGACCCCTCTAACTCCTCGTGTGTGCTGTGTTGTATGTCCGTCCCTGTGCTCTACGTGCGCGGGGGTCTTTATACGTTGGACTCACGTCCCTAAATAACACACGCTGTTTTATGCTGAACGGGGAGCAGGAAATGCGGACGCTTCTCACCCCTCAGTGCTTTCATGCGGTCACAACTCAGTCATGAAAGGTCTGATTTCCTAATTCTGTACCTATGTTACTTCAGTTCAAATTATTTTTCTAACTAGAGGCTTACAAAAATGAGCTATTGGGGCACCTCTGCGGCTCCTCCAGCCGCTCCCGGGACTCCAGGCCTTCCCATGGCGGCCGCCCGCTTCCTCTCCCCAGTCTGGCGGCTGGGCCCTCGTTCCCTCCTCTTTCCCTGCTGACCCCTGTGTGCACTCTCGCCTGCCAGCGTCCGGGAAGGTGTGGGTGGGGAGGACCCGCTGGCCACGGCCCTGGCGCGAGCTCTGCCTCTCCTGCCCCTGTGAGCAGTGGGTGGTGAGCTTGGGACCGGCCAGGGTAACGTGCTGCCTGTCTCTGCTTCCGCAGCCTACGGCATCGGTCTCCTGGTGACGTTCATGGCGCTGGCCCTCATGCAGCGCGGCCAGCCTGCCCTCCTCTACCTGGTGCCCTGCACGCTCGTCACCAGCTGCGCCCTGGCGCTCTGGCGCAGGGAGCTGGGCATGTTCTGGACGGGCAGCGGCTTTGCGGTGAATACCAGTTTGCTATGAATGTCTGCGAGAAATAATAGCCTAATAAGCCCTAACTAGAGTTAAAGTTGAGTAAGACCTCCTAGCACTACAACTAAACCCCGCAGCCCGTGTCCCGTCTCTGGAAGGTTTTGCTTTGGGTGTGGTGCTCTCGTGGCTGCAGGGCGGGGAGGGGTGCTCGTGGGCTCGGGGTGATGCTGCTGCCCTGCTGCTAACCCTAACCCTAACCCATTTGGTTGGATTGGTTGGACTTGGGGTTCCAGCTGCTTCTGCCACGGGCAGGGGGCGGGCCGGGCCTTGTTCTTGTCTGAAACTGAAGAGGAAAGGGACAGAGGCCACTCCCCGTGCAGCGCAGGGCGACCGCTGTATCCCTGCAACTCAAGGGCATTCCGGGCCTGCGGGGTCTCTAGCGGGCCCTGTTAGGAGACCCGTCCTGCCCTGATGGGGGCTCTGAGCGCTTCCGGTGTGTGTGTAACTTGTTCGCATAGATGTGAACACGCTTTACATGTGGTGTGACGGTTGTGACCCGGTGAGTCGGGAAGGCTTCCTGGGCGCAGTGCCCCCGTCCCCAAAGGTCTCCCTCCCGGCGGGCGTTGGCTTTGCTACAGAGCGGGTGGATTGGTTCTGGAAGGTTCTGGAGGGAGAGCAGGCCAGAGAAGGCAGGGTGGGGGCCCTCCTGGGGCCCTGATGCGGTGCTGGTGCCAGTTGGCGAGCGCGGCTCCTTCCTGGGTCCGGAGCGCCCCCGCGGCTCCACCAACCCGGGCCTCCTCCCTCCCTCAGAAGGACCTACCTCAGTCGCCGTGGGCGCCAGCCTCTGCCGACGGCCCGCAGCCCCAGGCGGACTCCGACGCCGCCCCCTCCCAGCAGCCTCCCGGCCAAGAAGCGGCCCCGTCCCCTCCGCCCGCGGAGCAGCCCCCAGAGTCGTCCGCGCCCGAGGAGAGCGGGGCCGGCGCGCCCCCCCAGAGGCCCGAGAGTCCGGCAGGCCTCGCCCCCGGCCCCTCGGCCTAGGGGAGGGCGCAGACTCGGCCCCCGCGCCCCGGGACTGGACCCGCGCGGCCCCCAACTTGGTGCTCTGGCCTGGCCGATGCGCACGTCCTGCTCCAGCCCGGCCACACCCCGGACCCCAGCCCTGCTCCGAGCTCGCGTGGCTGCCAAGCCCCCGGCCGGCTGAGGCCAACCCCGCGCGCGCCCCGCTTCCTGCGGCGGCGGTGCCCCGGGAAGGGCGGGGCCGTCCCCTCCGCCGTGGGCCGCGGACACGCCCAGTTTGGTGCTTGCCCTGCTGCTGCTTCCCTTCGGGTCCGGGCCGGGAGGGGGCGGGTCTCTGGCTCCTGGTGGAGGGGCGCCTTTGCTCAGCAGGGCCCCCAGGGGTTCGGACTGGACGCCGCCGCAGCCTTGGGGGCCCGCGGTGAGCGCCGAGCCCTGCGCCCGGCCCTTCCATCGCCCGGAAGCGCCCAGCGCCTGTGGTCCAGCTCCTCCAAGTTTGAATAAACGGCCACGACTTTTTGAAATTCTGGTAGTGTCGCCTCGTGGGGTGCGAGCCCTTCGGACTGCCTCTCTCGGGGGCGGGGCTGGTGCCAGGCCGGTGGCCCCATCTTGCCTTTCAGCTCAAGGGAACTCGGCTCCCACCCTCGCCACAGGCACCCGCACGCTCTCAGCACCCTATCCAGTGCACGCACCTCGGCCTCCAACTCCAGCACGGGGGACGGGGAGCTTCTGGAATGCGGGAGGATATTCTGGAACTGGCGTTATGTCTTCTACCTCACGGACAGGGTTCTCTGAACCTCACGACGGAGATGCCGCCGGCCCCCGTGTCACCGCCTGGCGACAGAGCCGGCGCCCGGACAGGCACCCGGGGCTGCTGATCGCCAGGGCCCCGGCCCGCTCCCCCCCCACCCCCCACCCCCAACACCCCATCCGCGCCGCACGCCGGCTCTGTGTCCCTCTGCGCGCTGCTGCGCTGCACACAGCAGGCGGGGGCGACCACGGTCCATTCCACACAATACCAGCGCCAGCCAGACTCACAGCCTCTCAGCCACGCCTCTCGAGGAAGAAACGATGTTTATTCCTAAAAAAAAAAACAGAAGGCGTCTCCCACCTGCTTCTGTGTGTTTCTCAAAAGAACAGGTGATCCGGTGGGAGGGCGGGGCTGGAGCAGCTGGACCTGCCCAGCCCCACGGGAGCCCCTGGCCTTAGAGGCCGGGACCAGGACGCAGCCACGGGGCAGCCTTGGGGGAAGGCCCGAGCGGACCTCCGCCCTCCCTCTAGGGACTGCGCCTTCCTCTAAGCCATTTTGTACGTCGGTAAAGAGCGCGGAATCTCTTTTTTTTCTGTTTTGTTGGTTTGACAAACGTCAAAGAAATCAAAGGAGGATGTTAGTTCCTGAAGTTTCAGTTTGCAGTTTTTGCCTTGCTTCTGTTTGAATCTTATAATTAAACACAGCTTTTGATACTTATGGCTGGGTCTTTGCCTTTTCTGTGCTGCAGTGAGCCGGGGCTGGGGGGCGGGGCTCGGGGGCGTTGGGGGGAAGCCCTCGGTGGGCCGGCCGGGCTGGGCCCGGTGGCCTTCAGCCTGCAGGAATTCCTGTGTGGATGGAGGTGTCCGGAGCACACCCGCAGCCTGTGGCCGCTGGTGCCGCCCAAGTGGGGTTTCAGCTTTGCCGCCTGTGGCTACTTGCCCTTACTCGCGTGGGGTCCTCGTGAGGGGAGGGCAGGGTAGCGGAGCCTGCTGTTGTCTGTGTTTGGATACCGTTAGCTTGTCTGTGATGATCTAAGAACCACGGAGGGAGTCACCTGTAGCAGGGCCTGCGGACTTTCTGTAAAGAGCCAGATGGTCAATGTTTGGGCCTTTTTGGGGCCACATGGTCACTGTCACAACCGGTCAACCCAGCTGTGGAGCCGGAAGCATCAGACAACGTGTAAGCAGACAGGCGTGACTGTGGCCAAAAACTTGGTGGACACCAAAATGTGCATTGGTGTCATTTTCACAGGTCACAAAATACTCTCATTTACAACAATTCAAAAATGGAAAGCCTTGCTTAGCAAACAGCTGAGCAAAAACAGGTGGTGGCCCCGGCCTGCAGGAGCGCAGGTGGTGAGGACTGCAGGCCGTGTGTGGGGCGGGGGCCCGTGTGCTGGCCTGTTTCAGCTTCACACACGGAGAGGTCGAGTCTCTGGAGCCAGCACCTCCAGGCTCACGCCAGGCTGTGCCACTCGCCACATCACCATCAGCGTCTCGTGTTTGAGCTACAAACAGGACCAATGCTGTGAGCACAGTGATTTTTTTTTTTTAAAGAAGATGCTGGGGGTAGGAGTTTATTTATTTTTGCTGTGTTGGGTCTTCGCTTCTGTGCGAGGGCTTTCTCTAGTTGTGGCAAGCAGGGGCCACTCTTCATCGCGGTGCGCGGGCCTCTCACTATCGCGGCCTCTCCTGTCGCGGAGCACAGGCTCCAGACGCGCAGGCTCAGTAGTTGTGGCTCATGGGCTTCCCAGGCCAGGGCTTGAACCCGTGTCCCCTGCATTAGCAGGCAGATTCTCAAACACTGCGCCACCAGGGAAGCCCCAGTGATTTTCTTTCACTAAGTAGACCAGATCTTAGGCATTTCTCATTCATTCACCTGCTCATTCACTCACTGGTTCATTGCACGCCTGTGTGCCAGGCGTCACTCAGGCCTGGGATGCCTGTGTGAGTCTGGGAAGGCAGCCCATCCGAGGGTCAGCACGGGAGAGGCCCCCAGCTCTGTCTTGGGGGCCAGGTAGCATGGAAGGTTGCTTGGAGGAGGTGACTGTCCAGCCAGAGGGACACTGGAGAGGCTGCTTTGGGTGGGGAAGTGATGGGCTCCGGTGGGGAGGTGAGAGGAGGTTAGGAGCTTGGCCGGGGAGAGGTGGGGATTGCCAGCCACGTGGGCAAGGCACTCACGGGGTGTCACCCTCAGGTGTTCTGAAGTTCTAGAAAGCCCTTCGGCTGGCCTCGGGGAGGGAGGACGGTGGCCCCCAGGAGCACGGGCTTAACGAATATTGTTGGTGATTGTGACCACGTACCACGCTAAAGTAAGTAGTCAGGAATGGGGACCCGGGGCCGGGTGTGTGGGAGCTCTCAGTACTGTCTTCACAACTTTTCCATAAGCCTGAAACTGTTCAAAAATTTAAATTTCATTTAATAAACTACCGTAGTTATTCGCATGCACACTCCTCCCGGCAAGCTGTCTCCCACCCTGAGCATCTGCTCCACCGGGCCCGGGCACCCCTCCCCTGCCCTGTGTCCCAGGTCACCTGCCCACGTGGGCTCACCTGCCCAGGTCATGCCCTCCACCTGGACCTCACCGGCCTCCCGCAGCTTCCAGACAGCCGAAGGGTCCAGAACCCGATCTCCCCACGTGGCTCCCGCGGCACCGCCCGCCCACTCCCTTCCCTCTGCCGATGGGACCCACCTGGGCTCCTGACCAGGTGCGCAGGGCGACCCACACCCAGTTGTCCTTTCAGAGCCTCTGGGAGCTGGGAGCGGCCCGGATGAGTCCCAGGTGCGCAGGGGAAGGGGTGTAGTGGGGGAGCAGGCAGGGGAAGCTGGCGAAGGCGGTGCTGTCCGGGTGCGGGGGAGGGCGCCGCCCCCAGCCCCGGTTGATGCCCGGGTGGGGAGGAGGGCGGCTCCCCCACCCGGTGCCGCCCCCAGCCCCGCCCCATCCCTGAGCCTCTTGGAGTCCGGGTCGTTTGCGGAGGGAGCCGGGCCGCGGTGCAGCCTCGGGAGGAGCGCGGTGAGTCCGGGGTCCCCCGAAATGAGGCGGCAGCCCTCTCCCCGCGCCTCGGTTCGTCCGGCCCGTGCGGGAAACGCGTCGGACTGTGTAGACGCCCTCGGGGAGTGTGACTGAGGCCGTGTAGACACGGCCGGGCACCCTGCGTTTTTCGGCACCCCGAGGGCTCCCCAACCCCGACGGCCGCTTTCCCGCCTTCCCACCCATTAACTCGGCTAAACCCGCGGTGGGGCTGGGCCGGCAGGAAACGGCGCGCAGAGCCGGCCGGCGAGAAGGTTTCCAGGGATCTGGTGAGGGGCCCCTTGCTTTCCTCCCTGTGGCTTCTCTCAGCCAATCCCTTGCTAGTGAGTAAAAACACGACAAGGATTTGGGGGGGTAACAGTTTGGGGAGGGTGTGGTCACAAGGCCTGAAGCTGGGCTGGGGGTCCTATGGGGGAGGGGCCGTAGAGTCGGCTGCCGACGGCAGGTGTGGCGTGTGAGTGATTGTGCCTGTGATGGATTGTGTGAGATTGTGTGGTTACAGGCGCGGGGTTGCGTATGGCTGTGTGGGGTGGTGTCATTGCCTCTGTGTGTGCTGTGTGTCTGTGTAACTAGTGTGTGACCACGTGTGCGTGATTGCACTGTGAGGTCATGTATGATTTTGTGTGTGGTTGTGTGTGTGTGTGTGTGGACGCCCCTTCCCTGTTTCCTCGCCTGGGAAAAGGGGACGGAAGACCCTGGGAGCCCCCAGGACGTGGTGGATAGCCCTCCTGTCACTCCAAACAGCACGTCAGGTGTTGCCCCTGATCTGCCCGCGGTGACGGACTGGAGAGGGGACCCTGCAGCTCTCCACCCCCAGGAGATCTGCGTGCTGTTCAGCGTGTGCGCTTGGCAGGATTCTGAATGTTTAGGGTGTAAAGTGTGGAGCCGGGAGAGTCTTTGAACAGAGGCAAGCCAGGTGGCCTTTGATTAAGTCTGGGCACAAGCTGCGCGCGCGGAGAAAGGTCTGCTGGGGTACCGTGGCTGTCGTGACAGGGCAGAGGCCCTGGGAGGGACCCGAGGCCGCGTGCAGGTGAGTGTGTCCTTCCTGGAGGAGGACACGAAGGTCTGGGCGCCTCCTTCCAGTTTCTGCAGTCGAGGAAGGAGAAAGAAACCGGCGGGGCGAGCGTGGGGGTCTGTGGCCGGCACGTGGGGAGCTGGGACCTGAACTGGGGCGTGGCCGCTCGCCATCTGTCTTCCTGCCCTGGGGCAGGGTTTCGAGCTCTTGGTCCCCGTCCCCTGGGCTCACCTGCCTTACCTGGACCACAGGGGCCTGGGGGAGCCGTTCCTGAATTCTAAGAACTCTGTGTGGAAGAGGGAGGAGGGGGGAGGGGGAGGGAGACCGAGAGACAAACAGTGAGACAAATGGAGAGAAAGAGGGAGAGAGAGACAGAGACAGAGGAGATAGTCTCTCCAAGCCTCAGCGTCCTCACCTGTAAAGTGGGGATCATTGTGCCGGCCCCCTCCCCATGGGAGTGCTGGAAGGTCTGAACTAATTGACCTGAGGCTGTGAGCCCACACAGATTTTAGGCATGAACTTTCTGCTCGTAGCTGCTCGTGTTTCGGGCACCCATCCACATAAAAGTGAGAACGGGGAAACAGCTGTCGCCAGTTATTTGAACATGCGTGGCTCTAAAAGTAAGGCAGAGGGTCACGTGTTCTGGGTCTCTGGCTCGCGTCGGCATCAGGCTTTGCCATTTTTCCCGCTTTACTCTATTAATTAAAAACAGTGATTTCAGAATAATTGTCATTGCAAGGGTGGTGCAGAGGATCCTCGTACACCCTTCACCCAGCGTCTCCTAGTGTTCAAACCTTGTGCCACCGTAGATCAAAACTAAGAAATTGACATTAAAATGAACATAAGCACTCGCAGCCTACTTTGCCTGGATTTCCCCAGTTTTTCCCCTAACGCCTCTTCTGTTCAGGGATCCAATCTGAGATGCCCCACTGCATGGAGACCCTGTATGAATTTTTTAAAATTAATTAATTAATTTAGTTTTGGCTGCGTTGGGTCTTCGTTGTTTTGTGTGGGCTTTCTCTAGCTGCAGAGACCGGGGGCTACTCTTCGTTGTGGTGTGCGGGCTTCTCATTGCAGTGGCTTCTCTTGTTGCGGAGCACGGGCTCTAGGCGCACGGGCTTTGGTAGTTGTGGCACGCGGGCTCAGTAATTGTGGCACGCAGGCTCAGTAGTTGTGGCGCACGGGCTTAGTTGCTCCGCGGCATGTGGGATCTTCCTGGACCAGGGCTCGAACCCGTGTCCCCTGCATTGGCAGGCGGATTCTTAACCACCGCGCCACCAGGGAAGCCCCCCTGTATTAATTTTAACTTACAAGTTGTAAGTGATTGGAAGTTTCTTTTTTTAATCTACGTGTCTTTATCCGTTTTCCTGGGTATCACTCGTGTTTATCAGCTTCTGGCCTCAACCGCACACCCCCCTCCCCCCAGGATCTCTGACTCCTTTTCCTCTGTGCACGTTAAAAAGCTACAAAAACACGAGATATCATCACCGCAAATAGTTCTCTCACAAACACCTCTTCCTATGAAAACCTAACAAAAAGTCCACAGACAAAAAGGAAAAAAAAAAAAAAAAAGGCCAAGCTTATTAAATTTCCTAAAGGCTTGCCGAGTGATTGATTTCATGGAGTTGGGGCAATGGGGGAGGGGAGGTTTCCTGGCTGGATCTGAGCCTGAGAAGTAGGATAGGGAGAAACAGGAGAGGGTGTAGTGTAGACAAGAGATGCCTGTTCCATAGACCAGCGTTGGCTACCATGGAAGCAAAGAAGCAGAGACATACGGGATGGAAAACGGTGATTGTCTTGGATGAGTGGCAAGAGAAAAACTTATCCAGAGAGATGGGCGAAGAGTTGAGAGTGAGGAGGGGAAGAAATGTAGGAGCCAGGAGCAGAGCTGGGATGAAGTTTGGGGTTTTATTAAAGTTGATAGTTGACTCTGTTTGGAAAAAAGTGATCCCAAGTGCTGTATTTCCCCTTGGAGAGGCTGAACCACCGTTTGAACCGACTAGATAAAATCGGCCGTTAAAGGCAAGTGGAAGGAACTTCCCTGGTGGTCCAGTGGTAAAGAATCTGCCTTGCAATGCAGGGGACGTGGGTTCAATCCCTGCTCAGGGAACTAAGATCCCACATGCCGCGGGGCAACTGAGCCTGCCCGCCACAACTACTGAGCTCACACACCTCAACTAGAGCCCGCGTGCCGCAGTAGCCTGTGTGCCACAACTAGAGAAGACAAAGCCCACCACCACACCTAGAGAGAAGCCCGCGCACCACAACGAAGAGCCCGCATGCCTCAACAGAGATCGCACGTGCCTCAACTAAGACCTGATGCAGCCAAAAAAAATAAAGTAAAAATTAAAAAAAAAAAAAAAAGACAAGTGGAAGATTCACAGTGGGCGCTTGGTGGGCTGCAGGAGAGAATAAAGAGAAGGGAACAGGATGGACCACTGAGAATAGAGGGTGTGGTTCCTGGGAGGGAAAATGGGAAGCCAGGCAGAAAGGTCCTGGGGCCTGGAGTCTTGTGTATTAGTTAGCAGTTGCTGCATAACAAATTATCCCCAAAGTTAGCAGTTTCAGAGAAATATTTATTATGCCAGTTTCTCTGGGTGAGAATTTGGGAGTGATCTGTTGCGGGGGGTGTGGTGGTTCTGGCTGAGGGTCCCTCATAAGGCTGCCTCACCTGAGGGCCTGATGGGGGCAGGAGTTGCAGCTTCCAGGAGGCCCCCTCACGTGGCTCCTCCTCATGTGGACCTCCCAGGCGCTGTTTGAGGCTTCTCACTACATGGCAGCCGGCCCCGCACAGAGCAGGCGAGGGAAACCTCTGTGCCTTTTATGACCTACTCAGGAGTCTCACGCCATTTCTTCTGGTACTTTCTATTCATTAGGAGTAAATCAAGTCCAGCCCACACTCTAAGGAAGGAAACTTAGGCTCCACCAAAGAGAAAAGAGGCAAGAAATTTGTGGACCTCCTTTAAAACCACCACATCCCGTGACCTTGGGCAAGTGACCCTGCTCCTGTGGGCCTCTGTTTCCTCTTCCATCAGAATGCAGCTGGTCTTGTAGGAGGGTTGTGGTCATAAAGTAGGTAATGCTTGTAAATATTGTTTAGTGAAATGCCTGCCACGTAGAACATGCTTGTTGACTTATTTTTACTGAAGGCATTTTTTTTTTCCCCCGGTACATTTCCATTCTCTTGAGGAACGATATACCAGCTGGAGTCATCTCCCAGGAACTGTGAGATCAGGGTGCAGAGTAAGATGACTCGCTTTCTCCATACATATTGGGCTGTACTTGTTCTTTCCCTGGTTCCCTTTCCAGTGCTCAGCCACTTCTCCCAAAGGGACTCGAGGGGACTCCAGGCTCTGCACCTTGGCAGAAACCATCTTAACTTATACCCCCATGAGTGCAGCTGGCACAATTCAGGAGAAAACCAGCAAAGCAGGGGATGCAGCGGGGGAAGTGGAGGTGACAGCCATGAGGGTATAGGCAAGCTCATCAGGTAGAGGGCACAGCAGATGCAAAGGCCCTGAGGCAGGGCCGTCATGTCTCTGTATGGCTGGAGCAGAGGGAGGGAGCTAAGGACAGACAGCAAAGAGTGGGTGAGACCAGGTCACTTGGGGCTTTTGCCCTGAACGAGAGCCAGGCGGAGGTCCGAGCAGAGGTGGATGTGGCCTGGGTCAGGTTTCAGCTGGCTCTCTGAGGCTGCCGTGTCGGTGGCAGCAGCTGGCCCTATGATAAGGCCTGGGAGATCTCTGCTTAGCCCAGGGTAGAGATAGTGCCGGTGGTCCAATCCTAGGTGCATTTCAAAGGAAGAGCTGACAGCATTTTCAGGCCAATTGGATGGGGACTGTGAGAAAGACATCAGGATGACCCTGGGGCTTTGGCGTCCGAGTGATCATAGAAGTGGAAATTCCGTCTGAGATGGGGAAAACTATGGGAGGAACAGGTATTCTAGGGGCTGAGGAGGGCTGCCAGTTTGGCATGTGTCAGATCTGAGAAGTCTGTCAGTCATTGGACTGTGGTAACAGATTGTCACCAGTGTGGGGGCTTGAAACGGCTCGTGTTTATTATCTCCTGTTCTCTGTGGGTCAGGAGTCTGGGCGTGGCTTAGCCAGGTCCTCTGCTCAGGGTCTCACAAGGCTGTGATCAGAAGGCTGGCTGGGCTGTGTTCTTATCTGAAAGATGGGCTGGGGAAGGATCCAATTCCAAACTCGTGCAGGTTGCTGGCAGATGACCAGGGGCCCAGCTGGTGGGCACCCTCAGCTCCTACAGGCATTCACAGTTCCTTCCCATACAGCCTCTTCCAGCAAACCAACGTATTCACCAGGCCAGCCAGGAGGGTTTTTTGTTTTGTTTTGTTCTGGTTTTTTTGGCCACGCGGCGCGGCATTCAGAACTTCCCTGACCAAGGATCGAACCTGTGCCCTCTGCATTGGGAGCGCAGAGTCTTAACCACTGGACCACCAGGGAAGTCCACCAAGAGGGTTTTAAGTCTGCTAAGATGGGGTCCTACAAGATATAATTTAGTGATGACAGTGACAACACATCACCTCTGCCATATCCTACTGCCTTTTTTTTTTTTTTTCGGCCACGTGGCTTGTGGGATCTTAGTTCCCCAACCAGGGATAGAACCCGGGCCATGGCAGTGAAAGCACAATGCCCTAACCACTGGACTACCAGGGAATTCCCCATACCCTACTGCTTAGAAACAGAGTCCTGACCACAGTCAAGGGGAGGTGATTACACAGGGGCGTGAGCACCAGGAGGTGGGGGTCATTGGGGGAGTCACCTTAGGTCACCCAGAAGGAGGTTCCAGAAGCCAAGCTGAGTTGGGCATTCAGAAGATAAGTCTGGCCTGGAGCTTGGAGGCGTCAGGGGTGTTATTAAAACCACAGACCGGATGGGATCACAGGGGCCAGGCGCATATCTGCAGGTAGTCTGTGAAAATGTTTATTTAACCTTCAAGTGGTCTACTTTTTGTTGTTGTTGTTGGCTGTGCCACACGGCATGTGGGATCTTAGTTCCCCCGACCAGGGACTGAACCCACGCCCCCTGCAGTGGAAGCGCAGAGTCTTAACCACTGGACTGCCTGGGAAGTCCCTCTTTTGATTTTTAAAATGACAGCTGTATTGAGATATAATTCACATCTCATAAAATTCACCCATATAAACCAATTCAGTGGTTTCTGATATATTCACAGCTATATGCAACCATCACCACAATCAATTTTAGAGCATTTTATTGATTTTTTTATTTTTATGAAGTGGTCTACTTTTTAAACCGAAAAACTTTTTTTTTTAAAAAAGGAAACTAGGGGCTTCCCTGGTGGCGTAGTGGTTGAGAGTCCGCCTGCCGATGCAGGGGACACGGGTTCGTGCTCCGGTCCGGGAAGATCCCACGTGCCGCGGAGCGGCTGGGCCCGTGAGCCATGGCCGCTGAGCCTGCGCGTCCGGAGCCTGTGCTCCGCAACGGGAGAGGCCACAACAGTGAGAGGCCCTCGTACCGCAAAAAAAAAAAAAAAAAAAAGTTGCAGAAAATACTATTGATCTTGATTTTTTGTTTGTTTTTTATTGGAGTCTAGTTGATTTACAATGTTGTGTTAGTTTCTGCTGTTCAGCAAAGTGAATCAGTTATACATATACATATATCCCCTCTTTTTAAGATTCTTTTCCCGTATAGCCTGTTACAGAGTACTGAGTAGAGTTCCCTGTGCTATACAGTAGGTCCTCATTAGTTATCTATTGTATATATAGTAGTGTGTATGTGTCAATCCCAATCTTTCAATTTATCCCTCCCCCCCACCATTGATCTTGTTGACGGAGGTGTTTGGTGTCCCCTGAGGCCAGTGTCTCATCACCCCGCCCCCTGCTTGGCCTGGCATCCTCCCTGAAGGCCCTGCACCTGAGGTTCCCTCTCTTTGGAAACAGACTCTGGCAGGCGTTCGGGTGGCATTGAGGACACGCTGGCTTTACACCGAGACTCTCCGTGGCACGTCAGGAGGCTGGAAACAGACACTGTTCCTGCCTCATTCACTATTATGGCTCAGATCTCAGGGTCCCCTGGCTGAGCCCTTCCTTGGGACCCCCCCAAATGACTCCAGACCCTCTCTGGCACGTGAAGACAGAGGGGGAGTAGGGTGACCAGATACCCGGATTTCCAGGTTAAAATTGGAAGAGTCCCGGGCAACCTGGGTTGATTGGTCACCCCATATGGGGGTGACTTGCTCAGTGTCACCCCATCACTGCCTAGTTGGGACGAGAGTCAGGTCATGAGATGACAGTGGGGGATGTTATGGGGGAGGGGGTGCTGTTGCACCCCTGGGTCAGCTGGAGACCTCAGAGCTGACCCTTTGCCGTCTGGTTCTGCAGTCTCTGTGCTGTAGTCATATGTTCTACAGCCCTTTCCTTTTCTTTTCTTTTTTTTCTTTTTTTTCTTTTTTTATTTTTTAAGCTTTTAATTTTATATTGGAGTATAGTTGATTAACAATGTTGTGTTAGTTTCAGGTGTACAGCAAAGTGATTCAGTTATACATATGCATGTCTCTATTCTTTTTCAAATTCTTTTCCCATTTAGGTTGTTACATAATATTGAGTAGAGTTCCCTGTGCTATACAGTAGGTCCTTGTGGGTTATCCATTTTATTTATTTATTTAAAAAAAATTTTTTTCTTTTTTTAATGAAATCAATATTGCTTCTTTGTAAATTTATTTATTTATTTATTTTTGGCTGCGTTGGGTCTTTGTTGCTGCGTGCAGGATTTTTCTAGTTGCAGTGAGCGGGTCTACTGTTCGTTGTGGTGTGCGGGCTTCTCATTGCGGAGCACGGGCTCTAGGTGCACGGGCTTCAGTAGTTGTGGCACGTGGGCTCAGTAGTTGTGGCGTGCCAGCTCAGTAGTTGTGGCTCGCGGGCTCTAGAGCTCAGGCTCAGTAGTTGTGGTGCACGGGCTTAGTTGCTGCACGGCATGTGGGATCTTCCTGGACCAGGGCTCGAACCCGTGTCCCCTGCATTGGCAGGCGGACTCTCAACCACTGCGCCACCAGGGAAGCCCTAATTTTAAATATAGCAGTGTGTACATGTCAATCCCCAGCTCCCTAACTATCCCTTCCCCCCACCCTTCCCCCCAGCCCTTTCCTTTTCCATCCCTGTATCTGGGCCCGCACTTCAGATCTTCCAGAAGGATCCGTATCCTTCTGGAAGCTTTCACGGGTCACTCCCGTAACCGGGGACAGCATCTCCCGCCTACTCCTTTCTCTCGCTTTACTGCTGCACAGTCATTCTTCAGATCTGCCTGGGGTGTTCTCACGTATCTCTCAAGCTGAGGCGGTAACTTATCCTCCGACATTGCCTTTAGAAAAATAAATTAGTCCTCAACCTGTCAAGGGCGCTCTCTCAGCCCAAGGTCTCCGTGTGGAGCCAGCAATCGCCTCTTCGGTTTTCTCTGATTTCTCTTATCTTCCCTCCTTCTACTCTGCTTTTGTATTCCACCCCCGATCTTTGCAAATAATAAAAATAAAGCAAATTCTAGAAGATATTTTGCCGTCTGAGATTAGGGGTGTGTAGGATCTTCTTGAATCTTCCATCCCTTTGCCTCTCTCTTCAGGAAAACACCCACTGGCCCGAGCCGGGCTGTCTCCATTACATCTGAGTGAACGGGGAGAGATACATCCAAACAGGCAGGTTTGTTTCTTGGTCTACCCAACACCAAATAATTTGAGCTGACTTTTTTTTTTTTTTTTTTTTTTTTTTTTGCGGTACGCGGGCCTCTCACTGCTGCGGCCTCTCCCGTTGCGGAGCACAGGCTCCCGACGCGCAGGCTCAGCGGCCATGGCTCACGGGCCCAGCCGCTCCGCGGCACGTGGGATCCTCCCAGACAGGGGCACGAACCCGCGCCCCCCCGCATCGGCAGCCGGACCCTCAGCCACTGCGCCACCAGGGAAGCCCTGAGCTGATTATTTTTTTAAAAACCCTAAATGGACTTTACAGGGACTTCCCTCGTGGTCCAGTGGCTAAGACTCTGCGCTCCCAATGCAGGGGACCCGGGTTTGATCCCTGGTCAGGGAACTAGATCCCACGGGCCACAACTAAGACCAAGCACAGCCAAATAAATACATAAATATTTAAAACTAAATAAATGGACTTTACATCTTGCTGAGAAGTTTATTTCAATCTAGAAATAGGGGTGTTTGGGAAAAGTTGGGTTTCAAATGGACTTTACGTTATGACTGAAGACAGATAATTAGCAGGGGATCAATCCAACCTTCTGCTTTTTGTGCCTCAACATTAGATGGAAGATAAAGCAACCCAGAGACGTTGCTACTTGGAGGGTTTTGGTCCACTTCTTGCAAAGCTAATAAGCACACTCCTGTTTCTCCTTTGGTAGAAGTGTCAGCTTTTCACTCAAGAAACAAACATGTTTTCTGCACCAACTGTTTGCAAAGACTTTGCAGGGAGATGAGGGTAAGGGACAGGTGTGGAAGGCCCTTCTCTGTCCTTAGGAATATATGAGAGTCTGGAAGTTTCTGTAAACCAGGTGCATCCCTGTGGTACTTTATAATCACTTTCCCAGCCAGGGGGTCTGCTGCCTCCATGGCATCACTGTTTTCTACTTGTGTGAAGTCATTTTACCAGCACCAAATGTTCCTCTTTCTTGTGTCCACAGTCACGAGGAGAGACACAGACTTCCACCCTGTCCACTCTGTGCTTATGTCTCTCAACAATTATTTTACGGAGGTAAGATGTGTGCCACATAAAACGCACCGTCTTAACCGTTTTTAAGTGCGCGGTTCGGTGGCATTAAGCACATACACATTGTTGTACAACCGTCCCTACCATCCATCTCCAGAACTTTCTCATCTTCCCAGACTGAAGCTCTGTTCCCATGAAACAGAGTCCCCAGCCCCTGGCCCCCACCATCTACTTCCTGTCTCTATGGATTTGAGTCCTCCAGGGACCTCCTGTGAGTGGGACTAGACAGCATGTGTCCTTCTGTGTCTGGCTTCTCTCACTGAGCGTCACATCTTCAAGGTTCATCCACGGTGTAGTGAGTGTCAGAATTTCTTTGGGAGCAGAACAGACATGGAGTGACTGGTGGTGGGAGCGGCTGATGGTGAACGATGAGCCTGGGGAGGGAAGTCAGGGCCGAGATTTTGAATTTGGTGCTAAGGGCAGTGAGTAGCTACTCATAGCAGGGGAGTTGCACGATCGTATTTGTATAGACCAGGGTCTCCCCCCGAGCACTGCTGACATGGGGCCCAGATCATTCTCTCTGCGGGGGCCACCCCAAGCACGGTGCGGTGATGAAGCAGCATCCCTGCCCCCACCCCCTTGATGCCAGGAGCCCCCAGTCGTGACCACCACAGATGTCTCCAGACATCACCCAGTGTCCCCTGGGGGCAGGCTCAGCCCACATGAGACCCCCTGGTCTAGGCACATCTCTCCAGTTGTCTGAAAAATGGCCAGGTGGTGGCAAGCCTGGGGTTAGCAAGACCACCACAAGCCCAGGGAAGGGGGACAGGTCGTGAGAGCGGGAATGGCTGGGTGGCGCCCCTGGACAGGAGGAAGGAGGTGGAACAGCTAGATTTGAAGGTGACCAGCAAGGAAGAGAAGAAGGATGAAGAAGTGACAGGAGACCCCAGAGGCTGGTCTAGGGTATCGGGGGTGGGAGAGGTGGTACCCGAGAACTCAGGAGAAGGGGGGTGAGAGGCTTGTCAGGGGAAGGACACCCCATGCCGGGGACATGCTGAGCTTCAGGGGGAGACATGCAGGTGTCCATTCCTGCCTGAAGCTCCAGAGAGACATGAGCTGGAAACTTCTATCTGGGGATTGTCAGTGGATAAACGATCCTTGCTGACTTGGGCTCTCCTTGGGAGGGAGAAGGGCTTTTGCACGGACTGTGGTATGGACGCCACTTACAAATAGTTGGACAAGCTTTATTTTTTTAATTTATTTTGTGGCTACTTGCATTGTCCCATCAAGATTTTTCCCCCAAAGGAGGCCAGTATTGAGAACACAAAGACCTCAGGGGAGGCTCCTCTGTCTCCGGGGCCCCTTTGCAGACTTGGAAGGTGCGCTTAGGAGGGAGGTCCTCTCCTGACCACCAGCTATGCACGGGTCTGCCCAGGCCTCATGGGAATGGGCGTCCCCGTGTGTGGGGAGGCGATGCCATCTAGAATTTGGAGAAGCCTGAGGGCATGTTGATTGAGCGCTCTCTTTTTTACAGTGGTGGAAGAGGTGGTGAAGGGCTGTAGTGTCCTTGTAGAAGTTACTGCTCCCTGCTTTGGTTTGTCCAAGAGCCAGAAATCTTGATGTCCTAAGAGAGAGAACC
Organism: Leucopleurus acutus; assembly: GCF_964270905.1. Lineage (NCBI taxonomy): Eukaryota > Metazoa > Chordata > Mammalia > Artiodactyla > Delphinidae > Leucopleurus > Leucopleurus acutus. The sequence goes on along the minus strand of NC_139145.1, from coordinate 1,468,749 downwards.
CCAACTTGAACCAGTTCAAGCAAAGGTTGGCTCCAGTGCCTGGGCAGTCCAGAGGAAGACCTGGCCCCAGGCAAGGCTGGGCCACTCTATCTTGTCCCGTGAGGTCCTTCCCTGGCTGTGGCCCCTATATCTACCCAGGCTCTTCCTTCCAGATTCACCTCATCCTTCCTTCCTGTTAGAGGCCAAGACGGCAGCCAATGGCCCCAAGCCTAGCCATGACAGCTTAGGAGCCCCACTGGGAGGAAGCCTGCTCCCTCCCACCTATTATTAGTTAAACCCTATGAAATTGATCATGTCCTGTTGTTTTTGGCCTACCGAAGTGGCAATTTTATACTGCTGAAATTCAAGGAAGAAATCTGGTTGGCCTACTTCAGTCATGCAGTCCTTTGGACCAATCACTGATGGGGATGAAGGAGTGGGTAGTGTGATTGGCAGGCCTGGGTCCAGTGTGGACCAATCACTGATGGGGATGGAGGGGTGGGTACTGTGATTGGCAGGCCTGGGTCCAGTGTGGACCAGTCATCAATAGGGATGGAGGGGTGATTACTGTGATTGGCAGGGCTGGGGGCCAGATGGGTGGGGCATCATGACTGGGGCATCATTGGTTCCCACCTTTTCCAGCTTCTAGAGGCACCACATCCCTGGCTCATGGCCCTTCCTGCATCCTCACAGCCAGCAGCGCAGCATCTGCCGTCTCTCTCGCCTCTGACCCTCCCGCCTCCTTCTTATAAGGACCCTGGGATGACGCTGGCCCCCCCCCCCCCGGGGAATCCATGGTCCTCCCCATCTCAGGGGCCTCAACTTAACCCCACCTGCAAAGTCCCCTCTGCCCCATGACACATCCACAGGTCCCAGGACCAGGGCGGGGACGTCTTCAGGGGATGTTATCTTGCCTGTCACAGTGTCCAAGCAAAACGCCATTTCTGTGGAAGGACCTGGAGACACTGTCAGGTGTTTTGGACCAAACAGTCACTGCCTTTTCTGGTTCCAAGGCAGATTTTGGAGCCTGATTTTTATCTGCACTCCACCAGGCTTGCCAACAGCTGGGTGAGGTTTCTGTGCCCTTCAAGGAGGCCGAGGTGGGGTCGGGCCGGGTCACAGATGCACTGGCGCGCATCCAGCCCAGCGTTTGCTGGACTCGGAGGTGGGGCGGGGCTGGCCCTGAGGGTGGCCTGGCCTCTCCTGAGCTTCCTTGTTTGTTCACAGATACTCGCTCTTGGCCTCCACGTTCTGGATGTTTCTGTCTGTGAACAGTTTTCCCTTCTCACATCTCTGCTTCTGGCATGTCAGTTCCTCTCCCTCTTAATTCCTTTCTATCTATTTTTATTGGGGTAAATTATACATAACATGAAATTCACCATTTAACCACTTTTAAGTGCACAGCTCAGTGGCATTAAGTACATTCACACTGTTTGGCAACCATCCCCACCATCATCTCCAGAACTTTCTCATCTTCCCAAACTGAAACTCTGTCCCCATGAAACCCTGACTCCCCGGCCCCTCCCCCAGCCCCTGGCCCCCACCATCTACTCCCTGTCTCTGTGGATGTGACTCCTCCAGGACCTCCTGTGAGTGGGAGCACACAGTATTTGTCCTTCTGTGTCTGGTTCTCACTGAGCATCATGTCCTCAAGGTCCATCCATATTGTAGCAGGTGTCAGAACATCCTTCCTTTTCAAGGCTGAATAATATTCCACTGTATAGATGGACCACATTGTGTTTATCCATCATCCATCCGTGGACACTTGGGTTGCTTCTACCTTTGGCCATTGTGAATACACTGCTGTGAACGTGGGTGGGCAGATATCTGTTTGAGACCCTGCTTTCCTTTCTTTTGGGTGTATGTGTACCCAGGAGAGGAATTGCTTTAGCGTATGGTGGTTCTATGCTTAATTTTTTTTTTTTTTTTTTTTTTTTTTTTTTTTTGCTGTACGCGGGCCTCTCACTGTTTTGGCCCCTCCCGTTGCGGAGCACAGGCTCCGGACGCGTAGGCTCAGCGGCCATGGCTCACGGGCCCAGCCGCTCCGTGGCATGTGGGATCCTCCCGGACCGGGGCACGAACCCGTGTCCCCTGCATCGGCAGGCGGGGACTCTCAACCACTGTGCCACCAGGGAAGCCCTATGCTTAATTTTTTGAGGAACGTCCAGACTGCTTCCCAGTCAGCTGCACCGTTTTGCATTCCCAGCACCAGTGCACGAGGGGTCTGATTTCCTCACATCCTCATCAGCCCTTGCTGTTTTCTGGGTTTTGATGATAGACGTCCTAGGGGGCGTGAACTCTGTCTTTTTAACTCTTTTCCTTCGTGAGGCTGGCAGGGCCCACTACAAGATCAGAGGTCACAGTCTCCGCGCAGGACTGTCCTCGATTCTGAGATCAATTGAAAGTTCAGGGATGTTCTGGGTGAACTGTGTCCCCCTCGCCGAAATTCATATGTTGGAGTCCTAACCCCCGCAACTCAGAAAGCGGCCTTATTTGGAAATAGGGTCTTTGCAAATGTAATCAGGTTAGAGTGAGGTCATTTGGGTGGGCTTTCAGCCAGTACAACTGCTGTCCTTATAAAAGGGACATTTGGGTTGTTTCCACAGCCTGGCTATTGTAAATAGTGCTGCTATGAACACTGGGGTGCATGTGTCTTTTTTTATTTAAATTTTATTTTGGCTGAGTCGTTGTTGCTGCGTGTGGGCTTTCTCTAGTTGCGGGAAGCGGGGGCCACTCTTCGTTGCGGTGTGTGGGCTTCTCATTGCGGTGGCTTCTCTTGCTTGGAGCACAGGCTCTAGGCACGCAGGCTCAGTAGTTGCGGCACGTGGGCTCAGTAGTTATGGTTCACGGGCTCTAGAGTGCAGGCTCAGTAGTTGTGACACACGGGCTTAGCTGCTCCGCAGCATGTGGGATCTTCCCGGACCAGGGCTCGAACCAGTGTCCCCTGCACTGGCAGGCAGATTCTTAACCACTGCACCACCAGGGAAGCACCACATGTGTCTTTCTGAATTATGGTTTTCTCTGGGTATATGCCCAGTAGTGGAATTGCTGGGTCATATGGTAGTTCTATTTAAACCTCAATTTGCCAAGCAGAAATAGAGACACAGACGTAGAGAACAAATATATGGATACCAAGGGGGAAAGGGGTTGGGGGGGAGGAACTGGGAGACTGGGATCGACACATATACCCTATTGATACTATGTATAAAGTAGATAACTGATGGGAACATACTGTATAGCATAGGGCGCTCTACTTAATGCACTGTAGTGTCCTAAATGGAGGGGATATGTGTATATGCATGGCTGATTCATTTTGCCGTGCAGTAGAAGCTAACACAACATTGTAAAGCAACTGCACGCCAATAAAAATTAATTTTAAAAAGCGGACATTTGGACATAGACACACACAGAGAGAATGCAATGTGAAGATGGAAGCAGAGGTGGGGGTGATGCTGCTATAAGCTAAGGGACATCAAAGATCACCAGCGACCCCCTGAAGCCAGGAGAGAGCCTGAGACAGATTCTCCCTCGTGGTTTCAGAGGGAGCTAGCCCAGCTGACACGCTGACCTCTGACTCTTGGCCTCCAGAACTGGGAGATGACAAGTGTCTGTTATATAAGGCAGTGGTCCCCAACCTTTTTGGCACCAGAGACTGTTTCGTGGAAGACAATTTTTTCATGGACGGTGGTGGCAGAGGGCTGGTTCAGGCGGTAATGCGAGCAATGGGGAGCGGCAGATGAAGCTTCCCTCGCTCGCCCGCCACTCACCTCCTGCTGTGAGGCCCGGTTCCTAACAGGCCACGGACCGGTACTGGTCCACAGCCCAGGGGTTGGGGAACCCTTGATATAAGGCACCCCGCTTGTGGTGCTTTGTCATGGCTGCCCCAGGAAACTAATAAGGGGGGTGGTTCCCAAAACCACCCTGCGGTTTGACAATTCACTAGAAAAACTCAGAAATCGCTTAGAGCTGTCATAGTCATAGTTATGGTTTAAGATTAACTGTAACAGTTAGAGGGGTTAAGATTATCGATTAAGATCAACCGAAGGGAGAGACTCACGGGGCTAGTCCAGCTGTCTGAGTCCCTTCAGGCTGCTATAACAGAATACCCAGACTGGGTGGCTTACACACAACAGGCGTTTATTTCTCACAGTTCTGGAGGCTGGGAATCCAAGATCAAGGCGCT